>NW_025814827.1:31727500-32927500 GCF_022079265.1 Lynx rufus
AAGTCAGACGCTCAACCAACTGAGCCACCCAGGCGCCCCATGGGCCTATCTTATTCTTGATAGATGCATATTCCATTGTTTGGATATCAGTAGTGCATTTAACCAGTCTCCTATTTATAGACATTCTTAGGTTGTTTTTAGGTCTTTGTATAACAATGAAATTTGTACATCCTTTTACAAATATCTTTGCATACTTGAGACTGATTCTTAATACTAAGTCTGTACCTTTATAGTTTGGATAGATATCGTCAAATTGTCCTTCAAAAATGTATATCAGTTTACTTTCCCATCACCAGTGTGGTGAAAAGTATCTGTTTCCCAGCACCTCAGCCAACTCTGTATTTTACTTAACTGTAAAATTTTTGCCACTTTAAAAGATGGAAAACAGGGTGGTCTTACTTCAGTTCACATTTCTTTCATTTTAGTGAGGTTGACTACTTTTCATATGTGTATTTATCATTTCTGTGAGCTGCTCGTTCATAACCTTTGCCCATTTTTATGCATAAGATTGCTTATTTTTATACCTTCATTTCAAATATATTTACTTGAGGAATCATAGTTTCCTCTTTCCTCTTCCTCTTCCACTTTTCATTGGTGCCTGGGTGGCTCAGTTGGTTAAGCATCCAGCTTCGGCTCAGGTCATGATCTCATAGTCCATGAGTTTGAGCCCTGTGTTGGGCTGTGTGCTGACAGTTCAGAGCCTGGAACCTGCTGCAGATTCTGTGTCTCCCTCTCTCTCTGCCCCTCCCCTGTGCTTGCTCACGCTCTGTCTCAAAAATAAATAAACATTAAAAAATACTTTTTTAATACAGGTTTTTTTTTCATATTCCTCTTTCAGGCATTTCATATTCTGGCATTGGGTTTACTAGAAGAAAAGCAACAGCTTGAGAAAGCTCCTGAAGAAGAAGTGACATTTGACTTTTACCATAAGGCTTCAAGTATGTTTTAGTATTAATTTTCAGTATAGTTTCAGCTAATTACCAAGTGAAAGTTTAGCTCTTACAGAGTGTTAATCTGCCACTCATTAAAGCATAGACAATTCTGAAATTGTTTAAGACGTTTCCTAGCATCTTTAGTTCTTAACTAATGTTTTCAAAAATAAAAGTGTTTTTTTAATTCTCTACTGTATCTTTTTACTGCATGATCCCCCCCTTTCTTTGAATGGGAGATAAATATATTGATGGTTTCTTGCCTTCTTTGTCTAGTATTACCAAATATTTGCTGCTTCATAAACCATAACATTCACACTACCCATCTATGGAAGTTATTAATGTTCCTGAATGTAAACTGATTGCAGACATCTGAGTGAATGATAATGTGTGTGTTTGGCACTGTTTTTTACCTGGCAGAACAGGATAGGTTTAGATTAGATTTTTAAGTTTTATTTAGATATTTATTAGATTAAGATAGTTTTCATCAAAGCATATTCCAGGGACATTGATTAGGAGACCAAAAGGAGAAAAGCTTCTCCTTTTCTATTTATAAACTGAGTTTTTTCGATCCTTGAAGACATCATAAACATATTCAGTTTATGGGCATAAACAGCCCCCACATTCATATTTTGGGGAGGTTTGGTTCTAATTAACTACTTTTATTAGGCAATGAACCAAGTGGAGGAACGGTGAGACACAGATCATTAAAAGTAGCTTTCACTTAGCCCCAGTGGAAAATGTATTAAGAATTTTAAAGTAATTCAAGTTTTTCAAGTTTAATTTAGTACTGAGTACTTCATGTCATTGCAGATTCTTCCATTGAAAAATTAATGTATTTAAGGAAGTGATTGTGAACTTTGGCTATCAATGTGAATAACATTAACTATAAATTATAATTTATACATAATTATGAAGATACTCATTTATGATTTATAACTTTTGTGTTTTAAAAAAGGATTGGGAAGTTCAGCCATGAATGCTCAGAATATACAGATGCTTTTGGAAAAACTCAAAGGAATTCCCCAGTTAGAAGGCCAGAAAGACATGATAACATGGATACTCCAGGTGAACCTGATAAACTAATCATATCTTGGTTTATATATTTAAGAATCCTCTGTTTGCCTGTAATGTTAAACTACTGTTCTCTAACTGTAAAGTCATTTACTATTGATTTCGTGGTCACTCACATGTTTTCCTATTTTAGTGAAAGGATTTTTTTTTTTAATTTTTTTTCTTAATGTTTTTATTTATTTTTGAGACAGAGACAGAGCATGAGCAGGGAAGGGTCAGAGAGAGAGGGAGACACAGAATCGTAAGCAGGCTCCAGGCTCTGAGCCATCAGCACAGAGCCTGATGTGGGGCTCGAACTCACAGACTGTGAGATCATGACCTGAGCCGAAGTCGGACGCTCAACCGATTGAGCCACCCAGGCGCCCCTGAAAGGATTTTTTTTTAATAAATTAAAATTTATTCATTTATATCATTATTTAGTCAGTATCTATTGATTGCCTTTTATGTGCCATGGTCATTTCTAGACACTGAACAAGATAGATAAGGTGCTTGCTGTTGTGGAGCATGTACTAGTTCAGGTACAGGCAATAAACAAGAAAAGGATAATTCAAAAAAAAAAAAGAAAGAAAGAAAAGGATAATTCAGTAGATGAATAGAGGGTAACTTCAGATGGGTAACCAGAAAGGCCTTTCTTAGGAGGTGACATTGAAACTGAATGACATGGAGCCAGTCTTAGAAAAATCTGGAAGAGTATTCCACACAGAGGGAACAGCACTGCAAAAGCTCTAAGGAGGCCAGAAAGAAGGCCAGTGTGACTGAAGCACAATGAGAGAAGGAGAAAAAGGTAGGCAACAAGGTCAGAGGGACAGCCAGGGGCCAGATCATATAGAACTTTCCAGGTGAAGGTAAAAGGTGGATTTTATTTTTGAGAACAGTGGGAAACCACTGAAGGATTTTAAGTGACATAGTATTGTCTGTACTATTGTAAGATCACTCTGGCTGCTGTGGGGTAAGTGGATTATAGGGTATAAGAGTAAAAGCAGGGAAACTATTAGAAAACTGTTGCAGAAATCCTGGTGAGAGATAAGCATGACCAGGGCTCGGATGCATATGGCGAGAAGCTGGACTGATTCAGGTGTAATTTGGTAGTAGAATCTGTAGAACTTGCTGATAGATATGGTGGATGAGGGAGATCAAGGAGTCAAAAATGACTCCTGCATTTGGAGCTTGAACTGTTGGGTGGATGGCAGTGCCTTTGGGGAGGAGTGAGTAAGGAAGGGGTAGGGAGAGAAGCTGGAAATATTACTTTAATGGGAATCCTCCACATGGAAACATGAAGCCAAGGTTATGGAGCTTCACCTCACTGGACTTATTAAAAGATTCTGATGTTATCAGCTAGATATTGTTTTGATAACTAGAATATGGATTGATTAATTTCCATATTCATATCAATTGGAGATCTTTGTACTGATTTGTACTTCAAGAAGTTGGCTTTTTTTATTCCTTAGAGTAAGTCACTAAACATGTTTGATATAATTAGGTTTGTGGCTATAAGGTAATGTTATTATTAAGGTTTCTCTTGAAGCAGAATTCACAAAGAAATTTAGTATTTGTGTTAAATTTGTCAATATAATTACTTTAAAATACAAAAACAAAACAAAGATAAGTTTTCAACTTTTATTAAGAAAATAAATTGAACTGTCATTTATTTCAACATGTATGTCTTGCAGACACAGTGTTCTATATTAGAGATCTATTCCTGAAAATTGATTTTCTTTTAGAATACCAAAGTTTATTGTCAAAATATATGAAAGTACAAGTGTCCACTGTTAAAATCATTAGGAATTTTCCTCAAATGTTCAATATAAAGTTGTGTTGTAAGTTCCTAGTGGGAGGTATTTACACATGAGACTGAGACTCCTTCAAATATAAACATTTTGTGGATGGATGTGCCATCCTATTGCTGAAACATTGTTTTTTGTTAAAAACAATGAGACTGATCTATGCAAGCTATTATGGAAACATCTTCACAGATAAATGATTAAGTGAAAATGGAAGATCGGAAACAATGTATATGGTAGGATTGCTTTTGATGAGAATATGTGTAAATATAAAGAAATATGTATTCTGATAATTTTTTCATGCAAACAAATACTAATAATCTTTAATTTAGTTGATTTTGGGGAGAGGGACTTGATCAGGGAGAGGGTTTCATTTTCCATTTTGTATTCTTATCTTTATATGCCTTTGCATTAAAATAAGTAATTTATAATCTAAAAAAAATATTTTTCCCTAGCAAAAGCAGAGAAATGCTAATACCTACAGATGGAATTAGCTAATTTTGTTGCCTGCAGCCTCCTGCTTAGCTGTATTGCTAATCAACTAGGGCAGGTGTTTGTCACAGTCAGGAGTCACTTTTTATATACTTAAAACTACTTATATAACTATATGCGTGACTGTGTGTGTGTGTAAAGTTTAAGTCAGAGACATTTGGTGATGTGATGACAAAATCAAATTAGTGAATTTTTCTGTTTCTTATCAGTCTAACCAAATCTTTTTTTTTAACATTTCATCTGTTTTTCATAGATGTTTGACACAGTGAAGCGATTAAGAGAAAAATCTTGTCTAATTGTAGCAACTACATCAGGATCAGAATCTATTAAGAATGATGAGGTAATAACATTATATTAATGGTGATGTTCTTGGTCTTTGAACTTTACCGGTTTAAGGTAGCTGCTGCTTTTTTATTAGAAGGAAGCTGTTTGTTGTAAAGTTTGTGAGATGTCCCATCTTCTTTTGTTCATTGTGTTTCTGTACCACAGGGATTAGTGCTGCTTGACACATAGTTGTCCAGTATAATATATGTATCTTACAAAATCAGAGGAAATTGATGTATGTGGAGCTCTGTCGGAAATACCATATTTTATTAATTTTTAAAATATTTTAATATCTGAAATTGGGATATATCCTATAATCAATGACTTCTTATAATTTAGTCAGCATTCTTAGTGGAACATAAGAAAATGGTACATCTTAGATTCAATGAAATGTAGTAATATTCAGGTTATGATGATTCTAATCTTAAAATTATTAGAATACTATTTACTACTTATGATTTTTTTATTATAGTTTTTAACTATTCCTCCTAAAAGAATAACACTGGACTTAAGTTAGAATAAACAATAAAAAGACACCATACATGTCAGTAATATTGTTAAAGTTCTCAGTTTTAGCAATGCATCTAGTAGTAACTGTTACATAGTGTCAGGTTGGTCAAAATTGATTAAATGTCAGTGATTAAACAATTAACATATGATTTAAAAATTTTGTTTCATTTAATTTTCTTAATCTACCTGCATTGAGTATAAAAGACCATTTATTAGATATTTAAAGTACTTGGGGCTTTTAGATTAAATTATTGAAATAACCAAAAGAGTAATTAGTTGTATGATAGGATGGAGCCTATATGCTAGTTCTGAGACATCAGATTGAATCTAGGCTTAAGGGGAAATCAAGTTTTATCAGACTCTTACTCTGGGAAGTTTTGCTTGACTGAATAGTATATGCCAATTTTAACAATGGATCCTACCTAATTTTTGTGGTTTTTTAATACCCAGATTACTCATGATAAGGAAAAAGCAGAACGGAAAAGAAAAGCTGAAGCTGCTAGACTGCACCGCCAGAAGATCATGGCTCAGATGTCTGCCTTACAGAAAAACTTTATTGAAACTCACAAACTGATGTATGACAGCACCTCAGAAATGTCTGGGAAAGAAGACTCCATTATGGAGGAAGAGAGGTAAAACCTAGCAAAACTAAAAATTAGCAACTCAGTTTTTTTGAGTGAAAATGACATATTCACTTTAAATAAAATCTTTCCAAAATATATTTTGTAGTAAGAGAAATTATACTGTGTTTAAATTAGCAAAAGCACAGTGAGAACTCTAAGGTATTATTGAATGTAAGTTTATGTTGATGAACAGTTCAAGTGCGCAATAGTTTGTTAAAAGCCTTTATGTACAAAAAGGAAAATGGAAATGGTAAAAATCGAAATCAGCTTCTGTTATCTTGTATAAATGGGGGCCCCTTTAGGTACACATTTATATATCAGTTCATATATTCCACCGTTTTTATAATTTCTGGTAAAAATGAGTGTAGTTGCTACGGGTTGAAAAAAAAATCTTTCACCTGAAAAAGGTAGTTTATATTTGTTTTTCTTTTTTTCTTGAAGAGAAAGAAGACAGTGCCTGTAATTGTAGTCATGGACAGCACATTACAATGGGAATCAATAAATCTGATTTTCTGAGTCCTACTGTGGTGTGCTCTTGGGGAAATCAGTTAACCTTCTGAGAGCCACACTTTGTGAGCTCTTATATGGTTACAGTGTGAAAAGGAGGGAAAATGAGGATACTTTTAAAAGCACTCCAATTTAAAATGTAAATACCTCCTATGCTTTTTTTTTTTTTTAATATAATTTATCATCAAGTTGGCTAACATACGGTGTATACAGTGTGCTCTTGGTTTTGGGGGTAGATGCCCATGATTCATCACTCATGCACAACACCCAGTGCTCATCCCAACAAGTGCCCTCCTCAATGCCCATCACCCCTTTTCCCCTCTCTCCCATCCTATGCTTATTTTTAAAAATAAGCTTTCACTGCTCTTTAAATAATGTGTGTTTTGGATAGTTTTAAAAAATTGTGCTTTTGCAATAACATTAGAAACAGACATAATTTATCTGTCATCTTGAAGCAGGGTATGTTAACAAGGACCACAAAGAATAAAGACTATATATTTTAAAGATAAAAAAAAAAAATATATATATATATATATATATATATATATATATATACACATACACACACACACATATATATATACATATATACATATATATATGAAGGTAAGCTATCCTTAGCTGACAATAGTAATAGAACTAGAAATTACTATAAAACTTTATAAATAATTCACAGAAGTTCCAACCCTGGTGATACTTTATATTAGCAACATGCTCTTTATGAAAAAGAGACTACTGTATGTTTAGCCAAACAAGAGGATAGAAGCAAAAATGTGCTCAGAGTTAATTAATGGCCTCAATGCTTTTTGTTTATTTTTATTGACTGATTGATTGCACACATAAATTATTGTGTTCTAGTTGAAAACAATTCAAATAACACAGTTAGATCCCTTAGACCATCCTCTGCATTCCTGATCTTTCTGCACAGATAACCATTGTTAATAAATAACTATTGTTCTAGGCCTCTTCTATGCATTTATTAACATATATGCATAAATGAGTATTGGTTTGTGTTTTTTAATAGTTTATTTTACCATACCTTTGGTTCTGCAGCTTGGTTTTTTACTCAGTGTTTTATAAATCTCTTCATGTCATTCCATATAGGTCTATTAGATTCTACATGATTCCTTATGTGTGAATATACGCTATTTTGTTTGTTAGATTTTGGGCATTTAAGTTGGTTTTCCCTTATTTTCTAATTTCCCTTAATATAAACTATGTGTCAGAATATTTTTGTATATTTGCTCCCTTGTACAATTGTATAAGTACTTGTCAAGAGTAGAATCTAATATGTGAAAGTACTGGGTCATCATTATTTTAAATTTTAATAGATACTATCACAATAAAACTCCAATGTAGTTTTACCAATTCCTACTCCCAACAATGTTTGAGAGTTCCTATTTTCTTCATTTTCATCAATGCTTATTATTATCATCAGTACTTGAAAATATTTGATAATCAACATTATAAATCTCTGCCAGGCTGAATTTCCCTATTACTAGTTAGTACTAGGTTGAGCATCTTTTCATATGATTGTTCACTAAATTCTTTAAAATGTTTGAGAGAGAGAGAGACAGAGAGAGAGAGACAGAGAGAGAGAGAGAGAGAGAATGAACTAGTGAGGGAGGGGCAGAGAGAGAGGGGAACATAGGATCCAAAGCGAGCTCCACACTTACCCCAGAGAGCCCAATATAGGGCTCGAACTCAAACGGTGAGATCCTGACCTGAGCTGAAGTCGAACGCTTAACTGACTGAGTCACCCAGATGCCCCCGAAAACATTTTAATTACACAGTTATACTGACACATTTTCCTTTTAAAAATCAAATGTCAGAGATAAAGCTACTTCTGTTTGAGCACTGGCCTAAATCTGGGACTCCTTTCTGCCCTTCCTCAGAAGATATTCTGGTTATAAATTTTATGTATCTCCTGTCAGAATATCTACTATGCTATTACCTGTAAGTATATGTAACTATAGAAATTACATAGTATCATTCAGTCTTTTGTTTTATTTGCATCAATGGTATTATGTGTCCTTCTGCAACTTGTCATATTTACTTGGAAATCTATGCTCTATGTTCTTATGTACCAAACGAGCTCAGTGTTTCTCAGTCTTGGTATTTGGGCAGCAGTTCTTTTTTGTGCTCCATGAATTGCAGGACAGTCCACGTCTCTGGCTCCTCATTCACTAAATTCCAGTAGCGTCCTGTAGTCCTTATGGTACCAAAAGGTAAACCTTACCTATTGCTGAATGCCTCCTATGAGGTGGTACCCCATCTAGCATTCAAACTGCACCTTTTAATATTGCTTAGTATTCTGTATGGTGTAATTTCACTTACATTGATGATGAACATTTAAGTTATTTCCAGTTTGTTGAATGATCTGTGGCAATTCAGGGACCTTCTTGCACAGGTAAAGAGGCAGAATTGCAAAGCAGTTCAGAGCATGGCCTGTGAAGTCAGATCACATGGGTTAGATCCAGGCTCTGCTACTATGTAGTGATGAGTCATTAGGTAAGTCTCTTACTGTCTCTAGGCCTCAGTGTCTTCATCTTAACAATGGAGGGTAATCTTAGTACCTACCTCATAAGATTTGTTGGAAAGATTAAATGAATTAATGTAAAGTATTTGAAACAGTGCCTCACATCACAGTCAGTGCTTTACAAATATTTGCTATTATTATATTATTATTATACACATTGAGTACATGTAAGAATTGCTAAATCATTAAGATGTAAGTTTTTATTTTAAAGTCTATCAAAATAGAATAGAACTTAAATGCTTAAGAAGAGGGAAAGGATAAAACTCTTACAGGCACGTATAGAAAGAGTATTGTGTAGCCATTTAAAAACAATGTTTCTGAATAAACTTTAATGACACAAGAAAACAAATAAGATATAAGTGAATAAAGCAGGTGCAAATCTGTATATGTGATCTTAATTATGTAAAAAGAATGGTATAAACAAAGTGGACTGGACGGGAATATACAAATGGTTATCTCTAGTTTGTGAGTGTATAATGCTTTTTATTTTCTTCTTTATACTTTTATAGATTTTCCAAATTTTCTTAAGCATGTATTACTTTTCTAATCAGAAAAAAAACAGATAACCCTGCTTCCTGGTATGAAAATTAAGTATAATTCTAATATACACTCTACTTTGTGATCTGCTTTTTTTGCACTTAGCAACACAAAATGTATTTTTGAATAAGCAAATTAACTGATATGAGCCAGAAAAATCAAGGGGGAAGATTTTAAGCTAATATTGCTGAATATCATTTTTATTTTACTATTTTTGTTCTTAAAGTTCTTGCACTACAGTTACTTAAAATCTACCAAAATATAAAGACAAGTGACCAAAACATGTGTCCTCATTTCTGGTCGTTTCTCTTGGTAGTGCCCCAGCAGTCAGTGACTACTCTAGAATTGCTTTGGGTCCTAAACGGGGTCCGACTGTTACTGAAAAGGAGGTGCTGACATGCATCCTCTGCCAAGAAGAACAAGAGGTGAAAATAGAAAATAATGCCATGGTATTATCGGCCTGTGTCCAGAAATCCACCGCCTTAACCCAGCACAGGGGAAAACCCATAGAACTCTCAGGGGGTATGTATTGTTTAATAAATATCCTTTTGAGCATTTCTTTTCATACTTATATAATGAGAAAAAAATATTGAAAGAAGTTTGGGAGTGAGACTATATTTAGCCTTATTTAGTCAGGTCATATTTTACCCATATGTAAAATGGTCTCTAGATTTTTACATACCATGTTGGCTCCTTTGTTTTATTTTTTAATTTTAATTTTTGTTACACTTGGCCACATTGCTCAGTCTCTGTCTCTATCTGCCTATCTACCCCCATTTTTCTATGCTGAACCTTTTGAAAGTAGGATGCAGGCATATACATTTCATCCCTAAATATTTACACATGCATGTTCTAAAACTAAGGATAGTCTATTATATGTCTATCATACCATTATAACATTCAAGAAAATGAATAATAATTCAGGAATATTACCTAATATAAAATCCATATTTGGATTTTCCCAAACTGTCCTCAACTAGACGTTTTTAGCTAGACTTTTTTTTCTCATTTAGGGTCTAGACGTATTTCGTGCTTTGCTTTTATTATGTCTTTCTAAATCTATATAAATCTAGAATAGTCACTTGTTCTTTTTTTTTCCATGGTAATAACTTCTTAGAAGAATGTAAACCAGTTGTTTTGTACATGTCTTACATTGTGGATCTGTCTGTTGCCTCAAAATTAGGTTCATGTTAAGTATTTTCTTGGCAGGAATACTAATTAAATAATGTATTTTTTTTTATGTCACATCAGAGTTACTGCTTTATAAAATACCCTTGGGGTAATAATAATGATGGTGATAAAAAAGGCTAACATTAACTGAATACTTACTGTATGCCAGGCACTGATTAAGTGCTTTATGTGTATTTACTCGCTTAATCCGCACAGCAACCCAATGAGTTTGGTACCAATATTGGCTCCATTTACAGATGAAGGAACTGAGGCATGGAGAAGTTAAATAATTTACCCAAGGCCACAAGTTATATGTAATGAAACCAGATTTTTAACCACTATGTCTTTGCTTTTATCCATATTATAATGCCCTAAGTATACCTTAGAAAGTAATTCAAATTACTCTTAAAATTAGAAGAGCAAGTTGTGCTTGAATCATAGAAAAATCACTTCAACAACCAAGATAAGGCAACTTAAACCTAATGTTCAGAATAAAAAATACAAATCAAAAATAGAAGTTGTCATTAATTCACACTAATTTTAAATCCTACCTGGAAGTCTAGCTTTATATTTTTCTCCTTTTGCTTACTATTAAGAATATATATCCTGTTACCATGATACTGTGACACTTTACTTAGACATTCCTAAGAAGGTTCATGATTAGAATTTTAGACCTTGATAATCTCTTTTTTTTTTCCCCCATTTTATAACCATGGGGGGAGATGAATACATGCCTCCTATTTTTGTCTTCCTGTACCAGAAACCCTGGACCCGCTCTTCATGGATCCAGACTTGGCATATGGAACTTACACAGGAAGCTGTGGTCATGTGATGCATGCGGTGTGCTGGCAGAAGTAAGTTGTCCTTCTGACATGTTCTTGAAAGAAACTAGGAATACTGAAGTTCATTAAAGGCCACAAAAAGGCATGTTTTCTCATGTCTTCTTTCCTTCCTTATCTGAATAATTGAAGCAGTTTTAATTACTAATTTTGTTTGCATGACATTCATTATCTTATCACCTTCAGAAATGGATGTAATAGGGGCGCCTGGGTGGCTTAGTCGGTTAAGCGGCCGACTTCAGCTCAGGTCATAATCTCAACATTTGTGAGTTCGAGCCCCGTGTCAGGCTCTGTGCTGACAGCTCAGAGCCTGGAGCCTGCTTCGGATTCTGTGTTTCCTCCTCTCTCTCTGCCCCTCCCATGCTCATGCTCTGTCTCTCTGTCTCTTAATAATAAATAAACGTTAAAAAAAAAAAATGGATGTAATAAACTATCAACTTAAAATTTTCACTACTCCTTTGTACTTCCTTTCCACAAGCTAGTTGGTTGCTCTTGATCAGTATTTGTGTAAAAGAAAGCTATAATCTTTCTTTAAAAATCTCATTTCCCATGGGGTGCCTGGGTGGCTCAGTCAGTTAAGTGTCCGACTTAGCTCAGGTCATGATCTCACGGTTCGTGGGTTCGAGCCCTGCATCTGGCCCTGTGCTGACAGCTCAGAGCCTGGAGCCTGCTTCAGATTCTGTGTCTCCCTCTCTCTCTCTCTCCCCCACTCATGCTCTGTCTCTCTCAGGAATAAATAAACATTAAAAAAAAAAAATCTCATTTCCCTGATAATGTAGAGTGAAAAGTACCTTTGAGATAGAATAAGACAGGAAATTCTAGTTCCACCTTTGGAAGAGAAAAATTCAAAAATATAATTCCTGGGAAATCTTTCGTATAGGATTCATTCTTTTGGCATTGGGTTAGAGTACATAATCTTCCTGAATAGCCTTTACAACATCAGCTGGCCATTGGAAACTGAAGGAAGTAGTGTCTGCATTTTATCTCCATGCTGCTGAGTTAGGAGCCAAGTTATGATTCAGTAAAATTATTTTAAGTTTGTTTCTGCCCTGATGTGTCCTGTTTGCCCCCAAAAGAATGGGCATCCTATTTCTTGTATAATTGCAACTTCGGTATTTGGGCATGTAGATTCTAAAGACATTTATTAAAGCAAAAATTCCAAGACTTTTGTCACTTGGATTAGAGTGAAGATACATGTATCGTTCTGAAGGGACCCATGTCTTAAAATTTTGCAGGTATTTTGAAGCTGTACAACTGAGCTCTCAGCAGCGCATTCATGTTGACCTTTTCGACTTAGAGAGTGGAGAATATCTTTGCCCACTTTGCAAGTCTCTGTGCAATACTGTGATCCCCATTATTCCTTTGCAACCTCAAAGGATAAACAGGTATGTTTTAATTCATGTTTGGGTTGAATTTTTAAAAACTATATTTAATCCTTTCATTTGTGCCTGTTTTGATTAGATCGCTAGTTTCTTTTGTTGTTTGAAGTAATTAATACTTTTTCTTTCCATAAGTTGTATTCTGTCTTTAAAATATGATGAAAAGCTCCAATTTTTGGTTTCTAAAATAACTGGAATGTTCATTAACTCAAATCTGTATGTTGTGTGTGTATCTTCTAACAGCCATGAAAACAGTAGAACATGAATCTCTACCTTTGCATTCACAAAAAGGGAAAAGATGCTGAGAAGATTTATCCTTTCAAATAGCACTTTTTACACCATTAGAGTTAATGTTTGAAATTTGGTTTCTCTAAATGTCTTTGTATTATTATTTCTAATTCTGTTTTTTTTTCCCTGAAGAGCCAATCGCCATAGTTGTAAAGATGTGGACAAAATGTTAACAATAAAAGTAAAGAAAAACAGTAGATTAATCATATATCTTTGAATAATTTTTAAATTTTTAGACCAAGTTTTTAAATTTTTCTATTCTGACCATCTGTGAATGGAACTCAGTAGCAAATTTATTCATTTTTTATGATAGCTATAGCATATAATTGTATATTTCTGTGTTGTCACTGTTGTACCTAATAACAGTATTCTTCATTGTTGTTCATTTTCTTAAAACTCAGTGAATTTGTAATGATTGACCTAAGTTTTGCTATAGAAAATGATTTCGTTGATAAAAACACTTAACATGTTTCCACAACAAAAGTGTTCAAAGGTGATAGGCTTGGCAATCAGGGTGAATATAGATGATAATGAAGCACTGTTGTGGAAACAGGAAGAACAGTTAATGTATTGAAATAGTTCCAGTGAGGGATGAAGTAACTTGGATTAGGGTAGTAACAATGGAAGTAGAAAAAAGTGCTCAGCTTGGGATATATTTAGAAGGTAAAACCAGCAAGACTAGCTGCTGGCTTTGAATGTGGATTGCGAGAGAATCTGAGAAATCAGTGATGACACCGGTTTTTTATTTGAGTGACTAGAATGGTGTTCCATTTATTGATATTTGTTACTTCTACGTGATGGGCCTATGAATGATATCTTACTCCTACTTTTAAAATTCCCCTCCTACCCAAAACTACATTTTTACTTTATTTATTTATTTTATTGAAATATAGTTGACAATGTTACCATAGTTTCAGATTCCAGTATAGTGATTCAGTAACTGTACTGTGCTGTGCTCACCACAGGTGTAGCTCCCATCAGTCACATACAACATTATTACAATACCATTGTCTATATTCCCTATGCTGTACCTCCATGCCCGTAACTTATTCATTCCATAACTAAAAACCTGTATCTTCCTCTCTCCTTCACCCCCTTTTGCCCATTCCTACACCCCACCCCCCTTTCTGGCAACCATCAATTTGTTCTTTGTATTTATGGGTCTCTTTCTGCGTTGTGTGTTCATTTATTTGGTTTTTTAGATTCCATATACAAGTGAAATCACATGCTATTTGTCTTTCTCTGACTTCTTCACTTAGCATAATACTCTCTAGTCCCATCTATGTTGTCACAAATGGCAAGATCTCATCCTTTTTTATGGCTGAGTACTATCCCATTGTGTGGGATACTACATCTTTATCCATTCATCTATCAGTGGGCACTTAGGTTGCTTCCATATTGTAGCTGTTGCAAATGATGCTGAAACTACATTTTTAGACGTATGTGCTTCTATGACCTACGTAGTTAATCTGAAGGAGTTTGATGTTTTCATACAGCCAATTATCCATAGAAAGACTCTACAAGTTCAGCTTTTCAGTTTGACTTTGTGCCAATGGCTTAATAATTTTTAAATATCATTTTTCAGTGAGAATGCAGAGGCTCTTGCTCAACTTTTGACGCTGGCACAATGGATACAGACTGTTCTGGCCAGAATATCAGGCTATAATATGAAACACGCTAAAGGTTTGCTCAAAATTATTTTATATTTTGCTGTTTGAGATTTAAGTGTCAGAGTCTTTAATATTTTTCTGAAGTACTTACTGCTCTAAAATATGGTTTGCAGATATAGATTTCTTGACTATCAGGAACTAAAGGTTTCAAAGCCAAAATTAAGTTTGACTTAAATCAGTTAAATAGTTTTCATACTGGCAAGCAATATAGACAGTGATTAATCTGGAGTCACACTGCTTGGAGTTAAATCTTAGATCCATTGCTTACCGTCTCTGTGATCTTTGGACAAGTTTTTTAACCTGTTTGTGCCTCAACTTTCTTATTTGCAGGGTGAGAATAATAATAGCACCTATCTCACTGACTTAAGAATTGAGGTATCCTGTGTAAAGTAGAACAATGCATGGTATATAGTAAATACTGTATGAGCATTAGCCATTACTATTACTAATTTTGTTAATATGTTGTCATTAATATTAATAATAGAAAAACAACATTTTTAAACTGTTACCTCATTTATATATTCTTTACAATTGAGGGATAAGACTAAAAAGTCTAAAGACTCTGAGAAGTAAACAGTGGTAGGCAAATGAAGGAGGGAAGTCAAAATTTGAAGAATGGTAGAGGCAATGAGTTTCCTGGGTTTTTTTCCTCCTTTATTACCCAGCTTTGAACTCAGCATAGCCTGAGTCACAGAGCTTTGCAATGGACATGAATAGCAAAAAGTTCAAGAGAGATGCCCTCTTTCTGGCCAGAGGACCAGGAAAAGAAGTCCCTCAGAACTGGAAAGTGTAAAGGGAATTCCTGTTTTGTTTTGTTTTGTTTTGTTTTGGTTTGGTTTGGTTTGGTTTGGTTTGGTTTTTTCCTCTTCCTACCCTCTCCTGATGCCAGCCCCAGTCACGGAGCTGGAGCTGCAATGCCGTGGCGGCCACATAGATATGTAAAATCCCAAGAGAAAACCAGTCTCTCTGGCTGGAGGAACTGGAAAAAAAAAGGGACCTCTGTGTTCCATAGAATGCAGGGTGAATCCTCATTATTTTTTTTCTGTCTTTGCCTCACAGTTGTATCCCAAGGGTAGCCCCAGTCACCTGAATCTACTTGACAACAGAAGGGACTAAAGCTGAGAGAAACATGTCATTATGGCCAGAGGAACTGGGGAAAAGGGTCCCTTGGAGCTAGAGAAATGGGGGAAATCCCAGAGAGAAGAGAGCTATAGAAGGGGAATCTCCTATTTTTGAGAACAGCGCAGATCCTAGGCTTGCCTCCAAGCTGCACATGTGCAGAACAGGCCCAGAGAAACAGCAACAGGTTTGAGAATGAAACTGCATTAAAACCATCACTTAAGTCCCAGACTAACACCTGAGTAGTACATGTATAGGCAGACCCAAACAGTCTAGCAAAGGCTCGGAGACTAACATTGGAACCACCATACACAGACAGTGGGACAGAAATTGTTGAAACTAATTGTATTGATTGCCTACTGAAACAAAAAGAAAGGTACATTTTTTCCACAGAATTTTAAGAAGAACCAAAACCTCACAATGTAATATTCAAAATATCTAAGGTACAATCCAAAATTACTCAACATACAGAGAACCAGGAGAATCTGACCAATCTCAAGGAAAAAAAAAAAAAAAAAACAATAAGATGCCAATCTTGAGATGTTTTAACATTGAACTTTTTAGACAAAAAATTTAAAGCACCAATAATTAAACATAAGGTAAAGGTGAACACTTTTGAAATGAATGGAAAAAATACGAGTTCTCAGCAGAAAAAAAGTAGAAACTATTAAAAATAAAGAACCAAATGGAGATGATAGAATTGAAAAAATACTATATGAAATAAAAATTAACTGGATGGGCTCAATAGTGGAATGGAGATGGAAGGATAAGAGTTAGTGGACTTGAAATCTGATCAGTAGAAATTACCCAGTCTGAAGAATAGACAGAAAGTGCTGAAGAAAAAAGAAAAATAGCTTTAGAGACACATGGACCCAATTTTTAAATCCAATATTTATGTCATACAAGTCCTGAAAAGAAAAAAAGATGGTCCAAAAAATAGTTGAAGAACTGATGACTGAAAACCTCCAAAATTTGGTGAAACACATAAATTTACAGATTTAAGAAGTTCAGTGAAACTCAAAGATAAACTAAAAGAAAATCACACCCATATAGATAATACCTAAACTGCTGAAAACCAAAGATGAAGGAAAAAAGTCTCAAGAGCAAGCAGGAAAAGACAACTCATTTCACATAGGGGAACAACAATTCTAATTTGATAAGGAAATGGAAAATGGAGCCACAAAGAGGTTGGTATTCACTCAAGGTCTTAGTAATAGGAGCAGGGTTAGGATGCCAACCCAGGCAGCTTGGCTGCAGATCCTTGGCTCTTACTCACTATTGTATGCTGCCTTACTAATAGAATACTATGCATCCATTAAAAATGGAAATATAGAGGGACAGTTACTGATGTGGAAAGACATTTATGATCTGTTGGTGACAAACGATACAGAGTACTACTATAGATTTTGTCTTTTTAAAAAGAATCTGTATTTGCAACATTTATATGGAGAACAGAAGAATATCACCCAAATGTGATTTGAGTAGAGAAATTTTGAGCGATAGTTTATTGTCTATTAACATTTTCAAAGTTTTCTAAAATGGTCATATATAATTTTAAACAGCTAGAAAAGTGTGTGTCACACTAAACCCTTGTGATTTTTCATTCTTTTTCCTTTTCATTTATAAGGAGAAAACCCACCAATTCCAGTCTTAGTTGATCAAGGAATGGGTGATTCCACTTTTGAGTTCCATTCTATCCTGAGTTTTGGAATTCAGCCTTCGTAAGTATCCAAGTAGTTAAGAGTAGTTTGTAAATGGCTGTGAAAATAAGAGTGAAGAACAATCCTTCCTTCCTTCCTGCCTTATTTGCAAAATTGTTTCTTTATCCCGTTTTTATCTTGTTTCTCCCTGGAGTTTTATTTGTATAATAAAATTAAGTGGTTTGAGGTATTAGAGTAATATGTATTAGAGTGAATCCTGCCTGTAATTAACCATTTTTGACCAACAAAAATGCCATTTCTATATAGTACAACCTACAATAAGAGCAGAATTTAAGAGATTTCAATTAAAGTCATATCTAACTCTGATTTCTGTAAAGTCTCAGGTCAACCCCCACCCCCATTCATTTTCTTGTTTGTAAAATTGAAACAGTAGCTTCTTATCTTACATCATAAGGTTATTGGAAAAATACTTTTGTGAAAACACTTTGAAAAATATAATGTATCCAAATCAGGTATTATTATTATTATCATTATTATTTAATAAATATTTTCTGATGTACACTTTTTTAGTTGTGATTCTTGTTTATATTTTGAATCCTGTTGCTGTTGAAAATACTTGTTACAGGGGCGCTAGGATGGCTCAGTTGGTTAGCGTCCGGCTCTTGATTTCATCTCAGGTCATGATCTCATGGTTCATGAGATCTTGCTAACAGTGCAGAGCCCACTTGGGATTCTCTCTCTCCCTTTCTGTCTGCCCCTCCCCCACTCACACTCACGCGCTCTCACATGCTCACGTGTGCGCTCTCCCTCTCTCTGTCTCTCCCTCTCTCTCAAAATAAATAAACTTAAAAAAACAAAATACTTGTTACAAAAGGAAGTTCAGGAAATCAGAACTTATCACTCCCAAGTACATGGTGTATTCATTCTCTCTCTGTCTCACACACACCCTGTTAACACTGAAGTTCCTCTTAGTCCCTTTCCACACATTAAAACTTGTTAGGTCAGATCTGTTTGCTTTGAATTTTATTCCTTCTCTCCAGTCTGTCCTTAATTTGGACCTGGATCCTTTCTGTGATTCTTTACTACATCTTTTATATGAAGTAAAGTTATATGAGCCATTATCATTTTGTAAGAGATGTTTTTCTACCTATAAGAGCTACAGTCCCATTTTTTCTTCAGAGGCTCTAATCTCCAATTTGACAAAGAGCATTTTACTTTGTCAAAAGAGTTAAATTGTTGTTTCAGTACCTAAATTGTTAAATTTTTGTTTCTGTACCTTACTCTGTAGGTAACCCCTTTTATTAAATCACTATATAAAATTTTCTTGTTTTACTTTTAGGATAAAATATTCTAATAGCATCAAGGAAATGGTCATTCTCTTTGCTACAACAATTTACAGAATTGGACTAAAAGTACCTCCTGATGAAACGGATCCTCGAGTCCCCATGATGACCTGGAGCACATGTGCTTTCACTGTCCAGGCAATTGGTAATGCCTATGAGAGACTACTTCGGAGGGTTCATAGAAAAAGAATTAGCATTGATTGACCAAAAATGTTTCCTTTTCCCTGATGTCTTAAAATAGTTTGAATTGTTTGAGGACTATTGGTATCTCAGTAGATTAGTGTAGCCTGATGCCATTTAGTCTGAGAATTTTTGTATTGATCCCTTTTTAACTACAGTATTGGTCATATGCAACATAAGCTCAAAATATTTGAAAGGTATAGCATGAAGCAAGCTATATTCAAAAGCTGGCAGATTTATAACACTAGGAAAATCAAGGGAAAAAAAGGCAAAGAAACAAGAATCAAGCCAGAAATGTTCAGTAATTTTTGTTTCTTTTACACCTTGAGAGAAAAAAGAAAGGGAAACCAAAGTCACCTAAAACATTATCAGAAAAGGGAAAAGAAGACTGAGGTAGTTGTGAGAGACAGACTAGCAGGCAGGAACTCACCAGGTCATAATGGAAGCCCACTGTCAAATTCTCTGCCAGAATTTAAACTTCTTATAGAAGAATGCAGCAATCAAATCAAAATGTTGTACACCTTAAATTTACACAGTGTAAATTGGGATGGGGGGAAGAAGAGTGTAGTAGTGAAGGATTTCTTAGTTTTTAAAATCAGCATATTTGCTTATTACAGTCATGAGATAGAATACTATCTAAAAAAGAGTAAGAACTGTAATTCTCTTATGTCCTCTTTATCCAAGATGGTTTCAGTCTCCCTTTCCAATATACATTTTTGGTAGTTGCTTCCAATGGAGTCTACCATCTTTTCTTCATTTACATATATTTTTGTAACAAGACACCATTTCATGATTTGAATTAAGTAGCGCGAAGCCACAAAACATTCCTGCACACGAGCTTCAGCCTCCTGAACAGATTTTAGGAGTCACATCCAAACCTGTCAGACTTAAATCATGGATAAAAGATTACAAACAGGTTTATTTTTCCTGTGGTTGAATAAAATGAGAAATAGGAAGAATGAGATTTAAACAGAATAGAATCTGAACAAATCGGTAAGAAATGTAAAGCATTCTTTTGGAGTCATGATCTACTACTAAGTCTCTTGACAGTTTCAGTGAAGATATTTTACACTTTACTATCCTTGGCAAGACAAACATTAGGAATCGGGAATTTAGATAGTTAACATAAAAAAAGGTCACAGTTTTTGTCAGAAAAGTGATGAGAAGTTCACTGGAGGACTTCCAGTGGTTCAGTGGTTCCTATATGGTTCTGTAACCTAGTAATTGGGTTTTATTTTATTAATACTGTTTTCACTTCAGTGCTTTTTCCATCCCAGAACATAGTGCTGTACTTTATTCCTAGTGCATAAGCATCTGACTTACTTCATTCCCTATGGGTGTGGCAAGACATACACAGGACATGTTGGCATAGTTAGGAACTACAGTTGAGGAATCAATATACAGAGTCTTTTATTACTGTCCATTCAAAGATGGAAAAAGAAAATAGGAAGTAAACCTTCCTAACTCATAGGTGTATCTGCTGCCAAAGATCAATGAAAGTAAGAGTAATTTAGCAATAAATGCCCTAGCCAACAAGGCAAAATGTATCTGAATCCGTGGGGTTTTTTGAATTTTCAATTTTTTTTTCTTGTAATGTAATTATTTTTTAAAAGTATGCATAAGAGCAATAGTTACCTGCATTGCCTTATGTATTTTAAAACAAAATACGTTGTGACTGTACATAAAATTACTTGCTGAAAATTTTTTTGTGTAGAAGAGAGGTTAAAAGGACGAAAAATAAACCAGGCTGCTTTCTTTTTCCCAGGTACTCTCTGTAGAGAGCTGCAGGGACTTTATTATGTGTAGTGACAGTTTGCTTCTATAATATCTTCTCACTCAAAAATTTGGAAATTTTGGTGTAGACTTAAACATGAAACTTTGAAGGGGAAAAGTGCAAATCATCTGGTCAAAAATATAATTAAAGAACATCTGATAGAAACCAAGTAAACAATTTTAGCAATATTCAGGATTTATTATTTTTGTTTTTCTTACTCTTTGAGAAAACCTCTTGGGAGATGAAGGAAAACCTCTGTTTGGAGCACTTCAAAATAGACAGGTATGTATATTCCAGCAAGGTATGTGTAACTCATAGTAGGCTTTTTTGGTATAATCTACAGTTAATTTATTAGTTTTTAAAATCATTTTTTTAATTTACTCCTTTTTCTGTAAAAATTAGCAGAATTCTATTTTTTTTTCTTTTTTACAAAGCTACCTCAGTCTCACAGGAGACAAAATGGCCAGCATTGTGCACTTTAGAGAGTTTACTCAATCTCGGTGGTTAAATGTAATTCATAGATTTCAGATGATACTTTGTCCCTTTTTTCTCCCCTTCTCTGCTTATTGCCAAGTCAGAAATTCAGTGTCCCCTACATTTTCCTTCTTCGCTAATTTTGTGCCATCATGTAACATTAAGTACTAATGCTGGCTTAACTCTACATAAATCATCATAGTGAATTCAAGAATAAAACTAAGCCATGGCTCCTTGATGGGCAGATCTTAACACTGCAGGACTATACCCATCTCCAGACCTAAGCTCAAGAAATAGCCCCTTGAAAACAGGGTGGGCAACCAAGGATTCCGTAGAGCACCCCTGCTCCTAGCCATTTTCCTCTTATTTTCCCAAGGCACAGGGGACTTTTAATATACAATGTGCTTCCCTACACTTCCTGGCCGCCTGTTTGGAAGGCAGATCTATTCCCTGCATTTAGTGGCGTTTTTCTGGCCATGATTTTAGAATTTTTATAAATTTTTTAGCCCAGGCCTCAGAGTAAATTAATCCAGTAAATTTAAGAAATTGACTCTGGGGAAAATGAGTATCTAAATGAGAATTGAAATAATTATAGCTTTAATATCTCTTGGTCATGGGAAAATCTATTAAAATTTGATAAGTTCATAAAACTTCCTGAAAGTATTAAAAATATTATAAATATTATACTTTATTTGCAAGAATGTAAAGTTTATAATAAGGCTACAACTAATACTTGCAGATTGGGAATGATTTTTATAGTGAATGACTTAGGTCTGTCATCTGCCCTTTTTCTCTTCCCCTCTCTTACAATCTAGCATAATGGTCTGAAAGCATTAATGCAGTTTGCCATTGCACAGAAGATTACGTGTCCTCAGGTCCTGATACAGAAACATCTGATTCGTCTCCTATCAGGTAGACTCTTCTCTGAATATTATTATATGTCTTTTTCCTTTGCATTTCTGGCAGTGTATATCATTCAGAAACAATACACTGAACTAATTTTGAACACTACTATAGCAGCTTTATAAAAGAAAAAACAAAGACATAGATGCCCGTACAATAACTGTAGTCTTATTTTAAAACTCAGGTATTTTCCAAAAGTTTTCAAGTTATGTCCCTTGTTCCCACCTAGAGGCTTTATTGAATCAACATCCACAACCACTAACATATTTTTGTCCTCATCTGGTAAGAAAAGGGAGCAATGACATGGAAAGATCATTTAAAAATAGGTTTAATTTTGCTGGTTCAAGGGGATGTTCTTCATCCTCGTTTTACTTACACTGCTTTACATGCTCTCTCTGCTCCCCTCCAAATTGTTCACATATTTAATGTGTCACAAAACACTTAGAAATGTATAGTTAGGAAAAAAGTATTAAGGAACATTGTATAAAAGTAATTTTTCTTATTCATGGAGCAAATATTTATTGAACAACCTCTATTTCATTTATGCTCTTTACCTTTTCTTCCTGGATCTTCTCTTTTAACACTTAAATTATATCCAAGGCTTCCTAGGAAGTTTTTCTCAGTATAGTTTATTTTTAATTATGGTCCCCATTCATAAAAGTGTGATACGCCGTTTTACCAGTTTCTGTATTTTATATCCCTGTTATATTTTTGTTTTAGGTGTTTTGCATTATATTTATAACCACATTGCTATCTTAATAAATTGCACTGTTGTTTGGTATTTTTTAGTTGTTCTTCCTAACCTAAAATCAGAAGATACACCTTGCCTTCTTTCTATAGACCTATTTCATGTTTTGGTAAGTATTCAATAAAATTTCTTAAAGTCTCTCAAGTTTATAATTTCATATGTTTTCCTCATTCAAGTTCATGTTCTTTATTGAAGATTATAAATTATTGGTGTTCAGATTATGAAATTTAGTCTCTTCTCCATTCTGTTTAAAATAGAGATTTGAATGAGACCATCAAAACCACTTTTTTTTTTAATGTTTATTTATTTTTGAGAGAGAGAGCACGAGCAGGGGAGGGACAGAGAGAGAGAGACACATAATCCACAGCAGGCTCCAGGCTCTGAACTGTCAGCACAGAGCACGATGCAGGGCTCAAACTCACGATCTGTGAGGTTATGATCTGGGCCCAAGTCAAACGCTTAACCGACTGAGCCACCCAGGCACCCCTCAAAATCACTTTACAAGTGAAAGCACATTTACTCTTTATTTTGTAGTTCTTGTCCTAGTTGATTATATTGAGTTGGTGTCTGTCCAAGAAGACTTTTTAAAATATATATTGTGCTTTCTTCCTCCCCCCTTTTCTTAACTTGTTTACATTATAAGCAGTAAATGACAGTATGAGCTGTCTTAAATTAAAATCATTGATCATTTGGTGATGGGTACCAGGCCATTGACATATCTGGGCTTCTCCCAAACACCTATGGATAGGTGGCAACTGTTTTATGAGTTTCTTGCAGAGCTTTTCCAGCCCTACTGTGATTCCATTCCTTCAAAATGAGTCCCCTAGAGAGATCGTTGGTGCGGTTGGGAGTATGGAATCTATGGATACAAGATTAGTCAGTGTCCCCCATACCTCATTGTTCAGGACTATGCACAGTGGTTGTCACTCCCATCTTTTGGAACCTTTTGGGGAAACCTTGCAAGGAATGCTGGTAAATAGGCTCTATACCCTGAGATTCTAATTTGATTGGACTAGTCTGTGTATCGGTGTTCTTTTAAGAGCTCCCCATGTTATTGTAATATTGAATCTTCTCAACCACAGGATTGAGACCACTGCCTAGAAAAAGAAGTTTCAGCAAAGGGATAACCTGTTAGGTGATGACTTTTGTTCTCCATTTATGGTACACTATATTCTAAGATATTCTATTGAATAATTAGGGAAAATGTTGTGGCTAGTTATAAAAAGAAACCCACACAGGGGCGCCTGGCTGGCTCAGTCGGTAGATCATGTAACTCTTGATCTCAGGGTCATGAGTTCAAGCCCCACATTGGGTGCAGAGATGCCTTAAAAATAAAATATATAAAAAACAAGAACAAAAAAAACCCACACACGAGCACAGAGCATCTGATGCTCTGTACTTTGAGTTATGAGATTAGCTTGCACTGGTCTTTGTCGTCACTCATGTTGATATCTGTTTTCTCTTATAGGTTGGTGCTGTGTTAGCATTTCCATCCTTGTATTGGGATGACACTGTTGATCTGCAGCCTTCATCAATTAGTTCCTCGTATAACCACCTTTATCTCTTCCATTTGATCACCATGGCACACATGCTTCAGATCCTTCTTACCATAGACACAGGTAAAGCTCACATCAGTTAACTATAAAATAAATAACATTTGCCCATGGTTTATTGGCAAAATTAATTATGCATGCAATTAGTCATATCACATATTTCAAAGTTCTATGTTATTTCTCTTGTTGAACGATCATTTATTTATTTATGGATGTTGTGTTTTTTTATTTTTTTAAATTTACATCCAAATTAGTTAGCATATAGTGCAACAATGATTTCAGGAGTAGGTTCCTTAGTGCCCCTTACCCATCTAGCCCATCCCCCCTCCAACAACCTCTCCAGTAACCCTCAGTTTGTTCTCCATAATTATGAGTCTCTTCTGTTTTGTCCCCCTCCCTGTTTTTTTTTTTTCAACGTTTATTTATTTTTGGGACAGAGAGAGACAGAGCATGAACGGGGGAGGGGCAGAGAGAGAGGGAGACACAGAATCGGAAACAGGCTCCAGGCTCTGAGCCATCAGCCCAGAGCCTGACGCGGGGCTCGAACTCACAGACCGCGAGATCGTGACCTGGCTGAAGTCGGACGCTTAACCGACTGCACCACCCAGGCGCCCCAACCCCTCCCTGTTTTTAATATCATTTTTGTTTCCCTTCCCTTATGTTCATGTGTTTTGTCTCTTAAAGTCCTTATATGAGTGAAGTCATATGATTATTGTCTTTCTCTGACTGACTAATTTCACTTAGCATAATACCCTCCAGTTCCATCCACGTAGTTGCAAATGGCAAGATTTCATTCTTTTTGATTGCCAAGTAATACTCCATTGTATATATATATACCACATCTTCTTATCCATTCATCCATCGATGGACATTTGGGCTCTTTCTGTACTTTGGCTATTGTTGATAGTGCTGCTCTAAACATTGGGGTGCATGTGTCCTTTTGAAACAGCACATCTGTATCCCTTGGATAAGTACCTAGTAGTGCATTTGCTGGGTCGTAGGGTAGTTCTATTTTTAATTTTTTGAGGAACCTCCATACTGTTCTCCGGAGTGGCTGCACCAGCTTGCATTCCCACCAACAATGCAAAAGAGATCCTCTTTCTCTGCATCCTCGCTAACATCTGTTGTTGCCTGATTTTCTCATATGATTTTCTTAATAATTGTTCTTTTCTCTAACTTACTTTATTGTAAGAATACAGTATATAACACACAAAATATATAACATGTAACATACATATATAATGTTATACAAAATACATGTTGGGGCGTCTGGGTGGCTCAGTTGGTTAAGTGTTCGACTTCAGCTCAGGTCATGATCTCATGGTTCGTGAGTTTGAGCCCTGCATCGGGCTCTGTGCTGACAGCTCAGAGCCTGGAGCCTGCTTCAGATTCTCTGTCTCCCTCTCTGCCCCACCCTCACTTGTGCTCTCTCAAAAATGAATAAACTTAAAAAAAAATTTTTTTTTAAATGCATGTTAAGTGACTCAATATCTTAACAGTAAGGCTTTCAGTCAGCAGTAGCCTGTTAGTTACTGGAGAGTCAAAATGTATAGGTAGATTTTTGGCTATGCAGGATGTTGGCACCCTTAACCCCCATGTTGTCCAAGGGTCAACTGTATATGACATTCTGGAAAAGGCAAAGCTATGGAGACAGTATATCAGTGATTACCAGAGGTTGGGGGGAGGGGGAGGGCGGGGAAAGAGTGGTGAATTTGGAGAGCACAGAGGATTTTGAGGGCAGTGAAACTACTCTGTATGATATTGTAACAGTGGCTACATTTCATTTGTGAAGACCTACAGAATGTACAATACCAGGATGAACCCTAATGTAAACTGTGGACTTTGGATGATAATGATGTGTCAGTATAGGTTCATTGATTGTAACAAATGTACCACTCTAGTGCAAGCTGTTGATAGTAGGGCAGGTATCTGGAAACTCAGTGCTTTCCTCTCAATTTTGTAATGAACCTAAAACTGCTTTAAGAAATAAAGTTTCATTTTTAAAAATCTTGTTACATGGGTGTGTGCATTTGTCAAAACTCATCAAATGGTACATTTATTGTTTGTGTATTTCACTGCATGTAAAATTCACTTCAGTCGTGCAAATATTAAACATATTTAAATTGGAAATATCAATATGAATTCATGATATATTTTCCTTTTTTTAAAAAAAGTGTGTTTTTCCTAAAGAGATCTTAACTGAAAGGAGAAGAGCTAGCAATATCCAACCAAAGTAAGAGACACAGGGTAATTTTAATTGTCTTTCAGATGAATTAATGTATATATATTTTTTAAGTATTTTTAAAACAAGAGAGCACTATTCAAATAGGATGTAACCATCCATCACATTGAACTACAATGTTGGCATTTTTATACCCATTTTAATATGATAAAACTGAAGTTCAGAGAACTTAAGTGTCTTATCCAGAGCTTTAACCTAAGTGAGTGAGTTAGCAATTGGTGGAAAGGTTTAGGATGGTCCTCCTTAAGGATAGATTAATGAAGGAAATTACCTTACGAGGTTCTTCATAATGTGTTGCTTGAGAGTAAAGGCAGGACAGCAACCTACTTCCTTTTCTAGAAGCTGAATATTTACCTGTTAGCTAAGACTCCTAGGAATGCAAAGCAGATAGATGACCACTAATTTGTTTACCTGGTCATATTACAATGAGATAAGCATTTATTAAACATCCATGTGATTCTGCCCTATTTGTTTCTTCATCTAATATACTGATAAAGTTTACCTAAGAGGTTTTTTTTTTTTAATGTTTATTTTTGAGAGAGAGAGAGCGAGTGAGTACGTGCACGCAAGTGGAGGAGGGGCAGAGAGAGGGAGACACAGAATCTGAGGCAGGCTCCAGGCTCTGAGCTATCAGTACAGAGCCCGACACAGGGCTCAAACTCACGAACCATGAGATCATGTCCTAAGCTGAAGTTGGACCCTTAACTGACTGAGCCACCCGGGCGCCCCTTACCCAACAGTTTTTAATATTTAGAATCAACTATTTAGATTGAGAAAAAGGAAAAGAGCCTCAGTTGAGGTGACATTGTTTATTATCCTGACACCATGATATTGAGGTGTAATTAATATATTGAATAGCAAACTCATAGATTTATCTTTCAGAATTTCTTTTTCAGACCTCCCCCTTGCTCAGGTTCAAGAAGAGAGTGAAGAGGCTCGTTCTGCATCTTCTTTCTTGGCAGAAGTTTCTCAATATACAAATGGGTGAGTAGCAGTTCATTAGTTCAACCTATTTCAGTATTGTTTTAATAATTCCACCTCTTTGTTCAGTTGTTTGGCACAATAACTTTTGAACCATTTTAATTCCAGTTTTTAAAAATCAGTTAAGAGCTTTTGGAATTACAGCTACCCATTTGTTTGTTTCTGAGACTGAAACAAGTTTTGATACATCTTTACTCTTATAAACTGTTCTTTACTCTTATTATAAAGAACAGTTTTGATACATCTTTACTTTTATAAAACTGTTCTGGGAACATAGGCCAAAGATAATAAAATTTTAACAAATGGCAGCATTTAGAATTTAAATAAATGTACAAAATTGAAAATAGGTCATCCATTTAAAGCAATCTATACAGTTGATACGCTTAACTAACTAGAGATTTTTTTTATGGCTTTTATGTAACATGTGAAATATATTGGCGATGCAAAGGCTAAAATCAAAAGTATAATAAGAGTGCCCCACTGAGCTCTACATGCTGCCAAACTCTCCCCTCTTTGCTTTCATCTTCTTCATCAATTTTTAGTTAGGTTTTCTGTTTTGTTTTGTTTTTTAGTTAGGTACTGAAGAGAGAGAGGAAGAGGGAGAGAGAGAGAGAGAGAGAGAGAGAGAGAGTGTGTGTGTGTGTGTGTGTTACTAGACTTTATTTTTTAGAGCTGTTTTATTAGGCTTACAGAAAATTTAAACAGAAAGTACATAGTGTTCCTGTATACTCCCTCCCCTCACCAGTTTCTCCTGTAATTAACATCCAGCCTTCAGTGTGGTAGATTTGTTAAAGATGATAAAACAGTATCAATACATTGTTGTTAACTAAAGTCCATAGTTTACATTAGGGTTCACTGTGTTGTAACATTGCAAGTAAGATATAGAGTACTTTTCACTGCTCTATGAATCACCAACTTTAATACAGAAATCAAGAAAGTATTAATTTTTTTAGCTAACTTAACTGCTTTGGTTAGTTATTGATAAATATATCTGATTCACATTTCATCATAAGGGTTAGGATAAAGAAGAAAATAGTTATTTGCTTTAAAAATTTACATGGTAGGGGCATTCACTTTCATATGCCCCCTCTCTGTAAAGAGCTTTCATACTATTCTTAATTTCTTATACTCTAATAAACCTTTGCCTGCCCCTCATTTAAAAATTAATTAATGATTATTAATATTAATAATTATTACATATTGCTAATCATAATATAAATAATTGATTTATTTTGTAATTAAATAAAATAAAAACCTGCATGGTAAAAGATACAAGATTTGTGGTTTTATTTAGGAAACTTTCAGAAGATTTAAATATAGAAGCTATTGCCAGTTAAATATTATGTCTTAAATGTTTAAAAATTAAATGGATAAAAAATTATTTAAATACTTAGCTATGTTTTTAAATGAGGATGTGTTTAAAGTCTAGGGGTTTAGTCTGATCAGTATTCTGTTCTGTTCTGGAATTATTGCCTCCTAGCTGCATTGGGTGTGGTATTCCTGGCTGGTATTTGTGGGTCTCACTGAAGAATGGTATCACCCCTTACCTTCGCTGTGCTGCCTTGTTTTTCCACTATTTACTTGGAGTAACTCCACCTGATGAACTGCTGACAAGTAAGTAGGAAAGTGAAGTCTCAGAATAGGATATAATAGATATTTTTTCTTACCTTCAACCTCAAAAATACAAGGTGAGGGCAAAACTACTTTTCTGTTCTCTGCCTCTTTCATCAATGTTCACTATCAACATGTGTGCCCCTGCTGTGGTATGGGCTAAAGGTGAGACCAAAAATGAGATTAGCTTCATAATATGCAAGACCTACTCAGGACTCCTATCTATGTATAGTTGATGTACTTGAGCTTATAAAATGTCTGCACACAGAACATAACTGTTAGGATATGCAAAAAATTAGGAACATTGGTTGCATTTAGGGAAGAGAACAATTTGGTTAAGTAGGAGGAAAATGTTATTTTATACTCCTTATTTGACTTTTGAACATATGACTATTACAAAAGAAGTAAAATGCTGATAGGAAAGGCCTGTTGTAACAAAGTGAGGATATGTATGTTTGAGTACCAGTCATTTCCTTTCTTCTTTACTTGCCTTAAATCTAGATCAAAATAGACAAGGCTTCCTTGTTCTTTTGTATGGGTAAAAATCAGAACATTTGTATGATTTTGGAAGCATCACCAAAATTGTTTAGAGATTCTTGCTTTTGTCCTTTGAGATTAAGCTGAACAGGTCAGCTTTATTGGCTTTCAGCTTCTGTATCTTGAACTCAGTTCAGCAGGGTTTATTTGATCTAGTTTGTTGTGATTCTATACACAGGCATACCTTGTCATATTGCGCATTGCCTTATTGCACTTTGCAGATACCGCATTTTTTACAAATTGAAGGTTTGTGGCAACCCTGCGTCAAGGAAGTCTGCCAGTGCCATTTTTCCCACAGCATTTGCTCACTTCATGTTTGTGTCACATTTTGATGATTCTTGCAATATTTCAAACTTTTTCATTATTATTATATTTGTTAGGGTGATCTGTGATGATTGATTATGACTGGCTGAAAGGCCAGAGGATGGTTCGCAGTTTTTAGCAATAAAATATTTTTTAATTAAGGTATGTACATTTTTGTTTTAGGCATAATTCTGTTGCACACTAAATAGACTACAAGTAGTAGAAGCGTAACTTTAATAATCACTGGGAAGCCAAAAATTCACTTGACTTGCATCATTGCAATACTCACTTTATTGTGGTGGTCTAGAACTGAACTGGTATGCCTGTAAATGGGGTGCTACTTCCCACGTAGTTGTTTTTTTGCATTTAAAAAAAATCATGTATTAATTTATCTAGATGGTGCTGTAATACCAGGTAAGAATAATGTGCTTACTAAATGTATTGTTATTCTCTTGCAGATCCTGCAGAAGGAGAATACAGTGCACTCTGTAGCTATCTATCTTTACCCACAAATTTGTTCCTGCTTTTCCAGGAATATTGGGATACTGTAAGACCCCTCCTCCAGAGGTACTATGAGGGCAAAATGTGACTGTTGGGTTATTATACTGTTGTGTTCCTAATTCACACACTCAAGGAATTGGAGACAAGTCCAGCAGCCATGGGCAGCTGGAATTTCCGCTTGTCCCACCATAATTACAGTTCCTTGTGCTACTCTTCCCTAAAGCTGCCGTTTCCTATAAATCATCAGGCAGGCTGGGCAGCAGGGGGAGGTGGTCATGTTGTCAGCAGCCACATAGTCACAACTAAATATCAAAAGAAACAAAATTGGGGCTCTGTCTAAAACAGTAGCATATCTCACATGGTAGCGCACATCTCAGGAGGGTGCCTGAGGGGGAATAAAAAAGTCATTTGGTGAATCAAAATGTATCAGTTAAATTTCCCTGAGAGAGGTGGGTCTTTTTTTGAGAAAAACTTTCTTTCTACCTCATCATTTCTGGCCCTCCTGATCACTGTCTACCCTCCTAACCTCTAGTGTCCTTCCCTATCTTTGCTTCCACAATTTCCATCTTTTTTTTTTTTTTTTGAGATATAATTGACATGTAGCATTGTTTTAATAATTAATTCTCACTGTTACTCTTACTTTATTTCCTCCATTACAGATTCTGACACCCAGTGTTTGGGGTGTTTGGGGAGGATGTTTTGGCCACATATCCAACAGGCAGTTCTCTGACACCGGCTGAGTATCCTACAATTCACCTCAATCCTACACTGTCTACCTGGAGATAGCATCAGATCCCACAGGTTAAGGGCTCATTGCTATAGACTGGCATGCCTACATACAGACACATCTCAGACAGCTTCTACTAGCAAGTCCAAGGTTGTCACCTGTGCTCCTGATCCAATGGCTATAGAACAGAGGCTCCACTGACCCCTCCTTGGGTTCAGTTAATTTGCTAGAGCAGCTCACAGAACTCAGAGAAACATTTTACTTACTAGATCACCAGTTTACTCAGGAACAGCCAGGTGGAAGAGATGCACAGGGAAGGGGAGCCAAGATTGCATACTCCCTAAACACACCACCCTCCCCATATCACCACGTGTTCACCAATGTGGAAGTTCTCCAAATCCTGTCCTGTTGGTGATTTTGGAGGCTATATTACATAGGCATGGTTGATTAAATCAGTGGCCATTAGTGACTGATTCAACCTCCAGTCCCTCTTTCCTCCATGGTGGTTGAAGTAGCAGAGCTGAAAGTTCCAATCTTCTGTCGCATGTTTGGTTCTCCCAGTACCCAGCCCCCATCCCTAGGAGGGATCCTAAAACACACCTTTGTTGCTGTCATCACTTAGGAAATTCCCTGTGCTGGGAACTGGGTTGAAGACTAAATATACATACTTATTATTATAAATCACATGATCACACCCATGATTTCCTTTATTTTTTCAATTTTCTGCCTTTACCTTTCTCTTTTTTCTTTCATTAGTGTTTCTTTCTCCGTGTCCATGTCAGGATTTGTGTGAATGTCTGCTTGTCTCCTGCCACATTTTCTGTGTTCTCATCTCTTCTGTTAGGTTCTTTTTTGTGTATCTTCATTTCTTATGAGGGGTTCTAATCTCCAGTGTGATTAAAAATGAATTAAAACAGATCTTTAAAAATCAGCATCATGCTTTGTGTTAAGTACAATCATAGTAGGTTATACTGACTTTACTTGTATGTTGTTGGAGTCAATACATTTTAAACTTACTCTTCTAGGTTAATGACAAAAATTCAAACTTTGTAACAGAATGTCCTTGCACTTTGTACCATTCCTGCAGAGACTCCCCTTATCCTCTGCTCTGAAGTACAGGGGACTGAGACTTGCAAGCCGTATTGCCTAGTCTTTCTTGTCAGTTGGCATCTGCCTGTATTCAGCCTGGGGGAGGCAGTAATAGGGTATTGGAAGCGAGGAGGAAGAGAGAAGCCTGCGTGTTCAGGCCACCTCTCTCTGCTTTGTGTGGTATCTCTGACCAGTGACTGTAGCTCTTCTCTGGCTCTAGTTCCCATCAGCCAAGTCTCTGGTGGTTCCAGTATCCATCAGTGACCCTAGCCCCTCGTTTCTAGTAATGCCACAATTTCCTTTTGTTCCTCCATCCTGGGAGAGGCGGTGGCTTCCTGTTACTGGCTAATCTTTGGGTCACCTTGTGTTTTTATCTCCTGGTTGGCTTTGCAGCCCTTCTGTCATCTTTATTACCAATTCCTGGTATTAAATTCCCTCTTCAGAATGGTTTCTGTTTTTCTAGTAAGACCTTGATTGATAAGCCCTTAAAAAAAGAAATCAATAACAGAAAGGGGACAAAATAAATAGGCAGACACAAAAACAAAGAGAAGGAAAGCAAAGGAGCAAGATTGTAGAAGTCTAGTGGAGGGAACATGGAAAGAAGGGACAGATTTGGAGGGGGTGGCTCACTCATGAACACTGTGCTGAAGTTGTGATGACCTGTTTGCTTTTCTCTTGGCTCTCCATATAGGTGGTGTGCAGATCCTGCCTTACTAAACTGTTTGAAGCAGAAAAGCACCATAGTCAGGTTGGTTTTACTTCTTAGTCCTTTCCTACAGGTTGTGTTTCCAAAAATAGTTGGTTTGCTGAATATGATTTCTAGTCTGTCTTCTTCATTCTTACTCAGTACATTGTTTCCTGCGTTTCTCTTAGGTCTCTGCCAGAATTCAGATTCTTCCTGCAATTGATTTTTTTCTTGGAGGGACTGTCCTTTCCCTCTTAAATTGTTTAACTCCACCAGCTCCTCTTTCTTAAGCGTGTACATGCATATTAAAAGGCACAGGAGGAGATGGCATCTTGGAGCTGCTGGTATATTACAATCAGAGGGTAGTGACAGTATTCCTGTACAACATTTTTTTCCTTTTGAGAATAGAGTAAGATATAAACAGAACTATTCCCTTTACCCCTTCCCTTCCTATCTTTATACTTAGAGACTACCCAACAAAATTTTCTTCAGCCCTCCTGTGTCCTTTAAGTTATGGCTCAGTCATAATCCACCTCTTCCTCAAGGACCAATTCAAATCTGACCTCATCCCACAAGTCTCTCCTAATACACCCTCTTATATGTGTGTGTGCATGTGTACCTGCCAGCACCATAAAGCACTCAACAGTAAGTTCAATAAGGCCAGATTGCATGCTTGTTTTCTTTGTATCCCACCAGGGCCTGCTTTATGTTATATGTGTCTAATTTTTATTCAAATTGAATTGCTTCAGTAAACAAGCAGAGTAATTGACCCCTAGCCTTAAATGCTAACATCAGTAGTACCATTTTTCCATGGCCAAAGCAAACATTGTGACACAAAGTGCATATGCCACCTTCTATTCTCATCTTTTCTCACTCTTTCAAATTCTTTAGCCTTCACTGTAAATGTGCATGTGCTGCCTACCCCTTAACCCCACTTTAGTGGTTTAGAGATTATAGAGCAGCTTTTATAACTTAGATAGAGTAGTATTCACATCACCAAGAAAAGAAAGAGTAGAGAGAAAAGTTTAAAAGATGAGTACATATTTTAGGACTGTTAATCTCACACAATTTTTCCTTTATTTCAATTCATTATGTGCCTTTTATTTATTTTATTTAAAAAAATTTTTTTAACATTTATTCATTTTTGAGAGAGACAGAGTATGAGCGGGGAATGGGCAGAGAAAGAGGGAGACACAGAATCTGAAGCAGACTCCAGGCTCTGAGCTGTCAGCACAGAGCCCGACGTGGGGCTTGAACTCACAAACTGCAAGATCATGACCTGAGCCAAAGTCCGACGCTCAGCTGACTGAGCCACCCAGGCGCACCTCATGTGCCTTTTAGACACCTACTATTTCCCCAGCATGGTTCTAAAATACTTTGGGAGAATTAAAAGACCTAACACATACAGCTTTTTGGTCATGGGTAATTTATAATCAAATTATGTACATAAACTAAAAACATAAAGTGTAATAGTATATGGAATGTACTGGTAATGCTATAGAAATTTAAACAGTCGAAGATTTTTAATGATGCCAGGTTACTCTTGGAGAAGATAATTTTTAGCTGAACATAGAAGGAATTACAGAATTTAAGTTGATTGTGGTTTGAGGATAGAATGTCCATGTTATTCAGATATTCTTCTTCATGGCATTCATGCAAGGCTTTTATCGTATCTGTATTATATTATAAGAATGAATAACATTTACAGACATGTATCAAGTACTAAGTACATTATGTTCCACTTCAGTATCTTATTGAGTCCTTAACAGCTCTATGAGTTTCCTTGATTCTTTTATTTATATTTGACATTTCTTAAATCAGCATGAGTCTTTTATATTTCTTCCCCCCCACCTCAAAAATTTATTATTAAATTGATAGTGTGCCTTATGACTGAGAAAGTATAATATATTCATCCTCTAGTTTACAGACCATGAAATACAGGCTTGGGTTCAGTGACTTGTTAGATACTAGAGAATTTAGGATTTGTAGCTGCATCTGATTACAAAGCCTGTGTATCCTTAACAACTTTTTTATATTACCTTCCTAGCCATTATGGAAATCTAGCTAGAACAATTTAGTCTTCAGGAATAGTGGAGGTTGAGTTTGGAAAGGAAACCAACTGATGAAAGATTTGGAATTCTAGGCTCAGATGCTTGGATTTAATGTTGTCAACAGGGGGAATTACTATGGGGTGCAAGTATGGGTTCTTTTGTTGTTTTTAAGACATTCTTCCTTCTGTTACTTAGTTGGTTTTTGACATGGGTTTATTTACTCTTAAGTAAAATTGTCTTTTAAATTATATTTCTAGATACCCTAGAAAAAGAAATAGTTTGATAGAGCTACCTGATGACTATAGCTGCCTCCTAAATCAAGCTTCTCATTTCAGGTAAGAGGAAATATTTTTTTAAAAAATTTTAAGCCTGTAATTGGTATGCACCACCACTAGCTAACTTTTTAAAAATTGACTACTTAGCATCTTTTGTAACAGTGATTGCTGATTTCTTTTTTATTATTGAGGTGAGATCCACAAAACATACAGTTAATGATGACAAAGTATACAATTCAATACAATTTAGTGTCTGCACAATGTTGTACAACCACCACCTCTCTCTAGTTTGAAAACTTTTTCATCATCCTGGAGAAACACCTTGTATCCACTAAGTAATCACACCCCATTTCCTCTTTCCCAGTCCCCTGGTAATCAATAATCTGCTTTCTGTCTCTATGAATTTGCCTACTCTCTACATATCATATAAAAGGTATCATATATGATTTTTTGTGTCTTGCTTCTTTCACATAGTATAGTTTTTGAAGTCCATCCAAGTTGTAGCATGTATTCGGCCCTTTCTTGGCTAAATAATATTCTACTGTAGGGGTGCCTGGCTGGCTTAGTCAGTGGAATTTGAGCCCCCTGTTAGGTATAGCTATTACTTAAAAATAAAATCTTAAGTATTCCATTGTATGCATATACAGAGTTTGTTTATCCATTTATCCATTGATGAGCACTTAGGTTGTTTCCCTCTTTTGATTATTGTGAATAATGCTACCGTAAACATTCATGTACAAGTTTCTATGTGGGCATATATTTTCATTTTTCTTATATATATTCCTAGGAGTAGAATTATTGGGTCATTATGGTAATTCTATGTTTAACTCTTTGAGTTGCCAGTAAGCAGTTTTCCATAAATGGCTGTCCCATTTTACATTTCCATCAGCAGTGTAAGTTTTGAGAGAGAGAGCACATGAGGGGCAGAGAGGGAGAGAGAGAGACTATCAAGCAGGCTCTGCTCTGTCAGTGCACAGCTCAACATGGGGCGTAAACTCATGAACCATGAGATCATGACCTGAGCTGAAATCAAGTTGGACGCTTAACCAACTGAGCCACCCAGGTGCCCTAATACACATTTTCTGAATGACCACTGATGTTGAACATCTTTTTATGTGCTTTTTGGACATTTGTGTATGTTCTTTGGAGAAATGCCTGTTCAAGCCCTTTGCCCATCTTGTAATTGGACTGTCTGTTTTGTTGTTGAGTTGTAAGATTTCTTTATACTGAAGGGGAAGGAGACTCTTCCTTTCTTCCCTCTCTGTTCCTCCCTCTCTGTTCTTCCCTCTAGTCAAATAATTAAATTGACATAAGACAGAATAATATGAGAGGGATGCCTGGGCAGCTCAGTTGGTTAAGCATTTGACTTCAGCTCGAGTCACAATCTCAGTTTATGAGTTTGAACCCTGCATCAGGCTCCATGCTGACAGTGTGGAGCCTGCTTGGGATTCTCTCTCTCAGATTAATAGGAGAAAAACCAATTTAATTTCATATATATGGGAGATCACAGAGATACGTGACTCAAAGAAGAAACTAGGTTTATACTTTATAGTTAAAGAAATAATTATTTGTGAAGATTTGACAAAACAAAGGAGTTTACACTTAGAGTACCAAATTAATGAAGAAGTAAGAGAGTTTATATATACAGCCTTCTTGACTTTGATTTCCCTAACTTTGGCAGTAAGGGTATTTTCTATCCTTCTGGTATAGGGAGGATACCTTCACATGGGAGATTTATTTCCTGCTTTCAGGAGAACGAAAGAGGTGTCAGAGTGTCCTTTTTGCACCTGCTGTTTCTTAAGTAACTTTAATTCAAAATAATCATTATGTCAAAGCAGCATACTTTGGGGTGGCCTATTCTGTTCTCTTTCAGTCTATTCTTAATAGTTTTATAGTTTAGCTCTGTATTTAAGCTGTGGATCTGTTTTGAGTTAATTTTTGGAATAAAGCAGGAAGTCCGGCTTCATTCTTTTTTTTTTTTTTTTTTTCATGTGGTTTCCACTTATCACAGCACCATTTTTTAAGAGACTATTCTTCCCTTATTGGATAGTCTTGGCACCCACGTTGAAAATCAGTTGGTCAGTGATGTTTGGGTTTCTTTCTAAATCCTAAAGTCTGTTCCATTGGTCTCTATGTCTGTCTATCCTTATGCTAGTACCACACTTTTAAGTTACTATAGCTTTGTAAAAGAAGTTTTAAAATTGTTACATGTGAGCCTCCCAACTTTATTTTTCTTTTTCAGTGTTGTTTTAATTATTTGGGGCCCCTTGCAGTTAAATACAAATATGAGGATTGGCTTTTCCATTTCTGCAAAAAGGCAGTTAGAATTTTAATAGAGATTAAATTAATCCTATAGATTACTTTGGGGAGTATTGCCATCTTAATAACATTAAGTACCCCAGCCCATGAACATGGATACCTTCCCATATTTAGACCTTCTTTAATTTCTTTCTGCAGTATTTTGTAGTTTCCAGTGTACAAGTCTTGCCCTCTTTGGTTAAATTTATTCCTGGATATTTTAGTATTTTGGATGCTATTGTGAATGAAATTATTTATCTTTTTTTTTTAAGTTTATTTATTTATTTTGAGAGAGAGACCATGCAAGTGAGGGAGTGGCAGAGGGACAGGAAGACAGAGAATCCCAAGCAGACTCCGCACTGTCAGCATGGGGCCCAACATGGGGCTCAAACTCATGAAACCGTGAGATCATGACGTGAGCCAAAACCAAGAGTCAGACACTTAACCAACAGAGCCACCCAGGCACCCCTGCAATTATTTTTCTTAATTTCCTTTTTGGATTGTTCCATTGCTGGTGTATTGAAACACAGTTGATTTTTGTGTGTACCCTACAACTTACCTGGGTATCCATAGGGATTACAGTTAACATCCTAAATTTATTTTTTTTTTAACATTCTAAATTTAGTTTGACTTGACAACATCATAGTTTCAGCTGCATAATTAACTGTTCCTTTCTAATTTTTTCTCCCTTCTTTATGTCGTTGAGGTCACAGATTACATTTTTATGCATTCTGTGCATGTTAATGTAGATTTATAATGATGGTTTGTTCATTTGTCTTTTAAATAATATAGTAAACAAAAAAAGAGGAGTCATTTTTCCAAAGTTATAATAATACTAGCTTTTATACTTACATGTGTAGTTAGTTTTACCAGTTATCTATATTTTTTTTATATGGCTGCAAGTTGCCATTGGTGTTTTTCTGTTTTGGCTTGAAGGACTCCCTTTATTACTTCTTGTAAGACAGGCCTAGCAGCGATGAACTTCCTTAGCATTTGTTGGTCTGGGAATGTCTTCATTTCTCCTTTGTTTTTAAAAGATAGTTTTGGCAGATGTAGAATTCTTAGTTGACAGCTTTTTTTCTTTGAGGACATTACATGTATCCTACTGCCTTCTAGCCTCCATGGTTTCAGCTGTTAATTTTATTGAGGATTCCTTGTATGTGATGAATTGCTTTTCTTGCTGCTTTCAAGCTTCTTTCTTTGTCTCTGACTTTTGACGGCTTGATCATAATATGTCTTCTTTGTGAATCTCTTTGAATTTGTCCTGTTTGTAGTTCAGTTTCACTCCTGACATGTAAATTCATGTTTTTCAACAAATTTGAGGAGTTTGGGCCATTATTTCTTCAAAAAAATATTTTTTCACTTGCTTCTCCTTCTGTGACTCTCATAATATGTGTGTATGTTGGTATGCTTGATGGTGTCCCATAAATCCCTCTGTTCCTTTTTATTCATTCTTGTTTCTTTCTGCTCCTCTTCCTCAGTAATTTTAACTATCCCGTCTTAAAATTCACTGATTCTTCTACCAGCTCAGATATGCAGTTAAACCCCTTTAGTAGGTTTTTTATTTCAGCTGTTGTACTTTTCTATTTGTTTCTTTTTTTTATAATTTCTCTTTGCTGGTATTTCCTACTCTTTCATGTGTTTTCCTAATTTCCTTTAGTTCTTTGTCAATGGTTTCCATCAGCTCTTAGAACTCATTTAAGAGTTAATTTAGAATCTTTGATTATTAACAAGTGTCATGTCTGGGCTTCCTCAGGGATGATTTCTGTCAGTTTCTTTTTTTCCTGTGAATAGGCCATCATTTCTGTCTCTTTGTAAGCTTTGTGAGTTTTGGTGAGAACTGGACGTTTTGAATATTGTAATGTAGTAGCTCTGGAAATCAGATTCTACCCCCTCCCCTGGAATTGCCACTGTTACTTGATGAAGGCTGTAGTTGTCTGTTTGTTTAGTGACCAAACTGGTTTTTGCAGAGACTGTATTCCTTATTATGTGTTCACTGAAGTCTCTGTTCCATTTTTGCTGCCGTCAGCCAGTGAACTGACAGATTTCCTTAAATTTCTGGATCCAATGAGAAAAAATATAAAGAATATTCTGTCTCTTTAAGTCCCCTCTGCCATCACCACCAAGGAAGTCCCTTCAGCCCATAGAAGTTGAAACAATAGCCAGTGTGTGTGTCAGCCCCTGAGTGAACTGCCAGGAAGAAGTAAACAACCCTGAGTTTTGAGGACAACCCTCATTTTTTTGAGGGGGTGGTAGCCACTACACAAAAAGCCAAAATTTACTAAAATTTACCAGCCTCTTTCTTTGTTAAGCACTCCTGTGGATGCTGCAATGATCACCTAGATTCCAAGTTCCAAAATGGTTGCTTCAGACAGTTTTTGCCAGATCAACAGTTGTATTGGTAGAGGAACCAATTCCTGGAGCTCCTTACTCCACCATCTTCTATGACATCTCTCCTCAATTTTTTTTTTAAAGCTACAGGAGCCTTTTGTGTTTTTTTAAGCACTCGAAGAATCATCATTTATTCATGTATCTTTACATGTACAAGTGTGGTCAACACATCCATCCACTGAAATAACCCTGTTTTCAACTTCACAAACAAGTAGTTCTCTTAGAAATATCTTTTATATGTGTGTCTTTAAGCACTGTTTTATGTGCATTACAGTGAGGTGACCACATCGTCACTGAAATAACACTGAAGAACCCCCACTTTTTTTTCCAAGCAAAATCTTATATGGAAGCCCATTATTACAGTAAAACAAATAATAGCATTATGGCTCAGGTTTAAGCCTGATACTAGAGAGAGGAGTAAACCTCCTTAGCTTTGTGTGGCACCATGCCCCCGCCACACACACACCTCAATCAGATTAAAACCTAATGTAAAACAGTGTTTCTTAGACTTTCTTTTATCTTCCTCTTCCTTTTCACTGATTATTTTCCAAAAAAAAAAAATCTGGATGATAAAGACTGGTGAGAAGTAAAATACACTAGTTACATTATACTCATTACTAATATCATGTATGAATTACCCATTAGTTACCTTTGTAAGAAAATAGCATGACCTTAAATACCTTATTCTGTATGATAAAATAATATCCTATAAAGTAACAGTTTACACTTGCTAAATATGACGTAAGTTATTCAAATAGCATAAATTCATGAGCTACGTACCACCGATGTAATGTCCCTATAGAAATTCTGTTGATATCTGCCTTAACCATTGGTGTGTGAATATTACATATTTGAATCACAATGCATCATGTCTTGGAAATAATAGGCCAAAATTCCAATAGGCCATAATTGATGCAATTATGTATCCTTGACACTCAGGTGGCATCACACCATCACCCATAGCAAATCAGATTAATAATGATGACATGAAATGAGCAGTAACTTGTAATTAGAAGGCAAGAATGTCAGCAGTCTGAAAATCAAAGCCTATTCGAGAATTCATTGCTGATGTACCAGTAACACAGCATCTTTTTCCTAAACTGCAGGGATTCCTAAGCTCAGTTAGGAGTTATGTAATATTAAGTAAGCATTGCACAGCTGCCAAACTTCTTAATAAACTTTAATTAGAGTTCTCAGAAAACACAAAGAATTCTTAAATTTTGTTTTAAGGATATCAATAATTCTAATGAACTGCCTTGGTGTGCAAAGTGACTATTATAGTCCTTAGTCATAAGTTAAATAACTTGCTGTCATTTGAAGGGGCCAAAAATAGGGATTGCAGTGTATCATCATTTTTAGGGCTTGAAGAACCCAACGGTGGCCTACTCTGAGAATCACTACCCTACAGCATGACTGAGGAAATTCTCATATTCAGTTATAACCCCTGCTTTGAACCCTGAAGCCAGGGAGTTTAACTGGCCCAGCAGGGCCTTGGGCAGCCCATTCTCCAGTCTCTGTTACTAGATAGAACTCACCTTGGTATTAGCTACCTTGCTGCTTGTCTCATGCAGGTTAAGTTCAGCCACCTAAAGAAATGGTTGCATCATTTACCTCCCAGCCCTCAAAAAATTAGCTAGGTGATGTCAGAGATTGCATCCAGCTCTAAATTCAGTGATTCCCCTAATCTTAGGGCTGTATTGCTACCACAGAATCCCAGTGAATGAGTATTATCTTCCTGGCATTAAAGAGTATCACTGTTGGCTCTTAGGAGGATGTGAGAAAAGTGTTAGTCATTAATCACAGTGAAGACCCCCCTGGATGATATTACTACTTACTGGTTTCAAGTAAAAATGAAAGTAAATCTGATGATCTCCTCCAGTTTTATTGTCACCATCAGTTTCTGTTAAGACTGAGCCATTTGGGGGCACCTGGATGGCTCAGTCGGTTAAGTGTCCCACTCTTGATTTTGGCTCTGGTCATGGTCTCACTGTCGTGAGATTGAGCCCTGTGTCAGGCTCCACGTGGAGCCTGATTGAGATTCTCTCTCCCACTCTCTCCCCCCCCCCACTTGTATTCTCTACCCACATTCAACAAAATGGATGGGAAATGTGTCTGAACCCTTGCTGCACATCATGATAAAACAAAAAAAATTGGGGGCACCTGAGTGGCTCAGTCAGTTAAGTATCTGGCTTTGACTAAGGTCATGATCTCACAGTTCATGGATTTGAGCCCCACATCAGGCTCTGTGCTGACAGCTACAGATCTGAAGCCTGATATGAATTCTGTGTCTCCCTCTCTCTGCCCCTTCCCCTACTTGTGCTCTGTCTCTCTGTCTCTCTCTCACAATAGTAAACATTAAAACAATTTTTTTTAAATTGTATACCTAACAAGGTCATATTGAGGACATGAACTGTCTCTGAAAATAAGTAAATAAACCTAAAAAATAAATAAAAGACTGGGTCACATGGGTGGCTCAGTTGGTTAAGCATCTGACTTTGACTCAGGGCATGATTTTGTGGTTCCTGAGTTTGAGCTCAACTTCTGGTGAGCTCGAGCCCTGTCAGGTGAGCTCCTCTTCTCTCTCCCTCTGTCTCTGTCTCTGTCTCTCTCTCTCTCCCCCCACTCTCTCCCTCCCTCTCCCTCCCTCTCTCTCTCTCTCTCTGCCCCTCACTCACTTGCGCCTTCTCTCAAAAAAAAAAAAAAAAAAAAAAAGACTGAGCTATTTCTGCCATAGGAGGGTAAGCTGCTTGGTTACTATACTTTAGGTATCACCTTTATTTTCCTCTGTAGGATACTAGAGACTAGGACTCAGCCATCCTTAACTAAAGGTGAAAGATACTAGCTTTATCCAAAAAGAGCTATAATTCTATTCTTTCCCCTAGAAGTGAAATAGTCCCCTCATCTACAGAAGATGGGTGGAATATCTATGCACAGAGTCTTTCTGCTCCTAGTAGACAGTGGTGGTGGTTTTCTTATCTTCGCTGAAAAACAAGGGATCAGAGAATAAACTGTTAATGCCCTATTGGAGATTATTTTGGTGCTCTTTATTCTGACTTCATTGGATCTCAGCTTAGTGGTTGCATTTTTTTACTGCCCAAATAAAGGAATTCTGGATGTTTCTGTTATGTCCATTGTAAGGCAGAGAGAGGGGTGGAAAGCTCCTTTTTTCCAGGGTGGCCATTATCACTTTAATTCAGAGAATGATCCCCCTCCTTTGGGGGGCATTGTAGCAAGGCTATAGCATACTACTACATAAAATGGCAGATCTCAAAGTACTGCTTGGTTCAAGCAAGTCAACTCTGTCACTTTTTCCTTCCTAAAGACTTGCTTTGTTTCCCAGATGGAGGGTATATCAACTTTAAGACTACAGTCTCTCATTTCAGCCCTAAAGATCTCAATACTTAAATGGACAGGAAATGTGTCTGAACCCTTACTGCACATTGTGATTAAAAAAAAAAAATTGTACACCTAAAAAGGTCATATTCCTCTGATATTGAGGACATAAGTTTGACTAAACCAATCCAGAGGAGGGAGCTGACTATAAGTTGGTCATGTCAGATGAAGACTGGATTCTATAAATGTATCACAATGTCAGTGAGGCATATTTAATGGCCAAACTATGGAATTATCAGGACACTATATACTTAATAGTAAATCTTCTTAATCAGGAGATTGTTTTGTTACGTCCTTATTAAAGAAGAATCACCTAATTAAATGTTTTCTTGTGTTTTAGGATCTTTGTTTGCTACAAAGCAGCCAGTGATGAACACATTTCATTGCTAACTGGATATGTCATGCTTTTATTGTTTACCCACCACACTGATTGTTTTCTTTCCCTTTGAGGTGCCCACGGTCTGCAGATGATGAACGAAAGCACCCTGTCCTCTGTCTTTTCTGTGGAGCCATACTGTGTTCTCAGAACATTTGCTGCCAAGAAATTGTGAATGGGGAAGAGGTTGGAGCTTGCATTTTTCATGCACTTCACTGTGGAGCTGGAGTCTGCATTTTCCTAAAGTGAGTAGTGAGTGTTTTGGAATCTTCATAATGAATTTAGGGAATCTGGATCCAATCTGGAAGCTATTATGGTAGGATAGTGTGTTGATAGGAAATGATCACATGAAATTGCATTAAAGAAGATATTACAGAATAAGTAAAAAACAAAAACAAACAAAAAAAAACAAATCAAAACAGACAAACAAAAAAACCCATAGGATTCTGTCCACGTTTTAATTTTTTTGTGAAATGTCTTAAGCATGATAGACTTTGCATTGATTACTCTGGTGTTACAGAACACTCAGGTACAATGAAAGGGCTTGGAGTCCTAAAAACAAGTATATTTAAAAAGTACCTGTACATTGCTATTTTAAGTTGTCCTTTGAATATTTTCATTTTCTTCATTTCCTCTATCAAAGCAACTGTTGTTTTCCCTGGTCTCTCTGCAAAAGACTGAGAGTGGTACATAGTTATTTCATGTTTATGAAAGAAGAGTGCAAGTTGCCTGAGAGAGAAAATTCAAAGTGGATGCGTGTGCTTTTTCTTTCCATCTCCCCATGTACTGTAGTTTCTGTTTATGTAAGCCCACGTCTCCCTAACCATTGCCTGTAGGCATCTGTTGGAAAATGTGAATGAATGCATGGAAGCCACATCCAAATACCTATTTTCTTCTTTTAGGGAACCTATAGCAAATAAACCCACTACCTATTCCAACTGCTTATTTTGTAATGTCACTCTATAGTACCTATCCCTTCTGTATACACATACCCAAACATTATTTGTATGTCTTCATTTCTCTACTGTAAGAGTCCCAAGTACCCTTCTGTATACACATACCCAAACATTATTTGTATGTCTTCATTTCTCTACTGTAAGAGTCCCAAGTACCTTCAAAGTGGCAGTGATTCTTTATAATTTGCACTATTGGAGGCTGGCTCTGACCAGAAAAGGCTTAATTAACACTTGCCTCACTGACCTTCTTTTCTGGCCCACAGTTATCAGATGTTGTTCTGTGCTTCTGTTAAGCTCCCTCCCACTCCAGATCGTGGGTCAGGAAACAGAACAGAAACAACACTGGCCATCATTTTCCATGGTATCTGTGGTTCAAGTAGGACAGCTTCCTTCCTCTCTTCAGTATATTCAGTCAGTATTAATGGTCCCGTTTCCCTAAATCCATTGATTTTTCCCATAATGTCAATAAAAATAACAATATTCACTGTCTTTTTTTTTAGACAAAACACAGTTTAGTCTATTTGTCTATGTTTACTGTCTTTATACTGAATTCCTGACAGATACTGGCCATATCTTTTCTCTAGATTAACTTTGATGCAGTGCCTATCATTTGCACTCATGCAGTTAATAATATTTCCTCTTGGTTCTTTTGTCCTTCAGAATCCGAGAATGCAGAGTAGTTCTGGTTGAAGGTAAAGCCAGAGGCTGTGCCTATCCAGCCCCTTATTTGGATGAATATGGAGAAACAGACCCTGGCCTGAAGTAAGATTAGTTTTTGTTTGTTTGTTTGTTTGTTTGTTTCATTGTAGTCACATTATAGTACATGGATGGTAACAGTTCTTTAAACACAGAAACTAATGCTAAATATTGAAAGATATTTTTAAATAGTTGCAAATTAAAAATATTAAATATGATATGATCCTGAGGAGCACATAATTTTGAACAGCTTTGTGCTGCTTTAGAATGTGAAGGTAATACTTTTCCAAAATTAAAGACACCCAGCTGTTCTAATGTTTGAATGTTATGTTATTTTTAAGCAACCTTTCTACAGAATTATGTATGGAGGTAGTTTTTGGATTAAGGGAGAAAAAGGTTGAGTGGTTCAAAGTAGTTAATGACTGAGGAAAAGAAATCTGAGTTGTTCCAGAAAGGTACAAAGAAGCAGAATTTTTAAATTAATTAGGCAATTTGAAAATCCCCAATCAGCTGAGACACTTGAGTGCCTCCAGAATGAGAATCTCACAGTTCTCCATTACTGGCAACGGCCAAATTTTAGTCATTTTGGATTAGCTGCTCTACAGTGTTACAAACTGTACAACCTTAGAATTGATGGGGAGTGGTTTTATTTAAATATTTGCTAATCACCAGCAAGTTTTTTTTGTGTCATAAAGACAACAATAAGCAAATATTTCTGAGAAGCAGAATATAATTTGAGGGCTTAGTATTCTACACCTCAGACTTAATCTCTACTATACAAAAACCAGAAATTAAAGCTAAATACACTGTATGAAGCTGAAAAGCCATTAAAGCTCTGTCAGACTAAGTACCCAAAAAAAGAATAAAGCTGCTTTGAGTTATAAATCTCATTGTCCATTTAAATGAGGTCTAATAAACCACAATTTCTTTATCCATTCATCAGTTGATGGACATTTAGGCTCTTTCCACAATTTGGCTATTGTTGAGAGTGCTGCTATGAACATTGGGGTACAAGTGCCCCTATGCATCAGTACTCCTGTATCCCTTGGGTAAATTCCTAGCAGTGCTATTGCTGGGTCATAGGGTAGGTCTATTTTTAATTTTCTGAGGAACCTCCACACTGCTTTCCAGAGTACTACATGGCAATGAGAAAGAACGAAATATGGCCCTTTGTAGCAACATGGATGGAACTGGAGAGTGTGATGCTAAGTGAAATAAGCCATACAGAGAAAGACAGATACCATATGTTTTCACTCTTATGTGGATCCTGAGAAACTTAACAGGAACCCATGGGGGAGGGGAAGGAAAAAAAAAAAAAAAGAGGTTAGAGTGGGAGAGAGCCAAAGCATAAGAGACTGTTAAAAGCTGAGAACAAACTGAGGGTTGATGGGGGGTGGGAGGGAGGGGAGGGTGGGTGATGTGTATTGAGGAGGGCACCTTTGGGGATGAGCACTGGGTGTTGTATGGAAACCAATTTGACAATTTCATATATTGAAAATAAATAAATAAATAAATAAATAAATAAATAAATAAATAAATAAATAAGGTCTAATAATGCCCATGATATACTTTGCCTATTTTCTGAGTAATCAAGGAGTAAATTTCTGCTTTATCAGCTAAGTAACGTATTAAGTTCATGGTGATCAGTAGTGAAGGGAGAATATCCCTTTTGAAACCCTCTTGGTAATTAGCCCCCTGCTCTAAGAACATCTCGCTTGGGTGGCTCAATCAGTTAAGCAACTGATTTCGGCTCAGGTCATGATCTCACAGCTTGTGAGTTCGAGCCCCACAATGGGCTTTATGCTGACAGCTCAGAACCTGGAGCCTGCGTGGGATTCTGTCTGCCTCTCTCTCTGCCCCTCCCCTGCTTGTGCTCTGTCTGTCTCTCCCCCTCTCTCTCAAAAATAAATAAGCATTAAAATTTTTTTTATTTCTAAAAAAATTTATTTATTTATTTATTTATTTATTTTTGTGTTTTTATTTATTTTTGAGAGAGAGAGAGAGAGAGAGAGAGAGAGAAAGCACAAGCGGGAAAGGGGCAAAGAGGGAGAGGGAGACACAGACTCTGAAGCAGACTCCAGGCTCTGAGCTTTCAGCACGGGGCCCAGTGCGGGGCTCAAGCCTACAAACTGTGATCATGACCTGAGCCAAAGTCGGATGCTTAACTGACTGACCCACCCAGGCGTCCCCCCAACCCCCCAAAAAAATTTTTTTTAAAGTTTGAACTAATTTAGGCAATAAAGATATGCGCAGTTATTTGATTCGAACTTACATGTTGGTGTTTTTTGTTTTCCTGAAGGAGGGGCAATCCCCTTCATTTATCTCGTGAACGGTATCGGAAGCTCCATTTGGTGTGGCAACAGCACTGCATTATAGAAGAGATTGCTAGGAGCCAGGAAACTAATCAGATGTTATTTGGATTCAACTGGCAGTTATTGTGAGCTTCAACTCTGCCTTGGGACAATCACAAGTGAAGATAGTAATGAAGACTGATTGAAAATTATGGAGATCTTTCTTTCTGAGGGCTGGGGAAGGGTTGGAGGGTCTTTTGCTCCATGTCCAGATTTGCATACATTAATAAAATATTCCTTAATGGAGTATTGCTTTCAATTAGTGAAAATATGCTTAAAGGAGTAAAAGGATGACATAGATTAATGTTTCATGTTCCAGAACACTAAAAAAATGCTTCTTCACCCCAAATGTCTCACTGTGCTATTTCCAGAAAACTCATTTCCCTTCATAATCTGTCCCATTTCATGTCATTTCATTCACCTGGTAAATGAAGTCACATCAAGCAGTCATGGACATTTTTATATGTTGGTTAACTCTTCTACAGTTCTGTATTTGGTATTTCCCACACACACCCAAGTTTCATTTAGCTGACATTGGAACACTGACAAGATTCTAATCTGTGGTAGTCTTCCTTGCAGCTCAAGAGGAATTGCAGAAACCATGCAGTATACTTCAGTTGAGAAAGTTTTCAGAAGAGTAAATTTCTTTTAAGGAATTCCCCCTAATGTGCCACTTAGTGTTTCAGCCAGAAATTAAACAGTTCTATGGACAGAGTTGCCACTTGTAAGGCAAATTTCTGCCACTGTGGAAAAGCTTTTTTCCCACAGTAGACCTCAAGAAGAGTTAGGATAATGTATTCATTATTCATCCCTGATGGGCCAAAGAAACTAATCCTCTCCTTTTACCACAAATAGCTTTGTTAAGTTTTGAAATTATACTTTCTATTTCCAAAGGCAAGTTTCTAAAATGAGTTCACTTATCTCTTGTTTGACTCTTAAAAACCTGAGGCAGTTCTGATATAAAACTGTCTATAGAATGAGGATAAGAAAATTCCCCCAATGAATGGAGCATGGCAGCTGTAAATTAGAACAATCAGATTTAAGCCAATTCTGTAACCTATGTCTTTGTAAAAGACAAATCCTTCGTTATCTGTGTACAATGTTTTCATAAACTCTGGTTTTATGTCTAGTACAGACAACCAAAAAAGCCATGTGATCAGTAGTCTGTGTCCTGTTATAATATGCTGTGGTTGAGCCATCTTGTTTATAAATAATAGTGCTCTCCTGAATCTGTGCATAGACTTCTTGATTTTTTGGCTTTAACTTTTTATATCAAGAACTTGTGATATGAGCAGCAGATAGAAGATAAATTGAAATCTTCCATTTTAGCTTCTGTTGTCTCTGGAATAATGTTATGAATTTGAAAAGATGCATTCAAAGATCATCTGATATTGCCTTTGGTGACTACGTCATATACGTGTGTACATGTTTTCCTGTCTTCTTTTTGCTCAGCCAAGGCAAGCAAATAAAAGTATATTTGCACAGTGATTGATGATGCACATTTGGGGTTAGATTTTTTTGGTATTTTTTATGTAAAGTGGGTTTTGCAGTAAAGGATGGGCATGAACAGGCATCAGAATCACAATCATGATTTTCTACTTGAATAATTATTATTCAGAAGGTATCAGGAAATAGATACAACTCCAGTGAGCAATCTGTAACAGTTGATGAATGAGGATCAGAAAATTCAGTATTCAGTTTGTCCAATTTGCCAGTATGATTAAGTGATAAGAACATCTCCCTTTATTTCTTAGATAATTTTTTTGGATGGATTGTCTGACTTGGTAAGTCTGAGCCAAAATAGGCAACAGGAGGTACTGACTTCTGCCCTGATTGGCCCCAATTTAACAAAGATATACTGACTTTGTTTCTAGTCTTTTTATATTCATTTCATAAATCCTGGGCTTAAGCTCTGAGGCTGCCAGAGGGACTATCCTGTAATGGCCAGTCAGACCTTTACTGCCAAAGAACCCATTTCATATTGAGTTCCACTTTTGAGATTGATTCAGACCCCTGCACTGTAGATGAACACGTGTCTCAGTGCTGCCCCCAGCCCTAGGGATTCCTAATTATATTCAAATATGATAGTGGTCTGCCCTCATCATTGCAAATAATTTAATTATGCTTATCGAGTTTACTCACAAATGAGCAAAAAGTCACTTTATTTTCATTAGTGTAGTTATGTGGAGGAACTGGTTCAACAGGATGACTCCAAAACTATGTTTTTCTCATGTTTTTGGTGAGGGGCTGACAGGAATTTTAATGATACAGTGAAGAAAAACGTATATCTGTATAATTAATTTATTTTGTTGATGTATGGGCTGTGAGTTCACTTTAGTGGTCATTTGTCATTTCATAACAACTATGCATTTTGGTTCACTGTGACGATGATCTATATTTAGTGACTGCGACATGTTTATACCACTGATTCAAATTCCATCCATGATGAAGTTATACAAATAATGCATATATTGATATCTTTTATTGCAAAATGTAAATTTAAAACTTGTATAATGTTCTTGTGCTTTTTGAAATAAAATATCTTATATGTGTATATTTACAAAGAAAAAAGGGACTTCTCATGTTTGGGGATTTGGGTTTGAAGTATAAAAATCTGTACCTAGAAAGGAGCTCTAGTTAAAAGTTACCCTTCTCAGCTCAAACAAATTCTTTAACAGACATAGGTATTTGGTGTAATGGTCTCCAAACTTTTTGACCATACATTCCATCAGTAAATATATTTTTTTAATTTTTAAAAAAATTTTAATGTTTATTTATTTTTGAGAGAGATAGAGACAGTATGAGCTGGGGAGGAGGGGGTGGGGGGGGGGACACAGAATCTGAGGCAGGCTCTAGGCTCCACAGAGCCCGATATGGGGCTCATACCCACAAACCCTGATACCATGACCTGAGCTAAAGTCGGACACTCAACCGACTGAGCCACCCAGGTGCCCCCATCAGTAAATAATTTTTAAGCATGAACTGATATATAGAGAGAATTTTTTTTTTAATTTTTTTTCAATGTTCATCTATTTTTGAGAGAGAGAGACAGCATGAACAGGAGAAAGGCTGAGAGAGAGGGAGACACAGAATCCGAAGCAAGCTCCAGGCTCTCCGCCATCAGCACAGAGCCCGACACGGGGCTCGAACTCATAAACGGTGAGATCATGACCTGAGCCAAAGTCAGACACTTAACTGACTAAGCCACCCAGGTGCCCCTAGAGAGAATTTTTTATATTCAGTACTATACTAATGTATTAAATACATTATAAAACATTGCCCAAAAATGGAGATTTTAAAAATCAGCTGAAAAATAATTATATTTCTATTTATTTATAAATGTTTATTTTTTAATAAATTTTTTCAATGTTTATTTTTGAGAGAGAGTGAGAGAGAGACACACACATACAGAGTATGAGCAGGGGAGGAGCAGAGGGAGAGGGAGACAGAATCTGAAGCAGGCTTCAAACTCTGAGTTGTCAGCATAGAGCCTGACATGGAGCTTAGACTCACGAGCCATGAGATCATGACCTGAGCCAAAATCGGACACTTAACCGACTGAGCCACCCAGGTGCCCCATAAATGTTTATTTATTTTTGGGAGGGAGAGCGTTAGCAGGGGACAGTCAGAGAGAGGGAGACACAGAATCCAAAGCAGCTCCAGGCTCTGAGCTGTAAGCACAGAGCCCAATACGGGACTTGAACCCAGGAACCATGAGATCATGACCTGAGTCAAAGTTGGGGGCTTAACCAACTGAGCCACCCAGGTGCCCCTAGAATATTTCTATTTAAAGATTTTCCACATGAATCTATGGATTTCATAGTGGATTTCCACACTCCACTGTGGACAGAGTCATCTAGGGCAGCAATGTCCAGGAGAACTCTGCAATGATGGGAATGTTCTATATTTGCCCTCCACTATGGTAATTACTGTCCTCATGCAGCTATCGAACTTTTAAAATGCGGCTAGTGCAACTGAACACCAGAATTTTTAAGTTTATTTGATTTTAATTAAATTTAAATCATCATGTGTGGCTAGTGGCTACTATATTGGACAGCATTAAATCTAGTGTAATGGTTCTCAAACTTGATTGTGTTAGAATCACCTAAAGAGTATTAACAAAATATAAATTTCTGGGATTTCAGCCCGGATCTTGAATCCAAATCTCCTGAGATTGAACCTTTATAAAATCATTGTGATTTCCTTCTGTTTCTATACCATTACTCTTAAAATTTAGAGCTTTCTGGCACAAAAACAGACACATAGACCAATGGAATAGAATAGAAACCCCAGAACTAGACCCACAAACGTATGGCCAACTCATCTTTGACAAAGCAGGAAAGAACATCCAATGGAAAAAAGACAGTCTCTTTAACAAATGGTGCTGGGAGAACTGGACAGCAACATGCAGAAGGTTGAAACTAGACCACTTTCTCACACCATTCACAAAAATAAACTCAAAATGGATAAAGGACCTGTATGTGAGACAGGAAACCATCAAAACCTTAGAGGAGAAAGCAGGAAAAGACCTCTCTGACCTCAGCCGTAGCAATCTCTTACTCGACACATCCCCAAAGGCAAGGGAATTAAAAGCAAAAGTGAACTACTGGGACCTTATGAAGATAAAAAGCTTCTGCACAGCAAAGGAAACAACCAACAAAACTAAAAGGCAACCAACGGAATGGGAAAAGATATTTGCAAATGACATATCGGACAAAGGGCTAGTATCCAAAATCTATAAAGAGCTCACCAAACTCCACACCCAAAAAACAAATAACCCAGTGAAGAAATGGGCAGAAGACATGAATAGACACTTCTCTAAAGAAGACATCCAGATGGCCAACAGGCACATGAAAAGATGTTCAGCGTGCTCCTTATCAGGGAAATACAAATCAAAACCACACTCAGGTATCACCTCACGCCAGTCAGAGTGGCCAAAATGAACAAATCAGGAGACTATAGATGCTGGAGAGGATGTGGAGAAACGGGAACCCTCTTGCACTGTTGGTGGGAATGCAAATTGGTGCAGCCGCTCTGGAAAGCAGTGTGGAGGTTCCTCAGAAAATTAAAAATAGACCTACCCTATGACCCAGCAATAGCACTGCTAGGAATTTATCCAAGGGATACAGGAGTACTGATGCATAGGGGCACTTGTACCCCAATGTTCATAGCAGCACTCTCAACAATAGCTAAATTATGGAAAGAGCCTAAATGTCCATCAACTGATGAATGGATAAAGAAATTGTGGTTTATATACACAATGGAATACTACGTGGCAATGAGAAAAAATGAAATATGGCCTTTTGTAGCAACGTGGATGGAACTGGAGAGTGTGATGCTAAGTGAAATAAGCCATACAGAGAAAGACAGATACCATATGGTTTCACTCTTATGTGGATCCTGAGAAACTTAACAGGAACCCATGGGGGAGGGGAAGGAACAAAAAAAAAAGAGATTAGAGTGGGAGAGAGCCAAAGCATAAGAGACTGTTAAAAGCTGAGAACAAACTGAGGGTTGATGGGGGGTGGGAGGGAGGGGAGGGTGGGTGATGGGTATTGAAGAGGGCACCTTTTGGGATGAGCACTGGGTGTTGTATGGAAACCAATTTGACAATAAATTTCATATATAAAAAAAAAAAATTTAGAGCTTTCTTTCTTTTTACTTAAGTGATTTTAGTCTAAGTACCAGAGAGCCTCAGGGAGAAAAGTAGATCAGAGAGGGAGGAAAGTGCCAAACTTGGATTGTTGTGATATTTCAGTTGGGGTTTCTGTGTATGCTTTTATTTAAGAAAAGGGTGCCTGGAGTTAAAACAAAAAGTCCTTGCTTTAGTTTTAAGACTGTGCGATATTCTAAGAGGGTAATACTGGAGGCAATGAAGGAAGGGTTTTGGTTATGAAAATACAGTTGGCAGGTAGAGGTCACTAAGGAATCTTCTCCATGCTTATACTAGATTGTCTGGGCACTACTAGAAAAAACAAATCATACAATTGTTCACAATTGTTCACAATTTACATTAAAATTTAAATTTTCTAGGGCCATCTGGGTGGCTAAGTCGGTTAAACATCAGACTCTTGATTTTGGCTCAGGTTATGATCTCACGGTTTGGGAGATCAAGCCCTGTGTCAGAGCCTGCTTCGGATTCTCTCTCTCTCTCTCTCTCTCTCTCTCTCTCTCTCTCTCTCTATCTCTCTCTCATTGCCTCTGTCTCTCTACCTCCCCTGCTTGTGCTCTGTCTCTCAAAAATAAATGAACATTTAAAAATTAAAAAAAATGTAAACTTCAATTCAGTACAACAAATAAATAAAATAAAAAGATACCCAGAGTTAGGTGGTATAATCACATCAACAGTACAGTTTCTGAATTTCCCCCAAACTTCCTGAAAACCACATACACTAACCAGGATAACAAAAGAAAAACCCCAAAGTTTAACACAACTAGGTAGCAGCAGGGTCTCTCCATGAATTTCCAAGTCTGGGCAGATACACCCAAAGCACCAATAGCAGCAAGGCTGTGTAGTGCAAGTTGTGGAAAGTGAAAGGGGAACTAAGAGTTGCAGAACTAAGAAATTGCTAATGACCCTCAAGTGGGGAGAAACATAGTCAACAGAAATCCTGGACAATCAGGACTGAGAATTGCCAGCAGAGTTAACTGAAGTCCTCACATGTTCTAAGTTGAGGGTCAGTGAAAGACTGCTGTCTTGAGAGAATCCAACAATGTGGTGGCAGTCTAAGTCCTCTGTATTCTTATAAATAACCATTAAATACTGCCTTCATTACAGAAAGAGAATCGCCCTATGGAAAACTAAAAACAAACCAGATTGAGAATGGCAGCAATACTGTAAGAGAATTCAGATTGTATGTGTGAGTGATATACAAAGTAATCTATTAGCAAAATGCTACATTTAAACATATAAGTATTAGAGAGAGTACTATCTGAGTATTTGACATTAAAAATGGAGGAGGTAACTCTGAGCTGTGAAGCTGTGAACATTTTCTTGGCCAATCTCTGCCAATATGACAAATATCTCCTGCAGAAAATCATCTCATTTAAAAAAGAATATAACTTTCTCTGTATGGCTTATTTCACTTAGCATAACACTCTCCAGTTCCATCCACGTTGCTACAAAAGGCCATATTTCATTCTTTCTCATTGCCAAGTAGTATTCCATTGTATATATAAACCACAATTTCTTTACCCATTCATCAGTTGATGGACATTTAGGCCCTTTCCATAATTTGGCTATTGTTGAGAGTGCTGCTATAAACATTGGGGTACAAGTGCCTTGGGGGAGGGGAAGGAAAAAAAAAAGAGGTTAGAGTGGGAGAGAGCCAAAGCATAAGAGACTCTTAACTGAGAACAAACTGAGGGCTGATGGGGGGTGGGAGGGAGGGGAGGGTGGGTGATGGGTATTGAGGAGGGCACCTGTTGGGATGAGCACTGGGTGATGGGGCATCATTGGGATGGCTCAGTCGGGTAAGCATCTCACTCGTGATCTCAGGGTTGTAAGTTCAAGCCCCACATTACTTAAATAATATAATTGTGATGGTTAGTTTTTTAAATGTATTTATTTATTTGTTTTGAGAGAGAACAAGCAGGAAGGGGCAGCGGGAGGAGAGAGACAGAATCCCAAGCAGGCTCTGTGCTGAAAGTACACAGGGCTCTATCTCACAAATGGTGAGATCATGACCCTAGCCAGAATCAAGAATCAGATGCTTGGGGCACCTGGGTGGCTCAGTTGGTTAAGCGTTGAACTTCGGCTCAGGTCATGATCTCAGTGTTCATGGGTTTGAGCCCTGTGTCGGGCTCTGTGCTGACAGCTCAGAGCCTGGAGCCTGCTTCGGATTCTGTGTCTCCCTCTCTCTTTGCCCCTCCCCCACTCATGCTCTGTCTCTCTCTGTCTCAAAAATAAATTTAAAAAACATTAAAAAATTAAGATTAAAAAAAAAAGATCAGATGCTTAACCGACTGAGTCACCCTGGCACCACCTGTGATGGTTAATTTTTTTATATCAATTTGAGACGCCTAAGGGATGCCTGGATAGCTGTTGCAACATAATTTCTGGATGTATCTGTGAGGGTGTTTCTGGAAAAGATTAGAGTTTGATTCAGTAGACTGAACAGAGCTATCCTCACATCCTCTGGAGGTATCATCCAATCCTCCGGGGGTCCAAATGAAACAAAAAGAAGAAGAATGATTTCCCTCTCTCTCTCTCTTAAGTTTATTCATTTTGAGAGAGAGAGAACGAACAGGGGAGTGGCAGAAAGAGAGAGGGAGAGAGAGAATCCCAGGCAGGTTTCCCATTGTCAGCACAAAGCCTGGATGTGGAGCTTGATGAGGGGGCTCATTCTCATGTTCCTGTGATATGACCTAAGCCAATATCAAGAGTCAGGCTTAACAGACTGAGCCACCCAGGTGCCCCTTCCCTCTCTCTTTTTAACAGGGATGTCTATCTCCGGCTCTCAGGCTTCGGAGCTCCTAGTTCTCAGGCCTTTGGACTTGGATGGAATTATGCCACTAGCTTTCCCAGTTCTCCTGCTTGTAGAGTACAGATGGTGGGACTTCTAGGCCTCCATAACCACATGAGCCAATTCCTATAATAAATCTCATATATACCTCTGTCTGTGTGTGTGTGTATCTTCTGTTGACTCTGTTTCTCTAGAGAAGCCTAATACAATAAACTAGCCCCAAAGTTATTACAAGGAAAAGGAAACCAAAAATGAACTGAGCAAAGTTGCAACAACTAGTGAGAATACAGTAGAAAATTGTGGCCCCAAAGCAGACAGAAACTGTAACCTAACAAATGAAAATGAGATATAAGATTTTTTTTAAATGATCAAAGCTTTGTCAGGACACAACTCATAAATGTAATAGAAGATCTCAAAAGTGATACAGTAAGACAACAGGAGGACATGAAACTCAAGTAGTATTAGGAAAAAATTTTGGAAAAGACTAAATTAGAATGAGTACAAGCTGAAAAGTCAACTATGAAAAACACAGTAAAGAAAAATAGTAAATAGAAAAATAGAAAAAAATAAAAGATAAAAAAACATTTGAGATAAAACAAAAGAGACAAAAGATAGGCAAGAATGATTGAATATATATTAACTACAGTTCCTGATAAAAATCAAAGAAATGGAACAGAACACAAATGGAAAACTAATTTGACAAAACTTGCCCGGAAAAAAAAAAAAAAAAAAACCTTGAAAATACACATTTGAAAGGAAACACTGTCAAATTCAACCCAGAGGAGTCCAACACCAAGACCTGCCCCAGTAAAGCTGTTGGATCTTAAGAACAAGAGAGACAAAATCATTTGGACATGTAGGCAAAAAAATCCAAGTCATTCGTAAGATAAAGTCAAATTGACATTGGCATTAGACTTCTTGGAAGCAACATTTTAAATATACTCAATAAAAGGATTTTCAAGAGTTTTTATGTCCAAACTGCCCAGGTATAAAGTTCACACAAATTGTTAAAAGCAAGTTAATACTCAGGAAAATATTTTTTTCCATGAGCCTTGATTGAGGAATTTACCAGAAAACAATTTTTGGATAATCACAAAATGGTTATAGAAGCTTTGGCATATAGTCCAAGGGTTGGGTGTTGTAAGAATTGAGAGTAAAGAAAGAGTAAAAATGAGAGACAAAATCAGATGCTCTGATAATGTAAAACTAATACAATTAACAAAAAATGGGAGGAAAGGGTTGAATAGGTACGAAGTTAAATAAGTGAACTGACTGCATCAGCGGTATTAGCTAAAAAGATACCACTCAAAGCCAACAAATCAAAAATAAAACTTTACACAAGTTGACACTAGGGATAAAACTAGTGGCTACATAGTGAGAAAGAAGAGGCCAGTAAGCAATTTCAAAATTGCTTACATGTTAGCAAAACAACAGCCAGTTTTAAAGAAAGAGTACTTAGACAGGTGCCTGGGTGGCTCAGTTGGTTAAGCAACCAACTTCAGCTCAGGTCATGATCTCACTATTGAGGAGATTGAGCCCCAGGTCGGGCTCTGCGCTGACAGCTCAGAGCCTGGAGCCTGCTTCGGATTCTGTGTCTCCCTCTCTCTCTGCCCCTCCCCCACTCATGCTCTGTCTCTCTGTCTCAAAAATAAAATAAAAACATTAAAAAAAAAAAGGAAGAGTACTTAGAACATTACATAAAGATGTTAGTATAATGTTTACAACCAGAACTACAATGCAGTACCAAAAAGGAGAAAAAAGGCAAAGAAAAGAGGCTCCATAGTAAAACACTGTAACAAAATTCAGAGACCAATGGATAAATGTAAGTGGGCTTAATTCCACTATTAAAAAAAAATCAGATGAGCTAACCAATAGATTCCAGTGAAAAATAAAGAAATGAACATAATTTTTAAATGGGCAAAATATGTGGATATTTTTCCAAAGAAGATATACAAATTTCTAATCAGTACATGAGAAGATGCTCAACGACATTAGTCATTAGGGAAATGCAAGTCAAAACCACCATGAGACACCACTTCACACCCACTAGAATAGCTATTAATCAGCAAGACAGACAATATCTGTTGGCAAGGATGTAGAGAAATTGGAACCAAATATAGGCAGGCTTCACTTTGTATGGTAATGAATTGTTATAAATATGGCCATGCAAACAAACCATGGAAAGCACTCTTAATAAATAATGGGAAAGATTGTGATTGTTCCATAGCCTTTAAAAGTTTTGGTGGAGGGACACCTGGGTGGTTAAGCATCTGACTTGGGCTCGGATGGTGATCTCATGGTTTGTGAGTTTGAGCCCCGCATTGGGCTCTCTGCTGTTGGCACAGAGCCTGCTTCAGATCCTCTGTCTCCCTCTCTCTCTGCCCTTAGTGTGTGCGCTCTCTCTCCCTCTCTCTCAAAAATAAATAAACATTTAAAAAAAGTAAAAATTCTGGTAGAAACAAAATCTTATAAATGTGTGGGGAAATAAAAATAGTAAAACTAACATTTAGTATGATTTATAACATTGAAAACTTTGAAAATTAAAGTGTTTTATTTCTTTTCAAAAGACTTATCAAGAAAAAACATCAAGGGTGCTTGCTTCTTCCCTGTGTAATTTATGATACAGTGAGCATCTTTTCCACACCTTGGCAAATTGTCATTCATCTAAGTTTGAATTACTTCCAACAATGTATCCTTTGTGTTCTCAGTATTATGAAATACTTTCAGGCATTCCTTTAATGTGAAGTTTTGTGCCAGTATCGTTTTTTTTCTGGGGCACTTGCCATAAAAACGTATTTATTTCAATAAGTTTGTCTTCACTAAGTTTCCCTGACTGCATATCTAGAGTCCCGTAAGCAACAGTAATGTCAACAATTCTGCAGTTAACTATTTCTTCTATAACTCCTATATAACTTTTATGACATTTATATTTGACCCAAATTTCACCTCCAGCATTATCACTTGAGTGTCTTTGTTGCGCTTTTATCTTTGTTGGCCAATTCCCTGTTTTCATTATCAATTTTTGTATAACGTCACATGGGTTTATCACTGGGAGGCAAGAAGACAGCAAAACGACATGCTTTGCTCTCTGTCCCTGACCTGAATGCTTTGACACAGATGTGCAATGTGCAAACAGAATTGGCCACTGACCATGACAAGCATTGTTACTCAGTAATTTGTGAAGTGAAGAGCTTGCTGCAAAGTTAACACTTTATGCAATTACAATTAACATACCATCATAAGCAAAATTTGAATCATGTTGTTGAGGAACTGGTGTTAATTTCATTAAAACACGGTAACTGAAAACTTTGTATATGGGAACGATCCAAGCTGAAGACATCTTGTAACAGAGCGGCAACTTTCATAAGCCAAAAAAACCCAGAAAACAAAAACAAAAACAAAAAAACAGGATAAATAGACACATTAATAAAAGAGACTTTAACAAACATCTCCCAAACCTAGATAAGGTAGACAAAACATTCGTAAGGATATAATAGACCCAAACAAAATTATCAGTGTGTTAGTTGGGTCTTAAGGTAAGCAGACACTGAGACAGATTGGGGAGCACAAAAGTTTAAATTGCTGCACTAATCCACTCAGTTACAACTGGGCAAGGGAGTTCCAAGAAGTGCCCAGGCAAATCATCTGAATTCCACACATAGTCCTCTCTTTATCTGACAACAGCCCTTATACTTTCTTGCTGATCCCTGCCACTTACCCCTGCCAAGATGGTGACTCCTCTTCTTGCTTGCTAGTCCCTGGTAATATGCAGTCCAAAGGCCCGAGCTGCAGCCATCGTGTATAGTCCAGCAAGATCTTTGCCATGTCCCCTGGCAAGAGCGAGCCCCTTTTAGGCACCAAGACCTTTAACTCTGAAGAGCTCAGAGTTGTAGGGATAGGAAGCATGAAGTCCTCCAGGAAGCCATTAGGAATGATGAAGGGAGACACTGCTTGGCCCCTGAACCTCAGTTATATACTTCCTATTGGAAACACAGCACTATATAAAGGTTTCTGATTCAGTGCATACCCTGCATTATGGAAGATGGCACGCCATCCTCACAGAGCATTGCCTCTGAGCTGATACTTGAACTACATCTTCCACAGTCCATTCCAACATTCTGTCAGACCAGCTGCTCCTGAATGAGTGTGCAAAACGACCTCTATATCCCACAGTCTGGGCCCCCTCCTATACCTCCTTAGCTGTGATGTGTATTCCCTGATGGCATGATATATTGTGTGGAATTCCGTGCTAATGGAGCAGGTACTCTACAAGCCCCCAGATAGCAGTGCTACCTGAAGCTCTGTGGGCAGGAAAGGCATACTTATACCCTGAAGAGATGCCCAGTCATGTGAGAATGAAGCATCCCAGTGAAATCAACTTGCCACCCAGTAGCTGGTTGATCTCCTTGAAGAACAATGCCATATCAATAGAGCAATGGACTCCATTGCTGGCAGGATGGACGGTCCAAGGTGGCAGTAGCTCTAGCAGTCTTGGTAAGTGGAATCCATGCTGTTGGGCCCATGCTTAACCTCCATCTCTCCAGTCGTACACCTATTGTATCAGTTGCTAAAGGATGCTAATGTCTAAGTTGTTTGGATTACTTGCTTGTTTGGTATGTCTTCTGTAATGGACATACCATGAAACCTTTTGGTGGGCATTAACATCTAAAGCAAAAATCTTCACACTTTGTACACATACTCATATGTCCATCCATAGTATCATACTGTGTGTACTCCTTGTGTCTAGTTTCTTTTCCCTGTGAGATTCATCCATGTTGTCTTATGTACCAGTAGTTCCTTTCTTTTATTGCTAAGTAGTATTCATCATTATATGAATACACAAAAATGTATCCCTTTTCCTGTTGATAGATATATGGGTTGTTTCTAATTTGGGGCTATGATGAATAAAGCTGTTAAGAACATTATTTTTAAAAAATTTTAAAAATATTTATGTTTATTTTTGAGACAGAGAGAGACAGAACATGAGCAGGGGAGGGGCAGAGAGAGAGGGAGACACAGAATCCGAAGCAGGCTCCAGGCTCTGAGCTGTCAGCCCAGAGCCTGACGCGGGTCTTGAACTCGTCAACCGTGAGATCATGACCTGAGTCAAAGGCAGACGCTCAACCTACTGAGCCACCCAGGCACCCCTGTTAACAACATTCTTATACAAGTGTTTTGTTTTAGAGATGTAACATGCATTGATTTCTCTTGAAGACTATATGTATGTATGTATATATATATATATATATATATATATATACATATATATATGTATGTATGTATATATATATGTGTGTGTGTATATTTATAGTAAGAAAGATAATGAGATATATAATGAAATACATGTGTGTGTGAACTGATCCATGTTCAACCTTTTAAGAAATTGTCAAGTATTTTGCCATCATTCCTCTTCTCCCTATTCTCAACATTTGGTATTGCTGTCTTTTCACTTGTAGCCATTCCGGTGGGTATGTAATGGTAGCTCACTCTCTCACTAATTATAACACTTTTTATAGATGCTTTTGAGATTTACTGTGTAGACAATAAATATATTTTTTCTCTTCCCTTCCAGGATTTATACCTTATTTCTTTTCATCTCTTACTGGATAGGCTGCAATATAGAGTTGTGGTGGCTTAATAGCAAGAGTAGAAAATGATCATGAAGAGTTTCTAAGTGCTGCTCAGGGCGATGAAGAATCACTAATATTTTTGTCATAGATGAATAATGTGGTCAAATTTGCATTTAGAAAAAGCTCTCTGGCTATGATGTGGAAAAAATAAAGATACCAGGGAAGGCCAGTTAAAAGGTTCCTGAAGTAATGTAGCTAAGAAGTGGTGACCTAAGCTAGGAAAGTGGCAATTGCAATGGAGAAGAATTGATTTTTAAAAAATAAAATATGTCTGGCTCCACTTAGTCCACATCAAGTGTGATTTCAGTAAACCAATCAATAAAAATGTGCACATATTTCAAGCCATTCTGAGATAGACTGAATTTAGGGGAAATTCATCTCCAGAAGCCACCACAAAAAACACTTTAACAAATATTTTCAAGCTGTTAACAAAAAGAACTTGAAACAAATGGAACTATTGGGTTCAGTGTAAAATATAAAATGAAAATAATGCAATTCAATGAATGCAAGATCAGTTACTAAAACTTATTTTCTTATAAATGTGCTCCAATCAAGGCAAGTCACAAGCTGTTTATGCCAGCTTCCAGAATTGGTGAACTAAATTGTAGCAATAGTTGATGTGGCCCTTGATAAGCCATATAGATGAACTGAAAAAAAGTAAACCACCTCTGGTTGATACCAAAATAATAAGATCATACCAACTTGGAAAACAGCAACATCCACAAAAGACATAAATAGGAGAGAAGGTGACAAAAGTAGAAAATCTGTGAATTAGGCAAAAAGACAAAAGTAGATGACTTTTGGAGAATGTAACTCAGCTGTGACACTCACCCAAGGCCTCAATAGTCCTAGGACAGCTTCCTTCTACTCCTCTGCCTCCTTTGCTCTCTTGCTCTTCCTTCCTTTTGCCCTGAACCCTCCCCTCACCTCATTGCCCTAGTGGATGCCCCGCTCCCTAGAGATTTCTCCAGCTTCGAGTTCATCTCTAGGTGAAAAGTTTTCAGAATTATGTGTCCAAACCTGACCTCAGGCCAGCATTTCCAACTTTTTACCTGGCGGTGCTGCTGGACTTTACAGCTCACAGAGTCAAGTTCATCAAACTCATCCTTGGCCCCAAACCAATTCTCCTTCCTGTCTTTTACTTCTGTTAAATGTACCACCATTCTCCAAGTCATGCATGACATCTAAGTTACCTTTGACTCTTCCACAGTATGTTGCTTGGCAAAGTTACCAAGTCTCATCAGTTGTTTCTTCTGATTATCTGTCCTCTGCTCTGTACTCTCACCTCCCCATTTCAGGCCCTTCTTACATCATTGCCAGAACTGTTGCAACGGCCTCCTTGCTGGTCTTCTTTCCCTAGTTTCTTCCTTTCCTGAATTAATTGTGCATATTTTCACAAATTTAATCTTCCTAACGCACAGGTCCGGTAATACCTCTGGCTGATACAGTCGCACCTCAGTAGCACCCCAAAAATCTTCAGTGGCTCATGAAACTCAAGAGCCTCTAAAACATGGCTCTGGGTTTTTTGTTTTGTGTTTTTTGGAGTTTTCTTCCCTTTCTGTGCAACCAGCTATACTCTGGTTTTTAGCCAATTTGTAAAAATAACTTTAACAGGTACTTAAAAGTTCCCATTACATCTCTACTCCTTAAGTATGAGCTGTGGATAGTGACTTCCTTCCAAAGACTACAGTGTGAAAGGAAGAAGAAAATAATAACTTTCCAGTGGAGAAAACTGATAAATCCTAGCTCAGTCAAGTGATCAAGGTCCATATCAATAGTGATAAATCATGTTGATAGTATGTATGTTGGATATGATGTGATAAAGTGGAGCTTTATGTGCTTTTCCTCCCTAAGACCCTTAACCCTTAATAACAATTTTAAAAAATCAGACAAAATCCAAAAGAGCATCCTACAAAATACTTGACCAATACTCCTCAAAACCATCAAAACTGTCATAACTAAGGAAACCTGAAAGAAATGACATGCAAATGTAATGTGGTACCCAGATGGGATCCTAGAGCAGAAAAAATTATTAGGTAAAAACTAAAAACATCTGAATAAACTATGAACTTTATAGTTAATGATAATGAATCAATATTATTTTATTAATTACACAAATGTGCCATACAAATGTGAGCTGTTAATAACAGGGAGAACTGGGTGAGAGGATATTTGAGAACTCTCCATACATACTACCTTGTCAATTTTTCTGTAAATCTAAAATTATTCCAAAGAATAGCCTATTTGTTCAAATCTCATTTCCAAATAAATATTACACAATCATCAAGAATAATGAGGCAGATCTTTATGCACTAATATTGAAAAAACTCTAAGAAAATACTAATGAGAAAAGAAAGCTGCAGAACAGTCAGTGCATGAAGTGCTGCTTTCTATTTGTGTAAAGAAAAAGAATCGGTAGCTGTGTTTGCATATGGGGCAGAAAGCTACACAAGAAATCAGTAATTAGAGTAGGTGAATTGAGTGGCTAGGGGTCATGCATGAGATCATGACCTGAAGCAAAGTCAGACACTTAACCGACTGAGCCACCCAGGCACCCCTGCTGTTTTAGCAGTTTTTGAATATTGAACCATGTGAATATATTCTCTATTAAACAAACAAGCACACAAACCAACCAAATCAGGGGGAAAGAAGATTGTCTGCCAAATCCTCCTCCCGACATTTTTAGTCAGAGCAGATGAGCATTTTTCTGGTCAGGAAAGAATAGGCAAGAGGCAGCTGAGAATATAACTTTCTAAGATCCTTTCAAGAGGAATCTTAGGGCAGGTATCAACACTGTGAAGCAAGGGCCGTGGAAAGGTGAGACTTGAGCAGGTCAAATTGCCCCATCCAATGGCCTCTCCTGGATACTGTCCCACCATCTTCCTTTTAAATATTGACTTTTCTCCAGGTTCCAATCTTGCCCTCTAGCCTTTTTGCTCTGTAAGCTCTTCCTTGTGGATTTCATCCATGAAAAACATTGATTCTAATTAGGGGCAGAGTTAAATGACAAAAGAGAGAGAGAAATTAAACTATTTGTTGAACAGCAGCTAATATTGTTTAGAGCTCAGTTTTATGGTGTATGGAGGGCCTCACACTTGGATGAGTTGGTATACAGTAAGTTAAAGGTATATTTGTTTATTCTTGGATTCTTGTCATTTTTTCCTTATTGTGTGTACATGACTCTGGGCTATGTAGGCACAGTGTAAAAGTTAACAAGTTTACTCTTGCTGAGTGGGGCTTTATAATCTGGAAGAAGCCAACAGTTATTGTCCAGTGTATACAAGAGCAAAAGGTCAAAGCAACAATTAGATGAGTATAAAACAAGGCTGATCTGAAATTTTTTAATGTTTATTTTGAGACAGTGAGAGAAAGAGACACATGTGAACAGGGGAGAGGCAGAGAGAGAGAGAGAGAGAGAGAGAGAGAGGAGGAGAGAGAATCCTAAGCAGGTTTTGCACTGTCAGCACAGAGACCAGCTTGGGACTTGATCTCACAAAGAGTGAGATCGTGACCTGAGCCAAAATCAACATTCTGATGCTTAACCGACTGAGCTACCCAGGCACCCCTGATTTGAACTTTTTGTTTTTGGTTATAATTCTTAGCAAACATGACACAAACCATAGGGATTTGCAGCCAATTCTTGAAGGAATCCTAAACTTCTAACATAAAATTAATGATTGGTGCACAAATGACAAAAGCAAGAATATATCAATGAATAATATAATTAATGAAAATTAAACGTTGCAAGAAAATTTGAAAGTGAACTCAAGTGTTACTTTTCAGGAAGTTTTTCTTAACTCTGTGGTAGGTAGAATAATGTCCCCTTCTCTCTACAAACTGTCCATGTACTAACCAGGAATGTTACCTTACATTGTGATTGGGTCTTTGTAGATGTGATTTAGGGTGTGGACCTTGAGATGGGGAGATTATCCTGGATTATCCAGGTAGACCCAGTCTAATCACATGAGTCCTTAAAAGTGAGGGAGGTAGAAGAGTGGGTCAAAGGGATGTGCCATGAGGACTTTGCCCACCGGTGCCATGACCTTGTAGATGGAAAAATGGGGCCAAAAGCCAAGGAATGTGGGCAGCCTCTTGAAGCTGAAAAAAACAAGGGATCTGATTCTCCCCTTGAGTCTCAGAAAGGAACTGAGGCCTGCTCACATCTTGATTTTAGCCTAGTGAGACCCATTTCAGATTTCTGAGTTACAAAACTCTAAGATAATAAATTTGTGTTGTGTTAAGCCATTGTGTTTCTCGTAATTTGTTGTATCAGTCTAGAAAACTAATCCATTCCCCTCAACCCTGGGTAGAATTGAACAATCCCTAAATTTACACACACTTGCCCCCCCACCGATCCTGTGTACACATCTACCAGAGGACCCATTTCCAAAATGGCTCACTAACATGTTTGTCAAATCTTTTTTTCGAATATTCTATTGTGAATATTTTCAAAATACCTCAAAGTTGAAAGAAATTTACAGTGATCATCCATATACCACCACTTAGATTCTACCAATAATAATTGAGTATCCTTGCTTTGTCACATATCTATCTGTCCGTCCCTCTATTAATCCGTCTATACAACTTATTTTTTGGATGCATTTCAAAGTAAATTGCAGATATCAATACATATCCCCCTGTATATTTTAGCATGCATATAATTAGCTAGAATTCAATATTTGTTTACAGGTTTTTTCCTTTGGATATAAAATTGGAATGAAGTGTACAAATCTTAAGTTTACTTTCACTGAGTTTTGACAAAATGCACCTGTGTAACTTAAAGCTCTGTCAAGATACAGAACATTATCATCACCTGTCTTCCCCTTGGAGGTTAATCCCTTTCCCCACCTCCACAGAGATTGCAACCACTATAGCAACCACTGTTGTAATTTTTTTCTACCATAGATTAGTGTGTCCTGTTCTAGAGCTTTATATAACTGGGAGAATATAAACTATTTTCTGTAAGACTTCTTCATATACATAGAATCATATGAACTTTTTGTGTAAGGTTTCTTTCATTCAGCCTATTGCTTCTGGGATTAATCCATGTTGTTGTGTGGTCCTGTTCCTTCTTATTCTTGATGAGTATTTCTTTTGTGAATATAGCACAGCTTGTTATCTATTCTCTCTTATTGACAGACACCTGCGCTTTTCCCTACTTTGGGCTATCATAAATAAAGCTGCTCCAAACATTCTTGAGTTGGTATTTTTGCAAACACTTATTTTTCTCTTGGGTAGATATCTAGAAGTCAGATTGCTAAAAACAGGGTAAATGTATGTGCAGTTTTAAAGAAACTTCCAGATATATTTTTTTCAATGTGGATGGACCATTTTACATTTCAACCAGCAATATATGGGAGTTCTGGTTGCTCTATCCTCAAATGTTTGGTGCTGTTAGTCTTTTTTAATTTTAGCAAGTGGTGAATATGTTTGTTTTGTCCATTTTTCATTGTTTTTTGTTCTTCCCCATAACCTGGATTTTTAAGAGTTTTTAATATATTCAAGATATTATCTCTTATCTGTGAAACACATTCCAAATATTTGATTTTGGTCATTTTTACTTTATGGTGATTCATGTCATGGAAAGATATTTAAAGTTTTGTAGTAGTCTTTCAATTTGTTTTCATTACATTTGGATTCTGAGTCATAGTTTAAAAGCTTCTTCTCACCCAGGTTTAAAGAAACCCATCCATGTTTTCTTCTAGTGCTTGTATAGTTTCATTGTTGACATTTACATCTCTGATCCATATGGACTTTATTTTTGACTGTGGCTGTATTTTACTTTTATATTTTCCTTTAAAAAAATTTTTTTTAAAGTTTATTTATTTATTTTGAGAAAGAGAGAGAGGGAGCGTAAGTGGGGGAGGAGCACAGAAAGGGGAGAGGGAGAGAATCTCAAGCAGGCTCCACACTGTCAGTGCAGGGACCAATGTGGGGCTTGAACCCACAAACTGTGAGAACATTATCTGAGCCGAAACCAAGAGCCAGACGCTTAACCAACTGAACCACCCAGGCACCCCTATTTTTATATTTTTCAAATGGCTGTTTTTGGTCATCTGAACACAAGTTCTATAAAGATCTATCTTTGTCTCAACTCTTTGAAATGCCATTTTTATCATATATTAAACATAGTTGAGTCTATTTCCAAACTCCCTATTCCAACTAGAATTGAAGGTTTCAAAATTTTATTTTTCCAGAAATGGATTCCTTAAAAATCTGTGTGAGCAAGTAAAATAAAACTTCAATTTACTTTGCAAAAAAAAAAAAAAAAAAAAAGGAGGTATAAGGATAGCATCTTTCCGCAAGAGGGTAGGCTAGAGCTCATCTTCAACTGAATCTAGACACCAACACTTACTTGCAACCATGAATTAACCAGAGCAAGCTTATGGACACCCAATGATGGATGCAGTGCTGAGAATAGGCAAGGACCCTATTTGAATACTGTGTATAAAGACAGACTGGCCCCGAAACCTAAAAACTCCAGTTTCTGGCTCTATATTGTTATTACAGTAAATTTAGCGGGATTTTTCTCTTTTCTCTTTCTCTTTTCTTCTGTAACCTCCACACAGGTAGAAAAAAATCACAGGGAATTTTTTTCTTTTTTTAAAAAAAATTTAATGTCTATTTTTGAGAGAGACAGAGCATGAGTTGGGGGAAAGGGAGTAGGGAGCAGAGAGAGAGGGAGTCACAGAATCTGAAGCAGGCTCCAGGTTCTAAGCTGTCAGCACAGAGCCTGATGCAGGACATGAACTCGCAAACTGTGAGATCATGACCTGAGCCGAAGTCAGACACTTAACCCATTGAGCCACCAGGTGCTGCCCCTGTTTGTTTTCTAATAATCATCCTTTGTTATGTTTCTGGGTAAGAAGTAAAGAAAATCAAAGAGCAATATATAATCATCTTAATACAAAAGATGCAGAAAAAGACAAACCCAAAGGTGGTGACAGCACTTGTTTGGAAGTTAATACGAAGTATGAGGGCACTTGTATTTTTGTATTATTAATATTTAATTTTTTGCATTCATTCATTTAAAAATACCGAGTGTATTTAATAAATACAAAGTGAAGAAAGTATGGAAAATACATAGTGTAAGAAATGATTCTTCTACACTTATAGAAAGAAATAAGATATATGTACCAAAAAATATAATTCAAAATTGTCTATATAGGAACAACATCTAATATTTTTTTAATCCTCCATAAGATACCATACAATACCTTGATGTAAATACCCAATAAATTTCTGGGAATTTTATTTGGCATCTGCAAATATATTTTATTTTGCAGAACATACAGTGCCCAAATATCACCACCAGGAAAATATTTTTAAAGATCATCTTTGTCATCATGATCATCAGGTTTCTAAAAATTATAAAAATCCCTAGCCATTGGATAATCTGCTTTCGTCAGTAAGATAAGATAGAAGAGACCATTCTGTTTTATTTCAATATAGCTGGCAGTGGAATACTATGATCACTAGGGTGCGCTATTAGCATCCCCAGCCAGTTAGTCTTCCAGGCAGTAGAGCCTGAAAATCACAGAAAGATGTCCCATGTTTCCAGTAGTTTATTGCTGAACCAGACTGAAATTCACTGAACCTTTTCCAGGCCATCATAGGAACACACCAGGAATCACATTACCTCACCACTTTGTCATTTGAAATTTGTTAACTATAAGGGTGCCTGGGTGGCTCAGTTGGTTAAGCCACCCACTCCTGATTTTGGCTTAGGTCATGATCTCAAGGTCCATTTGATTGAACCTGAGTGGGGTTCTGTGCTGACAGCATGGAACCTGCTTGATTCTTTCCCTCCCTCTCTGCCCCTTCCCCGTTCACACTTTCTCTCCCTTTCTCAAAACAAACAAACAAACAAACAAACAAACAAACAAACAAACAAAGGGGTACCTGGGTGGCTTAGTAAGTTAAGTGTCCGGACTCTTAATTTCAGCTCAGGTCATGATCTCACGGTTGTGAGATTGAGCCTTGTGTCAGGCTCTGTGCTGGGTGTGGAGTGTGCTTGAGATTCTCTTCCTCTCCCTTTGCCCCTCCCCTCTTTCTCTCTCAAAAAATAAAAATGAAAACATGCTTATAATTAGTATTTTATAAATGCAACTGCAAACTAACTTTAAGTTTCTTTTCTAATTTTACTAGTTCTAATCAGTGTTCATCTTCTCTGATATTACACTCTATTTTAATTATTATCAAACACAAACTGATATTCAATATGTTAAAAGATAATAGATACATATACTCAAAACTGAGCATATCCTCCCACCCCCAGGTTTCTCTTGCTTATTTCTTCTTGAAATTTAAAATATTATAAAGCCTTTCACAACAAAAGATGAAGTTGATTTCAAAAACATAAATACTTGTGGGGTGCCTGGGTGGCTCAGTTGGTTGTGTCTGATTCTGTTTTCTTTTTTGTAGAGAGAATCTTTTTTTTTTTTAATCTTTATTTTTGAGAGAGAGAGAGAGACAGAGCATGAACAGGGGAGGGTCAGAGAGAGAGGGAGACACAGAATCTGAAGCAGGCTCCAGTCTCCAAGCTGTCAGCACAGAGCCCAACACGGGCCTAAACTCACGAGCCGTGAGATCATGACCTGAGCAGGAGTCAGACAGTTAACCGACTGAGCCACCCAGGTGCCCAGTCCAACTGTTGATTTTGGCTCAGGTCATGATCCCACTCATGTTCTCTCTCTAAAATAAAACAAAACCCCACAAATACTTGACGTAGTTAACGTATTTGGTATAAATGCATCTCTGTCAAAATCAGAATGCAACTAACACTGGCTTAAAGAGGTCTAGCTTTCAGAGGACCCTAAGGATTTGGCTGGCTTGTAGGCTATAGTTTACTGACTCCTGTTCTAGAGCATCTATATATGATACAGAATATACCTCTATCATTGTTGTTACTGCAATGCATTGCAATAGGATTTGCATGTTTGCTGATCCATCGTGAAACCCTTAAGGACAGGGGCTGAGTTTATTCATATTTGTTTTCCCAGTACCTAGCAGAGTAGTTGGCATTAATGGGCCCTGAAAATTTTTGTTTAGTGGATTAAGCAATATTTAAATAGAAGCTCACTAGATTGATGAAAAATTTTATCAACAGGGCTGTTTCCTGGTTTGTGTAAATACTTGAGCACCAGTTCACTATTGTTTCATGCTTCAAATGATTGTGCAGAGTTCTTAAAAACAGATTTATTGAGATAGAATTCATATACCATATGATCCACCCGTTTAAAGTATACAATTCTGACATTTGTTGTTGTTGTTGTTGTTGCTGAGGTATAACTGACATAACATTAGACTAGTTTCAGGTATACTAGGTATACTAGGTATAGTGAGATTTGTTTTTGAAGAGAGAGGTGGAAAGCAAAAGGGAAGGGGTCTCTTTTCCTTGAATTGCACCCTAGTTTGTTCCATGTGGTGCTGTCCTCCTGATAATGATAAATTTAACCCATCTAGATGGTTTTCTGTTTGGATTAGGGGGAAGTTAGAAAGTAGGAAACCATTGGGTGTCTAAAGATCGGTAGAGGAGGCCACAAATGGAGGTAGAGAGAAAGAAAAAGCATTCTCTAATATGTGATTTATTCTGTGCTAGGAGAAAAAAGGTGTGTTGAAAGGCGCTATTATGTTCTAGGTGGGGAATCAGCATAAATCTGAAATCTGCTCATTATCCTTGAATGTGCTGTAAGACTGATCCTAGGACCAGAGTCTCATTCTTTCAGACTCAGTTATCCAGGGCAGATATCCCTAGACTTGAATCATTCCTCATTCTCTTATTTTTGTAAATTTTATTGCACTGGTTATGAATTGCTGCATGACAAATTGCCCTCCAAAACTAAGTGCTTAAAGTGACAGTAAACATTTGTTGTATCACACAGTTTCTGTGGGTCTGGATTTTGGGAATGTCTTAGCTGGGTAGTTCTGGACTGGGGTATCTCACAAGATGGCAGTCAAGATGCCAGCTGGGCCTGCAGTCATCTGAAGGCTTGGCTTAGGGTGGAGGATATGTTTTCAAGAATGGCTCATTAACATGGCTGGCAATCTGGTGCTGACTGTTGAAATGCCTCAGTTCCTGGCCAGGTGGCCACTCTTAAGGGCCACCTGCTTAAACATCCTGATGTTACGGCAAATGGCTTCCCTCTAAGAAAGTGATCCAAGAGAGCATAAAGCAGAAGCTGCAAAGTCTTTATTTTTTTTAAATTTTATTTAAATCTGAGTTACTTAACATTAATGTAATAATGGTTTTAGGAGTAGAATTTAGTGATTCATCACTTACATGCAACACCCAGTGCTCATCACAAGTGCCCTCCTTAGTATCCATCACACATTTAGCCTGTACCACTGCCCCCCCCCCAGCAGCCCTTAGTTTGTTCTCTGTATTTAAGAGACTCTTATGGTTTGCCGCCCTCTCTGTTTTTATCTTATTTTTCCTTCCTTTTCCCTATGTTCACCTGTTTTGTTTCTTAAATTCCACATATGGATGAAATCAGAAGGTACTTGTCTTTCTCTGACTTACTTCACTTAGCATAATACTAGTATTAATACTAGTAACATAATTCTAGTTCCATCCACATTGTTGCAAATGGCAAGATTTCCGTCTTTTTGATCACCAAGTAGTATTCCATCGTATATATATATATATATATATATATATATATATATATATATACAACATCTTCTTTATCCATTCATTAGTCAATGGACATTAGGGCTCTAATAAGCAATAATTTGGTTCTTGTTGATAGTGCAGAAACTGCAAAGTCTTTTATAATATGGTCTTGGAATTTACATACCATAATTTCTGAAAAAGTCTATTAGTTACACAGATTAGCCCAATTCAGTATGGGAGGGACTACACAAGGGTGAACATACCAGGAAGAAGGGATCATTGGAGGCCATTTTAGAGGCTGGCCACTACATTTATTTAAAAAAATGTGTATGCATATATATATGTGCTTGGGTGGCTCAGTTGGTTAAGCGTCTGACTCTTGATTTCAGCTCAGGTCATGATCTCATGGTTTCTGAAATCAAGCCCTGCATAGGGCTCTGTGCTGACAGCAAGGAGGCTGCTTGGGATTCTCTCTCTCCCTCTCTCTCTGCCCCTCCCCTGCTTGCTCTCTCTCAAAATAAATAGATACACTCAAATATACATATATATTTGAGATCTATCTATCTATCTACCTACCTCAAAAGGGATTCCTTAACTCTAGTACCAGCTCTTCAGTAATATATTACCTTGCCATTTATTCTAACTGAAAAATACCTTTTGGGACAGTTCAGTACTTTTTTTTTTTGGCTTAAAAAAGGTGATTTTATTAAAGCACAGAGACAGGACCCATGGGCAGAAAGAGCTGCCTCAATACTTCTTAAATGGAAAAGACCAAGGAAAAGGGTGACCTGGTGAGCTTTTCTTTGGCCAGTCCGGTATCATAGGATTCCCACTCCTGTGGCATTTTCACCATTTATTTATTTATTTATTTACTTATTTATTTATTCATTACTGTCTATTAATTCTTACACTTCCTACTCTGAGATACACTGTTACCTATTCTCAAGATACTCATCCTAGAGCAATTCCCTCTGCACTGCATTAAAAAATTTTTGTTGTTCTCGATACGCAGCTACTGGATTGTTTTCTCACATACTTTGCTATTACCTTACCCTTCATGGATTTGCAAATGGAGTTGGTTACAAAATAATAATCAGAAAAATAATCATCTTTCCATATTTGGAGAATCCAGCTGTACCTACTGATTCATTTAAAATAAACAAAATAAGGGGCGCCTGGGTGGCTCAGTCGGTTAAGCGGCTGACTTCGGCTCAGGTCACGATCTCGCAGTCCTCTCGCAGTCTGTGAGTTCGAGCCCCGCGTTGGGCTCTGTGCTGACAGCTCAGAGCCTGGAGCCTGTTTCAGATTCTGTCTCCCTCTCTCTCTGCCCCTCCCCTGTTCATGCTCTCTCTCTGTCTCAAAAATAAATAAACGTTAAAAAAAAATTTTTTTTTTAAAAATAAAATAAACAAAATAATAGTTCTGTGAATACATTAATTAAAACTCTTACCCATGATAGCAGAGATTTTATCTGGGTAGCTTGAAGAGGACGCACTGTATTTGCTGAGTGAAAAATACTATCTTGAACTGAGAATAGCTATTTGAAATATTGCTAGGCATAATTTCAATGAATCTGAACTTTTCCCCTATAAACTTCTTTAATTTTAAAGAAAAACATTTGCAGAAACCCTAATCCTTTCCAATTCAAATTACTTGCCAAGCCAATATTCTGAAGTGAACTATATATTCCATTGGACAAAGTAATGGGAAAAACAACTTGTGATTTTAATCAGTGGAAAGGAAACAATTTGGCTTCTTTAAGTTTGAACAGAACAAGATAAGCTGCGTCATCATCAATTGCCTTTAATGTGCATAATGTACACTTTGTCCTGCTTTTTATCCAAGGATCTAGGCATGACAGAGGTGTCTGTTGTTTTTTTTAAAGAACGTGGAGAGGTTGTGGCATTTCCTGAATAAGAAGAAACAGATTCTATAACAGTTCTGAGATTGAACATAGGATTTATTATTAACCTTTCCATACTCCCAATTAATTAGTTTCAATCATAATGTCACTTGAGTGAAGAAAAATATTCAATGTAAGATGAAGCTTGTAAGTCATCGCATCCTTTCAGTCCATGGCAGACTCCTGGGAGTCATTTTGATTATTAAATAAAAAAAAGCATTGGACACAGGAGTAAGTTTAAGAGACCTGAGTTTTGAGGTGTCTGGCTGGCTCAAGCAGAGGAGCGAGCAACTCTTGATCTTGGGATTGTGAGTTCAAGTCTTATGTTGGGTATAAAGATTACTTAAAATAAATAATTAGGGGCACCTGTGTGTCTCAGTCTTGCGCATCTGACTGTTAATTTTGGCTCAGGTCAAGATCCCAGGATCGTGGGATCCAGCCCTTGCCACCAGCTGTGCCATGAATGAGGGGCCTGCTTAAGAGTCTCTCTCTTGCTCTGCCCCTCTCCCCCGCTCACGCGCTCTCTCAAATGAAAATAAAATAAATAATTGAAAAACAACAAGTAAACAAGAGACCTGAGTTTTGGCTTGGCCACTAATTAGTTTTATGGCCTTGGAAAGTTGCTTAACTTCTTTTGAGATTTTTCTTCTCTAAATTGGTGGGTAAGGATGGGAGAGAGGTTTAATCTTAAGGTTTCCTCTTCACCAAAGAGCTTGACACAGTCAACACCTAATACAAATTTATCCCACGCAGCCTCATTGCCCTGCTCGCCTCGCTTTTCCTTGAAAGTCTTCGAGGGACTCCCGCAATTGTCTTGCTTAGATTCCCATCCTGGCCCTCACAAGGGCTGTGTATCCTTTGCTAGTGGTGTTTGAAAAAGGTAAGGAAGCCTCGTTTTTCACGGGTTGCAGTAAGGACACTTCGGGCTCCAGGCTGGTAGTCTTTTCTGGAGGTCTCGGTCTCCTTTCCTCCTTCTACCATTAGGCCTTTTCCTAGTGCCCGCCGCCGGTGATTAGCTTCCTGTTAGGCGGTTCTGGGGATGGCGCCAATTTGCCAGATCCTGGCAGCTCTGGTTCTGAGGAGGTGGCATGGTAGGGCCTCACGGTTTGGGGCCCTTCTTCGTGACTCCTTCAGTGCAAATTCGTATCGTGACAACGCATTTCCGATTTTCTTCCAAAAAGCCCAAACCTGGGGTCACAATCATGCCTCTATAAGCAAGTTAACTACTGAGCTAAGAGGACACCAACGTGGGCCAACCACTAGTCTCAGGAGCTCTACTTCTACGCTCCGGACTCACGGGCAGTTGCGGCTGCGGCTGGAACTACAAGGCCCAGAATTCCAGCGCGCACGCGCGCTGCCATTGTGATGCTCCTTTCCCGGTAACTCGCCCTCTCAGGCAAACCTGAAGATAGCGGCAATTCTCCGGTGGGGGGCGGAGACGCTCTCTGCCTGACTCTCCGCCCCCGTCGTGATAGGCAATGGGACCAGCCAACCGACGTGGCGGCTTCGGGTCGTGCTCTCCAATCAGCACCTGCGGCAGAGAGGTGGGCGTGCGCACTGGCAGGGCAGGTGGGCTAGGCTGTGTCGGGTTGCGAAGGGGGAGAATAACGTCGGGTCGGGTCAGCGGGCGCTGCAGTAGTCGCCGCAGCGGCGATGGGAGCGGTGGGGACGAGGCGGCGGCGGCGGCGGCAGGAGGAGGAGCAGGGGCTGGCACAAGAGCAGCGGCTGGGGGCGGCCAGCAGCAGCATTAACAGCAGCCGCAGCCGCCGCCGCCGCCAGTAAACGCGGACGGTACCCGAGGGGACTACCCAGCCGGCCGGCCCTCGAAGCCGCGCTCGGCTCCCGCCGCAGTCGGCGGCGGGGGATGGGCAGGCGGCGGCGGTCCCGCCTGCTGAGGGTTGATCCCTGTCGGTCCTGGTCCTGAGCTGGATCCGAGCCCTCCGCCCGAAATCCCTGCGTCCGCCACGGCCCAGGTAGGACACACCCCCCGAACCCCCCGGGCGCCTCTGGGGTGCCCCGGGCCCCGCCCTCCCCCAGTCCTGACCCCCTCCTCCAGCCGCACCCCTCGCGGAGTGACCGACCCTGGTGCGGAGGGGAAGGGTACGAGAGTCTCCTCGGTAGCTGCCCACGCCCTGGGCTTGTGCCAGACCTAGTCACTCCACCTCGGAGACAGTCTGCTTCTACACCGTTTACCCGAAGGCTTGTGCCCTGTTTCCCGAGAGCCTTTCGGTGTCTTGACTGAACTTGGAGGGTCACGAAGCTTCGTCTGTTTCTCTCTCTGTAGGTGACCCATATATTGCTTGTATTTATGCAGCTTCTGGTACCAGGGCTGAGCACAGAGGGTTCTCAGGATACACTGAGCGCTTCTTTCGCACCCCGCCTCCCCAAATATAATAGAAGGAGGCATGGGACTATGCAGTCTGTTTGCTGTGTAGTAACGACAATGAAGGCCATGACTTTCTGGTACTTAAGGTGCAAAGTAATGACCTGAAGGATTTGCCTGCCATTTACCTGGACTGAGATGATGTTGACACCCTGGGTGCTGTGGGAGGGACAAAAGACTCCACACGTTTGTACTGTCAAATCAGAGAAGTAAATAATCCATTGGATGCCAGGATACTTTATCGCACAGTGAAGTTAATTTTGTTTCAGTCGTGGCTGCATTGGAGGTAAAAATGACATTGAGTTGTACTTCGCTTTGAATTAAAGTTGATAGGTGGCAGCAATCCCGGTATTAACTCTTCTCATCCTCAGTTTTAGAAATTGTTCTTTAAACATGAGAGAGAGCAGTTTTCTTATAGTCTATGTATTATGTAAACATGTTTTGGTATTCAGTAGAAATTGAGATTTTGAAATCCAAAAAAACTGAAATGCACGAGGATCACATTATTATGAATGGGCGCATGTACACATACACGCAGGGAGAATCCACTCTGTGTTTTGTTAATGTGTGTTCTGAGCCATTAATAACAGTTGCATTGGTTTCTAAACACTGATTTGCCAGAATAGACCACAAAGAAAGATGTGTTTGCTGTTTTCTTTTGGCTCAGTAGAATAATGTTCTCTTTGGGGGGAAAGGAGAGATGGGAGATTGATTTTAAAGTATCGAGGGAATTGAATGTTATGTATTTCTTATAAAGAAACAGTAATGTTGACAAATATTACTAATATGACTAATCTTGAAGAACTCTAGAAATTTTTCAAATAATAAGTGTACTCATTTCCATGGCATATTGTGATCCATTCAAATTGAAAACATACCAAAAGGAACCTTTAATTTAGAAAGTTATGTTTTCCTGTATGATGTATCTTGATCAAGGCACTGAAAGGGATGTCTGAAGCATGCTTATAAAGGAAAGTTTCTCATTCTTTTATGATAGAATGTTAGGAAATGTTTTTTTCTCTTTCAGTTTTAGAAACATAAAAGAAATTGAAGTCCCTAGCTTCATTACTTTAATTTATAATATCAAATTGAAATAAATCTGATCTTCATTAAGGAGCTAAAAATAATAGATCTTGCTTATGCTCTTGTACTGTGGTTAATACATAATTTAGTAAATTCTCTATTGTACTATATATGATTTCAGATTTTGTGTCTTTTTTTTGACTTAAAAAAATACTGATTATTTTAATGCCTCAGGAAATCTCCATGAGAACACGCTCATTTGCTTTAGCAAATTGAACTCAATTATAATAGGGCTTCAAATAGTTTTAAATGTAGAGTTGGAAGTGAAGTTTGTATAATTTAGACAAATTTGAAAGTATTTTACCTCAAAAAAATGGGCTAAAAGGTGATAATTAGTGATAGATTGTTGGTTTTTCAATGTAAACAAATCTTACAGAGCTTAGTTCACTATCATGGAATCTAACTTTGACAGGGGCAGTCAATTCTTTATATTTTATAACCTTAAAAAGTACTATATAGAGATGACAACTTGATTGCAACTTGTGAGAGACTTAGACCTGGAACCACCCAACTAAGACACTCTTAGATTCCTAATCCTCAGAAACTCTGTGAGTTAATGAATGTTTGTTGCCTAAAAACAAAAAGCAATGTATAACAAGGGAAAAATTTTAATGACCATTATTGAACTAGTGTGGGTTGAATTGATTCACGAAATAAAATAGCCTTTTAGAATTAATGGAAAATATAGCTTACATCCTTCCCCACTCTTAAAGAAGTCTCCTGTAGAAAAATTCTTTTATAGATATGTGACAAACTACTTTACAATTTGGGCTTTATAATTTGAACTTTACAATTTAAGTTACTCACAATGATTCTAGTCATGTATTCCTTTTTTTTTTTTTTCTCTTCTTGAGGTTTTTGAGAAATACTCAACATATAGCTGGAGTTGTGTCCGTTTATTTGATTAGTAATATTGCAGGATATCTTCAATGTATGAATTTTTGAAATTAAACATATTTATGCTATTTTACTTCCTTGTCCTTTTTTTGTTGTTGTTATGCAGTGTATTGTAAATAATAGCGATGGCAGTGGTGGATTCCAACCCCCACCCCCCCCCCCCCCGCCCCACCTGAGGCTTCAGTGGATAGAATCCTTGTGTTGAAAATACTTTTATAACTTTTATTTGTAAATGTTCAGTGTTAAATGTCATACTTCCATGTTTGAGACAAGAGTCTTTAAGTCTGTATGAAAAAGTTGAGTTTTTTAGAGCTAACTTTTGAGCATATGAACAACACATATAGTATTGCCACTCAGAAGTTACTGTCTTCCTTGGGGTGCCTGGGCAGCTCAATCTTTTGAGCGTTGGACTCTGATTTCAGCTCAGGTTGTGATCCCAAGTTGTGGGATCAAGCCCCGTGTCAGGCTCTGCTTGGTCATGGAGCCTGTGTGCAATTCTCTCTCCCTCTCTCTCTCTTTTTCTCTCCCTCTCTGTCTCTTTCTCCTTCTCCTTCTCTGCCTCTCTCCCCTGCCCCTTGCGCTCTTTCTCTCTCTCTGTCTCTTTCTCGAAAAAAAAAAAGTTTCTGTCTTCCTTAATATCTGGTGATCTTATTGTAGGTTTAAAATACAGGTTGAAGGGTGGCTGGCTGGTAGAGCATGTGACTCTTGATCTTGGGGTTGTGAGTTCAAATCCCACCTTGGGTGTAGAGATTACTTAAAAAAAATAAAAATCTCTAAAATACATACTGAAATTAAATTATTTACGTAATGTGAATGTCAATTTTGCCAGAAAATTTCATCTTTTAAATCGGTGATTTTTAAGCAGATTTCTTGGTATATTTTCATTTATGTTTTATGACTATGGTAAACATTAATTATTCTTCTCTTTGTGGTTATTTTATATGTTCTTTTTTTTTTAATGGTTGTTAATTTTTAAGAGAGAAAGAGACAGAACACAAGCAGGGGAGGGTCAGAGAGAGAGGGAGACACAGAATCTGAAGCAGGCTCCACGCTCTGAGCTGTCACCACAGAGCTGGACATGGGGCTTTAGCCCATAAACAGTGAGATAATGAGTGACCTGAGCTGAAGTCAGACGCTCAACTGACTGAGCCACCTAGGCGCCCCTGTTCTGTTTGTTTGCTTTTTTTTAATGTTTATTTATTTTGAGAGAGAGCACAAGCAGGGGAGGAGCAGAGAGAGATGGAGTGAGAGAGTCCCAAGCAGGCTCCGCACTGCCAGCACAGCGTCCTATGCAGAGATGGAGCTCACAAACTGTGAGATCATGACCTCAGGTGAAATCAAGAGTTGGACTTGTATTGAATTTTTTTCATGATTTTTTTTTTTTAACCTTTGTGTATGAGATCCTCGATGTTTTGGGATGTTGATAGTTCCTTTTTATTGTATTAAGAAATTCACTTTCACTTAGATTTAAACTTCCCATGGTAAAAAATTAAGTGTTATGGGGCACCTGGGTGGTTAAGTTCATTAAGCCTTCAAATTCAGGTCAGGTCATGATCTCATGGTTCGTGAGTTAGAGTCCTGCATCAGACTCTCTACTGTCAGCCTGCTTCCTATGCTCTCTCTCCGCCCCCCCTCCCCCCTTATGTGTGCGCGCACGCTCTCTCTCTCTCTCTCTCTCTCTCTCAAAAATAAACATTACAAAAAATTAAGTGTTCTTTGAAAAGAATCTGAGGTGTTTTAGTGTCTTCTGAAGAATAGGAGGTGGTAGGGGAGCCTGGGTGGCTTAGTTAGTTAAGCATCCGACTTCAGCTCAGGTCATAATCTCATGGTTTGTGGGTTCAAGCCCCGAGTTGGGTTCTACACAGACAGCTCAGAGCGTGGATGGAGCCTGCTTCAGATTCTGTGTCTCACTTTCTCTCTGCCCCTTCCCTTTTCTCTGTCCTTCCCCTTCTCTCTGTCCCTCCCCTTCTCTCTGCCCCTCCCTGAGTTCTCTCCCTCTCTCTCAAAAATAAAGAAGTAAAGATTAAAAAAAAAAAAAAAGAATGGGAGGTGGTAGCTTTTCACTCTCTCTGGTAAGCTTTCAGGATTTAACTGTGTTTTAGGAATCAGCATTTTTGTTTTATAGAAAGTTTGCACCTTAATGAAAATAAGAATTGGTATTTTTAAATGTTTGAAATAGAAAATTTATTTGCCATTATATGTATTTTTACCAGAATGCTTTTTATCATTTTTTTTATATAGAAGTGTATGGTTGGTACAAAATGTTACTTTAGTTTCATATGTACACAACTTATATGTAACACTATGCCCACCACAAGTGTACCTACCATATGTCACCATACAGTGCTATTATAGTACCATTGCCTATATTTCCTATGCTGTACCCTTTATTCCCATGACTTATTCATTCCATAACTGGAAGCCTGTACCTCCCACTCCCCTTTACCCATTTTGCCCCCTGCCCTTGGCAACCCTCAGTTTGTTCTTTGTATTTATGGGTCTGTTAATGCTTTTTGTTTGTTCATTTGTTTTGTTTTTTAGATTCCATATATAAGTGAAATAATATGGTATTTGTCCTTTTCTGTCTGACTAATTTCACTTAGCAAAATACCCCTTAGGTCCATCATGTTGTCACAAATGCCAAGATCTCATTGTTTTTTGTGGCTGAAATATTCTGTTGTGTATATATACCACTTCTTTATCCATTCATCAATGGATGGACACTTGGTTGCTTCCTTTTATCATTTTTTTACATTTGTCTTCTTTCTGCAGTTTCAAGATAATTGCCTTTTTAAAAAAGTGATTTCACATTCTTTTCCTTGTCTTATTCATTTAAATACTGTATTTTGTTAATATTTGACATTTAGTTTTATACATGTTATATATTATATATTAAGTTGGAAAGACCCTCTTTCTTACTTTCTTTGATCCATTAAGGCCCTAGTTTCTAAAATACTTCAGAAATGGTTTTATCAACATTTTGCAATGACCAATGAGGCAGAGATGAGGGGAGGAAGTAGGAAAAAATGAATAGCTAAAGAGACTCTTGCCTCTCATGAAATTTGATTTGAAAAAATCATCTGGAAGCTAATTCGTGTGGTAGATAGTAAACTAGATTAGGACTTCATTTCTGCTGTGCTTGTTTAGCACTTAGAAAATCCAACATGTCCAAGACAAAAGTCAGCCCTCTTTTAAGTGCTTTAGTTCTACAAATGAAGGTATTATTATTTAATCAGTTGCCCAAGCTCAAAAATCTCATTATGTATGTATATATTTTGGTTTCCTTTTTCCCCTGGTTCTACCTGCACAGAATCTCTCCTTTTTATTTCTATTGTAACTACCTTAACTTAGCCTCTTTTCACTTCATTACCTCTCCTTAAACATGTGGCAGCTCTGAACCTCATTATCTCTCCTTGGAACTATTGTAATAGCCTCATCCATTTGTTCATTAAATATTTGTTCAGCATCTATTGTGTTACTATGCTAGGGGTTAGAGATTTGGCAGTGAAAAGGACAAAAATGATGTCACTTCTGGAGCTTAATATAATGGAGGCAGTCTGTTATAGAATAAGGAATTCTAAGTGTTCCAAGTATCATGAAGGGAAAACGCAGACTACTGGGTGAACATATTACCAGACAGAACTAACAGTCTGGGGAGTGGGTTCAGGGAAGTAGTCTTCTGTTTTGTCACCCACAGTTGATTCTCCATATGCCAGCAGATTCAGAGGTTAATAGATATATTACAGCTATAAGCTGTTAAGTAATTAAAAATAATAATTTATTTTTAATAAGCTTTTTAAATAAAAAAGTTTAATAAGAATTAAATGTTCACACAGCTTTTGAAACGGCTTCAGACAAATGCTTTCAGAACACCAGAGCATTTGAAAAATTTGGTTCTACAGAGTCTGTCCACCTCTCTGTACAGTATGAGTATCTACTTTGGGTTTTCTCTGGCTTCAGTTGCTTGAGTACTGACAGAATTCCTATGTTATGTTTCACATTCTGTGTTTGAACCTCAGAAATGAGGACTAGGCATTACCAGTAGGAGGGTATGTATGGTTACAAAAAAGAAGTCTTCCAGGTAAGTAACTATCTCTCTGTGGCTAGAATCTAACAGTTTATAGGTGACTTATTTTTTTTTATTTAAAAAAATTTTTTTTAATGTTTTTATTTATTTTTTTGAGACAGAGAGAGACAGAGCATGAGTGGGAAGGGGGCAGAGAGAGAGGGAGACACAGAATCTGAAGCAGGCTCCAGGCTCTGAGCTGTCAGCACAGAGCCCGACGCGGGGGCTCCAACTCACAGACTGTGAGATCATGACCTGAGCAGAAGTCAGACAGTTAACCGACTGAGCCACCCAGGCGCCCCTATAGGTGACTTATTAAATATACAAGTAATTAGGATATAATTTGCCTATCTTTGTAAGTTTAAAAATATGTAATGCATTTGCAAATCAGAAAAAAAAAGTCTCTTACCATATTCTGGCACGTAATTTTGGTTTAGAAAATAAAGTTACTAGAGCCATTAACCTCTACATTAATAAATGCTTGAGTGAGAGACAGCCAAAGCATAAGAGACTCTTAAAAACTGAGAGCAAACTGAGGGCTGATGGGGAGTGGGAGGGAGGGGAGAGGGGGTGGTGGGTATTGAGGAGGGCACCTGTTGGGATGAGCACTGGGTGTTGTATGGAAACCAATTTGACAATAAATTTCATATATTAAAAAATAAATAAACATTAAAAAAATAAAAAACGCTTACACAGCAAATGAATACAAACTGTTAATTATGCATCAGGATGCAATTTGAGTGTATTCTAATCTTTACTGTAACATAGTACTTTACTTAACTCCTTTTTGCCTCAGTTTTGCTATTTTTAAAAAGGAAAATTAATATACTTATAATTAAAATGGAGATCATTACAGAGAAGTTTCTGTATTGATTTTTTTCCCTTTGTCTTAGTGGGAAGATCATAGACCTATAATGCTTTGTTTGGTTGATATAGCTACAGAAGATTTTACCGAAGGAACGGTCTTGTTCAGTGTTTTCATTACAATCTGGCCATGTAAGTTACACTGTACTTTCTTTAGGGAAAGGATTTGCTTATGTGTTGTTAGTGTTGTAGCCAGGGAGAAGAGAACTAGATTGTTTACACTTTTATCCTGTTGTCAGTAATTGTAACTATACTGACTTGTAAAGTTTGTCTTTAATAGGTATTTTACCTTCTTGAATATGTTTATTGAACCCAGAGAGTTTCCATGCTGCTAGAAGTGTAATTTACCTCCTGTGAAAGTTTAAAAGGAACATTTGAAGTATGAATGGTGACTAAATATTCTTTTCCTTTCGCTATCAGCAAATAGCATTAATCACAAATCTTTATCTCTTTTTAATAGCCCTTTAGAGAGGCTCTGGCCAAAAATCTTTGGGGTAAAACAAAAACAAAATCCCATGAGATTTATCCTATGCTTGACTGTTATTTCTGTTCTTTACATTAATATTATTAAGTGTCTTGAAAAACTTAGCTGTTGTGTACCTCTGTAAACTTGCATCTCTCTCTCAGCTTGTTTAAAAACATAATTGAGAGGCTCCTGGGTGGCTTGGTCACTTGAGCATTTGACTCTTGATTTTGGTTCAGGTTATGACCTCACAGTTTGTGGATTTGAGCCCTTAGTTGGGCTCTGCACTGACAGTGTGACTCTTCCTTGGGATTCTCTCTCTCCCTCTCTCTCTGTCCTAACCCCCCTTTGTGTTCTCTCTCTCTCAAAATAAATACATAAACTTTTTAAACAACAAAAAAACCGAGGGGGGAGGGGGCAGAGACGAAGGGGGCATAAGATCTGAATTGGGCTCTGCACTGACAGCAGAGAGCCCAATGTGGGGATCGAACTGACAAACCAGGAGATCGTGACTCGAACTGAAGTTGGGTGCTTAGCTGACTGAGCTGGACACCCCGAGATTATTTTTTATAATGTGAAAAATATATTATTTTGACTTTTGAGATAGGAGGTAGCCACTCTGCATCATACTATATTTTAATCTAGTTTTGGAATACAGATTATGTATTCTACCTGTTTATATAATAGATCAGGATTACTTTGAAAGCATCTGGTCTTTTACTCTAATAATAGGAGGTGTTTGATAAATGTTTTTTTTTTTTTATCAAATTTGAAAAAATTTAAGACCTTTTTTTCTTTATATTTTTTTCCCCCTAGCATGGAATCCCTCTGGGCCCAATGAGTGTATCTAGAAATTAAAATATCTACTAAAAGTGGAAAGAAACTTTATATAAGACAGTATGGTTACAGTAACTGACAACAAAATAAAAGTGTAAACAGTCTGTTCTTTCCTTCTGGGACTCCAGTTACATTACATGTTTTAGGCTTTTTGATGTTATCCCATAACTAACTGATGATCTGTTGGTTGGGTTTCTTTTTCTCTGTATGTTTCATTTTGGATAGTTTTTTTTTTCCTCTTCTCTATCTTCCAGTTTATAATCCCTTCTTTTACAGTAGCTAATCTGGTGTTAATCCTAGCCAGTGTTGTTGTTGTTTTAATGTTTATTTATTTATTTTTGAGAGAGAGAGAGAACACAAATAGGGGAGGGGCAGAGTAAGAGGGAAGCAGAATCTGAAGCAGGCCTCAGGCTCTGAACTGTCAGTGCACAGCCAGACTCAGAGCTTGAACTCATGAACTGTGAGATCATGACCTGAGCCGAAGTCAGACACTTAACCGACTGAGCCACCCAGGCGCTCCCCCCTCCCCCCCCTTTTTTTTTTAATCTCAGATATATACTTTTAATGTCTAAAAGTCCTTGTCTACCACTTCTATTTCTGGGTCTGTTTTTACTTTTCTTTCCTCCTTTCTGTCCTTCCTGTCCTTCTTTTTTTTTTTTTTTTTTTAAATTAAAGTGTATTTGATACACAATGAATGTTACGTTAGTTTCAGGTGTGTAGAGTACAGTGCTAAGATAAGACTAGAGTTATGTATGCTGTGCTCACCACAAGTGTAGCTCCCATTTGTTACCATGCAATGCTATTACAATACCATTGGCTGTATTTCCTGTGCTTAACCTTTCATCTCCATGATTTATTCACTCCATTAACTAGAAGTCTATACCTCTTAATCTCCTCCACCCATTTTGCCCATCCCACCACGGCCCTCCCCTGTGGCAGTCACCAGTTTGTTCTTTGTATTTGTGCATTTACTTTTTTTGTTGTTCATTTTTTTTAATTTGTTTTAGATTCCACATATAAGTGAAATCATATGGTATTAGTCTTTCTCTGACTGATTTCACAGACCTTCTAGGTCCATATGACAAATGGCAAGATCTCATTCTTTTGCGGCTGAGTAATAGTCCACATTCCATATATATTCCATAATATGTAACTTCTTTTTTATTCATTCATCTCTCTCTCTCTCTCTTTTTTTTTTTCTTTGAGAAAGCGAGAGAGAGAGCATGTGCGCAAGTGGGGGAGGGGAAGAGGGGAGAGAGGGAGAGAGAGAGAAGCTTAAGCAGGCTTCACACCCAGCATAAAATCATGACTGGAGCAGAAATCGAGAGTCGGACGCTTAACCAGTTGAGCCACCTGGATGCCCCTATTTATTCATCTCTTGATGGGCACTTAGTTTGCTTCCATATCTTGGCTATTATACATAATGCTGCAGTAAACACAGGAATGCATATAGCATTTTGAATTAGTGTTTTCATTGGATAAATACCTAGTAGTAGAATTACTGGATCACATGGTATTTCTATTTTTAGTTTTTTGAGGAACGTGCATACTGTTTTCCGTAGTGGCTCTACGCATTTGCTTACCATCAATAGTGTAAGAGAGTTCCTTTTTCTCCACATCCTTGCTAACACTTGTTATTTCTTATCTTTTTGATGCTAGCACACTGACAGGTGTAAGGTGATATCTCATTGTGCTTTTAATTTTCATGTCCCTAATAATTAATGATGTTGAACATGTTTTCATGTGTCTGTTGGCCATCTGTATGTATGTCTTTACTGGAAAAATGCCTATTTGGGGCCTCTGCGCATTTTAAAATTGGATTCTTTGGATTTTTTTTTTTCTGTTGAGTTGTGTAAGTTGTTTATATATTTTGGATATTAACCACTTATCAGATATATTATTTGCAAATAGCTTCTTCCATTCAGTTGGTTACGTTTTCGGTTTTGTTGATGGTTTCCTTCACTATGCAAAAGCTTTTTATTTTGGTGTAGTCCCAATAGTTTGTTTTTGCTTTCCTGCAGAGATCTATCTAGAAAAATGTTGCTAATGCTAATGTCAGAGAGATTACTGCCCATGTTTTCTTCTAGGATTTTATGGTTTCAGGTCTCACAGTTAGGTCTTTAATCCACTTTGAGTTCATTTTTGCGTATGGTATAAGAAAGTGGTCCAGTTTCATTGTTTTGCATGTAGCTGTCTAATTTTCCTAGCACCATTTATTGAAGAGACTGTCTTTTCTCCATTGTATAATCTTGCCTCCTTTGTTGTAGATTAATTGATTATAAATGTGTGGTTTTATTTCTGGGTTCTCTTTTCTGTTTCATTTATCTATGTGTCTGTTTTGATGATTCAGCTTTGTAGTAGATCTGGAAATCTGGGATTGTGATACCTTCAGCTTTGTTCTTCTTTCTTCAGAATGCTTTGACTTGGGTTAGTTTTTATTGATTGATATTTCCTTTTTCCATCCCTGGTAATTTGTTTGAGTGCCAGACATTATGATTTTACATTGTTACGTGCTGGATTTTTTTTTTTTTTTTTGTATTCCTTTAAATATTGGGGAGTTTGTTTTGGGATAGTTATTTGAAAATACTTTGATGCATTCAAGGCTCTGAGTGTTTTTGAAGGTCTTTTTCACTCTGTCTGGTGAGTATGCAAACTATTCATAGCCTTATTTGAGCAACAAAGATTGTTCTGCCTGCCCCTTTCCAGTGGTTTGAACTTGGCTTTGATCACTTCACTTCCTTACACAGGTGCATTGATAAGTACTTAGCCAGAATCTCAAGGAGAATTCTCTCTAGATATCCACAGCTCATTCTTTGTGCTGATATATCCTCTCCAGTGTTTTGTTTTGCCTTGACCTCCCCAGAACTCTGAATTTTGTCTCCTTAACTCAGTGAGATTTCTGGTCTTTGTTTGGGTTCCCCATCCCTGTACTGTGGCCTGGAAATTCTCTCCAGGTAGTGAGTTGGGGGCACTTGTAAGGCTAACTTTATTTCCCTTTTTCTCATGGATCCCTATTCTGTAGTGCTTATTGTCAATAGTGTCTAAAAACCATGTTTCATATATTTTGTCCTTTTTTCTAGTTGTTTAATGTGGTAGGGTAAATCTGGTCCCTGTCACTTTATTGTGGCCAGGAGCTGCAGTCACCTGGTGAGTATATTTAAATCTCAAACAAAGAGGAGTCATATTTCACAGTTATGCTGTCATTAGAAATTTATGTATTATCTTTATGCCCAAATATAGCTTCAAAGATATCTTCTATGCCCTTTAGACACATTATAAGCTTCTGATGATTAATTCTAGCACTCTTCTCATTGGGATTAAAATTGTAGTAAAAATAATTTTCCTACTACTCTGTTCAAGAGCAGAATCTAACATAAACTGTATATGGCACTATGTATAAAAACCATGCTGTTATTTATTTTGTGAATTATCTAGCTTCCCCTCCAAATAGGATATCTAGTTATAGATATATAGCTACACACACACACACACACACACACACACACACACACACACACATAGTTATATAGTTATATAGTTAGTTATACAGTCTATCTAGATAATAATAGTTATAACTGAACTTTATTTCCTTTTGCTTTATATCCATCCCCCTTATACGAAGTCCCTTAGTGGCTCCCCTTTGCTGAAATAGAATAAAGTTCATTTTCTTCCTAGCATGATTTTTATAGTCTGAACTCAGTTTACGTTTCATGTCTATGTATTCTTTCTCTATGATCAGAATTCTTTTAGACTAATCTTAGTCCATGTAGACAACTGTACGTGTTCATTTTTCCATGCACTTGTGTGTTTTGTTCATTTCCATTTATGTGCCTTTGCTTAGCTCCTCAGTCAGTTAGCTTTTGCCTGCAAACAAATCACCCGAAAGTTCAGAGGGTAACACAATTTGTTAGTTAAATATTCTGTGGATTGGCCGTTTGGGTCCAACTGCATGTTCTTTTTTGGTCTTGTCTGGGCTCACGTATGCGAGGCATTGTGCTAGCTTGGGTTTCTTCACAATTTGGGTTCCAAAACAAGCACTAGAGGGCTAGTTGAGAGCATAAATGCTTTTCAAGCTTCTGGGTCATGTTTGCTAGTGTTCTGTTGGTCAAAGCAAGTCACAGGGCCAACCTCAGTTTCCAGGGTAAAGAAACTCTACCTCTTTGTGGGAGATGCAGCAAGGTCACATTGTAAAAAGATATGTATACAGGAGTGGGAGGAATTTGTGGTTATTTTGCAGTCTACAGAACCATCATCATAAATCCTGTCCACCTCCTCTGAGAAACTTTGTATAATCATCCTATCTCATGTAAACCTTTCGCATTTCTGATTTGTCATGTGTACTTGACCCTTACAGTTTGATGTTGATTAACTTTTTGTATTTTTTACCTTTTAAATCCAGAGAATTACTGTTACTTTCTGTTTTTGCATTATGTATTCTATTTTAAAGAATAATTTTGAAATAATTATTTATGTTTTCTTCTTTCCTTGCTTGTAAATTAATTAAGGGCAAAACCATGCATTACACTTCTACCTACTCTTCTGTGTATTTATAGCAATTCATTGAATGACTATTTTCAAATCAACTCTCAATTACTTGTTTGAGGATGACTTAATTTCACTCAGCTGTATAGAATGTGAAAGAAGTTGTATTCATTCTTCCAATAATCAAACATTTATTGAAAGATTGTTCTGTGGTAGGTATTATGCTAGATACTAAGTACAAAGATGAGAAGAATTCTGCTCTTGACCTCAAGAAATTTATAGCATTGTAAATTATGTATGTGCTTATAAGCCTGCTTCTTTACTCTGAACCTAGATTTCTGCCCTATGACCAACTCCTAGGTTGGCTGGCTTTTCACTATTGCATAGATGGAACAGTCTCCTGCTGTCTGTCACACTGCTAGATGATTGTTACCTAATCTATTCTGTGCCTAGCTTCCTTGCCTCTGGTTTATATGACTATTATCTTTTGCTGTTTTCATTTATTTATTTTTTTTAACATTTATTTTTGAGAGGCGGGGGAGGGGCAGAGAGAGGAGAGAGGGAGACACAGAATCCGAAGCAGGCTCCAGGCTCTGAGACATAGGGCTTGAACTCTGTAGCCATGAGATCATGACGTGAGTCGAAGTGGGACACTTAGCCAACTGCGTGCCCCAGTGTCCCTCCTGCTTTTTTTTTTTTTTTAATAAGACATATTAATCATAGACTACGTAAAACATTGGTGTGAAATTTAATATTATTATAAATGGTCAAGAAATAGAACATTACCTGCATCTCAGAAGTCCCTTCCTGATCTTATTCCCTTATACCCCAAAGGAATCTATTCTCATGACTTTTGTAAAAAATCATGTCCTTGCTTTTCTTTATAGACTTACTACCTATGTTTGCATCCCTATTTAACATAATTTAGTTTTGCTTATTTTTGAACTTAATATAAAAGGATTTAGGGGCGCCTGGGTGGCGCAGTCGGTTAAGCGTCCGACTTCAGCCAGGTCACGATCTCGCGGTCCGTGAGTTCGAGCCCCGCGTCGGGCTCTGGGCTGATGGCTCAGAGCCTGGAGCCTGTTTCCGATTCTGTGTCTCCCTCTCTCTCTGCCCCTCCCCCGTTCATGCTCTGTCTCTCTCTGTCCCAAAAATAAATAAACGTTGAAAAAAAAAAATTTAAAAGGATTTATATTGGGGGGGCACCTGGGTGGCTCAGTTGGTTAGGCAACGGACTCTTGATTTCAGCTCAGGTCATGATCTCATAGTTCATGGTATCAAGCCCCTGCATCAGGCTTCGCGCTGACAGCACGGAGCCTGCTTGGGATTCTCTCTTTCCCACTCTCCCTCTCTGGCTTGCATGCTCCCTCTCTCTCTCTCTCAAAATAAATAAATAAGTTTAACAAAAGGAACTATATTGTATGATTTTTTTCATTGTTGTTTGTGAGACTTGTTCTAGTAGTTCAGTGTCACAGTAGTTTATTTTTGGTTTAGTATAGTTTTTGTGGTAGGTAGAAAATGGTCCCTTGAAGATATTGGTGCCCTAATCCCTGAAACCTGTGACTGTATTACCCTTAAAGTTTATGTATTTATTTTGAGAGAGAGAAAGAGAGAGCAAGGGAAGGGTAGAGAGAGAGGGAGACCGAGAATCCCACTGCTAGCACAGAGCCTGACTTGGGTCTCAATCCCACAACTGTGAGATGATGATCTGAGATGGAATCAAGAGTCTGACCCCTAACTGACTGAGCCACCCAGGTGCCCTGTGAATATGTTACCTCATATGTCAGAAGGCACTTTGCAGATGTGATTAAGTTAAGGCTTTTGAAGATTATCTTTGATTATCCAGGTTGGTTCAGTCGAATCACAAGGGACCTTAGAAGAGGGAGACATATATAAAGAGACATGATGTTTGAAGCAGAGCTCAGAGAGAAAGATTTGAAGATGATGTACAACTAGGTTGGAAGATGCAGGATGGGTCCGTGAGCCAAAGCATACCGGCAGCTTCTAGAAGCTGGAAAAGACAGGAAAAAGTATTCTCCCCTAGAGCCTCCATTACAAGCATAGCCTTACTGACACCTTGGTTTTAGCTCCATTAGAAGCCTGGACTTTTGATTTCTACAATTGTAAGATTATAAATTTGCATTGTTTTGCCAATAAATTTGTGGTAATTTGTTACAGTAGCAGTAGGAAACTAATTTTCTTTCTTTCTTTCTTTTTTAACTATATGACTATATACTACACTTTATCCATTCTTCTCTTACTGGACATTTGAGTTGTTTTTTGTTTTGGCGTTTATGGATGGTGTGGCTATGAACATATTTGTGTATGTTTCCTGGGGCTCATGAGAGAAGAGTATTTTTAGGATATATACCTGGGAAGAGAGTTATTGGGTCACAAGGTATGCACATTTTCAGCTTTACTTAGAACTATTTCCAGAGTACATTCCTACCAATGGTTTATGAGAGTCTAAGTTTTTATTTTTAAATAATTTCTTCTTTGATAGTCACTATGATAATGCTTCCTTCTTTTATGTGGGCGGGTTCTCAAAATTTGCTTCAAGTCAAGACACATTTAGGAACTAATTTATACTTTTTCTAATTTAGAAATAGTAGGTGGCATTGGTTTATTTTTATTCCCTTTTTGATCAACCAATTTTCGCTTAACCTTAAAAGCAAGATTATAACAATGCAAATGCTGTAATTTAATTTGTAATCATAGTTGTAGAGTAATATTTTTCTCTTGCTGGCAAAAACATTTTTGTATGAATTTGCTAAGTAGTAGTTGTATAATGGGTTTAAATTCAAGGCCTTTATGCAAACATGATAATTTCTGTTCATCAGCATTCAAGCAGCACAGGGACTGCTTTGGACAGTAGTATGTCTGTTAATGTGACTGTTTCTTCTTTTGGTTAAGAAGCATACACAATGATTTGTTAAGTAATCATGGCCATTTATTGAGCACACTTAGTATGCCAGGCATTGTGGTAAATAGTTTACATATATTGTCACTTTTAATCCTGAGATAGTCACCATTGTTACCTGTTTTTTTTTTTAGATGAGGAAATTGAGCATGGAAAAGTTAAGTAATGGGCCTTAGATTACACAACCAGGATTTGAATCTAGGTAGTTTGGTCTTCATGTCTATTTCTTGAGAAGTCTCTGGACTTAGAACACAATAAACTCACTGCAGTATTATGTTAATTTCTCTTATAGGGAGTTCTCTTCATTTGGTGTGGTTTGGTCTAGCTTATGTTTATAGAATTATTATAGGATTTTTTATCCATTTGCCATTGTTCCTCTTATTCTTATTTTCATTTTCCTTTTATTTCTCCTTTTCTTCGCATCTTTCTGTTATATTTGTGTATGTGAATCTGTATAACTTTTAAATTATAGTTTGTTTCCTCATTTTCATTTTGTTAATTAATTTCATCAAATATCTATTTTTTTAAAATACACTTTTGTGTTAAAAAATTTTTTTTAAATGTTTATTTTTGAGAGAGAGAGAAAGAGACAAGAGTGTGAGCAGGTGAGGGGCAGAGAGAGAGGGAGACACAGAAATTGAAGCAGGCTCCAGGCTCTGAGCTGTGCACACAGCCTGATGTGGGGCTTGAATTCGTGAATGATGAGATCATGAACTAAGCCAGAGTCGGACATTCAGCCAACTGAGCCACCCAGGCACCCCTCAAATATCTATTGATTAACTGCAAAGTTTACATATTTTTTTATTATGGCAGAGGGTATGTGATTATGATATGGTTTTCATCTTTAAGGGATTTATAATCTAGGGGATTGTCAGTGTTTGCTTATTAATTTGTTGGCTGTTTTCTTCTCAGTCTTTTTCTATCTAACACGTTTCAAGTGATTTTTCACCACATGTTATTTTACAAATTGAATATCCATTTAATATGTTTTGTTCATATTTCATCATCTTTGGGTCTGTTTTGGCAACATCTTCAGATTTATCCTCATTGACTGAATTCATTAGTATGCTGTTTACTCTATTAGGATCTAGGTCATTAAGGTCACCTAGGTTATTCTAGGTCATGAATATTATTAAGGAGGAAATTTTTAATTTTTCTCTTGCAGTATCTAGTTTTCTTGCATCAAGATTGATTATTTTTAAGTTATTAGTGTTACTGAAAAATGAATTCCAATTATTTGCAGCCAAATTACATTCACTGTTTAGATATAATTAGTGATGTGGAATCAGAAAGAACTATTGCCCCATACCATTGAAGGCTGGTGTGTCACTTATTTATTGCTGCATAACAGATTACCCAAAACTTAGTATTTTGGAAAAACAACATTTATTATTTTACAGTGTCTTTAGGTCAAGATTTTGGGTGTGAGTCAGGTAGGTACTCTATTTTAGGGTCAGACACAGGCTGCAGTCAGGATAGGTTGTAGTTGTCACATGGCTCAGCTGGGGAAGGATCTGTTTCTTTGCTTAGTCCGATGGTTGGCATTGATTCAGTTCCTTTGGAGTGGTTGAACTAAGGGCCTCAGCTCTCTGCTATAGCTCTTGGTACCAGTTATAAATGGAATCATATAATTTTGCTAGCAAGGGCTATCCTCAGTTCTTTGCCATGTTGGGCCTTTCTTGGGAGGCAACATGGCAGCTTGCTTCATCAGAGCACCAAGTGGGAAGGGCCAAAGAGAAAGAATGTGAGCAAGGTAGACGTCTTTAGTAATATATTTGGGAAGCAACCTATCACTTTTGTTATATTCTATTCATTAGCGGCAAGTCACTAGATTTTTGTTGTTGTTGTTAAAAAATTTGTTTTAATGTTTATTTATTTTTGAGACAGAGAGAGACAGAGTATGAGTAGGGGAGGAGCAGAGAGAGGGAGTCACAGGCTCCAGACTCCGAGCTGTCAGCACAGAGCCCAATGTGGGGCTCGAACTCATGAACCGTGAGATCATGACCTAAGCCAAAGTCGGATGCTTAATCAACTGAACCACCCAGGCACCCCAACTCATTAGATTTCTCCTACACTCAAGGAGGGATCAAAAGCATGAGATGAGAGATCATTGGGAGCCATTTTAGAAGCAGTACAAGTAGTACATCTTGGTAGCTTATAAGATTCTAGGTGTTTTCTGTAGGGTTCAGTTCCTAATTGGAACAGTGTATTCTTAGATTTATTTCAGTGTTCTGTGAAGGACTCCACACAGGGTGTCATTTTGTTCCATGATATTTCCATTGGTAACTTAGAGTGAGACCATGAAAATTATTTGGATTTTGTAGTTATATCTGAGGGGTAACTAGTAATCATTAAAAAAATTTTTTTTTTTACTGTGGTAGAATACACATAAGATTTACCATTTTAACCATTTCTAAGTGGACAAATTCAGTGCCATTACATACCTTAACACTGTTGTGCCACCAGAACTTTTTCATCTTCCCAAAATGAAATTCCGTATCCAAACAGTAAATCAACACTATCCCCTCCTTGTAGCCCTTAGCAACCCACCAGACAGAAACTACTTTTCTGTCTCTATGAATTTGCCTACCTAGGTACCTATTATAAATGGAACCATAAATATGACCTTTTGTGATGGGCTTATTTAACTTAGCATAATGTCTTCAAGGTTCATTCATGTTGTAGTGTGTTTGAGAATTTCCTTTCTTTTTAAGATTGAATAATACTCCATTATATGTATGTACTACATTTTGTTTATCCATTGGTCTGTCACTTGGGATGGAGACTTGGGTACTTCCACCTCTTGGCTATTGTGAATAGTGTTGCTGTGAACAATGGTGTGCAAATGTCTTTTTGACTCCTTACTTTGAATTCTTTTGGCTATATACTCAGAAGTGGAATTATTTAATCATATTTTTAATTCTATGCTTAATTTTGAGGGTGACCTCCAATAATGTTTTCTGTAGTGGCTGCACCATTTTAAGTTAATATCAGCAATGCACAGGGGTTTCAGTTTCTCTTCATCTTTGCCAGCAGTTGTGTGTGTGTGTGTGTGTGTGTGTGTGTGTTTATAATTGTCATTCTAATGGGTATAAAGTGGTTAGTGGTTGGATTTGTGTTTCCCTAATAATTAATGATGTTGAGTATCTTTTAATGTACTTGCCATTTGCATATTTTCTTTGGAAAAATATCTATTCAGGTTGTTTGCCTATTTAAAAACATTGTTTTGTTGTTGAGTTGTAGTTCTTTATATACTGTAGATATTTAACCCATTATCAGATATTATTTGCAGATATTTTTTTCCCATTCCATTGCCTTTTCATTCTGTTGATAGCATCCTTTGATTCACAAAAGTTTTTAATTTTTATGAAATCCAATTTATCTGTTTTTTCTTTTGTTTTGATATTATAGTCAAGATATCATTGCCAGATCCAATGTTATGAAGCTTTTCCCCTATGTAGTCTTCTAAGAGTTGTATAGTTTTTTTTAACTCTATTTTCAGTAAATTTTTGCATACGATTGTAAAGTAAGCATTTAAAAAAGATTGTCCTTTCCCCATGGAATAGTTTTGACACCTTTGTTGAAAATCATTTGACCATATATGTAAGGGTTAAAATTTTTAACTTTTAAAAATAGTGTTTCTCTTCTTATTGTAAAAATATGTATTTGGTGTAGTAAATTTACAGAAGAGGAATCCTCCTTAAAATAATCCTATTATATAGAACTATATAATTTGTTAATAGTTAATTTGTTAATTTGTTAATAGTTGGTAAATATCAATCAGGTTCTTTATTTTATTTTTTTAAGAGTGTATTTATTTTTGAGAGAGAGAGAGAGAGAGGGATGGACACAGAATCGGAAGCAGGCTCCAGACTCTGAGCTGTTAGTTTAGAGCCCTACTTGGGGGGAGCAGGGCTTAAACCCACGAGTAAGATCATGACTTGAGCTAAAGTTGGACGCTCTACCAACTGAGCCACCGAGGCACCCCAATGCAGGTTTTTTCTATACATAATTTATGTATACACTTTTAAAAATACAAATGGGATTATATATATAGATATATATCTATATATATAGATAGATAGATATGTATATATCTATATATACTGTTTTATAACTTTAACTTGAAGCATAAAGAATTTTTCATGTTTAAATATTTTACAAGTTACTTTTTTTTTAATGTTCATTTACTTATTTTTGAGAGAGGGAGAGAGAGAGGAGGAGAGAGAGAGGGAGAGAGTGAGTGTGGGGGAGGGGCAGAGGGGGAAACAGAATCCCAAGCAGGCTCTGTGGGGTGGCTGGAAACCATGAATGATGAGATCATGACGTTAGCCACAATCAAGGGCCAGACGCTCAACTGAATGAGCCAACCAACTGCCCCAACAAGTTACTTTTTAAATTTATTTTTTTATTTTCAATTAATTTAAATATGCATGTAAAGTTTAATGATTCTCTGCACTTTATTATAGAAAAGAACAGTTTTCTTTCCTCCCCGTCTGCCCTGTTTACAACTCTGCAGAAGTACTCATTTGAACACTTTTTCCTGATTTTTTCATTGTTTACCTCTATATCTTAAACTGATGTGCTTGTATTGCTGCTGATTAATTTTTATTAAATTTTTTTTTTAATGTTTATTTTTGAGAGAGAGGGACAGAGTGTGAGCAGTGGAGGGGCAGAGAGAGAGGGAGACACAGAATCTGAAGCAGGCTCCAGGGGTCAAGCTGTCAGCACAGAGTCCAATGCAGGGCTCGAACCCATGAACCAAGAGATCATGACCCAAACTGAAGTCAGACGCTCAACCAACTGAAACACCCAGGCGCCCCTAACTTTTAAATTTTAGTTATAATATATAGGCATTTTTCTATGGAAGATGGGAATTTTATTTTTTTCACTGCTTATCATTCCTACCACAGTTAAGTCCTATTTTTTCAGTAATGTTATATCTTTTTTTTTTTTTTTAATTTTTTTTTCAACGTTTATTTATTTTTGGGACAGAGAGAGACAGAGCATGAACGGGGGAGGGGCAGAGAGAGAGGGAGACACAGAATCGGAAACAGGCTCCAGGCTCCGAGCCATCAGCCCAGAGCCTGACGCGGGGCTCGAACTCACGGACCGCGAGATCGTGACCTGGCTGAAGTCGGACGCTTAACCGACTGCGCCACCCAGGCGCCCCAGTAATGTTATATCTTAATTTTGATTAGGTCAATATTCAGACTTTTTTTGACTCTGTAAATGCTTTGACGTGTAGGTGAAATTTGCTATCTATACAGATATAAATAGAGATAATGGTATCTTTTCTTCTCTACACTGTTATTTTTGTTTGTTTTTTCCTGGAGCTTATAATTGTTGTTTTTGTTTGTGTGTTTGGTTGGTTAGTTTCCTAATCACTAATTCAGTCCCAAATTTTCCTCAATTTGTACAGGTCTCCTCTTAATGTATTCAGGTTCATTTAGGTATTCTATCAATAGCATCATCTTTGAGAACTCTTTCCTGGAGCCATTCTTGTCCTACAGGCTAGGAACTGTAACTTACTCATCTTAGTGTTTCCACAGTTTTTGGCAGGGTCCTCATCAAATGTTTATTGAAAGGATGATTAGTAAAAGTTTGTAGAATTAGTAAAAGATTGTAGAATTTTAAAAAATGTTTACTTATTCGGGCAAGAGAAATAAAAGCAAAAACAAACTATTCAGATTACATCAAAATAAAACGTCTGTGCACAGTGAAGGGAACAGTCAAGAAAACTAAAACGCAACCTACCAAATAGGAGAAGGTAATTGCAAGGACATATCTAATAAAGGGTTAATATCCAAAATATATAAAGAACTGATACAATTCAACACCGAAAAAGCAAATAATCCTATTAAAAAATGGGCAGAAGATGTGAGTAGACATTTCTCCAAAGAGACATACAGATGACCAACAGACATATGAAAAACTATTCAGTATCACTTATAATCAGGGAAATGCAAATCAAAACTGCAATGAGATATCACCTCACATCTGTCAGAATGGCTAAAATAAAAAAACACAAGAAACAACAAGTGATGGCGAGGATATGGAGAAAAAGGAACCCCCTTGCACTGTTGGTGGGAATGCAAACTGGTGCAGCCACTATGGAAAACACTATGGAAATTCTTCAAAAAATTACAAATAGAACTACCCCACAATCCAGTAATTGCACTACTCGGTATTTATCCCCCAAATACAAAATCACTAATTCAGAGGGGTACATGCACCTCTATATTTACTATAGCATTATTTACAATAGCTAAACTATGGAAACAGCCCAAGTGTCTGTCGATAGATGTATGGGTAAAGAAGATACGTATACACACACGTGTGCACACACATAATGGAATGTTACTCAGCCATAAAAAAGAATGAATTCTTGCCATTTACAACAGTATGGATGGAGCTAGAGAATATTATGTTAAGCGAAATATGTCAGTCAGGGAAAGACAGATATCATATGGTCTCAGTTGTATGTGGAATTTAAGAAAAAAAAACACAAATGAGCAAAGGAAAAGAAAGACAAACCAAGAAACAGACTCTTATCTAAGTGGATGGGGGAATAGGTAATGGGGATTAAAGAGTACACTTCTCATGATTAAAAAAACTACAAAATGGCATATTAGAAAACATTATAAAACAAAAATGGAACTCTAAAAAAAGTTTACTCATTCGCATAACTTTGTATACCATAAGTCTGGATTATTAATAGGGAAAAATATATATCTCTATAACATAATTTAGCTGTTCTCAAACTCTGGTTTCAGGACGTCTGTCTTACTAATCTTAAAATTTTTTGAGGACCCTAAAGAGTTTGTTTTTTTAATCATAGATTTATATGTAATGATATTTACTGTATTAAGATTAAAATATATTTTAAATTTATTTATTTTAAAATAATAAAACTGTTGCATGTTAACTATTTTCCAAAACAGAAAAGCAAGTTGATGAAATGGATGGCATTCTTTTATGTTTTTTTAAGTCTCTTCAATATCTGGCATGATAGAAGACAGCTGGATTCTCATACTTCTGTGTTCATTCTCTTACAATATGTTGCTTTGGTTGAAGTATATAAAGAAAATGTGGCCTCATACAGAGACACAGTTGTAAAAGGGAGGAATATTTTACTAGCCTTTTTAGATTGTAGATTTTCTTTTTATAAATTAGCAAAATTTTTAAACTTTTAAAAAAAGTTTATTTATTTTGAGAGAGAGAGAATCAACAGGAGAGGGGCAGATGGGGGCGGGGGGAATCAGAGAATCCAAAGTGGGGTTCTCGCTGACAGCAGAGAGCCTGACGTGGTACTCAGACTCACAAACCGTGAGATCATGACCTGAGCTGAAACCGAGCATCCGACACTTAACCAAATGAGCCATCCAGGCACCCCTGTATATTCCCTGCTTTCAAGCATAGCGAGATTTTAGGCATATCTTTTACATACTCTGCCGTAGTTTTAGAAGTAGTCATTTGTCAAGGAGCTTTCATTCTTTTTATTTTGTTTTCAAAGTTTATAAATAAATAAAATTTATTTTGAGAGTGAGAGAGAAGGAATGTGAGTGGGGGAGGGGTAGGGAGAGAGGAAGAGGAGAGAGAGAGAAAGTAAGAGAGAGAGAGAGAGAGAGAGAGAGGGAGAGAGAGAGAGAGAGAGAGAGAGAGAGAGAGAATCCCAAGCAGGCTTCCCACTGTCATCAGAGCCTGATGTGGGCCTCAGACTCACAAACCATGAGATCACGACCTGAGCCAAAATCTAGAGTCAGATGCTTAATCAACTGAGCTGCCCAGACACCCCTCAGTCTTTTTTGTTTTGGGTATGGCGGGGAGGAAAATGGTATTTGGTACCCTCAGTCTGGATACTAATGGATGTTTAATGAGACTGTTCTGTGTTGCTTCTAGGACTGCTCATGGTTAGTTGTGAAGTACATATTTAAATAAAGATCATATTTTTTCATATTTTCTTCATTATAAGATTTCAGGATTTTTACTTCTTTGACTTCTGTATTTATATCTCTTTTTGCGTAAAATGTTGATTCCTAGTGGCTTAATGTAATCAGTTATTTGCTGTGTTCTGCAGTATATCTATAATAGTTTTAAAATAATGTAATTGATATTCTAATAATATAACTACTAAAGGCTGTTTTAACATTTCTTTGTGGTTCTTTTATTCCTTTAGAATAGGGAATGTACAAATTACTGTATTTTAGAGCCACAAACTTGGTAAAACAGTAGGTTATTGGTTTCAGTCTGTTTTAAATTTTTAGAGGTTGTGTAAAATTTTTGATATTTGGCTCTTTTTTTTCTTTTTAAATTTAATTTTGTCTTAAAAATTTTTTTTAATGTTTTATTTATTTTTTAAGAGAGAGAGACAGAGAAAAAGTGGGGGAGGAGCAGAGAGAGAGGGAGACACAGAATCAGAAGCAGGCTCCAGGCTCTGAGCTGTCAGCAACAGATCCCGATGCAGGGCTTGAACTTGTGAATTGCAAGATCATGACCAGAGCTGAAGTCGAAGACTTAACTGACTGAGCCACCTAGGCGCCCCTAATTATATCTTTTAATTGTCTTGAAGGAAGAGGCCGTCACTGAATATCTGAACCAAATGCTTTTTCATGCCTCTCTGTGCAAGGGAGAGCTATGAGGCTTAAGAGTTCTGGGATCAGTGAAGTGAGACTGTTTAGGAAGTGGTTGAACTTTTGTTATGCACATGTGGTTATGGAGTGTCACTGCTGATTGGTTGACTTTTTAAAAATGTTTGTTTATTTTGAGAGAGAGAGAGAGAGTGTGCGTGCGCGCACACACACACCCACACCCCCCCCCCCCCACACACACACGAGCAGGGCAGGGGCAGAGAGTGAGGGAGAGAGAGAGAATCCTAGAAGGCGGCTCTGTGCTGAACACAGGGCTCAATATCGTGAACCATGAGATCATGACCTGAGCCGAAATCCAGAGCCAGACCCTTAACCAACTGAGCCACCCAGGCATCCCCTAATTAGTAGACTTTCTGAAGTGTGGTCACTTATTCATACCTATTATTGATAGACGAGGATGAGTTTAAAGCCAGCTCTGATGATTACTATTGGAAAGTTACTTTCTTGAACTTGGAATTTAATTATAATAGTTTTTTCTCATGCAAAACAATGATTTTGGTTTAATTTTTTTTTTTTTTTTTTTTTTTTTTTTTTTTAATTTTGGAGAGCAAGGGAGAGGGGCAGGGAGAAAGAGGGAAGAGAGTGCATGTTAAGCAGGCTCCAAGCTCATCCACTGCTGGGCTTAATCTCATGACCCTGGGATCATGACCTGAGCTGAAACCAAGAGTCAGATGCTCAACACCTGAGCCACCCTAGTGCTGCAATGATTTTGATTTTAAAATCAAACTTATGTTATAAAATAGATCCATAGAAGTCTGACTCCCATTCTTATCCCTTCTATTCTGTTTTCTCCATTCGTTTGAGAAAAGGTTGACAAACAACAGCCTGTAAGCCAGATTTGGCTACCTAGCTCTTTTTGCAAATAATGTTTTGTCACAGCCATACTCATTTGTTTACATATCATCTATAGCTTCTTTTGTGTTGTAACAGCAGAGTTGAGTAGCTATCACAAGGATTATATGGCTTGAAAAGACTGAAATATTTACTATCTGGCCTTTTTCCAACAATACACTGACCTCTGCTATAGGGAATCATTTTCATCATTTTTTGGCTTATCTTTTTTTCTTTTTCTTTTTAAAAAAAGCAAATAAGTTAATAAGTTTAACATTTATCTTCTTTTAACACAAAAGTAGCATACTGTAAATACTTTACTGCATCTTGCTTTTTTTCACTTAACAATATATCCTGAAAATCACTGTATCAACATCTCTCTTATTCCTGGACTAGTATTCCATTACACAGATGAACCATATCATTCCATTAATCCCCTATTGATGGGCTGTTAGGTTTTTTTTTTTCCTAGTCTTGTGATTGTAAGTAGTGTTACAGTGAAAAGTCTTGTGAAGAAGTCATTTCACATTTTTTGTCGTGGTACATTTGGAATAGATTTCTTGAAGTGTAATTACTGGTTTAGAGTTTAAATGTATATTATCATGCTGAATGTTACCAGTTTCCCCACCTTGGGCCCATACCATCCTTTCTTTTTCTTTTTCTTTTCTTTTCTTTTCTTTTCTTTTCTTTTCTTTTCTTTTCTTTTCTTTTCTTCTCTTCTCTTCTCTTCTCTTCTCTTCTCTTCTCTTCTCTTCTCCTTTCCTTTCCTTTGCTTTCCTTTTGCTTTCCTTTTGCTTTCCTTTCCTTTCCTTTCCTTTCCTTTCCTTTCCTTTCCTTTCCTTTCCTTTTGCTTTGCTTTTTTACTATGGTAAAGAAAATATAAAATATACCATCTTAACCATTTTTAAGCGGACAGATCATTAGTGTTAAATATATTCACGTTGTTGTAAAACAGATTTCCATAACTCTTTCCTCTTGCAAAACTGAAATTCTATACCTACTGAACAACACTTCCCCTTTTTCCCTACCTTCCTGCTCCTAGTAACCACCATTCTGCTTTTTCTGTCTGTGATTTGGACTACTCTAAATCCTTCATATAAGTGGATACATAAGAGTATTTTTCCTTTTGTGACTGGTTTATTTCACTCAGTATAATGTTCTCAAGGTTCATTCATGTTGTAGCATGTCAGGATTTCCTTCTTTTTTAAGGCTAAATAATATTCCATTGTATGCATATACCACATTTTTTTTTTCTATACCACATTTTTAAATCCATTCATCTGTTGATGGACATTGGGGCTGTATCCATGTTTTGGCTATTGTGAATAATGCTGCTGTGAACTTGAGTGCCCAAATATCTGTTTGAGACATTGTTTTCAATCTGAGGGGATATATACCCAGCATTGGAATTGCAGAATCATGTGGGAAATGTATGTTTAATGTTTTGAAGAACTGCCATACTGTGTGTTTCATAGTGGCTGTTTTTACATTTTTATATTTTACTTTGCCACTATTTTACTTTTATATTTTACTTTCTGTATCCTCTCCAATACTTATTAGTTCTGTTTGATTGCTTGTTTTTTTCTTTTTCTACATTTATTTGTATTTATTTTTTTAATATGAAATTTATTGTCAAATTGGTTTCCATGCAACACCCAGTGCTCATCCCAACAGGTGCCCTCCTCAGTGCCCATCACCCACTTTCCCCTCCTTCCCACCCCCCATCAACCCTCAATTTATTCTCAGTTTTTAAGAGTCTCTTATGGTTTTCCTCCTTCCCTCTCTGTAACTTTTTTTCCCCCCTTCCCCTCCTCCATGGTCTTCTGTTAAGTTTCTCAGGATCCACATAAGAGTGAAAACATATGGTATCTGTCTTTCTCTGTATGGCTTATTTCACTTAGCATCACACTCTCCAGTTCCATCCACATTGCTACAAAAGGCCATATTTCATTCTTTCTCATTGCCAAGTAGTATTCCATTGTGTATATAAACCACAATTTCTTTATCTGTTCATCAGTTGATGGACATTTAGGCTCTTTCCATAATTTGGCTATTGTTGAAAGTGCTTGTTCCCATTTCTCCACATCCTCTCCAGCATCTGTAGTCTACTGATTTGTTCATTTTAGCCACTCTGACTGGCGTGAGGTGATATCTCAGTGTGGTTTTGATTTGTATTTCCCTGATGAGGAGTGATGTTGAGCATCTTTTCATGTGCCTGTTGGTCATCTGGATGTCTTCTTTAGAGAAGTGTCTATTCATGTCTTCTGCCCATTTCTTCACTGGATTATTTGTTTTTTGGGTGTGGAGTTTGGTGAGTTCTTTATAGATTTTGGATACTAGCCCTTTATCCGATATGTCATTTGCAAATATCTTTTCCCATTCCGTCGATTACCTTTTAGTTTTGCTGATTGTTTCCTTTGCAGTGCAGAAGCTTTTTATCTTGATGAGGTCCCAATAGTTCATTTTTGCTTTTAATTCCCTTGCCTTTGGAGATGTGTCAAGTATGAAAATGCTGCGGCTGAGGTCAGAGAGGTTTTTTTCTGCTTTCTCCTCTAGGGTTTTGATGGTTTCCTGTCTCACATTCAGGTCCTTCATCCGTTTTGAGTTTATTTTTGTGCATGGTGTAAGAAAGTGGTCTAGTTTCATTCTTCTGCATGTTGCTGTCCAGTTCTCCCAGCACAGTTAGAGACTGTCTTTTTTCTATTGGATACTCTTTCCTGCTTTGTCAAAGATTAGTTGGCCATACATTTGTGGGTCCAGTTCTGGGGTCTCTATTCTATTCCATTGGTCTATGTGTCTGTTTTTGTGCCAATACCATGCTGTCTTGATGATTACAGCTTTGTAGTAGAGGCTAAATTTAGTCTGGGATTGTGATGTCTCCCGCTTTGGTTTTCTTCATCAGTATTACTTTGGCTATTCGGGGTCTTTTGTGGTTCCATACAAATTTTTTTTTTTTAATTTTTTTTTTTTCAACGTTTATTTATTTTTGGGACAGAGAGAGACAGAGCATGAACGGGGGAGGGGCAGAGAGAGAGGGAGACACAGAATTGGAAACAGGCTCCAGGCTCCGAGCCATCAGCCCAGAGCCTGACGCGGGGCTCGAACTCCCGGACCGCGAGATCGTGACCTGGCTGAAGTCGGACGCTTAACCGACTGCGCCACCTAGGCGCCCCTGTGGTTCCATACAAATTTTAGGATTGCTTGTTCTAGCTTCGAGAAGAATGCTGGTGCAATTTTGATTGGAATTGCATTGAATGTGTAGATTGCTTTGGGTAGTATTGCCATTTTAACAGTATTTATTCTTCCAATCCATGAACACAGAATGTTTTTCCATTTCTTTGTATCTTCAGTTTCCTTCATAAGCTTTCTATAGTTTTCAGCATACAGATCTTTTACATCTTTGGTTAGGTTTATTCCTAGGTATTTTATGCTTCTTGGTGCAATTGTGAATGGGATCAGTTTATTTGTCTTTCTGTTACTTTGTTATTAATGTATAAGAATGCAACTGATTTCTGTACATTGATTTTGTATCCTGCGACTTTGCTGAATTCATGTATCAGTTCTGTCAGATTTTTGGTGGAGTCTATCGGGTTTTCCATGTATAGTATTATGTCATCTGCAAAAAGTGAAAGCTTGACTTCATCTTTGCCAATTTTGATGCTTTTGATTTCCTTTTGTTGTCTGATTGCTGATGCTAGAACTTCCAACACTATGTTAAACAACTGATTGCTTGTTTTTAATAGTAGCCATCCTAGTGATTATGCGGTGATTTCTCATGAGGTTTTGAATTGCATTTATCCAATGATAGAGATGTTGAGCATCTTTTAATATGCTTTTTTAGCCATATGTATGTCTTCTTTGGAGAATTACTTGTTTAGGTCCTTTGCCCATTTTTTTTTTTTTTAATTTTTTTTTTTCAACGTTTATTTATTTTTGGGACAGAGAGAGACAGAGCATGAACGGGGGAGGGGCAGAGAGAGAGGGAGACACAGAATCGGAAACAGGCTCCAGGCTCTGAGCCGGCAGCCCAGAGCCCGACGCGGGGCTCGAACTCACGGACCGCGAGATCGTGACCTGGCTGAAGTCAGACGCTTAACTGACTGCGCCACCCAGGCGCCCCGGTCCTTTGCCCATTTTTAAATCGAGTTGTTTGTTTTTTTTGGGTTGTTGAATTGTTCTTTATATATTCTGGGCATTAGCCCTTTATCAGATAATATAGTTTGCAGTTTTTTTCTTCTAGGTTGTCTTTTAACATAAATTTTAAAAATTTTGATGTTCAATTTATCTTTTTTTTTTCTTTTTGGTTTGTTGTACTTTCAGTATCCTATTTAAGAAATCATTGCCTAGTCCAAGGTCATAAAGATTTATGCCTTTGTTTTCTTCTCCAAGAGTTTTATAATTGTAGCTTTCACTTTTATGTCTTTGATACATTTTGAGTTAATTTTTGTATATGATATTAGATGGGGGTACAAGTTCATTCTTTTGCATTGGATGTGCAGTTATCACAGTACTGTTTGTTAAAAAAGACTCTAGATATTTTTAACCTATGCACTTTTTTTTACTTTTAATATATAAATATTGCAAACATACACAGAAATAGATAGTATAGTGAATTCCCATGTACCCATCATACAGTTAGAAAAATTATAAAAATTTTACCATTCTTACCTCATCTAATTCTCCACCCCTAACACAGTAACTCTTTTTCCCCTTACAGTGAATTAGGGCAAATTCAAGACCTTTTTTCACTTCGTACATTGGTAGTTTATGTGTCTCTGACAGAGAAAGACTTTTTATTTTATTTTATTTTATATTATTTTTTGAAATTTATTGTCAAATTGGTTTCCATACAACACCCAGTGCTCATCCCAAAAGATGCCCTCGTCAATACCCATCACCCACCCTCCCCTCCCTCCCACCCCCCATCAGCCCTCAGTTTGTTCTCAGTTTTTAAGAGTCTCTTATGCTTTGGCTCTCTCCCACTCTAACCTTTTTTTTTTTTCCTTCCCCTCCCCCATGGGTTTCTGTTAAGTTTCTTAGGATCCACATAAGAGTGAAAACATATGGTATCTGTCTGAGAAAGACTTTTTAAACATAACCATACCACTATTGTTACACTCTAGAAAATTATCAGTTATTCCTTAATATTATATCCTACTCAATTTTTCTGATTGCTAGTTGTTGCCTTAGTTTGAGATGTATATTGTTTCTTGTAATGTATAGTGTAAGGTCTTTTATTTTCCATACCATTTATTTGTTGGATAAACTGGTCATTTTGTCCTTTAGAATCTCCAGTATCATGGATTTAGCTTACTGTATTCTCAGGTTGGCATTTAACATATGCCTTTGTTCCCCTTATTTTTTTAAATGATAATTAAATCTAGAATACTGATTAAATTTAGTTTGAAAATTTTTTTTAGGCGAGGGACTTCGTAGCATAGGTGGTGCTGAGAAAATTTTGTTGCAGAATATCAGGAAGCACTTATGTTTCATTGTCTTGCTTTTTAGTGATGTTAAGCTTGATTGGTGGTTGTGGGGGGGGGTGGTTCCTGGATGGCTCAGTTGGTTGAGTGTCTGACTCTTGATTTTGGCTCAGGTCATGATCTCATGGTTTGTGAGTTTGAGTCCCCCGTTGGGCTCTGCATTTGTGGCATGGAGCCTGCTTGGGATTCTCTCTCTCTCTTCCTCTCTCTCTGATCCCCCTGTGCTCTCTGGCTCTCACCCTCCCCCCAAAATAAATAAATTAAATTTAAAATAAAAAAAGATTGATTGGTGGGTTCAACTTAATCTTTCATATTAAAGTTCCCCATCTACCTTTGGATTTGGAAAATGGTGATTTTCCTTTTTTTTTTTTTTTTAATTTTTTAAATGTTTATTTTTGAGAGACAGAGTGTAAGCAGGGAAGAGGCAGAGAGAGAGAGAGAGAGAGAGAGAGAGAGAGAGAGAGAGAGAATCTGAAGTAGGCTCCAGACTCTGAGCTGTCAGCATAGAACCTAATGTGTGGCTCAAACTTAAGAACTTCAAGATCACGACCTGAACCGAAGTCGGATGCTTAACCGACTGAGCCATCCAGGCATCCCATGGAAAATGGTGATTTTCTAATTCTGTCATTTCTTCTAGCATTTATTAGCTGTGATTATTCTTTGAGGAAAAAATTCATCTCCTTAGTTTCCCCCAGATACTGTTCATACCAGAAAGGCATGATAAATCCATGATTCTTTGTTTCATTATCAGTGTTCAGAGTAATAAGTTGTACTCTGGCAGCCTCCACAGGATGGCCAAAGAGGAATTTTCTTTTTACTTTTTTTTGTTGTTGTTTATTTTAGAGAGAGAAAGAGAGAGACTGTATGTGAGTGGGGGAGAAGGGCAGAGGGAGAGACAGAATCCCAAGCAGGCTCCATGCCCACACAGGGCTCCATCCCATGAACCTAGGGCCAGGACCTGAGCCAAAACCAATAAATAGTCAGGTGCTCAACCACCTGAACCACCCAGCCGCCCCTCTTTTTCTTTTTTTGAGTGTCATTATGAACTATTGGTATTTGTATTTTTTATATTTTCCAATCATTGCAGTCACCATTCTTGTATATGCTCAAGGGAGAAATTTGGCAAATGAGAATCCTTTTGCCTGACTCTGATTTCCTTTGACTTGCCTGTACTAGTATTGTTGATATTTTGTTGCTTTCTGATTTGACAAGATATCTCAAGTTCATTGTGTACAATTTCCTGTGTCAGACCTGGAAAAAGCCATTTCTCCAGGAAGCCCTGATTTCTTTTAGTGGGAGGTGATGTTTAAAGTCCACAATCTGAAGGCAGAGGTACTCATTGCTACTGGGTTATCATTGCTTTTAGGCCTTTTCAGGCCATTCCTCATGCCAGATCTTCTACCATAATTCCTTGATTGTCTGATGCTTGTTATATAGTTGATTCTTAGGGCATTTCCTGGGAACAGTGTTCTTTGAGTTCTGTGTTTCATAACTGTTTGTTTCCTTTAGCTATGGAAGTTAATTTGGCTGGGTAGAACATCTTTGGCTTAGATATTTAAATGTATAATTTCATTGTCTGCTGGTGTAAACTGTTTGTGCTAATGTCTGTTGTCAGTGCCAGTGTCTGTTTTCTTTACCTTTTAAGTAATTTGGACTGCCTGCACAGATGCTGATGATTTTTTCCCCCTTGAAATCCAGTAGTTTTATTAGACTGCGTGTTGATGTTGATCTCCTGGGTTTTTTTCCCAGGTATACCTGGGTATACCCAAGAATATCCCAGTGATATACCATTTCAGTATGCAAATTTAGCCTTTTTCTTTTAATTTAGAGAAATTTTTTGTATTATAGTGGCTAGTATTTGTTCTATTTCCTAGCATGGGTTTTCTTTTTGGGGTTCTTCTATAATATGTATTTTGTATTTACTTTGCCTTTTATTTGTCACTTTTGCTTTTAAATGTGTTTTTCATTTTCTTCTTTTTTTTCTTCCTTAATTTGTATGGTGTTTTCTCATGTGTCTCCTCTTCATTTCTGATCCTTTTCTGAGTTAGCTCAGATTTCTTTTTATGTCTTCCTAATTTCTAATTATGATTTATGTTGTCATCTCCTTATCTCCTTTAGGCCAAATTTTTCTGCTTATTTTCATTTTCTGTAGGTATGCTGTTCATATTATTATCCTCTTTTTCTTTAAATATCATTGTATTAGAACTGATCAACAGTACATTTCTGTGGCTCATGTTTATTTCCTATGCATTTTGAATGCATTTTGTACATTATGTAATATTAAAATTTTATTAGCTCTGATGATGATAAGCTCTAAGTTACAACCTATTAAACTATAAGCTGTTGTAAGTTAGGTACCATGTCTTTTTCTTTAGCAATATGTTGTAGTTAGGGTGGTGGTCTGTCTAGGTCAATTGTCATTGACACCATGCTTGCTCGCTCTATAGTTTAGCAATCTCAGTTATTGAAATTATATCTGTGTTGTAACATAATGTCTTTGTAATGTCATGGGCATCTTTAATGGAAAGGTACTTTTTTTTTTATATAAGCACTAAACAGATTTTGGAACTGAGTTTGTGGTGTTTTTACTCCCTTTCCAACAAAGCAACCTAATTAATGTATAGAATTAATGGTGCTACTTGGTCCTGGAATGTTTGTGTTAATTAATTAGCCCTGATATGCTGCTGCTGTTTCTTTTGTTTTAGGTTAAATGGAAACCACCCTTGGGAGCTGGATGCCTGTATAACCGTTCTATCACATCAGTGAATTGCAATGAGTGGAGGAGGAGAGCAGCCGGATATTCTCAGTGTTGGAATCTTGGTCAAAGAAAGATGGAAAGTGGTGGGTATCTCTCTTAGATTGAGAGAGAGACAACATGTGGGGTAATTTTTGGTATCTTGATAAAAATAGGATTTCCTTAGGAAATAATATATATATTGCTAATATGCCTGAATCAGTTTTCAGTTATTTTCCTGTGATTGTCTTGTTTATACAATAATTCTTGCTTTATACAGTAGTCAGTTTTCCTAACCACTGATAGCTAATGCTGAGTAAGGTAGAAAAAAGTGTACTTAGAGAAAGACAAATGAAAAAAAAAATACAGTACAATGAACTTCTCTTTTAAAAAAAGTTTTGAACTTTTTATTAAGGAAAATGGTAAGCATACATAAAAGTAGTGAGACTGATATAATTAACCTTTATATACTCATGCCCCAGCTTGAGTAGTTATTAATTTATAGTCAGTCTTGTTTTATCTCTTTAACCTCCCTCCCGGAATATTTTGAAGCAAATCTTTTACCCTGGTATTTCTTCTGTGTGTACTACAATTATGTATCTCTAAAGGTTAAAAATTCTTTTAAAAATGTAGTCATAATATTATCACATCTAAAAAAGTAATAATTTTTTAATGTCATTAAGTATCCTTCCAGCTTTCACATTTCCCCTATTGTAAATTATTTTTAATGGTTTGAATCAAATCCAAATAAAGCCTGGGTGTTGCATTGGTTGACATCACTTAAATATCTTTTAATTTCTAGATTTCTTTTCATCTTGCTTTTGTTCCTCACAGTTTATTTATGGAAGAAACTTGGTCATTTACCTGTAGAATTTCACAGTTTGGATTTTTCTGATTTCTTCTGTGTGGTATTAATAGGTTTCTCTGTCTCATGTATTTTATGTAAATTCTTATTTATTTACTTATTTTTAGAAGCTTATTTATTTTGAGAGAGAGAGAGAAAGCAGGGGAGGGGAAGAGAGAGAGAGATAGAGAGAATCCCAGGCAGGCTCTGCACCGACAACCCCCAGTGTGGGACTCGATCTCAGGAACTATGAGATCATGACCTGAGCTGAAATCAGGAGTCGGGCACTTAACCAACTGAGCCACCCAGGCATCCCCAAATTGTTATTTATTGGGGTTTGATTAGATCTAAGTTCAGGTTTGTTTATTAAGTTGGCGTGTTTTTTGTTTTTTTTTTCATAAAGGGTATTGTGATCTTTCAATAGGAGGCACATAATGTCTTATCACCCATCAAGACATTGTGTGTCCTATTGGCCATTCTCATTTTAGCAGTCCTGATCATCATCTTCTAGGTCTGTTAATTGCAGGTTATTGAGCGTTTGTTATTCCTTCATTTTTTAAATGTTTGTTTATTTATCTTGAGAGAGAGAGAGAGAGAGTGCACACGTGTGCAAGTGGGGAAGAGGGAGAGAGAGAGAATCTGAAGCAGACTCCACACTCAATGCAGAACCTGACATGGGGCTCAGTCTTACAACCAAGATATCATGACCTGAGCCAAAATGGATGCTCAACCCACTGAGCCACCCAGGCACTCCTGTCATTCCTTCATTTTTTAAAGTACATCTACAAAGAGAAATTTTTTGTTGTCAACTATTTGATTGTCCTGAGGTACATTTTGATTAGGAAAAGAGAATAAATGCTTAATTCTTTTTCTTAATTTACCAGTTTTCAAAATAATGAATTGGTTCCCTGGCATTTTCCAAAAGTGACCAATGAGATTTTTAAAAATAGGTAGTCAAGAATGCATGGATTTGAGCATATTTCATATGTTTCAGTCAGTTGTCATTACTATCCTTATTGATCCCTAAACTGTCTCATTTGACTAAGGGAGGACACCCTTCAAGTTGTCTCTTGAGTCTTTCAACATGATCCTAATAGTCCTTTGATATCTTCCTTGTCCCGGACTTGGAATCTGCCATCTTCTCTGCTCTTCAAGGAACAATTTTTGTTTCAGATGTATTTATTTTTTTATTTAAAAAAAAAAATTTTTTTTTCAACGTTTTTATTTTATTTTTGGGACATAGAGAGACAGAGCATGAACGGGCGAGGGGCAGAGAGAGAGGGAGACACAGAATCGGAAACAGGCTCCAGGCTCTGAGCCATCAGCCCAGAGCCCGACGCGGGGCTCGAACTCACGGACCGCGAGATCGTGACCTGGCTGAAGTCGGACGCTTAACCGACTGCGCCACCCAGGCGCCCCTCAGATGTATTTAAATATGTATTTTAATCAGAGTTTTGTTCATTACCAGGTGTAGAAAAGTTGTTATAGTGGTTTCCTTAGTTTATCAACAGATTGGAAAAAGAAGATTCTTCCTTTAGAAATACAAATTTTGTTTCTATGATACAGTGTTTTAACCAATTAGGCAAATCAATTGGCTTTGAAAATTTACTTGAGTAAATGTAAGAAAAGAATCATGTTGTCATCATGGATTGGTGCAGGAAGATTACAGTTAGTAATCTTTTATGTAAGTCAGAAATGAGTGTTTCTTTGGTGAGTGCTTTGTATTAAGTGCTGTGATAAAGTTTGGCTGTTTCCAGTAGACATATCAAAAGATGACAAATGAAGCTATGCCTGGCTTAGTTGCTCTGTCCTGATAATTAGAACTAATATACGTATCGAACATGTCCCCCAAATTTGGGAGGCATAGTAGTATTTTAGTAAGAAATAGTCTCATTGTTATGGATGGTGTTTTGGTTATCTACCATTATGAACAAACTGCATCAAAATTTAGAGGCTTAAAAAACAATCATTTTTTTACGTATAATTTTGTGGATTAGGAATTTGAGATGAGTTTGCCTGATAGTCTCTTTTTTTTTAATTTTTTTTTAACATTTTTATTTATTTTTGAGACAGGGAGAGACAGAGCATGAACAGGGGAGGGTCAGAGAGAGGGAGACACAGAATCTGAAACAGGGTCCAGGCTCTGAGCTGTCAGCACAGAGCCGACGCGGGGCTCGAACTCACAGACTGTGAGATCATGACCTGAGCCGAAGTCAGACGCTCAACCGACTGAGCCACCCAGGCGCCCCAGTTCGTCTCTTAACCATGTGGCACTTGGCAGGGTTTGGTGGGTTAGAGGATCCAACTTCCAAGTGGGCTGTTTGGTGACCTGAAGGTCCTTGGTTCCCTAATCCTCCCCCTGTCATCCCTGGTAGCTTATTTTCTAGGACCTCTTCACAGGTCTGTGGCTTCTCAGATGGTCACACTTTTTATATGGTAGCTGGCTTTTGCGAGACAGGAAACAGAAACTGTAGGGCTGGTTAAGGGCTGTTCTCAGGGCTGGGGCAGTATTACTTTACCATGTTCTGTTGGTTAAAGCAGCCACAAGATTAACCCATATTTAAGAGGGCGGGGAATGGATGCTGTATCTTGGGTGAGGGGCAAGGTCACACTGAAGAAGAGCAAAAGGAATGGGTGATATTGTTGTGATCATCTTTAGGAAACAAAGTCTGCCACAGGCCTTACCACCATTCTTTCCCTAATCTACATACCCCTATCATACTAAACTGCCTCTAGCTTTCTGCTTTATAAACATTGATGATGTCTTAATGCTTTGTCAAGCTCAGTAAAAAATATTAATGTTCCCACTATTGTTGAGATGACATTATAGGAGTAGACCAAGGAGCAAAATCATTACTTTGGTCTAGATTTTCTGTTCTGTCATTTGGTAAGGTTGTTGTGAGGTAAAACATGAAGGTACCTCTCACCACTGTCCATAATTAGAAAAATGTCCCTTTGGTATTGTTATGGATTTTTAAAGTTATACTAGGCTTTGTTTAATAGACAGATATTAAGAATTGTAAGTATCAATCAGGGCCCAACAAAAAACAATTTAACTGAAATGAAGTTCTGGAACTTTATTTTAATCCTGCACTCATACTGGAATTTCTCATGCTATCTCTTCCCATCACCCAACTGGAATAAAGGATTATGGCTCTTATATACAAAGCAATGAATAGTTATTTAGCAATAATTATGTAGTTACCACTTAGCTACTTGCTGTAAGGGAAACAAAAAAATAGAAAGGTGTGGCTGTTTCTGAAGAAACTTAGTTTCACTGTAGGGAGCTAGGACATTGACAGTGGAATGTCAAAGAATAGCATAGTGTATTAATACAAGTGATATCTGAGGTGTTTAGCTTAGTAAAATGATTAAATGATTAAGCAAATAATTCCTATAGAGATTCAGAAGATAGAGAAATCTGCCTGGAGGTAATCAGTAATGCAGTGTTCTTGAAAGAAGTAGAGCTTAAAGTGAGTCCTCTGGGGTGGTTAGGATTTAGGACCCTTGTGCCTCCAGTGAGGACTGCCTGCTTTACATCACGTCTTAGGTGTTTGATAATGTGGAAAGGAGAAGACCTTCAGGAAATGGAAGAACGCTAATTCCGTGCTGCATCTGGTTTGAAGTATACTACCCACCTTGGTGCTCATAGCTCTACAGGTTTAGTTGTCACTAACACTTGAGAACTTGCTTGTAGTACTCAGACAGAGATCCTGGTATTCCCTAGTTAAGTTAATACATTTTATCAGGAAGGATATTAAGTGTTTGTTGAAGGTGTTTTATTTGATTAGACTTTGTCTTATCTGAGCATATAGTTATATAGTGAACTCTGGGATAGTTCAGAACAGGAGTTTTCTGTCTCTTCTGTGGAGTCTGCTCAGTGCCTCAGAGAGGAGGATAAGTGGTGCTGAGAAGGCTGGGCTCTGGTTGTCTCACTCCCACCTCCAGCCTCTGCACATACACATCTCAGCTGGGGTCCAGATGTGATTTTGATTGGCAAAAAGATTTCATGGTTTAAAAGTTTACAGATGTTGCCCTAGAATTAAAATAACATATCTGGTTGTTGGGGGGCATTTGTGGCAAGCGAAACTTTCAGGTGCTGTGCTTTTTTGTGACATTTTTGATGCTGTAGACTAAATTTTAAAATTGTGGCTGAAATAATTTCATTACCTTTTGTGGGCAAAACCATGGGAAAAGGTTTTGATGGTATTTCTAGGCATTTGTTTTCTTGGCATATGTGCAGTTAATTTAACGATATTGAGATCTTTTATCCTCAAATAGGGATAGTAAAATTATATACAAGAGATGAATTGGTTTCCAATTAGAATGTTCTAGTAATTTTATGTGTGTATGTTCTTATTTCCCCTGCAGTTGAGGAAGATTGGGGGTGGGGGCTTTGGAGAAATTTACGATGCCTTGGACATGCTTACCAGGGAAAATGTTGCACTGAAGGTAGAATCAGCTCAACAACCAAAACAAGTTCTGAAAATGGAGGTTGCTGTACTGAAAAAACTACAAGGTAAGCTATTTTGTATAATACACCAAACAATTTATAATTTGTTGTTACCTTTCTAAACCTCAGTTACATTCTCAAACTATTAATGAATAATCAGGAATAAACAATGCTTAGCATTTTTCTCTTGGAAATTTTATCACTAGCTAGTAGGAGTGGAGATACTGATTGCTTAGGCTAATTGGACTTTGGGAATTCCTTTCTATGGTGAACAAGGATGACAGAGTGAATTACCTAAAACATTCTGCTTTAGAAAGTGTTTTTGTAAGTCTGTTTTGGTAAAAATTTGCCTTTTTTTTTTTTTTTAAACCACTAAACATGAATACCTCTCAGTTGTTTCTACTCATGTCATTGGGTGTAAATATGCTTTAATCACTAAGGAAGCTGCCTTCAAATCATACTGCAGGATGGATTAAAAATAATACTATTTGTTGTGTGGATAACTTTTTCTTGCCCTGTTGTCATTTTTGAGATCTGTTTTCTACTTGGGTTCCTATTTCTTACTACAAGGATAAATAAGTTTTTTTCTGACTTTAACCCAGTCATGTAATACCCTGAATTTATTGCTAGTTTATATTCATCTTTGTATCTTCAGCTTAATGATGTAATCTGATATTACTCATATTTAAATGTTTTGTCTGAATCAATTAAATGGGGTTATTAGCACATTAAATGATCTTGTTAAGCTCTAGACGGTTTGATATTGTTATGGGACATTCATTAGTATCTAAAGGAATTTAGTGGTAACATATAGAGCAAAGGAAGTTGCTAGAATTAGTAGAAATAACTGTAGTTGGTAGAAATAGCAAGCACAAAATGCTGTGTAGCCTAGGACCTTCAAATTCATGGCTGTGTAGTCTCTAGGGTGAATGTGCTCTCTTTGTGAATTCTTGATGTTTGGAATTCTAGTAAACTAGTTTGTGTTAAGTTAATGAAGTGTGTGTGTATTATGTATTCTGGCAATGTCTGTTCTTTTAATCATTGCCCTTTGCCTAAGCTTTCTGATTATCCAGGTTTCTCTAACAATTGGCTCGTTTGATTAGAGCCTGATGCTAATAAAATTATAGATCTGTTTAATAGTTATTTTTTAGTCCAAAATTAGCTTTCCCAAAACATGAGAAATTAGGAAAGCGGTGGATAAATCAATACCTATTAGAAGAAACATAACTGGAGAAGGAAGAGTAGGGGAAAAGATGGTGCTCTCTTTTTTTTTTCACCTTTTCTCCGTACTCCCTGATTCTTTGGAGCTGTTCTCAGCTCAGTGACATAGAGGCCACACAAATAGGTGCGGCTGGAGCTACCAATTCCTGGGTTGCTCAGATCTTAGCAGATCTCTTTGACTCTCAGACAAGCTCATAAAGGATATGTCAGCATCAGTGTGGCCTGCACAGTGCCATTTCACCTTTCTCCTACTTGGCCCTGGGAAGATGTTTCCAGGTGAGGCAGGATATAGCTCTATAGGTCTTTCAGTAGGTTTCTTGCCTATTTTGACCGCAATTTACCCAGGATTCTATGGGATAAAGCCTGAAGATAACTTCAGTAGCTTTTTAAAAAAAATTTAATGTTTATTTATTTATTATTATTTTTTAAAATATAATTTATTGTCAAGTTAGCTAACATACAGTGTATACAGTGTGGTCTTGGCTTCAGAAGTAGATTCCCATGCTTCATCGCTTATGTGCAGCACCAGTTCTCGTCCCAACAAGTGCCGTCCTCAGTGCCCATCACCCATTTTCTCCTCCCCCCATCAACCCTCAGTTTGTTCTCTGTATTTAATAATCTCTTATGGTTTGCCTCCCTCTCTGTTTGCCACATTATGGAAACAGCCCAAATGTCCATCAACTGATGAATGGATAAAGAAGGTGTGGTTTATATATACAATGGAATAGTATTTGGCAATGAGAAAGAATGAAATCTTGACATTTGTAACAACATTGATGGAACTGGAGGGTAGAATGCTAAGTGAAATAAGTCAGTCAGAGAAGGACATAAATGTTTTCATTCATATGTGGAATTTGAGAAACTTAGAAGACATGGGGGAAGGGAAGGGGAAGAAAATAATGTTTGTTTATTTTTGGGAGAGACAGGATGTGAGCAGGGGAGGGGCAGAGAGAGAGGGAGACACAGAATCTGAAGCAGGCCCCAGGCTCTGAGCTGTCAGCACAGAGCCCAACGCGGGGCTCAAACTCACAAACTGTGACATTGTGACCTGAACCGAAGTCGGACGCTTAACCGACTGAGCCACCCAGGGGCCCAACTTTAATGCTAAACCCTTAGATGCTGAGGCTCTCCTTCTCTTTCTGGCTATTTTATCTTTCATACTATTAACTGACATGTTTTTTCTACCCGCTTATAACCACATCCTAGTTCTCAGAATCCTTCACTTTCCAAAAATAAATGGGTTTTTATTTTCTGGTCTGTATTTCTTCTTTTGTTTTTAAGTTTTCATTTCTATGGTCTGTATTTCAGTGAGGCAGCTCTTGACTCTTCTTAGCTTTCTCACTTATGCCTTCTGCGTATTTAATGCTTCACAACTTCTTTTTGTTGAAAGTGCTTTAGAATTTGGGCCTTTTTGAGAACATTTTTATGGAGCTGACTTGCTTGCCTTCCTTTTGATATAATGACTTCTTACTCACTGACCCCAATAAAAAGGCTAAGTGTATAAGGGGAAGATATACAACCAGAGGCTAACCCTTTAAAGGATTGGTTGGTTTTAGATTTTTTTTTAATGTTTATTTTTGAGAGAAAGCAAGAGACAGAGTGTGAGTGGGGGAGGGGCAGAGAGGGAGGGAGACACAGAATCCAAAGCAGGCTCCAGGCTTTGAGCTGTCAGTGCAAAGCCTGATGCGGGGCTCAAACTGACAAACTGTGAGATCATTAACTGAGCCAGAGTCGAATGCTTAACCCACTGTGCCACCAGGTGCCCCGGGATTGGTTGGTTTTTAACTGATGTTCAATTTTTGATAGGTAGTATAAGGATTTGTTTCTTTATAAGATAAAAAGATATTTTAAGGTGAATTTAGCCAGAGCCCTGTTTTATTCCTTGTAATACATCAATCCCCCTTTTCAAAATTCTCACAGTTTTGTTTTTTTCTTCCTGGATTCCTTCAGTTCTCAATTTTCTCTCAGTCTAACCCTGTATTTCCTTAGCTCATGCACAACTCTCATTACTAGTATGATCCTTTCTCACCGGCCCTGAAGTGTGAAGGCCTTAGCGTTTTACCCCATCTTTTCTTGTAAATCACCTCCCTATGCTACTGTCTCAGATTACTCTATTTTCACAGCTTTCTGAACCATTCTGGATGTATCCTACAATTCTCTATTGAGTCAAGTTTGACTCCTGAATTGTACTTGGTTTTTAAAAATGTGTTTGAGGGGCGGTGGCTCAGTTGGTTAAGTGTCCAACTTTTGATTTCGGTTCATGTCATGATCTTGTGGTTCATGAGTTCCAGCCCTGCGTTGGGTTCTGTACTGACAGCACAGAGCCTGCTTGGGATTCTTTCTTTCCCTTTGTCTCTGCCCCCTCCCTGCTTGTGTGCTCTCTCTCTCTCTCTCTCTCTCTCTCTCTCTCTCACAAAATAAATAAATAAACTTAAATAAATAAATAAAAATATGTTTGAATGCGTTAGTTGCTACTAGATTAACTGCCATGTCTGTAGGCAGTACTTCTAGTACTAGATAGTACATCTACACTTAGTTATTATTTTGTAAAGTATCCTAGTAAATAGAACCATACAACTTAATAAGCTTTTCTTTTTAGTGATATATATCTGTGTATAATTTATTTGTGTTTCTTCCTTGTCTCCATTTGGACTTTACTGTTTTCGAACCTTTTTCAATTCAATTGCTTTGAAACTTAGAGCTAAGGGGATAATTGCCTCACTCGTCTGTTAGATTCCTTTTCCTTTCTTTTCTCCCATCTTCAGTACATGTTTGTAGCAATATCCTAGCTATCTTCACTTCTCCATTTTAATGGCCCTCTTGAGTTGTATCTCACTATACCATTTTTTTTTGTTTTTGGTCTTTTTAGTAAGTATAGTTTTATTTGCACTGCTGGTGTAAGAGGAAAAAACCTTCTGTCTCATGACTTCAAATTGGTCACCAGTAATTCTGTAGCACCTCAGAAACCTATCATCAATGCTTTTTATAAAGATTCCTATTCCATTTATAAAATTTTGATACATAGCTATAATCCTGCAGCAAGACAGGCAAATCTTAACTTTGCTATTTTCCCTAATTTTTATTATGAAAAAATTTAAATATACACAAAGATGGAAATAATTATATAAAGAACATTCTTTGTACCCAGTACTCAACTTTGATGTATCTGCACTTGGACAGTCCTGTTGCAGCTATATCCTACTCCTTCAACACTCTTTGCCACCTTGCTGGAGTAATATTTAAGAAATTTTTAAGAAATGCTAGGTTGCTTCTGCATCCTGGTGCTGCTTCTGGGATATGTTTGCTATAATTGGTGAGCCAGTATTGATACATTATTATAACTAAGATCTATAATTTGTGGTAAGGTGCTCCTTTTTTAATATAACATAAACAGTAGTTTTAAACACCTATCAAATACAAGTTATTCCTCAATACCATCTAAAATCTATGCAGTGTTTAATTTCTCCCATTGTATCAAAAATATCCTATTGTTCTGTCTTTGAGGCCTATTGATACCTTGTCAGCACTGATGGGGAGGGAAGGAACTGGTGAGTGAGCAGGACTGAGAGGCATGCTTTGACTCTTGACTATAGCATTGACCAGTGGGAAGTGGCAGAAGTATAATATATAGAAAAACATAAGTTGTAGTTGACAAAAAAAGTGACACCTGAAGAATCAGGACCAACTCCACCATCCACTGCTGTGTGAACCTTACCAGTCCAAGCAGGCTCCGTGATATCAGCCCAGACCCCGACCCAGGGCCTGAATTCACGAACCATCAGACCATGACCTGAGCCCAAATCAAGAGTCAGATGCTTAACCGGATGCTTAACTGACTGAGCCACCCAGGTGCCCCTGCATTTATTTGTTGGAGAAATGAAGTTCTTAGTTCTATTCTATAGAATAGTCCAAATTCTGGATTTGGCTAATCAACGTTTATTTGTTTTTTTTTTGGGACAGAGAGAAACAGAGCATGAACGGGGGAGGGGCAGAGAGAGAGAGGGAGACACAGAATCGGAAACAGGCTCCAGGCTCTGAGCCATCAGCCCAGAGCCTGACGCGGGGCTCGAACTCACGGACCGCGAGATCGTGACCTGGCTGAAGTCGGACGCTTAACCGACTGCGCCACCCAGGCGCCCCTGGATTTGGCTAATCACATACTTGGGGTGCCTTTTAACATGTTTCTCTAGCCTCTGTGTTTCCTATGAACTGGTAGTAGATATATAGAGCTTCGGTGAGATTCATGTTGTGATTGCTGTTGTTTTTGGCAAGAGTACATTGTCTGGATATATTGTTTCCATAGGGGTTACAAAATAGTGATTTTTCTGATTCTTTTATTTCTACCAAATTTCTGAAGTAGAATTATTCTATCAAGTTAGAACTTTATTTCATCAGCTCTGTGTTTCCCCCGAAACATAGTTGCTATAAGAAGGGCAGGGTAAAGACTTGATTTTTGATCCTTCTTATTTTCCAGTTCTCAGAATAATGAGCTTTGTGCCCTATATGACCAGTGAATTTTTTTGTTTTTGTTTTTGTTTCCAGAATCACCATGAACTCAAGGATTTTTATGTATTTTATTTCAACTCATTGCAGTCATTGTTATTTTGACGCTCAAATTTTCGTGTCTTTGGCTAGTGGAAGCCCTTTCAAGTTGGTTGCTGTGTCTTTCTAACTCCATTGTTCTGTGATATCATCTTTCCTTTTTGGCACAGGCCATATTTCAGGCTTTCCTTGAACTTTCCCCCATGCTATTGTTGGAATCTGGAACTCTGTTTCTCCAGGAAACCCTATTTCCTTTTATTGGGAAATAATTGAGATTACAATATGGCAGTAGGGCACTAGTTGCTATTGGGCCAACACATTTTTCTCAATAGGTTTTAATAACCACTAGATTCTGTCTGGTTTATTCTTAATGTGTACTTTTTAATGTGTTTGAATTATTTATTTATTTTTTTAAGTTTATTTATTTTGAGAGAGATAGTGTGTGCACACACAGAGGAAGAGCAGAGAGAGAACTAGAGAGAGAATCCCAAACAGGCAACATACTCATTGTGGAGCCCGATGCCAGGGCTCCATCCCAGGACCATGAGATCATGACCTAAGCCGAAGTCAAGAGTTGGCTGCTAAACTGACTGAGCCACCTGGGAGCCCCTGAATTGTTTAATTTTTTTATAAAAAAATTTTTTTTTTACAAATGAAAAATTCTGTTTAATTATATTTAAGTATTTCTCAATGTGTCCAAAATTGTTTACAAGTTTTCCTTGTATTTATAACAAATCTGAATAGAAAATTTTAATAAAATGTAGGTCTAATTTAAGAAAACTTTAAATGAACCATTCATGTTTAAACTCTAATATCAGTTATTTCTTGGCAGTTAGTAATTTTCTGTCAAATAATTATTCCAGGTTCATATTTAACCTTTAGTGTTACGCTTTTATCCCGAGACTGCATAAGAATATGCAAATTTAATGAAGAGAATGGTTTTTTTAGACACAGTGAAAATCTTCCAGTTTAGAAGGTTCTCACCTTGGATAAATAGGCACTTTTAGCCTCTAGGAGTATTTAATAAGGTGATTCTTAAATTTGCTCTGTATCCAAAGCATCTGAAGATCTTGTCAAAAGGAAAAGGATTTCCCACTCAGAGACTTAACAGATTCAGAGTCTGTGAGCTGCCTTCTTCAGCTTTCTTGGTCATTCTAATGCACACACAAGTTTGAGAGCAAATCCTTTAGATCGTTCTTGAATCAAGAGACTTTACAGTTTCTTCCTTGTCAGTCCTCTTTTTTTAATTTAATTTAATTTTTTTATTTTTAAAAATTTACACCCAAATTAGTTAGCATATAGTGCAACAGGAGTAGATTCCTTAGTGCCCCTTACCCATTTAGCCCATCCCCCCCCTCCCCACACTCCTCCAGTAACCCTCAGTTTGTTCTCCATAAATATGAGTCTCTTCTGTTTTGTCCCCCTCCCTGTTTTTATATTATTTTTGTTTCCATTCCCTTATGTTCATCTGTTTTGTCTCTTAAAGTCCTCATGTGAGTGAAGTCATATGATTTTTGTCTTTCTCTTAGCATAATACCCTCCAGTTCCATTCATGTAGTTGAAAATGGCAAGATTTCATTCTTTTTGATTGCCAAGTAATACTCCATTGTGTGTGTGTGTGCATATATATATATATGCACCACATCTTCTTATCCATTCATCCATTGATGGACATTTGGGCTCTTTCCATACTTTGGCTATTGTTGATAGTGCTGCTGTAAACATGGGGTGCATCTGAATTATTTTTTTTTTATAAAAAAAATTTTTTTTAATCTTAATTTATTTTTGAGAGAGAGTGGGAGACACAGAATCTGAAGTAGGCTCCAGGCTCCGAGCTGTCAGCACAGAGCCTGATGCAGGGCTCGAACTCATGGACAGTGAGATCATGAAGTTGGATGCTTAACTGACTGAGCCACGTAGGTGCTCCTGAATTGTTTATTTTCAAAAATACATTGTGTTGGGGGCTCAGTCGGTTAAGCATCTGACTTTGGCTCAGGTCATTATCTCTCACTTTGTGGGTTCGAGCCCCACATTGGGCTCTGTGCTGATAGCTCAGAGCCTGGAGCCTTCTGTCTCTCTCTCTCTCTCTCTCTCTGTGTGTGTGTGTCCCTCCCCTCCATTCATGTGCGTGCGCGCGCGCTCTCTCTCTCTCTCTCTCAAAAATAAATAAATAAAACATTAAAAAAAAATAGGGTCACCTGGGTGGCTCAGTTGGTTAAGCGTCTGACTTAGGCTCAGGTCATGATCTCATGGTTTGTGCTGACAGCGTAGAGCCTGGAGCCTGCTTCAGATTCTGTCTCTCTTTCTCTCTGCCTCTCCCCCACTTGAGCTCTGTCTGCCTGTCTGTCTCTCTCTCAAAAATGAATAAAAAATAAATAAAATAAAAATACATTTGTGTTCCCTTTTAAATTGCAAGCTATTTAAAGAATTATATATACTTAAACTTGACATATATATTATGTTCAGGAGCAAAATGGTAACACCAATTAGCTTTGTATTTGGTGATAGCATACATTTGTAAATGGCGATATGAGAGAGTAAGAAAAATAACTTCTATTTCTGGTAATTTTCTTTATAAAGTTTTTTTTTTTTTTGGTAAGTAAAAAAAAAAAAGTTTAGATGATCACAGCTTAGATTCTCCAAACCATGTTGGATAGAGATTTAACTCTTTATTGTTATAAAAAACAGTCACTTGGATCTTCCAGAAAATCATTTCTATTTGGTTTAGAAGTTTTTTATTTTTGGATATAGGTGGTTCTACTGTTTTGGGAATTCAAGAGTATTATAAAATTACTATGTTTTATACTTAGTATATCTTTTCATCAAAGAAGCTTTCTTGGATCTTTAAAAGTTTAGATTTTGTTTATTTGCTTCTAATTACTATATAACGATGTACCTAAGCATAAAATAGTTTTTTCTTTAAAAGTATCCTACAGATCAGATTTCTCACTAATTCTCATGTGAAAGTGCCTTCCATAATGTGTTCAATCTAATGAAGTTTATGGTGTTTAAAAATCACTGCTTAAATGAATGAGTGACTTAGAAAGTTGTCTAGCTTTCCTGCCCCATTTTAACTCTACTTCATTCTGTGAATGAAATAAAGCATCATCTTATCTCTTGTACTCTTTCATTATGCACCAACTTGAGTAAAACTGAAGTTTTTCTCTTTATCTTAGATGAGAAGATAATTTATAAACTAAGTTTTTTCTCCTCTAGATTCTCTAAAAGCAAGTATGGAAAGATCCTATTAATATCAAAAAATAATAGGGGGTGCCTGGCTAGTTCATTTGGTTATAGCACATGACTCTTGATCTCAAGGTTGTGAGTTCAAATCCCACATTGGGCATGGAGGCTACTTAAAAAAGTAGAGTAAATGCCATTGTTTGATAATCAAGTAATTTTATTATTTTTATTTTTATTATTCTCAGTTGAAATAGCTGGGAATTAATTTTTCTTGCCCCACATAAATGTAGAGGAAAACTACTTTGGTATAGCCCTTAAAAAGGAATTGATTTTGTTTTGACTTCTGGGGAAATTTTTTCACTCTGTTATATTGGTCTTGCATTTTATTTTTGCCTTGGAGACTGCAGAGCACAAGCTGAGAGTTGGGAAGAAGGATTGCTAGTACGGAAGAGCAGCAGTACCTCTTCTGCCCTCCTGCTTGAAGTCTCTAGCTTCTGCTGCAAAGTATGACTACTCCCTTTCCCCAGTTGTAAGAATGAGAGACAACGTCTTTTTTGGATTAGACTACTGGTCTGTCCAGTATAGAAGACTGTCTGTGAAAGTTACTCCAAAGTGCTTGCCCTCATCAAGGTGCATCTGTACCATCAAAGGGTGTTAGAAGATCTCTGATAACTCCTTTTGTGGGAGAACAGAGTAATTGAACTCTGGGACTAAAAGGTTAGAGATAAACCCTCACCCTTTATTATATCATCTACCCATTTATTAACCTGTCATCTGCTCTTTTGTTTATTTCATCTGGTACTTCTTTTCCCTAAAGTAATTTTTGCTTGCCCTGGTTAAGGTTCATTTGTTCCATCAAAGATGTGTTAGGAGATCTCTGAGAACTTTATCTGTTCAGTGCATTTATTTTAATATTCTCTACTTGAAAGATTTAACATTATCTGCCAGCTTGGGGATTTGTCTATTCATTACTCTGGACATATAGAAATAGAATAGTTCTAGGTTATTTAAGGAGCAGAGTTCCATTTTCTTGAAAGGGAATATAATGTATATATGTTTGTCTTTGTATATACATATGCACATATAGTTATATGTGCTTTATAAGCACAATGAAAGTCTGGAATCATACAGAGCTCAAGAAGCCATTGGAAATGGTTATGTTTGGGTATTGGCATTAGGAGGGACCGGGAAAGGAGAGGATCTTTTACTGTAAAGCTTTTCATATCCCTCAGTGCTTAAGAAATTGAAAAGAATTATGCAAATCTTTCTTTTATAGTAAAAATGTAGTATAATGATAATAAATATCTTCGGAATCCATTCTTACTCTTTATCTACTGTTTACATTTCTGAATGATTGAAAATACATGGTGAATTAATGAAGTGTAGTGTGATATAATAAAAAAAAACTGTTTTGTGTTATGAACTTGCTTTATAAACGGTTAGTAATACCTTATTTGTGGAGAGATCTGTAGAGTGTTTGAGAGCTGACTATATGCTAGGAGTTGGGGTACTGAATGCTAGGCTCATTCATACTTATCTTGTTTTACTATCTTCTGTCCAGTTCGTGTGTAAGACCTCGCTCTTTTTTTTTTTACAACCCTTTTTAAGGGTGTAAGTATTCACAGTACAAGATTTAAAAATCAAACAGAAGAATAAAGTAAAAAGTAAGTTTGCTTTCTCTTAGCCCCTCACTCTCCTCCAAAATTAACCATTGTTACTAGTTTCTTTTGTTTTTTCCAGAAATAGTACATATTATAATCAGCTATTTATCTGTCTTTACGCATGCATATATATAATCATGTGATATATATTCTATATATAAATCATGGAATCATAATCATTTATAAAATCCTTTGATTACATATGACATGACTTTTTGCGTGTGTGTATGTAAAATTTCCCTCTCTTACCCATATGCCTCCACAATACGTGCAATCATATTGTATATATATTTGTTCTGCAACTTAACATGACCCCTAAGATTCAGGCAGTAACACTCATTTTTTATGCACCTTTATGTTCTGCAGCAGGAATAATTGTTCAAACATACTGATTGCATCGTAGCATTCCCAACCTTTGCTAAAACAATTCAGGGGCTTCCTTTTCTCAGGTAAAGTCCAGCCACCTTAACCTGGCATACAAGACCTTGAATTGGTTCCTGCCTGCTTTGCTTGCCTCTTGAAACTCTTGGTTTAGACTTGGAGTGTTGGTCATCCTCCAACTTTTTTCAGTTTTTTAAACAGTTTATAACCTCTTCTCTGCAATCTACTTCCTCTGTTTTGTACTTTGGATAACTCCTACTTTTTTTTTCTTCTTTTAACAAATTTCTAACAGTCGTAGCATTTACAAAAATCCACAAGTAAAATAAGATTTAAAGAAATAAAGCAAAGTACAATTAAAAACTTCACTTTTTTCATAAGCATATAATATCCAAAAGAATATATGCTTAAAAAATGTGATTCTACTGGCTTACTTATTTCCTTTTTCACAATAAAGTTAATATAGGATTTGCTTATTTTTAATTTTTAATTTTGTATAATCAAAGTTATATAAATAGATTCAGTAATTAGTTCCTCAAAGTTATTATGAAAAGCAGTAGTCCAGGTTCTGGTTCCAGATAAGATGGAGTAAGCACACTTCACCCTGTCTCTCCCACTGAATGCAGCTATAAAACCTGGACAGAGTGCTTGGAGTGGCTATTTGAGGACTCTGAAAAATAAATAGTAGGAGGCAGATTGGGGAAGAAGACCAGAATTCAAAGTACCACTGAACCGGCGGTGAGTTTACCATTTCTTTCCTTCCAGTATGCCCCAGCCTGAACTTAATGTATCCTGAAACTTGGAAGTGAGCATTATTAACACGACAGAAAAACTACCAGGAGAAGCCCTCTAGTTCTGACTCAAGGAGCTCCGGGCAGGGGTCTCCTAATGCTCAGAGAAAATGTGGCAATACCGCATCATTCTTTTTTTCTTCTTTTTTTCCTTTTCTTCATTTTCTTGCACCCCAGGCCTCAAGCAGTCCTTGGGAGCAGCTGCAGTGGCCTCAGTGGGGGCAGGCAGGAGCCTAAATCTCAGAGGGAGGGGAAGTTTCCTCTCAGATTGGAAGAGCTCTGGTCTCAAGAGAGTGAGGTAAATCCCATGGCTTTTCTGCTCCCTCTGCTCTTTTTTTGTTGCTTGGCCCAGTCTTGAGGAGTACATGGCAGAGTGGGGTTAATGAAGCCTCAATTTTCTGCTGGAAAGCTGGAAAAGGAGAGCCCCGGGGAACCAAGAGATTGCAAGAAAATGAGGAGTTTGGGAAACTGACTACTTAAAGTTACTTATGGAATCATGAGTTGACTTCCAAGCTGTACCTACCTGAGTCTGATCCTAAACAGCATACAGAAACATTGAGGACTGAAATACGGGATAGACCACCCCTTAACTCCCAAACTAGACACTACGTGGGACAGTTATAAAACACATTCAGTATGACTCCAGAGGGTTTGAAAACTGAATTGAAATTGGAAATAGAACCCACAGGAGGCTGGTCAGAACTTGAAATGTGAACCCAACTGGTCAGTTATTGTCCAAAACAAAAACACCAACATTCTTAGTGGGACTTAAATAGGACCCAGAGTATCATAAAGTAATATTCCAAGTGTCCAGAATACAATCTAGAATTACTCAGCTTAAAAAGAATCAGAAATATTGAACTCACATGGGAAAAGACACCTGACAGATGGTGATCACACATATGCTAAAATTATCTGAAAAACAGTTTTAAAATCAGCTGTTATAACCATGTTCCAGGATTGAGCGAGAAGATAGAAAGTCTCCACAAAGAAATAGAAGATATGAAGAACTAAATGGAGAATTTAGAACTAAGAAATACAATAATGGAAATGAAAACTCATTAAATCAGCTCAATAGCAGAGTAGACATGACAATGAAAGAGTCAGTGCACTTGAAAATAGATAAACAGAAATGATGCAATTTGAAAACAGAGGAAAACAGTTAAAAATAAAGAAATACACAGCCTCAGGGACCTACGAGACTATGATAAACTCTTAAATTTGTATCATCAGAGACCCAGAATGAGAAGAGAATGAGTGTGGTCCATCAAAAATACTTGAAGAAATAATGACATAGAGATTGGAAAGAAGACATAAAACTGTCCCTATTTGCAGATGGCATAATCATCTATGTAGAAAATCCCAAGGAATCCACAAAAAAATTCCTAAAGTAGTGAGTTTAGCAAGTGATTCATGGTCAACTCAGAAAAAGCAATCATATTTCTATATGCTAGTGATAAACAATTAAAAACTGAGTTTAAAAAACTTTACGTAGCTCCCCCAAAATGAAACACTCAGCTATAAATGTGACAAAATATGTGTAAGATCTCTATGCTGAGAATTATAAAACCCTGATTCAAAAAAAGAAAAGATTTAAGTAAATGGAGAAATACGTTGTATTCATGAATTTGAAGAATCGCGATAGTAATGATGGTGGTTTTCCCCAAATGATCTATAGATTTAAAGCAGTATTGATAAAAAAAAAATCCCAACAGCACTCTGCCTAGTTATAAACTGATTCTACAATTTCTAAAGAAAGGCAAAGGACCTAGAATAGCCAAAACAATTTTGAAAAAGAAAAATGTTGGAAAAAATGAAACTACATGATTTATTTTTTTTTTTTTAATTTTTTTTTTTCAACGTTTACTTATTTTTGGGACAGAGAGAGAGACAGAGCATGAACGGGCGAGGGGCAGAGAGAGAGGGAGACACAGAATCGGAAACAGGCTCCAGGCTCTGAGCCATCAGCCCAGAGCCTGACGCGGGGCTCGAACTCACGGACCGCGAGATCGTGACCTGGCTGAAGTTGGACGCTTAACCGACTGCGCCACCCAGGCGCCCCTGAAACTACATGATTTAAAAACAGCATGATGCTATCATAATCAAGACTTTATTGGCAAAGGAAAGAGCTGTAGCTCAATGAGATAGAATAGAGATTCCAGAAATAGGCCCACACAAATATGGCCAATAATTTTTTATAAAGTTGCAAAATGGAAAAGGAATAATCTTTTCAATAAGTGGCGTTGGAATAATTGGACATCAACATAAAAAAATAATGAACCCTGATCTAAACCAAACATATTATACAAAAATGAACTTAAAATGTACCACACATGTAAATTTGAGACATAAAGGTATATAGCTTTTAGAAGAAAACGAGAAAATCTGTGTCCTGAGTGTAGACAAGAAGTTCTTTGACATGAGACCAAAAGCATGATTCATGAAAGAAGAAATCGATGAATTGGAGTTTATCAAATGAAAAACATTGCTTGTGAAGATGCTACTAAGAGAATGAAAAGGCAAATTATAGGCTGGAAGAAAATACTAGCAAGTCATATACCTGCAAAGGACTTCTATTTGGAATATGTAAAGAACTTTGAAAACTCAATGGTAAGAAAATAAGCCATTTAAAAATGTTTAATAGGCTTTGGCAAAGGGGATATAGAGTGGCAGATCAGCTCATGGAAAGATGTTTAGCATAACTAGCTATTAGGAGAATGCAAATTAAAACCATGGTGAGTTACCATTGCACATCCATTACGATGGCTTAAATTAAAACTGTTAACTGTACTAAATACTGAGGAGGATGTGGAGCAACTGGAACTCTCACATTGTTGGTGGAGTTGCAAAATGATGCAGTTCTTCTAGAAAGCAATTAAACAGATACTTACAAAAGTTAAATATGAATTTACTGTGTGATCCATCAATCCTACCCATAGGCATTTACCCTTGAGCAATAAAAATTTGTGTTCATATAAAAGCAGATACAAGAATATTTATATCACCTCTATTCTTGTCAAAAATGTATAATTCAAAGAGTGAATGGATAAATCAAGGGTGGTAAATCCATACGGTGGAATACTGTTTGGCAATAAAAAAGTATGAACTCCTAATTCTCACAACTCCTGATTTCCTCTTCTTAGGGGAGTCTCTCCAGGGACCTCCTAGTCAGCTCCAGTCAGGCATTTTTGATCTGTTCACAAGTATCATCCTTGGATCACACCTCAATGTCTCCATGGGGATTCCCTTTGCTTCTTTTATATTGTATGCCTAGTTGAATCCCTTTTCTTTTGTGTTTATTCTCATTTAGTGAAGCACTTCTACTAGCTCCCTGAGTAAAGGATGCATGGGAGGTATGTGTTTGGGACCTCTCTTGCATGTCTGGAAGTGTTTTTATCCTACTCTGATGTTCAAATGAAAAACTGGCTGGATTTAGAATTCTGTATGGAAAATAATTTTGCTTCCAAAATTTGTCTTCATACTCACTGTAGTGGTTAAGTATAATTCTATTATGATTCTTGTCACTTTGGCAATATCTAATTTTTTTCTCTTTTTCCCCCAGGGTTTTTCAATTTCATGATGATATGCCATGGTATGGGTGTGTTTTAATCTAGTATGCCTGTTTGTGTGCTTTTTTTAAACTTGTGATCTGAAGGTTTCTTTTGGGAAGTTTTCTTGAATTATTTTGTTGATGGTTTCCACCCCCTTCATTATTATTATTATTATTATTATTATTATTATTATTATTTTCCTCATACTGGGCCTTGGAATGGTTCCCTAATTCTTGGTTTCTTCTCTCTTATTTTTACATATGCTTGTTTGTACATATCTGTGATAGACAAGTACATTTTTTAAGTAGGGTAATGAAATTGTGCTTATTTTATTCATTCTAACCACAAAAGCCTGGTAGTTTTAAATTGGCAGTTGTGATAGAATAGAGAGTTTTGTTTAAAAGGTAGAATTCCCTGTGATGGCTATCTAGATTGAAGAGATGGAAACTTTTGCCTTTGACTCCTGGTGAGCTACTATAACCTAGGTAATTGTTGATGGGCAGCCTCGTGAGTGCTAAGAGGAGCCTTTGTTCCTTAAACTCCTTGGCTCAATTTTTTTCTAGGGACTTGGTTTAGAGGGCTCACCACTTTTGTTTTGTTTTGTTTTGTTTTGTTTTACCGATAGGTTAACTCAGTCAAGCTCTAAGCTCTGTGATGCATTCTAATCCATCGAATCTATTGATTTCTCACAGTGCTTATTCTTTGTTCTTAGAAGCTGTCATTTGATCTCATATTGTCATATTGTATAGTGAGTTCATTTCTTTCAACAAAATTGTAGATTCTTTGAGGACAGGACCTATGTCTTTTATTTTTCTGTCTTCCTTGGTATAAGTACTTCATGAACTGTTTTTGTTAGGTTGGGTGTGGTTTGTTTGGTGGTGGTGCAAATGGGTAAATAAGAGGAGTAAATGATAGGTGGGTAAGGAAGCTAGGACTGATTTTCTTGTGTCTTTGGCAGTACAGTAGCCCAGCTTTGCAGAATCCCAGTATTTGCTAGTTTGCCACTGAGCTGGAATTTATTCTTTAAGTTACAGAGCATCCCCATTATTGGGTTTGGGATACTTTTAACTCAGCTCTTCACTTTATTACTAAATGGCTTTTTTATTTTGAAAGGAAAATGATTGATGCCTCTTTCTGATTTTTTTACTGTCTTCTATCATATAAAAATAACATACAGTTATTTGCCTTTTGCATGACATTATTATTCATTAATATTTAATGCTAGGATGTAGACCACCACACCATCACTTGCCATAGCTTTTTAAGCTCTTGGATTGAAAGCAAAGGTAGTAAATTATCATTTGAAATTGTAGGAACACCATTTGCAACTACGTGGATGGAACTGGAGGGTATTATGCTAAGTGAAATTAGTCAGAGAAAGACAAAAATGTTATGACTTCACTCATATGAGGACTTTAAGAGACAAAACAGATGAACATAAGGGAAAGGAAACAAAAATAATATAAAGACAGGGAGGGAGACAAAACAGAAGACACTCATAAATATGGAGAACAAACTGAGGGTTGCTGGAGGGGTGTGGGAGGGGGGATGGGCTAAATGGGTAAGGGTCATTAAGGAATCCTGAAATCATTGTTTCACTATATGCTAACTAATTTGGATGTGAATTTTAAAAAATAAAAAATAAAATTAAAAAAATTAAGTAAGAACAAGAAGATTCATTAGGTTTTATGCATTTATTTTAAAGTACCAGCATATCTATTTCTTTAAAAAAATATTTTGGACAGTAAGGAAGGGTTTGTCACTACTTGCCTTAGATGAGTAAAAATCCTTTTTAATATCACAATTAAAATCGGTGTTTAACTACCAGGGTTCCATCTTGCGTATAATATCCAAAGATAGTATCTACCTATTTAAATTAAGTCTACTTCTTACTGTCTTTTTCGGGTGGAGATATCACGGATTATTCCATTTTGCGCAGTTTAGTGACAGACCACAAACATTCCTTATTGGGTTATATTGGTCAAGAGCTAGAAAATTAAGAGAAGGACTTAGTGGTGGTATTTTGAAGGGTTGGTAAAGATTTGGTTTGTATATTCAGAATTCCTTTCCTCTCTTAAAGGATTTTTTTAACGTAAGAGACATATAAACACGAAGTTAAAATTGATTTGTTATATACTTCCATCCTATATTTTCTTGAGGTCAACCATCTATGACTTTTAGTGATCAGCGCTACCTTGCTGATTGTCTTCTTACTCTGCTTTCGTCTCTGCACCAGACTTGATCACTCTTTTTCAACTCTGGGAAACTTACTTTAATTTTCTTGCTTTTTCCCCTCAGGGCTTTGGTAGGTGACTAATTTGCTAATACCTGAAAATCTAATCCTGAATTTTAATTGGTTGATATTACCTCTTACAGTGATACTTAGATTTAAGAGTTGTATTTGATTTGAGGAAATGAGGTTGAGGGGAAAAATGTGAGCAAAAACCAAAGTAGCACATTTGAGAAGGAGAATAAAAAAAGAAACTGGCTTCATTAGTGTGTATGATACATGTTGAAGAACTGAGGTTTGGTAAGTAATGTAGAATTAATTGTGAATTCCAGGTTCACCATTTCATTGCATTGCATTGCATTGCATTTATTTTTCCAGAAAATAAATGTTTAAAAACTTTTAATCCCAGTACAATAACATAGAGCATTATATTAGTTTCAGGTGTACGATATAATGATTCAACAATTATATATATTACTCCGTGCTCGTCATAATAAGTATACTCTTAATCTCCTTCACCTCTTTCACCTGCCCTCCCCCCACCCCCCCCCCCACCATCTACTTCTTCTCTGGTAACCACCAGTTTGTTGTCTGTAGTTAACAGTTCATTTTTTGTTTGTTTGTCTCCTTTTTTTTCTTTGTTTCTTTGCTTTGTTTCTTTAATTCCACATATGTGTGAAATCATATGGTATTTACCTGTCTCCGGTTGACTTCTTTCACTTAGCATTATATCCTCTAGATCCATCCACATTTTTGCAAATGGCAAGATTTTATTCTTTTTTATGGCTAGGTAATATTCCATTGTGCACATGCATACATGTGTGCATGTGTGTGTGTATCTTATATCTTCTTCATCCATTCATCTGTCGATACACACTTGGGTTGCTGCCATAATTTGGCTATTGTAACTAATGCTGCAATAAACATAGTGGTGCATACATCTTTTCGAATTAGTGTTTTTGTATTCTTTGGGTAAATACCCAGTAGTGTGATTACTGGATTGTAGGGTGGTCCTAGTTTTAATTTTTTGAGGAACCTCCATACCGCTGTCCACAGTGGCTGCACCAGTTTGCATTCCCACCAACAGGTTCCTTTTTCTCCACATCCTTGTCAACACTTGTCGTTTCTTGTGTTGTTGATTTTAGCCATTCTAACAGTGTGATATCTCTTTATAATTTTGATTTGCATTTCCCTGATGGTTATTGATGTTGAGCATCTTTTCATGTGGGCTATCTATATGGCTTCCTTGGAGAAATGTCTGTTCATGTTTCTGACCGTTTTTAATTGAATTATTTGGGTTTTTTTTGGTGTTGAGTTGTATGTTTTTTACGTATTTTAGATAACTCCTTATTGGATATGTCATTTGCATATATCTTCTCCCATTTAGTAGGTTGCCTTAGTTTTATTTTTTCCTTTGCTGTGCAGAGATTTTAATTTTGATGTAGTCCCAGTAGTTTATTTTTGTTTTTGTTATCCTTGTCTTAAGAGAAGTTACTGCCTGTATGTTCTCTTCTAGGAATTTTATGGTTTCAGGTCTCACATTTAAGTCTTTAATCCATTTTGAGTTTATTTTTGTGTATGGTGTAAGAAAGTGGTCCAGTTTCATGCTTTTACGTGTAACTGACCAGTTTTCCCAGCACAATTTGTTGAAGAGACTCTCTTTCCCATTGCATATTCTTGCCTCCTTTGTCATAGATTAATTGACCATATAATCATGGGTTTTTTCTAGGTTTCTCTTTTCTTTTCCATTGATCTGTATCTCTGTCTTTGTGCTAGTACCATACTGTTTTGATTTCTTCAGCTTTGTAGTATATCTTGAAATCTGGATCGTGATACCTCTAGTTTTGTTCTACATTTTCAAGATTGCGTTGTCTATTCAGGGCCTTTTCTGGTTCCATACAAATTTTAGGATTATTTGTTCTAGTTTTGTGAAAAATGCTGTTGGTATTTTGACAGGGATTGCATTAAATCTGTAGATTGCCCTAGGTAGTTTGGACATTTTAACAATATTTGTTCTCCCAATCTCTGAGCATGGACTATCTTCCATTTGTTATGTCATCTTCAAAATCATCAGTGTTTTATAGTTTTCAGAGTATAGATCTTTTACCTGTTTGGCTAAGTTTATTCCTAGGTGTTTTGGTATTTTTGGTGCAATTGTAAATGGGGTTGTTTTCTTAATTTTTATTTCTGCTACTTCATTGTCTATAGAAATGCAATGGATTTCTGTATATTAATTTTGTGTCCTGAGACCTTATTGAATTCATTTATCAGTTTTAGTAGTTTTCTGGTGGAGTCCTTCACCATTTTAATGGTCTTTATGTAAGCATTACTGTTTATGGTTTCTTAAGTAGGCAAATGACATCATATTCCAAACAGTATTTGGGGAAATTATCCTATGAATAGTGTGTGGCCGGTGACATATGGGACATTCTTGGCCTAGTCCAGTGAAGTACAATCAGATTTGACAGAATGGAGGGAGTCTAGAAGAGACACTGCTAAGTGAGCCTGTCAGTAAATAATAGGTGGTAATTCATTAGAGCATGCATCATCAGAGGAGTCCAATAGTATGTTTATAAAAGATAGGTGAAGCACAGGACAAGGCAAGCTCGTGCTTGTCATCCTAAGGTAGACATTTGGCCCACCCTGTAGGGGTGGGGAGAGGGGCAGTAAAGCAGAGAAGAAGGAGCAAATGGCCTTAGGCCTAGAAAGTCCAGGGTGCTAGATAGTTTATGAAAGGCTTATTTTCATTCTCCCTTCCTTCTTTCCTTCTTAGACACCTGTTAAATGTGAACCATTGTGCTAGGAACTGGGGTTATAAATAAGGGATGGTCTTTGTCCTCAGGGGTTCACAATCAAGTCAGACTGATACAGAGGGTGAATAATGATGTTATAGACGAAAAGTTATAAAAAATGTATAAAATTTATTAAAAAGATCCATAGGAGCATTGAGAAGGGAACAAAAGAGAAACCAGAGAGAAGCTGAGTTGTCAGAGCCAAGGAGTTAGGTCAGGACAAGTCGAAGCAGCAAGGGTGAATGGTTGATGACATCTAGAGTATTGTGGTGGTTAGAGCTCCATAAATGTTTCCTGCTGAGCCTGAGGAGAAAGTGAGGGGGGTTTGAGTCTTTAGGTGATAAGTAAGTGGCACCAGTAATATAGAGAGAAAGGATATAGTGGCAGGGAACGAACAAGGGCTTTAAAGTATTTGGGAAACATGACGCAAAAGGACTCCAGATAAATGGCTCTATGACATAGTGATGTCCTAGGCCAAGGTAGGAAGTCCCAGGAGTGGACGGAGAGCAGGTGGACAAAAGATAAGAATTGACAATTTGCAAGAAAGAAAACCTAAGCAATAAAGAGATGAAAAGATGCTCAACCTTACTAGTAATAAAGAAACTCAAAATATATAGCAAAACACTGTTTCATACCCGTTGGATTGGCAAAAACAAAAATGTCTGACAGCTCCAAGTGTTGGTGAGGACAGAGAAATGGGAACTTACTCAAGTCCTGATAGCAGAAGTATAAATTGGTACAACCACTGTGGAAGGCAAGGCAATTTGTGCCTATTATTTAATGAAGAGGCTAGCAGCCATTTATCATTCTTTCTGTGTCAGGCCTTGTTTTAAATGTATGCTTTTAAAAAAAATATTATTTGATTTAATTTTTCTTTAACTTTCCCCTGATTTTATAGTTGAGGAAATAGAGCTTAAGAGAGGTTAAATAATCTGTCCACACAGTCAAAAAAGTAGTGAATAAAAGAGCTAGGATTTTAGCTTAGATCTGTCTGTTTCTAAAATTTGTGTTCATAATCACTAACGATAATAGGAAGCATATATAGAGCATTTACTGTGTGCCAGGCAGTATATTTAATATTAGACATACCTTACCTGATTTACCTGTGTAATAATAACTCTTTGAGGTTAAGAATTTTTGTTACCCATCATGTGGCTTTTAGAAATTAAGTAACAAACTAGCAAGTGAAAAAGCTGTATTTAATTCCAGTGATCTTGACCACATGAACTTTTCTTCCACATCATATTGAAGGATCCAGAGGTGTAGGATAGACTACAGGTGTATTTTGACCCGGATTCTCTTTTTTTCCCCCTCTCAGTTTTACTGAGATATGTATAATTGACATATAACTTTGTATTATATACAACATAAAGATTTGATACATGTATATACTGCAAAATAACCACAAGTTTAGTTTAGTTTATCACCTCACAGTTTTTCTTTCTTGTGATAAGAACTTTTTTTCTTAACTTTGAGGGTTTTTTTTTTAAGTTTATTTATTTATTTTGAGAAAGCATGTGGAAGGAGCAGCCAGAGAGAGAGAATCCCAAGCAGGCTTTTGCACCATCAGTGTGGAGCCAAAATGAGGGGCTTGAACTCACGAACCGTGATTTGTTTCCATGTCTTGGCTATTATAGGTAATGTGGCATTGAACGTGGGCGTGGGATGTCTCTTAATGATAGTAATTTCATTTCTTTGGGTATATACCAACAAGTGGAATGGCTAGATCATATGCTAGTTCTATTTTTAATTTAAAAAATTTTTTAATTCCAGTGTAGTTAATGTACAGTGCTATATTAGTGTCAGGTGTACAATATAGAGATCCAACAGTTCTATATGTTACTTAGTGCTTATCAAGACAATCCCGCTCCTAATTCCCTTCACCTATTTCACCCATCCTCCCACACACCTCCCTTCTGGGAACCATTTGTTTGTTCTCTATACTTAAGAGTCTGTTTTTTGGTTTGTCTCTTTTTTTTTCTTTGTTCATTTGTTTCTTAAGAAACTTCTTTTCTAAAGTTTATTTATTCATTTTGAGAGAGACAGAGACAGTGTTGAGCAGGGCAGGGGCAGAGAGACGGAGAGAGAGAATCCCAAGCACTGTCAGCATGGAGCCTGATGCAGGGCTCGAACTCAGGAACTGCTAATCACGACTTCATCCAAAACCAAGTGGTGGACGCTTAACTGACTGAGCCAAATCTCTGTAATATTTTCCATAGTGGCCACACCAATGTACATTCCTAGGAGTAGTGCCCAAGGATTCGCTTTTCTCCACATCCTTACCAACACTTGTTATTTCTTATCATTTTGATAATAGCCATTCTCATGGGTGTGAGATAATATTTCTTTGTGGTTTTGATTTGCATTTCTCTGATGATTAATGATATTGAACACTTTTTCATGTACCTGTTGCCCATTTTACTATTTTCTTTGGAAAAATGTCTCTTCAGGTCCTCTACCCATTTTTAAGTTGGATTGTTTGTTCTTTTTTGCTGTTGAGTTGTATGAGTTCTATATTTTGGATATTAACTACTTATCAGATATATGATTTGCAAATATTTTCTCCCAGCTGGTTGCTTTTTCATTTTGTTGATGGTTTCCTTTGTTGTGCAGAAGCTTTATAATTTGATATGGTCCCACTTGTTTATTTTTGCTTTTGTCATCTTTGCTTTTGATGTCAAATTTAAAAAATCATTGCCAAGACCAGTGTCAAGGAGCTTACCCTCTATGTTTTCTTCTATCAGTTTTATGGTTTCATGTTTTTACATTCAAGTCTTTAATCTATCTTGAGTTGATTTTTGTGTATGATATAAGATAGCATCTGGTTTTCATTCTTTCACATATGGCTGACAGTTTTTGTATATGATTATCTCTTCCATATTGTAGAAATAATTCTCATGCTTATTTCCTTAATGGTTGAGAGATAGTTGCTGATAGCAACTGGAAAGGAGCTCCATTCTTTCTCTTTAAAAATAACATCTCTTCTCATAAGTGTCATATGAAACTATTGAGTTTTCCTCTGATTAGAACATTCCTGAAACAGTCTTGTCAGGGGCGCCTGGGTGGGTCAGTCGGTTAAGCGGCCGACTTCTGCTCAGGTCATGATCTCGCGGTCTGTGAGTTCGAGCCCCTCATCGGGCTCTGTGCTGACAGCTCAGAGTCTGGAGCCTGTTTCAGATTCTGTGTCTCCCTCTTTCTCTGGCCCTCCCCTGTTCATGCTCTCTCTCTGTCTCAAAAATAAATAAATGTTAAAAAAAATTTTTTTTAATTAAAAAAAAAAAGAATCTCATCAGAGTAATGTCACGCATTGATTGCTTTAAGTCTTGAATATTTAGTTTTCTTCCCCTCAACAAATTGATCTCTATAATAAAAGAGAAATTTGTCTATTACTCTGATTGGCTGAGAACAATTAATGTCCAACCTTGGGCCTGGAAGTAGATCAAGCCCATAGAGACAGTAGATACATGATAAAGGAAGATCATTCCCCAAGGGTAATTTGGGTCTGTCATTAAGGGGGAATGAACACTGGATAGTGAATCAATATGATGCTTTATAAATATACTATATCATTTAATTTTCTCAGTAGTTCTGAGGAAATTGAGACTTAAGCTTCCATAATTACTAATGGCAGAGTTCAGATTTAATTCTAATCTAGTGCTTGCTTTATTTCTTTCCATCTGTCTTGTGTCTCCTTCAAAGAAAAATAATAAGTTGTCCCACTGGTATATGGCATTCATGACCCTATCTTCTAAGATTCCAAAGTGATTTTCGGTAGATTTCCTTAATTAAAACTTAATCATCACAAGATACCAAAAGTTATGGGGTATAGTTTAAGTAGTGCACTTAAAAGGCAACATATAGCAGTAAACACCTAAATTAAGAAGCCAGAAAGATCTCCAGTACATTGTCTAACCTTCCACCTTATGACACTAAAGAAGGAAGAGCAAATTAAACCTAAAGCAGGCAGAGCCAACCTGGCTGGCTCAGTCAGTAGTGTGACTCTTGATCTCAGGACCATGAGTTCAAGCCCCAGGTTGGGCATAGAGCTTACCTAAAAAAGAAACCAAAACAAAGAAACCTAAAGCAGGCAGAAGGAAGTAAATAATAAAGATTATAGTGGAGATGAGAAAAACAAGGAGGAAATCCACAAAGCCAAAAATTGGTTCTTTGAATAAAATGAACAGTATTAACAAACCTTTAGCTAGAAACACTAAGGAAAAATAGAGAAGAATCAAATTATTAAAATCAGGAATGAAAGAGGGAACATTTCTGTTGACCTTACGGAAATAAAAATGATTATAATAAGGGAATACTACATAGTACATGGCAACAAATTAACCTACATGAAATGGACAATGGATGAATTGTGTGGTATGTTAATAATGTTTCAATAAAGGTATAAAAAACTTATTCATTGTTTAGTTAGTATGTATCCTGTGCAGAGCTGCGTACTAGAGTACGAACATAATATAGCCTGAGGATGCTGAAATTAAGTTTATATATCTATTATATTCTGGTGCCTTTGTGTACAGTAATGAGAATCTGTGGGAATTAAGTAGGAATAAAATGAGGGTTGGCTTGGTTATCATTCCTACACAAGATAGTCCTGCTCTACAGCATCATTAAGATTATATAGATGTCAGGGCACCTTGTCTGCTCAGTTGGTTAAGTGTCCGACCCTTGGTTTTGGCTCAGGTCATAATTTAATGGTTCCATGAAGTTTGAGCCCTACAACGGGCTCTGCACTGGCAGCGTGGAGACTGTTTGGGATTCTCTCTCCCTCTTTCTCTCTGCCCCTTCCCCACTTGCACTGTCTCTGTCTCCCAAATAAATAAACTAAAAAAAAAAAAAAAAAAAGATTATTTAGATGTCATGGGAGTGTATGGATGGCTCAGTTGGTAGACTGTGCAACTCTTGATCTTGGAGTTTTGAATTCAAGCCCCACATTGGGTGCAGAGATAACTTAAAAATAAAATCTTAAAAAAAGAATATTTAGATGTCTTTTATCCTGGGAGTTCTTAAAAGTTTATAGAATGGTTTACCTAGAGATTTGGAGTTGTTTCTGTAATGTTTCTGGACCTCTCCTCTATTCTCATTGTGCATGAAGTTGAATAACTATTTTTGTGAATGTGGAGTTGTGATCAGACCTCATAGTGCATAGTGTAGGACTCTTTTTTTTCATTTGTTTGCTTACCAACTATATATGACTTTGTAGACTGTCTAACTTACAATAAAGATTGCTATAGTTCTGGTATCTAGATTCTACTTAGGACTCTTATCTAAATGACAGTGTGTTAGGTTTTACCTTATATAGTCTGTGCTTTTCAAGCTGGTTGTCTATGTTTCCTTTTCTCCACAGCAATGATTTTGAATTATTAACATTCTCTTCAAGTATAACCTACCCTAGTCCCCTCATTTTTAGAGATTATTTTGTTTAACTCACATCTAAAAAATAAGGAAAATAATAATACTTAAGCTGTGAGGATTAAATGCATGTAAAGGACTTAATATAATGACTGGCACAATATGCTTGCATATTGTGCATGTTTTATTATTTATAATTATTTATTAATTTATTTATAGATACTGATTGGGGATTTCACTATTTACCAGGTACTGTGCTAGGGACCAGATAGATATGGTCCTTGTGCTACTCATGGAGTGATATCTCAGTTTGTACTAGATATCACAGTAGTTATTTTACTATTCTAAGTGGTGGTGAAGAATTACTATTCCAATTAAATTTTAGTTTCTCCGTGCTTCTAAAAATTTGTATATATTTACTGAACTAACTTTATTAAGGATTTTCATTAATTGTATATATCTAAAATAGAAGAGCAGTAGTACACTGTTTCCAAAGTATGAGGTAAGAATTCATTAAGCTCTTACCTAAAGCAATGAAGATAGATGGGTGAATCCCAGAAAATTTGCTACTGGCTTTGTATTTTGGTTACCTAGTAGAATCTACACTTTATTTGATTTCTGTCTTTTTTCTTTTTAAAAGTAGGATAGTTTCACTATTGAGAGATAAATAGTATTTTGGTATATAACATACCAATAGGATATTTTTTTTTTTATATATGAAATTTATTGACAAATTGGTTTCCATACAACACCCAGTGCTCATCCCAAAAGGTGCCCTCCTCAATACCCATCACCCACCCCCTCCTCCTTCCCACCCCCCATCAACCCTCAGTTTGTTCTTAGTTTTTAACAGTCTCTTATGCTTTGGCTCTCTCCCACTCTAACCTCTCTTTTTTTTTTTTTTCCCTTCCCCTCCCCCATGGGTTCCTGTTAAGTTTCTCAGGATCCACATAAGAGTGAAACCATATGGTATCTGTCTTTCTCTGTATGGCTTATTTCACTTAGCATCACACTCTCCAGTTCCATCCACGTTGCTACAAAAGGCCATATTTCATTTTTTCTCATTGCCACGTAGTATTCCATTGTGTATATAAACCACAATTTCTTTATCCATTCATCAGTTGATGGACATTTAGGCTCTTTCCATAATTTGGCTATTGTTGAGAGTGCTGCTATGAACATTGGGGTACAAGTGCCCCTATGCATCAGTACTCCTGTATCCCTTGGGTAAATTCCTAGCAGTGCTATTGCTGGGTCATAGGGTAGGTCTATTTTTAATTTTCTGAGGAACCTCCACACTGCTTTCCAGAGCGGCTGCACCAATTTGCATTCCCACCAACAGTGCAAGAGGGTTCCCGTTTCTCCACATCCTCTCCAGCATCTATAGTCTCCTGATTTGTTCATTTTGGCCACTCTGACTGGTGTGAGGTGATACCTGAGTGTGGTTTTGATTTGTATTTCCCTGATAAGGAGCACGCTGAACATCTTTTCATGTGCCTGTTGGCCATCTGGATGTCTTCTTTAGAGAAGTGTCTATTCATGTTTTCTGCCCATTTCTTCACTGGGTTATTTGTTTTTCGGATGTGGAGTTTGGTGAGCTCTTTATAGATTTTGGATACTAGCCCTTTGTCCGATATGTCATTTGCAAATATCTTTTCCCATTCCGTTGGTTGCCTTTTAGTTTTGTTGGTTGTTTCCTTTGCTGTGCAGAAGCTTTTTATCTTCATAAGGTCCCAGTAATTCACTTTTGCTTTTAATTCCCTTGCCTTTGGGGATGTGTCGAGTAAGAGATTGCTACGGCTGAGGTCAGAGAGGTCTTTTCCTGCTTTCTCCTCTAAGGTTTTGATGGTTTCCTGTCTCACATTTAGGTCCTTTATCCATTTTGAGTTTATTTTTGTAAATGGTGTGAGAAGGTGGTCTAGTTTCAACCTTCTGCATGTTGCTGTCCAGTTCTCCCAGCACCATTTGTTAAAGAGGCTGTCTTTTTTCCATTGGATGTTCTTTCCTGCTTTGTCAAAGATGAGTTGGCCATACGTTTGTGGGTCTAGTTCTGGGGTTTCTATTCTATTCCATTGGTCTGTGTGTCTGTTTTTGTGCCAATACCATGCTGTCTTGATGATGACAGCTTTGTAGTAGAGGCTAAAGTCTAGGATTGTGATGCCTCCTGCTTTGGTCTTCTTCTTCAAAATTCCTTTGGCTATTCGGGGCCTTTTGTGGTTCCGTATGAATTTTAGGATTGCTTGTTCTAGTTTCGAGAAGAATGCTGGTGCAATTTTGATTGGGATTGCATTGAATGTGTAGATAGCTTTGGGTAGTATTGACATTTTGACAATATTTATTTTTCCAATCCATGAGCAGGGAATGTCTTTCCATTTCTTTAAATCTTCTTCAATTACCTTCATAAGCTTTCTATAGTTTTCAGCATACAGATCCTTTACATGTTTGGTTAGATTTATTCCTAGGTATTTTATGCTTCTTGGTGCAATTGTGAATGGGATCAGTTTCTTTATTTGTCTTTCTGTTGCTTCATTGTTAGTGTATAAGAATGCAACTGATTTCTGTACATTGATTTTGTATCCTGCAACTTTGCTGAATTCATGTATCAGTTCTAACAGACTTTTGGTGGAGTCTATCGGATTTTCCATGTACAATATCATGTCATCTGCAAAAAGCGAAAGCTTGACTTCATCTTTGCCAATTTTGATGCCTTTGATTTCCTTTTGTTGTCTGATTGCTGATGCTAGAACTTCCAGCACTATGTTAAACAACAGCGGTGAGAGTGGGCATCCCTGTCGTGTTCCTGATCTCAGGGAAAAAGCTCTCAGTTTTTCCCCGTTGAGGATGATGTTAGCTGTGGGCTTTTCATAAATGGCTTTTATGATCTTTAAGTATGTTCCTTCTATCCCGACTTTCTCAAGGGTTTTTATTAAGAAAGGGTGCTGGATTTTGTCAAAGGCCTTTTCTGCATCGATTGACAGGATCATATGGTTCTTCTCTTTTTTTTTTGTTAATGTGATGTATCACGTTGATTGATTTGCGAATGTTGAACCAGCCCTGCATCCCAGGAATGAATCCCACTTGATCATGGTGAATAATTCTTTTTATATGCTGTTGAATTCGATTTGCTAGTATCTTATTGAGAATTTTGGCATCCATATTCATCAGGGATATTGGCCTGTAGTTCTCTTTTTTTACTGGGTCTCTGTCTGGTTTAGGAATCAAAGTAATACTGGCTTCATAGAATGAGTCTGGAAGTTTTCCTTCCCTTTCTATTTCTTGGAATAGCTTGAGAAGGATAGGTATTATCTCTGCTTTAAACGTCTGGTAGAACTCCCCTGGGAAGCCATCTGGTCCTGGACTCTTATTTGTTGGGAGATTTTTGATAACCGATTCAATTTCTTCGCTGGTTATGGGTCTGTTCAAGCTTTCTATTTCCTCCTGATTGAGTTTTGGAAGAGTGTGGGTGTTCAGGAATTTGTCCATTTCTTCCAGGTTGTCCAATTTGTTGGCATATAATTTTTCATAGTATTCCCTGATAATTGTTTGTATCTCTGAGGGATGGGTTGTAATAATTCCATTTTCATTCATGATTTTATCTATTTGGGTCATCTCCCTTTTCTTTTTGAGAAGCCTGGCTAGAGGTTTGTCAATTTTGTTTATTTTTTCAAAAAACCAACTCTTGGTTTCGTTGATCTGCTCTACAGTTTTTTTAGATTCTATATCGTTTATTTCTGCTCTGATCTTTATGATTTCTCTTCTTCTGCTGGGTTTAGGCTGCCTTTGCTGTTCTGCTTCTATTTCCTTTAGGTGTGCTGTTAGATTTTGTATTTGGGATTTTTCTTGTTTCTTGAGATAGGCCTGGATTGCAATGTATTTTCCTCTCAGGACTGCCTTCGCTGCATCCCAAAGCGTTTGGATTGTTGTATTTTCATTTTCGTTTGTTTCCATATATTTTTTGATTTCTTCTCTAATTGCCTGGTTGACCCACTCATTCGTTAGTAGGGTGTTCTTTAACCTCCATGCTTTTGGAGGTTTTCCAGACTTTTTCCTGTGGTTGATTTCAAGCTTCATAGCATTGTGGTCTGAAAGTATGCATGGTATAGTTTCAATTCTTGTAAACTTATGAAGGGCTGTTTTGTGACCCAGTATATGATCTATCTTGGAGAATGTTCCATGTGCACTCGAGAAGAAAGTATATTCTGTTGCTTTGGGATGCAGAGTTCTAAATATATCTGTCAAGTCCATCTGATCCAGTGTCTCATTCAGGGCCCTTGTTTCTTTATTGACCGTGTGTCTAGATGATCTATCCATTTCTGTAAGTGGGGTGTTAAAGTCCCCAGCAATTACCACATTCTTATCAATAAGGTTGCTTCTGTTTATGAGTAATTGTTTTATATATTTGGGGGCTCCGGTATTCGGCACATAGACATTTATAATTGTTAGCTCTTCCTGATGGATAGACCCTGTAACTATTATATAATGTCCTTCTTCATCTCTTGTTACAGCCTTTAATTTAAAGTCTAGTTTGTCTGATATAAGTATGGCTACTCCAGCTTTCTTTTGGCTTCCAGTAGCATGATAAATAGTTCTCCATCCCCTCACTCTGAATCTAAAGGTGTCCTCAGGTCTAAAATGAGTCTCTTGTAGACAGCAAATAGATGGGTCTTGTTTTTTTATCCATTCTGATACCCTATGTCTTTTGGTTGGCGCATTTAATCCATTTACATTCAGTGTTATTATAGAAAGATACGGGTTTAGAGTCATTGTGATGTCTGTATGTTTTATGCTTGTAGAGATGTCTCTGGTACTTTGTCTCACAGGGTCCCCCTTAGGATCTCTTGTAGGGCTGGTTTAGTGGTGACAAATTCCTTCAGTTTTTGTTTGTTTGGGAAGACCTTTATCTCTCCTTCTATTCTAAATGACAGACTTGCTGGATAAAGGATTCTCGGCTGCATATTTTTGCTGTCTAGCACCCTGAAAATCTCGTGCCAATTCTTTCTGGCCTGCCAAGTTTCAAAAGAGAGATCAGTCACGAGTCTTATAGGTCTCCCTTTATATGTGAGGGCACTTTTACCCCTTGCTGCTTTCAGAATTTTCTCTTTATCCTTGTATTTTGCCAGTTTCACTATGATATGTCGTGCAGAAGATCGATTCAAGTTACGTCTGAAGGGAGTTCTCTGTGCCTCTTGGATTTCAATGCCTTTTTCCTTCCCCAGTTCAGGGAAGTTCTCAGCTATTATTTCTTCAAGTACCCCTTCAGCACCTTTCCCTCTCTCTTCCTCCTCTGGGATACCAATTATGCGTATATTATTTCTTTTTAGTGTATCACTTAGTTCTCTAATTTTCCCCTCATACTCCTGGATTTTTTTATCTCTCTTTTTCTCAGCTTCCTCTTTTTCCATAACTTTATCTTCTAGTTCACCTATTCTCTCCTCTGCCTCTTCCATCCGAGCCGTGGTGGTTTGCATTTTGTTTTGCATTTCATTTAAAGCGTTTTTCAGCTCCTCGTGACTGTTCCTTAGTCCCTTGATCTCTGTAGCAAGAGATTCTCTGCTGTTCTGTATGCTGTTTTCCAGCCCAGCGATTAATTTTATGACTATTATTCTAAATTCACTTTCTGTTATATTATTTAAATCCTTTTTGATCAGCTCATTAGCTGTTGTTATTTCCTGGAGATTCTTCTGAGGGGAATTCTTCCGCTTGGTCATTTTGGATAGTCCCTGGTGTGGTGAGGGCCTGCAGGGCACTTCCCCTGTGCTGTGGTGTATAACTGGAGTTGGTGGGCGGGGCCGCAGTCCGACCTGATGTCTGCCCCCAGCCCACCGATGGGGCCACAGTCAGACTGGTGTGTGCCTTCTCTTCCCCTCTCCTAGGGGCGGGATTCACTGTGGGGTGGCGTGGCCCGTCTGGGCTACTTGCACACTGCCAGGCTTGTGATGCTGGGGATCTGGCGTATTAGCTGGGGTGGGAAGGCAAGGTGCACGGCGGCAGGGGGGGCAGACTTAGCTCGCTTCTCCTTAGGTGATCCACTTCAGGAGGGGCCCTGTGGCAGCCGGAGGGAGTCAGATCCGCTGCCGGAGGTCTGGCTCCGCAGAAGCACAGAGTTGGGTGTTTGCGCGGAGCGAGCAATTTCCCTGGCCGGAACCGGTTCCCTTTGGGATTTTGGCTGGGGATGGGCGGGGGAGATGGCACTGGCGAGCGCCTTTGTTCCCTGCCAAACTGAGCTCTGTCGTCCGGGGGCTCCGCAGCTCACCCTCCCTTTGTCCTCCGGCCTTCCCGCTTTCCGAGCAGAGCTGTTAACTTATGACCTCCCAGACGCTAAGTCGCGCTTGCTGTCGGAACACAGTCCGTCAGGCCCCTCCGCTTTTGCAAGCCGGACTCGGGGGCTCTGCTTGGCTGACGAGCCGCCCCTCCGCCCCGGCTCCCTCCCGCCAGTCCGTGGAGCGCGCACCGCCTCGCCGCCCTTCCTACCCTCTTCCGTGGACCTCTCGTCTGCACTTGGGTCCGGTGACTCCGTTCTGCTAATCCTCTGGCGGTTTTCTGGGTTATTTAGGCAGGTGTAGGTGGAATCTAAGTGATCAGCAGGACGCGCGGTGAGCCCAGCGTCCTCCTACGCCGCCATCTTCCCAGAATCCCCAATAGGATATTTTTGAAAGAACATCCTAAGAAGAGTTAAATATAGTATGGCCTTCTGGTTTTAGATGGTTGAAATGTCTTTGTAATAGAGATCCATTATTTAAATGTTATATGCTAGGAAGATGGAATCTTGAAGAATGGGAAACAAGAAGAAAATACTTCCTAAATGATATTTTAATTGTTCCTTTGAAGCTGAGGGAAAGTGTAAGTTGCTAATTGACCATTATTTTATCCTTTCATTCCTACTTCAATTTACTAGGTGACGCAGTTTTGCAAACATTTGTAACATGCATGTGAAGTGATTGTCAGCATTGTACACATTGGGAATTAATGCTCCCGTTTCACTCATTTCTTGCTAGTTCGAGTCCTTTTCAATAAAAACACAGATAATGAGAAAACAGTGTGATAACCCAGAAGCAAAAGAAGTTGAATTATTAACTTAAGTCTAGATTGTCTTTATGTTTTAAGTCAGCCAGTAGAAAGTTTTTTTTTTGAATGTGGAGATATTATTTCTCATCCGTCTATCAAGTCTTGCCCTTATAGCTCTTGGTGTGTGACTTACTTTACAGGCAAGCGTCTTCAAAGATTGCCCTGGCTGTCTGATACTTCACTTACACTTTAATCCATTAAAGGCTGGCTGCCGCCCTTTCCACTCACTAGTGACTTCCTAATTTTTTATATTAACCAGTATTTCTTAGTCTTTCTTCTTTTTTTTTTTTTTAGTGTTTATTCATTTTTTTGAGAGAGAGAGAGAGAGAGACAGAGCACAAGCGGGGGAGGGGCAGAGAGAGGGAGACACAGAATCTGAAGCAGGCTCCAGACTCTGAGCTGTCAGCACAGAGCCTGACACGGGGTTTGAAACCACAAACCGTGAGATCGTGACCTGAGCTGAAGTCAGACGCTTAACCAACTGAGCCATCCAGGCGCCCCACTTCTCAGTCTTCCTATAGCATTTGCCATTGGCCACTTCTGCCTTAACATGCTCTTCTCATTTTATTTCTATAATACCCCTTTCTCATAGTTTCCTCATACCTCTGTGGCTATTACTTGATTTCCTTCATGCATTTTATTTTTGCCCATGCTCTAAATGTTGCATTTTCTAAAATTCTGTTCTTAGGTTAATTTTATCATTCTTTATTCTTCCAACTTGTCAACTGTCCATCTATGTTTGTAGTTCCATCTACCTTCCATGAACTAATGGTTCCCCAGTGTATTTCTATAGCTCAGCAACAGGCTTGAAATTACAATTGTCTGCTGAATTGAACAGGTTGTTCTTATACTCAATATTCTGATATCCCTTACAGTGTATACAACCTACTATATATTCTCTTATTTTGGTACAATTTATCATATAGTTGTACCAATTTTTAGTCAAAAATTATCTTTAGTATCTCTTATATTTATCTTATTTTTTCTGTCTCTACTGTAATAATTTATTTATTTATTTATTTATTTATTTTTTTTTTTTTTTTTTTTATGAAGTTTATTGACAAATTGGTTTCCATACAACACCCAGTGCTCATCCCAAAAGGTGCCCTCCTCACTACCCATCACCCACCCGCCCCTCCCTCCCACCCCCCATCAACCCTCAGTTTGTTCTCAGTTTTTAACAGTCTCTTATGCTTTGGCTCTCTCCCACTCTAACGTCTTTTTTTTTTTTCTCCCTTCCCCTCCCCCATGGGTTCCTGTTGAGTTTCTCAGGATCCACATAAGAGTGAAACCATATGGTATCTGTCTTTCTCTGTATGGCTTATTTCACTTAGCATCACACTCTCCAGTTCCATCCACGTTGCTACAAAAGGCCATATTTCATTTTTTCTCATTGCCACGTAGTATTCCATTGTGTATATAAACCACAATTTCTTTATCCATTCATCAGTTGATGGACATTTAGGCTCTTTCCATAATTTGGCTATTGTTGAGAGTGCTGCTATGAACATTGGGGTACAAGTGCCCCTATGCATCAGTACTCCTGTATCCCTTGGGTAGATTCCTAGCAGTGCTATTGCTGGGTCATAGGGTAGGTCTATTTTTAATTTTCTGAGGAACCTCCACACTGTTTTCCAGAGCGGCTGCACCAATTTGCATTCCCACCAACAGTGCAAGAGGGTTCCCGTTTCTCCACATCCTCTCCAGCATCTATAGTCTCCTGATTTGTTCATTTTGGCCACTCTGACTGGCGTGAGGTGATACCTGAGTGTGGTTTTGATTTGTATTTCCCTGATAAGGAGCGACGCTGAACATCTTTTCATGTGCCTGTTGGCCATCTGGATGTCTTCTTTAGAGAAGTGTCTATTCATGTTTTCTGCCCATTTCTTCACTGGGTTATTTGTTTTTCGGGTGTGGAGTTTGGTGAGCTCTTTATAGATTTTAGATACTAGCCCTTTGTCCGATATGTCATTTGCAAATATCTTTTCCCATTCCGTTGGTTGTCTTTTAGTTTTGTTGGTTGTTTCCTTTGCTGTGCAGAAGCTTTTTATCTTCATAAGGTCCCACTAATTCACTTTTGCTTTTAATTCCCTTGCCTTTGGGGATGTGTCGAGTAAGAGATTGCTACGGCTGAGGTCAGAGAGGTCTTTTCCTGCTTTCTCCTCTAAGGTTCTGATGGTTTCCTGTCTCACATTTAGGTCCTTTATCCATTTTGAGTTTATTTTTGTAAATGGTGTGAGAAAGTGGTCTAGTTTCAACCTTCTGCATGTTGCTGTCCAGTTCTCCCAGCACCATTTGTTAAAGAGGCTGTCTTTTTTCCATTGGATGTTCTTTCCTGCTTTGTCAAAGATGAGTTGGCCATATGTTTGTGGGTCTAGTTCTGGGGTTTCTATTCTATTCCATTGGTCTGTGTGTCTGTTTTTGTGCCAATACCATGCTGTCTTGATGATGACAGCTTTGTAGTAGAGGCTGAAGTCTGGGATTGTGATGCCTCCTGCTTTGGTCTTCTTCTTCAAAATTCCTTTGGCTATTCGGGGCCTTTTGTGGTTCCATATGAATTTTAGGATTGCTTGTTCTAGTTTCGAGAAGAATGCTGGTGCAATTTTGATTGGGATTGCATTGAATGTGTAGATAGCTTTGGGTAGTATTGACATTTTGACAATATTTATTTTTCCAATCCATGAGCAGGGAATGTCTTTCCATTTCTTTAAATCTTCTTCAATTACCTTCATAAGCTTTCTATAGTTTTCAGCATACAGATCCTTTACATCTTTGGTTAGATTTATTCCTAGGTATTTTATGCTTTTTGGTGCAATTGTGAATGGGATCAGTTTCTTTATTTGTCTTTCTGTTGCTTCATTGTTAGTGTATAAGAATGCAACTGATTTTTGTACATTGATTTTGTATCCTGCAACTTTGCTGAATTCATGTATCAGTTCTAGCAGACTTTTGGTGGAGTCTATCGGATTTTCCATGTATAATATCATGTCATCTGCAAAAAGCGAAAGCTTGACTTCATCTTTGCCAATTTTGATGCCTTTGATTTCCTTTTGTTGTCTGATTGCTGATGCTAGAACTTCCAGCACTATGTTAAATAACAACGGTGAGAGTGGGCATCCCTGTCGTGTTCCTGATCTCAGGGAAAAAGCTCTCAGTTTTTCCCCGTTGAGGATGATGTTAGCTGTGGGCTTTTCATAAATGGCTTTTATGATCTTTAAGTATGTTCCTTCTATCCCGACTTTCTCCAGGGTTTTTATTAAGAAAGGGTGCTGGATTTTATCAAAGGCCTTTTCTGCATCGATTGACAGGATCATATGGTTCTTCTCTTTTTTTTTGTTAATGTGATGTATCACGTTGATTGATTTGCGAATGTTGAACCAGCCCTGCATCCCAGGAATGAATCCCACTTGATCATGGTGAATAATTCTTTTTATATGCTGTTGAATTCGATTTGCTAGTATCTTATTGAGAATTTTGGCATCCATATTCATCAGGGATATTGGCCTGTAGTTCTCTTTTTTTACTGGGTCTCTGTCTGGTTTAGGAATCAAAGTAATACTGGCTTCATAGAATGAGTCTGGAAGTTTTCCTTCCCTTTCTATTTCTTGGAATAGCTTGAGAAGGATAGGTATTATCTCTGCTTTAAACGTCTGGTAGGACTCCCCTGGGAAGCCATCTGGTCCTGGACTCTTATTTGTTGGGAGATTTTTGATAACCGATTCAATTTCTTCGCTGGTTATGGGTCTGTTCAAGCTTTCTATTTCCTCCTGATTGAGTTTTGGAAGAGTGTGGGTGTTCAGGAATTTGTCCATTTCTTCCAGGTTGTCCAATTTGTTGGCATATAATTTTTCATAGTATTCCCTGATAATTGTTTGTATCTCTGAGGGATTGGTTGTAATAATTCCATTTTCATTCATGATTTTATCTATTTGGGTCATCTCCCTTTTCTTTTTGAGAAGCCTGGCTAGAGGTTTGTCAATTTTGTTTATTTTTTCAAAAAACCAACTCTTGGTTTCGTTGATCTGCTCTACAGTTTTTTTAGATTCTATATTGTTTATTTCTGCTCTGATCTTTATTATTTCTCTTCTTCTGCTGGGTTTAGGCTGCCTTTGCTGTTCTGCTTCTATTTCCTTTAGGTGTGCTGTTAGATTTTGTATTTGGGATTTTTCTTGTTTCTTGAGATAGGCCTGGATTGCGATGTATTTTCCTCTCAGGACTGCCTTCGCTGCGTCCCAAAGCGTTTGGATTGTTGTATTTTCATTTTCGTTTGTTTCCATATATTTTTTGATTTCTTCTCTGATTGCCTGGTTGACCCACTCATTCGTGAGTAGGGTGTTCTTTAACCTCCATGCTTTTGGAGGTTTTCCAGACTTTTTCCTGTGGTTGACTTCAAGCTTCATAGCATTGTGGTCTGAAAGTATGCATGGTATAATTTCAATTCTTGTAAACTTATGAAGGGCTGATTTGTGACCCAGTATATGATCTATCTTGGAGAATGTTCCATGTGCACTCGAGAAGAAAGTATATTCTGTTGCTTTGGGATGCAGAGTTCTAAATATATCTGTCAAGTCCATCTGATCCAGTGTCTCATTCAGGGCCCTTGTTTCTTTATTGACCGTGTGTCTAGATGATCTATCCATTTCTGTAAGTGGGGTGTTAAAGTCCCCAGCAATTACCACATTCTTATCAATAAGGTTGCTTCTGTTTATGAGTAATTGTTTTATATATTTGGGGGCTCCGGTATTCGGCGCATAGACATTTATAATTGTTAGCTCTTCCTGATGGATAGACCCTGTAACTATTATATAATGTCCTTCTTCATCTCTTGTTACAGCCTTTAATTTAAAGTCTAGTTTGTCTGATATAAGTATGGCTACTCCAGCTTTCTTCTGGCTTCCAGTAGCATGATAAATAGTTCTCCATCCCCTCACTCTGAATCTAAAGGTGTCCTCAGGTCTAAAATGAGTCTCTTGTAGACAGCAAATAGATGGGTCTTGTTTTTTTATCCATTCTGATACCCTATGTCTTTTGGTTGGCGCATTTAATCCATTTACATTCAGTGTTATTATAGAAAGATACGGGTTTAGAGTCATTGTGATGTCTGTATGTTTTATGCTTGTAGTGATGTCTCTGGTACTTTGTCTCACAGGGTCCCCCTTAGGATCTCTTGTAGGGCTGGTTTAGTGGTGACAAATTCCTTCAGTTTTTGTTTGTTTGGGAAGACCTTTATCTCTCCTTCTATTCTAAGTGACAGACTTGCTGGATAAAGGATTCTTGGCTGCATATTTTTGCTGTCTAGCACCCTGAAAATCTCGTGCCAAGTCTTTCTGGCCTGCCAAGTTTCAAAAGAGAGATCAGTCACGAGTCTTATAGGTCTCCCTTTATATGTGAGGGCACGTTTACCCCTTGCTGCTTTCAGAATTTTCTCTTTATCCTTGTATTTTGCCAGTTTCACTATGATATGTCGTGCAGAAGATCGATTCAAGTTACGTCTGAAGGGAGTTCTCTGTGCCTCTTGGATTTCAATGCCTTTTTCCTTCCCCAGTTCAGGGAAGTTCTCAGCTATGATTTCTTCAAGTACCCCTTCAGCACCTTTCCCTCTCTCTTCCTCCTCTGGGATACCAATTATGCGTAAATTATTTCTTTTTAGTGTATCACTTAGTTCTCTAATTTTCCCCTCATACTCCTGGATTTTTTTATCTCTCTTTTTCTCAGCTTCCTCTTTTTCCATAACTTTATCTTCTAGTTCACCTATTCTCTCCTCTGCCTCTTCCATCCGAGCTGTGGTCGTTTGCATTTTGTTTTCCATTTCCTTTAAAGCGTTTTTCAGCTCCTCGTGCCTGTTCATTAGTCCCCTGATGTCTGTAGCAAGAGATTCTCTGCTGTCCTGTATGCTGTTTTCCAGCCCAGCGATTAATTTTATGACTATTATTCTAAATTCACTTTCTGTTATATTATTTAAATCCTTTTTGATCAGCTCATTAGCTGTTGTTATGTCCTGGAGATTCTTCTGGGGTGAATTCTTCCGCTTGGTCATTTTGGATAGTCCCTGGTGTGGTGAGGGCCTGCAGGGCACTTCCCCTGTGCTGTGGTGTATAACTGGAGTTGGTGGGCGGGGCCGCAGTCCGACCTGATGTCTGCCCCCAGCCCACCGCTGGGGCCACAGTCAGACTGGTGTGTGCCTTCTCTTCCCCTCTCCTAGGGGCGGGATTCACTGTGGGGTGGCGTGGCCCGTCTGGGCTACTTGCACACTGCCAGGCTTGTGATGCTGGGGATCTGGCGTATTAGCTGGGGTGGGAAGGCAAGGTGCACGGCGGCAGGGGGGGCAGGCTTAGCTCGCTTCTCCTTAGGTGATCCACTTCAGGAGGGGCCCTGTGCAGCCGGAGGGAGTCAGATCGCTGCCGGAGGTTTGGCTCCGCAGAAGCACAGAGTTGGGTGTTCGCGCGGAGCGAGCAATTTCCCTGGCCGGAGCCGGTTCCCTTTGGGATTTTGGCTGGGGGATGGGCGGGGGAGATGGCGCTGGCGAGCGCCTTTGTTCCCCGCCAAACTGAGCTCTGTCGTCCGGGGGCTCCGCAGCTCACCCTCCCTTTGTCCTCCAGCCTTCCCGCTTTCTGAGCAGAGCTGTTAACTTATGACCTCCCAGACGCTAAGTCGCGCTTGCTGTCGGAACACAGTCCGTCAGGCCCCTCCGCTTTTGCAAGCCGGACTCGGGGGCTCTGCTTGGCCGGCGAGCCGCCCCTCCGCCCCGGCTCCCTCCCGCCAGTCCGTGGAGCGCGCACCGCCTCGCCGCCCTTCCTACCCTCTTCCGTGGGCCTCTCGTCTGCACTTGGGTCCGGTGACTCTGTTCTGCTAATCCTCTGGCGGTTTTCTGGGTTATTTAGGCAGGTGTAGGTGGAATCTAAGTGATCAGCAGGACGCGCGGTGAGCCCAGCGTCCTCCTACGCCGCCATCTTCCTAGTCCTCCCTCTACTGTAATAATTTAAACCCTATTCTCTGTCTTGGGATATTGTAACTATTCCCAGAATCACCTTTCTGCCTCTAGAATTAGCCTCTCTGTAGTCTATCCTCCTCATTGCCACCATAGCAGTGTTCTAAAGTAAAATGTTTTGTGTTTTTCCTCATCTTAAAATTTTTTACTTTTTATTTATTTATTTATTTATTTATTTATTTATTATTTTTAGAGTGTGCAAGTTAGTGAGGGAAAGGGGCTGAGGGAGAGAGAGAGAGAAAGAATCCCAAGCAGACGCCATGCTCAATCAGCGCAGAGTCCAACACAGGACCTGTTCCCACGACCCTGGGATCATGACCTGAGCCCACATCAAGAGTCGGACATTCAACCGACTGAACCATCCAGCCACCCCTTAAAATCTTTTATATGCTTCTCCTTACCCAGCAGTAGATTTTATATGTCCATCCATGGCCCATCTGCTTTTGGATCATTTAGAGAACTTTTGAAAAGCTCCTATACTGTATCTTCCTCCATCGATTATGAATCAGTATAGAGTTTAGGAATCTTTAAAATTAATCTTCCCAAGATGATTTTGATAAGCAGCCTGGGCTGGTAAACACCGATTTAAAAATGTCTTTCACTTTCCTTATCGTGGAGTCTAAGGCGTTTCATGGTCTCATGCCTCCTGCTTCTCAAGCGTCTTCTCATGCTGTTCTCCCTTCATTCACTGTACTCCAGTAGCCTTGGAGCCTACCAGTCTTGATCCTTTTTTAAAGACCTTTGTTTGCTTTTATTGGATCAGGGCAGCTCCACCTTTGCTTTCCTCCGTACCCTAGTCAGCACCTCCTTGGGTTTCACAGATGGAACTCAGGTTGAAAGCTACTGAACTAATGCAAATTAATGAGGTCCAGAAAGATTAAGTGATTAAGTGACTGAAGTCATATATTGGTCAATGGCAGACCATATCTAAAATTCAGGATTTATATTCCTAACAGAGTTCTTAGGTATTGCTCTTCTCTCTTTTCATATGTATAATGTCTGGGCAACTTGATCTGAAATGACCCTTTAATTCTTTACTTCCTAAATAAATTATCATTCATTTATTTCCTCATTCATTCATTTATTCATCCAGTAAATTTATTCATTCAATAAACATTTATTTGACTACACAAGGAACAGTGTAGAGTCCAGGGGAGGTAGGTAGAAAATCTGAACAATACAGATTTCCTATTATTAAGGTTCTTAAGACAGGTCCATTGTATTCAATTATAAAATACTATACAGAAAAACAAATTATTAATTTTTTAGAAGAGAAACCATAGTATAACCTTTTCCACTGTTTTGTGTTTTTCTTTTCTTTCTTTTATCCAGGGAAAGACCATGTTTGTAGATTTATTGGCTGTGGGAGGAATGATCGATTCAACTATGTGGTCATGCAGTTGCAGGTAGGTTACTTTGAAAATGTATCTTAAAATATTTCAGTTTTGATCAAGGTACCTAATTTTACTTGTTATGGATAAAACAAAATTCTTGGTATCATCATCTCAGAATGTTTTATACTATGCAGATGGAATTTTTTTTTTTGGATGGAATTTTATTTAAACAGATTTGATATAGATTTTCCCAAAGATGAAAGGGTTGTTCTTGTCAACTGTTTTAGTTGATCCATGTCTTCATTGATTGTCATCATTGCAAAGTTTTTCAATCCCTACATGGATTGCTGGATATAATGTGAGTCTTGCTCTGTCCCTGTCCCTTCTCCTTCCTGTCTTTATTACCATTAGGACTGTAGTTTTTAATTTATGTGCTCACGTAGTAACTTTGCTTGAAAATTGAAGCATTAGTTGATACAGAGGAGAAATGCATTCCTTTTTCTTTTATCATTCATTAACATAGGTCTGATCCCTATCCTTTAGACGGAGAGTGGAATTGGGCTGGGCAGGAGAGGAAAGAAATTCAGAAAGGGAATTTTGGAGTAATGACCACAGCAGGGAGAAGAGGGAAACCATCCCATTCTCTCTGACAACTGCGTCTGCCCCTGAACACATACACATACACACATACACACACACACCTCTGAACTGTAGTCACTCTCAAAGTGTAAAAGCTGTGATTTACCTTACTGCCTAACTTACGAGATATCAGAGTTGCCTTTCATCTTTTGCAAAACTTTCTTTGGACATTGGGTTCTTTTGTTTTCTTTGAACTTAACTGTATAACAGTGATTTCAGACATAGATCCTAGCCTGAATGCTTTCTCTTCTCATCAGAATGCTTTTCCTGTTTCCCTCAACTATCCTTCAGCATTTGAGTTAGATCCAAAGATATTGTCTCTGTAAGCTATAGCCATAGAGTCTTTGAGTCGTGTGATTCACTGTCTCTTGAGCCAGCATTGTTTTATTTCTTGAAGCAGTTATCCTTGTAACTTTTGAGGTCATTAGTGTAGACCCTCCTTCTCTCACTTTGGCCATTAATAATATAACTTTTTGGTATGATATTGTATAGTTTTCTTCTGGATTTATTATACATCTTATTTGATCCTCACCATATCCCCATGGAGAGGATAAGGAGGTTATCCCCATTTTGCAAGTTAAGGGACTGAAGCTCAAAGAGGTCTGTGACTTCCCTGGGGACTGACTAACTTGTTGGGTGTTAGGCTTTTGTGGAAGCCTGAGGCCAGTATTCTTGGCACAATTAGAGAAAACTCCTCATTTTGTTTTTAGGTTACTACTGACTAGAGAATATGGATAGAAGCTTTCTCAGTCTGTAGAATCTGTCTCAGTCTTAGCACATACTCATTTTTATGTTACTTGAGCTTACTTGTTTTTATTTTATTTGCAGTCATTTAAATCTCACTTTCTGGAAATGGGAGGGCTCTTAGTCTGAGAAAACTAAGGAGATTGTTGTATATCAGATAACAGTGGCCTCTGGCCTTTGGCAAGCTCTTCTGGACTCACCTAAAAACCTTTCTATTTGACTTGCATGCTGTATTTTTTCCTGTCATAATAAAATTAATCTACCATTAGCCACCCCCCCATTCTGCGTAGTTGATTGACTTGATTTGGGCTCACGCTGGTGTACTTACTAGAGGGTATTCTCTCTTAGTTGACACATTGAAGATAATTACAAGGTTTCCCCGTGTACATTGTGATAAAATTTACATACTTGGGGCGCCTGGGTGGCTCAGTCGGTTGAGCGTCCGACTTCAGCTCAGGTCACGATCTCGCCGTCCGTGAGTTCGAGCCCCGCGTCAGGCTCTGGGCTGATGGCTCGGAGCCTGGAGCCTGCTTCCGATTCTGTGTCTCCCTCTCTCTCTGACCCTCCCTCGTTCATGCTCTGTCTCTCTCTGTCTCAAAAATAAATAAATGTTAAAAAAAAAATTAAAAAAAAATTTATATACTCAGCTTTTCATTGGCACTTTTAATTTCTTCTAAAAACCCTAAGTTCATTAATTCTTAAGTACTCTTTTCCTCTTGGTGATTCAATTATATAATATCTGCCTTAAAAATTCCAAGGAATAATCCTATGTCTATTGTAGAAATTATAGCTAATTACCACTAAAATCGGTCTTTTTTTTAATGTTTATTTAAAAAAAAATTTTTTTTTTACATTTATTTATTTTTTGAGAGTCATAGAGAGACAGAGCACAAGTTGGGGAGGGGCAGAGAGAGAAGGAGATACAGAATCCGAAGCAGGCTCCAGGCTCCGAGCTGTCAGCATAGAGCCTGACATGGAGCTTGAACTCACAAACCGTGAGATCATGACCTAAGCCGAAGTCGGAGCTTAACCGACTGAGCCACCCAGGTGCCCCTGTTTATTTATTTTTTGAGAGAGAGTGGGGAGGAACAGAGACAGAGGGAGATCGAGAATCCCAAGCAGGCTCTGCGCTACCAGTGTAGAGCCTGGGACAGGGCTCAAACTCACGAGCCATAAGATCATGACCTGAGCTGAAATCAAGAGTCAGACCCTTAACTGACTGAGCGACTCAGGCACCCCAGAGTGGGTCTTAAAATCTTATAGGATCAAGAAGTTGTACTTATTTCTTTTCTCATTTCTACCAGCAAGACCTGAGACAGTTCTCGTGGAATTTCCTTTCACCATTGAGGCTTTCCAGAGCCATCTTTATTATAGCCAAGGAGTGATATTTTGTGAAAACCATATCACCTAGAGAAAGCCAAAAAGTACTTTTAATTTTGTAACCAGTACAGATGTAGATCTAGATTGGGTGACACGAGAACTGCCATACTTTTAAAAATGTATTTTTTTATTATGAAAAAAACTAAACATACATGAAAATAGAATAGTATAATGAATACCCATGTACTCATCACCCAGCTTTGGTAATTATCAGTATATGGCCAGTCTTGCTGCTGGTGTATTCTCCCTCTCCTCTCCCTTCCCAGATTATTTCAAAGCAAACTGAAGGAATATTTTATGTGGAAATATATACATATGTATTCTAAGAGTCGGAGATTCCTTTTTTCTCCTCTTAATGATAAAACACAATAGTTCCTTCACAATAGTGTCAAATATGAAGACAATCTTCAGATTTCCTTGATTGTATCTCTTTTATTTTTTATATTTGGTTTACTTGAATCTGGTTCCAGACAGAGTTCCACACATTGCATTTGGTAGATATAATTCTTAATCCTCTTTTACTCTATAGATTCACTTTCTTTTTTTCTTACAGTTTTTGTTGTTTTGATTGTCATTGATAAAAGTGGAATCATTTGTTATTAAGTTGGCATGTTCTGGAATTTGCTGATTGTCCCCTCCTTATTTAACATGTTCTTCTATCCCCTGTATTTTCTATAACCTGGTGATTAGATAAGATTCCAGTTTTGTTTTATTTGGCCACAGCACTTGAGAGGTGAGTGGTATACTTCCTGTTGCATCACATCAGTAGGCAATGTCTGGGTTGTCTGTTTTTAGTAACATTAGGATTGATCGGTGAGATTCGGGGACTGTCAGCCTGATGCATCCTTTTTAAAGTTCCCAGTGGTTTTTCTCCTATGTTTTAAAAACCCATTAGTAATCATTGCCTAGATCCATTACTTTAGTGAGATTGCAAATGTACTATTCTAATTCTATTTTTCTTAGTTTATTAACTGGAATTCTTCAAAAAGCACTCCGCCAGGTGTGCTTGGCTGGCTCAGTTGGTAGAACATGCGACTCTTGATCTCGGGGTTGTAAGTTCAAGTCCCACACTGGGTGTAGAAATTACTTTAAAATAAATAGATAGATAGATAGATAGCACTCCACCAATTATTAGGTTACCTGAGATACATTTTATACAGGAAAGGCAGTAAATAGAAGAAAAGAATACTTGATTCTTAAACTCATGAATCGTGAGATCATGACCTGAGCTGAAGTCAGATGCTTAATGACTAAGCCACCCAGGTGCCCCAAGATTCATTGTTTTTTAGTGCTGCATACCAGTCAATAAGATGAATTTCCCACAGTGTATTAAACCTTTCATTTATTGATAAACATATAGATTATTTTCAGTTTTTCTCTATAACATAATAACCGGGGTGCCTGGGTGGCTTAGTTGGTTAAGTGCCTGACTCTTGATTCAACTCAGGTCATGATCTCATGGTGGGTGAGATCCAGCCCTATGTCTGGCTCTGCACTGACACCATGGAGCCTGTTTGGGATTCCCTCTTTCCCTCTCTCTCTGCCCCTCCCCTGCTCTTGCCAGTGCGTGCTCACTCTCTCTGTCAAAACAAATAAATAAACTTTAAAAAAACAAACAGGTAATAACCAGTTTTAGTTTATACTCTGAAGTATAATTTGGTAGATAAAACCTGCGTATATACCATGTTAATAACTTTCCTCCATACTCTTGCTAGCCTTACGTTTTAGTTTTTTTGATTTTGTTAATTGATATTATAGGTTTGTGTTTATTTATTTATTTATTTATTTATTTATTTATTGTTTATTTTTGAGACAGAGGGCAGACAAGCATGCACAAGCAGGAGAAGGGCAGAGAGAGGGGGACAGAGAATCTGAAGCAGGCTCTGCACTGACAGCCAAGAGCCTGATGTGCAGCTCGAACCAGGAGATCATGACCTAACCTGAAGTCACATGCCCAACTGACTGAGCCACCCACATGCCCCTTAGATTTACATTTTAAAAGATTTGAAATGTTAGAATCATTGCTAATACCATAAACTGAATTAATTGATTTTCTTTCAAAAGCTTTTGTAACTGTGCAAGTTGTTTACAAATGAAGTTCCAATATTTCTTAGGTATATTTTTGGAGATCAAAATACTGATTTTTGAGAAAATATTATTGGAGTGCTAATAAAATTTATTAGGTATTCTCATGGATTGTAAAACTCATTGTTCTAGATTGTCACTTATTTTGCATTTGCTGAGATGTAGAGAACAATAAATTCACCTAACATTTAAAAAATAATAATAAAGATAACTACCAATTTATGTTATGAGAAAACTGCATTTTTAAAGAAGATATGAAGTATGAAAGACTCCTGACTTTCCTGTAATTTTTCAATTCTTTTATTACTTAAGTGCTATTTAGTATTTTTTTTTATTAAAAACAATTTTTTTATTAGGTAAACTCTATCCCCAGTGTGGGTCTTGAACTCATGACTCTGAGAACTAGAGTGGCATGTTCTACTGACTGAGCCAGCCAGGCACTCCTACTATTTTATTTTAAATGGTACTTAAGTAATTTAAGAATTTATTACTTTTTCAAAAGTGAATCAACTGTCTTTAGATGAAGTGTTGGTATTAGTGGTATTAATCCCAAGCATATACTACAAAGTTTTGAGAATAGAGATTGGGATGTTTAAATTCCCTCGTGATGAAGGAGCCAGTTTCCATTCTTTGGGTGGTAGAACTATAGCAACTGTAGCCCTACTCTTCTCATCAAATTACTGGTTTGTTACCTAGGCAACAGAGAACTTTCTGGGTGGAGCAGTACTATGAAGTGAAAAAAAAACCCCACAACTTTGAATTCAAACAGGTTTAGATTTGAAAAACAACTTTATCTTAATAGGTTAACATTGTTTAAACTTTCTGAGCCTCATTTTCTTCATCTGTTACATCTATTTTAGGTGGCTGTAAAATGCAATCAGGAATGTAACACATCTGGCACAGGCTAGATACATTCACTGCTTTTATTTATTGCTATAAATTATTGAGTGTTTGCTTCATGTTATTTTTGTTCATAATAACAGTAATTAGCATTTACTGAGTACCTACTGTGTGCCAGGCAGTATTCTAAACACTTTGCATGTATCTTGTTTAATTCTCTTCATTTTATAAGGAAACCGTGACACAGAAAAATTAAGTAGTTTGTATAGGAATATGTTTGTGTAGGAATATGTAATGAAGAATTACTGTTCTGGTACATGTATTTTGTATATTTAGACTATATTTTGTTATGGCATGAAAGACAAATGGAAACACAACGATGACTCAAAAACACAGTATGTTCAAAAACTTCTGGTTATTCTTAAATTTGTCTGAAACATTCATGTATTTTAATGGAATCTCTTCTATTTTTAAAAATTTTTTAAATTTACATCCAAGTTAATTAGGATATAGTGCAACAATGTTTTCAGGAGTAGATTCCTTAATGCCTCTTACCCGTTTAGCCCACCCCCCCCAAAACCCCTCCAGTAACCCTCTGTTTGTTCTCCATATTTAAGAGTCTCTTATGTTTTGTCCCCCTCCCTGTTTTTATATTATTTTTGCTTCCCTTCCCTTGTGTTCATTAGAATCTCTTCTTTAGAATGAGAGGATCGCGATTTGGGTAAAATCCTTGCTTTTTCTGTCAAAACATTTTTAATAGTAAAGGAATAACTCCCCAGTCTTCTCTTACAACATAGTACCATATTTGACATTGTTGATTTGGTTTTCACAGGGTCGGAATCTGGCAGATCTACGCCGTAGCCAGTCCCGGGGCACATTCACCATTAGCACTACTCTTAGGCTGGGGAGACAGATTCTGGAGTCTATTGAGAGCATCCATTCCGTGGGATTCTTGCACCGAGACATCAAACCAGTAAGGGACCTTTTCAAGTCAGAGCATAGACTGAGTTTGCTTTGTACTCTTCATCTGATGATGGGACACAATAAATTATAAATGTAGCTTTCTGTGTTTGCTTTCTATTATTAAACACAAGGTAATATTTAGAAGCAAAATGTAACTTGCCTCTTAATTTTTTTAAAAAAGTTATAATTACAAACTACCACTTACATTCAAGAGCTTTTCTCATACAATGAAAATGTTGCTTGCAGCCAAATTAAAAATTATTAATGCTTGACTATTATTATGTGTGCGGACATTCCTAGTTACTTAACCTTACACCTCAATTGGTAGTCTTTAGATTTTTTTTTTCCTGATACTGTCTAAAAATATATACATATGTTGCTTTTAGATATTGACATTGTGTTCTTTGAACTATTTCTCAAGTGACAAATTGTACTTACAAGAAACCATCAGTTGTGAGAGACCTTATTATTTTTTTTCTGAGTGCTGCAGTGGCAATATAGTATTTTTTTCAATTCTGTTTTTCTTAGAAATTGTCACTTCCATAACTGAAATATGCTTTTATTTTTCCTTCTTGGTTTTTTTTTTTTTATTACTCACAAGGGGAAATGATCCATTTCTGGTATACTGTATTTACTATAAATATACCATGTGTTGGTTAGTGCAGTTGAAAATTACACCCTTCTGTTGCTACATGATTTCTAAAATTAAATGGTTTACATGAAAATGCCAACTAAAATTAACATTAGTAGAGTCAGACTTAACGTAATGTAGATTTCTTCTCCTCTTATTTCTGTGCAAAGCTAAATGTCACTACTTGAGAATCATGGTGACTGAATGCTCCTTAAATGGAACAGTCTTTTAAAATAAAAGCTAACAATTCTGTAGCAATTTTGCTTTTTTCCTTTATAAATTCCCTTTTTGCATACCATCTTTGCAAGTCTGTGCTTATTTAACATTACATTTACTTTTTTAAGGAAAAAATGCAAAGTTTATTTTCCTTAAGTCTGTTTTGAAATGTTTCCTTAAATTGAATTTTAATTTTGTACTTAGTGAAATTCAGCGTTATGATGCTTATAGGAAATTCATTTAAATTCCTCGCCATGTATTAAAATTTGCTCACTCCTGGTTCTTCCCATGTTAAAAAGGAAGAATTGGACTGTCTTTAAAGCACTGACTTAGATTAGAATTTCAAGGAATTTAGAGTTCCACTTAAGTCAGTGTTGTGTTGTATGTAACTTTATACTGTCAGTTAAATTCTTTGTTGCTCAAAGTTACCTGATCCTGGGCACTAATAAAATCCACAATGAGATTGTGTATTAATATCCAGCAAACATCATTGATTGGAATAGTATATTTGGGACATATATATTATATAGAGGTTAAATTGAAGAGTTAAAGTATAGGAAGGATAAGATGTAAAGATAAGTTTTATAAGAATATATTTCCTTCTCTGCTTTTCTAGTCAAACTTCGCCATGGGTCGCTTTCCTAGTACATGTAGGAAATGTTACATGCTTGATTTTGGCTTGGCTCGACAATTTACCAATTCCTGTGGTGACGTCAGACCAGTAAGATTTTTCATATTATTATTAAATATTTAAGAATTAACCTATTATTTATAGTACCAGTTTTTTAAAAAAAAGAAATACAAATTATGTATAGAATGGATGTCATTCAAAAAGTAGTATATAGAATTTATCATTAAATATAGGATAGAGGTAATTAATTTTATTATTGAAAGTTGTGGCTTTAAAAAAAGTACATTAAAAACATTTTAAAAATTAAAAAAAAAAACTTAAAAAGTACATGAGACACAGATTTAGAGTGGATTTGTAGTAAGAACACATGTTGGCCATTTAGGATCAGGGGCCTTTTTTGCAATCTGAGGCTCTTTCTATATCCTACAGTTCTTCTGTTTTTTGTTATTGTACATTTCATATCCAGAATTTACATTTGGTTCTTTTAAAAAAAAATTTGTCTTTATTGATATTCTGTTTGATACGATGTTGTTGTCATACTTTCCTTACTTTGCTTTGGTTCTGTGAACATATTTATAATGGCTGTTTTAAAATCTTTTAAGTCCAGCATCTACTCACTGTCAGAGGCAGTTTCTATTGACTGTTTTCCCATGTATGGGTTATACTTTCCTGTTTCTTTGATTTCTTAAGTTTTTTTTTTCTTTGTTGTTGGAAACTGAACATTTTAGATAATATCTTCTAGTACTTTCAGATACTGGTCCTCCTTTCTAAGGCTTGTTATTGTTATTTTGCTTGTTTATTTGTTGAGTGAATGACAGGATTTGTTTTAGTGAAGGCTGTTCTCTCTGCCACCACCCCCCAACCCCTTTTTCCCAACACTCAGTATTAAGTCTGTTGTTGTTCTGGGTCATTCTGCCTACAGTCACCCTGGAATGACAGTGGTATTGGTAGGGCTGTCTTCTATACTTTCTCTGACCACACCCAGTTTTTAAGCTCCACTAATTGCTGGCTGATTGCTCTATTGTTTACAATAGTGCCTTGGGGCATAAATTCCTCCACAAAGGAATCTAATCAAATTGTGGCTCCTAAAATGGAATAGTTTCTGAGGTCAGAATTTGTATTTGTCTGAGCCCAGGAGTCCTCCTCCCAGATGTCTCATTCCTCTGGTTCTTTCTCACTTGGCCAGCCTGTAGCCTAGGCTCTATCTTCATTAGATCCATGAATCTCTTCCCATTTTTCTACACCACAACCTTCAGTATTTTTGAGAAATGTCTTCAGTTGAAACTTCACTGTTGCAAATGAAATAAGTTCCTTTGGGAAGAGGTATTTTTTTTCATGCCTTTCTCCTGCCCCCAGGCAAAATCTCTGAGCCAGGGCTCTAGAGTTGGGGGTGAGGACTATGCTGAGCTTCTGAGTAACATCGTTATTTTTTAGGAGCTGAGCCCTAGGTTTGAGATGGGAGCAGTAGGCTGAGATCTCGGTCTCTCCTGCCATGGAAGCACTGCTTCCTGAGCCAGGAGAGGGCTGTTGGGCCCCCAGTATTCGCAACACATTCCTACCCAAGGTAGAGCCTCCATTCCATGAGTGGAAGCTGGGTGCAAGAAAGGAACTGTACTTCTCTGTCCACACTTAACCTGGATTAGCCTCCTCAGCAACAGACAGCTGAAAGAAGCTGAGAAATGCTGAAGTCCTGCTCCTATGGGAATAAAGCCCTCTGGCTGGGAACTGAGAAAGGATGGAGTCTGGTGTCCTTGGTTGCAACAGTCTAGAGTGGAACCACCCTCTCTGCTCTGGAAGAGGGGAGGGAAGGAGTGGTTTTGGTGCAAGTACCGTAGACTCTAGCCTTTTTTACTTAATTTTCAGTTTTCTTGAATAGATGTTTCTTCATTCATTATTTGCTCTAAGGACCATTTTCAGAAGATTTAGCTGTTTTTAAAATAATTTTCACCAGTTTTACTGGGAATCAGGTCAGTGTGTTGCAGGATTTTTTATTTACCTCAATACCTGGATTCGTTGTCTCACCGCTTTGAAGAATGAAGAGGAGAACACAAAGTGACCAGCAGGCAAAAGGTTATTAGAGTATAAGATTAGAAAGTAAGAGTAGTATGAAAGCTCTCTTTACAGAAAGGGACCATTTGAAAGTGAATGCCAGCCGACTATTGGCAAGGGTCCTTGTTTTATAAGGTTTTGGTTAGCCTTCCCCTTCCCCCTGTTCCCTCTCAGGTCCCACCCTTATTGGCTTGATAGTTCTAGGTGCTGGGTGGTCCATTTCTGATTGTCTCTATTCTATTGTATGAGGGGTGGCTATTGGTCATAGTTAGGTCTTTTGTCAAATTCCTAAGGGAAACCTGGGGGAAGTAGATGGTGTCTGTTACATTCTTAAGTGGAACCTTACTGCTGAGGGGGTTTGCTGTGATCAGACACTCCTAGAATTGTTCCAAATATGCATTTTTCCCCACCCAGGGACTTCAGGTCCTAATCTTTCCCTCTCTGCCTACCAATCCTATCTTTTCCTATCATAAGTGGAACTCCTTATAATGTCATCCTTACAGTTCAGTTCTTCTAATATCTCCTCTTTACCTTTAGTTTTGTTTTAACATGGTACTGATTGTGATTTTCATTTCTAGCAAATTAGTTGTATAGAAGTTGAAATGCTAATTTTGAATACATTTGCTACACTAAGTATATACAACTAGAATTGTATACATAAATGTAAATTATATTTAAAATACAGGCACATGAGAATGTACCTGCCTAGAAATTATGAAGAATCTTTTTGAGTTTAATGAAGGTCTTACATTAATAGATAGCAAAGCAGGTAAAGAACTTAGGTTCTGTGTAGCTTACTAGATTTCAGTATATTTCTGTAATCCCATTTCTTTTCCAGATGTCTTTTTTTTTTTTTTTTTTTTTTTTTTTTTAGTTTTTAAACTATTACCAGGTTATTGTTTATTCACACACATAACATATTTAATGAGCACATAATGCATGTGAGGCATGGATCTAGGTGCTGGGACTGTAGTGGTGAACAAGCAGACCAAAATTTGGCTCTTATTATAGAGGTTATATTTTAGTGGAGAAGACAGATAAACATATACATAATTTTAGGTAGTAGTATATGCTATAAATAAACACAAAGCAGTATATTGACATAGAGAGTGATGGGCAGTGAGGATAGGAGACTATTTTGGACGTATTAGTTAAAAAAGACTTCTTGGGGCGCCTGGGTGGCATAGTCGGTTAAGTGTCAGACTTCCGTTCAGGTCATTATATCATAGTTCATTGAGTTCGAGCTCCTCATTGGGCTCTTTGCTGTCAGTGTGGAGCCTGCTTTGGATCCTGCTTTGGATCCTCTGTCTTCCACTCTCTCTGCCCTTCCCCTGTTCACACTTGCACGTGTGCATGTTCTTTCTCTCTCTCTCAAAAATAAACATTAAAAATACATATATATAAAAATAGTTTTTTAAAAAAAGACTTTTCTGAGGAGGTATTGAGTTTAGAATTGAATGAAGTATGAGAACAATGTGAATTGCCATGTGAATAATCTGGAAAGGGAGTGTTACAGGCAAAGGGAACAGCAAGTTCAAAAGCCCTGAGGCAGAGTAAGTTTGGTGTGTTCAAGGAAAAGCAGGGAGGCCACTGGAGCTATAGCACAACATAGTGTAGCATGATGAGGGGTTAAGTGGAGAGAGACGAGATTTAAGAGGTTGGTTGGCCCTGGATTGTGTATGATTTTGCAAAGAGATGGATTTTATTCCAAACACGATAGGAAGCCTTGGGAAAATTTTGAGCAGGGTTATTGCATACTCTGTACATGATCTGTCAATAAGGTAACTACATAGTGGAATTATATTCAGTGGTAGATTATATTTAAAACATAGCCATAGGAGAATTTCAATGCCTAGAAATTGTAAGGAGACTGTCTTCAGTTTTATCAATATTCTTGTGTTAATTAGTATGCATGCAGGAAAGAACTTAGGTTCTATACAGTTTATTGATCTTGAATATATTTTTAGAATCCCATCCCTATTCTATTTTTTTAAATTAAAAAATTTTTTTAATGTTTACTTATTTTTGAGAGAGAGATACAGAGTGAGAATGGGGAGGGGCAGAGATAGAGGGAGACACAGAATCCAAAACAGGCTCCAGGCTCTGAGCTGTCAGCACAGAGCCAGATGCAGGGCTCGAACCCACGAACTGCGAGATGATGACCCAAGCTGAAGTTGGATGCTTAACCAACTGAGCCACCTAGGCACCCCTAATTTTTTGTTTTTTAAGTAGGCTCCACACCCATGTGGAGCCCTATGCGGGGCTCAAACTCACGACCCAAGATTGAGACCTGAGTTGAAATCAAGAATCAGATACTTAACCAACCGAGCCACCCAGGCACCCCTCCCATTTCTGTTCTAAATAATCATTTTTCAATTTTTAGAACATGTGTTTTTTTGTTTTTTTTTAAAGTCACTCTGGCTGTGAAGAAGAGATCATAAAGTTATAAGTTAGAAGGCTAATGCCATGGTCCACTGATCATTGATGGTGACTGGGACCTAGGGCATTAGGGTGCTATAATGAAAGTGGTGAGAAATGGTCATATTTAGGATATAGGTTTTTTTTGTTTTTGTGTTTTTTTTTTTTTTTTTGAGAGAAAGTGCAAGCAGGGGAGAGGCAGAGAGAGAGGGAGAGAGAAAGAGAATCTTAAGCAGGCTCCATGCCCAGCACAGAGCCCAAAGAGGCTCTGTCTCATGTCCCATGTCCATGAGATCATGACCTGACCCAAAATCAAGAGACAGACACACAAATCGAGAGTTGGATATACTCAACTGACTGAGTCATCCAGGTGCCCATAGGATATATTTTAAAAATGGACTTAACAAAACTTCATTTTGGATTTGTTGATGTTGGGATGTCAAGGAAAAAGAAGGGTCAAGGTTGATTACTAAATTTAGTCCTGAATGAATGATCATACCAATAACATAATGGGGAAGAAGGATGAAGAGTGGATTTGGTATTCTGTTTTCTAGAAGTTAAGTTTGAGATGCCTCTTGGATTTCAGATGGAAATAACAAGAAGGTGATATGATATAGTAATATATACCTTAAAGGAGAAATCAGGATTGGAGATAATATAAATTTAAGAATCATTTGATTAGGAGTGGGGTTGTAGCTGGGGCTCAGAGTTAAAAGAGCACCTGGCTCTAGGGGTCCCAAACAGGTAAGATTCAGTTACTGGCTGTTGAGAAAAATCCAAAGGCAGAGAGTGGTGGTGAAACAAGAAAGGAATTTATTTCAATAAGGCCAACACCCAGAAGACAATGGACTAAAAAAAAAAAAAAAAAAAAAAAATCATTTGCTCCCAATATTTAAAAATAAATGGCAGTTTTAAAAAGTGGAATGAGGAGGGAGGGGCCAACATCACAGAATAGTAGGAGGATCCGAACTTCCCTCTTCTCCCAAACAAAGAAGTGTTGAAGCCAAAGGACTTTGAATCCCAAGAGTCTGGGAGGAAAAGAAACAGTCGTATTCCCAGGAATCCACTGGAACAACCTGACTGGCCATAGATGCGTGATTGCGAACTGGGAGAGATAAAATGAATGGAGGGCAGGGATCTGCTTCTGCAGAGAGACAAAAGGAAGAGAAAGAGCGGCTAGGGAAGTATAGGACTGTATCTGGACAAGAGAAAAATCTCAGACCAGGATGGAGAAAGATCAAATCTCTAACTGTGGGGCTTGCTCCAGACTGGGGCTGGCTGGCCGGAATGGCGCACCTGAGGAGAGGGGGAGCCAGCCCCGGCCTCAGTGGCTAGGTCAGGGATGCAGTCCACAGTAGGAGAAAGCAATCCCCTCCCTGGAGTGCTGTGGGACAGGACAAAGCCTGCTTGTTCCCGCCAGCCAGGGACCACATATCAGGTGGCGCAGAGAGGCGCTTCCCCTGTACCGGAACCCGGGGATCAAGAATTTGAATCCCAGCCAAGTGCCAGGCATAGGAGTTGGGGAAGCGAGACAAACTGCTTCATTTACACCCGTGGCACAGTGAGGATGGCTGAAACAGAGTGGTTTGGGACACCGGGTCTGTGGAGGAGAGACTGGGGGGGTCGCCATTTTTCTCCTTAAACCACCAAGGTGAGGCCTCAGGGATCAGACAGCAGGACCCACAGTGTAGGCGAGACCAGCCTACACCAAACCATGCCCCTCCGCACCGGTAACTGTATATCTACTGGGGCAGGGTAGCCGCTGAGGAACCAGACAGCCCCTCCTCCAGACCTGCCCTGCTGCATTGCCTGGTTTAATGTATGTAGATACATTGTTCCTTCCTTTTCTCTTTCTTATCTCTTCCCTCTAGTCTGGTTACTCTGGTTGTTGGTTTGTTTCAGCAGACATATTTAATCCATTCTCTTGATACCTGTTCCACACCTCCTTCTTTATTCTCCCTTCTCTGTCTTGGATTAAGCTGTATTGTTTCTCTCTGAACACATTTACCTTCTTTCATTTTTCCCGCCTTCTTCTTAATTTTCCTTTCTCTCTCTCTGGATTAAGCCATATAGTTTATCTGTCTGGGTAACTTCCTTTTCTTTTTCTTTTCCCCCACCTCCTTCTTTATTTTCCTTTCTCTCTCTCTGGAGTAAACCATATAGTTTCTCTGGTGAATTTTTATTCCCCCCCCCGCCCCCCCCCCCCCCCCCCCCCGCCTCCCATCATTTCTTTGTATGGGATAAGGCCTCTTTCATCAGCACTGCCTCCACCCTGTGGTTTACTTGTAGTTGGTGTTTCTGTTTTTTTGTTTGTCTTTTTTTGTTTGTGTGTTTGTGTGTTTTTGTTTTCTGTTTGTCTGTTTGTTTTCCTTTCCAGGGCTACTTCAACAAATCAAAGCACACCTGGTGGAAGGTCCAAAGCATCACCACAAGTAGGGAGACAAAGTAACCCAAGTCACAACAACAGACAGCAAGTAATACTCTCCAAAAAAACATCTCCTGAAGGGCCACGCCCTGGACAGTGTATGACCCCTCTTTAATATAGTAGTGCTTGCAGGAGCAGGGCACATAACAAGCTTTTAAAATACATAAGGGACAGAAAACTAGCCAAAATGGTGAAACGGAAGAATTCTCCTCAAAAGAAATTCCAGGAAGAAATGACAGCTAAAGAATTGATCAAAACAGATATAAACAATATAACTGAACAAGAATTGAAAATAATAGTCATAAGATTAATCTCTGGGCTTGAAAAAGCATATAAGACAGCAGAGAATCTATTGCTGCAGAGATCAAGGAACTAAAAAATAGTAATGACAAATTTAAAAATGCTATAAATGAGGTGCAAATTGAAATAGAGGCGGTCACAATGAGGAGAGAAGAAGCAGAGGGGAGAATAGGTGAATTAGAAGATAAAATTACTGAAAAAGAGGAAGCTGAGAAAAAGAGATAAAAAATTCTAGATCACAAGGGGAGAATTAGAGAACTAAGTGATTCAATGAAACAGAATAATATCCGTATCATAGGAGTTCCAGAAGAAGAACAAGAGAGAAAGGGGCCAAAGGTATACTTGAATAAATCATAGCTGAGAACTTCCCCAGTCTGGGGAAGGAAACAAACACTGAAATCCAGGAGGCACAAAGAACTCCCTTCAGACGTAACTTGAATCGATCTTATGCATGGCATGTCATAGTGAAACTGGCAAAATACAAAGATAAAGAGAGAATTCTGAATGCAGCTAGGGATAAACCAGCCTTAACATACAAGGGTAGACACATAAGGGTAGTAGCAGACCTATCTACTGAAACTTGGCAGGCCCGAAAGGAGTGGCAAGAAATTTTCAATGTGATGAACAGGAAAAATATGCAGCCAAGAATCCTTTATCCAGCAAGCCTGTCATTCAGAATAGAAGGAGAGATAAAGGTTTTCCCATACAAACAAAACTGAAGGAATTCATCAGCAATAAACCAGCTCTACAAGAGATCCTATGGGGACTCTGTGAGTGAAATGTTGCATGGATCACAAAGGACAAGAGACATCACTACAAGTATGAAGCCTATGGATAACACAGTGACTTTAAACCCATGTCTTTCAATAATAATACTGAGTGTAAATGGACTAAATGCTCCAATCAAAAGACACAGGGTATCAGAATGGATTAAAAAAAAAAAAAGACCCATCTATTTGCTATCTCCACAAGACTCATTTTAGACCTGAGGACACCTTCAGATTGAAAGTGAGGGGATGGAGAACCATCTATCACGCTACTGGAAGTCAAAACAAAGCTGGCGTAGCCATACTTATTTCAGACAAACTAGACTTTAAGTTAAAGGTTGTAACAAGAGATGAAGAAGGGCATTATATAGTAATCACAGGGCCTATCCATCAGGAAGAGCTAACAATTATAAATGTCTATGCACCAAATTCAGAAGCACCCAAATATATAAAACAATCACAAACATAAGCAATCTTATTGGTAAGAATGTGGTAATTGCAGGGGACTTTAATACTCCACCTACAGCAATGGACAGATCATCTAGACAGAAAATCAATAAAGAAACAATGGCCCTGAATGATATACTGGACTAGATGGTCTTGATAGATATATTTAGAACTTCTCATCATAAAGCAGAATATACATTCTTCTCGAGTGCACATGGAACATTATCCAAGATAGATCACATACTTAGTCACAAAACAGTCCTCAATAAATATAAAAGAATTGAGACCATACCATGCACATGTTGAGATCACAGTGCTATGAAACTTGAAATCAACCATAAGAAAAAGTTTGGAAAGCCTCCAAATGCATGGAGGTTAAAGAACATCCTACTAAAGAACAAATGGGTCAACCAGGCAGTTAAAGAAGAAATTTAAAAAATATATGGAAACAAATTAAAATGAAAACACAACAATCCAAAGCCTTTGGGATGCAGCAAAGGCAGTCCTAAGAGGAAAATACATTGCAATCCAGGCCTATCTCAAGAAACAAGAAAAATCCAAAATACAAAAATCTAACAGTACACCTAAAGGAACTAGAAGCAGAACAGCAAAGACACCCCAAACCCAGCAGAAGAAGAGACATAATAAAGATCAGGGCAGAAATAAACAATATAGAATAAAAAAAAACCAAACAAACAAACAACAGATCAATGAAACTAAGAGTTGGTTTTTTGAAAAAATAAACAAAATTGATAAACCTCTAGCCAGGCTTCTCGAAAAGAAAAGAGAGAGGACATAAGTAGATAAAATCACGAATGAAAATGGTGTTATTACAACCAATCTCTCAGAAATACAAGCAGTTTATCAGAGAATACTATGAAAAATTATATGCCAACAAACTGGACAACTGGAAGAAATGGACAAATTCCTAAACACCCACACACTACCAAAACTCAAACTGGAAGAAATAGAAAATTTGAACAGACCTATAACTAGTAAAGAAATTGAATCAGTTATCAAAAATCTCCCAACAAATAAGAGCCCTGGACCAGATGGCTTCCCTCAGGAATTCTACCAGACATTTAAAGCAGAGTTAATACCTATCCTTCTCAAGCTGTTCCAAAAAATAGAAATGGAAGGAAAACTTCTGGACTCATTCTATGAAGCCAGCATTACTTGGATTCCCAAGCCAGACAGAGACCCCACAAAAAAGGAGAACTACAGGCCAATATCCCTGATGAACATGGATGCAAAAATTCTCAACAAGATATCAGCAAATCGAATTCAACAACATATAAAAAGAGTTATTCACCATGATCAAGTGGGATTCATTCCTGGGCTGCAGGGCTGGATCAGTATTCACAAATCAATCAATGTATACATCACCTTAAGAAAGGGTAAGAACCATGTGATCCTGTCAATAGATGCAGAAAAAGCATTTGACAAAATACAGCATACTTTCTTAATAAAAACCCTCATGAAATTCGGGATAGAAGGAACATATTTAAACATCATAAAAGCCATATATGAAAAGCCCACAGCTAATATCATCCTCAATGGAGAAAAACTGAGAGCTTTTCCCCTGATCAGGAACTCAACAGGGATGTCCACTCTCACCGCTGTTGTTTAACGTAGTGTTGGAAGTCCTAGCATAGCAGTCAGACAACAAAATGAAATAAAAGGCATCAAAATTGGCAAAGAAGTCAAACTTTCACTTTTTGCAGATGACATGATACTCTACGTGGAAAACCCGAAAGACTCCACCAAAAAACTTCTAGAACTGATACATTAATTCAGCAAATTCGCAGGGTACAAAATCAGTGTACAGAAATCAGTTGTGTTTTTATACACCAATAATGAAGCAACATTAATGAAGAAAGAGAAATCAAGAAACCTATCCCATTTACAATTGCACCAAGAACCATAAAATACCTAGGAATAAACCTAACCAAAGATGTAAAACATCTGTATGCTGAAAACTATAGAAAGCTTATGAAGGAAATTGAAGAAGACACAAAGAAATGGAAAAACATTCCATATGCTTGGGAATGCAAGCTGGTGCAGCCACTCTGGAAAACAGTATGGAGGTTCCTCAAAAAACTAAAAATAGAACTACCCTACGACCCAGTAATTGCACTACTAGGCATTTATCCAAGAGATACAGTGTGCTGTTTCGAAGGGACACATGCACCGCCATGTTGATAGCAGCACTACTAACAATAGCCAAAGTATGGAAAGAGCCCAAATATCCATCGATGGATGAATGGATAAAGAAGAAGTGGTATATACATACAGTGGAGTATTACTCAGCAATCAAAAAGAATGAAATCTTGCCAGTTGCAACTACGTGGATGGAACTGGAGGGTATTATGCTAAGTGAAATCAGTCAGTCAGAGAAAGACAAAAATCATGATTTTACTCATATGAGGACTTTAAGAGACAAAACAGATGAACATAAGGGAAGGGAAACAAAAATAGTATAAAAACAGGGAGGGGGACAAAACAGAAGAGATTCATAAATATGGAGAACAAACTGAGGGTTATGGGAGGGGTTGTGGGAGGGAGGATGGAGTAAATGAGCAAGGGGCACTAAGGAATCTACTCCTGAAATCATTGTTGCACTATATGCTAATTTGTATGTAAAATTTTAAAAATAAAAAATTAAAAAAAAATATCCCATATGCTCATGGATTGGAAGAATAAATATTGTTAAAACGGCAATACTACCCAAAGCAATCTATACATTCAGTGTAATCCCAATCAAAATTGCACCCACATTATGTTCAAAGCTAGAACAAAGAATCCTAAAATTTGTTTGGAACCACAAAAGACCCTGAGTAGCTAAAGTAATACTGAAGAAGAAAACCAAAGCGGGAGGCATCACAATGCCAGACCTTAGCCTCTAATACAGAGTTGTAATCATCAAGACAATATGGTATTGGCACAAAAACAGATACATAGACCAGTGGAATAGAATAGAGAACGCAGAATTGGACCCACAAGTATATGGCCAACTAATCTTTGGCAAATCAGGAAAGAGTATCCATTGGAAAAAAGACAGTCTCTTTACAAATTGTGCTAGGAGAACCGGACAGCAACATGTAGAAGAATGAAACTAGACCACTTTCTTGCATTGTATATAAAAATAAACTCAAAATAGATGAAAAACCTAAATCTGAGACAGAAAACCATCAAAACTCTAGAAGAGAAAGCAGGCAACAATTTCTTTGACCTCAGCTGCAGCAATTTCTTACTTGACACATCTCCAAAGGCAAGGGAATTAAAAGCAAAAATGAACTATTGGGACCTCATCAAGATAAAAAGCTCCTGTACTGCAAAGGAAACAGTCAACAAAACTAAAAGGCAACTGATGGATTGGGGAAAGATATTTGCAAATGACATATCGGATAAAGGGCTAGTACCCAAAATCTCTAAAGAACTCACCAAACTCCACACCCAAAAAACAAATAATCCAGTGAAGAAATGGGCAGAAGACATGAATAGACACCTCTCTAAAGAAGACATCCAGATGGCCAACAGACACATGAAACGATGCTCAACTTCACTCATCAGGGAAATGCAAATCAAAGGCACACTGAGATACCACCTCACACTGGTCAGAATGGCTAAAATGAACAAATCAGGAAACTATAGATGCTGGCAAGGATGTGGAGAAATGGGAACCCTCTTGCACTGTTGGTGGGAATGCAAACTGGTGCAGCTGCTCTGGAAAACATTGTGGAGGTTCCTCAAAGAATTCAAAGTAGAACTCCATGACCCAGCAATAGCACTGCTAGGAATTTACCTAAGGGATACAGGAGTGCTGATGCATAGGGGCACATGTACCCCAATGTTTATAGCAGCACTCTCAACAATAGCCAAATTATGGAAAGAGCCTAAAGGTACATCAGCTGATGAATGGATAAAGAAGATGTGGTTTATATGTACAATGGAATACTACTTGACAATGTAAAAGAATAAAATCATGCGATTTGCAGCAATGTGGATGCAACTGGAGGGTATTGTGCTAAATGAAATAAGTCAGAGAAAGATATCATACGATTTTACTCATACGTGGATCTTGAGAAACTTAACACAAGACCACGGATGAAGGGAAGGAGAAAAAATAGAGAGGGAAGGAGGCAAACCATGAGAGATTCTTAAAAACTGATAACAAACTGAGGGTTGATGGGGGCTGGGGGAGAGGAGAAAGTGGGTGATGGGCACTGAGGAGGGCATTTGTTGGGAGGAGTACTGGGTGTTGTATATAAGCCAATTTGACAATAAATTATATTAAAAAAACAACGAGATTAAAGGAGAAATATTATATAATCATCAATATAAAAGAAGAAAGTGGAATGAGATTCGATGGCTCAGGAGCCCATATAGCTAGATAAAAGTCTGAGCCACTGGTTACTTTGGCAACTGGATGATGGGTAGAAAAGAACTGTGAGGGGCACCAAGGTGGCTCAGTCAGTTGAGGGTCTATTGATTTTAGCCCAGGTTATGAACTCAAATGGTTTGTGGGATGGAGACCTGTGCCCAGCTCTGTGCTGACAGTGTGGAGCCTGCTTGGGATTCTCTTTCTCATCTCTCTCTCTCCCTCCCCTACTCGTGTGCACGCTGTCCCTTGCTTTCTCTCTCTCTCAAAATAAACAAATAAACTTAAAAAAAGAGAAAACTATGAGCTAGCCCAGAACAGTGGGAAGGAGAATCAGCCAATGAGGTAGGAGGAAAATCAGGGACACCTGGGTGGCTCAGTTGGTTGAGTGTCGGACTTCGGCTCAGGTCATGATCTCACGGATTGTGAGTTCAAGCCCCACATCAGGCTCTGTGTTCATAGCTCAGACCCTGGAGCCTCCTTTGGATTCTTTGTCTCCCTCTCTCTCTGCCCCTCCCCCATTTGTGCTTTGTCTGTCTCTCTCTCAAAAATAAACATTAAAAAAAGGTTGGGGGGGGGGGAGGAAAATCAGTGTGGTATCTTGGGAGTTAAGTGAAGAAAGTGCTTCATATATGTAGGTGGTCATCACCCACCTGGTGCTGTCCTATCCTGGATGCTACAGATAGGTTAAGTAAGGTGGGAACTGAGAACTGACCTGGATTGGCAAGATGAAACCTTTTTGTGACTTTCATAAGAATAGTTTTGTAGAACAATGAAAACCTAATAGGAGTGGGTTAACGAGAGGATTGGGGAGAAATAGAGAAAGGGAGTATAGACAATTTTCTGGAGGAGTTTATTTTTTTAGATTTAAAAATTTTTTTTTGTTTTTACTTTTATTTGCATTTGTTTTATGTAGAATTTACTCCTGGGCCGTAGTTTTTATTTCCTCAGTTTCTTCTGGGAAATGCTTTTTTTTCTGTGAAACCTTTTCTGGTTTAGGAACTATTTGCTCTTTTTCAGTAAGGATTATCTCAGTGTGACAGAGAGAGCTCACATATGGGTTAATCTGACCGTGAGCCCTGTAAGTTCTACACCACATCTTGGTGGCTTTGTTCACCTGGATTTGTTCAATGGCTAGAGGATCTACATCTAAACCCTTAAGTTCACTATTACTCTCCACATTTTTAAGCCTGTGCAGTAAAAATTCCACATTCTTTTTGGGCCACCAACGCTGTGTCCATCCCCACTGTTTGGCCTGGACATACCTACCAACTCCACCAGTATAGTGATGGAATGGCACCCATTGCTTCTGCAAAGTGACATCTTTGAGATACTTGGTGGCTTTTTGGATATGCATACCCTTCATGGCCTGGGCAGTTTCACGTGTATTCTTAAAGTGGACACGAAGATTTGTACTTTCTGATTTGCATGATTGTGTAGGGTTTTCTGGATCAAGTGAATAGTGAACCGTTGTCAGAGATCACCTTAGGCTGCTATGGGAAGAGCTGGTTCTTTTTTTTTTTTTTTTTTTTTTTTTTAAAGAAGAGTGGTAAAACAGGAAAGGGGCTGAAAGGGAAGTAAAATCCTTCCTTAGTTTATTCCTTTTTTTTTTTTTTAATGGCAGTTATTATAGCATGCTTGTGTACTGATGGCAATGCTCTAGGAGACATGAAAAAAAATGATAATGTAGGACAGAGGAAGAATAATTCAAGGAGCCACATTCTTGCATAGCCATCAAGGAAAGGAACCTGGGCACAAATGATGGGGTTAGCCCATTCTTTAAGAGCAAGAACACTTTATCCATTGTAACTGAGAAAAGGCAGAATTAAGTGGAGACAGATACAGGGAAGCATTTAGGTTTGGTGGTGGGAAGTTGAAGTTCTCTCATTGCTTTTATTTTCTCAGTGCAGAAGAGGCAAGGCCTTTTGCTGGGAGTGCAGAATGGTGTTGGAGTTTGAGGAGCGAAGAGGACAAGTGAAATAATAGTTACCATGGAGAGGGAGAGAGAGAAACTAGCATCAGCAAAATAGATTGCTGGCCTGTGCTGAAAGCTCATTTGAGTATTATGGCAATTTAAGGGGAGGTTGTCAGGACAGTTGTTTGTTTTTCTCCAGACACCTTTAATTGCTTGTTTAGATTTACAGGTTAGTCTGAGAGTTGGTTTTAACCTGGGTGAGGATCTGGTTAGCACTGTGAAAGAGCAAGAGGAGAGAGCTGAGAGAACGTTATTGCGGGTGAACATAGTTCAGGCTGTGTGAGGAAAGAACTTTCCCTTTATTTACATATCGCTAGCTGGTTCCTTTTAAGATTTCAGTAAGATTTTCATAGTTTTCTTTAAATCTCAAATAAAATTAATTTCATACTTTTTGGATCATGATTATGATTGAAATCATGTTCTCATATTGTTCCACTAATATCACATCAAAAGTTGCTTTTGTAGATTTGTTTTATGTAGTACAATTTTGTTTAATTTATTCATTCCTTTTAAGAAACTTAAGTTGAAACACTTAGATTTTCTAGGTATGCTGTCATATTATCTGCAAAAATTAATATTTTGATTTTGTCTTGCCATATGTGTTCCAGAAGAATGTAAAAAAAAAACATAAAAATTTTAAGGAAGAATATTAAAACATCTGTGGCCTCCATCTATATTAAGAAATATCTTATTACCACCTTACATCCCACCCCTTTTTTTTCCCTCAAGCAGTATGGTCTAATTGAAGTTACTGCGAGGATGGAAATATTCTGTATCTATACTCATATGGTAGCCACTAGCTACATGGAGCTGTTGAGCCCTTGAAATGTGGCCAGAGCAAGTGAGGGACTGAATTTTAAATTTCATTTATTTATTTTCTCTCTGTGTTGTTTTTTATTTGAGAGAGGCAGAATGGGGGAGAGGGATGAGGGGGAGAGAGAGAGGGAGGGAGTTGAGAGAGAGGGAGGGAGAGGGAGAGAGAGAGAGAGGAGAGAGAATCTTAAGCAGGCTCCATGTTCAGCAAGGAGCTTGACACAGGGCCCAATCATCACATAACCCTGGAATCACGACCTGAGCTGAAATCAAGAGTCAGACCTCAATGGACTGAGCCACCCAGGTGCCCCTTAAATTCTGTTTAGTTTTAGGTTGCTATTTTATTGGCCATTGCAGCTCTACACATAACCTCCATTCTAAAATTTGTATTAAATCTTCTCTCTTTTGTAGACCTGACAGTACTTGTTTTGGAGTATGGAGCAGATTCAGGGAGCTATTGTAAAATAGTACAGTTGTCATATGGCCTTCACCTAGTTTCTCCTGGTGATAATATCTTACATAATTGTAGTACGTTGTCCAAACTAGGAAGGAGATATTGGTATACGATTATCACCTTAAGTGCAGATCTGACCTGAGTCAGCTTTCACTATTTTTTTTCTTTTTTTACATGAGGGAAGAGAGTATGTGAAACTTTATCACATGTATAGATTTGTACACCCAACACCACAATCTATGGGTACAATACACAATATGTGGACACAATCTATTATATCTATAATCTATTGTATACAATCTATTGTATCCATAGATACACGTATACATTGTAGGATACAAAACTATTCCATCACCGCAAGGAAATTCCCTCAAAACATAAATATAAATTATTTACCATACTTAGTAATAGTATCCTTAGTATAGGACTATCAGAATGCATTACAACAGGAATGATGTTTAGTCTCTGTTGCACTACTAGTGAGTTGTTTATATGGTTGCTTTTGAGACTCTCTACTATTTAACTCTACTATTTAACTTTGAGATGTATTAGTTACATTGAATAGGGATGTGTGAGGCACATAGAAGTCCTGAGCTGCATACATTTACAGTATTCTGTTCCATACCGCTTCAGAGTTGAACTTTTGTTTACTTAATAATTTGAATCGTCATGTTCATTATTGTTTCTTCCTGATTTGAAGTATGCCTTAATTTCCTCACTCCATCTGGGTCTCATGTTGATCCTTTGTATCTCAACTCTTGCAATGGCTTGTTTTCTTTTCCTGCTTCCTTTCTGCTATTCAGTTGAAACTTCTAGTGCCTAGGGTTATAGTGACCTACTTAACAAAATTTTTAAGAGTCCATTTCTCTGTTAGCACCCCACAATTTCAGCTATTTTCTTATTTCCATTGGGGGCTATATTACATAGTTCTCCATGCTTTCCACCCACTCTCTGATCTCTTCCCTTTGGTTAGCAATAGGTCTGGGCTCATTTCCCCAGTTCTTCCCTTCTCCTTCTAGATTTACTCTCCCCGGAGCTCATTTTGTCTCTGACGTTCATTCCATCCTTCACATTCACATTGTTCTGTGCTTGTAGTACTCTTGTGGTTTCTTTGTTTGGATTATTAAAAGAGTTTCCTTGTTGGTCTCCCTACCTCCTCCTTCCAGTCTGTTCTTTTTACCTCCAGCAGAGTAAACATCCCAAGAACTTTCCTGATCATGTCCCGTCCCTACTTAAAATTTTTTATGAATTCCATTGGCCTGCATGTTATAAACCAAACACCTTAATATGGCATTCAAGTCCATCCTTAACCTGATTCCAACCTATATTCCATTATTTTCTCTCACCATTTGCTCCAGCCAAATCAGACACTTTGCCTGACACACACAGTAGTTTGCTCCCATTTTGCATTTTTCACAGTGTTCTTTTTACTTAAAATGCTTTTCCTTCTTCCTGTTGTAAGGTGTTCAGATTTTCAACGTCCAACTTTTTCTTTTTCATTTTCACTTTCATCCAAATATCTAGGTATTTATATGCTCTTGGGTTGTTAACCACTCTCACTTTTTTCTTTAAAGATGTAAATAATGCCCGCTTTGGCAGCACATATACTATAACTGGAGCAATACAGAGAAGATTAGCATGGCCCCTGTGCAAGGATAACATGTAAATTCATGAAGCTTTACATATTTTTTTTAGAAAAAGGATGTTTTTAAATATAATTTTTAAGAGATAATGTATTTATATGGTGCAAAAATAACGTAAAAATTCATCAAAGTTAACCCCCCCCCCTTTTTAAATGTTTTGTTATTTATCGTTGAGAGTGAGAGAAAGCACAAGCAGGGGAGGGGCAGAGAGAGAGGAAGACACAGAATCTGAAGCAGGCTCCAGGCTCTGAGCTGTCAGCACAGAGCCTGATGCAGGGCTCGAACTCATGAACTGCGAGATCATGACCTGAGCCAAAGTCAGCCACTTAACCAATTGAACCACCCAAGCGCCCCAAAGTTAAACCCTTTTTTGAAAGACACTATTAAGCAAATGAGAAGACATGTCACAGAGTAGGAAAAAATATTTCAGAACACACATCTGACAAAGGACTTATATCCAGAATATATAAACAATTTTCACAACTCAATAATAAATGAATAAACATGAGCAAAAGATTTGTATAGACCTTTCATCAAAGAAGAGACACTTACAGTAGCAAATGGTGAACATCTTTAGTTATCAGAGAAATGCACATTAAAACCACAGTAAAACATTACTACCCAGCAGTTAACCTAAAAAGATGATTCTAAATGCTTCTGAGGGACAGAAATCAGAGGTTGCCAGAGACTGGGAATGGAGGGGAAGGGACTGACTACAGCCTTTAAGGGAACTCTAGGGGTGATAGAAATACTCTATGCCTTGACTGCAGTGGTAGTTACATGCCTGTGTATCTTTGAAAACTCATAAACTGTGTATACCTAAAGTTTGGATTTAACTGTGTAAATTATACCTTAATAAACCTGACTCGAAAAAAACTAAAAGGTAAACCATGAAACAAATCTCCTACTTTACCTCTGCTCTCCCAAATGTACTCATTTTCTATACTGCCCTTATCCCTCTTTCCAACCAACAATGTAGGTAGCTATATTGTTACTATTTCCTAAATGTATTCTTCCAGAATTTCTTTTTGCATATATAATAAATATGAATATATATTCTCATTTTTCTCTTTTTGAGTCAAAAGGTAATGTGATGTATATTTTACACTTGTCTTTTTTCCCCACAGTATATCTAGGAGATATTCCCATGTGAGGATATAGGACTTCTTCCTTCTTTTTTTGCAGCTGCAAAGTATATTCCATTTTAAATATGTACTGTAATTTATTTAATCAGTCCACTATTTATGTACATATGGGTTGCTTGCAGTCTTTTGCTATCACAAACATTAATGTAGTGAACGAATGTCTTACATCCGTTATTTTTGTACATATGCAAGTATATCTATAAAATAAATTTCCAGAAGTGAAATGGCTTTGTCATAGAGAATGCATGCATTTGTAATTTTGATAGATATTGCCAAATTTCCGTTAATTAGGGAAATTTGAAGAGATCATCTATTTTAAGGCCCCATTAGGGGCGCCTGGGTGGCGCAGTCGGTTAAGCGTCCGACTTCAGCCAGGTCACGATCTCGCGGTCCGTGAGTTCGAGCCCCGCGTCAGGCTCTGGGCTGATGGCTCGGAGCCTGGAGCCTGTTTCCGATTCTGTGTCTCCCTCTCTCTCTGCCCCTCCCCCGTTCATGCTGTGTCTCTCTCTGTCCCAAAAATAAATAAAAAACGTTGAAAAAAAAATTTTAAGGCCCCATTAAATGTTGCCTTATTCTTTTTTTTTTTAATTTTTTTTTTAACGTTTATTTATTTTTGAGACAGAGCATGAACGGGGGAAGGTCAGAGAGAGAGGGAGACACAGAATCCGAAACAGGCTCCAGGCTCTGAGCTGTCAGCACAGAGCCCCACGCGGGGCTCGAACTCACAGACCACGAGATCATGACCTGAGCTGAAGTCGGACGTCCAACCGACTGAGCCACCCAGGCGCCCCAAATGTTGCCTTATTCTTAAGACTTTCTTCTTCAGCCGGACTTTTCTTTCTTCCCTTTCTCCAAATGGAACTAATCCTTACCACTCTTAGGCTTTTTCATAGCTCCTTGTACTTTGCTAATGATGTTCATTATAATCTGCTTTAAATTAGAATTAGTTGTATATATGGCTGTTTTCCCCAGGTGGGTTGAGTTGTCTTTTCTGCTTTATATAAAAATTTGAATTTTTATTGACCTGGCATTATTTCTTTGATGAGTCACATCAAGATCTTTCTATACAGCTGATCTGTCTTTAGCTCTCACTTTTTCATGGCAGAAGCAAGGTCAGGGGTGCTCTTAACTGGAAAGGATCCCCTGGGTTTGTCTTGGCTAGAATTCGTTAGGGGACATCTAGGTGTCTGATTAACTGTGGACTGGACTGCAGAGTGTGGTAATAACTCTGGGGATTTTTATCCTGACAGTTACTGGAATTAACTGGGCAAAAGTACATGCTACAAAAACATTTTTGTTAGTGAAGGCTCTTGTCAGGTAATGAATAAAAGTATAGCCAGTGAAATGTTATTTAGTGAAAAAGATTGATGGTAGGCTTTCATATATAATCCTACACATTCTTTGTTTAGAAAAGGAATCTCTGACCTCAGAGTTCTATCAAATTGAGAATATTAAATATTCCTGTCAGTCATGAATGTCTTAGGAAAATATTGAGATCTACCGACTATGATTGTCAATGAATGGCAGCTAAGAAAAGAAAGGAGATCTAAATATATTGCAGGAACTTTTGATTACCGAAATTGTTATAAATACAGGGGCACCTGGGTGGCTCAGTCGGTTAAGCGTCCGACTTCGGCTCAGGTCGTGATCTCACAGCTCGTGAGTTCGAGCCCCGCGTCGGGCTCTGTGCTGATAGCTCAGAGCCTGGAGCCTGCTTCGGATTCTGTGTCTCCCTCTAACTCTGACCCTCCCCTATTCATGCTCTGTCTCTGTCTGTCTCAAAAATAAATAAACGTTAAAAAAAAAAAAACTAAAAAAAAATAAATACAAAGACTATTTTTAAAATAGTTACAGCTTAAGAAAAAAACAAAAAGGAGTAATTAAAAAGGGAAGAGAGGGGCGCTTGGTCAAGAGAGTCAGCATGTGACTCTTGATCTTGAGGTTGTGAGTTCAAGCTCCATGTTGGTTACAGAGTTTACTTAAAAATGAAGTCAGGGACACCTGGGTGGCTCAGTCAAATTGAGCATCTGACTTCGGCTCAGGTCATGATCTCACTATTCATTGGAGCCCCATGTCAGGCTTTGGGCTCACAGCTCGGAGCCCAGAGCCTGCTTCGGATTCTGTGTCTCCCTCTCTCTCTGCCCCTCCCCTGCACGCACACTCTGTTTCTCTCTCAGAAATAAATAAACGTTAAAAAAAAAAATGAAACTCTTAAAAAAGGGAAGACAGAATTTCATGAAAGAAGGAATATACAGAAAACTATTTGAACAGATTACAAAAATGAGTAAATGAAGGAAGAACGTGTAGAATGATTATCTTTTAGCGTATGACCAGAATGATTCTGGTAACAAGATTTTAAAAATAACATTATTTGGGGCATCTGGGTGGCTCAGTTGGTTGAGTGTCTGACTTCGGCTCAGGTCATGATCTCAGTTTGTGAGTTTGAGCCCCACATTGGGCTCTGTGCTGGCAGCATGGAGCCTGGAGCCTGCTTCAGATTCTGTGTGTGTGTCTGTCTCTCTGCCCTTACCCCACTCATGGTCTGTCTGTCTGTCTCTCTCTCAAAAATAAATAAACATTAAAAATAAATAAATAAGTAAATAAAAACAACATTTATTATAGTCTTTTTCTGGCTATAAAAGTAATACATCTCAATTGAGGATAATTTGAAGTTACTGGGAAAGAAAAGTCTACTAATGAAAATTATTGGCTGTGAACATTTTCAGGTTTGTCAAGTTTTCATATTGAGTTATGGTTCCATCCATGAGTCTTTAGGGTATTGATTTGATCCTTGTGAAGCAGTAGAGTGGAAACAATGTATGATTTCAAATCAAAAGATATTGGTTGATGTCTGGTTTTATCACTTACTAATTCTGTGTCCTCACATAAGTTTAGTTAACCTCTCAGAGCCTGTTTCTATGTCTGTGAAATGAGCAAGACTAAGACCTTGCTATCACAGTTTATATTCCAGTGGAAGAAGACAGGCAGTGAACAAATAAGTAAAAATATAAATAAAATTAATTTTAGGTATTGAAAGGCATTGTTAAAAAAATAAAACAGTAAAAAAGGGTGGAGTGGCATTGAAGGTGGGGAGGGGTAGTATTTTAGATTAGGATAATTAAGGGGTACTTCTCTGAGGAGGTAACATTGCAGCAGAGAGCCTAATGTGAAGTAGAAGAGCTAACCATTGGAGGCATGTGAAGAGATGGCTTTCCAGCTGGAGTGAGTAGCAGAAGATGCTAGAAATACAGTTGGTTGTAGCATAAACCATAACTAAATCCATTTTGGAATGGGGCCAATGCCAAATCATGGAAATCTTGTAGGCTGAATAAGAGTTTGGACTTAGTATTCTAATTTGAGCTCTCTGAGAACTGAGATCATGTATTATTCATGTTTGGCTTTATTCCCAGTTCCTAGCATGTAATAGTTACCCAATAACTTGATTTATGAATACATGAATTATATATTTAGAGAGGGATATAAGTTGCCATCGTTTTTGAATTGAGTTTGAATGAAATAGCCAAGACATGAAGAGGTTGGCATCTTTTCTTAGAGATTCCTTGTGGTCTTACTGTACTTAAATGTAACCAGCTTAGCATGATTCTGGATATGTGAAGGCATTTATTTTTTATTTTTATTTTTTTATTTTTAAAAAATGTTTATTTATTTTGAGGAGGGGGGAAGAGAGAGAGAGCACAAGCAGGGAAAGGGCAGATAGACAGCGAGAGAGAAAATTCCAAGCAGGCTCTGCACTGTCAGCATAGTCTGATTTGGGGCTTAATCTCATGAACCATGAGATTCTGACCTGTGCCAGAATCAAGAGCCAGACACTTAACCTACTGAGCCACCCAGGCGCCCCAAGTGTTTTCTAATGTACAAAATTTATTTATCATAAATGCTACTGTATTTTAAAATGTAGGTAGAAAAAAATTGGGCTCACTGATCACTAAAATGTTAGTTTTTAACATGATTTAGAGATATTCTCTAATTTTCTGTAATTTCAAAATAAAAAATTAGAAATTTAAGTAGTATTTTATTGTGACAGTAATGCGCATTTCTCCCATCTACTTCATGTGCTCAAGTGTGTGAGTCTTTTGTTATTTGAAGCTCATTTTATTATTCTTCACTTCATTTTGTTGTAGCCTCGAGCTGTGGCAGGCTTTCGAGGGACAGTTCGTTATGCGTCAATAAATGCTCACCGAAACAGGGTAGGTATATGAACTTAGACTTATATCTGCATAAGCATGCTGATGGCTTGAATCAGATTGACTTTTTTATATTAGAGTACACAAGTGTGGAAGGTACTTGGAAGCAAAGGGTAATGTGTTAGTAATACTAATGTATGGTGGTGTGTATAGTAGATAGTAGATGCTCGCAGCTACATAAAAATAAAATTGGATTTGTTGGAAAAGATAATAGCTCTGTGTGTGTGTGTGTGTGTGTGTGTGTGTGTGTGTGTGTGTAGGGAATCTTGTGTCCTTAATTAGGTATAAGTAAGTGTTAACAAGTTGAATATAGAATTTTGAAGAAATAAATTATCTGTGTTCTAATCTTAAGTTATTTGGGAATATCATACTATCAATACCTAATGAAATATAGGAGTCAGCATTGTACCTGCAGTACGCATCTAATTTGTGATATCCCCTCTCCATTAAACCTTTTCTTTTCATGAAGATCTCTCAAACAGAGATAACTTTAAAATTTGCATCTTAGTAAATTATACCTTTTAGATTAAAATTTTAAAGTCTCTTTTTTACTTTGCTCCTTTTGTTCTTTTGATTTTTTTTTTCTTATTCTGAATCTTAATTATGAGTGGGAAAGGTGTTTATTTTATGGAATCGGAGTCCTTGAACTTGTCTGGATGAAGCTGAGGCATTTAACAAGTGATTCCTTGATAAAAGAGAAATCTTTTGGGGCGCCTGGGTGGCTCAGTCAGTTAAGCGTCTGACTTCGACTCAGGTCATGATTTCACAGTTCATGAGGTCAGGCCCCATGTCGGGCTCTATGCTGACAGCTCAGAGCCTGGAGCCTGCTTCAGATTCTATGTCTCCCTCTCTCTCTGCCCCTCCCCCACTCTTGTTCTGTCTCTCTCTGTCTCAAAAATAAATTAACATTAAAAAAAAATCTTTTCTTGACCTTTTATTACTTTATTCTTGTTCTGTGAAGCCAAAGTTGCCTTATTGACAATTTGACTAATGCTAACTATAGTAAGAAGAGTATCCTGTGGTCTTATATGCTGTGCTCTAGTTAATTTAATTTGGTTTCTTATAATATGATTATAAACTGAAAATAGGAAAAGTATTTTTATCAGTGCATAAGGTAGCACTCTGCCAAGCCTGTCAGCTCATTTGGTTTGATTCAGTGTTGTATTAATATGGCATCTAGTCAACTATTCTGCCTTGAAAAGATATATTCTTAAAATCCTTTAGAATTACTAGGCTTTCTAATTAATTCTGTGTGAAAATTTGGTCAACATTAGAATCTTTGAGATAAGACAGTCTTTCTGACATAAGCATAAACATTTCCAGAGATCATTATAACTACATATGCATTTCCAAAGAAGCTAGTAGAAAGAGATTATATATTTTTACTTTTTTACATTTGTACAAATTTCTTTTAAAAAGCTTTTCTAGTATAGAGTGCTCTAACAGTTAACTCTGTTAACCTGCATATTATTTGTTTTTCATCTGACCTTGGTAAAGGAATTTGATTATATATATCAGCAGTTCTTAACCTTCTTTTCTGCTCCCAAGACACCTGAGATGTAGAATCCTTTACAGAGCTTCACAGTGGTTGTTAGTTTATGTGGTGATGCAGGAGTGCAACTAGTGGAACTTTCAGAGGTGCTGGTCTAATTTGAAAAGACTGCTCAGATAATTCTAATATACTTCTTTCTTCCCTATTCTGTGATCTTGATAATTTCTAAGCATAATGCACTCCATTTCTTTTCTTTTTTTCTTTTTTTTTTTTTTTTGGTACCTTGATCTTAAACTTTTAACATGAATAATTCTCAGACAATATACAACTTTTCAAAATACATGAACTCTGTTCACTACATTGTTCTACATTTCAATCCATTATTAATATTTGTAGTATCTCAGTAATTTGAAGAAATTATTTTACTGTCTTCTGATTCTGTGGTTGCTATTGAGAAGATCTTTGTCCATTTAATTTTTGTTATTTTTTATTTAGTTTGTCATTTTTCTTTGACTGTTTTGGATATCTTCTCTTTGTCTTTGCTGTTCTACAGATATGTTCTTTTGTGCCTGTATGTGGATTTCTTTATAATTATTCTGTTTGCAGGGTGCCTGGTTATCTCAGTCAGTTGAGCATCTGACTTAAACTCAGATCATGATCTTGCAGTTCATGAGTTCAAGCCTCACATTGGGCTTGCTGCTCTCAGCGCAGAGCCTGCTTGGGATCCTCTGCCCCCCACCCCCACCTCTGCCCACCCCTGGCTTGCGCTCTCTCAAAAATAAACAAACATTAAAAATAATTATTATTCTGTTTGGGATTTGTTGTGCTTCCTAAATCTGAACATTCATGTCTTTCATCGATTTTGGAAGAACCTCAGACATTTCTTCTTTAAACATTGCCTCTTTCTCTTTCTTTCTGTACCCTCTTTTTTCATATCTCAAATTGATATATTTGTTAGATCTTCTTGTTTTGCCCTCCATGTCTTTTAGGTTCACTCTCAGATCTAACTCTTTGTGCCTCTGGTTTGCATTTCTAAATACTTTCTTCAGATCTGTCTTCCAGTTCATTAATTTTTTTTCTGCTGATTTTGATTAGCTTTTTATTCTGTCCCTTGAGTTTTTAATTTCTAGATATTCTTTTTGGTCTTTTTTCAAATCTAATAGGTCTTCTTATTTTTTTGGGTAGGATATGGTTCCTTCCTGATGACATTTATTCCCTTTTTTTTTAAAGCTTAAACATTCTAAAAATTCTTTAAAAAATTTTTTTTAATGTTTATTTATTTTTGAGACAGAGACAGAGCTTGAGACAGACAGAGGGAGACACAGAATCCGAAGCAGCACCAGACTCTGAACTGTCAGCACAGAGCCCAACACACGGCTCGAACTCACAAACTATGAAATCATGACCTGAACTGAAATTGGACGCTTAACCAACTGAGCCACCCAGGCCCCCCTAAACATTCTTATTTCATATTCTGTATCCTATAATTCCATATCTGAAATTTTTGGATATCTAATTCTGCTCTGTAATTTATCTTGTAATTAGCTTATGATAGCCTGCTTTCTAATGTATTTTATACTTGTGAATAATGAGCTTATATTTTTTGGGACTTTATAGGACTTCTGTGAAGCCTGAATTTATGGGTTCTTTAATGTTGACAGGATTTTCATTTTCATCTGTCATTACTACAGGGTGGGATCACCCAGAAAACAGTTAATTTCTTTTTTTTTTTTTTTTTTTTCAACGTTTATTTATTTTTGGGACAGAGAGAGACAGAGCATGAACGGGGGAGGGGCAGAGAGAGAGGGAGACACAGAATCGGAAGCAGGCTCCAGGCTCCGAGCCGTCAGCCCAGAGCCTGACGCGGGGCTCGAACTCACGGACCGCGAGATCGTGACCTGGCTGAAGTCAGACGCTTAACTGACTGCGCCACCCAGGCGCCCCGAAAGCAGTTAATTTCTGAACTTGGATTCCCAGACCACACATGTGGTATAAATTTAAACCCCAAATCTGAGTGAGGGGCAGGACTATGGTAACAAATTTTCAGGGTAGTTTTTTTTAACTACTAACTTTATCCCTTTGATAGTGGTTAAATTTTACAGAAAAAAAAAAGTTATTGCTATAAAATGTACATACCAAATATTGAACTAAAGATAGCCCTTTGAGGGTCGGAGCTATATGGTGAGGGCCTAGGGGAAAGTGTCTCAGTTACAGCTTCCGTCTTGGGTAGTATCAGTACTTTTATACCTGTTCCCTTCCTGATTGATAAAACCCTGGTTGATAAAACCTGTAACAGATGTTCCCAAAGGCAAAGTTTCAGCATCAGCTTGCTTCTCTTATTTCCAGCTTTCTTTTAATTTTGGCTTCTAGAATTTGCTTTAATTCTTTTTTTTAATTATTATTATGGTAAAGAACATATCACATTAAATTTACCATGTTAACCATTTTTTTTAATTTGAGTATAGGTGACACACAATGTTACATTAGTTTCAGGTGTACAGTATAGTGATTCAACAACTCTTTGTTATGCTATGCTCACCAGTGTAGCATATTAACCATTTTTAAGGGATAATTCAGCAGTGTTAAGTATATTCACATTAGTGTGCAATAAAGTTCTAGAACTTTTTCATTTTGCAACACTGAAACCCCATACCCACTAAATGCTAATTTGCCCTTCACCTTCCTTTTTAATGAACTGATATATTAATTAATGGGCTGTTAATTATATTTCCAGCATATCTAGGTTTTGGGATGTTCTTTATACCAAAAAGTATTTCATTATATCTATTTCTGTTATGCAGATTGTTACATAGCTATGTAGATATATTTACCAGAAGATTTTATGGGAAATACATTAAAATTTTAAGCCTCATAAGATGAAACACAGTGGTTAGGTCTTAGACAATGTAATATACTCACAAGGAGTGGTAATGTATTGTGACTGAATTCTCTTTGGCTTATGAAGGAAATGGGAAGACATGATGACCTTTGGTCCTTATTCTACATGTTGGTGGAGTTTGTGGTTGGTCAGCTGCCTTGGAGAAAAATAAAGGACAAGGTAATTTTGAAAACGGAAATGGAAATAACAGTTTTAGTAGGGGAAGGAATAAAAATTTCTCCTGAGTAGGCATAATTGATGAGAACATACTTACATATAAAAATTAAAATTAAGCTGATATTAAAGATCTAATGTTAGGATTTTTTTTCTGTGTGCATGGAGAATAGATACTCCTTTGAGTATCTATTAAATCATCACTTCTGATTTGATTTCTAGCTTTCCCTCTTTTCACTACTTATCCCATATTCATTTTTATAAGTCAAGTAAGTTTTTAAATTTTAATTGTTACATTATATTGTTTGATTTGAAAACTGTGAACAAATGTGTTGGTAAAGAAAAGTAGACTAGATTTAACTCTTTAACTCTAGATAACTCTTTTTTTGGGTGAACTGTCAATTCACTGATGCAGAACTCTGTTACCCTTTTGATTATCCTCCCCTCTCCCCCTAAGGCATTGTGCATTAAGCTATTAGTAAGAGCTCAATTCTTGCTTTATACTTAATTACCACTATCTCATTCCCTAGTACATACCCTTGAGACTATTACTGAGAGGCTGTTAATGTGTAGCTGCCAAGAGAAATTGACTTTAGTTCCTGTTCTCTTTACTTCCCAGGAGCAAGTAGGCTCTATTAAGGAGAGGTATGACCACAGGCTTATGTTGAAACATCTCCCTCCAGAATTCAGCATCTTTTTGGACCACATCTCTTCTTTGGATTATTTTACAAAACCAGACTACCAGGTAATCATCTTTGGGAGTTCTGTGGGCTAATCCTTCTCTCTCATTTAGTCTTTGTCTTCACTTACTGTAGCTTTGAGGGTATTGTATATGAGTATGGGAGGTCCTAGAATGATATTATTTTAATACATCCTGAGAAATGTGGTGACTGACTGATGAGGACTGTGTGTGTGTGTGTGTGTGTGTGTGTGTGTGTGTGTGTGTTCCTATCTGGAAGAACATACTTCATTAGAGTTTTAGATTTGTGTATGGTTGAACAGATTTTACTGTTCCTGCTGTGATTCATCTGGTATATAGAACTGCTGATAGTTGAAATTATGTAAATCCTATAGCTAATTTGTTGACCAGAAGGAAATGTCCAGCTAGGTAATGTATCTGTTGAGGGCTTAGGGCTATATTATCGTATGTTAATATGCTATGGAACAACAGTTGGTGAAGATCATTGGCTCCATTTTATCTGTGGTCAGTGAATCATTTCCTTAGGGTTTCCATTAATAAGGCCTTATAAGGATTGACTAAGTTTACCACAAATTGCACCCCTGGCCCCAACCAACTGTATTTCAGAAGATTCTTTTGCTCTCAGGGAGAACTTAATATAGCTTAAGGCAAAATAATCACTACCACTGAAGACATAAATGAAGCCACCCATAGATTAAACCAGGCATATGTCATTTCATTCCACTTTGCTTTATTGCACTTTGCAGATATTGCATTTTTTACAAATTGAAGGTTTGTGGCAACCCTGCATTGAGCAAGTCCATCAGCACCATTTTCCAATAGCATTTACTTATTTTGTGTCTCTGTGTCACATTTTGATAATTGTGAAATATGGCATACTTTTTCGTTATTGTTATATAGTGATCTGTAATCAGTGATCTTTGATGTTACAACTGTAATTGTCTTGGGGTACCATGAAACATACCCATGTAACATAGTAAACTTAATCCATAAATGTTATGTGTGTTCTGACTGCTCCACCGACCAGCCATTCCCTGTCTCTCCTTCTGCCTGAGCTTCCCTATCCCCTGAGACACAACAATATTGAAATTAGGTCAGCTAGTAACCCTATGATGGCCTGTCAGTGTTCAGGTGAAAGGAAGAGTTGCACATCTCTCACTTTAAATCAGAAGCTGGAAATGACTCAGCTTAGTGGGGAAGGTATGTCAAAAGCCAAGATAGGCTGAAAGCTAGACCTTTTGTGCTGAACAGTTAGCCAAGTAGTGATTGCAAAGGAAAAGTTCTCGAAGGAATAGATATGATATTATTTTAATACATCCTGAGAAATGTGGTGACTGACTGATGAGGACTGTGTGTGTGTGTGTGTGTGTGTGTGTGTGTGTGTGTGTGTGTTCCTATCTGGAAGAACATACTTCATTAGAGTTTTAGATTTGTGTATGGTTGAACAGATTTTACTGTTCCTGCTGTGATTCATCTGGTATATAGAACTGCTGATAGTTGAAATTATGTAAATCCTATAGCTAATTTGTTGACCAGAAGGAAATGTCCAGCTAGGTAATGTATCTGTTGAGGGCTTAGGGCTATATTATCGTATGTTAATATGCTATGGAACAACAGTTGGTGAAGATCATTGGCTCCATTTTATCTGTGGTCAGTGAATCATTTCCTTAGGGTTTCCATTAATAAGGCCTTATAAGGATTGACTAAGTTTACCACAAATTGCACCCCTGGCCCCAACCAACTGTATTTCAGAAGATTCTTTTGCTCTCAGGGAGAACTTAATATAGCTTAAGGCAAAATAATCACTACCACTGAAGACATAAATGAAGCCACCCATAGATTAAACCAGGCATATGTCATTTCATTCCACTTTGCTTTATTGCACTTTGCAGATATTGCATTTTTTACAAATTGAAGGTTTGTGGCAACCCTGCATTGAGCAAGTCCATCAGCACCATTTTCCAATAGCATTTACTTATTTTGTGTCTCTGTGTCACATTTTGATAATTGTGAAATATGGCATACTTTTTCGTTATTGTTATATAGTGATCTGTAATCAGTGATCTTTGATGTTACAACTGTAATTGTCTTGGGGTACCATGAAACATACCCATGTAACATAGTAAACTTAATCCATAAATGTTATGTGTGTTCTGACTGCTCCACCGACCAGCCATTCCCTGTCTCTCCTTCTGCCTGAGCTTCCCTATCCCCTGAGACACAACAATATTGAAATTAGGTCAGCTAGTAACCCTATGATGGCCTGTCAGTGTTCAGGTGAAAGGAAGAGTTGCACATCTCTCACTTTAAATCAGAAGCTGGAAATGACTCAGCTTAGTGGGGAAGGTATGTCAAAAGCCAAGATAGGCTGAAAGCTAGACCTTTTGTGCTGAACAGTTAGCCAAGTAGTGATTGCAAAGGAAAAGTTCTCGAAGGAAATTAGAAATGCTACTCCAGTGAACACATGACTGATTAGAAAGCAAAACAGCCTTATTACTGATATGGAGAAAGATTTAGTGGTCTGAAAAGAAGATCAAGCCAGCCACAGCGTTCCCTTAAGCCAATGCCTAATCCAGAGCAAGGCCCTAACTTTTTTCAATTCTGTGAAGGCTGAGAGAGGTGAGGAAGTTTCCAAAGAAGAGTTTGAAGCTAGCAGAGTTTGGTTCATGAGGCTTAAGGAAAGAAGCCCTCATCATGACATAAAAGTACAAGGTGAAGCAAGTGCTGAGATAGAAGCTGCAGCAAGTTATCCAGAAGATCTAGCTTCTGAAGGTGGCCACTACACTAAACAACAGATTTTCAATGTAGAAGGAACAGCTTTCTATTGGAAGAAGAGCCATTTAGGGCTTTCATAGCTAGAGAAGAAAAGTCAATGCCTAGCTTCAGAGGTTCAAAGGGCAGGTTGACTCTCTTGTTGGAAGTTTTTGCAGGGGCGCCTAGGTAGCTCAGTCAGCTGAGCAGGCATCTGACTCCTGATTTTGGCTCAAGTCATGATCCCAAGGTTGTGGGATCAAGTCCCGTGTCAGGCTCCATGAAGCCTGCTTAAGATATTCTCTCTCTCTCTCTCTCCCTCTCTCTCCCCCCTTCTCCCTCCCTCCCTCTCCCCTCCCCCCTTCCGCCCCTCTCCCCCACTTGTGCTGGCTGGCGCTCTCTCCTCTAAAAAAATCAAATCAAATAAAAAAGAAGAAGCTACTGCAGCCGGTGATTTGAAGTTGAAAGCAGTGCTCATTTACCATTCTGAATATCTAAGGGCTCTTAAAAATGCTAAGTCTACTCTGCCTGTGTTCTGTAAATGGAATAGCAATGCCCAGATGACAGCATATCTGTTTAAAACATGGTTTACTGAATATTTTAAGCCCCCTGTTAGGACCTACCACTCAGAAAAAAAGATCCCTTTCAAAATATGACTGCTCACGGACAATGGACATGGTCACCCAAGATCTCTGTTGGAGATGTACAATGAGATTAATGTTTTCATGCTTGCTAATACAGTATCCATTGTGCAGCCCGTGAATCAAGAAGTCATTTCAACTTGCAAGTCTTACTGTTTAAGAAATATGTCTTATAAGGCAATAGCTGCTATAGATGATTCCTCTGATGTATCTGGACAAACTAAATTGAAAACTTTCTGGAAAGGATTTACCATTCTGGATGCCGTGAATAATACTGATGATTCATGGGAAGAGGTCAGAATGTTACCATGAACAGGAGTCTGGAAGAAGTTGATTCCAACCCTCATGGATGACTTTGAAGGGTTCAAGACTTTCAGTAGAGGAAGTAACTGGAGGTGTGACGGAAATAGCAGGAGAACTAGCATTACACATGGAGCCTGAAAACATGACTGAATGGCTGCAATCTCATGATAAAACTGTAAGAGATGAGTGACTTCTTATGGATGAGCAAAGAAAAGTGGTTTCTTGAGATGGAAGCTACTTCTGGTGAAGAATGCTGTGAAGATTGTTGAAATGAAAACAAAGAATTTAGAATATTCCATAAACTTGGTTGATGAAGCTGTGGCAGGGTTTGAGAGGATGGACTCCAGTTTTGAAAGAAGTCCTGAGTGGCTCAGTTGGTTAGGCATCCGATTTAGGCTCAGGTCATGATCTCACAGTTTGTGAGTTTGAGCCCCATGTCAGGCTCTGTGCTGACAGCTCAGAGCCTGGAGCCTGCTTCAGATTCTGTCTCCCTCTCTTTTTCTGCCCCTCCCCCACTTGTGCACACATGTGCTCGCTCTCTCTCAAAAATAAATAAATAATAAACATTAAAAAAAAGGTATCACATGGAACAGAGAGATCACTTGTAAAAGGAATAGTCAATCAGTGTGGCAAACTTCATTGTTGTCTTAATGTAAGAAATTGCTATAGGGACGCCTGGGTAGCTCAGTCGGTTAAGCGGCTGACTTCGGCTCAGGTCATGATTTCGCGGTCCATGAGTTCGAGCCCCGAGTCGGGCTCTGTGCTGACAGCTCAGAGCCTGGAGCCTGTTTCAGATTCTGTGTCTCCCTCTCTCTGACCCTCCCCTGTTCATGCTCTGTCTCTCTCTGTCTCAAAAATAAATAAACATTAAAAAAAAACTTTTTTTTAAATAAATTGCTATAGCTACCTCCACGTTCAGCAGCCACCACCCTGAGTAGTCAACAGCTATCAACATCAAGGCAAGACCCTCTACCACCAAAAAGATTCACTTGCTGAGAGCTCAGATGATAGTTAGCATCTTATAGAAATATTTTTGTTTTTAAAAAATTTTTAAAAAAATTTTTTTTTCAACGTTTATTTATTTTTGGGACAGAGAGAGACAGAGCATGAACGGGGGAGGGGCAGAGAGAGAGGGAGTCACAGAGTCGGAAACAGGCTCCAGGCTCTGAGCCATCAGCCCAGAGCCCGACGCGGGGCTCGAACTCACGGACCGCGAGATCGTGACCTGGCTGAAGTCGGACGCTTAACCGACTGCGCCACCCAGGCGCCCCTAAAAATTTTTTTAAATTTATTTTATTTTATTCTTTATTTTAGAGAGAGCACATGCACAAGTAGGGGAGAGGGGCAGAGGGAGAGAGAATTTTAAGCAGGCTCCACATTCAGCATGTATCCCAACATGGGGCTCATTCCCACAACCCTGGTATCATGACCTGAGCCAAAATCAAGAGTCGGATGCTCAACTGACTGAGCCATCCAGGCACCCTCCAATAAATATTTTTAATTAAGGCATGTACATTGTTTTCTTTTTGGATATAATACTATTGTACACTTAATAGTATACAATACAGTAGAAATAACTTTCATATGCACTGGGAAGCCAAAAAATTCGCTTGATTTGCTTGATTCTGGTATTTGCTTTATTCTGGTGGTCTAGAACCCAATCTGCAATATCTCTGAGGTGTAACTATAAAAATGGTGTATCAGTTTATCATTTTCATATACAAAGGACAATACATAGACTTTACTGTTAATGAAAATTTTACATTCATCAGTGTTGCCCAGTTGAAAGACTCTGAACAGCATAGTGAACTTATTTGTATGTGGTAGCTATTTCTGTGTGAAATGGCAGCTTTTGTATAACATATAAACAAGATATAAAACAGAGAGGCAATATATAGCCTTGAGTACTTAGAGACGTTGAGTGGGTCAACTTGTCACCTTCTTTCCTGTGTGGCTTTTTGCATTAATAACTATAGATTGTGTAACAAATGGAGAAAATCCATTGTATGCAAGTCACTTTGGAATATATTCTTTTTTTTTTTTTTTTTTTTAATTTTTTTTTTTTCAACGTTTATTTATTTTTGGGACAGAGAGAGACAGAGCATGAACGGGGGAGGGGCAGAGAGAGAGGGAGACACAGAATCAGAAACAGGCTCCAGGCTCTGAGCCATCAGCCCAGAGCCTGACGCGGGGCTCGAACTCACGGAGCGCGAGATCGTGACCTGGCTGAAGTCGGACGCTTAACCGACTGCGCCACCCAGGCGCCCCTGGAATATATTCTTATAGTTACATTTTATATGTATTTCTGAAATGCACAGAATTCATATTACTTGTAATAAAATTCTACCTGTAATACTAGATTCAGGAGGAGCTGGAAAATGTTCCAACTTTCTCATCTTAGGTGCTAATAATTTTTTATTGATAGAGTTTGCATGGGAGTATAAAAGTTGAGCAAGGAAAATAATTTTGATCACATTCAGCACTTAAGTTATGTCTATAATCTAAAGAAAACTATTGTATTCACTAGCTTAAGTTTGAAAGTTAGATTTATAATTATTTTATTTAATTTTTAAATTTTTTTAATGTTTATTTTTTGAGAGAGAGACAGAGTACAAGTGGGGGAAAGGCAGAGAGAGAGAGAGAGAGAGAGACACACAGATTCCGAAGCAGGCTCCAGGCCCCAAGCTGCCAGCACAGAGCCCGATGTGGGGCTTAAACCTACAGACCATGAGATCATGACCTGAACTGAAGTTGGTTGCTGAACCAGCTGAGCCAGCAAGGCACCCGTTTATAATTACTTTAAATTAACATATTCTTATTCTCATGTTTTTCATTTGGACATTCTCCTAGGAGCTTCTCTGTGTCTTTGTCATCTAATAACAAAACAAAATATAATAATTTTACTACTTTTGGAAGAGAGAGAGCAGGCAAAATATTTTCTTTTGGTTCTTTCTGGCTCTCTGATCTCTCATAAGCAGTGAGTGGGAGCAGAGGACAGGTGGAAAGGAGAAAGATAATTGGGGAAAAGATTTTGGTGTGCCTGGTATGTTCTCATGACTAGTATCAATGTCACATCAGGTTCCAAAAAGGTCTGACTGCATCTTCTGTCTCTTGCTTCCCTCACAGAGTCCTCCTATGGACTTCATTTTGAGAAAAATTACTCTGCTTTGAATCTGAACACTTTGTGAACTAATGCTGTCCACATGGTTAATTTTACAGTTTGGTGTCTGTTTGGGAATATGAGTTTAATTACTGTTCTTTCAAAATTTTAAATTCCTCATTGGACAACCATTGTGGTTAAAAACAATAATGAAATCTTCTATCAACAAGCAAAAAACAAAAAACAAAAAACAAAAAAAAAACCTAGTATTTAGCATGACTGCTTCCGTAGCTACATCAAAGGTCAAAAAACATTATGTCTTGTATGTTCTGAGCCAAGACTGGAGTGAATATATTTTGTAATCAGAGTGTTAAATGATGCTGTTTTACAAAGCCATGTTCACTTTGAATGTCTCTGCTTTGTAAGCCCTTAAAAGTCAGAATTTCTTGCCAGAAAACATTTCCATCTTAACAAGTTGCACATAGCCAACACCTCATCCAGTAGCCATCTAGTCCAGACCTAGAGAGAAGAGTTGTTTTGCTCTTAACCAGGAATCTTTTATGCATGTCTTAGAATAATGGCTGGCACTTGCTTTTGGAAAGAGTTATAGTATTTTGGGAAACTACGTCCAAGTTTATCAGTGCTTAGTATTTATGTATAAGTGTATCTTCCCAGCTGGCTTTAAGTCCTGGAGGTACAACCATGTCTTCTTTTTTTGTCTTGCACTATCCTCACACTGTGCCTGGCACCTAAGTTTTCAGCAAATGTTAGGAAAATTCAATTTAATCTTAGTTTGCCCACAATCACCTACTAAGGAAATCTATAAATGCTGTTTTCTATCTGTTAAACTAAGTGAAGCTATCAGAATTATAGCCATGATTGAAACAGAGATCATATTATGAATATTATGGGGGTTTTTTTTGAGAGAGAGAAAGCATGAGCAGGGGAAGGGCATGGGGGGGGGGAGGGAGGGAGGGAGGGAGGGAGAGAGAGAGAGAGAGAAGAGAAACAGACAGACTCCCAAGCAGACTCCATGCTCAGCCCAAAGCCCACATGGGAGCTCTTTCTCACAACTGTGAGATCATGATCTGAGCCAAGAGCAAGAGTCTGATGCTCAACCATCTGAGCCACCCAGGTGCCCCCAAATATCTGAAAGAGGATAAATTAAATTCTGAAAGAGGATAGCAACTCTAAGAAAAAGATGCTGGGATATGAATCTCTTCAGATGATAAAATTCTCTAGTTTTATACATGTACAAATACACACACACATGTGAGTGCATGTAAAATGTGAAATTTGATAAGCTCTGTGGATTGTACCCATGTAATTTTCCTGGTTTGGATATTGCACTCTAGCTATTTAAGGTGTTATTATTGGAGCACACTGGGTGAAGGGGATTTCTCTGTACTATTATTGTAATTTACTATTAATCTTTAATTATTTCAGATTAAAGAAAAAATGCTGGGCCAACATTTTCAGAAATGTACATAATGATTAAAAACACTCAACCCTATTGTGACCACCACGTAATTTAAATAATCCTTTTTAAAGTATTTTGAGAAAGGAAAATATCTCTGAGGAGTAAATAGGAAAATCTTAGCTTGAATTCCACCACAAGACTCCACATGTAGGTGACACAGTTACTAGTTAATGGGAAACTAACATAGCATCAGATTGGATAAAGAAGAACCCTTGGGGTGGGGGGCGCCTGGGTGTCTCAGTCAGTTGAGTGTCCGACTCTTGATTTTGACTCAGGTCATGATTCCAGGGTTGTGGGATCAAACCCCACATCAGGCTCTGCACTGAGCATGGAGCCTGCTTAAGATTCTCTGTATCTCCCTCTGCCCCTCCCCGCCACTCACTCACTCTCTCTCAAAAAAAAAAAAAAAAAAAAAAAATTAAAAAATAAAAGAACTCTTGGTGCCTTTGCACATTATTGTCATGGGAATGACACCTAACAATGCCATAGCAATACATGGGTAGGGTTATTATCCCCATTTTATGGAGACTTACTTTAGACCTGTTGCCTGGGAAAACTGGTGGTTTCCAGTAGTGGTACTGGAAGTGGTGTCTGAACCCAATTTCTGACTCATTCCAAAAAGCCCTGTTTTTTACCATCTTGACTTCTTTGGAGAGGTGGCCACAAACACAGCAGCCACTGTAAAACAAATACTAACATGACTGGTTAATAAAAATGCAGTGAAAGAACTACAGAGTCATATGAAGAATTATTAGAAATTCTTGTCAGTAATTAATGGAATCATGTGATCCTGACAAAAGACCACAAAAGTATTTTTATTAGAGTGTTCCAGTGATGTGAAGCATTGTTTAGCAAGTTGAGAAGACCAATAAAACCCATAAATATCCACACTGTTGGTGAACCTAAAACTAAAATGTATATATCAGCCAGTTCATACAGTGCCACAGCATTGCTAAAATCAGAGTATATGATAGGAAATCCAAAGCTGACCACATTTCTTACTAATCTTGTTAATATACTTCCCAGGTTTAGGAATGGGACTGTTTAAGCAGAGGTTGCATCAGAATGCAGCAGGCTTGCCTCTTGCTGTTTTAAGATTCCCCTGAGTCTGATGTCATTGGAGTTAAATTTTTCAGAAGGCCTAGATGGGCTGTTAGGAAGCAAAAACATAAGAGATTGAGCTGGAGAATAACAAGGGGGAACCTCCCATAAATTAGAGGGTCAGGGAAGGTCTATTTGTTCTGTGCTGTACCTTCCATCCTTCTGCCTTCTGCTGCTGGGTCTCTGGTGTCACCATCTTAGTAACAGACTTTTTTATCTGAGGCCCAAAGGCATATGCTGCATACGTTTATACTCTGATAAATGTAAGAAAATAATTCCATGATAAAAGGACATCTGGCATAAAAACTGCTTAGGATCGTTCCTTGGCAGCCCGGTACGGGCTGTAGCAGTGTGGCAGTGGCTGTCTGAGTGCTCACACAGCAAGGCGGGTACTGCCTCAGGGACAGGGACTCCATTTTCAGGAGGCATGCAGCTCGCTCTGTGAGAACCTCTATTTCCAAAGTCAAGAGAGTAGTCCAAGGTGTGCCATTTCTGTTCCCATATGCTGGGTCTCAATCCATCTTCCTTCTGGGTTTTCTGTAGCCCTCTAACTCTGACAATTTGGGGAAGTCTAAGCTATAACATAGGTAACTTAAGTCAACAAAAATATGACCAAAATCAAATTTCTTAGGTCTTATAGCCATGCCGTTTCCAGTTCCTTTTATCTATTTAGTTTCCTTTTCTACATGTGTTATTTTTTCCTTGGGATTTAAATGAAAGGTAGCGTTATATGAATCTTTTAGTTAATATTATCACAAATACTTGTTCTTGAAATGTTTTGAGAGTAACTATTTAAAGGTTCTGGACTCGTAATTCCAACATGGGTTTCTCTCCCTACCCCCCGCCGCCTCAGCCTGATAGTTCTCTGGCACCAGCTGGGTGTCCTACAATTCAACTCATTTTGACACTATCTACCCAGAGATAGATGGCATCAGATTCCACAGGTTAAGGACTCAGTCCCAGAAGACGGCCCTCCACTTCAGATGCCATTCGCAAGTCCTGGTTGTCACCTGTACTTCTGACTGACCTATGACTATAAACCAAAGGTTCCCACAACCCCTTCCTTGGGCCTGGTTAATTTGTTAGAGTGGCTCACAGGCCTTGGGAAACCAGTTTTCTCACTAGATTACTGGTTTGTCACAAAGGATTTAACTTTGAAAGAGCCAGATGGAAGAGATGCATAGGGCAAGCTATGGGGAAAAGGTGTGGAGCCTCCATGCCCTCTCTGCGGGCACCACTCTCTCAGCACCTCCATTATGTTTACCAACCCAAGAGCTCTCCAAACCACATCCTTTTTAGTTTTTATAGAGACTTCATTATATAGGCATGATTGATTAAATGATTTACCATTGTTGATTGATTCATCTTCTAGCCCCTCTCTTGTTTCCTGGAGGCCAGGGGATGGGACTGAAAGTTACAAGTCTCTAATCACATTGTTGCCAGCCCTTATCCAGAGGAGCTTTCCAAAAGTTACCTCATTAACAAAAACCCAGTTGTGGTGGGAAGGGGCTTGTTATGAATAACAAAATAGTCATTTCATGTTTATGGCTCTAAAGTGATTTCAGGAACTGAGGACTATAGATCAAACATTATTATATCAAAAGATGCTCCTATTGCTCTTTTCTTTCAGGAAATTTCAAGGTTTTGGGAGCTGTGTGCCGGAAACTATGGACAAAGACCAAATATACATAAGAAATATATTCTGGTCATGTGATTGACCAAACTTATAACTTACAAATCACAACACTGCTGTTATATAAAAAGTATTGTGTTAGATACTGTGATCAGACGTGCACCAACCTCTTGGAGCTTACAGTTTGGGTGAAAGAGAGAAACCAATCAAATAATCAGAAATAGCTATAAATATACCATTGATAGCATTTGGTCACCTTGTTGAGATGTTTTCTTCACTGGGCATCAAAAACAGCACACACTTGATTCTCCTATCTCATTGACCACTCCTTCTTGGTTTCCTTTGCCGAGTCTTCTTTCCAACCAAATGTTGGAGTGCCCTAGGCCTTTGCCCTTTGACCTCTTGATACCTACTCTCCTTAGATGATATCATCCAGTTCAGTGACTTTAAATAATACCTTTTCATATCTATATGCTGACTGTCAAATTTGTATCTATATACCCTATTCCTCCCTGAAACTTTCAGTATCCCAATCCTCAAACTCTCATAAAGGATGATCTTTGTGAGTGAGATCTTTATCCACGTCACATCAGAGTTTTAGAATTTAAAGACAAAAAAATGAGGGGTGCCTGGCTAGCTCAGTCAGTAGAGCATGCAACTCTTCATCTTGGGGTTGTGAGTTTGAGCCCCATGTTAGGTTTAGAGATTACTTAACAATAAAATCTTGGGGCACCTGGGTGGTTCAGTCAGGCAAGCATCCAACTCCTGATCTCAGGTCAGGTCTTGAACTCAGGGTGGTGATTTCAAACCCCACCATGAGCTCCACGTTTGGTATGGAGCCTACTAAAAAAAATTAAAAAGAAAGAAAATTAGATCTTGAACAAATGAAGACAAAAAAATTGAAATATATAATATAAACCAAATAAAGAGGCAGATTTCTTTGTGATAATTTGTGTATATGCACCCACATACAGCTGAATAATTTTTCAGCCCCCCCCCCAAAAATTGTAAGGAAGTACAATCAACTTCTGTATACCTAGATATACCAACTGTTAACACTCTTCACTTACATCAAACCATATAAAATGCCCGTTTGACAAAAAAAATGATCACCTTGATGATTGAAACTGAATACACATGTATATACATACAACACAAATATTCTTTTGCCAAACCATCTGAAAGTAGGTTTTAGATAAGACACTTCATTATGTATCTTCTAAAAACAAAGACATTCTCCTGCATAACTATAAACTGGTAACCCAATTGAGAAAAATCAGTATTAATTCAATATCATCATCAACATATAGTCCTTATTCAAATTCCCCCATTTGTACGATTGTTCTTTGTTTTGTTTTGTTTTATTTTTTTAAATCCTACTACAAAACCAATTGTGAGTCTGGCAGCTTTCTCAAGGAATAAAGCAATGATGTTTATTGTTAGCTTACTCTAGTGTTTTTCTTTATGGTTTAGCTTCTGACATCCGTGTTTGACAACAGCATCAAGACCTTTGGAGTAATTGAGAGTGATCCTTTTGACTGGGAGAAGACTGGAACTGATGGTTCCCTAACAACCACCACTACTTCTGCCACCCCTCAGCTGCACACCCGTTTGACCCCTGCAGCAATTGGGTATGTCCTAAACAGATTATTTACCAGTGGCTTTCTTGCGTGCACTGTGTTAGCAGAAATGTCTTTTATTTCATCCAGGTTCCTTCAGATGACAAAATGCTAAGACATATGAGAAAGCCTATGGTTTTCCTTGAATTAATATTGCTCTTACATATGTCTGTTCAGATTTACTTTTCTTAGAAAGTGTTTATAGGTCATACTGTGAAATGGGAGCTTTGAGCTGGTATGGCTTGTTGATGTCAGATTTACAATGGGTATTCCTCACAATGAGAAGGAATTGTTTGATTTTAGTTCTAAAGAATATATAGGAGCCTGGAAAGAATGAACCACAATTATACCTAACTATACTATGCTTAAGTTTAGTGTGAACAAAACATGTAGCTTGTTGCTCTAAGAAGGTGATTTAATTTACAAAGTGTTTTAGGAACAGGTTATGGTGTATTGCCATCATCTTGGTTTTGTTTGTTTTCTCCCTTACATGCATTAAATACAGTTGGTTTTGTTTGTTATTTTTAAAATTGGGGGGCAGGGTTGTCCTTTTTTTTTTCCTGACCCATTTTTACCTGCTCTGGTTGCTTTAAACTATTTAGTTAACAATGAAAAAAGTAAGTAGGGAAAAATCATCATATAAATGGAGCTAATTGTGATAAACTAATCCATTGTTTTTGATTTTATATTGAAAGATGGGATCACCAGAGCTTATTGAATCAGAAGAGCTTACATGGACTTACATAACTGGAGATGATATCTTTTTTTTTTTTTTTTTTTCAACGTTTATTTATTTTGGGGACAGAGAGAGACAGAGCATGAACGGGGGAGGGGCAGAGAGAGAGGGAGACACAGAATCGGAAACAGGCTCCAGGCTCTGAGCCATCAGCCCAGAGCCTGACGCGGGGCTCGAACTCACGGACCGCGAGATCGTGACCTGGCTGAAGTCGGATGCTTAACCGACTGCGCCACCCAGGCGCCCCTGGAGATGATATCTTTGATTAGCTAGTCTGAGAGTTCTTAAGTGGGGCACCCTGACTGTCTACATTAGAATCATCACAGATGTTTGTTTAAAGTACCCATTTGTTGGAGCCACCCCAGACTTACTGAATCAAAATGTCCAAGGCACAGAATGTTTCTCTTGCTTCTCTGAGTTTAGAACCCACTGCCCTAGTCCAGCCACTCCCTTTTACAATAGAGGAAATAATCCTAACACTGAGTGAATCAATCATCCAACTGTAGGTAAATATTAGCAACAGAGCTAGAACCTGTCTAGAAATTTTGATTCTTGTTTTAGTGCCTTTGTCCTCCTCCTTTGATTGTTGTTAGAAGTAGATAAGTCTCAAACTTGCAAAAATCCAGGTGATAGGGCTTCATGGTAGCTGAAGTCAGTGAAGACAGTTTAAGTTCCCATCTCTCAATGTTTCCTCCTAAAATAAGACATAATAACAAGAAAGAAAAAATAAAACTACACAAAAACCATGTCCTCAACATAATTTGAAGACAAAGGATGCCTAGCCTAAACTCCAAAATAAGTAGAGAGAAACAAAAAACCACCAACCCTCTTATGTTCCTACTTCACTCAACCCTGCCCCCCAGGCTTTATAAAGGCAGATCACTAAAAACTGGGGGGAGGATTAGCAATGGGACTTAAGGTCGATCTTAAACCAACACCAGAAAAACTGAACCTGTCTTACAAATGAAATTATTAGAAAGTGTCTAGGTAGATCAGGTCATGAACTACCAGGAGGTAAAAAAAAAAAAAAAGCTATGATTCAAAATACATAGCTTCTGAAAGAAAGAAAGAAAGAAAGAAAGAAAGAAAGAGAGAGTAGGAGGGAGGGAGGGAAGAAGGAAGGAAGGAAGAAAGAAAGAAGAAGGAAGGAAGAAAGAGGGGGGAGTGAGGGAGAGAAGAAAGAAAGACAGAAAGAAAGAAGAAAAGAGACAAAACAGAAAGGAGAAGTGCCTTTTATCAGTTGAGTGGTGAAGGGTCCAATCAGCAGAGAGAAACTACATAGTAATTTGAACAGGGAAGGATGATACAAGGAGTCATTACCTATAATACAAAATTGGAACAATGTGGCATAGACTAGTAAGAAGTAGAAATACGGTGCTAGCAAATACAAAGTGTAGCTCCTACTGTTAAGGCTAAGATGAAGCATCCAAGGAAGAGCTCCACCAGCTCTGACTCCAGGGCTGAGTTCCTGACCTTGTTGGATTGCTCACTGGGTGCTCACTGGATGGCCAGGAAGTCACTCTGATGCCTGGTAGAATTTGCTGAAAATCTGCCCTCTGGAACTTGATGGAAATCTGTTCTCTGGGGTGTCAGAGAAAACTATTTGCTGGTGTGTCTCACCAGAGACACTGTGCCATAAAACTGCTATTTCTCAGGGAAGCTGTTGGTTGCTGACCTCTTTGTGCTGCAGGAAACAGGTGCTGAAGATGCTGAGGCGTGGCAGGATCCTTGTGCTGGGGAGAGCCATACACACTGGAGAGACTTGCCAAGCTGCACACTGGAGCTCTGACAGAACACTTTCCTCTTGCAGTGTCTCTTCAGTGCCCTCTGACACAAGCCCCAGTGCCAGCTGGCAAAGGAAAATATTTCAAGGGCTCAGATCCACTTTCACAGAACAGGCAAAAGGGATGAATTTCAAGCTGAAGGCAGTACATCAATAATTGCAGAAGGGCAAAAGGGGAAATAAAATTTACCTACAAAAAGGAGAACTATAAAATCAGGATACTGTATCTCTCTGACCATAAAAACAAGTAAAAATCCACTAATGTGTTTGGACTTTGTTATATTGACAGAAGAGGGCACCAAACAAACTACAAATCTCATGAACTACTTCACTACCGCAAAAATGAACAAGAAAAAGATTTCCAAGGTCCATTAAGTCTTACTGAAAAAAAATCAGAAGAGAAAATCTAATTCATACTAAGGAAATTTCCTTTCAGAGAATCAACCACAAAGAAGAAGAAAACTCTAAGATAAAACCCCAAATGGAAGTAAATATACTTGTGCATTTGAAGATAGGGATAATCACCTTGAATCAGAAATTTAAAAACTAAGAACAGAAATAGACCACAAAGTAGAGAAAGGAAGAAATGAGAGTTGACTGAACTGAATGGAAGAAAAAAAGATGTCTTAGAAGTGAAAAATTAGGGGTGCCTGGGTGGCTCAGTCGATTAAGCATCTGACACTTGGTCTCAGCTCAGGTCATGATAATATGTTTTGTGAATTCGAGCCCTGCATTGGGCTCAAGCTGGCAGTGCAGAGCCTGCTTGGGATTCTCTTTCTGTCCCTCTCTCTCTGCCCCTCCCATATGTGTGCTGGCGCTCGCTCGCTCTCTCTCTCTCTCTCAAAATAAACTTAAAAAATGAAAAAGTGAAAAAAATTATAAAGAGCATAAAGGAGAGTAGATTCAAATGAAAATTTAATAAGGGGCATTGATATAAAGTCGGGGGTGGGGGAGGGAAGCCCTAAAGGAATGAAAATAAGATAATCATTTAAAATGGCTAGAGAGAGAGTAGTAAAATGGAATGCTGACAGAGGAGGAATAGCATTCATTATCGATTAAGTTAGAGTCCCTAATGGAGGAAAACAAAACAATACTGGTTAAAACCAAGAAACTCTATAGCAAGATAAAATGAGAAAACAGGGGACTAAGAGCATTTAAAAAGGTGTACGTCCAGAGTACACCATTAGAACAAAAAGGCAAGGGGTGCCTGAGTGGCTCAGTCGTTCAAGAGTCTAACTCTTGATTTTGGCTCAGGTCATGATATCACAGTTCATGAGATCAAGCCCCTCAATGGGCTATGCACTGACCATGTGGGACCTGCTTGGGATTCTCTCTCTCCCTCTCCCTTGTCCCTCCCCTGCTTGTGCATGCATATTCTCTCTCTCTCTCTCTCTCTCTCTCTCAAAATAAATAAACTTCTTTATAGGCAAACTTAAAATACCCCCAAAAACAGAAAGAAAGAAAGAAAGAAAGAAAGAAAGAAAGAAAGAAAGAAAGAAAGGGAAAGAGGCTAAATGAGAGTACAAAGAAGATTCATCTTGTAGAGAAAGAGATATAACAAAATACATATAATTATAAAATACTGTGACAGAGTTGAGGCCAAACATATCAATCATAGCAATAAATATGCATGGGCTTAACTCCTCTATGAAAAGATTTTCAGTTTGGTTTACATAGCTAAATACATATGCTATGTACAAGAGACCTAAAAAATATTTCAGAAAGGATGAACAAAGAAAAACCCAAAAAATGGGAGCCCTAAGAAGAGAATAATGATCCTGAAATCAGAGAGTCTAAAATCCAAGCAAAAAAAGCAAAAAAAAAAAAAAAAAAAAAAAAAAAAAAGAGTTACAAAGATGGAATGCTTTTTTTAATGCTTAATGCTGCAATTCACAAATGGGACATAATAAATACATAATATTTAGTCTCCAGAATCCCAGCAGTCACCTTTAGGAAGCAACAACTAGAAGAGATTCAGGGAGGCATAGCTAGAAACAACACGAGTAATTGGAGATCTTCTTGCATATTTTTTTTAGCTCTACATCCTGAAGATAGAGATCGTGCCTTCTGCTCAAATGCCCCTGGAACATTAATAAAAATTGATCAGTTATTAGGTCATCAAGAAACCTTATATGCTTTATAGTTCCATAAAGCAGAAATATTATACTGCCTGATCACACTGCATTAGAACCAGAAATTTCCAACAAAAAACAAAAATGTCAAAGGCCCTTCCTCCTGGAAACTTAGAACCCTATCAGACTACTCATTTTTTACATTTAAAGCTAAGATCAGAGGGAAATTATGGGTATTAAGTAAGGAGGTACATGATGTCAGTATGTCTTATTACTGGTGGTATTAATGTTGTTAATCTGGTTAGGGTGATGTTAGATTTTTCCACTGTGAAGTTACTATTTTTCCCTTTGTAAGTAATTATTTTATGGGAAGATGTTTTGAGACCATTCAAATAAACTTTTTTTAAAATTTATTTTATTTTTTAAAAAAAAATTTTTTAAGAGAGAGAATGCCGGCAGGGAAAGGGCAGAGAGGGAGGAGTACAGAGGGTCTGAAGTGGGCTCCATACTGACAGCAGCGAACCTGATGTAGGGCTCAAACTCATGAACTGTGAGATCATGACCTGAGCTGAAGTTGAACGCTCAATCAACCCAGTCATCCAGGCACCCCAAAACTTGTTTTTCATTGTACTTTCTCCCACAAGTTTTAGCATCCATCAGTGAATCTTGCCTGAAAAGTATTGTGCCTACAAGCCTACCATTTATCTGGCCTGTTAAGAAGTGACTGAATTTGCTGACCTCTGAATTAAAATACTGATTTTTCAGCACACCTTATCTATTAAGGCCAGATAAATATCTGTGAGCTGTGCTGTCTCTGTCGCCACTACCACTGCCATTATAGTGCTAAAGTAGCCACAGACAATATGTAAATGAATGAGCATGACCCATGCCATACACTTGACTTACAAAAACAGGTGAGCTGGCCAGATTTGGCCCACAGCCCTAGTTGGCTAATGCCTGCCTTAGATTATGGGGAAGGAAGTGTGAAAGGATGTCTGTTCTTAGTACTTTTCTTGACATCTGTCCAATTCTTCCATACATGTCCTTACTTTTTTTTTCCTTAATGTTTCTATAATTTATACCTTGTCCACAAACACAAACACACACAATGTGCTAATGTGCTAATAATACTCTTACATATACTTTTGTATTCATTCAACTCCTGAATGAAATATGATTTTTCTGGGAAGGAATTTCTTTCCGTATCACAAACTCTGGATTTGGATCAGAGCTATAGGAGAATGAAGAAAATAGAATTATGTAAGGGTTAAAAATGGGGAATAAATGCAGAGAGGAACCTAAGTCATGTGCAGGAGAGCCCGTGTGGGGAAGATGTGAGAGCCCCTTGAAGTGTGTGGAATTAGACCGCAGCATATGAGAGAAGAGGGAAACTGGGATAGAATAAAATTAGAAGCAGTTTGTAGGTGGAGATGTACTTTGTTTCCTCAGGAGTGGAGAAGGAAATGCCAAGGAGTTGGGGGGTTGGAAAGAAGCTGTGGAATAGTAGCTAGGCATAGGGAAGAAAGGATTGGAAGAAAACTGAGAGATTTAAAATGGGAAAAAATTGTGGGGCTAGTAGACCGACCTTCCTGAATTCAAATATTGATTCTTTTGCCATTCTCTGTCCTTGAGAATACAGGGAATTCTTTTAATAAACATTTGGATTGCCATGTAGCACATATATGTTAGTGTCTGTTGTAATGTCTAGCATCAATCAGTATATTGAACTTATATCTGAAAAATGTTTTAGTAGCCAGTTTATGAGCTTTATGAACTTTATTTACTTTTGAACTTTATTTTTATCATAAATCCCTTAATATGAACTATTTTAGGCCAAACTACCTTTTTCAGTGTGTTCCCAATGTCAGAACTATAAGAACCACTTTACAGGCCTGAGAGCTATTTTTTTCCTGAGAGCTATTATCAGTGCTTTTCTAATTACATACCTATAACATATTGATAAAGAGATTCATCTTCTCCTATTGGCCCTAGTAGGGAGAGGTGGTAGCGAAGGTCAACTTAGGTAGAACAAGTCCCTGAAAAATGACTGATCTTTGTTCTCACAGCATTTCATATTGACAATACCTGGGCCAGAGCGTTGTCACCCTTGGAGTGGTTCACTAAGAAGATGCCTATTTTGCCACTCATATTGATTGTATGTGTCAGTATAGTTAGTCTAGTGAAGACTGTTTTTTCTATTTTTAGACATTCCAGATCACTTCTAAGAAAAGGTTTCACTGTGTGGTAAATATTGTGTTCAGTCGGCAATATTTAAAAACAAAACAAACTGGGCACCTGGGTGGCACAGTTGGTTAAGCATCTGACTCTTGATCTCAGCTCAGGTCTTGAACTTAGGGTCATGAATTCAAGACCCACATTGGGTTCTGTGCTAGGTGTGAAGCCTACTAAAAAAAAAAAAAAAACACCAAACAAATAAAAATAAAATACAAACTAGTATACAGAGCATAGTTCTAGAACATAAGAGCATACAAGGATCTGAACACTTAATGAGTGATAACTAAGAACTAGAAAAGCCCCCTCATGGGCCAGCGGTCTAAGGGAGAGATGACCAGCCATATAAATAGGACATGAAATTACTTAGAAAGAAATATATTGACAGGTGTCAATATTTTTTAAATTTTGTTCATGGTCAGTTCATGCAGAACTGTATAATTAAAGAATTTCTAGTTTCACCCAGAGGGCAAGAATTTCCTTTCTCATTTCCCTAGAGCCTTCCATATAGTAGATACTTAGTAAAAAGTCTGTAAATGCAGAAGGCTAGGTACATTTTACACTATTTAAAAAATACACATACCTGCTTATATCGTTATGACACTTAATATTTTTCTGCTTATAGTTTTTGTTATTCCCTAAATGAAAAAAATGGGTAAAGAATAGAAAATACTACAATTGACAGGGACTTATTAGAAAATAGAGCAATAATTGTTGAATCAGTGAGTTATTGTTAACATTTCTTTTTTTAGATCAGCCTGAAAATTCTACTGATCAGAAGCAGTTTTATTTTGTACAATTGGCATGACCTAAGTTTCTGAGGTTTTTGGTTTTGTTTTGTATTACTCTTTTACTCATGTATAGACTTGATGATTTAAGTCCAGAAACAAAATGTAGGATAATCTTAGAGTAACTTTTGATTCTGGTGTTTTTAAGTTCTACCTTTTTTTCACTCCACATTTTTAGAATTGCCAATGCCACTCCCATCCCAGGAGACTTGCTTCGAGAAAATACAGATGAGGTGTTTCCAGATGAACAGCTTAGTGATGGGGAGAATGGCATCCCTGTTGGTGTGTCACCAGATAAATTGCCTGGATCTTTGGGGCACCCACGTCCCCAGGAGAAGGATGTCTGGGAAGAGATGGATGCCAACAGGAACAAGATAAAGCTTGGGATTTGTAAGGTTAGTATTTCTTGTATAGGAAGAATATCTTTCTATGTGCTTAATGTTTTTCTTCTGTTAATGTAGCTAAGTATCATGATTCTTAACTTTGAGAAGTAGAACATTGTATTGCTAGTGATTTATATATTTGTAATTGCAACATCTTGGCTAATTTTGCCCATAGCACTCAGGTATAGATGCTAAACATTAATCTTCATCTTGTATTTTGTGAAAAAGATGAAGGGATTTTTAAAAAATAACCAGACACAGAGACTAAAAGAAGAGACATCTATAGAAAAGAAGTAATAGTCTTTCTAAATAATATGACAAAACTCTGGGCCCCTTCTTTAGTGTGGACCTAGGGAACTAGGAGTACCCATTCTGAAAATTGCCTCAAGTGGAGGTGGGGAAATGAGGGTTGGGAATGGAAAACATTGAACTGATCACGAGGTGACATAGTGGATGTTGAATAATCAACATGATTTTTTCTTCCTTAGGATTGTAAGCAGGACTACTTGTACATATGGGGAGAGATACAGATTTCTGAATTAAATCGTTAATTTTTAATAATCTTGGGGCATATTATCCCCAAATTTCTTTTTGCTTTTACTGTTCCTTGTCCTTTCCAGTTCGTAGAAGATAAAATGAAGATTAATGGGAATGGAGGGGCAGTGAATTATGAACCAGTTAGTTTCTGGTGCTTCTTATGTTTTTATAAAGGTTTATTTGGAATAGAAGTTAAATGTATAGGTGTGAAATGAGACTTTGGGCTCATACCTATTAACATAACTGATAGAAAATTGGCTAGTCATGCTTTATGAAGTATATCTTGAAAAGAATTTTCCATGATCAGTTGTGAGGAGCTTGGCCTGTCTGTGGGACAAGAGACATCTGGGGGACATCCCCCATCTGTCTCTCTCTCTCTCAAAAAATAAAGAAATGGTAAAAAAAAATAATAAAATAAAAATCTCTAGTGACATTCTTAGTTGCCAGCCCACAGGGGTATCTGTGTATATGAGAGTATGAAATGGCATTTGACATAGAACATACTTACTGTAATTTCTTTCACCCATTGTCACTATTTAATCTGTATTTAGTTCTCTTCTATTTTTTAATTCTTTCCTTTCCAAAAACATTACTCAAATTAGATTATTAGTGTTACTGTTCTTTTATAGCTGTAGTGTTTATGTGGATTTTTCAAAGATATTTACCATTTCCTTACATTTTTGGAAGTCCTGGACTCACCTTCTTTCTTTCTGAAGTATTTCCATTAGAAGTGCCTTTAGTTCAGATCTTTTGGAAAGACTTTCAATTTTTACTTAGTTGTTAATGTATTTATTTTAGCCTCAATTTTTTTTTTAACGTTTTATTTATTTTTGAGACAGAGAGAGACAGAGCATGAACAGGGGAGGATCAGAGAGAGAGGGAGACACAGAATCAGAAATAGGCTCCAGGCTCTGAGCTGTCAGCACAGAGCCTGATGCGGGGCTCCAACTCACGGACCGTGAGATCATGACCTGAGCCGAAGTGGGCCGCTTAACCGACTGAGCCACCCAGGCGCCCCTAGCCTCAATTTTTAAAGAGAGTTTATGCTAGCTTCAAAGTTTTTGATTGACAGTTATTTTTCCTCTGGCTTCTGTATTGAATTTCAAAAGTCTGTTATTCTGGATTTTTTTTTTCTTTGTTACATGATCCATTCCCTCTCCCCCGTCTTTGCTCCCTGGCAACTTTTTAGCTTTTCTCTTTGTCTTTGGTGTTGTACATTTTAACTACAGTGTGTCTAGGCTTATATTTCTTTTTATTTATCCTGGTTGGGATATCTTGTTTTCTGAGTCTTTGATTCATAATTTTGTATCATTTCTAAGAGATGTACAGCCATTCCCTAGCAAAATATTGCCACTAATTCATTCTCTCTGTTCTCTCATTCTGGGACTCCGATTAAACATATATTATGCCTTTTTATTCTGTTACATAATCTCTTAACATCTTTTTTCATATTTTCCTTCTCCTTGTTGTGCTTCATTCATAATCTCTTAACATCTTTTTTCATATTTTCCTTCTCCTTATCTTGTTGTGCTTCATTCTAGGTAATTTCTTTTGCTATGTCTTCTAGTTCAATGATTAAAAACCTTGGCTTTTCCTGGTTAATTTGATGTTTAACTTGTTGATTGAATATTTAATATTAAATTCATCAGCTAAAATTCCAAATAATCCCTTGTTGATATTTGTGATAATGACCTTTATTTATTTAAACATTTTAGGTATAACTGTTATATATCCTGTTTCTTTTTTAAAAATTAATTTATTTAAATTCAAGTTAATTAACATACACTGTGCTGTTGGTTTCAGGAATAGAACCCCGTGATTCATCACTTTCATACGACAACCAGTTTTCATTCAGACAAGTGCCCTCTTTTATGCCCATCACCCATTTAGCCCATCCACCTACCCACCTCCCCTCCAGCAACCCTCAGTTCTTTATATTTAAGAGTCTCTTATGGTTTGCCTCCCTTTCTGTTTTTATCTCATTTTTTCTTCCCATCCCCTATGTTCATCTGTTAAGTTTCTCAAATTACACATATGAGTGAAATCATTTCTCTAATTTATTTTGCTTAGCATAATGTACTCTAGTTTCATCCATGTTCTTGAAAATTGCAAGATTTCATTCTTTTTGAGCACCAAATAGTATTTCATTGTATATATACACCACATCTTCTGTATCCATTCATCACTCAGTGGACATTTGGGTTCTTTCCATCTTCTTATCCATTCATCAGTCAGTGGATGTTTGTACTCTTTCCATAATTTGGCTATTGTTGATAGTGCTGCTGTAAACACTGGGGTGCATGTGCCCTTCAAATCAGCATTTTTGTATCCTTTGGATAAATACCTACTAGTGCAATTTCTGGGTCATAGGGTAGTTCTATTTGTAATTTTTTGAGGAACCCCTCCATACTGTTTTCCAGAGTGGCTGCACCAGTTTGCATTCCCACCAACAGTGCAAGAGGGTTCCCCTTTCTCTGCATCCTTGTCAACATCTGTTGTTGCCTGAGTTGTTAATTTTAGCCATTCTGACAGGTGTGAGGGGTGGTATCTCCTTGTGGTTTTGATTTGTATTTCCCTGATGATGAGTGATTTTGAGCATCTTTTCATGTGTCTGTTGGCCACCTGGATGTCTTCTTTGGACATCTGTGTCCAAATAGACACAATAGATATGTGTCTATTCATGTCTTCTGCCCATTTCTTTACTGGGTTATTTGTTTTTTGAGTGTTGAGTTTGGTAAGTTCTTCATAGATTTTGGATACTAACTTTTTATCCAATATGTCATTTGCAAACATCTCCTCCCATCCCACTGGTTGCCTTTTAGTTTTATTGATTGTTTCCTTCATTATACAGAAGGTTTTTATCTTGATGAGGTGCCAGTAGTTCATTTTTGCTTTTATTTCCCTCTCTCCTGGAGACATAGTCAAGAAGTTGCTGTAGCCTAGGTCAAAGAGGTTGCTTCCTATTTTCTCCTGTAGGATTTTGATGGTTTCCTGTCTCACAGTTAGGTCTTTCATTCATGTTGAATTTATTTTTCTGTATGGTGTAAGAAAGTGGTCCAGTTTCATTCTTCTGCATGTCGCTGTCCAGTTTTCCCAGCACCATGTGCTGAAGAGACTGTCTTTTTTCCTTTGGATACTCTTTCCTCCTTTGTTCAAGATAGGTTGGCCTTACATTTGTGGGTCAATTTCCGGGTTCTGTATTCTGTTGCATTGATCTATGTGTCTGTTTTTGTGCCAGTACCATACTGTCTAGATTACCGCTTTGTAATACATCTTGAAGTCTGCAATTGTGATGCCTGTAGCTTTGGTTTTCTTTTTCAGGATTGCTCTGGCTATTTGGGGTCTTCTCTGGTTCCAGACAAATTTTGGGATTGTTTGTTCTAGCTCTGTGAAGAATGCTGGTGTTATTTTGATAGGAATTACATTGAGTGTTAGATTGCTTTGGGTAGTATAGACATTTTAACAATATTTGTTCTTTAAATCCATGAACATGGAATCTTTTTTCCTTTCTTTGTGTCTTCAATTTCTTTCATAAGCTTTGTGTAGTTTTCGGTGTACAGATCTTTTACCTCTTTGGTTAGGCTTATTCCTAGGTACTTTATGGTTTTTGGTGCAATTGTAAATGGGATCAATTCATTGATTTCTCTTTCTGTTGCTTCATTATTGGTGTATAGAAATGCAACCAATTGATTTTATATCCTGTGACTTTGCTGAATTCATGTATCAGAAGTTCTATAAACTTCTTTGCCAGTTTGGATGCTGTTTATTTCTTTTTGTTGTCTGATTGCTGAGGCTAGGACTTCTAGTACTATGTTGAACAACAGTGGTGAGAGTGTACATCTCTGTCGTGTTTCTGACTTTAGGAGTAAAGCTCTCAGTTTTTCCCCATTAAGGATGGTATTAGCTTCATATGTGGCTTTTATGATGTTGATGTATGTTCCTTCTATCTCTGCTTTCTTGATGGTCTTTATCAAGAAAGGATGCTGGATTTTGCCAGATGCTTTTTCTGCACCTATAAAGGATCATATGGTTCTTATCCTTTGTTTTGTAAATGTTGCATAGCATATTGAACCAGCCTTGCAGCCCAGGAATAAGTCCCAATTAATCATGGTTAATAATTCTTCTAATGTACTGATGAATTTGATTTGCTAGTACGTTTATCTTATTGAGAATTTTTGCATCTAGGTTCATTAGGGATATTGGCCTGTAATTCTCCTTTTTAGTGGGTCTTTGTCTGGTTTTGGAATCAAGGTAATGCTGGCTTCATAGAATGAGTTTGGAAGCTTTCTTTCCATTTCTATATTTAGGATTAGTTTAGAAGAATGGGTATTAACTCTTCTTTTTTTTTTAATTTTTTTTTTTAACATTTATTTATTTTTGAGACAGAGAGAGACAAAGCATGAACGGGAGAGGGTCAGAGAGAGGGAGACAGAGAATCTGAAACAGGCTCCAGACTCTGAGCTGTCAGCACAGAGCCCGATGCGGGGCTCGAACTCACGGACCGCGAGACATGACCTGAGCCAAAGTCGGCCGCTTAACCGACTGAGCCACCCAGGCGCCCCGTTATTAACTCTTCTTTAAATGTCTGGTAGAATTTCCCTGGGAAGCCATCTGGCCCAGGACTTTGTTCGGAGATTTTTGATAACTGATTCAATTTTCTTTGCTTATGGGCCTCTTCAAATTTTCTATTTTTTCCTGTTTGAGTTTTGGCAGTGTGTGAGTGTCTAGGAATTTGTACATTTCTTCCAGATTGTCCAGTTTGTTGGCATATAATTTTTCATAGTATTCTTTTATAATTGTTTATATTTCTGTGGTGTTGGTTGTGATCTCTTTCTTTCTTTTTTTTTAATGTTTATTTAGTTTTTTTGAGAGAGAGTGCACACATGCACAAGCCAGGGAGGGGCAGAATGGAAGGAGGACAGAGGATCCAAAGTGGGCTCCGTGCTGACAGCAGAGACACCAGGATGGGGCTCAAACTTGCGAACCATGAGATCATGACCTCAGCTGAAGTTGGATGCTTATCCAGTTGAGCCTCCCAAGTGTCCCATGATCTCTCCTCTTTCCTTCATGATTTTATCTATTTGGATCCTCTCTCTCTCTCTCTTTCTCTCTCTCTCTTTTTTTTTTTTTTATAAGTCTAGCTAGGGGTTTATCGATTTTTATTCTTGCAAAAAACCAGCTCTTAGATTCATTGATGTGTTCTACTGTTTTTCTGAAAACAGGTAGGGACAAATGGACCTTAACCTACAGGGGTAGACACTGTTCTACTGGGGTTTTTGTTTGTTTGTTTGTTTCTATATCGTTTATTTCTGCTCTAATCTTTATTATTTCCCTTCTTCTGCTGGCTTTGGGCTTTATTTGCTGCTCATTTTCTAGCTCCTTTAGGTGTAAGTTTAGATTGTGTATTTGGGACTATTCTTACTTCTTGAGATAGGCCTAAATTGCAATGTATTTTCCTCTTAGGACTGCCTTTGCTGCATCTGAAAGGGTTTGGACTATTGTGTTTTCATTTGCTTTCATGTATTTTTTAATTTCTTCTTTAATTTCCTGGTTAACCCATTCTTTCTTCAGTAGGATGTTCTTTAACCTCCATGTATTTGAGGGCTTTCCAAATTTTTTCTTGTGGTTCATTTCAAGTTTCATAGTGTTGTGATCTGAAAATATGCATGGTATGATATGGACCTTTTTGTACCTCTTGAGGGCTGATTTGTGACCCAGCATGTGATCTATTCTGGAAAATGTTCCATGTGCACTTGAGAAGAATGTGTGTTCTGCTACTTTAGGATGAAATGTTCTGAATATATCTATTAAGCCCATCTGGTCCAGTATGTCATTCAAAGCCATTGTTTCCTTGTTGATTTTCTGCTTAGATGATCTGTCTGTTGCAAGTGGGGTATTAAAGTCTCCTAGTATTATGGTATTATTATTAATGAGTTTTTTTTATGTTTGTGATTAATCAACTTATATATGTGGGTGCTCTTAGGGGCATTAAATATTTACAATTGTTGGATCTTCATGATGTATAGACCCCTAATTATGACATAATGCTCTTCTTCATCTCTTGTTACAGTCCTTGTTTTAAAATCTAGTTTGTCTGATACATGACTACTCCTGGTTCCTTTTGACCTCCATTAGCATGATAGATGTTCTCCATCACCTCACTTTCAGTCTGTGGGTGTCGTATGGTCTAAAATGAGTCTATTGTAGGCAGAATATAGATGGATCTTGTTTTTTAATCCATTCTGATACACTATGTCTTTTGATTGGAGCATTTCATTTATATTCAGAATGATTATTGAAAGATGAATTTAGTGCCATTGTGATATCTGTCAATTTGGTGTTTCTGATGATATTCTCTGGTCCTTTGTAGTCTTAGCTGCTTTGGTCCTTTTTTTCCCCCTCAGAGAGTCCCCCTTAAAATTTCTTGCAGAAATGGTTTAGTGGTCACACGCTTCAGTTTTTTTGTTTGTCTGGGAAAGTCTTTTTCTCTCCTTTTATTCTGAATGACAGCCTTGCTGGATAAAAGATTCTTGACTGCATATTTTTCCTGTTCAGCACATTGAATATGTCCTGCCACTCCCTTCTGGCCTGCTAAGTTTCAGTGGACAGGTCTGCTGCTAACCTTATGTGTCTACCCTTGTAGGCTAGGACATTTTGTCCAGAGCTACTTTCAGAATTTTCTCTTTATCCTTGTATTTTGCAAATTTCACTATGATACATTGTGATGTTGACCTGTTTTTGTTGACTTTGAAGTGAGTTCTCTGTGCCTCTTGGACTTGGATGCCTGTTTCCTTCCCCAGATTAGGGAAGTTCTCTGCTATAATTTGTTCAAATAAACCTTCTCCCCTTTTCCTCGCTTTTCTTTTTCTGGGACTCCTTTGATATGAATATTGTTTCGTTTCTTGTAATCAGTTAGTTTTCTAAGCCTCCCCTTGTCATCTAGTAATTTTCTTTCCTTTTTTTTGTCAGTTTCATGATTTCCCATAATTTTTTCTTCTGTTTCACCTATTCTCTGCTTCTTTAATTCTTGCTGTCCCTGTATCTAGTTTATTTTGCAGTTCAGTTATAGCATTTTTTAATTCATCCTGACTAGTTCTTAGGTCTTTGGTCTCTGCAGCAAGGGTTTCTCTGGTGTCTTCTGTGCCTTTTTCAAGCCCAGATAGTAGTTATGACTGTTGTTCTAAATTCTTGTTCAGATATATTGCTTATATCTGTTTTGAGCCGGTCCCTGGCTGTGATTTCTTCTTGACCTTTCTTTTGGGGAGAATTCCTTCATCTTGTCATTTTGGCTAAGTTTCTGTCCTTTGCATGTTTTAAAAGCTTGTTATATTTCCTACACCTGAGAATACTACTGTATTAAAAAGGGGTCATACCCTGTCCAGGGCCTGTCACTCCAGGAAGTGTTTCTGGTGTATGCTGTGTGCCCTCTGCTGTTGCATTTTGGCTGCTCTTTCCCACTGGTCAGTCCTTTACAAAGCTCCTCTTTGCTTGTAGTGGTGGAGTGTATGGAACTTCAACCAGGTGTGCTTTGATTTTTTTGTTGAAGTAACCCTAGGAAAAAAGGAAAAGGCTGGGGGGGGGGATGGGGAAGGCTGATCCCATAAAAAGAGAAAAAGAGAGGGAACAAAAAACTATAAAGCTGATTGCACAGAAAAAGAAAGGGGGGGGGGAGCAGAAGAAAAAGGGAAAGAAGGAAAAAGAAAATTAAAAAGCCTGATTCAAAAAAAAGATAAAAGGAAATGACAAAAAGTAAACCAGAAACTATGAGCCTGATTCCAAAAGAAAAAAGAGAAAAGGAGAAAAAAACTAAAAATGAGTTGTCTTTGGTGCTTGAGGGGTGCTTGGCTGTGCTGGTCTGGAGGAAAGGCTGGCTGCATTAGCTCAGATTCCATCTTGCTTCCAGTAGATAAGCAGTTGTCAGGCATGGAGGGGCAGAGTATGGTGTAAGCAGGTCCCAACTCCACTGGGGGCCACTGTGCTCCTCTCTGAAGTCCCACTGTGTTGCGTTGGGGGAAAAAATGGCATCACCCCAGGCTTTGATTCCCAGACTAGGGATCCCAACCACCACTGTTGAGTAACCCTTACAGAATAGTGAGGGCAGTCACCTTGCCCTGAGCCACAAGTATCCTGCACCTTCTCCTTGGTGCACAGTTGGGATTCAAAACCCCAAATCTTAAAGGACCTGGCATAGTGCAGATCCACTCCCCTCCTCCAGAGTAGAGCCTTTCCACCCTGCTGATGAAAGGGTTTGGCCGTCACCTGCAGGGTCTTTTGTCCTTGGTGAGGCAATAAACCCTCTTCCAGAAGTACTCCAGGAAGGGAACTGTTCTCTTCCAGTGTACCCTGGAGATGTCTACACTACAGTATGCCCTCCAGGGCCAGCTCCCTTCTCCCCAGGAGTGTGTCCACAGCTCCACTCAGGAGAAAGACACATACTTCCAAAACCTTGGAGTGAGAGCTCCAAAAGCTGTTTGCAAAACAAAACTGGGATGCTCAGTATTTCTCGCTCCCCAGTTCATGGTCCAAAGAGGTTTTCCTCTTGTGCTAACTTGATGTTGCACTTTCTTAACCCTTCTCTCTTTCCCTCCCTTTTGTCTCTGCACAGAAATTGTTCCCTCTTGTCTGTGGCTCCACTGTGTTTCTCTTCCCCAATTCACATCCATGCACCTCACATCTACCAAGCTGTTTCCCTCCAACTGTGGAGATCCTTCTGTTGCTCTGCAGATCTATTTCCTGGGTGTTCCAAAAAATCTGACCTCAATACAGCTGTGTTTAGGGACAAAGAAAGCCCAGGGTCCCCTACTTCTCCACCATCTTAACTCTCCCCTCTATATATCCTGTATTTTAACAAGTTTAATATCTGATGTCTTTGGGAGTTTTAAATATTTTTCTAAAAATTATTATTTCTGTTAGTCGTGGTGGCATTCCTTCCCATGTGTTTGATTAATAATTGATGGCAGTCCTGTAGACCTTACTTCAGAAGAAGACTTACTTCGGAGAAGATTGTCTTCTGCTTCTGCTGGTAGCCAGCAGACCAGTTGGGCATCTTTAAACATACCAGACCTACCTCTCTTACCCTACTACTGGGGTCAAGCTTAATTTCCTTGGCAAGTGTGCTGCTGTGGGCATCTGTCCTTAGGCATCCCCACTACTCTGAGCTGTGTCATATTCAACCTGCTGCTCTACTCAGCTCTTTATTGTTCTAGCTCCAAGTTTTCTTATTGTTGTTTGGTTTTTCATTTGGTTTTTAGAGAAGGAGCAACAGGGGATATTCATGCTTGGCAGCCTCTCCTACCTCTTGTGAGACCACCTGTGGCTCGAAGAAAATGTCCTTTCCAGGTTTTATTTTTACTTTAGTGGAATGGAGACCTGCAAGCATCTTGTAAGATATCATACAAAAAGCTAAGGTGGTTAAACATTTTTAGACTGTTTATTTTTGTACCAAAAACATAAAAAACTAAAATAATACTGAAACTGAGAATAAATTAAGAATATTCATTTTATAAAGGGTTAATAGACAAGTGTTTAGTGATGTCAACTATCCAAAATATCCTGATTCCTGAAAACACATCGCAAGCATTTGCTTATATTATTTTGAAAGACGTCAGTGATTCCTATACATAGTCACCTGAATGTTTTTCATTATTTTCTTTTATATTTTGTCTAGGCTGCTACAGAGGAAGAGAACAGCCATGGTCAAGTAAATGGTATTCTGAATGCTCCAAGCCTTGGTTCACCGATTCGTGTCCGCTCAGAGATTACTCAGCCAGACAGAGATGTTCCATTGGTGCGGAAGTTACGTTCTATCCATAGCTTTGAGCTGGAAAAACGTCTAACACTGGAGCCAAAGCCAGATACTGACAAGTTTCTTGAGACCTGGTATGAAATAGTTTTTCTTTTCTTTAAAGCTACTAAGAAAGATGCTATAGTTATCCTCAACATCATCATTATTAATTTCTATAATGTAAAGTCTTTCAAATAAGAAATGTTTGCATTTTTGTAGTACTGATTTGATTAAGCTCTCATCTCCTTCCATGTTTTTATTATCATTGTGATTCTTAATGTGAATTGTCTTATAATATTGTTACAAGTTCTTATAACACAGCTTTTGGCTTTGCAAGTTGAGCAGTGGGAACTGGTAATTTCATAAAACTAGGTACAAGTTAAAAACATTTTGAACTTACCTTGTTTGGAAGGGATCTCATTTATTGGAGTAAGAAGATGCAATGTAGAGTTGGAGTGCACAAGATAAAGGAGGTATTGTGCAAGAAGAAGGGGAGTTCGTGAAGGAGGGAAACAAGTAATTTATATACAAGGGACAGGCAGTTCAATTCAATTTAATGAAGGCCTTCTGTGAGTAAGTACTGTAGGAAAAATAGACATGAATAAGTTTCTTCCTAGAAATAAGGAAAGGTGGAACTTTAAAGAGCTATACATAGGTAATAACTATAGTTCATGATTAGAAGTCCAATTATCCGTCAATTTTGCTAACAGAAGAATTGTTATATATAAATTAAAGAAGACTGCAGTAATACTAAGAGCCAAGTGACTAGTGATGGTCGCATGCCCTTCAGTGTACATCCCCGGTGGCTGCTATTGGCAATGAAATGTTAGAAGGACCATGTAATTGACGAACATGGTGTTTACTGTGTTTAAAGACAGTTCAGCCACTTCTGGCCTAGTCTAATCAGGCTTCCATTTTCAATCGTCCTTCATATATGTGTATTCTTCCTTACATGGTAGTCATTCAGTCTCACAGCTATGTGATAGAAGCTATGTCTGTACATTGATATGATCAAAAGGATGGATTTGAGATGGGGCAGTGCTTAAACATTTTGAGTTGTGGCTAAGATTGGGAATAAAGACCTAAATGCAATAGGAGTAAAAGCTTAGTTTGGTAAAGAATTAGTTTAACAAAGGAATGAAACCGAAGGGAGTCCATGTTGAGGGAAGAGCTGAGAAATAAAAATAAGGTGGAGGTAAGAGAAGTAATCCAAGAAAATGAACTCAAGCCAGAAGCTAGAATGAAAAGGGAACAGTTGAAGGAATTGAAGCACCTAATTACAGACTTGGAAAGCAAAAAGTGTATTGCTTAAACTACTTCCCTGAAGATGAGATCAGTTCTTAGAAGCAAGTGCAGCCAAATGGTCACACCATTGCTTGCCCCTCAGCCGGCAGAGAGATTCTATACAGTGCCATCTGCCTTTTAATCCACCCAAACTGACAATATACCTTGAAGCTTCCCCCACCCCCTCCCGACCCCCCACCACTGTGTGCACCTCTATGTGCGTAGTGGACTGGGTGTGCTTGAGCAGGTATAGCAGCTTTTCTTTTTAAAAGTTCTGCCTTTGGTATTTACTTGAATGAGTACATTTATATATATGTCTGAAGAAGAAACACTTCAAGTATTTGCCTAATGTATACTAGCTTCTTCATTTCCTTTTGTAGGGCTTCTGGTGAGGCAAAAGCTAAATTTGGCTAAATTGTTCCTGTCTGCCAGAGAGAGGGCAGTGTGATTGAATTGTCAAAGAAAAGTTGAAATAGATCACATGGGTCAACCTGGTTAGGCTTCTCTTCTGCCCTGCAGCAGGAGAGCCATCTTCCTCCCATGGGCTCCATCTTCCCAAACAGGATTATGACACATAAAGCAGAACTTAATCAGCCTGTGAAACTTTCCTTATGTTATATTTATATTTTTTTCTCTAACCTGTGTGTGAATGTTAGTTCTGTATAGAGCTTATAGGTTATGCAATAAATATTTTCCTAGGACAGTTGAGTAACTTCTCTCTGTTTTCTTAAGCCTGGAGAAAATGCAGAAAGATTCCAGTGCAGGAAAGGAATCTATTCTCCCTGCTCTGCTTCATAAGCCTTGTGTTCCCGCTGTGTCCCGTACTGACCACATCTGGCACTATGATGAAGAATATCTTCCAGATGCTTCTAAGCCTGCCTCTGCCAACACCCCTGAACAGGCAGATGGCGGTGCCAGCAATGGATTTATAGCAGTTAACTTGAGCTCCTGCAAGCAGGAGGTTGATTCCAAAGAATGGGTGATTGTGGACAAGGAGCAGGACCTTCGGGATTTTAGGACAAATGAGGCTTTAGGCCATAAAACAACTGGGAGCCCTTCTGATGAGGAGCCGGAAGTACTTCAAGTCCTGGAGGAATCGCCTCAAGATGAAAAGCTCCTACTGGGTCCTTGGGCAGAAAGTGATCATTTAAAGAAAGAAACCTCAGGTGTGGTCTTAGCACTTTCTGGGGAGTGTCCTGCCACTGCTGTTCCAGAACAGTATACAGATAGGCTAGAACTCCAGGCTGGAGCTGCTAGTCACTTTATTGCAGTGACACCCACGAGTCCAATGGAGGCGCAAGCAGAAGGACCCCTCACAGCGGTAAGAAATTTGTTCCTATTATGTTTCTCTGCTATCCATTCAAGGTGCTGTTAAAAAAGAACTAACCAGTTCAACTAGCAATCAACTGAGATTGTTCAGCAGATGCCTAAGTTTAGGGATAGGGCATGATGTCTGGAGTAGGTTCTATATCGGTCACCCAATATGAAATTTCTCAAAACAAGTGAAGGTTTCCTGTCAGTGTAGCAACACATGAAATGTCATTATAACCTAATTTCAGAATAACATTTCTAATTAGTCCACAAGAGCTGTGTGTTTAGATATGACTTTTTAAAAATTTGTAATTCTAAAGATTTTGAATCTTTGCCTTATAAACCTGGTGAGGAAGGCATATATAATTTGTACTTTATAGTGTACAGTTGGCTAGGTTTGATTCTTTTCTGTTTCTTTTTCGTAATCTCCACACGGAAATTTCTCATATTTTACATTACTCTTAAACAGTAGTCTTCCAGCTTTGATGTCCACTGTGTAAAATAGAGTCCCAGCCTCACTTCCAGAGCTTCTCCTTCGATAAGTCTGGGAGAGAGTGAGACCAGGAGTCTGCATTTTACCAAGTAGCTGAAAGCAGTTGTGATATAGGTCTTTTGCAAGGGAATTACCCTCAGTTTGGGCATTCAGCTGGAGACGCCTGTTTCCCTGTTGTTAATCAGTAAGCAGTGATGCCCCGATGACTGAGAGCAGCTGGAGCCCCAGAAGAGTCAAATATGGAGGCAGTAAGGAACTGTGTACAGAGATCTTTGGCACCAGCCTGAGGACAGGTACCTCTGTCCTTACATGGGTAGAAGTACCAGGTTTTCTCAAATTCCCTAATCATCTAGCAGCTGTCTTTTCCAACTCACCAAAAACAACGTTGTTCCCCAAACTGACATTTTTCTGTTAGAACACAATTCCAAATGCAGGTGTAAAAAAACAGTGAGAAAAGATAACAAAATTTGCTTTTGTGTCCTGCTTTATAGGAATTCGCCTGCGCTTCACCGTAGGAAAATCAATGCCTGCCTCTTTCTACATCAGAGTTAGTCTTTTCTTCTTTTCCAGGACTGCTTTGTACAGTTATACAGGTTGTTCACTAAATAAAGTGGCCTAGCCCAGGGAGCAAATAGGGGCTGAAACCTAGCCCAAACTTTGCTAACCAAACTGCGTTTTTGTGTAGGTCTGTTTCTTCTTTAAGGAAGCATCCTTTTTCAAATTGTACACAATGACCTATGGGCTAGATTCAAGTCCAACCACCCCCCTCCTTCCCCTCATCCCTTTTTCCACCCACCTTCCTTCTTTCCATTTATTTCTCTTTCCATCTTCAGTTTATTCTTATCTTGGACTCTGTCATGCTTTGTACTTGCCGTCACTCAAGCATTCTGGTGTACTTCCCTTCAGAAAGGTTTTCTAAGGGCCCCTGTGTGGCTCAGTCGGTTAAGCATCTGACTGGCTCAGGTCATGATCTTGCCGTTTGTGGGTTCAAGCCCCATGTGGGACTCAGCTGACAGCTCAGAGCCTGGAGCCTGCTTCAGATTCTATGTCTTCATCTCTCTCTGCCCCTCCCCTGCTTGCTCTTTGTACCTCTCTCTCTCTCTCTCTCTCTCAAAAATAAATAAACATTAAAAAATTTTGGGAAAAAAAAAGGTTTTCTAAAGCCTTGGCTGCATTTCTCCTAGTATTGCTTTCTCCCATCAATACTGTTTTATCCACAGGGATTGTTCACATGCTTCTCTTACACTGTTTGTATTTTCTCTGTCGGGTTGTTGAAAGACTTGCATTCATTTATTTGATATTATAACTTTGGCCTTATTTTCAGATGTCTTTAAATACAAGTATTTTTCTTTTTTCTTTCTTTTTTAATTTAAATTCAAGGGACGCCTTGGTGGCTCAGTCTGTTACACATACAACTTGGGCTCAGGTCATGATCTCACTACTTATGAGTTCGAGCCCCATGCTGGGCTTGCTCCTGTCAAGCTCACAGTATGGATCCTGCTTCAGATTCTGTGTCTCCCTCTCTCCCTGCCCCTCCCCCACTCACAGTCTGTCTGACTGTCTGTTTTTCTCTCTCTTAAAAATAAACATTAAAAAAAAATTTAAATTCAAGTTAGTTAACATACATTGTAGTCTTGGCTTCAGGAGTAGAACCCAGTGATTCATCTCTTACATATGACACCCAGTGCTCATCCCAACAAGTGCCCTCCTGAATGCCCCATCACCCATTTAACCCATATCCCCACCCACCTCCCCTCCAGCAACCCTCAGTTCTCTGTATTTAAGAGTCTCTAGGGGCGCCTGGGTGGCGCAGTCGGTTAAGCGTCCGACTTCAGCCAGGTCACGATCTCACAGTCCGTGAGTTCGAGCCCCGCGTCGGGCTCTGGGCTGATGGCTCAGAGCCTGGAGCCTGTTTCCGATTCTGTGTCTCCCTCTCTCTCTGCCCCTCCCCCATTCATGCTCTGTCTCTCTCTGTCCCAAAAATAAATAAACGTTGAAAAAAAAAAAATTTAAAAAAAAAAAAAAAAAAAGAGTCTCTATGGTTGGCCTCCCTCTCTTTTTTTATCTTATTTTTGCTTCCCTTCCCCTGTGTTCATCTGTTGAGTTTCCCAAATTACACATATGAGTGAAATCATATGATATTTGTCTTTCTCTGACTTATTTCACTTAACATAATTCACTCTAGCTCCATCCATGTTGTTGAAAATGACAAGATTTCATTCTTTTTCATCGCCAAGTAGTATTCCATCATGTATGTATACATATGTATATATATATATTACATTTTCTTTATCCATTCATCACTCATTGGACCTGTGGGCTCTTTCCTACTTTGGCAATTGTTGATAGTGCTGTTATAAACACTGGGGTGCACGTGCCCCTTCAAATCAGCATTTTTGTATCCTTTGGATGAATACCTACTAGTGCAATTGCTGGGTCATAGGGTAGTTCTATTTGTAATTTTTTGAGGAACCTCTATATTGTTTTCCAGAGTGGCTGCACCAGTTTCCATTCCCACCAATAGTGCAAGAGGGTTCCCCTTTCTCCACACCCTCACCAACATCTGTTGTTTCCCGAGTTGTTAATTTTACCCATTCTGACAGGTGTGAGGTGGTATCTCCTTGTGGTTTTGATTTGCATTTCCCTGATGATGAGTGATGCTGAACATCTTTTCATGTGTTTGTTAGTTATCTAGATGTCTTCTTTGGAAACGTGTCTATTCGTGTCTTATGCCCATTTCTTCACTGTTTTTTTTGTTTTTGGAGTGTTGAGTTTGATAAGTTCTTTATAGATTTTTGATACTAACCCTTTATCTGATATGCCGTTTGCAAACATCTCCCATCCCGTGAGTTGCCTTTTAGTTTTATTGATTGTTTCCTTCACTATGCAGAAGCTTTTTTATCTTGATGAGATTCCAGTAGTTCATTTTTGCTTTTATTTCCCTCGCCTCGGGAGACATGTCAAGTAGTAAGTTGCTATGGCCTAGGTCAAAGAGGTTGCTGCCTATTTTCTCCTGTAGGATTTTGATGGTTTCCTGTCTCACAATTAGGTCTTTCATCCCATTTTGAATTTATTTTTGTGTATGGTGTGAGAAAGTGGTCCAGGTTCATTCTTCTGCATGTCTCTGTCCGGTTTTCCCAGCATCATTTGCTGAAGAGACTGTCTTTTTCCATTGGATACTCTTTCCTGCTTTGTCAAAGACTAGTTGGCCATATATTTATGGGTCCATTTCTAGGTTCTCTATTCTGCTCCATTGATCTGTGTGTCTGTTAAAGTATTTTTCTTAACTGAAGGTCTCTAAAGAAATGTCAGCTGCATCACTTGTGTACTTATGTCTAAGGTATTAAACTTAACCATTTCCTTCACTTGTGGGGGATGAGATTAAAAATACATTTATGTTGATTCTGTTTTTGAGGCTTAAATTCAGAGTTTACTTTTGCAAAGCAGATGGTATTATTTCCTAACTTACTACAGACATATTAAATAGGGAGGGCTCCCAGTTAGCTTCTCCACATCTCTTGCAACTCTGATTATATGTTCTAGCTTGGATGATATGCTAAACTAGATTACTGGGCTATCTGAATATTTTAAATTAAGACATATCCTGATGAGAATGTTTGTTAGTTTGTATCTTTTTCACTCAGGCTCGTTTCTCTTTTATGATGATATGAAGGGAGAGTATACCGATGTCTTAAAATATGTAGGAACTATATAAAAATAGGCAAAGCAAAAGTTTATCTGTTTACAAGCATAGTTGGCATAATAAACTAACCTGATGAAAACTTTATTAGTGCAGAGCTATTAGCCTTGGTTAGGAATTCCCTTATCCATAAACATGAAACCACTGATTATCACATAGCATGTATAAATTTTTTAAATAATATGTTTTGAAAGATGGCTAAATTTGCTAGATTTGAAAAAAATTGGTTTGGGGTTACTGTTGGAAATTAAATTTTTTTCCTTGGGTAAACAGTGTTGATTGAAATTGGCTCACTGTCAGTCGTTTCTAAAAAGCTGCTAAACATGGATTTACAGGGAGTAAATAAGACCAACCTTTGGCTTACAGGAAAAATACTAAGTTATGTTTTGATTAGAAAATGGAGAGGTGCCTGGGTGGCTCAGTTGGTTAAGCATCTGACTTCGGCTCAGGTCGTGATGTCGCAGTCTTTAAATTCAAACCCCTTATTGGGCTCTTGTGCTGACAGCTCAGAGCCCAGAGCCTGCTTTAGATTCTGTCTCCCTCTCTCACTGCCCCTCTCCCACACATGCTCTGTCTGTCTTGTGCTGTCTCTCCCTCTCAAAAAATAAAAAAGAAACATAAAAAAAAAAAATGAAGAGACAAGATTAAGCTAGCATACATAAATAAGGGTAGAGAAGAAAAAGAAAAGAAGGGGTGCCTGGGTGGCTCAGTTGGTTAAGCATCTGGCTCAGGTCATAATCTCATGGCTTGTGAGTTTGAGCCCAACCTTGGGCTCTGTGCTGACAGCTTAGAGCCTGGAGCCTGCTTCTGATTCTGTCTCCTCTTTCTGCCCTTCTCCCACTCACACTCTGTCTGTCTGTCTCTCTCAAAAATAAATAAACATTAAAATGATACAAAAAGAAAAAGAAAAGAAAATGAACTGCTTCTAAAAGAGGTCTAAACCACTGGTCCACGTGACATTGGGTGATCTCTGTTAGTAGGGAGGTTGGATTTGAAATTTAATATAGGAGTGGAAAAGTTATTTCTTAAACCGAGTATCAGGCAGATTGTACCACATGATCTCATGATTCTAGATGGTCTTTTAGAAATCCATTGCTTCAGGGGTGCTTGGGTGGCTCAGTTGAGTAAGTGTCTGACTTCAGCTCAGGTCATGATCTCACGGTTTGTGGGTTCAAGCCCCACATCAGGCTCACTGCTGTCAGCCTGTCAGCTCAGAGCCTGGAGCCTGCTTCAGATTCTGTGTCTCCCTCTGTCTCTGCCCCTCCCCTACTCACGCTCTGTCTCTCTGTCTCTTAAAAATGAATAAACATTAAAAAAAAAATTTTTTTTTAAAAGAAAGAAAACCAGTGCTTTATTTTAATATTACCTTTGGAAGTAGTATAAATATGACTGGGGAATGATAATATCAACAATATGTTACCTGTTGCCGTGTAACAAATTATTCCAAATTTAACGGCTTTATTTATTTTATAAAAAAGTTTTTTTAATGTTTATTTTTAAGAGAGAGAGTGTGGGGAGGGGCAGAGAGAGAGAGGGAAACAGAGAATCTGAAGCAGGCTCTGCACGGACAGCAGAGAGGCCAATGTGGGGCTCAGACTCATGAACCGTGAGATCATGACCTGGGCCAAAACGAAGTCAGTCACTTAACCAACTGAGCCACCCAGGTACCCCTCAAATTTAGCAGCTTTAAACAACAAAGTTATTTCACACTTTTCTGAGAGTTAAGAATGTAGGAGTGGCTCAATCTAATGGTTCTGGCTCAGGGTCTTTCATGATGTTGCTGTCAAGCTGTCAGCTAGGGTTGAAATCATTGTAAGGTTCAACCAGGATGGGAAGATCCACTTCCGGGCTCACTCACATGACTGTAGGCAGGCCTCAGTAGCTGTTGGCCAAAGGCTTTGGTTCCTCACCACTTGGGTCTCTCCATTCTTGACAGTGGCAGCTGACTTTGTCACTGAGTAAGGAGAGAAGGAGATAGAGAGATAGGGGAGTGGGTGGGGTGGTAGAGCCAACATGCCTCCACCATGATAGAAGCCATAATTTCTTTATAACCTCATCTCAGAAGGGCATGCCATCACTTCTGTCATACTCTGGTAGTCACACAGACCAATCCGGCTACAGTGTGGGAGGGCCTATACAAGGGTATGAATACCAAGGGGCAGAGGTCATTGGGGGCCATCATAGAGACTGGCTACCATATTATCTTACATCCATATTTCATAGAATACTTTCGTAGTTGATCCTAACAGCAACTCTATGGAACAACCAGAGGGAAAATTATTGTCCTTTTTTGCACTGATGACACCAAACCATAGGACAGGGAGATAATCTGTAAAGAGGCAGATAACTAGTGGAGTACATTCTGTGTTCTGTTCCTCACATCAGGGGATTATCAACATTTGAAGGAATTTCCTCTTTGACTTGTTTCTTAGACACTGAGAAGAAGAAAGGGGCTGTGAGTCACGACACACATGGGGAGCAAGACAAAATGGAAAGGAGTCACATAATTGTTTTGTGATCTATCTGGTAGTCAGCATCTACAAAGAGGATTCCTGTGACTGTATTTACAGGAGTACCAATACCAGTACTAGAAAATTCAGATCAGCAGTGATTGCATTGCCTTAATTCTGTTCTTTTCATTCCTTCAGTTCTATTCAGTGTCTCCTGAGTTCCAGGCTCTATGCTTTACCCCAGGGATAAACAGTTGGCACCAACCTTCCAGGTTGGCACTGAGGGCCTATGTCTAACAGTTACCTTAAACAACGTGAAGTGATTCTAGTGGAGCTGTGTACACAAAGGAGGGCAAAGATCAATCCACCTAGGACTGAGGAGTACAATATTGGGTGTTTTTATTTTCTAAACTTTTCTTTATTTTCTAATTTTTCTTACCATGAAAAATGAAATTTTGAAAATACATTGCTTTCATAATTAGAGAGGAAATAATTAAAAATATTTTTCTGGAAAGGTTAAGGTGCACTTCAAAAATAAGAGGACTCTGAAGGATGAATTAGTTTGCTGGAGGGAGATGCGGGGCTGTGAGGCAAAGAACACAGTATGTGCAGAGGCACAGAGACTTGAAGACCACAGTTCAGAGCATTGAAATAAGTGATTTAGAGTCTTAAGTGCCCTTTCCTTAGGGCAAAGGAAAGGGGCTGAAGATAAAATGCAAAAGGTAAGGTGATAAAGGGCATTGGCCTGCTCCGCTGAGATGTGTGGGTTGTGGGACAAGAAACTGCCAAGATTGAGGGAGGGGAATTTTATTCAACAATTATCAAGCATCTACTGTGTGTCAAGTACTGCACTAGGCATCAAAAGAATTCAAAGCCCAGTGAGTCTCCTCACTGCTTCTAAGCATCTTCAAGCTAGTAAAGGGAAACAAATGAAGTGTTATTGATGCTTTGATAGAAATCTATAGGTTATGGGGCGCCTGGGTGGCGCAGTCGGTTAAGCGTCCGACTTCAGCCAGGTCACGATCTCGCGGTCCGTGAGTTCGAGCCCCGCGTCGGGCTCTGGGCTGATGGCTCAGAGCCTGGAGCCTGTTTCCGATTCTGTGTCTCCCTCTCTCTCTGCCCCTCCCCCGTTCATGCTCTGTCTCTCTCTGTCCCAAAAATAAATAAACGTTGAAAAAAAAAATTAAAAAAAAAAAAAAAAAAAAAGAAATCTGTAGGTTATGGAAGTTGGGAATAGTTGAACTAGAGTGATCCCTGAAGTGTCTTCCAGTATTATATGAAGGGGCTTGAAAACTGACTGTGAAATCCTGTAGTCAAGTATGTGATGTGTAATTACAGGCCAACCAAAAATATTTTTACTTCCGTCTGTCTTTTCTGTGACTTCTATTCTTTGGGTGTGGGGTTGTGGCTTGCTTATGATTTTTGGTACCCCCACGAAATTCTCATAGTTTCAAATCCTGCTAAAAAACACTTGAACTATTAATGATGAGTGACTGTCTCTGAGAAATGGGTAATGGGAAGGGGAAAAGCAACTTTTACTTTTTGTTTACTTCGGCTCGAGGCTTCGGGTTTTCAGTTTTACCTACCTGTGTAGCACATTGCTGCTCTCTCCATTCCTCCTCTAGTCAGCCTCCATATTCATAAGCCAAGCCACAGTGTAACAACATCTTCAGCGATAGTAACCAACATGGTCAGAGTAAGCAACAGGGATAAAGAGTGAGAGAGTGGGACATTCTATTAGCAGATAGGACGTCTTTTTTTTTAATGTTTATTTTTGAGAGACAGAGGGAGACAGCATCAGTGGGGGACAGGCAGAGAGAGAGGGAGACACAGAATCTGAAACAGGCTCCAGGCTCTAAGCTGTCAGCACAGAGCCCGACAAGGGGCTCGAACTCATGAACTGCGAGATCATAACCTGAGCCAAAGTTGGACACTGAACCAATTGAGCCACCCAGGTGCTCCCCTGATAAGGCCTCTTAATACTCAAATGTTATCACTGCCATGTACTCACTTTTTAGTAATAAACATTTGATACATTAAAAACATGGTTCAATAATAGTGTTCTAGTTTCATTCATAAGTTTTAACACTTGCATGAAGTGTCACATAAAGATGCTTTAAGCAAAAGAAGTGTATAGTGGAATTTGAATGGCCCAAAGAAATGTGAATGTTTAAAATTTATTTATTTTTTAATAGACCAGGAATGTGTTCATATAACTCAGTTATTCTTGGCTATAGTGGGAACTAATAAATTATTCTACTACCGATATCTCATAAATTATTTGTCAGAAACCAAAAGGAGATCTAGATATTTCATATATGACATTTTATTTGGAAGAGAGGCTATTTGGTATGCCTGTTGAATTTCCCAAAGTTTTTATTAATAACATTATACTCCTTGAATGAGATAAAAGTTAAAGGATAATTATTTATAAGTTAAATGTAAATAATAGTTTACAGTTTACTGTCTCTTGCTCTGTGGCCAGTTGTAAACATGGGGTAATTATAAATAATGAGGCTGCTTTATCTGAACTAAAAAGTAACGAGACTGAGGTTAGTCAAACTGAGTAGCAGGCATTAATAAAACTAATATGAAAGACACAGAAAATATTGAGGTCATTTTCTAGTTCTGTAAAAAGGTGTTTACCTTTAGAGAACCAGTTAGAGAACAGAAGAAAGGCACTGATTGAATTCATGCCTTAATGAAGTATTTGTGAATTATAGAAATTAAAGATATAAAAGATGCATATGGCTTCCTGGCAGATCGTCAATTAATTTCCAATTATGGGAAATGCTTTTGTGTCTTACAGTCTGAGGTCAAGGAATCTGTTTTCAGATACACTTAGAATTAGCCTTTTCTTTCTCTGTATTCAGCTATTGATCGTTGGTTTTCTCCTTTTATCTCATCAGATAATGTTTTTGCAGACTCTTTCCCAGACTTCACTTGAGAATGTAGTATATGTCAGAATGCTTTGCTATGCTATGTATGATAAGGGCAACAGACCACTAGAACTGACTCCCTTTTCCTGAAGGTCATTAGAGGTCTGGGCTTATTGTAAGAATTCTCATCTGAACCTAAACAGCCTGTATTCAGTTAACCAGACAGATGCTCAGGACACTGGTTCCATTCAGGAGCTATTTCAGGAAATTAGTTAGGTGTTTTCACCTGGGCTGGACTTACGACAAGCTTTACATGTCTTTTTTTTTTTTTTTTTTCTAATGTTTATTTCCTTATTTTCAAAGAGAGAGAGTGAGCAGGGGAGGAGCAGAGAGAGAGAGAGAGAGAGAGAGAGAGAGAGAGAGAGAGATCCCAAGCAGGCTCTGCTCTGCCAGTGCAGAGCCTGATGTGGGGCCTGAACCCACAAGCTGTGAGAACATGACCTGAGCCAAAATCAAGAGTTGGACACTTACCCAGCTGAGAGCCACCCAGGCGCCCCAAGCTTTACATGTTCTTAAACCTAATTGTATTCCTGATACACAGAGGAAAAAAATCCAGACAGTTTCTCTGACTCTGGAACTACACCCATTTCTTGATGTCTTTGGATTAAGATGGGATCTAAGTGAAGTCTCCCATGACAGCTCCACATTCATTTTGCTTTGAATTCAGGCCAATTTCCATAGTTTCCCCAAAACATAATTGGTTTCATTAAGTAATTTGACTTACTTGATTTCTCAGAAAGGCTTTTTTCCTTATCAGTGTATGTGGTTGACATTTTCTGTCTCCTTATATGTCACTTTTTTTTTCTTACATGTCATAAAATGTAGAAACTTTAGGAGTCTTAAGAAAGGACATTCTTACTAGATACTGTATCTCATTCACATAGAATTGAAATGACCTCAGTGGAAGGACGGTAGAATTTATTCATAGGCTTGTCTTTAAAAAATTAAAGAAACTAATGAAACATTAGGAAACATCTTTGCAAGTCTTTGCTTATAAGAAGATAAAATATTCCTAACATTGTTTGATTGCTAGGATTTATGGGAAACAAAATGCATGTAAATCCAGAGTTTTTAAACTTAGAGTAATTTGCCAATGATTTTTTCCTATAATCCTATATCTGGATTCTGGCAGGAAGTAGCTGGCACACTGAAGGGGGCTTAGAATTTAATGAAAACAACTTTTTACGGATGTGTGGATAGACTAAAGAGAACCAACAGGACCGTCAGTAGAGGGAGTCAGTTTTATCTTGAGTCCTGCAAGAGAAGGAAGAGGGAGCAGAAGCTGGGAGAAGCGCCATGCAACAGCAGCTATGGCCAGAAGTGGTAGAATGTAGTCACCACCAATGCTCCTGTCCCTTGGGCAGGAAGCAGAGAGGATTAATACCCAGACCTTTCTCTCCTCAACTCTCTGATTCTCTGTTGGTGCTTCCCATTGGGCAAACCCAACCAGAAATCAGAAGGCAAGGGAGCCTGGATAGTGCAGTGTGTAGAAATTCATCTTCCAGAGCACAGAGCAGGCTAAAGTAAAGGCAGGGATGAGCCTAGACAGAGACTGTTTTATGTAGCTCCTGAGTAGGGGAGCTTAAGTGTCATGTACTTTGACTGAGAATTGTTCATTTTAGGTATGAGTTGGACAGACCTGGTCAACATCTATGTTCCTCTAATAAATTAGAATTTTAAGTATTAAATTTCAAATCATCCATCTTCATTAATATTCCACATTATTGCATTATGTTTTTTCTTCTGTGTCTCCAGATTACAATTCCTAGACCTTCTGTGGCATCCACACAGTCAACTTCAGGAAGCTTTCACTATGGTCAGCAGCCAGAGAGGAGAGACCTTCAGCCTGTTGAGCCCACTGTAGAACTTTACTCTCCACGGGAGAACTTCTCTGGCCTAGTTGTAACAGAGGGTGAACCTCCTAGTGGAGGAAGCAGAACAGACTTGGGGCTTCAGATAGATCATATTGGCCATGACTTGTTACCCAGTATTAGAGAGAGTAACAAATCTCAAGACCTGGAACCAAAAGACCTCGCTGACCATAACAGACTGGCTGTGAGAGAATTTGAGAGTCTCCCTAGAGAAACCGAAGAGAAAAGCATTCTTCTAGGATCAGATAATGAAGATGAGAAGTTAAGTAAAGGACAGCATTATATTGAGATCGCCTCTCTTCCAGGAGACTTGGTAACTGTGGAAAGGGATCACTCAGCTACTACTGAACCTCTTGATGTGACAAAGACACAGACTTTTAGTGTGGTGCCAAATCAAGACAAAAATCACGAGATAATGAAGCTTCTCGCAGTTGGAACTTCAGAAATTTCTCCACGAGTCATTGACTCACATGTTGAAGGACAGATAGGTCAGGTGGCAGCAGTGCAAAAAAGTAAGCTATCTAAGGATGATGACATCGGGAGTGAAGACTTGCCAGGTCATCAGGGAGACGTGTCTACTTTTTTGCACCAAGAGGGTAAGAGAGAGAAAATTGCCCCTAGAAATGGAGAATTATTTCATTGTGTTTCAGAGAGTGAACATTGTCCCCCATCCCGAAAGGATGTGGTTAAGTCATCTTTTGTAACTAGACACAGCCGAATCCCTGTTTTAGCACAAGAAATAGATTCAACTTTTGAATCATCCTCTCCAGTCTCTGCAAAAGAAAAGCTCCTCCAAAAGAAAGCTTATCAGCCAGACCTAGTCAGGCTTCTTGTGGAAAAAAGGCAACTCAAGTCTTTCCTTGGGGACCTCTCAAGTGCCTCTGATAAATTGCTAGAGGAGAGACTAGCTACTGTTCCTGCTCCCTTTTCTGAGGAGGAAGTCTTCACTCCCTTTTCAAGACTGGCTGTAGACTCGCACCTGAGCAGATCAGCCGAAGACAGCTTTCTGTCACCCATCATCTCCCAGTCCAGAAAGAGCAAAATTCCAAGGCCAGTTTCATGGGTCAACACAGATCAAGTTAGTACCGCAACTTCATCTCAGTTCTTGCCTCGGCCACCACCAGGAAAGCCCCCGACGAGGCCTGGAGTAGAAGCCAGGTAATGCCATGTGTTCTGTGTTAAGTGTGTAGTGTTATTTCTGTGTCTGCTTGATTATGATATATCAGTCGTTTCATTTCTTCATTGCCTGTTTCTGATCATCTACTTCCTTCCCTGCCTTTTCCAGCCTTTATAGCCCAGTGTATAAAAGGGATCATAGTGATTCACATTAATTCTTGCCTCTCCCACTTTCTCACAGTGTGACCCTTAGTTTCCTCATCTGTGAAACAGGTCTTACGTTTGCCTCATGGTTTGGGGAGGATAAAATAAGGTTGCATACATACGGAGCTTTGTGCTGGGTTTAATTAGCATGCAACAAAGGTTACTTGTCTTCTAGTCCATTTTAACTAGATACTCCATTATAACAGATGTCATTATGATGTCAAACTCTAGTGAAAAAGACTGTGTCCATAATTTTTTTAATTTTATTTTAGAGAGAGAGAGAGTGAGAGATAATGTGTGCAAGCAGGGGAAAAGGGCAGAGGGAGAGAGAGAGATCTTAAGCAGGCTCCATGCTCAGCATAGAGCCCAGTGTGGGGCTCAATCCGATGGCCCTGTTATCATGATCTGAGCCAAAATCAAGAGTCGGACGCTCAACCAAGTAAGCCACCCAGGCACCTCCTGTGTCCATAATTTGATGAACGGGTCATGGTAACAATGTTGTTTATCTGATTATAATGAATTAAGCAACTGTAAAAACCCTGTGGGCAGTTTTCCTAGGCCTGATACATACGGCCTTACAAAAAGTATTACTTCAATATTTACTGTATGTTATACTTGTTTATTGAAGTATTCTTATGTATAATTGACCACAGAGTGATTTTATTTATATGTATATATATATATATATATATATGTGTGTGTGTGTGTGTATATATATATATATATATATATATATTTTTTTTTTTAAGTTTATTTAGTTAGAGAGAGAGCATGTGTGGGCTTGCATGTGTGTGCAAGCCGGAGAGAGGCAGAGAGAGAAGGAGAGAGAGAGAATCCCAAACAGGCTCCGCACTATCAGTGTGGAACCTGACAAGGGGTTCGGACCCATGAACCTTGAGATCATGACCTGAGCCGAAATCAAGAGTCGGATGCTTATTAAGTGACTGAGCCATGCGGGCACCCCAAGAGTGATTCTGTTTTAAGGAAGGGGGGAAATATTGGGAGGTGATGAACCAGTTAAGAATGCTTTCCTTGGAGCCATTACTCACTTTCACAGACTAGAAGGGTCTAAACCCTTGGAGAAGAAAGAGAAAAAGGATGACCTTTTTTTTTTTTTAATTTTTTTTTAATGTTTATTTATTTTTGACAGAGAGAGAGAGAGAGACAGGGCATGAGTGGGGGAGGGTCAGAGAGAGAGGAAGACACAGAATCTGAAACAGGCTCCAGGCTCTGAGCTGTCAGCACAGAGCCCGATACGGGACTCGAACTCACAGACTGTGAGATCATGACCCGAGCTGAAGTCGGACGCTCAACCGACTGAGCCACCCAGGTGTCCCAGGGATGACCTTTTACCCAAAACAAGGTGAAAATCAGAATACATTTACCTGAAAACTAGAGCCTGTTATAGGTAGTACAGTAGTAGGTCTCCACCTGTTATATGGACTCTGAAGTGTATTAAAGTGAGGTTCTGTCTGTATCATTACCCAGCAGAACTTGTTCCCCCAAGGTAATGGTAAGTTTAGACTTGCCCTAAGGTTTCATGTTCAAGGGTAACTAAACACTGGATTTTCAGTGCCAGTGGGACTACAGTTCCATGGGAAGAATGGTGATGTGTAAACTGCAGTCATTTGAGACATTTTAAAGGTGATTCCATGAACAGTAGCCACACATCCCCTCTTCCTTCTGCTTTTCTTCTGTACTTAATAGAGATAATGTGTCTGTGGCTTGAGATGCTTTGGACTGCAACAAACAAATCTTGATTATCATTTATTATTTAGCACTTTACATGTCCCTCAAATGTAGCACTTGGTAACCAAGCCAAGCATGTGGCATTGTGCCAGATATTACAGAGCTGACCAGTCTGGACTTCATCTGGGAGTTCAGCAGAAATGCAACTTTCCCACTTAGGTCCTGGCACAGAAGACGTATTTTATTCCCTTCTTCAAGTTTTACCATAAGATCCGTGAGGGTAGGCTTAACCAGAGTGAGTTTCATCATGTCTGAATAAGTAGATGGTGGAAAAGGAGGAAGAGAGAAAATTGAGTAACTTGTTGCTGACACATGATGGTGATTGATGGTGGCTGTTTATGTCCCTGCATCCTGCCAGTGATCATACAACCTTGGAAATTCTCCCACTTCCTTCTATAAGGAGTGGCATGTCTGCAGTTTGCGGTTTAAATTCTTTTTTAACTGAATGGATTTTTAGCCCAAGACAGAAAGACATTTAGGGCAGAGAAGATACTGCTATTCATATGAATATTCTCTAGATTTAGAATTCTAAGGCCCAGGTCCATTGCCAGTAAGACAGGGCAGTCAGCCCCCAAACCCAGCTCTGCTGAATCTCAGACTGTTGTCAAGGGCAGAAACTGAGGCCCCAAGAAACCAGTGACTACTCTTTTCCTTTTGGAAAGTATTAAATGAGGTTGAAAAATACTTTTATCTGTATTTCCTGCTGTTGGTGAATATAATTCATGTTGAAGACTTACATTTGTGGGGCTTAATGTTTCCATATGCACATGCCACATTTCTGTCATGGGAGCCTTAAACAAAATGGTTTACTCTCTCTCTCTCACTTACTAACATGCTAGAGATGTTTCAAGTTGAAGAGCAAACCTGCGTTAGGAGGAAAGGGACTAACAACATTTAAGTGCTTCTGAATGGCAGACATCCAACTAAATACTTGGGCCACTGTTCTCAGCTGCTCAGTAATCCTGGGAGGTAGATAGCATTCCTATTAAAAGCTAGGAGAGGTTACGTGAACTGCTGCTGAGGATGGGATTTATGGAGCAGCTATGGAAAACAGTATGGGATTTCCTCAAAAAATGAAAAATGGAACTACCGTATGATCCAGTAATGCCACTGCTATTTACCCAAAGCAAACAAAACACTAATTCGAAAAGATATAATGCACCCCTGTGTTTATAAGATATGCAGACAGCCCAAGTGTCATTGGTGGATGAATCGATAAAGATATAGAGTGTGTGTGTATGTGTGTGTAATAGAATATTGCTTAGCCATAGAAAAGAAAGACCATGGATTGGCATTTACAGCATAGATGGACTTAGAGGGTATTATGCCAAAGGAAGTGATTCAGAGAAAGACAGATACCATCTGATTTCACTTATATGTGAAATCTAAAAAAACCCAAAATGAACAAGCAAACAAACAAACAGACACTCATAAATACAGAGAACAATTGGTGGTTGTCAGAGGGGAGTGGGGTGGGAGGGATGGGTAAAGTAGGTGAAGGGGGGAGTACAGCAAAGGAAATTTAGTCAATGATATTATAACTTTGCATAGTGACAGTGACAAAACTTATCATGGTGAGCATTGTATAATGTATAGAATTGTGAAATCATTGTGCTTTATACCTGGAATTAATATAACATTGTATGTCAACTATACTTTTGAAAAAAACTAGCAGAGGTTAAATAATTTGTCTAGGGTCATACAACTGGTATGTGAAAGAGTAACTCTGTTTCCTGTGTTTGCTGACTTGACTCACATCAGATACATTATCATTTGGGACATTGTGACTTTCTGGACTCACTTGAAATGAGTTAAAATGAAAAGAATTCTTCTCTGTTCCTTTAAGGCTCCGCAGATACAAAGTCCTAGGGAGTAGCAATTCCGACTCAGACCTTTTCTCCCGCCTGGCCCAAATTCTTCAAAATGGAACTCAGAAACCCCGGAGCACTACTCAGTGCAAGAGTCCAGGATCCCCTCACAATCCAAAAACACCACCCAAGAGTCCAGTTGTCCCTCGCAGAAGTCCCAGTGCCTCTCCTCGAAGCTCTTCCTTGCCTCGCACATCTAGTTCCTCACCATCGAGGGCTGGACGGCCCCACCATGACCAGAGGAGTTCATCCCCACATCTGGGGAGAAGCAAGTCACCTCCCAGCCACTCAGGATCCTCCTCCTCCAGGAGGTCCTGCCAACAGGAGCATTGCAAACCCAGCAAGAATGGCCTGAAAGGATCCAGCAGCCTCCACCACCACTCGGCCGGCACTAAAGCCCCCCCAGGGAAGAGTAAGTCAGCCACTAAACTCAGCAGATAGGAACTGGGCTGCATCTCGGAAAGGTGTGAGGTCTTCCTCCTAAACCTGATGCATGTGTGTCCTTGTACTGTCTATTTAAAAAATCAGTGTTGATCTTCTCTTACAAAAGAAAGTAACATAAATTATTTATAAGAAGACATAAATATATGATAAGGAATTACCTAAGGCAGGCAGCAAGCAGATCAGGAATCCATGCCTTTGCATAGGAAGGGGCAATCCAGCAAAATCCAAGGGGGAGATTAAATGAACTCTTATTTTTTAGCTGCCTTTGAAACAAAGGAGTTAAAGGAAGGAGATGGAATGGAATTTTAAGGGGTTTGGCCTGGTATGTTTGTTTTTAAGGCATTGCTCAAAGATTATATAGCAAAAGTGAAACTTCTTGTTTTAATATTTTTATTCAAACTTCCCAACGTGGGGGAGTCAGAATTGCTCTAATATTAGGATATATAACAAGTCTGTTTGCTGGAGACCCAGTGCTCATACACACATGGCTTGTGTATTTATCTAGTGTATTGAGAGTTCACACCTTTACTTTGCCTCATGCCTACTACCCTCCCTGGATTTCACAGTTTTTAAAGTTAGTGTATCTCACCTGATGCAGTCTCTCTAATTTTAACAATACATTCTAATATGCTTTCAGCAGCACATGATGAAAACTTCAAATCCAGTTATTTTTTTTAGTCCCCTAATATTTTTCTGTGGAGCGGCAGTTCTTAGTATATTTTTATTGTGAAAAAGAACTACTGAAACTTAGGTAAAGGAAGAAGTCTAAATAGAGCTACTTTCCAGGCTTCAGTGCTTTAGGGAGAGAGGAACAGAGTGAGGATAATACCATTCAAGACGAAAGAACCCTCTTCCCCTCTGTTTCCTCCTTATGGAAGGAAGACCGACCAGAGTAGACCTTACTTTCTTAGGTCTTCCAGATACCAGCTATTTCCAATATCAACCTCCAAGATGATACCAGGGAAATACACTGCTGTGGAGTGTGACTTCATGCTTTTAGATATTTAGAAAGAAAAATAGAGAGAAATTAGGTACGTTGTTGAGGCTTATAATCCTCAAACTTTGTATTTTATACATTTAGCCAATAAGGAACAAGTATCTGGGGAAATAAATTTAGGCTCAGTATTTATCTTTTAATGTTTTATTACCTGCTTCTCTTGTGCTTTAGTTTGAATATTTGGGCTTTTGGACCTGATTTCCTTGTAACCTCAGTTTATAAAGCTGTGAGGAGGAGCATATTCTGATTTCACTCTTCTAGTAACAGGAATCAGGCAAAAGTAAATTATGCTAGATTTTTCAAATGGGCTCTTTTCTACTCTGTAGGTGTTTTGTGTTGTAAAGACCTTATTGAGGTCAGGTAAATTGGTCTGCTTGCTGTTGAAATTTGCCTTCTAGCAAACATCTGTGCTTTCTCTTTGACCTTGTGTTTGCTGCCAAAGCTTAACATGGTTGAATTGGGAAAAAAAAAAAAAAAAAAAAAAAAAAAAGAAAGAAAGAAGTGTATTTCCTCACTAAGTGAATACATTCTAATGCTGCATCAAAGCTGCCCTGAAGCTGCACTGAACTTCTCTCGTTCTCTTTATCTGTGTTGAGCTTTTTTTACAAAACAAAAAACAAAAAACAAAACGAAACTCAAAGCACTGTTGAGTCCTATATGATCTCCCATAAGAAATGTAGCATAGTGTGGAATCTTAATTTCTCTCCGGTTTCAAGCACTACAGAGGAATGCAATAGATAAGACATATTTGCTGTTTAACTAAAGCAACTGTAATATTGGAAGACCAGTCCTTCTGTATTATATTGTATAATAGTTGCTATAACACTACTTGCATGTCTTCATGGTAAATGATATAAATATTTATAAATATATAGAGAACCATATGCTTATATAAACTCATTCTTTCTCATTCTCCATTTGTAATTTCAAGATCACAGATGGTGAAATTCCTTTCTATTGTGTGCCTCGCGTACACTTGGGCCTTGCCTGTCTTCATTTTCTGAAAATACGTTCTTGGCATGGGACATTTCAGATTCTTCTTGCCTTCTTTGTGTAATAATGCAAGGGTTGGCAGCCTTCGAGCCAAGATAGGTTATTTAATTTTCACTTTTAAAAGATTTTAATAGGGGAAAAAATTACCGGGACATGCTTGTAATACTCGTTCAAAAATTTGTCATGTTAGTCACATAATTCTGTCCTTATGATTAAAGGGGATAAACTGGAATGATAATCATGGGTCTGACATAAATTGATTTTTTTTAATGTCTTAAAATTGCCATTCTTCATTCCTCTTTTCATCTCACAATTTTTTTGGGTGGTGGGGGAGTGGAGTAAGGAATTATCTACAATTCCTTAATTATCTACAATTAAGGAATTATCTTTTTTCTGTTGTATTAGTTAAATTGTGCTAAGGGTAGCCAGCTTTAAATCCTGACCCCTGTCATCTGAAATGTGCCAGTCATTGGGAAAGCTGATGAGGCTGCAGTTATGGTGTGTGTGTTGTTTTTAACTGGTGTTTCTCTTCTAGCGGTCAAAACAGACAGTGATGGCAACATGGTGATTGGATGTTTTCTCTCTATGGTTTCTTAATTTTCTCCCAGCTTTTCTACTGTGTTGCCCCCTTTTCTAAATGGCCCTGACGAACTCCAGATCCAGAGAGAAATAGCCTCAGCGTATAAGAATATTTTATTTTGCATGTAAAGAGTTAACCAAAGATGTTCTGCTCTGATACTTTCAAAAGAAAACAGACTAGTTATTGCTTACATATCAATAGGTCCACCTAAAAGGACTAGCTGATACAGCGATTTACTTCATGGTTTTTAAAAGCATAGTTTGTGCTTTTAGAAATGTTAGAGGTCTCAGGCTAAAAAGAGAAGTTGGCAGCCCTGAGCAAAGCATTTTTGGCCCAAAGATTCTTGTTTTTGTTTTATTTTAAGGTTATGGTATGGAGAATGGGTTGGTTATTTGTTGTTGTTTTAGTTCCTTCTTTTTTATTTATTTTGGTGTGTTTTTTTTTTTTTTTTTTTTTTTTTTTTTTTTAGTGTTGGCATATTTCAGATCTCAGTGACAAACACAGATCAAGCAATTTTAAATCAGTTTGGTTATTCTACCTAAGGAACATGGCCATTAATTAAAAGTCCAGCCAAACTATACTAAACATAGTATGGGGCAAAAGTTGAAATTCTCTTTTGAAAATCAAGTGCCTCCTGGTTTCTCTTCTCACAACAAAATGGCAAACCCTAGTCACACTTGCCCTTACACCGTCATGTCTAGTCTCTGGAATTATGTGTGGAGCAGAAAATGGATTAGCACTAGCTCATTCCCTGTAGGTAGCATTCTTCTTACATTATGCTGCCAAATCTCCAGGGTGTACAGACTGTTTGAAATATTAAAGTTTCACCTGAGAATCTTTTGCGCAGCATAAAGGTATTTAACTTTAATGTATAGTGAACAAAGGAAAATTGGATCATATCAGGCGTAAGCTTAAAGCACAGCATGTAAACATCTTTGAATGGTAAGTCTCAGGCAGGTGCCCTTATTCCCAACTTGGTATGCAAGCTGGCCTTGCTGACCAAGGGCACCATCATATTTACTGTTTCTTAAGTTGCATGTTGTGAAGGGAATGTTTTTTTGTAAAAGTTGCCAAGTCAGTCCAGTTCTAAATAAGTAGCAAAATGGTCAATGATACCACTGTTGTCATTATCCACTTTGTATTATTTGCTTTAAAATACTAAGCAAATCTGAGCTGCTTCCTGATTCAGTGGACTAGTTGTGCAGTATCTCTTTCTTTTCAGCTCCCAGCCACTAGGGGAACTTGAAGTTCTTTGGTCATCATCAGAGATTCCTTCCAGGCTACAGATTTTTATGCAAATATTTCTATGGTTGCATTCAATCTACAAGGAAAAAGTGTACCTTGGTGCATGTTTGATAAACCCACACGCAGATAGTTAAAACTATAATTAGTTTTTCTATACCCCATAGTTTTGAATTAAAAACAGATGCTTTTCCCCCAGAGGGTTCTTTGTTCTAGGAACTACATTCTGAATCTAACATTAGGAATTGGTGAAAGGAGAAACAGGATTGGGAATTCAGAATTTAGTGACTTAGGGAAAAAAATGCATCTTATTCTGGCTATTTGAAAATATATTTATTTGTAGATAAGTCTAGATTTAGTCTTGGGAGATCAAAGTTTTTTACATTTTAAAACTTTTTTCATTCCCTTAGATCTATCCAAACATGTCATATGTTAGCGAACCATTTCTTCTCTCGTGTTCATGTATTTTGGAATTAACTTGTTTGCATTCACTCTTTTATATTCTGCCCATTTCTGTTTATGTGCATTTACCACAGATGTTTTGGGACGTTGCCTAAACGGAGACATATTTTGGCACCTGTATCACTGAGGAGATAGAATGGTTGATGACAGTGGCATTGTTTAACTTTCTTGAGTTTGGGTCTGTACAGTTTATTTGCAGAAGAGCTACTCATCTATGTTTTAACACAAAAAGTATTACAGGATTGAGGCACGTAACCACAGTGGTAGTCGTGATATGTCAATATTTACCCAAGTTCTGAATCCAGAGGTGCAGATTTAGACCTTAACTTACAGAAGGGAACATGCAGCAGCTGCAGTCCTCAGACTGTATGGGAGGATATGGTGCACAGAAAATGCCAGGTGCTTTTTAGGACATCCTGCTTCCCTGTCCTCATCCGATAGAACTCTGGTGTACACCTCGAGGATGTGGGAGGAATGTGGAAACGTCGCACCATTAGATTTCTCAATAGTTTGGCTATCCCTTTGGAATTAGGAGAAAGTGAACCCAGATAGTCGTGGGAGCCTGCAGAATCTGCTGCCAGCAGTGCAATGGAGAACTGCAGGAGGTATATGGGAATTCCTGTAGTTTTTAAGTGACTCCAGGACAAGGGACAAGGATCCCTATTAATTTAAAGGAGAATTTGGATGCTGCACACCTCAGTCCCTGAGAAATCCCTGGCTGGACATGAAATGATGACATTAGCATCCTGGCCCATCACTACATTGCCTAATTGAGTTGTGATTATCTGCTCTGACTTTTAAAATGTAAGTTTGATGTTTAATTATTCCCCTTGAGCAAATTTGGATCAGAAAATGGAAATGTGTGACAAGATCAAGATCACTTTGTGGTTATTATACACAATCTTCAAAAAAGGGAATAGCCAACAAGTAACATTTAGTAATAATTTGAATACTTCTTACGCTTTGCTGGATCTTTGGTTTTAAGGAGACATGTAAAACAAGTGAAGCCTTTTCCTTCATTACCCTGTGAAACTTTCACAGAGCCTGCCTCTTCAATTGGCAGTGACAGTATGGGCATAGTATGTATCACTGGTGATGCTGACACGTCTCTTAGATACTCTGGGCCAGTGGTTCTGGGTTCCTTGACCTACAGAGTAGGATTCCATAGGCAAATCTTTGAGCCCATGTGACTATAGAATTTGCCAATGACATCATTTTACACACTAATGATAGATAGGAATTTTGCCTCTTTTCAGTAGTTTAATACCATTTCATATTGTGTACAAAAATGTTCACTCACCCAGCTAAAAACATTGAGTAAACCCAAGGTTTTAATATAGACTGTCCTTGCCATATGATACTTTCTCCCCATCTTATAATACACATTTTTAAATCCTTCAAAATTCATTCACAGCACTTCACCATATTTGGAGTCTGGGTATTCTTCACTCACCCATAAGAGATAAACAAGGCTACTAGAGCTTGAATGTGATTTATTTTAGGGAGTAAAATTCTTGCCATCTTTCCCAGGAAAGGAAAGCCCGTAGGACTTTTCAAAACGATTTTCTTTTTAAATGACTCACAAGATAGGTAAGTTAGTTCACTAAGGTAAAAAGCATTCAGAAATAGTTAGGAAGATCACAACACTGTGCCACCTGCAGCTCTGAAATTGGATTGAGTGAATTGAACAAAGAAGAGAACAGATCAGAGAACCCACGTGGAGTCCATGCACTCCCTCCCTCCTGCACAGTTCTTGGTCCCCCTCCTGACTCCATTCCTAAAATTGCCAGTGTCGATTTCATTGGGCCATTTGTTTACAAGTTTAACAGTTTTGGGGAAAAAAGAGGGAGGGGGAAACATCTAGTTTTGACTAGATATAATTCTTGAAAGTTATGAACTCTTGGCAACTGTTATATCAGATTGAACCACAAACTAGAAGAATTTTCTTGTCAAGCAAGACCAGTAAGGTAGAATAGAAGACTTTAATAATCCCACAGTTTTCTCCCTTTCTCCTCCTCTTCGTGAAATCAGAGTGATGAGAAGTTGCTCTTTGAAATACCTCCAAAGGTATTGTATTGACCTTTTCCCTCCAAGCAGCCCTCTTTATGCATTTTTGCTCAGGCAACCAAGGACATAAGAGTATTGGCAGAAACACGGAGTGCTTTTGTATAGGCCATCTGTACATAAAAGTGTAATTATTTATTTAATTTTCCCATTTGTATCATATTAAAGCTTTGTACAGTGTTTTAAGTTCTGTTTTAAAATTATTTTGTATTTTATTTTTATAATCTAGTAATAAAATATTCATTCCGCATGCAAACTCTAGTTCTGTTTGTGTGATGGTTTGCTTTCAAAAGCAGGAAATAATATTTTTCTGATTTAATAAAGTTATTGAATGCACCAGAGGTTACAAGATCAACAGGGAACAGAAGGTGTTACTATAAATGCAGTACCACATCCAGAGGTGACCTAGAAAAAGAAGTCCTGGACTGAATAGAAGCTAGGTGTTCAGTATCCCTGTAGATAAAAACGAGAGTTCTGGGATATGAGATGGTTTCCCATGTAATAAAACTGAAGGTGAAGTAACAAAACTGTGTGTATTAAGATCTCCTTTTCACTCCTTCATCCTCTGGCTGGAGGTACTTTCTCCTTTTCTGCAGGAAACGCCCTTTGTATCACTAGAGTGATTCCTGCTCCCTACCACCCTCTCCTTTCCATCTGCGACCTTCCTTTGAACCAGAGGAACTCTCAGGAGGCACCTGTATGGGCACTGCTCCACCCCGCCTGGTGTGGTTCAGCCTGGAGTGTTCTTGCCAACTGTCTAGCTCTCTGCCTGGTTTCCCTTTCTTGATTTTCTCAGTGAGTAGCAACATCCAAAGAGCTGCCTCTCTCGTGTTTCTAAAAGAAATTAAGAAATAACTCAAGCTGCCATAAACTAATCTGAATGTGCCTCTTAACATTTCAACTGCAGAGTAGTCCAAATAATATAACCTGGTGTAAGGTAAAGGTAGAGACAAGCGCTTCTGTGTGCAGCGTGGCCTGAGGAACTTTAAGGTTTGTGGGCTGAGGATTATAAAAAGCCTCCATGCAAGAATCATCGTGTCTTACAGCCTTAAATGGTCGAGCAGTTGATGGTGACAGCGGGCGTCGCACGGGCCGGGGGACTGAAAACTTTTGAGAAAGACGAGGTCAAATGAGGTTAGGCTAATTTTATCCTAACTTCGTTAGGGTGGTGACTGTTGTATCTAGAAAACTTAAAGTCCAGAAAGAAAAGAGTGTGCTTATCACAGAAGATAAGGCAGGTGTCTCTCTCGGGGAATTGTTCACCTTTATCGTCCAGCCGCTCTCCCGGCCCCTCGGTCTCCCCTGTCGTGTCCCTGGGTCCCCGCAGGTCGCCCCTCGGGCCAGGGCAGCCGGGACCGGACCTCACCCATCGCGGTGCGGCCTCACTTTGCGGGCCAACTGTTGGCTGCCGGGAGCCACTGAGCCAGCCGCGGCCTTGACCGAAGGCCTTAGCCGAACCTCAACCTGGGGAAGCCCCGGCCCCACCCCCAGCCCCGCCCCTCCACCCCGCGGCCCAACGGTCGCTCCTCCGCGCCGGCCCCGCCCCTCCCAGGCCGCCCGTGGCGCGTCGGCGCCTGCGCAATCGCGTTCAAGTGCCCCGACCGGGATGGCGGCCGTTTTGGAGTCGCTGCTGCGAGAGGAGGTGTCGGTCGCAGCCGCGGTGAGGTGGATCGCGCGCAGCGCCCAGAGTTCGGAGGTAACAGCGCCGACACGCCCCCAGGCCTGGCCCGAGTCTGCTTTCCGCGTGAGATACCACCCCTCCGGTCCCTTTTCTTTTGGGTGCCTGGCTGTCAGCCCGGGCCGAATGCGCTCCAACTAGGGGCCGCTGCCGGGGCCGCCCGCCTCAGCGCGCCCTGCGGTCCGGGCTGCTCGTGGCGCCGGGCTGGCAGCTGACCCTCTCGCCCCTCTCCCGCTTCTCCCTCAGGATGACCCCGGGGAGGCGGCCGCGCTGAGCTCCCTCCGGCCACTGCGGAAGGAATTCGTGCCATTCCTGCTGAACTTCCTGAGGGAGCAGAGCAGCCGCGTCCTCCCTCAGGGCCCCCCAACCCCCGCCAAGGCCCCGGGCTCCTCGGCAGCTCTGCCTGGGAGGCCCGGGGGCCCGCCGCGGGGCGGCCGCGGGGCGCGCAGCCAGCTCTTCCCTCCGACGGAGCCTTCCAGCACCGCCGCCGCCGAGGCCCCTTCGGCCCGCCGCGGGGGCAGGAGGCGGGGCCCGGGGCCGGGTCGCGAGCGGGGAGGCCGCGGCCCCGGGGGCCTGGAGGAGGGGGTCAGCGGAGAGAGTTCGCCTTGGGCCGGGGGCCGGAGGCCCAGGGGATCTGGCAGCCCCGGCAGCCCCAGCCTCGCGCGCTCTGATCCGCCAAACCTCAGCAACCTGGAGGAGTTCCCTCCCGTAGGCTCGGTTCCCCCCGGCCCTGCAGGGTGAGAATCAGGCCCCATCCACGATTGGGGTGGCACGAAGGCTGTGTTAGGGGAATCAGTAAATCAGGGCTGGGCGCTCCGCAGTTGAGCGTGGGAATGCCCCGAGGGTTGGGGGTGAGTTAACCACATGGTGAGGGGCCTTTTGCGAAGTTCCCCCCCCCCCCCGCTGTTGTGGTGGAGGGGGAGGTGTTTGAAGATAACGAATTTGAGAAAAACCTGTGGCTACTCAGCAGGACGAAGCCTTCGCGCAGGATCAATCCAACTCCGGTGAGCGAAGAGCGGTCACTGTCCAAGCCCAAGACCTGCTTCACCTCACCCCCAATCAACTGTGTCCCCAGTTCCCAACCCTCAGTCCCGGACACTAGCCCTTGGGGCCATGGCCTTCCCCCAGGGTGCAGAAGTCTGCAAGAGGAACGGGAGATGCTCAGGAAGGAGCGGTATGACCTTGCCACTCCCTGGGTTGTCAGCTTCCTCCCAGTGGGGGATCTGCAGGCCTTTTCCCTTGAGATTGGTTTGCCCCTGGGAGCAGCCCTGGGTCTGTTTCCTGGGCTGTGGATGTCTGCCCTGGAGAAACCTGAGTGTGGCTGTGGAGGGGAAGCCAGGGGAACCGCTCATGACATCTCTCTGTCCCCTTAGCTCTAAGCAGCTGCAGCAGTCACCTACTCCCGCCTGTCCCACCTCAGAATCGGGGTCTCCCCTCCCCAGCCGGACAGGTAACCTCACAGCTGAGCCCGCTGACCCTGCCAGAGTGTCTTCCCGCCAGCGCCTAGAGCTGATAGCCCTCATCTACTCTTCATGCATCGCAGGTAGTTGAGAGCAAAGGGCGCTTGAGTGGAGATGCCTGCGGAATTTTGGTGTAGGAGAAATGATAAGGCAAGCAGAACTGAGCCTTGGTTCCAAATGATGCCTGACACCCTGGGGCTTCCTTTTATATCCAGAGAACCTGGTACCAAACCTCTTCTTGGAGCTTTTCTTCGTCCTTCAACTCCTTACTGCTCGGAGGATGGTGGCCACGAAGGAGAGTGACCTTGAACCAATTCCGGGAGCACTAGGTCAGTGAGTGAGCCTCTTTTTGGGAAATGAGGTCTGGAGATGGAACAGTTCTTAACTGACAGCTTGGTACTATCCTTCTAGATTCCCTGGAAAGCCCTCTGTTCCAGAGTGTCCATGATTGTGTCTTCTTTGCAGTACAGGTTTTGGAGCATCAGTTTCAGTGAGTTTCCCCAGCTTTGGCATTTGAGCCTTATTCCCAATGTTCGCTTGGGTCTCTGGCCACTTGAGGTAAAATGCTTGTGCTTAACACAGGTGCAATAACTTTGGGCCTTTTCCTACATGGACCCTGTAGTTATTGGTCAAAGCTATGAATTTAACTCCTATAACAATCAAATTGCTGTCTGTGGTCTTGGCATCTGATCTTTGGGTTTATGTCTAATGTTTCCCTGCTCCATAAGGTTTCGTTTCTTCCCCCTTGCCTCCATCATCTTAAATCCTTGGCCCATGACTTTGCCTTACATGCCTGCTCCATGTTCCAGATAATGTTCTCTGTGGCGTGCAGATGTCACCTTCCTGTTTGCAGTCCATGTCCCGTTCACAGTCATAGGTGCTTTTGTCCCTGCAGGGTTCTTTCCTACTTGGACAAAGGGACCTTAAAACTGTTGGCTGAGAATGAGCGGCTGCTGTGCTTTTCACCAGCTCTGCAAGGCCGCCTCCGAGCTGCCTATGAGGGCAGTGTTGCCAAGGTAGGGACCCCTCCTAGCCTCCACCTGACCCTTCCCAGCCTCATAATTTAGGCAGCCAAGCACACACCAGGCTAACTCCGGGCAGGAATACAGAGATGACGTTTTCTGAGCATGATCTGTGAGGGTTTCAGTCCCTAATGTCCCTGCCATATTTTAGGTCTCTCTGGCGATGCCACCGTCTGCTCAAGCTGTCTCCTTTCAGCCAGAAACTGACAATCGTGCCAACTTCTCCAGTGACCGAGCCTTTCATACTTTTAAAAAACAAAGGTGACAAGAAAAGGGAACTTTCAGGAGGGAGTGGGGCAGCATTTCTCTGGGATAGGCAGCCTATGTTGTTTTCCTAGAAACTAGGAGTTTGGCACTAATAGGTGGTAGTTTAGCACCACTGCACCCTTTCTGCCAAGTATCATAATGGCTACACACCTTCATTCCGTTTTCCTGCCCATGGACTTGAACCTCTGACCTCAGCAGCCTTCTCACAGGTATATGACGTTAGTCACAGGGTCCTCAAACAAGAGAGAACCAGCTCAGCTTTTCCTGTGTACAGAAGTATGTGAAGCATGTTGTGTGCTGCTGCTGGGTCTTCAATGTTGTTGGCATGTAGAGAACTTTGGAGAGGATAAAGAATGGGGCTGTGGATAGTCCTGTCCTCGATGGTTCGGAGCTAGAGAAAGCACTCTTGGGAGTGAGATCAGCTATGCCTCAGTTGATCAGGCGTTCTTGTGTCTGTCAGGGATGTGTTTTTTGAGGTGCTTCGAGAGTGGGAAGATCGGCATGAGGAGCCTGGCTGGGATTTTGAGAAGGGCTTGGGCAGCAGGATCAGGTAGGTGCTCCCACACTGGTCACCTTAGTGGTGCTCTGATAGTTGATTGGAGGAGGGCTCTTCCTCCACTTATAGCCCATAGCTCCTACCTTCTGTGTCCTCCTTAATCTCTAGTTATTGGCAACTCTGCCTCTACTCAGAGGGATTTGTATTGCCAGCTCCTTGCACTCAGAATGACTCAGACTTGTTATATGAGTGTGAATGCTTGGATGAATACCAAGCCCGTTTTCCAGGTTGCTTGAGTTTTGGCCCAAGTCACTGGTTAGACCCTTTCCAACATTTTCTTCATTGTCTAGTTCAGCAGCTCCAATAACTTTGCAGAGCTAGATGCAGAAAGAATATCCTGTCCAGTGATCTATCTTCCACATGAGTCATGACACTCACTAGAGCCCAGTATAGACTGAAGATTAGGGATGGTATTATCTCTTGGTGGATTCAGTGTGTCTGTAGCCTTGAGGGATCTTGGTGCTAAGGAGAGTGTCCCTTACCTATTCCCACATCTTTGCACTGGCCAACTCTGGCTGAGGTCTGCTCACGCCCCTGGGTAAGGACTGAAAGGCCCAAGGATTGGCTCGTTGTCTCAGATTTCTGCCCCCTTCCTCCTTCTGTCACATTCTGTTCCTGCCTCTTATGCCTCAGAGCCATGATGGGTCAGCTCTCTGCAGCCTGCAGCCACAGCCATTTCGTTCGGCTTTTCCAGAAACAACTTCTCCAGGTAAGAGCCCCAGCAGGAGAGATGAATCTACAGGAGGCAGTAGGTATTAAAGGCTGCCAGGTAATGGTGGGATGGAGCGGACAGACATGCAGGTCCTGGGCTGGAGTTTGAACAGGAGTTCTCCTTGGGGGGTGGCTGAGATGCAGGCAGCCAGAGGGGAGCCAGAGCCCTCCATCACGTGCCCTGCACCCACGGCCTCCCTAGCCTCCTCACACACCCAGCATACCCTGCCAGCCTTAGGCCCTCAGTACTCCCTTGTCCTTGGTCTGTGCCATAGTAGAGCGAGCCCTGTCATAGGACTCAGGCCCGATTTTAAATCCTGGCCCTAGTGACCGAGGCAAACATCTAACCTTGTGAGGTTAGTCTCTTTACCTATAAAACACCGTGATCCCAACCTTGAAAAACAAACCTGTGGCACCTGATACAGGGCTGGCATTCCAGAAATGTTCATTACTTCCACCCTATTTTGTTCAGTCCTTCTTTCCAGAAAAACTTACTGTTTTTTTTTTCTCCTCTTCCTGCCGCGCAGATGTGTCAGAGTCCCAGTGGCACCGGAGGCACGGTCTTGGGTGAAGCTCCGGATGTGTTAAGTATGCTTGGAGCTGACAAACTGGGGCGGTTGCGGCGCCTACAGGAGAGGCTTGTGGCCCCTCAGAGCAGCGGGGGACCCTGTCCGCCCCCCACCTTCCCGGGCTGTCAGGGATTCTTCAGGGACTTCATCCTGAGCGCCAGCAGGTAAGGGTCCCCTGCAAAGTGCAGGGAATAGGGCTGAGGCCAGGAGGGGTTTGTCTTTCCAGAAGGGCAACAGTTCTCTCTCTTTTGCCTGGAATGTAACAGAGTGGGACCGGTGATGTCCAGGCTCCTCTAGCTCACAGTTCCTGCCTCCATTTCCTTTCCTGTTCTTTGACCCACACTGGTAACCTCAGCCTCCTTCCCTCTCTGCCCCACTGTGCCTTGCTTTCTGCATGAACTTTCTCTCTATTCCGATTCTGTCTATGCCTCTGCCAGTGTCTTTTTTTTTTTTTTTTTTTTTCTTCACTTCCTAGCTTCCAGTTTAATCAGCATCTCATGGACAGTCTGAGTTTAAAGATCCGGGAGCTCAACAGCCTTGCCCTGCCACAGCCTGAGCCCAGTGACGAAGATGGGGAGTCAGATGTGGACTGGCAGGTTAGAAAGCAGAATGAGGGAGAGAACAGGGTTCTGACCTAGGAGGGAAGGGCTCTTTTCAAGAACTGGGTAACAGATTCAGAATTGCTCTTGAAGCCCTATGCTTAGGACATCTTGCTTCCCTGATCCCTACAGGGTGAACGGAGGCAGTTTGCCATGGTGCTGCTCAGCCTGAGGCTTCTGGCTAAATTCCTGGGCTTTGTGGCTTTCCTGCCATACCGGGGGCCTGAGCCACCCCCCACCCGTGAGCTCCAGGACTCCATTCTGGCCCTGAGGAGCCAGGTGAATGGGGGCTCTGGTAAGGAGGGCCGGGAGGGGCCGCCGAGCCCTGGAGATGGAGGGCATCCCCCACCTCCAGCCCCCCACCCCCTGACCCAGCCCTGCCCCACCAGGTGCCCCCGGCCCTGGATGTGCGGGCGCTGTTGCAGCAGGGGCTGCGGGCCCGCCGAGCCGTGCTCACGGTGCCCTGGCTGGTGGAGTTCCTCTCCCTCGCTGACCACATTGTGCCACTGCTGGACTATTACCGCAGCATCTTCACTCTCCTGCTCCACCTACATCGGTGAGTCCAGAAAGGGTGAGGCTTAAGCCAAGGGCATGGGAGAACACTGCTGAAGCTGCTGTCAGTGAAGAGGGTTGAGCGGCCCTGTGCTTCCTGTGCGGTACCATAGCCAAAACCTACCCTCAGGGGAGAGGCAGAAAGTGGGCACTTTTTTGCACTTTTATTAGCTGTTTTTTATTCTTCCTGTGGCTGAGCTCAGAGGGAGTACAGATCTGGTGAGGGGCGGTGGGGAGATCCTGGTCACCTGTATGACAGCCATCCCCTTTTGGTCTGCTTTTGAGAATTACCTTCCCAGTGATAGCTTTTTTTTTTATTCCGTTCTGTTTCTTATACAAATGTACTGTTTAGGAGCTTGGTCTTGTCAAAGGAAAGCGAGGGGGAGATGTGTTTCCTTAACAAGTTGCTGCTGCTTGCTGTTCTGGGCTGGCTTTTCCAGGTTGGTCAAGTGGAGAAAGATCCAGATTGGGGAAGGGAGGCATCCACTGTGGGTGGAGTCGGGGAGTAGGAGAATGTCTGAGTCTGAACAAGGTCACGGCCAGAAGATGAAGGTTTAGAGGGGGTATGGGAATTACCATGGTTTCAGAGCAAGGTTGCTTTGTATCTGGTGGCCAAACCCTGGAACCACAAGGTCTGTGTGTTGAATCTCTGAAGCACTGACTGGAGTTTGCACTGCTCTGATCTTTTGTCAGATTCCCACAGTCCCTGAGGATCTGTTCTTTCTGGAAGAGGGTCAGTTGGATACTTTTGAGGTGGATACAGTAACTTCAGAGCACGGGTTGGTAAGTGTTGGGGTCTGGCCAAAGCTGTGGGAGTGGCAGGAATAAAGGAGGCAGGCAGTCTGGGAGTTCCTAGAGACTGAACTCTTCTGTAACTCTTCCCCAACTGTCCCATTTCTGGCACACTGGGGAGGAAGAGAAGCCTGCCTGCCTAACTCTGGCCTGTTCTCTCCCCCAGGATGGCATGCCTGTGGTGGACCAGCACCTACTCTACACCTGCTGCCCCTATATTGGTGAGGCACCCAGGGTCCTCAAGTCCCTGGCCTGTCCCTTCATGAGCACCTAAAAGGCATCCCGTGGGCCTAACACCCTAATATGTTGTTCTCTTCTTAGGCGTTCCCCAGGTGCCTCAGCCTCTTTACTCCACAAATACTTAAAGTCCCAAGATGCCTGGGAGGGTAGGGGTGGTTCTGGAACTAAGCAGTTGGGCTTCCCTGTTGCAGGAGAGCTCCGAAAACTGCTCGCTTCGTGGGTGTCAGGCAGCAGTGGGCGGAGTGGAGGCTTTGTGAGGAAGATCACTCCCACCACCACCACGGGTCTTGGAGCCCAGCCTCCCCGGACCACCCAGGGGCTGCAGGTAAGGGCAGGGCAGAGGCAGGGGACATCCAGGGGGGAAGAGAGAGGAAACTCTTCATGCGCCATTGCCTCTTCCCCACAGGCACAGCTGGCCCAAGCCTTTTTCCACAACCAGCCACCTTCCCTGCGCAGGACTGTGGAATTTGTGGCTGAAAGAATCGGCTCTAACTGTGTCAAACACATCAAGTAAGGGTTGAAGGGGTTGGGAAGGCAGGTGTGGAAGGTGCCAGGCTCATTCCCTTACCATTTACCCCCTCAACTCTTAACATTGTATTGCCAATCTGAGGAAAGTTAGCTTGAGGGGAAGGATATGGTGGGGAGGCTAAAACTGCTAACATTATTTGAGGTTAGTTCTGACCAGATTTCCTTGCATTTGCAGCCCCTTTCTGATTCAGTTCCCTCAACCACCTTCAAGCTTTTCTGTCCCCGCTGCAGGGCCACACTGGTGGCAGATCTGGTACGCCAGGCTGAGTCGCTTCTTCAGGAGCAGCTGGTGACGCAGGGACAGGAAGGGGGTGATCCAGCCCAGCTGTTGGAGATCTTGTGTTCCCAGCTGTGCCCCCACGGGGCCCAGGCACTGACCCGGGGGCGGGAGTAAGAGACGCCAGACCCTCATCCCCACTCTCCGCTTTTTTTTTCCTGACTTTTTCTTTTTCACAAACTCATCTCTTTTTATTCCACGTCCTCTCTGAAACCCCCTTTTTCTTTCACTTCCTATGTAGGTACATATCTTAGGCTTTAGGACCCAAAGTCTAAAGTTGAGTTGGAAGAATGGGGGGTTGGGTGTCCCATTCCTCCCAGCGTCAGGGATCAGGGGTGGGCCCAGAGCTGACAGTGCTTCTCTTAACCCCCTGCCCACCTCTCACCAAGGCAGAGCCCTCCTGGCTCAGCTGATTGGTGCACTTGGCCTTTCTTTCTGTGAGCCAGGCCAAAACCTCTAGCCATCACAGACTCTGTCTCCTTTCAGGTTCTGTCAGAAGAAGAGCCCTGGGGCAGTACGGGCACTGCTTCCCGAGGAGACCCCGGCAGCTGTAAGTAGGGAGGAGGCCTGGAGCCCGCGGGCTGCTGTTTGGTGGTGGGAGAGTTGCGCTGCAGGTCACATGTGCATGAAGGTGGTGGATGGGTCCGAGGGTTGGTCCCGGCCTTGGGGACACCTGAGCTGTTGTTCATTCTCATCCCTGAGCCTCCCCTGGCCCCTGACGCTGCAGTTCTTCTGGGTCACAGGTTCTAAGCAGCGCAGAGAACATTGCTGTGGGGCTTGCGACAGAGAAGGCCTGTGCCTGGTTGTCAGCCAACATCACAGGTAAGGTCCAGGACAGGGGAGTGGCTGACCAAGTTCTTCCAAAGTGGACTGGCAGAAAATGGGAGGCCTCTAGGGGAGAAGGAACATAAACCAGTTGGAAACAGTGATGGGCATGGGTTGGTGTGGTGACCCCTCTTCTGTTCTCCCTTTGACCTGCAGCACTGATCAGGAGGGAGGTGAAGGCGGCAGTGAGTCGCACACTTCGAGCCCAGGGTCCTGAACCAGCTGCCCGGGGGGAGCGGAGGGGCTGCTCCCGAGCCTGTGAGCACCACGCTCCCCTCCCCTCCCACCTCATCTCCGAGATCAAAGTACACAGCTCCCCTCCTCCCTGCGCCCCTCTCCTCTCCCTTCTCCCCGCTCTTTTCCTGGTCTCCCTCCTTCCTCACGTCAGCTGCAGTGTTTTGTGTAGCCGCTTTCTGTGTTGTGCAGCTAGTTCGGTGTCCTTCGTTACTGAACGGGATTAGGTAGGGCACAGCTGAACTGAACGGTTTTCCTAATTGCTTTTCACTAACTTCTGGTACCTGAATCACCCAAAAGGGGAAAAGAACAGATACGAAAGTTTCCGATGGACTGCATACTGCTTGCATGGGAGGTGATGGGGTCTGGGGGGAGCGGACGTCTGCTGTAGTAGGAAAGCCTCAAAGGGGGCAGTCACCTGTGTTGGCACAAGATTTCAGAAATGTTATCATATGTGGGATGTGATGCTTATTTAGTTGTAGGCAGTAAGAATAAACTACCATTGCTCTTGATTGTAAAAATTTAGATACCGTCTAGAGTAGGGCTCAGCAAACAGCCCATGGACCAAGTCCAGCCTGCTGCTGATTTCTATAAATCAAGTTTTATTGGAACACAGCCACACTTGTTCACTGATGAATTGTCTAGGGCTGTTTTTGTGCTACAGCAGCAGAGATGTTAAGGCCTGCAAACCCTCAACTATTTACTGTTTGGTGGAGCCAAAGATTAGGACTAGGGACTAAGAAGGAATGACAAAAATGGAGAGTATATAGTGGGGGGAAGAAAAGGCTAAGTGGTTTTCTGTACTGAAGCCGGACTCTCCCAAGAAGATGAACAGAGAAGCATAGGGGATAGAAAATATAACACGTAGCCAGACGGTTCTCCTAAATGCTTTCAGGATAAGGCTCTCTGGGAAGTGGATGGGTGTGGCTTTGTCCCAAGACGAGTGACATCTCTTGAGCTCTCAAGGCAGCATGTTGTCCCTCAGCTGACCTGCTCCATCTGTTCCCTCTGTTGCTGTCCACTTGGTTGGCTTCTCCCAGCTGTGCGGTCCTGCCCGAGTCCCAGGTCTAAGGCACCTTGGCCCGGCCGCTTCATCCGGGGACCCTGTCTTCCTTTTCCTTCTGCCTCTTTCCACTGGCTTCTCGGTGGCCTCCTCGGTCCCAGCCAGGTATGAAGTCTCGCTCTGCTTCCACCCCTGCTCTCTCCAGGATGTGCTCGCTCTGGCTGTGGGGCCCCGGGACCCTGAGGAGGGAGTCTCTCCGGAGCATCTGGAGCAGCTCCTGGGCCAGCTGGGCCAGACACTGCGGTGCCGCCAGGTGAGACCTAACACGACGCTGTACTTGTGTCCTTGTCCAGTGCTAGTCACCAGAGCTGCATCAGCTCAAGTCTGCTGCTGTAAGGATAGTGCTAACGTCCAGCCTCTTCTCCACAGTTCCTGTGCCCGCCTGCAGAGCAGCATCTGGCAAAGTGCTCGGTGGAGTTAGCATCCCTCCTTGGTATGGCTCTCTGTCATTACATCACCCTTGTGTCACATCCCCCAGATCTCAGGTTTTGGTACAAGCTAGATTAGAAACATGGAGCTTTGTTCTCTTCTACCTCCCAGGGGCCAGCTAGGTGACCCTACCTCCATTTCTCAAAGCTTGACTTTTTTCTTTGCCCAAAGTGGCAGACCAGATCCCTGTCCTCGGGCCCCCGGTGCAGCACCGGCTGGAGAGAGGACAGGCTCGCAGGCTCCTGCACATGCTGCTTTCCCTGTGGAAGGATGACTTTCAGGTGCCGGTTCCACTGCAGCTGCTGCTGAGCCCAAGAAACCTGGGGCTTCTGGCAGACACTCGGCCAAGGGAGGTGAGCTAGAGCGGTGGAGGAGGGCAGGTGGGCTCTTTAGCCCCCTGCACTCCTGTTCTGACACCCCCCACCCTCACCCCAGTTGCTGTGTGTGTGTGTTTCCTTTACTCCACCTTTTCTGGCGCTGTGTTCATTTCCTCTAATACGCTCACATGGGCTGCAGATCTCCTCCTCCTCCTCCTCAGCAGCTCTGTCCTTTGGATCAGTCAGGGTCGCTGTGTCAACCTACCCCGCTGACGCTCTCCATGTGTGTTGCAGTGGGACCTGCTGCTGTTCTTGCTCCGGGAGCTGGTAGAGAAAGGGCTGATGGGACGGACAGAGATAGAGGCCTGCCTGGGCAGCCTCCATGATGCCCAGTGGCCAAAGGTAAGGAGTCCTCATCTCTTCATCCATCTGTCCCTTTTCTCCTGAAATGGGGCCAGCGGTGGGGCCCAGGCATTCTTAGGATCTTCCCAAAGCTCAGTGGACTTTATGAGGTATCTTCAGGACCACCCTGAAATGGTGTGGCTGTTCTGGAGTGCCTTTTTCACATTTGAGTAGCTACTGTATGAAAGAGGGTGCCAGCGGAGGAAGGAAGATGGAAGGCAGGTAGTTGGAAAGCAGCGCGGCAAGGTGAGTATGGGTTTTTTAAATCAGAATAACCTAGATTTGAATCTCAGCTGGTACTGAATGTTATCGTGATCTAGGGCAGAATAGTGTATACCTCCTGGGGTTTGTCAGGATGAAATCTGTTGGTGGTAAGTACTCACTAGATGATTCTGCGCCTCCTGTCAGATTCCCCTCTCCCTGCTGGAACTGGAGCATCCCCAGAGGACTAATGGGAAAAGGTGTCATGTCCATTTCAGTGTAGAAGGCCGTTGGGAAAAAATAAGGTTGTCTACTCACTGGTTAGCAAGGGCTAGATATTGGAGATTGAGTTTTATAGAAAGGATGTACCATCCAGAATTATGTGTCAGCCTTGTCTGTCCTCTTTCTGCTTATTCCAGGACTTCTCTGAAGAATTAGCAACACTGTTCAACCCATTTCTAGCTGAGCCTCACATGCCAGAACCCCAGCTAAGAGCTTGTGAGCTGGTGCAAACAAACCGGGGGACTGTGCTGGCCCAGAGCTAGGGCTGGGGAGTGGCCCTGCCTCAGGTGTCTGACCAGAGCCCTGGAGCCCAGCCGGACTGTGCCTCAGGAGGAGGCCCCGTGCCCCCCTCGGAGTGCTCACCGCTGACCCTTGCTGACGCGGGAGCAGCTAAGTCTGTAAGTCAGGCTTCCTGCTCACATGTGAAGGAAGCGTGTGGCTGCCGGCATCCCACTGACGCTGACTGCAGGCTCACCGCCCGCGTCCTAGAGGAAGGAGGAGGGTTCACCAGATTCAGGATTGTGATGGGAAAGCCTAGAGACAGACTCCAGTCCTGGAGCAGAAGAGTTGGCATTTATTATTTGGATTATTAAATGACGTGTGTGGGCTTGACACAGGACTTGAGCCCTATTTGCTGCTACCCCAGCATCCCTTAAAACTCTGTGGTTTGGAAATCATGACAGAGGCAAATGGCTTCTGCTTAACTCGTGAGTAAAGTTAAAACATGAATCTTGGGGAGTGGACGTTTTCTTACCACCAGGAGCTAGGCTGCCTGCCATCTCCTTAAAAATGCACAGTACGTGAGGTGGGGCTGACCTGCCAGAAGCCCAGCTTTTACCCTGCACCTTCTCTGCCTTCAGCCCTGTGCAGGTACTAACTCTCAACCGTAACTCCATTCAGGGGCTACACACAGGGCAGAACATTAGAGCTTTTTAAAATAAACCATTTTCTTTATCAAGGGCTTCATGTCTAGTTATTTTCATCTGGCTCTTCCCTTGAGAAGGCCGTAGTCTCAGGTGGGCTTGAAGGTGGGCACTGACAGGGCAGAGCAACCCTTGTGCTGGCTTGTTAGGGCTGGGGGTGTTGCATTTGGCTCAGAACAAAAGCATTCTGTGTGTCTCTAAGTTTGGACTAAAAAGCGCTACCTTGATAACGTGCATGAAGTTCACTCCTATAAAATTCATTCCTTTTCTACATTGGCAGTGCACACAGATTCAGGCTGTGTTTGAGGAAGGAGAGGGTACTTAGGGAACCCTCCTGAAGCGTGTCACAAAATTCTGTGTGTCCGTGTGTAGTTCCTGGGGGAAAAGTACATAGCTGTCAAAGAGGCCGACCCAAGGCCGAAAGGGCCTGCTGTGTCTGTCACCTGAGGAAAGCTGGTGGGAAGTCCTGACGGCCCTCAGCACAGAAAGGTCCCTCAGCACCTAAAAAGCCACTTCCGTCCCTCAGCTGCTCCTTTTACAGGTTTCTGCAGCTGAACCTTTTGTTCCATAATCTTTTTATCTTCAAAGGCCTTTATTTTGTCCTTTAAATCCATTTTACACTAATCTATAGGATGTGTCCTATAAATCCATTTATACTAAATTCAGGAAGTTCTGAATGCCTGGGAGCCAAGAAATGTTTTATCTTTCTGCACCCATGTGGCTTAACGAGAGCACTGCTCTCTGAAGGTGAGCCCTGAGGTAAGAAGCTGCCACTTCAGAGGACCCAGCTCTCTGTAGGTGGGACAGGTAGGCGGAGCTTGGAGGCAAGCCTGAAGCCCCAGGGATGCTGGGCTAATGCCCACTCAATTCAATATAGCGTGGGCCCAGCTCAGGAAACTTCACAGTGGCCTGTGTGAACCTTAAAGGCCCATTCTCTAGGCAGTAAGATAGAATTACAGTGAAACAGTGAACTCATTACGTTCCTTTCTACATACCTGCTCTCTACTAATTGTCTCAAACATTGGTTTTCAAAGTGTGGCTGGTCCCCAGACCAGCAGCCTCAGGACTTCCCAGACATACAACAAATACGTTGGCCCCGCTCCAGGACTACCGCATCTCAAACTCTGGGGTGTAACAAGTTCTTCAGGGTATTCTGATGAAGTCAGAAAGCCACCTATCCAAGCCAAAATTTGACTTCCTCGTGATCATTTGGAGCTGGGTCCCTGGATTATCTTTAGTACAGAATCAGCCTCAGTTAATTAATATTCCTTAGCTTGCTGACTCAGGCCTGGTGTGTGGCTATTGTAGGAAGGGGATTGCGATCGCCTCTGGGGACCCGTATGTTCAGCTTCCCATTGCCAGTTCTGCTTCAGAAGCCCAGAAGTACTCACCTGTTGTTAAAGAGCTTCCTTCCAGGGGATCATGGTCACTGGTGTGTGGCAATAACTGATCTGGAATCTTCTCTCATGTTCGTATTTGGCTACAGCTGGCTGTAGTTGGGTAATTGACAGGGCTGTTCACACACAAAGTCGTGCTGAGCTCATGGAAAGAACTCAGTACATTCGTGTGAACTGTATAGCTTGAAACCGGGCCGTGAGCTGTTGCTGCCATTGTAATCTCCAGACTAAAGTCTGAGCTCAAGGGACACCGCAGTCTTCACTAAATGAAAGGACACCATGGACCTTTAATTTGCAAGTGTTCTGACTTTTTCAATCAATGGACTTAGATTTATATGAAAAAGAGATGGGAGTACATAAATAGGGTGTTAAATATACCAAAAAAATTAGCCAGAAAAATACATTTAAAAGCAATTTAAAAAGTCTTCAATCATATATGAGTAACAATCTGAGGTAAAAGAAAAACAATCCTGCAAACACTTTGAGAAACAATAAATCTCTGTGCTATACTGTACAGAAACTGACCTTTTCAATCCCCATATGGTCACCCTCTTCCGCCAAAGATTGTGGGCACCAGAATGGAAGCTGGGAATCTCTCCCACCCCACCACTTCCACGTAATCGTACTGAATACTCGAAGCTCAAGTTTAGGCAGGCTAAGGTACAAGAAAACCGAGCCCATTCCCCATCTCCTCCTAGAATAGCACATATGACCACAGCAGCACGGACGCTCAGGGGACCACTGAAGGCTGGCACCAAGGCTCTGAGGGAAGGAACAGAACTGAGTTTCCTCCTAATGAATCACTTACCTCCTCTAAGAGTTCTCATATCTGCTCTCCAGTCTTCAATAAACAACTTTTCAGCTCTTTGAAATTCCTCTTGCCCTGTCAGCAGCCAACATTGGGCTGCCCACCCCCATCCCTCCTCAAAGGGCTAGGTTCCCCTCCTTGGCCTCAAATCTGTCCAACCTGCTTCTACAGTGGTCTTTCCCATTCTCCTGAGCTCTGGAGTGACAGCTCCAAGACTGAGCATTGCTCAATACTCCTGACTGAGGCAAAGACCCAAATGTCCTCTCCTGTGAAGGAAACGAAGAAGAAAAAGTAAAAATTAATAATAAAGCGTTTTGTAAAAATGCAAGGAGAAACGATTCCAAATGGTTTGTGCAGTTGTTTTTTTAAACCGTTTTTCTGGTTTGGCACTTTCCAATACTGCAGTCCACAGTGGAGCTGAATGCTGGAGACGGATTCTGAACAGTCCCGGTCAATGGCTGCTTGCTTCCCTCCCTGGCTGAGGGCTGGGCCAGAGTACTGCCCTCTCCTGGCTCTGCTGGCTACGCCCAGTCCTGGTCTTCAAGTGGCCTGCCACGATGTCCCGGAGAGGAAAGAGAGGTCGAGGAATCCAAAGAGGTGAGTTGAGCTTCACTGATGCTGGCTACCTGGGGCCAGGAACTCAGGTCCCCTCGCTCTGCAGAGGCACTAGCTGTGACCCAAGTACTGACGGGACTTTGCTGGCAACTCAGGTCTGAGTGCTGGTCAGCCTGGTCAGCCACAACCAGGAGCCTCGCCTGTCCTTGCATCCTGTACAGAGAATGACAAGAGCCACCTGGCATCACTGGCACATCCTGCACCTGCGTCTCTGCAGCACCATCTTGACAGTAAGATGCTAACTCCCAAGGAAGGAAGCCAGTCTGGCTATAACCAGTGGCTGCTGTTTGATGAAGGAGCTTAGGAGCTGAGGGGGGAAGCCCGGTGCACCAAGTTCTACCTGAAATAAAGCAGAAAGGGAAGGGTTAAAGGTGTGTACAGACGGGGAGAACACGCCAGGCCACACGTCAGCCCCAGGTAGTCACCCAGGCTGTTGCGATGCAAAAAGCTCCTCTGCGGTCCAGGAGTTTACAGGCCCCTGGGCTCTGCTGTTCAGATCTAGGCATGGGCTTCACCTCCCGGTGACAAAGGTCACGTTGGGGAACTGGGAGTGGAGCAAGAACAGAATGGGTCCTGCTCATTCTGCTCTGCTGAGGCTGCTGCTCCTCCCTCACCGTGGCTATCTCCCAAGGACTCAGCAACAGAGGGTCTAAAGGCCACCGAACTCTTTGGTAACGGCAACTTCAGTCAGAGAAGACTGACCTACTCTGTCCCCCTCCTCCGTCCTCGATTCCCCACTGACTCCCCGCACTGTGGCCCAGGAAGCCTGAGTCTCCAGCTCTGGGGACACAGGGCCTGGGCACTGAAGGGTGTTGAGCAGCTGAACAGAAAACTCCCGCGGGGTGGTGGGGTCACACCGAGGCGTTCTGTGCATCCAGCCACACAGGAAGGATCACCTGGGCCAAGTAGATGACTCTAGTGATGTCCCTTCCTTCCACAGTGAGAGGCTGTAGGATCCAGGCACTGGGCAGGATCTCCCCTCGGACCATGTCTCTGCTGGGTCTCGGCATGGATGTATCATAAACAGACTGAGCCGCCATGACAGACAGGTGCCCCTGGGGACAGGGAGTAAAGTGGATCAAACCAGGACAGGCTCCAGTGCAGCCAGACAGGCTTCATGTCATCCTCATCCCTGCCCACCGCACCCTCCTTTCCCTGCAAGACCTGAGGCCCACAGTGACTGCCTCTCAACAGCACTCCAGCCCAACTTCCTCCCACATCTTTACCACCAGCGAGGCAGGCACCTCTTTAGCTTCCACGCAGACACAACAGAAATCCCGCGGCTGCTTCAGGGCACACAGGGCAGTACTGCACACCAAGTACACTGGGGGGTCAAGAATGGGGAGAGTCAGGAGGTGCATGGACAGACCTAGTCCTAAATCCTTCCCAGCCCAGGAGCGCCCGCCAATATCCCGTCGTTCTGCAACCTGACAGGCAGACCTAGCCTGAGCCACCCAGAGGAGGTCGTGTGAGCACCTGGCCTCCCGAGAGGACCACCTCCAACCCTTGCTGCCCCTGGCCCCTGGCCCGGACCCATGGGAAGCCCTCCCTGGGCTCACCAAGGTTGATGCTGTTGGTCACCCGCTGATGCAGCCTCGCTGTCTGGATGGGCTTGTGGTAGAGCGGCCACAGGGTGGGGTCACTCACAGCTGCCCACACATGAGACAGTGGCTGGGAAACCACGCCTGCCCCCAGGAAGCCATGCCGAGTAGAAGAAAACATCTTGTAGTAAAGATGCACCTCCTGCTCCTCACCCTGATGGCTGGGAACACCGAGGGTGGGGAAGAGGAAGAAGAGGTGAGAACTGGGCTCCTGGGTCATAGAGGGGCAGTTCAGGGGAGGGACTCAAGGGAGCCGGGGCAGAGAAGGTAAAGGAGGAAAGAGGACAAGCAGGACAACAGGTTAGGACAAGACACTACAAGGAACTTACTTCCAGCCAGCTGCTGGCTGGCAGCTGAAGAGGTTGTGCAGGTTACCTGAGCAAGCAGCCATTACCTGCAGACACAGGGATCACACCCAAGTGAGCGGGCACGGTACAAAGCAGACCCCTGGGTTAGTCAGTCACTAGGGCCAGTGTTTGCTGAATTCCCTTTCTGTCAAGATGGAGAGCCACCAAAGAAGCCCTAACCCTCATCTGAAAGAAGTTGGCCCTCATCTGCCCTGCTCTTTCCCTCCTTTCCCTCCCCCCCCTCCCCACCCGGCGGAGGGCTGGTAAAGGAACCACGGGGACAAGCGGAATCGCTCCTCACGTCAGCAATAGAGATGTCCACGATGTGCTTGGCCAAATCTTGATAGGAGGAGGACAGGTAGGCCCCCAGGCTGGACAGGCTGGACGGACAGCAGCAGCAGCTGCCCAGGGAGGTTCTGCGGCCTGCAGTGAACAGGCAGAGGTCGTGAGACAGCATGAGCATCGAGGCCTCAGAGCAGCAACAGCCTCCTGAGGGACAGTGACTCGGGGCTGATAACCTCGGGCTAATGACTCCCTAAGGATCTAGAGGACCTCCGCCCCCAAAGTCCCCAAACCGGGCAGATAGCTGCATGCCCTCACCCCCACCACTCACTGTAAGCTAAGCTCTTCCAGGTGGATCCAGCCAGACTCAGTTGACTGTTCCTCACTGCAGAATGTCCCCGAACATCCCCTATCCAGGAGTCACTGGAATCAGGCAAGTGTGTGTCCCCCTGCAGAAAAGATGTTTAGGACCAGAGCAAAGGAAGATAAAGCAGAGCACCAGAAAGCCTGTGTAGAATTATCTCCTCTGCCTCTGAACTATCCCAATAGTTTCCAATGTAGAGGCTCTATCAAAAAAATCTTCCCCATGGAGCCTGGGTGGCTCAGACAGCTAGGTGTCCAACTCAATCTCGGCTCAGGTCTTGAGCTCACAGTTTTAAATTCGAGCCCCGTGCTGGGTGCTGTACTGTGCATGAAGCCTGCTTTAAAAAAAAAAAAAAAAAAAATCTTCCCCATTGGGATTACAGGAGGTTGGATGTCCCCCAGAAGCCAAGAGCAATAGAAACCAGTCCCTGGACAATCTCTCCTTATGGTTCAAGCCACAGGATCAACGACTGCTTGTAGGAGAGCTCCAAAAGGGATCAAAATGAACAGAGCCTCAGAGGACCTGGTATGGAGCCTCAGTGGGTTTGGGGGCTCTACCATGTGGCAACACGAATGAGGCCATGGCTGGAGCCCAAGTGGAAGGTGGGAGGGGGAGGAAAAGCAACGGGCCGTGAAAAGCTTGACCCTAGGCCCCAACTTCCCCAAGCCTCACCTCCCCAACCCCATACAGCAACTAAGCCAAAGGTCCTAATTTGGAACCAGACGGGATGATCTCTGGATCTGCAATACAGTCCTCCCACCTTTACTTCAGCTGGCAACTCAGTGACATGACCTTGACCTCTACCGGACCTGACAGGCACTCTCCATCCCACCTCTATCAGTTTTTAACCTATGGCTAAAGACAAGAAGAGGTGAACACAGACAGTTCTATCTCCATCCTTGTCTCCATTCCTCTGCTGCAACATATAGTCTCTTGTACTTTAAGCAGGTGTCTCTGTCTCAGATTGAAGTCTTGTGCCATCTTCTTGGGAACTTTCCACTACTGATCATCTCCTCCTTCACTGTTGCCTCTGCCTCACCCTCTTCGTTGGATCCTTCCTACAAGCACTCAAGCATGTAAATATTTCTCCCACCTTTAAAAAATTTCCTCAGATGGGTCCTTGCTCTCCCACCCTTCACACACGTGCTTCTTGAATCAACGGTCACCATTCACCATCTCCCACCTCTCACTCCCTTCTGAACCTGCTTGAACATAACATTTGCCTCACTACTCCACCCAACAGCAGTCACCAGGTCCCTGTGACATCCATGTGCTTGAAGCTGATCACCAACTCCAGTCCCCACCTTACTGAACCTCTCCGTGAGCTTCCACTCAGCCAGCCTCTCCCTTTCACTCAAGATAATCACTTCCTGAGTCCCCAGGCTCTTGGCACCTCTCCCTGCAATGCTCCTTCTCCTGTGTTGGCTCAGACTCCTCAAACAAAAATCGATATTCTGGGATTCTTTCAGGACTTAGGCCTAGGCCCTCTTTTCTCACTCATTATATACTCCTAAGTGATTCCATCTGCTCCCCCTGCTACACTGATGACTCCCAAAAGTAAATATCCATGGTTTAATCAATAAATACTGATGACACAACTAGCTACCATGTGAAAAAAATGGATCAGAGACCCATTTCATACATCATGCCAATATAAACTCTTCATGCTTTGTGGCTCAAAAATACATGGAATAAAGAATTTATTATTACTATAAGAAAAGAATAAGTTAAAAAAATTATAGTGGGGATATGACTTCCTAAACAGGGCATAAAATTCAGAAGCCATGAAGGAAAACATTGGTAAACACCAGGCAACACAAAATTAACATTTTCCAGGAGCGCCTGGGTGGCTCAGTCAGTTGAGCATCCAACTCCTGATTTCAGCTCAGGTCGTGGTCTTGCAGTTGGTGAGTTTGAGCCCCACATCAGGCTCTGCTCTGACAGTACGGAGCCTGCTTGGGATTCTCTCTCCCCTCTCTATGCCCTTCCCTTGCTCATGCTCTCTCTCTCTCTCTCAAAATAAATTTAAAAAACTTTAAAAAGTAACATTTCCAGGTAGTAATAAAAAAACAAAATAAAAACACACAACTAGGAAAAAACACTGGTATCTCAAATGAAACAGAAGGATAATTTTCTTAATATAAAAAGGGCCTCTAAAACCAAAAAGACTAACCCACTCGAGAAGTGGATATAGTGCACTGTCATGGAGCAAAAGGACACAGAACTTTTAAGAATCTGAAAACACACTCGATCTTAGACACGAGGAGAACTGCAAATGCGTATTTTATGCCCATCACACTGCCAAAGACTGAAGGAAAAACCCTTGGCAACGCTCTGTTAAGCAGAGTGGTCAAGTATTATTTAAGAGTGTAAACTGGTATACTTTGGAAACATCTACCACATATTTTAAATTTAAAAATGTACATACCCTTTGACCTACCAATCTCATTCGTAGGAATGCAACCAAGAGATGTTCTGTCATTTAAGTATAAAAGCGATTAAACAATTTCAAATACAAACTCAGGGACCAAAGAGAAAGGGCCCATGAGTCTTTCTGGAAGAAATTATGAGGGGACGAATCACTAGGGAGGAATAAAAATGCCTGGAAAATTACTAGAAGTGAGCAGAGTCCATTTAATCTAGCCGAAGAACAACTCTATGAATGCAAACATTATACACAATGTAGAAATACTCTGACAAAAAGTAAAGGAAAAAAAAGGGTAGAATACATTGATTTCCTGATGTTTTATAAAGGTAACAACACTGCTAAATCAAGCAATAAAGACTATTTGAAGATATAAAAGTGATCATGGAAAGAATTTTTTAAAGGCTTCCAGATTATCAGACAAAAAAGACACATATTTACCCTCACAGCAGAGAACAAACAGACCACATAATGATAAAACAACAAAAAATTTTTAGATGTCCATGGGAAGATATGCCTAGGTGGCTCAGTCAGTTGAGCATCTGACTCCTTGATTTCAAATCAGGTCACGATCTCATGGTTATGAGATTGAGCCCCATGTCAGGCTCTAAGTGTGGGGCCTGTTTGGGATTCTCTCTCTCCCTCTTGCTCTGCCCTTCCCCTGCTTACTCATGTGTGTTCTCTCTCTCTCTCTCTCTCTCTCAAAAAAATAAATTAAATAAATTAAATAAATAAGTTGATGTCCATGGGAATACTGATAATGAAAAAACCTTAATAAACTTAAAAAAGTAGAAATCATATTTCTCTGGATTCTTTCATAATCAACACGTAGCAAACTAAAAATTAATAATAAAATCAGAAACACAGGAGGCTTTCTACCAAAAAGTTCTTAAGAACTCATAAGAACTGGATTAAGGAAGAAATACAAACTGAAAATGCAAAATTACTATAAAAAATAGATAAAATATGTAAGTTATGGGATATAACTAAAGTACCATTCAGGTGGAAAATTTTAACTTTAAATATTTACATCAGTGAAAAAATAAAAAATAAATGAGTTGGTGTAATACCTATACACCAACAAATTAGATAGATGAACAAATTCCTAGAAAGACACAAACTACCAAAACTGACTCAAGAAGAAATAGATTCTGAAAATAATATGACACTATATGTTAGCTAACTAGAGTTTAAATAAAAATTTGAGGGGCACCTGTGTGGCTCAGTCGGTTGAGTGTCCGACTTCGGCTCAGGTCATGATCTCATGGCTCATGAGTTCGAACCCCACGTTGGGCTTTGTGCTGACAGCTCAGAGCCTGGAGCCTGCTTCAGATTCTGTGTCTCCATCTCTCTATGTCCCTTCCCCGCTCGTTCTCTCTCTCTCAAAAATAAACACTAGAAAAAAAATTTTTAATAAAAAATTTGAAAAAAGGAAGAAAAAGAATAGAATATCTGAACAGACATTTAACAAGATATTGAATTAGTAATCAAAACAATTCCCACAAAGAAAATTTCAAGACCAGATAGTTTCATTAGCTTCAAATCTACCAAACATTTAGAGAATTAACACCCAATACTTCACAAATTCTTTCCAAAAACAGAAGAGGAGAGAATAGTTCATAAATCATTCTAGAAGTCCCTGACATAAAACCAAAGAAACCACACGTAAACTACAGATCAATTTCCCTTATGCATATCAACACACAAACCCCCAACAAAATATTAGGAAGGTGAATCTAGCAACACAGAAAGAGTTATATACATCATGACCAAGTATACACCATTCCTGGGATTTATCCTAGGAACACAAGATTAGTTCAATATACAAAAATCAATCATGTAATACACCATATTAATAAAAGAAAAAATCCACACAATCATCTCAATAGTTACAAAAAAAATATTTGACTAAATTTAATACCCTTTTATGATAAAAACTCACTCAACAAACTAGGACTGGAAAGAAATTTCCTCAACTTGATAACAACTGTCCACAAGTTAACATCATCCTTAATGGTAAAAGGCTGAGTGGTTTAGTACTAAGATCAGTAACAAGAATGTGTGCTCTCATAGCACTTCTATTAACATTGAACTGGAGATTCTACCCAGGGCAATTAAACAAGAAAACAACAACAGGGGCAGATGATATGATCTTGTATACAGAATGTCCTAAGGAAGCTACTAAAAAACTATCAGAGCTAATAAAAAAATCAACTCAGCAAGGGTACAAGAAACAAGATCAATACACAAAAATAAACAGTAGCAATTAACAAACTGAAAATGAAATTAACAATTCCATTTATTATAGCATCAGAGGAATAAAATAATAAATTGAATAAAACAAATTCAAAATTTATACTCTGAAAACTACAAAACAGTGTTGAAAACAAAGAAGACCTGAATAAATGGAAAGATACTCCATATTCATGGATCAAAAGACATTACTATTAAGATGTTTAATACACCCCAAAATGACACAAACATTCAATGAAATCCAAATCCAAATCCCACCTGACTTCTTTGCAGAAATTGATAAGCTCATCCCTAAATTCACATGGAAATTCAAGGGACTCAGAATAGCCAAAACAATCTTGCAAAAGAATAAAGTTGGACACTTCCTGATTTCAAAACTTACTACAAAGCTACAGTAATCAAAATAGTGGTACTGACATAAGGACGGACATATAATTCAATGGCATAAATTCAGAGTCCAGAAATAAATCCATACATCTATGGTCAATTCATCTTTGACAAGGGCACCAAGACAATTCAATGGGGGGGAAATAATAGTTACTAACAAATGGTGGTGGGACAAGTGGATGTTCACATGCAAAAGAACAAAATTCAACTCCTAATTTTGTCTCACTAAATACAAACATTAACTCAAAATGGATCAAAGACCTACACCTAGGAACTAAAAGCATACAACTATTTTTTTTTATTTTTTATTAAAAAAAATTTTTTTTAACGTTTATTTATTTTTGAGACAGAGCATGAACGGGGGAGGGTCAGAGAGAGGGAGACACAGAATCTGAAACAGGCTCCAGGCTCTGAGCTGTCAGCACACAGCCCGACACGGGGCTTGAACTCACGGACCGCAAGATCATGACCTGAGCCGAAGTCAGCTGCTCAACCGACTGAGCCACCCAGGCGCCCCAGCATACAACTATTAAAAGAAAATACAGGCACACCTTGGAGATACTGTGGGTTTGGTTCCAGATCACTGGAATAAAGTGAGTCAGATTATTGTTTTGTTTCCCAGTGCATATAAAAGTTATGTTTACACTATATTATAATCTACTGAGTGTGCTATCATTACATCTAAAAGAAACCCAATACATAGGGCACCTGGGTGGCTCAGTCAGTTGAGCCTCTGACTCTTGATTTTGGCTTGGGTACACAATCCCAGAATTGTGGGATGGATCCGGCTCCATGCTGACAGTGGAGCCTGCCTAAGATTCTCCCTTTCTCGGGGTGCCTGGGTGGCTCAGTCAGTTAAGCATCCAACTTGAGCTCAGGTCATAATCTCACGGTCTGTGAGTTCAAGCCCTATATCGGGCTTTGTGCTGACAGCGCGCAGCCTGGAGCCTGCTTAAGATTCTGTCTCCCTCTCTCTCTGCCCCTCCCCTGCTCACACTCTGTCTCTTTCTCTCTCAAAAATAAACATTTTTTAAAAATGTTAAAAAAAAAGATTCTTTCTCTCCGTCTGCCCCTCTCCCCTGCCTGTGCTCTCTAAAATTAATAATAATAATAATAATAATAATAATAATAAACAATGCATATAACTTAATTAAAAGTACTTTATTGCTGGAGTGCCTGAGTGGCTCAGTTAAGCATCCAACTCTTGATATCGGCTCAGGTCATGATCTCATGGTCGTGAGATTGAGCCCCTTGTTGGGCTCTGCACTGACAGCACAGACCTGGTTGGGATTCTCTCTCTCCCCCTCTCTCTCTGCTCCGCCCCTGCTCATGCTCTCTCAAAATAAATAAACTTTAAAAAAATACTTTATTGATAAAAAATGCTAACCATTATTTGAGATTTATATTGTAACCATTATTTGAGTCATAATCATTGATCACAGGTCATAACAAATATAATAATAATTAAAAAGTTGGAAATATTTCAAGAATTACCAAAATGGGACATAGAGACATAAAGTGAGCAAATGCTGTTGGAAACATGGCGGACAGACTTGTCTTACACAGCACAAACCTTCAATTTGTAAAAAAATGCATTACCTGCAAAGCATAATAAAGCAAAGCACAATAATAGGAGGTATGTTTGCCTATATAGGCATAATCTTTGTGACCGGGGATTAGGCAAAAATTTCTTAGATATGAAACCAAGAGTGCAAGCAATAAAAGGAAAAAATAGATAAAACAAACAGCATCAAAACATTTGTGCTTCAAAGGACATCACCAAAAAAGTATAAAGACAATACACAGAATGGGACACAATTGTTACAAACCAGATATATAACTGATAAAGAACTTGTACTACAATATATAAAAAAATTATTAAACTTAATAAAAAGATAATAATCCAATTATAAAATGGACAAAAGGTCTGAAAAGACATCTATCTGAAGAAAACATATAAATAGCTAGAGTAAACACATGAAAAGATGCTCAAAACCATTAGGATAATGCAAATCAAAACCACAGTGAGGTACCATGTCACATCCACTAGGACAACTATAATAAACAAAGATGATGGTCAACATGGGGAGAAATTCAGTGCTCACACACTGCTGGTGGGGCTTTAGAGTAGCGTAGCCTCTGTGAAAAATAGTTTGCCGATTGTTCAAATGGTGAAACACAGTTTCACCCATCTATGGACCCATCAACCCAACTCCTAGGTATATACTCAAAAGACAGGAAAATGTATGCCCATACAAAAACTTTTTTTCTTAAGTCAATAAATTTTTATGCAAAGAATTTTACATGTGATTCCTTCCACTGCCAATCACTGTCGTTCTTCCAAAGTCAGAATCATAATCTTCAAAATAGCCCCTTTATAAAGAACTTTTGGGGGCACATATGTGGCTCAGTCGGTTAAGCATCCAACTCTTGATATCATCTCAGATAATGATCTCATGATAGTGAGATTGAGCCCTGTGTCGGGCTCTGTGCTGACAGCATGGAGCCAGCATGGGATTCTCTCTCTCCCCTTTTCTCTCTGCCCCTCCCCTGCTTATGCTCTCTCTCTCTCAAAATAAATAAATAAACTTAAAAAAAAAAAAAGTTGACATCCTAAACTGGTGAAGCACAGGCAAGCTGTCTAGAGGAACAATCAAATGTTAAAGAGACAGCTCAACAGCCATCTGGAAAGAATAAAGTTGGATCCATACCTCATATATTCAAAATGAATCAAAGATTTAAATAGGAGGGGCGGGGAGCCTGGATGCCTCGGTCAGTTGAGCGTCTGACTCTCGATTTTGGCTCAGATCATGATCCCGGGGTCATGGGATCAATTCCCCTGCTCGGGCTCTGTGCTGAGCTGAGCGTGAAGCCTGCTTAAGATTCTCTTGCTCTTCCTCTCTTTCCCCTGCTTGCTTGCTCTCTCTAAAATAAAAATTAAATTAAAAGAAGATTTAGGGGCACCTGGGTGGCTCAATCAATGAGTATATGACTTCAGCTCAGGTCATGATCTCATGGTGCGTGGGTTCGAGCCTTCCGTTGGACTATGTGCTGACAGCTCAGGGCCTGGAGCCTGCTTCGGATTCTGTGTTTCCCTCTCTCTTTGCCCCTCCCCCATTCATACTCTGTCTCTCTCAAAAATGAAATAAAAATATTTAAAATTTAAAAAATTTTTAAAAATTAAAAAAGATTTAAATATGAAAAATTAAACTATACAATTTCCAGAAGAAACCACAGAAGTTCTTTATACAACTATGGAATGAAGAACATGTTTCTAATTATGATCAGAACATAGACACTTAAGAGGAGAACTGATAAATTTTCTGAATAGCTCCAAACACAATAAGCAAAGTCAAAAGAGAACAAAGAACTGGGATAAATATCATTAATTCCTATTAGGCAAAGGGCTAGCTTGCTAAAGAACTCCAGAAAACTGGTAACAATAACATAGAGAAATGAGCAAAGGATACGAACAGATGGCCCAGCAAAAATTTAAACATTTGATAACCTGTTGGAGAAACTGTGTATATCTGTGAGGTAACATCTGTCAATATTAAGATCTCAAATGCACATACTCTTCTGGGTATCTACCTCATGGATATATTTGTAGGTGTAGGAGATGATGCATACACACAGTTATTTACTGTAGCACTGTTTACAACATCAAAAGACTGAAATCAACCCCAGCTGGAGGACTGGTTACATAAATTACACTGGATCTTTATAATGGAATGCTACGTAGCAGTGAGAAAAAAAAAAGAGACAAAGCAAGTTCTCTATACAGTCATGTAGAAAGAGCTCCAAGATACCTTGAAGTGGCATGATATGCTTTATTCCATGAGCATTAAGATACTCTAGGAGGGCTCCCCCAACACAATAGTGCTATTTCTTTGGGGGCGGCAAGGGAGAAGGACCGGGTTGTCTGTTGCTAGGGGCGGGTACTTCCCTAGTTACCTTTAGAGATAGGTATACATAATTTTTTGTCTTTTCTACCATAGGAAAAGATTACCTATGCAAAACATCACATTTAAAACCATACAATAAAAGAGAAAAAAGAAACACTAAGTATTCAGCTGTTAAAAAGAGTAAGTCAGCAGCAGATTTGGTGGTGTGCAATGGTGTCCAAAAGACATTCTTAAGGAAGAAAAGTGACAAAGCAGGTCACTTTTGCTGCCATTCATGTGCTTTAGAAAGATACAAACATTATAAAAAAAAAAAAGAGAGAGAGAGAGAGAGAGAGAGAGGGAGAGATTTAAAAAAAAGAAAAAACATGGGGGCGCCTGGCTGGCTCAGTCAGAAGAGTATGCGACACTTGATCCTGGGGTTGTACAGATTACTTAAAAATAAAATCTAAAAAAAGGGAAAAAGAAAAAAATATGCATGTAACAAAATAAATAAAATTTTAAAAATTAAAATATAGAAAAAATACATTAAAAAAAGAAAAAATTTTTAATATGCACATTCTTATAGAAAGACATACAACATATTCAGAATACCTCCAGAAATCCACACGGTACTGGGATAGAAGATTGGTTCTGCGCAGGGCAACAGGAGAAAGACGAACTTGGCATCGTATATCCTTTGCTACTGTCTGAATACTAGTGAAGTTTTACTATAAAGCGAATTTCAAATTTTATATCCCTGGCCAGATCTTACCTGTGATAAACCTGTGTTTCCAACTGCTCCCTTTGCATTTCTCACAGAGACTTCAAAGCCAGTAAGTCCCAAACTAGACTCATGACCTTCCCCACAAAACCTGTCCTCCCCCAGTGCCTCACAGTCACCATCACTGCCCCTTCAGCTGCTCTGGCCAAAAAAAAAGTGTGTGTTGTTTCTGACTCCACCCTCGCCCTTCCTCTGTGTCCAGTGAATGTGCTCTGTCCAGGGCACCCCCCTGGGCCCCTGTGCTCGTTGTCACTAGCAGGGCTCCCACCCGGCAATGGGCAGCTCTCAGCAGGCTTTGCTGTGGTCATTGCCGGTCCACCCACAGCTGCCCAGTCCCCTCTCCTATAACCTCATCATCCTGCTCCCCTGGTTTCAAGGCTTTAGAGCAGCTTCTGGGAAGTAACATCAATCCGAAAGGGGCCTGAATTTGCAGCCGAGTCTACGTGATCTGGCCTTTTCTAGTCCTTCCTCAAGTCACTCTCCTTTCTTACCATATTCCAGCCATGCTAGCTTTCTTTTAGTTCCTCAAACTCTTCCTCCCTGAGGCCTCACTTACCAAGACCTCTGCCTGGAAGGCTATGTTCCCCACCCAACCCCCCATCTCTCCTGACACCTGACATACTACACTAAGCTTCTGCTCTGTTAACTGCCTCTCACACTTCTGGTGTCACTTTAAACACACTCTCTTCAGAGCATCTTTGCTGACCTTCCAGATCAGATCCCATTTTATATTGGCTTAGAACCCCTTCTTCATGTAACTTACTGCAACAGTGCTTAAATAATCTTACAATAATCTGTGCATATCCCTCTAACGGTTTAAGAAAAACTTTTTTGCTCACTGCTCTATCCCCAGTGCCTAAAATAGTACCTACAAAATAAACACATGTTGAATGAACACACAGGGAGAAGGAGGCAAAACTAAGGGAGAGACAAAGCCTATCCATCATCCACGAAAAGGGTTCAAGTCAGGGACAGCCTCCGGGAGGCAGAACCTCCTGCTCCAACTCCTGTCTCAGTGGCTCTGGCCTGTGGCTCATTGTTAGTATCTGCCCACTCACCACACTGTCTGGGGACTGGAGCTGGTCCGACAATAAGGCGTTGCTGCTGTTGTAGCCAGAGGTAAGACCAGAGGAGAGGCTTCCATTGGAGCTGGCAGACAGGGAGCTGGAGGCAGCCAGTGTGTGCAGCTTTTCTTCTTCCTTACAAGGACGGATGGCTGGCAACCAGCTGCTGGTACACCTTCTCTATCCCCTCCTCCCCTGAAACCACCCCTCCTCACCTCCCCAGTGCCTCCCCACATACCTACCCCAACTCTAAACCAAAGCAGCCTCCTCCCAGATTTTGGCCTGGGGACAGGAGCCAGTCAGAGGAGGGTGACAAGTAAAAAGAGCGAGCACAGCTTTGAGCTGGCACTAGGAGTCCAACACCTTCCTCCAAAGGCTACATCCCAGGACTCCAAGGCAGCCCGGGCGAAGGCTGACCCGGTCTGGCATCTTTCCCAGGCTCCTGGCCCACCCAGAATCACTAGCTTGCCCCATGCCCCACCCTCAGTAGCTGGGAGATGATCTGCTGGCGGATTCTCAGCTTCTCCTGCTCGGTCCGCTCCTGCAGCCGGGTCCGGGCCCGGGCAATCTCCACCTTGGCCTCCTCGCGGGCGCGCTGGTATTCTTGCAGCATCAGCGCTATGTCTGAGGCAGGGTGAGCAGACCGTGATGCCGACCCTGGGCTCCTAAGGAAGACCACAGGGTGGAGAGATGTCTTCTAACATGGTGGGTGCATGGGTGACGGCCCTGGCCTGCTTACCCCAGACCTATTCAACACCATCCTCTTGAAGGACCCATCCTCTTTGCCCAGTTTGGTTTTACCACCCATTTTGAGGTTCAGGCCTGCTGTCTTACACAGAAGGTCACAGCTGCTCTGTCCACCCTCTCCCATGAGCTCTGCCCCCACCCTGTTCCCTCCCACATCCTCCTTTTTCCCTTTGACCCATTCTCCCCGAGCTGCCTCCACCTGCCCACAGGAACGTAGGACCCACTCTTGGAATCACTCCTGTCCAAAGGAAGCTGCAGCCCCCACTTTCCAGGCCCTGCCCCCCACAGCCCTCCCACTCCATACACAATCTGCTCTCTGCAGGGTCCTGGTCCATACCTTGTAGTTTCCACAACATCCTTCCTCAGCTGCTGCAGGTATTCTCGGCGCCTGCTGGGTAGGCCGAGGTCCCAGGTGGGGAGATCCCTGTTGGGCAGGAGGCTCAGTTGTTTCTGGGGGCTGAGGTTCCGTGTCTGGTGTAAGTTCTGAAGTCGTTCAGCTCGCTCTCTCCGGAGGGCCTCAATGGTTTGTTTTTGCCTGAGACAAAATGTGATTGATTCACTGAAGCTGGCCCTGAATGCCCTTCTCCATCTTAAGATCTATCTCTGAGCCCTGGAAGATCCCAGAGCTGAGCAGGGGAGAAAGGAACAGCCAGCTATTAGCCTTCTGTGGTTCTCCTTCAGCCCACCCCTTGCCCTTTCATGCCAGGCTGGGGGCACTTACCGGGCAAAGAGCTCCTCCCAGGTGGACTGCAGAGGCTCCTCAGCAGCAAGTGCCTCCCCTGTCCCACTTTGCAGCACCTGCAGCAGGGCATCGGCCTCCCCAAAGCCGTGGTGCAACTTCGCTTCTGTGAGCTCTGTGCTGAGTGAGAGGTTCTGGGCCCCAATCTGCAAGGGGATCTGCTCCCTCTGGGACCACTCAGGATCCTGGCTCTGGTTGTCAGGAAATTGTAGGGGCTTCTGTCCCTGTTTTCCAGAGCTAAGATCACACCTGGTTCCCAGTGACTCCATACCTAGCCCCCCAGGAGAGCCATCCTGAACCCCGCTCCAATGACTGACTTTGTTATGCACTGAGGAGTCCCTCAGGCCGTGATGCTGGGCCTCAGCGGCCATGCATACCTGGGAACTGGAGCACAGTAGCACCTCAGATTGGCAGGTAGGGCTCAAAGTGGGACCCTGGAGCCCTGCAGTAGCAGTCAACTCAGAAACAGGGCAGGGTCTGAGGTGATGAAGGCCTCCTCTTGAAGAGGAAAAGTCCAGAGTGGGTTGTGGCTCACCCTCATTTTCTGTCTTGCTCCGCCATTCACTTGGCTCCCTACTGCTCAGCGAGCCACACTCCAAGGAAGCCACGTCCTCAGGCACGAAGTCATCAGCCAGACTCGGACTCTGGCTCCTCAGTGAGGGTGGTGGTGGTCTGCTTTGGACCAAGGTGGTGGTCTTGGGCTGAAGCTGCTGAGGGGGCTGCTCTATGAAACAGACTTGGAGTTTTGGGATATGTGGTGGACTGACCGGGGACCTCACCTCAAGGAGCAAATTGCTATCACTCCTTTCTAAGGGACTTCCACCTTCCCCACATGGAGCCCCCACTCTTTGGGAGTCACCGGACTCATTAACAATTTGAGAATAATTATCCACTGGAGGCCTGGGGGAATCAAGGAAAAGGTCTGGACTGGAGACAAAATTCTGGCGGCCTTCAAGAGGACAAGCTGAGGGGGCTGTGAGAGACAAACAAACTGGGGACAGCCCCAATCCTTGGGTGCTGGCACTAAGCGTGAGTATTGGGGAGGAGGCCCTGTCTACCAACAAGGTACCCACGGTGCCCAGCTCCTTCTGGACCTTAGGATTCCCCATGGACTCTGCAGGACTGGGGCAGGGCCCTGGGGAGTGGGAGCCTTTGAGGCTGGGGCTGTTGACAGCCAGGCAGGAGGGCTCCTCTGCCTGGATGCTGGGAGGCAGGGAGGCATTAAGGGAAGCCTGAGGGAGCACAGAAGGGAGGTTCTGCCCAAAGTGGGCTTTCTGAAGCCTCGAGTGGTATGCGGGTGCTGGAAAGCTCTGGGGCCTGAAGTGGGGGCTTTCTTCCTGAGATTCTGAGGGCCCTGCCATTTTCCATGCAGTTTCCTCTGACTCTCTCCTCTGAAGGGTCCCTGTGACATGTCCCTTTTTTTGAGACATGATGGGGATATCTGAGCCCAGCACTTCAAGGACCACATTGACCTCCTGAGGGTTGGCCTCTGGGGTTGGAAGGTGCAGAGGTGGCAAGGCCAGTTCAGTTTGGATGCCCTCATCCATGGTGGTCTGAGTACAGCAGTCCATCATTAGGGCCTGGGTCATCTCATCTGGGGACTCCCTCTTGACGTTCCGCTCCTTTTCAGCCACACTTGGCTGGGAGAAACTCCCTAACAGCTCCGAGGTGCTGTGTAGCAGCTGTGAGAGGTGGAGAGACAGGTTGTGCATGCTAGTCCAGGAGACCAGACCAGAGCCTGGCACTGCACTTGTTTCTGGCTGAGCAGAGATGTCAGTGGAGCTCCAGCAGACACTGCAGCCCAGGGTCTGTGTGCCCTGCTCCAAGGTGTTCATCCTGGACTGCCCCACAGGGCCACATGCCTCTGATGGATACAGAAGCATAATCTCATCTACTGGACCTGCAGCATTTTCTTCTGCCAACAGGGGCCTACTCCTCAGACAGCCTGCTTCATCAAGAGTGCCCAGGGTCTGGGCTCTCTTGTCAGGACCCTTACTGGGGATTGTTCCTTCAGGGGTGTTCAGGATGTGGGGGCTCCCCAAGGCAAATGAGGAGCCCCATACTTCCCAGGCCTCATGTGAACCTTGGGCATTTCTAATGCTGCTCTGTGTGCTTCCCAGGTCCCGGCCATTGGCATAGGTGCTGAGGTGGGAGTGGAGCGGAGAGTTCTGGTCTTCCAGGCCATCGTCCATGCTTGAACAACGGGCCATGCTTGATGGTATCGGGCCCTGGGTACAAGAGACATCCGCGGCACTGCCAAACACATACTGCTTCCAGCCAATGTGCACAGGACCCTCTGGACGTGAGGAGAGGATGTAGGGATTGATGTCCCTGGAGCCAAAGTGTAACGTTCCTTTGTCTACCCTAGAGTGCCACTTCTCTGGATTTTCCTGCCAGGACTCTTCCAGAGTACTAGATGTCCAGCCTGTCATGAAGTCAGGGATTGGCATGCAAGAAAGATCTGAGGACTTTGGGTAAGGAGGGTTGGCAGGTTGTGGGGGCTGGTGACCAGCAGTGCTCATGTCCCAGTTAGATGAGGCTTTCTGACTGCAGCCCTCAGCTTTCAGAGATGTTCCTGCTGCTGACTTTCCTTTGAAATGACCCCTGGGATGTGGAGTCCACCATCTGTTAGGCTCCTGTGTATCTTCATCTGTGGGGGAAGGAGGCTCCACACTCAAATTCAGCTCCTGAAGAGACCGGGAAGAGCTGATCACAGAGAACTGTGGTCTGGGGGAGGACCTGGAGTGTTTGGGGCCAGAAAAGACTGAAATCACAGGAAGTGAGCACCCATGATGGGGAGCCGGCTGCTCCCTGCCAGAGGCAGGCAGGCCAGGGCTCTGGGGTGTGGGCCATGGGGCTCCACTCTGCCCCAAAGGCATGGAGGCTGAGTCTTCAAAGCCTGATGAAAGCATCTTGGACACAGAGAGATGGGCTACAGATGCTTCCTCTCTGCCTGCATCTATAATTCGACAGCTGTCCAACCCACCTTCATGGGAAGGTTGGGAGCTCCTGCCCTGGGCAGGCTCTTCCCGACCACCTGAAGCCTGGTGTCTCTGCTGCTCTTCCTCATCCCAGGGACTGTCAGCTTGGTGCCTAGAAATGTGTTTTAACTTTGCTACAAACCTGGCTTGGGGATCCAATCCACTGTGATCTCTGGACTCAGTGGAAAGTTGTGGTTTTTCTGGAAGGCACTGGATGGCATCTTCTAAACATCCATGCTGAGGTTCCCCCAGAAGCTCACTCTCAATAGACCCTTCACTTAAATTCAGGGTGTATGGTCTCCCAGTTGTTAAAGGTGGTTCTGGCTTGGTTTGAGAGTCCTGTGCATTCTGGCCACCTACAGAGCTATCCTGAAATTCCCTCAGTGGCTCAGAGTACATGTCTGCAGAGGAAAAGGTAGCCTCAGGCTCTAGGCTGGCTTTCTTCTCAGCAACCTTTTTCTCAGGATCCTCTCCTGACCTTGAGCTTCCATCAGCCACTGAGTGGCTCAAGGAACATGTCATCACATCAGGGGCAGAAGGGGAGCTGCCCTCTTGAGCCAGAGATAGGACAGGAGCGGAAGCGGAAGGCTCCCAAGAACTGATGTCTGCTGGTGCAAATACTACACGAATGCCTTTGGGCTCAAGGCCAGGAGTCCAGAGCACTTCAGGTGCCCTGGAATAGCTTTCTGCTGTCTCATCCATTCCACAGGCTCTGGAAGATACTATGCAGGGTGGCTGGAGAGTATGTAGGGCAGTCTTGGCACTCCTCTTCCTCAGGTCACCGTCTCTGTAACACGATAAAGTATAGGACGGGGATGCACAGGCACGAGAATCCATGGGTTGAGGATTGCAAAGATGCCAGCAAGGTGATGTTCCACTGTCTTCCTGCCCCCTAGGTGGACTAAGAGCCCTGCTGCCTTCCATGCTCCCTGAGATGACGACACAGTCTAAAGTTTCCTGTGGATGTCTGCACTGGGACTCCTCCTGAACTTCAGAATCAGGGCTAGGTCTTTGATCTGGCAATGGAGTCGGTCTAGGATGTTTGCTGCTGGCACTGTTTGCTGGGCTGCAGGCTTCTGCCAGCCCACAGTCATCGCTCTCCTCCCACTTCACATGGTGCTGTGAAGGAGCTTCTGTATCAGCCCTTCTTGGGGCTCCAGGCAGGATGGTACCCTGTTTGGGACTTGCCCCCCCTTCCTCTAAGCCAATGGAAGCCTCAAAGCACCGGCCATGGTCTTGGGTACGTCCTGAGAGGCTGACAGAATTCTGAACATCACAGGTCACAAGCCCACTTTCAGAACAGGTTGTTTCTCCTCCCTGTGCAGCCACTGAGAAATTACCTGAACCTCCACCACAAGTGGTATCTAGAATTCTAGGTTCGTGATGCACTGGGTTGGTCTCCTGACCACCAGGGCGTGTGCCTTCTGCAGTCTCCCATTGAGCTAACTGGCTTCCCCCACACAGAATCATGCCAGGATCACCAGAAGGGGCCCAAGAAGATAAGGCAGCCACTGCTTTCTCTGACCTTACCCTCCAGTCCACTACCAGTGTGGAAGGAAAACTGTCTGAGCTCACAGGATCAGCAGAGGAAGGTGTTCTGGTTGCTTTTTTCTTTTTCTCCATGATTTCAGAAGAGCTACAGTGACATACAAACTGTTCACCAGCTCCCAGAAAATGTCTCCGTTCTCCAGTACAATGGCTTTTGCCTGGAACAGGGGCTGCATGGGAGGAAGTTTGTGAGGGATGCCGTGGCCCTGTTTTAGTTTCAGTGTTGGGCAGCTGTTGAAAGCTGTCTGTAGGGAGGGGTGTGGCCTCATCAGTCGACAGATGTCCTGGTTCAGCAGAGCGAGATGTCACATAAAATCCTTGTGCTTCATCCTCATTCCTGGTCCTATCTGACATCGACTGGTCCCTTTGTGGACACTGAGGCCTACCACGGGCCCCTGAAGAATGTTCAGGTTCTAATAAAGTCACATAGTAAGGAAGAACATTGCCATCAGCCCCTAAGCCATGAAGCTGTTTTCCCTGGGCCTTTGCTTGTCTGATCTCCTCTAACACAGCCAGGTCCGTAGATGTATGAGCACAGTGCTCTGGGTGAGGCACCCTTGGCAGGGACACAGGTGCTGAGAAAGCACCACCAGCAGGACTGAGGTCCTTGGCCTCCTTCTCTGCCTTCTGCTTAGCCTGCTGGCCTTGACTGTTACCCTCTTCTAAGAGGCAGCTGGTCTTTTCAAGTGGGCTAAATCCCCTTTTCAGGGGACTAGCTCTTTCTGATCCTCTTTGCACAGCTGCCTCAGCTTCAGAAGCAAAACTCTCCCTGGGACTCAAGCCCATCACGATGCTTCTGAGGTCCCCTCCTTCATCTTGAGTGCTTGCTGATCTCCTGCTCTCTGCCCCCAGGGAAATGCTCTCTGGTACATGGAACTGACCATGAGATGCCATGGCCGTAGCTATCACAGACTCACACCAAGCAGTGTGTGCCAAGGAAAAGCCCCCTCTAACATCTCCCTGAGGGCTATAGCTTCGGGGCTCTCCACTCTGGTCTTGACGCCCTGCTCCAGTTACCGAGGGACTGTCAGTCATTTTGAACATCGTGGGATCCAGCACATAGTCAATGTGTACAGTATCACATGCGTGAAGATAGTTTCTTGGTAGCCTTGCAGAATCCAAAGGCAAGGTACCACTCAGGTCTCTGTGAGGAGCCACAGAGGAATCTGGCTGGCTCAGCAATGGGCCAGTCTCCTGGCTAAAAGATGTGCTCACACAATGTGGGCTTGGGCTAGGAACTTTCTGAGTCCATGAGACCATTTTGTCTTCCTCCAGTAGGCTCCCTCCCGTTCGCACAATCATTTCCTCAACTCGGCCTTGAGCTTTTGGCCCCTTTTGCTTAGAACTACTTACATGTTTGGCAACTTGGCTCTCCTGAAAATCTTTCACAGTTTCCAGTTCCTCAAGACCTCCCAAGCTACAGGGCTGCCCTCTGGGGCATGCAGATGCATTCCCTGCCTCGCTCTCCTTCTCAGAAGACATCTTCAATCTGGGCTGCGAAGGCAGAGCACTAGCCAATGCCTCAGTTCTTGGATTACCGCAAGTGTCTGCGAACCCTCTACCAGCTGTACATGTCCCTATGCAATCACAAGTGTCCCAGGATGGTCTGTCTAATACAGCTGGGGGAGTGTGCTCTGTCATAAACTTAATGTCTTGTATACATTCCCTTAACTTGAAGGGGCTCAAGATAATTTTTCGGACTTGGGGACCTTTCCCAATGCTATTGTTAACCTCCATTTCTCCAGCTTCACTATCCCTAAAGGTAATATCATCTATCTGTTTTGGAGAAGATGGCTGATCCTTGAAAGACAGGTGGTTTCCAGAGCTGCCTGACCTCAGGGCACAGTCAGCCATCTCCCGGTCCCTCTGGTCCTGGAACACAGACTCCTTACTGACTCCCTGTGTGGGAGGAGCATACAGCCGCTTATTTTGCTTGGATTCAATTTCTAAGATGCCATTTTCCAGCTTCATTACACTCCTAATTAGCCTGGCCATTTCATCAGCACTGTTAATTCTTTTATTCTGTTTTCTTCCAGAAGGTTCTTCTTTGAGGTTTAACGTTTCTTGTGATCTTCCAGAGCCCTTGCATTCACTCAGGTTTTTTTCCTGAGAGCTTATAACTGACCGGAATCTTTCATATGTAGACTCTGTCTGTGGAAGCTTAAACTCTTTTGAGCAGCCTTTGGAATGGAGAGATTTCCCAAGAAGCCCAGATTCACTCTTCCCCTCTGCTTTCCCCCCACCCTTGTGGGCTGGACTCTCATCTTGGGCCATCATCTCTGGGCCTCTTACTCTATGACATACTGATTTAGACTGCAAAGAAACAGCAGTTTCCCCCAGCATGTCCTTGTCAAGGGCTAAATTGATGGTTTTATAGATGAAATCAGACCTGGCCCCGGAAGGAAGCTGTCTGTTCATATCAAACGCCTGGGTCTGTCTTAGGACTACATGGTGATCCTGCTCTTCTTCCCCATCTGCCTCAGACTCACAAACAAGGAGAGGCCTCCCAGACCTACAATGGTTTGAGGAAACATTGCAATAGGACTGTATTGTGGCCTTTTCTTTTTCCTCAAGTGCTGAAAGACTGTGTTCATTTAAAATTCCAACTTGATTTTCAAATTCACATACTTTTGTGCTAGATGAAAGAAAATGTCTCTTCTGACCAACAAAAAGATAAACTGAATTATGGCTTTCTTCTTCAGTATTCCCAGGGCATTTCCCCATTTTTCTGATAACTTCCTTGGTGTTCAGATGAACTGGCCTCCCTGCTGTGACCTGCTGAGATGAGGGAATCTTGGAATTGTGGTTTTGTAACAGCACTGGCAAATTATTCTTCACATAAACATTGTGGAGAACCTGGTGGTCATGACCAAAGCCCCAGGCTTCCCTGGGGGGTGGGGAAGGCACTCTTGATTCTCTGCAAGCCGGAATCTCTAAGGCAGTTTCTGTCAGGGCATCCCGGCTTTTGGTCACATAGAATGTCTCCAAGGGGGGTGGCTTCAAGGAAGACAGGAATGGATTCCAGGCAGCAGAGTGGGGGTATGGCTCTGGACCTGACGCGAATGAAACGCTAGTGTGCCTTCCAACCACTTCCCTGGAGCTCTCCTGATAATTCACCTTCTCCTCCTGGAGGGGCAGGTAGCTGCTGTGACTTAAGTGCCCCTCCTGGCCTGCACTATTCTTTCTGAGAGGAGCCCAGCCCCGGGGCCCATGGTTTTCTTTAGTGGCTATGGTGACATTACTGTGACAAGGGCTCTTGAGGAAGAAACATTCATCAGAGGAAGTCATCAGTTCAGGCTTCCCATTACTCTGTGAAGACTCTTCCAAACTGTTCTGCTTGTCTTCATGTGCTTGTGTCATGGAATTTGCCACCTTGTTCTCGGCTACAAAGACTGGTGCATTTATAGTTCCAGAAGACAATGATTCTACATCTGCTGAGTAAGTGCCACTATGACTCACCTCTTTCTCTCTAGTTGTAAGGAAATCTGAAGTACCTTCTATCTCAGTGCTCAGATTGTCCTGTTCTTTCTCTGCTCTCAAATGCCTAATTTTGGAAAAATGGAGAGGAAAGGTGCTGAAATGCAGACTGCTGGATACCCCAAAACCAACTGGCAAGACAGTATCTGTTTCTTTGCCAGAAGCTTGGGTCAAGGAAGTGGAGTCTTCTTCAAGGGAGGGGAAAGCTGGCCTGGGCTCTCTCACAGCCTCCAGAACAGGATGAGACAGTTCAAGGAGGTACTTCTGCTGAAGGGCAGCCCAGTCCCTCTCAGGTGCACTGCCTACATGAGTTAATGAGGCGGCAGAGGCAGCCAAAACACTTGATAGGCTAGAGGTGTTGGATGCTTCCAAGTTGCCCTGCTGGGCTGTATCAGGGGTACCTCTGGCTCGAAAGATGCCAGCAACTCGTGGCTGAAGAAGGCTGTACGACCCCCAGAATGACAGCCTGGATGTATCAGAGGCAGGGATTGTGTACACACCTCTTACATGGCAAGGCAGCTCAGTGCCACCTTGGGGTACTTTGGAGTTATAAGGCAGGAGTGTTTCTGCCCTTGATGGCTTGAGTTCTTCCATATTTTGCCATTGTCCAGGCCTCTCCTGACCCTGGGGCTGAAATTCCTGGAAATCAGGACTCGGACATAAGGAACCCACTATTCCTGAAGGGCTGCTGGAATTGATCTTAGAGTCACAGGAAAACCAGGAATCCATGGACAACAGAGGGCTCCCTCTTGAAAGCTCCAGGCCTTGGAGTGTGTTTGCCTGTTCAGAGGAGCTCACCTCTACCTCCGACTCAGGTTGTTCACAGTGAGGCTGGGGTGGGGGGCCAAGGTAAAATGAACTGCTCATTGGCAGGATGGCATCCAGCCTGGTTCCTGTTTTATGGTTGATGGAACCAAGCCTGCACATTGCCTCGTGGTCCACTATGGGCAGACTGGAGGTCTGCAGGTGCCAAAATGTCTCTGCGGGCATCTCATCAGCTGAACTGAAGAAAGGCTCTTGCTGATCTTCCCCCAGTTCCTCCTTGGCATCAATCAGGCTATCCAGGGAAAAGCTCCTGCAAGTTTGGGTGAATAGTTCACTGTCTGAGGACATGGTGAAGCCCCTCACAGGGACTTTAGCTCTGGCTCTGGGGTGGCCGTGGTGGTTGGTGAGATAACTGCTCCCTGAGCTGTCTGGCGGGCTTTCATATCCTTTCTCAGCCAGCGAGTCCTCAGATATTTGGCTGTCATCACTTTCAGAGTTCTCTGACTCTGGGAGATCCTGTTCCTTCCCCTGGAGGTCCTCTGGCTTCAGTGGCTCCATTTGGGCTTTGGCATAGACATAGGAGAGAGAATCCACTGAGTAACTGCTATCCGCATCAGATAAGTCACCATCTTTCTCTCTTACAATATCCACTCTTGGGCTGCAATCGGTGAGTGAGGATGTGGAATCTGGGTCTCCTGCACTGTGCTGCCTCCTCAAAGAGCTGCCATGAGGCAAACAAGAGGAATTTCTGACAATGTCTCTGGCCCTAGCTACCAGCACCCTCTGCTGCCTTTTTGATGCCTTGCTTGAAGAAGGTGGTTTGGATTCTACCCAGAAAGTCTTGGCTGCCTTTCCATGCCCAGATGCCTGTCTGGGTCCACAGGGATGTGAGGAACTGCATCTGGCTCCCTTAGCAGTCTTGTGGGTCCCAACGTTCCCTTCTTTATGCCACCCTGATCGTGTGTGGTCAGAGTCTGCTAGTCCCCTACCCCTCCTGGTATAGGTGGAAGGGCTGAGTGCTTCTGGCTCATCCTTTGGCTTTAGCTTGTTAGCTGAATGGTCAAGAGATGCTAAGCTCTGGGACACCATCCAACAGGTCTGGTTACCCATGCTCTCCATTTCCTGAATGCTGGCAGACTCAGAACTCACAGTGAGACAGGTGCCTGAGGCTGAGGCTCCTTTCCTTGCCAAGGCCCCCCTGGCTTTGCAGAGATGCCCCTTGCCTGAGGAACAGAGGGCATTCTTGCTGAAATGCCCTGTTCTTGGAGGGTAAGAAGCAGCCTGGGGCAAATATTCTTCTGATGGAATTGTCTCTGACATTTGGTCAGTAGGGTCAGGCAAAGGAGGTACCATGGTGGAGGGATCTTGACTCAGGAAAATACTGTGGAGACAAGGAAATCCATCTCAGAAAAGTAGAAGGCCCTATTGCCTGCTCACAAAGGGAATATAAAGTCCCACTTAGTTTTCTGTAAAAGAGGTTAAAAACTAGGCCAATGTCACTGTCCCCTAGCATTTGAAGTCAGAGAAAAGCTCTATGGGTACAAAAAGCAACTGTGGACTATAGCCCTGGCTTCAAAGAGGCCCAGGTACACTCTGTTCCTTAATTTCTTTATCTTATAAAAAAATTGAACTGAATCTGAATGTAATCATGCCTTTAGGGAAAACTTCCATTTAATAGGCAGCGTGAGGAAGAGAGGAACCATCTAAATGACACCACAAGGAATCAAACAGGCAAACCTATAAAGCATCATATTCTACAGAACTGATACACTTTTAACAAATCAGTGATATGAAGAAATAAAAATGAAATCAAAGAAAAAGGAACTTAAAAGACATAACCACATGCAGTGTGTAAATCCTATTTGGATCTTAATTTGAACTGTAAATACTTATTTTTGAGGCAATTAGAGAAATTTGATATGGCCTAGGTTTTGGATTGTATCGAATAATTAATCTTAATTTTGTTAAGTGAATAATGAAATGTGGTTCGAAGAAAAGCTCTTATTTTTTTAAGTGTATACTTGATGTAGGATTGAAATGACATGGTATCTAAGAGTTGCTTTAAAAATACTTCATCAGGGGCACCTGGGTGGCTCAGTCGGTTAAGCGGCCGACTTCGGCTCAGGTCACGATCTCGCGGTCCGTGAGTTCGAGCCCCGCGTCGGGCTCTGTGCTGACTGCTCAGAGCCTGGAGCCTGTTTCAGATTCTGTGTCTCCCTCTCTCTCTGACCCTCCCCCGTTCATGCTCTGTCTCTCTCTGTCTCAAAAATAAATAAACGTTAAAAAAAATTTAAAAAAAAATTAAAAAAAAAATACTTCATCAGAGGGGAGACTAGGTGGCTCATTTGGTGAGGTGATCAACTCTTGTTTTCTGCCCAGGTCATGATCTCACAGTTTCGTGAGCTTGAGCCCTACACTGGGCTCTGTGCTAGTGGTGTGGAGCCTGCTTGGGATTCTCTTCTCCCTCTCTCTGCCCCTCCCCAACTTGTGCGCGGACGTGCTCTCTCTCTCTCTCAAAACAAACAAATAAAAATATTTCATCAGGAAAAGGAAGGAGAGGAGATTAAAGCAAGCATGGTAGATGTTGGAAACTCCTGAATGTGGGTGATAGGGACACTATTCTCTCAACTTAGTCTATGTTTGAAAATTTTTAATAAAAGTCTTTAAAAAAAAAAAAAAAAAGCCTGCCTAGTACTCTGAAGACCAGAGAGGTGAGCCAACAGAACCAAAAGGCGTGAAGTCTACACATACTATGGGCAAGGCTCTGAGGTAAGCCTGGAGGATACAGAGAAGTAGACACAGTCCCCTGCTCCACCCTCACCTTGACTGAATATAAGGAGTGAAGGGGAAAAGAAAAAAAAAAGAAGATCCCAAATTGGACCCAGGAATCAGTTAGTGTTCCACTAGCTTACCAGTTGGAAGGTAGGGTGAGGAAGCTCACTTGAGGTGGCAGGACAGGTGGAAGGGAGGGAGGAGAAGGAAGCGTGTGGGAACACAGTCCGGTGTGAGGCAAGAGGAGAGGGAGGTGGTGGCAGGACAAACACAAGGAATGTATGTGCACAGCCAGGGTCTAAAGAGCAGGTGAAAAATGAGGCTGAGATTCTCACTTGGAAGATATCACCAAAGTAGCAAGAGTTGCCACTCGGGGTGGGAGAAGAGAAAAGCCTAAGTCTTAGAAGATGTCACCTACAAAGAAGAGGGGAAAAGTGGTGGGAAAAAGAGGAGGAAGCAAATCTTTCCATTTCACAGACTGAGAAACCATGGCACTGGGAAGTGAAGAACACTGACTGGGCAACAAGGCTGTAAACCTCAGCCAGTGATTTCAGGTGACCACAGCTGGCTGTACCTGTGTAGCCTGGGCAAATACTGGCTGCAGAGCCTCTGGAGGCTCAAAGAACGGCAATCTGTCAGTCTGCTTCTGTGTTGAGATTCTCGGACCATGGCACCAGCACCAGGGAGCCGGTATGGGGGCTTCTGGGTGTGGTCATCCTGGAGCCCACACAATGCCTTGGGCTGCTCCAGTCCTGTCTGGGCCTCCAGCAGCCTCTGCTTCTTGATGATTCTCTCTAGCTGGAAGGAGGCTTTTCTTCGCCGGATGTCCCTCTGTGCTGCCCGAAGCACGTTCCTGCGCCCAAGCTGCAGTCGCACCTCCCTCTTCTGGCTTCGGACCAGTGGGGGAGGCGGAGTCTCAAGATCTGTCTGGAGCCAAGCACCAGGTCGCACACAAGCCTCGAGTTCTTTCTCTGCGATGTGGTCTTGCTGCTGTTGCTGTTGCTGCTGCTGCAAGCCAGCCAGCCGGGGCTCTTCTATGAGCAGCCACTGCTGGTCTGGGAACCAAAGACACCCTGAGAGAAGGTCAGCACCTCTCTCCCTGCCCGTGTGGCATAGATTCACACAACTCTGGCTGTGGTTGGACCTGAATGGAGGGAAAGCCCTGGCCAAGATATGAGGGATGCCAGGCCCCCTTACCACAGGGCTAGGGAAGGAAGCCCCCAGGCATTAGCACATGCTGGGACAGGCACCAAAGCACAAATAAATGTGCGCGTGAAGACAGAGCAGGAGGTCCATCACTCTGAGGGGCAATAAGAAAGGTCGCTTCCTTATTCTTGCTTCCAGCCCCTCATAAGAGCCCCTGGTTTCTAAAAGAGGGGAGAGAACACCTAATACCAAAGATTCCATCAAATCATAAAGGCAACAAAGGAGAGAATACAGAAGGATGCGGAAGCATGAAAATGAAGAGATGAGAAGGTGAAGCAAACACAGTGAGCAGTGGGCACCTACTGTCTTTAATTTGCCGGCTGAGGTGTGCCTGGTCCAACTCCAGTTCCTGTCTGGCTCTAATCTGTCCTGCTAGGATCCGCTGCCTCAAATCCCCCACGTAGTGCTGGTGCTGAATCGGGGCCCTGTGGGGCACCTCTCCAGCCCCCAGTGGCTGGCGGTCCTGGTCGCTCTGCTCTTCCAGCACTTTCCTATCACAGAGGGGCCGGAGTTACCCAAGGGAAATGCAAGCCCAGTTCAGGGCAAACCAGTGGTAGTCTAAGCTTTTCTGAGAGAGCCATGAATTCAACAGGGCAGAGAGGGCTTTGAACTTTTAGCAACTTGAGACACACACTGTCCCAGGCACGCTGTCACAGGCAGCTCATGATGTCACAGTGAAGGAGGGAAGAATGGTCCTCAGACTAGCATATCCTTAGACTGTGAGTCTACCAGAAACACAAGTTCATTCTAGTTAAGGAAAATAACCAGGAAAGTAAAGCAGCTTTAAAAAACAAAAGCATTTTAGCTAAATCAAGGAGCTTTGGCCTTTAAAAAAGAATAAAAGGTATCTGCTCAAAATGTGCTGGAAACAGAGTAGAGGCAGAAGCTCCAACAACCACTGTGGGAATAGAAACTCCCCTACATGTTCATCATGCATCTCTGTTTTCTGAAACAGAAACACTCTGTGACATGGGAGTAGGAAGAAGGTAGTCAATCTAGAGGAAAGAGATTTATATGCACTGAGACCCAGAGGAGGGCTGGTCTCCACTCAAGGGCTATTCTCAGTGAATGAGCCCAAGAATAGGGCTCACGAGTTTCAGGTTGTACCATAACTTTGGAGATATACACTGAAGTATTTACTGGTGAAATTGGGATTTGTTCAAATCCAGTGTGGGGGACAGTCGGGGAAAGTGGAAAGGGAGTGGGGATATAAACGAAACAAGATTAGCCATGACTTGATCACTAGTAGTGTATTTGGAATTATCCATAATACAAAGTTTAAAAAGAATTCTGGATTGCAGTCATGCTTTATTCTGCCTTCAAGTACCTGTGTGGCCGTGGATGAGTCACAGCCTTCCTCAGAAGACTGACAGCTTCTACCTGCATGGCTTTTCCCAGGGTCACACATGGCCTCCTATGCAAGGACCTCACATGCTGTTTCTGCAGGGTCTCCCCATGTCCGTCATTCAGGTTCATTCATTCCTTCCTTCCTTCCTTTGTCTCTCTTTTCCTCCCTCCCTCCTGCCTGCCTTCCTTCCTTCTTAATGTTTATTTTTGAGAGGGAGAGTGCATGTGTGAGTCAGGGAGGGGCAGAGAGACAGGGAGACAGAGAATTTGGAAGCAGACACCGTGCTGTCAGCGCAAAGTCCAACATGGGACTCAAACCCACTAACTGTGAGATGGTGATGTGAGCCAAAGTTGGACACTCAACCGGCTGAGCCACCAGGCACCCCTCTGTCGTTCAGATTTCTAAAAGAGCCACTGCATGGGCATTCCAGGGTGGTGGCCCTAGGGAGTAGGGAGTGACTAGAAAGGCTTGGGAGCTGCCACAGGCTAACAAAAGAGCCCGCATCTGCTCTCCCTTAGCCAGTCCTTAGCACTCATTCCAGTCCAAGGATGCCCTGACTCTCAAGGCCCATTTACTGACTTGACATTAGACAGTCGGAGCAGTGCTCTAGGCAGAGGTGGGGGGTGGGGGGGGAGGGGTTCACCCAGCTTAAATTTACTACTTTGTAGAGAAGAATGAAATCACAGAGGGTATATCAAAGCAGAGGTCCATAAATTATAGCCTGTGAACCAAATGTGGTCTGTTGCCTATCTTTGTGAATAGTGTTATTGGAACACTCATTCGTTTATGAGTGTTTATATCTAGGCTGCTTGTGCAGCTGCAGCAGAGACCGTATGGCCCACAAACCCTAAAATACTATCTGGTAAAAATAACAACAAAACACAAACCAACTATCTAGTTCTTTACTAGTTTGCTGCCTTTTGTCTTAGAAGAAATTAAGACTTCTTTTTTTTTTTTTTTTCAACGTTTATTTTTTATTTTTGGGACAGAGAGAGACAGCATGAACGGGGGAGGGGCAGAGAGAGAGGGAGACACAGCATCGGAAACAGGCTCCAGGCTCCGAGCCATCAGCCCAGAGCCCGACGCGGGGCTCGAACTCACGGACCGCGAGATCGTGACCTGGCTGAAGTCGGACGCTTAACCGACTGCGCCACCCAGGCGCCCCAAGAAATTAAGACTTCTTAATGCAGCCTTAAGAGGAGAGTGAAGGATGGATGGCGGGGGGGGGGGGGGTACGAAGTGACACGATGGCAATCTCCTCCCTGGGAAGGAGTCTGGGAGGGGACTCAATCTACAATGGGCCCAAGAAGTGGGACAGGCCCAGATACTTGAGTGCGTGTGTCCTGGGGGAGACTGGCTCTGACTATGGGCAAAAGGCCAAATACACACAGTGGAATATACAGGAAAGAGGAAAGGCACTCTGTTCATATGTGAGGCAAAAGGCTAAGGACAGCAGTTAGAACAGAAAACCAGTTAACACCACACAAAGAGAAAAGGTGCTAATGGGAAACAGATTATACATATGTTTGTATGCATGCTAGATTACCGCTCCAAAATTTGTCTGACCACAGACATGGCTGAATTACAAGAACGAGCCATAAGAGGGTCTTGGACAGGGGCGCCTGGGTGGCGCAGTCGGTTAAGCGTCCGACGATGGCTCAGAGCCTGGAGCCTGTTTCCGATTCTGTGTCTCCCTCTCTCTCTGCCCCTCCCCCGTCCATGCTCTGTCTCTCTCTGTCCCAAAAATAAATAAACATTGAAAAAAAAAATTAAAAAAAAAAAAAAAAAAAAAAAGAGGGTCTTGGACAAACTCAGCTAAAGTCCAGACCATCAGACGCAAGGAGCAGGGGAGGTACCTTTATTCTTAATCCCCAGAGAGTATTCAGCTTCCTTCTCTGCCTGTCTCACAACCCTCAGATTCACAATTTGCTTCTCCACAGAAGAGGGTTCCCTCTACCCTTCCCCTAGGGAAGCAGCAGCTAGCCAGTTAGCTTCTGCTGACCCAATGCAGCTTCCTTCATGCACCAACAAGACCTGCATAGGGAAGCTGTCTGAGATGATCACTATAGACCCAGCACATTCACCTGAGATGGCCACACGCCATCAGAATAAAAATGGCTCCTCTGCTAAGCATATCAGTCAAGTTCCCAGAAAGCAGGTTGGGGGTGGGGGAGTGGGGGAAGCAACCTTATGTTACACATCCGGGCTTATTACTACTGCCAAGTCTTCAGTTATCTGCCAGCCAAGGACCTCTGCCTCTGTCAGATGACTGCCCTTCATCTTAGGTGGCTCCAGCATCTCCCCACTGCTGCCTGGTCACCTGCCTGCCAGGACTCCATCACACCCTCCCCCGCCCTCTCTCCCAGCTGCTTGGAGGCCTGACAGCTTCTGCAGCAGAATGCAGCAGCGGGTACTCACTAAGGCAACAGTGGCAGTGGCAGCAGCGACAGGGTCTCCCAGGCTCTAAGCACTTAAGGTTAAGCCCCCAAAATTCCAAAGAGGAAAATGCAAAAAAAGAAAACAGTTTTCAAAGACAAACTCCTCTCTGGTCCAGGTCACTGCTGCAAGGGATAAAAAGAGACAGGTTGACCAATCCCCTCTGGCTCTGGAGTCAGCTCCACCTTTGCAGGCTCCCTGTGAGTGCTCCCCGAGCGAGAAAAATGAGAGAAGAAAATTCTAGGACAAGGGGAGGCTCTGGAGCTAAGCCCACCAGAGCAGAGGAGACTCTTATGGAGACACAGCCACACACACAGTCTGGGAGCCCAGCTCACGACATACAGTGTTCTCTCTCACGGGTTCTCTCCCTGGTCCCTCTGCCCAATCACAGGCTTGAGGCCCATACCACCCCACTTCCACCAGGGGCTGGCACACAGATGCTGACTATGGTAGCTGCGTAGGACCAGCCCAGCCCACGGACTCCTGGAGCTGGTGCTAAAGACTGGAGGCAGCAAGTGGGAGAGGCCTTGATTCTTCAATCCCTCTCTGTCCTCTCCAAATGAAAGGGTGCATTCTTGATGTTACTGAAAGGTCACACCAGTGCCCCTGGGGCTAGAAAGCCCGAGAAGACCTTTAAAAGGCAGGAGAGGGGGCAGCTGGGTGGCTCAGTCAGTTAAGCGTCCGACTTCGGCTCAGGTCATGATCTCATGGTTCACGGGTTCGGGCCCTGCGTCGGGCTCTGTGCTGACAGCTTGGAGCCTGGAGCCTACTTCAGATTCTGTGTCTCCCCCTCTCTCTACCCTTCCCCTGCTCGCGCTCTGTGTCTGTCTCTCAATAATAAATAAAAGTTAAAAAAAAAAAAAAAAAGGCAGGAGAAGACCAGTGTTCTCTAGGATGGATGGGTCAGCTGAGATGAGGTGGGAGGACAGGAAAACAAAAGGGAGATTATGTACCTGGGCAGCTTGGCACAAGGGCCTTCAGCAGCGGGGCTGGGAGTGCCAGGCAGAAGGCAGAGTTCTCCACGTGCACTTGCTCTTTCAAACCCTATCATGAGGACCTCCCAGAGACAGATGGTAGTATCCTTACTTAGAGGTGAGGGACTAGGCTCAGAGACTCAGTAACTTGCTTAAGGCCACAAAGCTTTTACTTCATAATCCCAGGATGTCAAGGAGCTTTACCCAACTCCAAGATAACTCTTCAACCTCACAGCTCATTAAGTTGCAGAGCTGTTCTCTATAAATCTCTGAACTCTGGGAAAGACAGATCTCTAATGCGTCTTCCCACAGTAGAAATCTTACCTAAGACAAGACCTCCTCTCATGACTGTACTCTCATGAAACAAGAGCTCCAGCAGCTCCTTACTCCACCTTGGCCTTGATATGTTCCAGCTGTGTCACCTCTCCCACCTTCCCCATCACCCCACAGAGCCCCCGGTCACGCAACACTGGAGTCCTCCTGCCTGAGACTCTGGTGCCTCGTCCTTCCATCCTCAGTAGCCCACATGTGAGGACTTGCCTGCTATTCATGCATCGCAGCACTCTGCCCCTACATCCAACACCCCTCACCACCAATGTCAGAACAAGACTTTTCATCAGCTGCCAGCAAATGTTCCTGGCCTAAGAAAAGAGCAGCTAGATTCCCTGGAAGGAACCAGGGGAAACAGCCATCATAATCTCCCAGGAACCCTGGCCTCAGTGCTGGGCAGCCTCCCAACACCAGTGGTCTCACAGGCAGTGGGTGTCCTGCTGACATTTTCTACAGAACATCCCCAAGTAAGAGGCTACTTTGGCTTACAGGACCAGAAGGATACCACTGTTCACAGTATCAAACCTACGAGACATGTAGATCTGGGAAGGGGATTCTGTGGAGAAACAGATGAAGAAGGACTGTGAAGAAGAAAAGTAATGGCCACCAATCACATATAAAACTTTGATTCCATGTTTTCACGATCACAATGCAGGCGAAGTGGGTATGAGAGGGCAGAACTCCAAGATATTTTCATATTGTTCTGAGAGTTCCTGACCCTCTTATGTGTAGTTCTGGACCCTTTGGTATTGAGAAAAGAAAGGATTCTCAGTCACAGACTATCTTTAAAAACTCAGAGGAAGCCACAGTCCTGAAAGTTGACACACCTTGTGACCTCACACACAGGCCAGCCAGAATTTAAAGGGGCACATGGGGAGGTAAGTTCAGAAGCAGTCTCAAAGTTATGTACAAACATGTCATGTTCAAATCTTGCTGACAGAAGAAACTGGCGACAGGAAACATCAGATTATATATACTCCTTTCAGTGATGAAGGAAGTTGTAATAACAAACAGGAAATGAATGAGGGCTAAGACTGCTTCCCTGCCAACTAGAAGCTAAGCAGCTAGTTCAGTAACATTCCATCACTTGCACAAGTTGGTTGAGACCAGGCCTCATTCAGAGCTTGGCTATTATACTCACTTCCTCCCTGCTCCATGTTGTAATAGACTAAGAAGTAAGAACAGTAGGTTTCATAGCAAAATGAGCACAAGTTTCTCACCTCTCCTTCCAAAGCAAAGGGCAGAGACCCAACCGGGAGGCAGTGACATCTCCGTCCAAATCCAACCATTCCAAAGAGCCATTGCCACCGACAACCTCTCTGACCTGGGAACGAGGAATGAGCGCGGTAAGGTTGCTATCACCACCCCCACCCCAAGAGAACCAGATAAAGCTCAAACTTGTCCCTTTGAAAGGAGCAGAGCGGCTGGCAGTCACCTTGAAAACACAGCACACTAACCTGCCTTCTCTGCCGCAGGACAGCGGCCTCTGCTGGGTGGTTGAATCGGAACTTCTGTGCTTTCCCCAGCGTTATGACTGCTCCTGTGGCAGAGACAGGGGAGAATGAACCAACAGCTCACGTTCTCCGTATGTATTATGTGCAGGGTGCCCTTCTGAGAGACAAAGTCCTGCCCCCAACAAGCTTATAACTTAGGTGAGTCAGTAAGATATGTATTCATTGGATATCCCACAGCATATGTACTGAACTAACAAAATGAACAGGAGGAGTTCTGCTATTCTGAGGGAAAGCAAAATGAGTTCCTCGTGGACTAGTTAAGGAATGCTTCATGGAAGAGGGGGAATGTAAGCTCAGCGTCAAAGGAAAGATGGAATTTGAACAGATTAATAATAGTAGTAATAGTGATAATGAGTATTTACTAGGTGACAAGAATACTGTTAAGAACATTACACAAATTAACTCATTCAGTCTTCACAACAATTCTCTTATTGCCATTTTACAGATGAGAAAATTGATGTCCAGAGACTTTCCCAAGGACACAGAGCTAGCAAACACAGGTAGAGATTTCAGAGAGTCATTCTCCACCTTGGGACCTGGAATTGGGGGCTTGGGAAGAGGATGGTATTAGGAAATCTTCAGGTCTTCAGATCTCTGGGTGCACAGGATGAGTATCCCATGTTTAAAGCCTGCTTCACTGAGTTCTATGGGTTTGGCCCATGAGAAGGAAGCTAGTTCATCACTTATCCCGGTATAAACAGGGCTATAAACAGTCTTACCTTGGGTCAGACGACAGGAGGCAGTGACCTCCCGGCCATTGACTGTGCAGCGGGCCCCCTGGGCAGGCCGCAGAATGACTACCCCACAGGCACTCGTGATAGTGCAGTGGTCTCTCTCAATCCACTGCCCCTGCAGAACTACACAAGAGATGGGGGTCACGTGGGTGGGGAAACAACCCAGGGAAACACCCTTTCTGCGAGATCAGAATCCACATCTAGAAGATCTTACATTATGACAAGAGAGGAAGAGCCACCCAGATCTGGATTCTCCCATGGTGTGGATCTCCTCTTATCATGTCCCTGACACACAACAACCACCACAATGTAGCAACAAAAGAGTAATAGCCCCTTGATCCTCAAGGATTCCTTCCTCTCAGAGCATCATCAGGTTCCTCTAAAGAGACCAGTCAGGCATGAGTATCCACCACGGTGTCAGACCCAGATGCTCTATCACTTACCAATGTCCTGTTCCTGATCTGAGTCAATCCTTCCTATTTTTGTTGTCCCCTCCTAAAAGGAAAAACAAAGCCCTTTAAATGAGAATAAAAAAGGGACACAGCCTGCCCCCAAAGCAGAACCCACCTGGTGGAGTGTTATCACTGTCTTCCCATGCCCACCCCGGCCTTTCCCACACACTTCTCAACTTTGGTCCAGGTTGTTCTGACTGCTCTGCCCACCCACAGCAGCCCAGGAAGCTCCTGAGAAGGCAGGGGCAAAAAATACAGAAAAAAGCAGCACCAGCTCTTTGCAAAGTCAACTAGTGCTGACAAACTCCTTTCTGTCCCATGGCCTGATGTTAGGGAACAGTCATGGCTGTCGGTCAGATATTCTTCAGTCCGAGGAAGAGGGAGCAAAGGCAGAGCTCTTCTCTAGGGACTAAGGTTGGTGTGGTCCAAGTTTGGTCCATTTAGTCTCCAAGAGACACGTATTTTACGAAGCTGTATGGATCACAAGATTTTTAACTTCTTGGTCCACAAATGAAGTTTGAGAGATACCAGATTTTAAGAAGGGTAAAGCACAAATGGGAGAAAAGCATGTCTAGAATCAAAAAGCACTAGAAGAGAGTGCAAGGAGGGGAAAAAGGAGTTAGCATAAACAAATTACTGGGTTAGTAGAAAACAGGGCCTTTTGGCCCTTGGATTATAGCAATTCTTTTAAGAACACATAGCTCTGTTTGTAGAAGGCAGCACTATGACAACAAGGATGCTGAGTTTAGATACATATTTATCAGGTATTGAATAACCATCCACTATGTCCCAGGCATTGCAGTGAGTGCTTTACAGACCTCTCTTATTTAATCCTTGAGCAACCTAAAATATACTCATTATCCCCCTTTCATATATAAGGAATCTGAAGCTGATGGGGAAAGTTGCTCAGGGAGCCTATACACTAAATAGGAGAGCCACGGCTGGGGCATCTGGGTGATTCAATCGGTTAAACGTCTGAGTTGGTTAAATGTTAAAGGTCATGATCTTGTGGTCTGACTTTTGAGCCCTGCGTCAGGCTCTGTGCTGACAGATCAGAGCCTGGAGCCTGCTTCGGGTTCTGCATCTCCCTCTTTCTCTCCCCCTCCCCCAACTTGTGCTTGCTCTCTTTCTGTCTTTCTCTCTCTCAAAAATAAATAAACATTAAAAATATTTTAAGAGGCACCTGGGTGGCTCAGTTGGTTAAGCATGTCTGACTCCTGGTTTTGGCTCACGTTATGATCTCACGGTTTCATGAGTTCAAGCCCCACATCAGGCTCCAAGCAGACTGTGCAGAGCCTGCTTGGGATTCTCTGTCTCGCTCTCTTTCTGCCCCTCCTCCATTTGTACTGTTTCTCTCTCAAAATAAATAAACTTTAAAAAAATTTATTAGAAAAAAAAATTTAAATAGGAGAGCCATGGCTAGAATTGAGGTCTCTCTGGGCCTGAGCCCATGCTTGTCCAGCCTCACCATACCACCTTCCTCGTAACTGGAAGTGACCAGAGAGTTTCCCACCTGTTTTCACTGTCAGCAGCCAGAAGGGGGATGTCCCTGCAGCTCCCCAAAAATAGCTGGTGAGAAGGCAGCTTCCTAGAAGCAATGAATGAGACTCTGGCCTCACTGTGCTTCCCACCACCCCCAGACAGCCAGAGCCCAGCCTTTCCTGCTCAGCCACACAAACAAATGGATGCTGGCCTCCACAAATACCATCAAACAAAATCGAGGAAAAGGGGTCAGGACCCCTTAGGTTCAGGGTCAGTCCTGATGATGAAATGCATTCCTCACAGTATATCACAACTTCTACATCTACAGGGAAGAAACTACCAAGAAAAACACAAAGGCATCTCATTTAACAAGGACTGAGATGATAGCTGTGCTTGCTGCCCCCTCTGTTTCTTTATGCAGGGAGAGTGAACAGCATGAGGATGAAGTCCAGGATACCAGTAACCTGTGCTCCACCCACCCTTCCCTCTGTCCATCCAAGGTACTTCCCAAGGTGACCCAAGGGAAAAGAGCTTCCAGAGCAACGCTAGGGATTTGTGACAGGTCTATAACCAAGTTAGGAAAGCAAACAAAAATACAGAGATTCTTGAGTGATTACTGCTATACCATTACCCAAAATAGGATCTAAACCAACAAAAAGGGAAAAAATGCAGAAATGCCAGGATTAGAACTAGACTAAAACCTCACCCCCCAGGTTCAGTGGGAATGCATCTAGGAGGGGGCACCACCCTCAGTGTGCACAGACCCCACACTGAAAACCAGCGCTCCCAACATTCAGATGAGGCCTGTGCTCACCTCTCCTCTCTGATTCAATCTGAGTCATGTCCTTTAACCCTCTGCTGCCACACTTAGCTCTACCACATGACGTCTAGCTTCACCTGCTCACTCCACATCTACTCAATACATCAGCTCATTTCTATTCAAATATTAACCATTTTAATCCACTGGTCTCTTCCTGACCTCCAACCTCTCCCTATGGTTCTAATAGAAGGATTGATAGACAGCCTTTGGTATTCAGATCTGTTATTTAGATAACAGCTTCTGCCTGAGGCATTTTCACAGAGCTAATTTATACTCTGTGTGTCGGAAAATAAGCTACTTTAACTTTCTGAGAGGCTCAGTCTCTGACAACTTCCCTGAGGGCTTATCCTAAGAACACAGACTTTCTAAACAGGATGAGCTTTGCTAACATTTCGCTACCATATACACTGCAGTGTTAGGAGCCTGATTTCTCCAGGGATGAGAGCAGTGTTACATACCCCTCATAAACCCTGTTCCTTTCAAATGGCAGCTGGGCACAATTAGGAGAATGAACACTGGATTTTCAGTGAGCGTAGGGATTTTGGCCACATACAGTGTGTTCTGTCATCCACAGGGAATGTCCTTTTATAGGAGGACAAATACTTTTGATGAGGACAGGGTATGAATGACTACCATTGGGCACTACATCTCAAAATGCTTCATTTAGAAATGAGGACCTGCTTCCATGTGACAAAGAACCAGGTGATCCAGATGCTTCTTGGAAGGCAGGAGTTTGTTCCACTGTTCCAGATGGCTGCATGTTGTGCCCTGCCCTGCCCCACCCTGCTGGCCCACCAGCGCTCTGGGGTCTTCCTCACACTTTTTTTTTCTTTTTTTTTTTTTTTTTTTAATCTACTTAGCGCATGCTGGGGAGGGACAGAGAGAGAGGGATAGAGAGAATCCCAAGCAGGTTCTGCACTGTCAGTGCAGAGCCCGTTGTGGAGCTTGAACCCACAAACCGCAAGATCATGACCCGAGGTGAAATCCAGAGTGGCATGCTCAACAAACCGAGCCACCCAGGTGCCACATCCCTCATGCTTTCTTTAAGCCATCTATATCTACTTTCATTTGCCTCTCTTCTTTCCCTGGCAAACCTAGTAATGAGAAGCAGGAGGTTGAGGAGTGGGGAGATATGAGAAGGAAACTGTTTCAGATCTTGAGTCCCTCTTTAGCCTCTGAAAGCTGTCTGTGAGCAGCTTGTATGTGCAGAGCTCAGGAGTGCTAACCGCTTTTCAAGGTTAGGATTTTACCTCCATGCCTGCACCTCCGTGCTTCAGGAAGCCAGAAAAGGAATACAAGCAGCATCATTCTTACTTTAAAATGATGAAATTAAATCACAGAGAACAAAAGTAAGTTATATAAGAGCAATAGTAGCAGCCAGAGAAAAACAAGTAATTGTTCTGATTCCCAGTTTTCTGCTCTAATCATGCAAAAGCAAACAAATCAATCACCCTTGGCTGGCTGGCCCATTTTCCAGAGGGCAAACCTGAACACAGCTCTGTGGCATCTGACTCAATTCGTAGATGCATGGCTACTGCATTTGGCTTCTCCCTCCTTGACTCTGGAGCCAGTGGCTCAGGGAAGGAGGCAATGCACCAGCCTGCTCACCTTGAGGTGATACAGCACAACTCCTGTGCTGAGTACATCATCCTCCAAGGCCATCAGGTGTGGCAGACTGGAGTCAATGACCACTCCAGCCCGCCTCCTGTTGATGTCCACTCTGTAATGCTCCAGGAGGGCCTTCCACTCATTCCACTTCCGGGTCCAGTCTTTAGTCAGCTGGTCTATCTGCAGAGAGACAGGAGGCAGTTTTAGACGCCCAGCGGTCCACGGAGCAGACATAAGGTCAGAAGTCATCCTGCTCGGATTCCTCATGGCATTCCTTCCTCACCTTCTTCACTGTTACTATTCAAAGCTCCACATAGGCCCTTGCACCTCCTATGTGAGCTGTTTCCAAAATTTCTTCAATAAGCAAGAGTAACTTTTATAAACTCCCTCAGTAAAGGGTATTCTTAAAGTTTTCTTCAACAAACATGTATTGTTTTTATAACTTGAAAAAATGCCATAAATGTTATTTTGTTTTATTATTTGAGATGTTATTCATACATGTATGTTTACAACTCCCCTTTCCCCATCCTTCTTCTATGTGATCCATACTGGGAATCCTTTTATGACCTAACACTTCTTTCTCAAGGTGTAGAACCTCAAATCCTAATATAAGCTTGTATCAGGCTCAAAGATACACAAAGCATCAAGATGAATCTCCTCAGGTAGAAAGAAGACTATAAGAAACTGGTCTAAAAGAACATGTAATAACAACAATAAAATACGAAGGGCTTACTATATATCAGGAACAGAGTTTAAATATATATAATATAGCAAATTACAGGCCTTAAGCTAAGGCCATTTGGGGAACGTGAGTGAACAATGTTGAGTATAAGGTGCTTTTTTTTCTTCTTTTGGTGGAAATTAATGTCCAGGCAGAAAAGTTATCCTGGGAATGGAAGAACTGAGGAAGCCCAGGAAAAGGACCTGGATTCAGCTAAGTACTTTTCATAAACAGAGAACGTGAGAAAAAACAAAGTATGCCAAGTTTAGGCACAAGTGCTTTATGTACCCTAGAAATGTCATTTTTAACATTATAATCATTGAGTTGAAGTCTGCAAAGAGTGAAACTACCAGGTACTGCGAAGAGCTGGGTTGGATTAGGACCCAGCAGAGGTGAGCAGCAGTGCATTGTGGCTTACAGTTTAGCCAGCCTGGCTCAGGTAACTGGAAGTACCCCTTCTGGCTGGCTTTCATCACCTACCCCTACAAAGCCTAAGGTAAGAAGGCCAGCAAGTGGCAGATTCGAGTCCAGGTCTGCCAGAATGTATAACGGAGTGATTTTGACTCTGTCCTTCATCTCTTATATACACAGGGGTGGTATTTTCTGAACCAAAAATCAGAACATATATTTAAACACAGAATTTTTGAGAGATATCTGGATGCGTGATGTAGTCCTAAAGTTTAGTCTGGGTAACAAAATATTGACATAGCCAGGATACTTTATAATGGATAAGGATGAGGCGACAGAATACCAGGAATTGGGACATTTGGTTGTGGTATCTAAATCGAACCTGTCACCAAACAATGCCTGCCATTTCTTCCTCACAAATGTCTCCAGGAATCACCATGTAACCTAACCTCCCCACATGTCTTGTCCTCACGTTCACAGGGTCACAAAATCAGTCTCCTTCCTGGTTGGTCTGCTTCCAGTCTTCCCTCTCTTCAATTAGTCCTACATACAACTGTCATATTAAATGTCACCAATAGACTCCATTATTATGTCACCCAACCTGGTTCAAGAAGCCATGATTAATCCTGTGTATGTCAAATTCAAACCTCCTAAACTGGCCCTAACATTACCTCCACTACTGTCTTCCATGAGCACCTATTCTCGCCAGCTCAGTCTTCCTCACACTCTGTGCTTCCACGTGGCCTCCCACACCAGTTCATTCTTTTGGTTCCATGGCTTTTCTTATGTTATCCCACCCTCACCCAAAATGTCATACCCCTTTCTCCCTATCTAACACAATCCACTGATCTTTCAAGGTCTAGTTCAACTTCTCTAGCTTCCAGCGTTGTGATGCCTGCACTGAAAATTCCAAGCCATACTGATTTCTTCCTTCCCTAAGCTCTTTTCATATAACTCATATAGTTCATTTCATTTAACCATTCTCTAAGTGTGTTTCCAACTAGACTGCAAGCCACTTGAGGGAAGGAACTTCTTTGTATCTCTGGAAGCATCATGCTGAGCACCTATTTGGTACTCAACGAATACATATCAGTTAGTTGATTTTTTGACTGGAAAATATTTTTTTTTCTAGGCTACTGTCCCTATCCAAAGGAAGTTATCATGAACCCCTAAGAGAACAAAACAAAGAAAGCCAGTCACCAGCCCCTAAGGCAAACACACTCCCCACTCAAGGCTCAATGGAGACAACTGTCTCTAAACTAGATAGAACCTCTCCGTCCTGAAGAGGGAGCAGTCTTGACTGAGGAATAATGGAAGGAGATGAGACCCACTACCAGGGTGATATAAACCATAAATGAGTCCACCCAACAAACCCACCTTCAATTCATTTTGGAGAACCAGCTCCTTCAGATTCTCATCCTTATCCTCATTCAATGAACTGAAGTTTCTCTGCACAAAGAGAAAGATGTGCTTCATGGGTCTCACCCTTACTCTTATGAAGGAAAAGAAGGGCAGATTAAAAAAAAAAAACGACCTTATCATTAAAATCAGAAACAAATCAGAAGCTTAAATATTGGGGATCAATTTGGTACAAAGAAGGAAAATTCAAAGAAATTCTTCTGGAGGGGCCCATTCTCTTAATCCTCCTACACACAGAATAACAGCCATTCAGGCAATTGCCCTTTGGACAGCAAAGATGATATATTGATGATGCCCACCCCATCCGAAACTACTCAGGTAATCAGAGTAATCTAAGTCCTGTCTTTGTTCCTGACTCTGTTCTACAAGTGTCACTTAAGTGAAAGCACAAAATGCAGCAGAGCTCAGCTTCCATGCAGAAGAAAAGCAGGTTTTGTGTACAGAAAAGTTCCGATTGCCTGAATACCAGTTCGAAGCTCAACAGCATGGCTTTTAGTCTTCTGATCTCCTCCCTGAGTTCTCGGATCAGTTTTATATTGGCATCCTGAAACATAAAAAACTTGGTCACCACTGATTGATATCAGGCCTCAACCAGCTTTAAAATAAAACAGAGAATTAGTTCGGAAAAAGTGGTTTACTCCTTTGGAGTAACTTCTGAGGCAGTCTTCTCAAAGTATGATCCCAGAACCCTATCAACTTTACCTAAAAACTTGTTAGAAATGCAAATTCTGCCCCCCACCAACACCTACCGAATCAGAAACTCTTGAGGGCCACAGCCCAGTTGTGGTTTAACCAACCCTCAAGGAGTTAATTCTGATAAAGTATGAGAATCAGTGTCCTTGAGCAGGAGGTTGACAGGTAACCCAAAAAGCAGCACAAATAGGTGGTAGATGTTGGCCTTCCTATAGTGTGACTGAATTTAGTACCTACTTAATTACATTGCCTTTTAAAACAGTTCATAAATGGGCTATAAAGGTCTAGCCACCAGTTTATGATTCCTGCCCTGAAACTTTTCACTGAAACTGCAAAGATAAGGAATTTTTCATTATTAATCAACTTTCAAAACTATTAAATTCCTTACAGGCCCCTTTTAGCCCGAAACAGAGAAATCACTGCAGTTTGCATAGAAAAGAAAGAAAACAGGGGTGCCTGGGTGGCTCGGTCTGTCAAGCGTCCAACTCCTGGTTTTAGCTCAGGTTATGAAACCTTGTGGTTTCATGGGGACAGTCCCCTTGTCAGGCTCCACAATGATAGTACAGAGCCTGCTTGGGATTCTCTGTCTCCCTCTCTATCTGTCCCTCCACCACTCACACTGTCTCTGTCTCTCTCAAAATAAATAAACTTAAAAAAAAAAAAGAAAAAGAAAAGATATAAAACAGAAGCATACATCAACATAAACTCAAAATAAAAGCAATAAACACAGAAACTTTTAAATGATTTCCCTTAAGGTGGCAGTGGTACACCAGGGATGGCCTCAGAGAAGTATCTAAAATAAACTATTCAAAAAGGCAACCGAAATGGAGTCAGTAAAGATATGGGAGAAGGGTATGACTCTGAAACAAAGAATTTCACTCTTTCTTTATTTGGAGAAGAAGGTCAGGCAAGTTGAGGTGACTGTAAGGAGAAAGAAATCAGTGAGAGAATAAAAGAACTTAATGTAAACAATACCAAACCAGGACTTCAAATAAAGGTCTCACCTCATTTACCCGAGGCTTGTTGACGATGTGTTTGGCATTAGATGCATATCTCAGTGTGCTCATGGTCTCACTGTAGCTAGTATGTGCAGGAGACACAGCTGAGGTAGAAGGAGAAAGTTAAAAACGATGCCAAGCCCTTCCGACCTAGCCTGTAACCACTTGCCTTACTGCTATCATCCATGCTGTATTATGAGACCCTTAATGAAGCAGGTGGTCATGGCCCCTTCTCTGAGGCAGAGTACCAGTCCCAACACAGAACCAGCTCCAGCATCCCACTCACTGGCAACCATGATAGTTTTGGAGTTGCCGCCAAGGCTGTCCTTCAGCAGCCAGGTCAACACGGAGTCCCGGTATGGGATATAAGACTGCCTCCGAGAGGGCCCCCCTCCACTGCTCGTCCCAGAAGGAGAGCTAGGGATCCCACTGTCACCACCATCACTGGCTGCACTGTTGAGGCTCTGGCAGCTGCTGAATGCTTGAGAATTCTGGGCTTTAAAGACAAAAAAATAATAAAAGTGGAGGGAAAAAGGAATCATGAAACACACGCAGTAAAACAATGGTTGGAGAACACAAATTTAAGTATCACACTTCCTAATCCCTCTCTGCATATGATAGGATGCTACAAGTTTGAACCCTGAATTAGACTTTGGACTCATGACATGGAGTATCTGAGTCACATGATATTTCAGTCTCCTCTCTTTTTGAAACGAGAGGGATGGGAGGATGACCATAGTGTTCTCAATCACAGACAAGTATCAATTTTTACGATATTCACCCAGAAGCTAAGTTTATAAAAAAAGAACCTTGTAAATGTCTATGCCAGCTTGACAAGATGAAAATATAGGAGTTATTTTCCAAAGTCTCCCTCCCACTCTGATGATCCAGTCTATCAGCAAAATACCTAAAGTGGAGATGACAATTCCCAGAGTCACAAGAGACTTGTTGATATTGGCTCCTTCAGTAATCCGGTCCTTACAGTAACTGGGATCTGCTCTTTCACTAAATAATCAATGAAAAGAAGAAGAAAAACAAACAGGAAGACACTGTCCTTATAATACTGCTGAAAGACACTATCCATTATGTTGTACATTATGTAAGAAGCCCACATGATAAATTCTTTTTAGAATTCAGTGCCCGAAAAAGTATTACCATCTTGTAACCAACTGGCATTCTTCCACTTCTCAGGCAATAGAAATCAAATAATTCATTACATTTTTATTTTGGCTGCCAGAGCACTTTCAGCTAACTAATGCTCATTTACAGTAATGATATTAGCATAGATTTTTCATATACTCACATCTGCCCAATCTTTGTTTTAATTTCACCCATTAATGGCTTTATGGTATCTGGGTCGTTATCTGTCAATTGTTTTAAATTTCTTTTTTAAGTCAATGGGAAATATTGAAGATTCATACTTCCAGGTGCCTGATATAGTTTCTTTCAGAGAGCATTTCATTTTTTTCTCCCAAAATGCCAGAGTTGCAGCTGACAGAGACAACACTTCATTTTTAAGGGAATGATGTACCATAGTAATAAATTAACAGTTTTAAAATAAGAAAATTTGCTTTATCTCATCTCACACTTTTGTGTGTGACCACAGAAGAAAGAAGACTTTCTTCTCTCTGAATATACATGTGACTACAATCCATGCTTTCTTCTAATACTGAGAAGGTCGTATCTTCTCCTCTATTCTATGGTATTTTTATAAGCTTGCTTTCTTTTTTTTTCCAGTAATGATAGGCTGCATGAAACCAATATTAAGTCAAAGAAAAAAAGTGTACTAAACTGGTTACTTCCACTTAGAGCAGTGGTTTTTCATCTTGACTATACACTAGAATCACCTGGGCAGCTTCAAAAACTACTGACTTCTGCATTGCCTCTGGTCCCACTAATAATGCTATTTATTTGATCAGAGGTGAAACCCAGGCACTGAGAATTTTTAAAGGCCCCAGGTGATGTTAATAAGCAGCTAAGATTTAGAACCCCTGACATCGGAGATTTTGCAGCCCCTAGAAAACTATAATTTCTTAACATGGCATTCAACAATTTGTTTCTTTTGTAATTTTCTCAGGATGACTGATATGTGGAAAAGGCGGAACAAGTTTATTCCCTGTAAAATGGGCAAGAACAAGGTCAAGGGATTAATTCCCCTTGGCTCTGAAATCCTAATTACCTGCCTGCTAGGTCCACAAGGTTGATCTTGCTAGCAATTTCAGAGGGGAGGTTGTTCTCCAGGATTGCCTAAGGGAGAAAGCACATTTAAAGCTTGTCATTTGGAAAAGTGTAGTATTTCCCCCTTAGACACCCTCCCTGAACAAGGTGATATTCTGGATTTTTAGCCAAATCACTCAAAAAATCTGTATATCAATGTGCTCTGAACCAGATGAGCTCTCAAAGTTTGATAAGTCAATCAGTAAGCTCTGGGTCCTTACTTCATTGAAAATAGAGCAGGACAAAAATTAAAAAAAAAAAAAAAAAAAGGAGGGGGGTGCCTGGGTGGCTCAGTCAGTTGAATGTCCGACTTCAGCTCAGGTCATGATCTTGTGGTTCATGGGTTTGAACCCCCTGTTGGGCTCTGTGCTGACAGCTCAGAGCCTGGAGCCTGCTTCGGATTCTGTGTCTCCCTCTCTCTATGCCCTTCCCCTATGTTGTGTGTGTGTCTCTCAAAAATAAATAAACATTGGGGCGCCTGGGTAGCTCAGTCGGTTAAGCGTCCGACTTCGGCTCGGGTCATGATCTCACGGTCCGTGAGTTCGAGCCCCGTGTTGGACTCTGTGCTGACAGCTCAGAGCCTGGATCCTGTTTCGGATTCTGTGTCTCCCTCTCTCTCTGACCCTCCCCTGTTCATGCTCTGTCTCTGTCTCAAAAATAAATAAACGTTAAAATAAATAAATAAACATTAAAAATTTTTTTTAAAAAAAGAAAATAGAGCAGGACTTCCACAGTGGGCAAATCCCCATGAGGTCCTCTGAGCACAATTTTCAGAAGTACCAGAAATTTTATTACAGTTTAGCAGGCAAATGCTTGACTCCCCTCCTGGGGACTGACTCTCATCAGAAGAGGTCCACAGCAGGTGTAGGGCCCCCAAATGGAGTCACAGCATGTTCACTTAATAGGGCAAGCACTCTACCTATGTTCTCAATTCAGGAGCATCCAGCTCTCAAGAAAAAACCTATTTTTCCTTTAAAAAAAAAAAATTAGGTGTAGGGTTTTGTTGTTTTATTTTAATGTTGTGCATTGATCACCAAAATCCAGGAGGGTTTTTTTTGGGTGGGGGGTGTTTTTCATTTTAGAGAGAGAGAGGGCGAGCACGTGTGAGCAGGGGAGAGGGGGAGGGAGAGAATCTTAAGTAGGCTTCACCTCAGCATAGAGCCCGACACAGGGCTTGATCCCACAATACTGGGATCATAACCTGAGTGGAAATCAAGAGTCAGACACTCAAACAGCTGAGTCACCCAGGTGCCCCAAAATCCAGTTTTAAAACATTTCCAATAACTCCCCAAGTTCCCCCAAGTCAGAACACAATCAACCTCCATTCCCAACCCTTTCCCCAGGCAACCACTCACCAATTTTCTACATATAAATTTGTCTTCTCAGGGGCGCCCGGGAGGCTCAGTCCGTTAACTGTCCAACTTCGGCTCAGGTCATGATCACGTGGTTCATGGATCTGAGCCCCTCCTAGGGCTCTGTGCTGACAGCTCAGAGCCTGGAGCCTGCTTCAGATTTTGTGTCTCCCTTTCTCTCTCCCCCTCCCCTGCTCACGCTCTCAAAAATAAACATTAAAAATTTTTAAATTTGTCTTTTCAGTATATTTCATACAAATGGAATTATACAATGTCTGGCTTCTTTCACTGTGCATAACTATTTTGAGATTCATCCGTGTTGAGGTATGTATCAAGAGTTCATTCCTTTTTGGGGCGCCTGGGTGGCGCAGTCGGTTAAGTGTCCGACTTCAGCCAGGTCACGATCTCGCGGTCCGGGAGTTCGAGCCCCGCGTCAGGCCCTGGGCTGATGGCTCAGAGCCTGGAGCCTGTTTCCGATTCTGTGTCTCCCTCTCTCTCTGCCCCTCCCCCGTTCATGCTCTGTCTCTCTCTGTCCCAAAATAAATAAACATTGAAAGAGTTCATTCCTTTTTATTGCTGAGTAATATTCCATTGTATGAATATATCAGGTTCAACTTATCCCTTCTTCACCTCTTGAGTGACATTTGGATCATGTCCACCTTTGAGCAATTACAAATAAAGCTGCTATGAATATTTGAGTCCAAGTCTTTGTACAAACGTACATTTTCTTTTCTCTTGGGAAAAACAGCTATGCATGGAATGGCTGGATCATACGGTAGATATATGTTTAAATTCTTTTCCAAAGTTGTACCATTTTATATTCTAACTGGTAATATAGTGGACAAGAACTTCAGCTCCTACATAGCAGGTCATGATTTAGTACAATCACTCTTTTAAATTTAGGTATTTTAGGGATGCCTGGGTGACTCAGTCAGTTAAGCGTCCAACTTCGGCTCAGATCATGATCTCACAGTTCATGAGTTCAAGCCCCACATTGGGCTCTGTGGAGACTGGAGCCTGCTTCAGATTCTGTGTCTCCCCGTCTCTCTGCCCCTCCCCAGCTCGCACTCTGTCTCTATCTCTCTCAAATATAAAAAAACATTTAAAAATAAATAAATTTAGGTATTTTAAAAGGTGGATAGTGGTATCTCATTTGATTTTAACTTTCACTCCCTTAATGATTAATGATGTCTGCATCTTTTCAAGGGCTTGATAACCATCTATATATTTTCTTTAATGAAGTGCTGGCTTAAAATTTTTGCCCACTGTTGTAAGTTGTTTCCTTATTACACTGAGTTTAGATAGTTCTATATATATTATGGATACAAGTCCTTTATCAGGTATGTTTTACAGATATATTTTTCCTATCTGTGGCTTTTTAAAAATTCTCTTAATAATGTCTTTCAAAGAAAAGTTTTAAATTTTGACAAATTGCAAATTTCAATTTGTTCTTTTGTTCAATTTATCGAAAAACCCTTTGCCTAATCCAGTATCACGAAGGTTCTCCCAAGTTATCTTCAAATTTAATAGTTTCAGGCTTTACATTTATATCTATGGTCTAGTTAGAGTTAATTTCTGGATAAAGTGCAAGGTATGGATTACAGTTGTTTTCTTCTGGTTTTGGTGTGGGTTTTGTTTTGTTTTTTTTGGTTTTGTAGGGTTTTTTTTTTTTTTTAACATATGGCTATCCAATTGTCCTACCACCATTTGTTGAAAAGATTATACATTCTCCACTGAATTGTCTTTGCCAAGTTTGTGAAAAGGCAGTTGCCTGTACATAGATTTATTTTGGACTCCCTTCTATTCCATGGATCTATTTGTCTATCTTACTGTTAATGCCACACTGTCTTAGCCTTTTATTTTTACCTTAAAAATATTTTTGTTAGGGTAAGTTCCAAACATATAGGACAGTAGAAAAACAGTATAATGAGTTCTCAGGTACCTGTCAACGTATGGCCAGGCTCACTTTGCTTATATCCCCACTATTTCACCACCCACATTATTGTGAAGTCAATTCATCACTACAATTTCAACTGTAAATATTACAGTATGCATCTCTAAAAAACCCTTTAAAAACACAACCACAATACCATCGGTATACCTAGAACATTATCAACAATTCCTCAGAGCATCAAATATCTAGTCATTGTTCAAATTTCCTATTCAATTTTTTTTGTTTCTTTGAATCAGAATCCAACTAAAGTCCTACATATTATGATTAGTTGATGTATCATTTTTGTAAGGTAGAGAACATTAAATGTGAATGTGCCATAATTTGTTTTTCCAGTTTTATTGAGATATAATTGATATACATTGCATAAGTTTAAGATGTATAACATAATGATTTGATATATGTATATATTGCAAAATGATTACCACAATAAGTTTTGACATCCATTACTTCACACGATTATAATTTTTTTGTCCTTGTGATGTGAATTTTTAAGATCTCTTAGCAACTTTCAAATAATAATCTATCATTGTTAACTCTAGTCATAAAGTTGTACTTTACATCCCCAGAACTTATTTATCTTATAACTGCATACTTTAGCTTTATTCAATATATGGTTTATCCTGGAGAATGGTCTAGGTGCACTTGAAAATGTATTCTAGGGGCGCCTAGCTGGCTTAGTCGGTGGAGCATCTGACTCTTGATCCCAGGGTTGGGAGTTTAAGCCCCACTTGGGCGTGGAGCCTACTTTAAAAGAAAGAAAGAAAATGTATTCTGTAGATGTTAAGTGTTAAATGTCAGGTCACATTGGTTGATAATGTTGATCAAATCTTCTATATCCTTGCCGATTTCTGCCAAGTTGTTCTACCAATTACTGAAAGTGGATTACTGAAATCTCCAACTACTGTAACTGAACTGTCTATTTCTCCTATTTCTTCTTATATCTTAGAGCTCTACTATTGGAAGCACATACATGTATAATTGTTATAACTTTTTTTTTTTTAACATTTACTTATTTTTGAGAGGCAGAGAGAAACAGAGCACAAGTGGGGGAGGGGCAGAGAGAGAATGAGACACAGAATCCAAAGCAGGCTCCAGGCTCCACAGAGCCCAATGCAGGGCTCCAACTCACAAACCATGAGTTCATGACCTGAGCCAAAGTCGGACCCTTAGCCAACTGAGCCACCCAGGCGCCCCTAATTGTTACATCTTTTTGGTGTACAGACCTTTTATCATTATGAAATGTCCCTTTCTGTCTATAGTATTTGTCTTAAAATTTATTTTTTGCCTGACATTAACATAGTACTGTAAGTCTCTATGGTCACTATTTGCATGGTGTATATTTTTCTATCCCTTTACTTTCAACATACTTGTATCTTTGGATCTAAGGGCTGTTTCTTGTAGACAGCATACCTATAGTTGAGTTCTGTTTTTATCCAATCTGACAATTTGTACTCTCATCCAATCACACTTAATGGAATTATTGATGTGTTCAAAACTATTCCTACTCTATTTATTTTCCAAATGTCTCATATATTTTTTACACCTCCGTTCTCTCTTCATTGCCTTTTCTGTGTTAAATAATTATTTTTAGTATGCCATTTTAATTTCTGATTTTTAAAAAAAAATTTTTTTTAACGTTTATTTATTTTTGAGACAGAGAAAGACAGAGCATGAACAGGGGAGGGTCAGAGAGAGAGGGAGACACAGAATCCGAAACAGGCTCCAGGCTCTGAGCTGTCAGCACAGAGCCCAACGCGGGGCTCGAACTCACGGACCGTGAGATCATGACCTGAGCTGAAGTCGGACGCTTAACCGACCAAGCCACCCAGGAGCTCCAAATTTCTGATTTTTGAATTACATTTTTTGGCTACTTTCTTAGTGATTGCTCTACAGATTACAACATGCATCACAACTTATCACAATCAACTTCAAAACAATACTAACTTAATTCCTATAAATATAGAAACTTTGCTTGAATAGATCTCCTTTTCCTTCCTACTCCTTTGTCCTATTAGTGTCAATATGTATGACAATGTATGTAATGTATAGTGATTATAATACAGCATTATAATTATCGTTTTTACAATCTTATTTTTAATAACATTAGGAGAAAAAATAAATATATTTATGTAGCTTTTTATATTAACCCACATATTTTCTATTCTCAGCACTTTTCGTTTCTTCTTGTAGACTTAGGTTACTGATATTACTTTCTTTCAGCATGAAACATTTCATTTGGTTTTCTTATAAGGTAGGTTTGCTAGCAATAAATTCTGGGTTTTTTTTTTCTTTTCTTTTTTATCTAGGAATGTTCTTATTTCATCTTAATTTTGGGAAGTTAGTTTTGCTGCATAGAGAATTCTTGGTTGACAGTTTTATTTCCTTTCAGTACTCTGTTTTCTGGAGTCCAATATTTCTGGTGAGAAGTTGTCCATTAATCATGTAATTGTTCTCTTATATATCCTGAGTCATTTTTCTCTAGCTGCATTCAAGATTTGCTTTTTGTCTTTCAATAATTTGACTAAGATGTGTCTAGGTATGAATCTTTTTATATTTATTTTACTCAGAGATTTCAAAATACTTCTATCTGTACATTAATGATTTTCAACAAATATTGGAATTTTTGGCCACTATTTTTCAAATTTTTCTTATGCTTATTTTCTTGTGTCTTTCTGGGATGTCCATTACACTTATGTTAACACATTTGCTGTGGTCCAACAGGTCTGTGAGGCTCTGTACTTTTCTCTTTAATCTTTTTACTCTCTTTTCTTCAAAATGTTTGATTTCTACTTGTCTGTATGCAAGTTCAGTAATTCTTCTGCCATCTCATATCTACTTGAGTCCCACCAGTAAATTTTTTTGTTTCAGTTATTATACAGCTCAATTCTGGGACTCCCATTTTATACAACAATTTCTAGGATTTTATTGAAATTTTCTAGAGTCACTGGCATCATTAAACAATTTAACATCTGGAGCACTTAGAATCAATTTCTACTGACTGTTACTGTTTGTTTGTTTGTTTGTTTGTTTCTTTTTCCCCCATGGCCATGAGTTGTAGTTTCTTACTTGCTTTTGCATGTCTAATATTTTTGGTCGAATACTAGCCATTTTAGATAATATACTGTAACAACTCTGAATTCTGTTATTTTTTTTTCCCCCTTGAAAGTGGCAGTGGTTGTTGGGTTTCTCTCATAACTTGCCTAGGCTAAAAATTTCTAAAATCTGCCTCCCCAGCAATATATAGCCAAAGAATTCTATGTTCAGTTTTTTCCTTTAGTTGTTTTTACCTCTAAGCTTGGCCTTTTGGGGGCCACTCTGTGTCTACATAGCTAAGTATTCAACAAAAGACAGGTCATAAATTATAATCAAACATCTTGAGCCAATAAAATCTCTATTCTCTGTTAATGGATCTATGTGTGGGCTGGGGAATGCATTAAAAGTTCAGTTTTAGGTTTAGGTTCTGTTCAATACAGGATATGTGAAGATCTAATCAAGTCTGCTATGGCTGCATCATCTTCCAGAACTTCCTGTTAAATCCCCAGATAATTTGCCAGTTCATTTCTTGCCTGAAACAGACTCACAACCTCAGTCTTAAGGGAGCTATTGATCTCCTGTTCCTTGCCATCAAAAGCACCACTCTAACTTGAAAAAGGTCCAAATCATGTGAACTCCTCTAGCAGCGGTAGCAACAAAGGTGCTGGCTTTCATGGCCTTCTGTTCCCTCACTCAACTACCTCACTGACAGAGACAGGTGGAGATAGTAACAGCCTAAGGCAACACACCACAGGTTTGTACTATTCTTACCTGCAATTTGGTAGTTTTCTTAAACAAATTGTGGTTTATTATATGACTCTGGTCTATATTTAGAGAGGAGAAATGGTTATTTTGACAGTTTTGATCAGGTTTATAGTTGCTTTTGAGGGATAGGATTTGTTGATCTCTTTACTCCATCATAATAGAAGTAAATCTTCAACCTTTTCATTTTAACGCTTATATTTATTTCAGTCTCGCTCCTTGTTTTATCTTTTTAATGTTTATTTATTTATTTTGAGAGAGAGAGAGTACATGGAAGAGAGAGTTGGGAGGGGAAGAGAGAGGATCTCAGGCAGGCTCTGTGCTGCCAGTGCAGAGCCCGACATGGGGCTCAATCCCACAAACCATGGGATCATGACCTAAGCCAACATCAAGAGTTGGACACTTAACCAACTGAACCACCTAGGTGCCCCTTGCTTGTTTTAAATGCTCATATTGATCACATAGATATAAAAGTGCTTTGAAATGTTAAAAGTAAATATAAGTTGAAGATATTTTGATTAGTTTTTATGAAACTGCCTCCACCCTTTCTGGTGTAGAGCTTAGTAGATTGTATGTAGGTCCTCCTTGTGACATTAGATCACAGTAAAGGACCTGTAAATGGAAAGGTAAGAAGAAAGGAAAAGAAGTAAGAAAAGACAAGAAAGCCGTCAAAAGGGACTGAGAAAGGAAGAAATCTAAGCAAATAAAGGGGTAACCAACCTGTGTATAGTAGATAGTGAAGATGGCATGGGATCTGCTGCTGGCTTCATGAACATGAGTGGCTGCTGTGATTCTGTGTACATAAAGGAAGACAATTAGGATAGGTATTGTTTATGCACGGTGGATCCTTAAGAATCCATGGGGAACACAAGAAGTGTTAGTGTCGAGGTTCACAGGTGAGAATCACAAAACATCCATATTTAGTCCAGTTTAGTTAGGAGAGTGGTCCAAAGATGGCAGAAGCAGCATTCTAGGTATGGATATCTGAGAATAAAAGGCAGTGTAGTGTCATATTAAACCACATTAGGACATTTTTAAGCAAAAGCAGCAAAAATCAGAGTTGAAAAGGGGAATACTAGAGTGTCGCCAACCTGGAAGAATATCCCCAAAATAGACCCATTTAAAGAAAACAAGAGGAAATAGAGAGCTTGTTGGAGAAGCCTCAAAGAAAAAGTAAAACGTGATTAAACACTAAATATTAATGTTGTAGTGTCAGAAAGGGATTTGAAATGAGATCCTGAATTATGTCAAAGTCATACTTAAGCAAGGTGGAATGCATAACCTCCTTTAGAATTCATTGAAATATTAATCCTTAAAGTCAGAAGAGTCTTCCCTTCATCTAAATCTAAGTCGGGGCGCCTGGGTGGCGCAGTCGGTTAAGCGTCCGACTTCAGCCAGGTCACGATCTCGCGGTCCGTGAGTTCAAGCCCCGCGTGAGGCTCTGGGCTGATGGCTCAGAGCCTGGAGCCTGTTTCCGATTCTGTGTCTCCCTCTCTCTCTGCCCCTCCCCCGTTCATGCTCTGTCTTTCTCTGTCCCAAAAATAAATAAACGTTGAAAAAAAAAATTAAAAAAAAAAAATAAATCTAAGTCAATCATGTTTCAGTTTAAGACCATCTTACTGACTTCTGTTCTCAGAGGAGCTGGAGAATGGAAGAAGAGTCAAACTCCAAAGACAGGTCTCATTATTCAAGGATAAAGAGGAAAAAGTGAAGCCTGACACTTAAAGATCAAGGAACGCAGGGTATCCTGAAGACCAGAGTCAAGTGCCTCCAGGATAGTTCCATGAAACCCAAGGAGTAGAATGTCAAACTTAAGTTCTTCTTTTGGGGCCCCTGAGTGGCTCAGGTGAGCATCTGACTTCGGCTCAAGTCATGATCTCAGGGTTTTTGAGTTCAAGCCCCATATCGTGCTCACAGCTGTGAGCACACAGCCTGCTTCGGATCCTCTGTCCTCCTCTCTCTGCCCCTCCCCTGCTTGCATGCTCTCAAAAATGAGTAAAACATTTAAAAATTAAAAAATAAAGTTCTTCTTTTATGGTCAATTAACTTGGACATGCTATTAATAGGGTAAATAGAAGACTAAATCCCAACATTTTTCCCAGGTAAAAAAGTCTGTTCTTTCAGGCATGTACTATTAACAGTCTCAGTATTTCCTAGTAACCAACGATACGGAATGTTATCACAATTTACAATAGCTTTTAGGAGCGTCTACAGCACTTATTCGTAGCAGATTCAAAACAGTCTTTTTTTAGGTATCCTTTACAAATATATCAAACTAGAAGAAAAATGGTTTCCTGAAACATTTTAAACTATACTGGTTCTTATCTCTATCAAGCCTACAGAAAGAACAATGCAGGCAAGAATCTTTCTTTAGTCAAAATGGCAAAAGTTGTGTATTATAAGACAAAGCACAGAGTAACTCTGGGCTTACTGCCTAATATTATTATATCCAGAACAAACTCCAGCCTATCTACTAGTGAGAAATGCATGAAATCTTAGCTACTGCCCCTTCCGCTGGGTACATTACTGTTCTGAGAAAGGTCTCCTGATGGTGAATGTGGGAAGCTACAGAGAGAAGTATAATCATATACTCCAAAAGGGAGATGAGAACACAGGAAAGAAGAATGAGGCTGAAAGAAGGACAGCAACAAATAAACCTGTTACCTGTTTGCTATTCCCTCCTCCAAGAGTTGAATTACTTGCTTATAGTTGGTAACTACATGTTGAGATAAACCTATCAGATTTGTGAGGGAGGAAAAAACAAAATAAATAAAATGTTTGATAAAGTTTAACTTCTTCCTGTAGGTCATTAACTTTATCCTATTTTATATAATTTGATAGACAAGAATAAGAGACCTTGACTAAATTCATTAAGATAATAAATTAAATCCACAAATATTTATTGGAAGCCTATTGTCAGGCATTATGATAGGCTCTGGAACCACAGGTCTCTGCCCTCACAGAAAATATAGTCTAGAATTCATACAGTGGTTCTGCTAACAACAACAAAAACAACAGCAATTCCTTACAATTTAGCTACATAGAGTATAAGAAAAGATTTTATATTCCCTCACATTTGGCCCTCACAAAATTTCTGAGGTAAACAGATGCTATGCACCCCACCAGACGGCAGACCCAATTTGGCATGCAAAACATACAGTACACATGTCCCTATGCAAACACAGTTTACAATCGTAAGAAGTTATACTATACAAAACCATATGGCCAAATGCCATAGGAGTAGAAGAGATAATAAATGGTAAGGCGATCAGAGGAGTGGCCAGGGCAGGCTCCATGAAGGAAGTGAGACTTGAATTTAGTCACTGAATAGGTAGGCTTTAGATAGATAAAGAGGAGTTTAAGGATATGAAAGCAAGTCTTTATGGGTTGTTAGTGACCAAATCAAAAAGTGCCTTCACAACTGAGTCAGATATTCAGGAAAAAAAGTAACTTCACTGGCTCATTGCTGAATACAATTAGGCTACAAATTAGCAAAGCAATTTCAACACTGACTGGATTTCTTTACTTATTTATTTTTTTTTTCAACGATTATTTATTTTTGGGACAGAGAGAGACAGAGCATGAACGGGGGAGGGGCAGAGAGAGAGGGAGACACAGAATCGGAAACAGGCTCCAGGCTCTGAGCCATCAGCCCAGAGCCTGACGCGGCGCTCGAACTCACGGACCACGAGATTGTGACCTGGCTGAAGTCGGACGCTTAACCGACTGCGCCACCCAGGCGCCCCTGGATTTCTTTATTTTAAGAAATTATTGGTAAAGCCACAATGAGATATCACCTCACACGTGTCAGAATGGCTAAAATCAAAAACACAAGAAACAACAAGTGTTGGCAAGGACACGGAGAAGAAGGAACCCTCGTGCACTGTTGGTAGGAATGTAAACTGGTGTGGCCGCTATGGAAAACAGGATGGAGGTTCCTCAAAAAATTAAAAATAGAACTGCCATATGGCCCAATAATTCCACTATTTACTCAAAGAATACAAAAATTCTTTTTTTTTAATTTGTTTTTAATGTTTCTTTATTTGGAGAGGGAGAGAGAGAGAGAAAGAGAGAGAGCATGATCAGAGGAGGGGCAGAGAGAGAGGGAGACACAGAATCCAAAGCAGGCTCCAGGCTCTGAGCTGTCAGCACAGAGCCCGATATGGGGCTCAAACTCACCAAACGTGAGATCATGACCTGAGTAGAAGTCAGATACTCAACTGACTGAGTGACTCAGGGGCCCCAAGAACACAAAAATTCTAATTTGAAAAGATATATGCACCTCTGTTTATTGCATTATTTACAACAGCCAAAATATGGAAGCAGCCCAGGGTCCATCGATAGACGAATGGATAAAGGAATTGTGGTATAAGGGCGCCTGGATGATTCAGTCAGTGGGCATCCTACTCTTGATTTCACCTCAGGTTATGAACATGGAGTTGTGGGATCAAGCCCCAAGTTGGGCTCCACACTGAGCATACAGCCTGTTTGGGATTCTCTTTCTCCCTCCCTTTGCCCCTCTCCCCTGCTTGTTTTCTCTCTCTCTCTCAAAAAAACAAACAAACAGAAATTGTGGTGTATATATATATACAATGGAATATTGCTCAGCCATAAAAAAAAAGTATGAAATCTTGGGGTGCCTGTGTGGCTCAGTTGGTTGAGCATCCGACTTCAGCTCAGGTCATGATCTCGCAGTTCATGAGTTCAAGCGCTGGGTCAGGCTCTGTGCTAACAGCTCAGAGCTTGGAGTCTGCTTTGGATTCTGTGTCTCCCTCTCTCTCTCTGCCTGCTCATGCTCGCTCGCTCTCTCTCTATCTCTCTCAAAAATAAACATTAAAAGAATTTTTTTAAAGAATGAAACCTTGCCATTTGCAACAACATAGATGAAGCTAAGAAGTATAATGCTCAGTGAAATAAGAAAGAAAAACACCATATGATTTCACTCATATGTGGAATTTAAGAAACAAAAGAACAAAGGGGGAAAAAAGAGACAAAAAAAACCAGACTCTTAAACTATAGAGAACAAACTGATGGTTATCAGAGGGGAGGTGGTTGGGGAGATGGGTGAAATAGGTGATGGAGATTGTAAGTACCCTTATCGCGATGAGCCCTGGGTGATGTATGGAATTGCTGGATCATTACGTGAAACTAATATAACACTGTATGTTAACTATAATGGATATAAAATAAAATTTAAAAAATAAGATTTTTTAATGAAATAAAATAATAAATAAAAAAGAAATTATTATTATTTAGATGTTATAATTAGTTTTATGGTTATGTTTTTTTTTAATCTTTACCTTTTAGGGCTACATACTAAAATATTATAGATGAATTGATGTGACATATACAATTTGCCTTAAAACAATACAGAATGAGGGAAAATAGACAGGAATATAGGTACAGCAAAACTGGCCAGGGGTTAATGATTATTGTAACTGGGTGATGAATACATGGGGGTTCATTATATTAGCCTATTTTTGTGTGTGTTCAAAATTTTAATACAAAGTTTTAAAAATTGTGGTAATGGTAAGTGAGATAACACAAATCAATCCTTCCAGTACAGACTATTAGAAAAATCTGGACAAGTAATATTAAAGACATACGTTTTGAGGCACAGAGGGATACCCAGATATTAAAAATTTTCTGGCCATATACTGGGCGAAGATGGAAGCCCAGAGAAAAGAGGCCAGCATCTGGGGACACTTTTCCTCTGAGGTCATTTGCCAGATCTTGAGGGGATATGACTCAGAGCAGTTCCCTTGACAACCTCACTGGTCTAGAAAAACCCAGACTGCAGTCCAGATCCCACCCACAGTTGCCCTATAGAACACCACTTGAGCTGGAAACCCAAAGGGCTAAAACACAAGAATAAAAGAGTTAGAAGTACATAGCCTTTGAAGGGTTTGCAACGCAGCTTTGAACGTTGCCAAAACTTAAATTGGACTGAGGTGATTCTGGATCACTAGCATATGCAGAAACCTGGACAAATAAAGAGAAGTCTTCTGCACAGAAAGATACCATTGTCCTACACCTTCAAATAATTTCTATAAAAAAATTTAGCCAACACTATCTGGCACAAAATGGTAACAAACCAAACATCCAAGTAGATCTGGCAATAAATAAATGAAAACCAGGAAAAAATAATAGGCAATATAAAAGAATTATTCACCATGATCTAGTGGGATTCATTCCTGGGCTGTGGGGCTGGTTCAACATTCGCAGATCAATCAATGTGATACATCACATTAGTAAAAGAAAAGATAAGAACCATATGATCCTGTCAATCGATGCAGAAAAAGCATTTGACAAAATTCAGCATCGTTTCTTAATAAAAACCCTCGAGAAAGTCGGGATAGAAGGAACATACTTAAACATCATAAAAGCCATTTATGAAAAGCCCACAGCTAATATCATCCTATATGGGGAAAAACTGAGAGCATTCCCCCTGAGGGAAACATGACAGGGATGTCCAATCTCACCGTCGTTGTTTAACATAGTGTTGGATGTTCTAACATCAGCAATCAGACAACAAAAGGAAATCAAAGGCATCAAAATTGGCAAAGATCAAGTCAAGCTTTCACTTTTTGCAGATGACATGATACTATACATGGAAAACCCCATAGACTCCATCAAGTCTGCTAGAACTGATATATGAATTCAGCAAAGTCGCAGGATACAAAATTAATGTACAGAAATCAGCCGCATTCTTATACACTAATAATGAAGCAACAGAAAGACAAATAAAGAAACTGATCCCATTCACAATTGCACCAAGAAGCATAAAATACCTAGGAATAAACCTAACCAAAGATGTAAAAGATCTGTATGCTGAAAACTATATAAAGCTTATGAAAGAAATTGAAGATACAAAGAAATGGAAAAACATTCTGTGCTCATGGACTGGAAGAATAAATATTGTTAAAATGTCACTACTACCCAAAGGTATCTACACATTCAATGCAATCCCAATCAAACTAGCACCAGCATTCTTCTCGAAGCAGAAGAAGCAATCCTAAAATTTGTATAGAACCACAAAAGACCCCAAATGGCCAAATTAATATTGAATAAGAAGACCAAAGCAGGAGGCATCACAATCCCAGACTTTAGCCTCTACTACAAAGCTGTAATCATCAAGACAGCATGGTATTGGCATAAAAGAATTTTTTAAATAAAAATTTAAAAAAAGAATAATAGGCAATATAAATGCAAGAAAAATTCAGACCTTGGGGTTATGGTAACTTTAAAGTAACTCTGCTTACTATTTTCAAGGAACTAAACGCAAGATTATAAAACTTCAAAGAAAACTGGAAATTGTAATGAAAGGATCAAATGGAGATTTGGGAAATAAAAAGTACTACAGTGAAAATAAGAATTCAGTATCTAAATTTAATAGCAGGTTAGATACAACTGAAAAAAAAAGTGAGTAGAAAGATAGGTCAGAATCATATACCCAAAATAAAGCACACAAAGACAAAATACAAAAAATATAGACAAGAGGGTAAGAATCATAGCACAGATAAGGAATTGGTCTAACATACCTGTAAGTGGAGTTATAGAAGGAAAGTAGTGGGGAAAAAAGCAATATTAGAATAAATAATGACTAAAAAATATCCACAACTGATAAAGAGTCATTAAACAACAGACTCAAGAAGCCCAGCATGTGCACGAGGTGGACACCCACATGAGAAAGAGGACAGCAATGGCAAGGAGACAGATCACATGTAGGAAGGTAGATCAAAGAAGTATCTCCCCTGTTAGATAAAGGAATTACAAATATGAAAAGAGAGAAATCCAGAACGAACTGTGTTGTGTTGGACTGCAATTAAAGGTACTGGTGTGAATACAGATTACTTAGCTCTGTCCACTCAGAGGGACATTTGGGCATACATAGCACCCAGACCCTAGCTTCTAAATATTATTCTCCACTAAAAAGGAACAGGACTCCTGGGAGAAATGGCTGATTCCAAGACTGAGGCAAAGAAAGTAGATGGGCCTGGAATATCTCTGTGCTAGAAAACAAGGAGGTGCTCAAAAAATAACAGTGATGTGTCAAAATGTCACAAAAGTGTACTCAAAGAGGATTCCTGAGTGCATCAAAATAAAAAAATCACAGTAAAAGAAGATAACCCATTGGATAAAATAGGAAACCATGAATCTAAACTGAAATAAATAAACTGAAAGTTAGATGACGATGGGATATGTACATGATTTCACAGTACTGCCCCACAAATACTTGTTGATCACAAAAGGAAAATAGCAATTTCAGAGTGAAAAAGGCTGGCAGCTATCACCTTAAAAATCATAAGTAATGGGACACATTAAAATTGTATACTACTTGATGGCTGTCAAAGTTCATGAAAGTTAAAGAGAGACTAAGGAAACTTTCCAGACGAAAGAGTCCCAGAGAGACAAACTAAATGCAATCTGTGATTCTCAAATGGGCAATTATCAGGATAGTTAGGGAAACTTAAATGGGTTTTAATGATTAGATGGTAGCAACATGCCAAAGTTAATCTCCTGATTTCGGTGGTTGTGCTGTGATTATACAGGAGAACATTCCTATTTGGAGGAATGGAGGGAAAATACCCTAAAATAATCAGGGGAGATGGGTCATTAGGTTCGCAATTCACTCTCAAATGGTTCAAGAAAAAAAGTTCTTTACACTGTACTTGCAACTTTTTAAAAAGTTTACTTTGTTTCAAAGTTAAAAAACAAAAAATTTAGGAGTGCCTGGGTGGCTCATTCGGTTAAGCATCTGACGGTTTCAGCTCAGGTCATGGTCTTATGGTTTGTGGGTTCAAGTCCCAAATTGGGCTCTGTGCTGGTGGATCACAGCCTGCTTGGGATTCTCTCTCTCTTTCTCCCTCTCCCTCTGCCCCTTCCCTGCTCATGCTCTCTCTCCCTCTCAAAAAATAAAAAATAAAAAAAACTCTTGGAAAACTTTTAGAAAAAAAAAGAGAATTCCCTTAATCTGCTAAGGCAATGTTTCTCAAAGCTGGTGCAAAGACTGGGGCCAGTTCTCAAATTGTTACTGGTATGTAATGAGATAGAAACAGAAATGAGAGTTTTAAAAACTTTTATAACAATATGACAAGTGATTTTATATCTTTTGAATTCGTAAAAAGAATTTGAGCTTATAATCAAGATGTCTTTCTCATTTTTCTAGTAATTCATCTTTTTTTTTTTAAGATTTTATTTTTAATCTCTACACCCAAGGTGGGGCTCAAACTCACAGCCCCAAGATCAAGAGTCGCATGCTCCTCCAACTGAGCTAGCCAGGCACCCCTAATTCATCTTTACTTTATCAAGGTTTTGGTTTGCCATAGATTGGAATTTTTTTTTTAAAACCTGGTCCTATATTTTTGCTATATTTTTATAAGTGTGTGATAAAGAATATTTATTAAAAACAAACACTATTGCAAATATCATACCTAATGGTAAAATGTTGAAGCTTTCCTCTGGGGACAAGATTAAATACTGCTAGCACTTTAATTTAATATGGTACCAGAGGTCCTGGTAAGTGCAGAAAGGCAAGAGGAAAAAAGGTTTAAGAATTAAATTAAAAAAAAAAAAAAAGAATTAAAAAAAAAACATGTAGATTGAACACATAGAATATTAAAAAAAATTTTTTTCAGAAACCCAATTACCTACCTCCAACACCTTCTACTTTGCACCTTATCCCTTTATGTTAAGATAAAGGCCAAGGCAAAAACATAATACTGTCCTTTTCTCACTTAGATAATACTTCAGACCCTATAACCACTAGCCTCTGATGTGTGCTTTGGGCAGAACTTTGTACGTTTCAGATTTGAACTTAATCTGTCATCTAATTAATAAACTTTTTAATGGAAGGTAGTGGGCTACCCCCTTCCTTTCCTTTGATTTAGACAACTCTCAAGTTTCAGCTCACAATTCTGAACTAGAAGTGTAAGTTCTTATATTTTCATATTTCCTATGGCACCCTGAATAGTATAGGCATCTAGTAGGTATTCAATAAATTCCCAGAGAATTGGTTTCAAAGCAGAAACCACTTTCCACTTTGGAATCACATTCACACAATGTATGAGCCCAAAAATGGAGGTACACAGACACGTATATAGGCAGGCAGGTAGGCAGATAATGTAAATAAATGAAGAAAGCAAATGTTTAAAAAACTAAAAGTAAAAAGTTTGCTGTAATGCCATCAGAGAGTAGTAAGGGGAATAATAGTTCAGTGTGACTATTCAGAGTCTTAGCTTCCAAGGCTGGTTCTGTACAACTTAAGTTCAAGGCTCCTTCATTGAGAAATGGGAGGAATGTTGACCTTTATTTGTCATGATTTGAGAAAATGCCGATCAACTTTAAGAAACATGTAACCCAAAGGATCTAAGAGACTTTTTGCTGGGTTAGAATTATTTCCTACCAACCATCCACCCTCCCCCTGAGGGTTCACTCCATGAAGGTATCCAAAAGAGCCCTGAGATTTCAGTCCAGTTCCTGTCACTGACCTTGGGTATATGACCCAAGCTGAATGGCTATGCATAAGTTCCTACCTTCTCCGGGTTTCAGGTGCAATGCCAATCAAAAAATCTATGATCACAGGTCTCCCTGATGTACAGGATTCTGTCCCACTCATCTCCTCCTATTCTAGGCAATGTTCCCAGTTCCAACCATGCCCCAGTGAGCTGTGTGATTTGGGAATATCCCCTAGCTTCTTGTAGCTTCATTTTAGCCTTTGTGCAATGGGAACAACTGGACTGTGTCTGAGGTTTCCTCTACTTCCCCACCACACACACACACACACACACACACACACACACACACACATTAAAATAAAACACAAAGGTGAGAAACTGTGACACTACTGCATCAACACCTGGTCTGCCCTCAAAGTATTGTTTTACACAGAAATACATATCCACACAGTTTTACAGAGTAAACTCCACTGGCTCTTAGGAAAGCAAATGGCATTTTTGTTGTTTCCAGGCTGCTGTTTATGATGGAACATTTAGGAAAAGACAAAGGTAGCAGAATCAGTGACTGGTACACCTCCACTGGTCATGCCCTGGTCAAAGAAGAGACCAACTCTTGATGTCTGATATAACTCTCTTTTGTCAGGATTTAAATTAGCATATCTCTGAAGCAATAGGAGCATAGAATTTGAGTGTTATTTTTATAGCGGCCTGAAAGGGTAAAAACTTCCTCCACAAAAGAACACAACTGTTTCTACTTAATATTAAGATCTAGCCTAATGGGATAAGACAAATGGCACCAAACACCAAGTATCAGCACTCAATGAGGAAGCAGTTCTGACCCGTGTTATGTGTGACATCTCCTCATTTCCCTATCACCACCAGTGGAAGAGAAAGTACTCAGAAAAGGAGAAAGCCTGACCTGGGAGTCAGTCCAGGCCCTGCTGGACCTGGCACCACAGACCCAACCTTATACCATGCCACTTTCCCTCTCATCCACCATGCTTTAGACACATCGGTCTCCTTGTAATCATCCAGCCCTTCTCTCAGGGCTTTTGCTCACGGTGCTCCTTCTACCTGAGTCACTCTCCCCCTTGCTACACCATTCTTCACGTGACTGGCTTCTGAATCTCCTCACATAAGTGTTTCCTGACCACGCTATGCAGATGGACTGCCTACACTGCCCAATGCTCTTTTCCATCATGACATCTATTTAGTTTTTATTAGCTTTTTATCACTACTTTAATTGTTTGTTTTCTGCCTCACCCCCCACAAGACTATAAGCCTGCCTCTGAGGGCAGGATTGTCTTTTTTGTTTATTGCTATATATCCAGCATGTAGTACAGCAGGTGGCACATAGTAAGTATTCACTATACATCTGTTAAATGAATCAGTGACCATTAGGAAAGCTTCTCAGAATTCAGTTTGGTCTCAGACTTCCAGGACCACAGTGGCTCACCTTGTACATAGGGCCCCATCTCTGGGTGCTCCCTGACCCGTAGACTGTAGGACTTTTTTTGATCAGATTGCTTCAGCAGATCCCGCACTCGTTCATTATAGATTTCCAGAAAACTAAAGACATGTAGAACAAGGCACGTAATTACATTTTGAAAAATGGGGACATCTTTTCAAAATTACATTGTGAAAAAAGGCAACATATTAGATTTGGAAAAAAGTAGGGGAAACACTAAGCCAAGAATCAGAAGGTTCTAATTCTTGATCTAGTTCTACCTCTGACACTCTAAGACCTTGACCATGCCAAGGAGCCCCACTGAGTCTCTTTCTACATGTGCACAATTGTGCTGCTAGCGTTAGCTGTCATCACTTGACAGTCTTAGGTTTACAATGTCAGCGCTGACTCAAATTTAGCCTTCAAGAGGCTATTTCAGCATGGTTTTAGGATGCTGCCACCAGCCTATATCTTGATCAGGCCACCATACCGCAAAGTCTAAAGGCTTATTTCTTAAGTGATTTCCAAACATGATCTTTGAGCTCTTATTATTATGTGATGGCATCTTGAGAGCCAGTGTTGAGCAATGAGGACAGTTAAATGAATAAGATTCTGGTCCCTACCCCTAATTTAAGTAGGACAATTCTCATTTCACCTGTTTTATACACAGCAATTCTGGTTAATATATGCTGTATCTTATAGGTATCTACTAGCATTTCATTCCTTTTCAAAATAATAACATAGCTGGGCATCTGGCTGGCTCAGCTGGCGGAGCATACAACTCTTGATCTTGGGGTTGTGAGTTCAAGCCACATGCTGGATGTACAGATTATTTAAAAATAAAATCTTTAAAATAATAACAAAATAGCTACAATTCTTAATTAAAATCAGCAAAGATTTTGTTAAATAAGAAAACATAATTTGGATGTAAATTTTAATAAATAAAAAAATTAAAAAAAAGAAAAAGAAAACAAACTTCTCACAGAAAGGTCTTCCTCATCAGAACACAGATGTTTGCCTGTGAAGCCGGTGACCAGAAAAAAGGCTCCAGATCAGAGCTGAACACTATGCACATTCTTATAAACTGTTTCTTCTTAACCTTCCCAGATTTGGACACAGGAATCCCAGATGTCTCTCAGAGTAGTGGTTCCCAGACTTCACGGCCAATAAAACATTTAATATACATGTACATGCTCACAGACACACATATACATGTCTAAAAATTTTACTTTGCAAACTTAAAAAAATGTATAAATAATGTTCACTATCATTTAATTTTTAAAAAGGGCATTTATGGGGCGCCTGGGTGGCGCAGTCGGTTAAGCATCCGACTTCAGCCAGGTCACGATCTCGCGGTCTGTGAGTTCGAGCCCCGCGTCGGGCTCTGGGCTGATGGCTCAGAGCCTGGAGCCTGTTTCCGATTCTGTGTCTCCCTCTCTCTCTGCCCCTCGCCCATTCATGCTCTGTCTCTCTCTGTCCCAAAAATAAAATAAACGTTGAAAAAAAAAAAATTTAAAAAGGGCATTTATTCTTTTTGGGATGATGAAATGTTCTGGAATTAGTAAGGATAACTGCACAACCTCGTAAATATTAAAAAAAAACACTGAACTATACACTTTGGAGGCATGAATTTTATGATATATGAATTATATCTCATGTTTTTTAAAAAGGACACTGAACACCAAAAAAACAGAATACCAAAAATTAAGGGCAATTGGAAACCTTGCACCAACATTTTCGCTACAGGCTGGTTAAAACTTCATATGGGAGTAATCAGCACTGTCTTGGAACTAGAGCTTAGGAACTACTGACCCAAAGAACAACCTACTGGAGCTGGAAGAGGAATTCCAACAGCTGGTGTTAAACTGTAAGGAAAGTGAAGAAAAGGAACCCAGATAGCCAGGGCAAGCTGGTCCACAGGAAACACCTGTTTAAGCCTGGGGATAGGAATTAAGATTCCTACAACCCAAAAATCTAAGTATGTTTCTCATCGCTCTATACTGCAAAATATTTCTGCTGTGACTTTTCTCCATTCCTCTAGATGACTCTTGAAGCAAAGAGAGGACAGCTGAACATGCTACAATTTGGAGTAGAAACGGAAATATCTTAGGCCCTAGGGCCTGACAGGTTCTTACCTTACTTTTATCCTACAAGAGGAAGGCAGTGGGGCATAGTCTTCCTCCCTGATGAAGAGACCCTGCACAAACCAGAGGGTTGGAGTTCACTGAAGGGAGTGTACAAAGGAGGTGTACTTTGAGAGGATCTAGTCAAAATAGAATCTATACCTCACATATCCGTGGCGTCAACCCAACAGAGGCCTAGAGAAGAGAAGAAAGGAAAGCATTACTGTTCACTTACAGTGAAGCTCTCCCACAACAACCAGGAACCAAGGTTGGCAGGGGGATGGGCACATGGGTTCCCTGTGCTACCTCTTCGTTTTAGGCAGGTTCACTGGAAGTATGTAGAAGATTCTATTTGCCTATGCTCTCAGGAGACACGGGAGGAATGTACCAGCTGAGAGGCAGATCACCACCGTAAGAAGGAAGAGTGGAGAAGCTAACAAACACAGGTACCTGCTTTCATGCAATAAAGATTGCATCCTTCTTGGATAAACCTATTTACCACAGTGGGCCCTCCCAAAACACTTCTATCCCTACACATAGAGAACTAGAATACATGGGTGTTTAAAATATACATTTAGGGGGCACCTGGATGGCTCAGTTGGTTGAATGAAAACTTTGGCTCAGGTCATGACCTGACACAGTTCGTGAGTTCATGCCCCACATTGGGCTCACTGCTTTCAGTGCAAAGCCCACTTCGAATCCTATCTCCCTCTCTCTCTGCCCCTCCCCTGCTTGAGCTCTCTCTCAAAAATAAACAAACATTAAAAAAATTAAAAAATAAAATAAAATACACATGGGGGATCTGGATGGCTCAATGGGCTAAGCATCTGAATCTTGATTTCGGCTCAGGTAATGATCTCCCAGTTCGTGGGATCCAGCCCCATGATGGGCTCTTCATTGACAGTGCAGAGCCTGCTTGAAATTCTCTCTTCCTCTCTCACTGCCCATCCTCCCACACTCTCTCTCAAAATAAATAAATTAAAAAATAAAATAAAATAAAATAAAGCACACATTTAGGGAAAAGTAGCTTCTTTTTTCATTTTAGACCCATTGTTAACATGTATGTAGGTTAAAGCTTTTATACCCGTGGTGTAGTCGGCATTTTCTTTTAATTTCAAATACATAAAGTCACACTAAACACAGACATAGTAGCAATGCGCTGAGCCCAAGGCAGCAGGGGTAATCTTTTTTTTGTTAATGTTTATTTTTTTTTTTTAGGTTGTCTTTCTACTTTATTATTTTTAGCACAAAAATGTTTAATTTTAAGGAAGTCCAATTTATCTGTTTTTTTTTTCTTGCCACTTGTGATTTTGGTGCAGTATATCTAAAGTCATTGCCTAATTCAACATCACAATGATTTACTTCTATTTTGTTTTGTTTTCCAAAAAAACCCTACAATTTTAACACTTAAATTTAGATCTATGAATGATGTTGAATTACTTGTAGTTATGAGGTAGAGTTCTAGCATCTTTCATTTGCATGAGTGTATCTAGTTGTCCCAGCAACATTTTTTGAAAATACTATTCTTTGCCCATTGGATTGTCTTGACACACTTGTGGAAAGTTTAAAAGTTTGTTTTTCTATTTTCTTCCATTGATTTATATGTCAATCCTTATAAGAGGTCCACACAATCTTAGTTTATCTTTCTAGTAAATGATGAAGTCAAGGAGTATGAAACCTCCAAATTTGTTCTTTTTCAAAATTGTTTTGGATATCCTGAGACCCTTTAATTTGCATATGCATTTTAAGATCAGCTTCCCAATTTCCACAAAAAAAAAATGGTAGCTGGATTTTTTCTTTTAATTTCTTTTTTAAAATTTACATCCAAATTAGTTAGCATACAGTGTAATAATGATTTCAGGAGTAGAATCCAGTGATTCATCCTCTACATATAACACCCAGGGCTCATCCCAACAATTGTCTTCTTTAATGCCTCTTGTTCATTTAGCCCATCCCCCCACGCACAACCCCTCTGGCAACCCTCAGTTTGTTCTCTATATTTAAGAGTCTCTTATGGTTTGTCCCCCTCCCTGTTTTTATATTATTTTTGCTTCCATTCCCTTACGTTCATCTGTTTTGTATCTTAAATTCCACATATGAATGAAGTCATATGATATTTCTTTCTCTAATTTTGCTTAGTATACCTTCTAGTTCCACCCACATTGTTGCAAATGGCAAGATTTCATTCTTTTTGATTGCCAAGGAATATTCCATTGTGTGTGTGTGTGGTATGTGTGTGTATATGTGTATATGTATATATATATCCACACACACATCTTCTTTATCCATTCATCTATCAATGACATTTGGGATCTTACCATACTTTGACTATTATCGATGGTGCTCCCATAAACATTGGGGTGCATGTGCCCCTTTGAAACAGCACACATGTATCCTTTGGATAAATACCTAGTACTGCAATTGCTGGGTCATAGGGTAATTCTATTTTTAATTTTTTTGACGAACCTCCATACTATTTTCCAGAGTGGCTATACCAGTTTACATTCCCATCAGCAGTCCAAAAGGATTCCTTTTTATCCGCATCCTCACCAACATCTGTTGTCGCCTGAGTTGTTAATTTCAGCCATTCTGACTGGCGTGAGGTGGTATCTCATTGTGGTTTTGATCTGTATTTCCCTAATGATGAGTGATGTTGAGCATTTTTTCATGTATTTGTTGGCCATCTGGATGTCTTCTTTGGAAAAGTGTCATGTCTTTTGCCCATTTCTTCACTGGATTATTTGTTTTTTTGGGGGTGTTGAGTTTGATAAATTCTTTATAGATTTTAGATACTAACTCTTTACCTGATATGTAACTTGCAAATATCTTTTCCCATTCTGTTGGTTGCCTTTTAGTCTTGCTGTTTCCTTCCCATGCAGAAGTTTTTTTATTTTGATGAGGTCCCAAGAATTTATTTTTGCTTCTGTTTCCTTTGCCTCCAAGAGGTGTTGAGTAAGAAGTTGCTGTGGCCAAGGTCAAAGATGTTTTTGCCTGCTTTCTCCTCAAGGATTTTGATGGCTTTTTCTTATGTTTAGGTCTTTTATCCATTTCGAGTTTATTTTTGTGTATAAGAAATAATGTTTATTTTTAAGAGAGCGTGCTCATGATGGGGGGGGCAGAGAGAGAGGGTGACAGAGAATCTGAAGCAGGTTCTGTGCTGTCAGTGCGAAGCCCGACATGGGGCTCAAACTCACGAACTGTGAGATCATAACCTCAGCCAAAGTCGGATGCTCAACCAACTGAGCCACCCAGACACCCCTGGGGGGGGGGTAATCTTTCAGAAGGAATAATGTCCCAGATAATGTCCATTTGTAGTGTTATTTGCCACCTGCCCCACCAGTTCAACTAGCCAAGGTACTCCTAAACATAAAACAAAGAGGTGTGCTTAAGGACCTCTACCCTCCCAATTTTCCATGACAAAGTAAGGTTCTCATAAGTCCTTCATATTTCTGAAAGTTCCATCCCAGCAGCTGGTCCTCCTGCTTCTCTCCAACACTCAGATGGAACACATAGCCCCATTTCTGCACAGCCCTAGGCAGCACTTAAGATTCAGTCTGTCTCATCCACTCCTAAGGTGTTAAAAAGCTTCAAGCGACGAACTTGGAAATGATATGAGAAATTCAGCACTGACAGTTCTGCTTCATCAAAAGGAATGGTAAAATTCTAAGGTTCTTCAGGGTTTAATAAGGAAGGGCTAATTATTCAAAGTTCACCTTACAATTAAAGTGCTAAGAAACCCAATCTTACTACAGAAGAGAGTCCATTAAATCTTATTAAACTTGACTATTAAATTCATATTCTAGCTCTCAGTAGCAAGGACATTTGAGATTCAGGCTTGCTGTGGCAACAGAAAGAGATATATTCCAATACCAACACTCACTGGGGTCCCCAACATGGTATATGTCTTCCCAGAGCCTGTCTGCCCATAGGCAAAAAGGCATATGTTGTAGCCTTTGGCAGCTCCAGACAGTACTTCGGTTCCCAAATCTTGGAACACCTGTAACAACAAAAGTAAAAAGCATGTCATTATAGTCCTTCCCATAGCATATTGAGGAACCATATCATTTTAAAATTTTCAATGTCTAGCCTTGTGCCCAACATATAGTAAGTGTGTTAAAACACATTTGAATGAATAAATTTTCCCTAGTAAACTTTTTCTGAAACTGAATTCATTCTTGTAAAATCATAGAGAATTAATAGTCATGTGTACTTGAAACACTTTATAATATTTTTGGATTAAAAAAACCCAGGGGTGGGGTGACTGGGAGGCTCAGTCAGTTAAGTGTCCAACTCTTAACTTGGGCTCAGGTCATGATCTCGTGGTTCGGAAGTTTGAGCCCTGCATTAGGCTCCACGTAGATGGTGCACAGCTTACTTGGGATTCTCTCGGAGTCTCCCTCCCTCTTCCTCTCTCTCTCTCTCTCAAAATAAATAAATAAACTTAAAAAAATAACCCTGGGGTGCCAGGTTGGCTCAGTTGGGAGAGCATGTGACTCCTAACTTCCGGGTTGTAAGTTCAAGCCCCATATTGGGTGTAGAAATAACTTAAATAAATAAAACTTAAAAAGAAATTAAAAAAAAATAACCCAGAGTAGTGACATATGGAATTGTTCAATCACTATATTGTACCCCTGAAACTAATATAATACTCTATGTTAACTAACTAGAATGAAAATAAAAACTTAAAAAAAAAAAAGAGCTGTATTTACACTTCTTACCACACATAAAGGTTGAGGTAAGGTTGATACTATTTGTGGATCTATTTACCCATCCTCTCTCCAAACTTGTGGTAGTAGTATAGAAAAGTAGGGTTGGAGCTTGTTATTTAAAGAGAGAGGATTCATGTAAAATATATTTTTTAGTAGGGCCTAACATTAGGGAAAGTTCTTAAAATGATTTCTCTTCCTCTAAACAGCTACCTATAGTTTAATTATTAAGAACACAGGCTTTGGGGGGTGCCTGCGTGGCTCAGTCAGTTGAGCATCCAACTTTGGCTCAGGTCACAATTTCACGGTTCGTGAGTTCGAGCCCCACATTGGGTCCTGTGCTGACAGCTCAGAGCCTAGAGCCTGCTTCAGATTCTGTGTCTCCCTCTCTCTCTCTCTGCCCCCTCTCTGCTCATGTTCTGTGTCTCTCTCTCAAAAATAAACAAACATTTAAAAAAATATTAAAAAAAAAAAGAACACAGGCTTTGGAACTTTCTAGGTTCAAAGCCTGGCTCCTTGGGCAAGTAACCTTACCTCAGTTTCCTCATCAATGAAACAGATTTTTAAAAAGCACCTAAGAATAGGTTAAGGGAACTCTGAAACAACATCAAGCATACTAACATTCACATTACATGAGGCTGAGAAGAAGAGAGAAGAAAAAAAGGGACAGAAAATTTACTTCAAGAAATAACAGGGGCGCCTGGGTGGCGCAGTCGGTTAAGCATCCGACTTCAGCCAGGTCACAATCTCGTGGTCCGTGAGTTCGAGCCCCGCGTCAGGCTCTGGGCTGATGGCTCGGAGCCTGGAGGCTGTTTCCGATTCTGTGTCTCCCTCTCTCTCTGCCCCTCCCCCGTTCATGCTATGTCTCTCTCTGTCCCAAAAATAAATAAACGTTGAAAAAAAAATTTAAAAAAAAAAAAAAAAGAAATAACAGCTGAAAACTTCCCTAACCTGGATAAGAAAACAGACATCTAGGTCTCAGAGGCAAAGAGAGCCTGAAACAAGATGAACTCAAGGAGGTCCACCCCAAGAGACATAATAATTAAAATGTAAAAAATTAGGGGCACCTGGGTGGCTCAGTAGGTTGAGCCTCTGACTTTGGCTCAGGTCATGATCTCCTAGTCTGAGTTAGAGCCCCGCATTGGGATCTGTGCTGACAGCTCAGAGCCTGGAACCTGCTTCGGATTCTGTGTCTCCCTCTCTCTCTGCCCCTCCCCTGCTCATGCTGTCTCCCTCTCTCTTAAAAATAAATAAACAGTAAAAAAAATTTTTTTAATGTAAAAAATTAAAGATAAAAAGACAATCTTAAGAGCAAGAGAAGAGGGGCACCTGGGTGGGTCAGTCAGTTAAGATTTCGACTCTTGATCTCAGCTCAGGTCTTGATCTCAGGGCTGTGAGTTCAAGTCCCGCATTGGGCTCCATGCTGGGCATGAAGACTAGTTAAAAAAAAAAAAAGCTGGGGTAGCAATACTTACATCAGACAAAAAAAGACTTAAAACAAAGACTGTAACAATACACAAAGAACTACATTACATAATGATAAAGGGATCAATAAAATAAGAGGATATAACACTTATAAACATCTATGCACAGGGGCACCTAAATATATAACACAAATATTAGCAGACATAAAAGGAGAAGTTGACAGTAATATGCTAATAGTAGGAAATTATAACACCTGATTTACATCAATGGACAGACCATACAAACAGAAAATCAGTAAGAAAACAGCAGACTTGCATAACACATTAGACCAGATGGATGGCTACATGCAGAAGAATGAAACTGGACCACTTTCTTTTTTTTAATAATTTTTTAATTCAAAAAATTTTTTAAATTTAAATCCAAATTAGTTAGCATACAGTGCAATAATGATTTCAGGAGTAGAATCCAGTGATTCATCCTCTACATATAACACCCAGTGCTCATCCCAACAACTGTCTTCTTTAATGCTTCTTGTTCATTTAGCCCATCCCCCCACGCATAACCCCTCCGGCAACCCTCAGTTTGTTCTATTTAAGAGTCTCTTATGGGGCGCCTGGGTGGCGCAGTTGGTTAAGCGTTCGACTTCAGCCAGGTCACGATCTCGCGGTCCGTGAGTTCAAGCCCCGCGTGGGGCTCTGGGCTGATGGCTCAGAGCCTGGAGCCTATTTCCGATTCTGTGTCTCCCTCTCTCTCTGCCCCTCCCCCATTCATGCTCTGTCTCTCTCTGTCCCAAAAATAAATAAACGTTGAAAAAAATAAAAAAATTAAAAAAAAGTCTCTTATGGTTTGTCCCCCTCCCTGTTTTTATATTATTTTTGCTTCCCTTCCCTTATGTTCACCTGTTTTGTATCTTAAATTCCACATATGAATGAAGTCATGATATTTGTCTTTCTCTAATTTCTTAGCATAATACCCTCTAGTTCCATCCATGTTGTTGTAAATGGCAAGATTTCATTCTTTCTGATTGTCGAGGAATACTCCATTGTATATAGATACCACATCTTTATCCATTCATCCATCGATGGACATTTGGGCTCTTTCCATACTTTGGGGTGTTATGCTAAGTGAAATAAGTCATACAGAGAAAGACAGATACCATATGTTTTCACTCTTATGTGGATCCTGAGAAACTTAACAGAAGACCATGGGGGAGCCAAACCATAAGAGACTCTAAAAAGTGAGAACAAACTGAGGGTTGATGCGGGGTAGGAGGTGGGGGAGGGTGGGTGATGGGTATTGAAGAGGGTACCTGTTGGGATGAGCACTGTGTGTTGCATGGAAACCAATTTGACAATAAATTTCATACTTTGGCTACTGTCAATAATGCTGCTATGAACATTGGGGTGCATGTGCCCCCTTCAAAATAGCACATCTGTATCCCTTGAGTAAATACCTAGTAGTGCAATTGCTGGATCATAGAGTAGTTCTATTTTTAATTTTTGGAAGAACTTGTTTCTCCAGAGTGGCTGCACCAGTTTGCATTCCCACCAGCAATGCAAAAGGGTTCCTCTTTTGAAACTGGACAACTTTCTGACACCATACACACAAAAAAAAACTCAAAATGGGTTAAAGACCAAAAAATATAAGACCTGAAACCATAAGACTACTAAAAGAAAACACAGGCAGTGGGGTACCTGGGTAGCTCAGTCAGTTGAGCATCTGACTTCAGCTCAGATCATGATCTCCCAGTTTGTGGGTTCAAGCCCTGCATCAGGCTCTCTGCTGTCAGCATGGAACCCACTTCAGATCCTCTATTCCCCTCTCTCCCTGCCCCTTCTCCACACATGCACTTCCTCGCTCGCTCTCGCTCTCTCTCTCTCTCTCTCTCAAAAACTTGCCTCAGCAAGTTTTCTTTATCTGTCTCCTCAAGCAAAGGAAACAAAAGCAAAACTAAAAAATTGGGACTACTTTAAACTTAAAAGCTTTTGCATAGCAAAATAAATATCAGCAAAATGAAAAGGCAATCTACTGAACAGAAGATATTTCCAAATACTATATCTGATAAGGGGTTAATACCCAAAATAAAATATATATTTTATATACATAAAAATATATACAACTCAATGTCAAAAAAGCAAATAATCCAATCAAAAACAGGCCAAGGACCTGAATAGACATAGTTCCAAAGGAAACATAAAAATGACCAGAGATGCTCAACATGATTAATCATGGAGGAAGTGCAAATCAAAACCACAGTGAGTTATCACTTCAAACCAGTCAGTATGGCTAGTATCAAAAAGACAAGAAATAATAAGTTTTGGTGAGGATGTGGAAAAAAGGATGTGTAGTGTACTGCTGGTGGGAATATGTGTGGAGCCCCTGTGCAAAAAGGTATGGAGTTTCTCAAAATATTAAAAATAGAAAAATGCCATGTGACCCTGTAATTCCACTTCTGTGTACTTACCCATAAAAATGAAAATATCAAACTCAAAGAGATAAATAAACATTTATGTTCACTGCAGCATTATTTACAATAGCCAAGATATGGACGTAACCTATGCCTGTCAATCAATCAATCAATACATGATATACATTATACAATGGAATATTACTCAGCCATAAAAAAGGATGAAATCTTGCCATTTGCAGCATCATGAATAGAACTGGAAGGTATTTTGCTAAATGAACTAAGTCAGACAGGAAAAGGCAAATACCGTATGATTTCAATCATATGTGAAATCTAAGAAACGAAACAAATGAACAAACAAAAAACAGAAACAGACTCATAAAACAGAACTGGTAGTTGTCAGAAGGAAGGGGGTTTAGGAGATGGTTGGAATAAGTGAGGAGATGTAAGAGATACAAATTTCCAGTTATAAAATAAGCTACAGGGATGAAAATTACAGCACAGGGAATACAGTCAGTAATACTGTAATAACTTTATAAGGTGACAGATAGTAATTATACTTATGGTGGCGAGCATTCCATAATGTATATAATTGTCAAATCACTATGGTATATATCTGAAACTAATAAACTATTTTATGACAATTCTACTTCCAAAAAATATAAAGATGATGAAGACACCGGCCCTCCCCCTGGCCAAAAACACATATGAGGCCTGACCAAGACAACCCTATGGAAAGTATCTCCCCTCTGATTTCCTGCTAGGGCTTTCCATTGTCCAATGCCAACCTCAAGCCAGAGGTTAAGAGAGTCCATTTTTTAGTCCAACAGGTCACCCTGGGGCAGAAAATAAGATGGAAATTTTTTTTATGTTTTTTTTTTTTAATTTAAAAAAATTGTTTTTAATGTTTTATTTATTTTTAAGACAGAGAGAGACAGAGCATGAGTGGGGATGGGACAGAGAGAGAGGGAGACACAGAATCTGAAGCAGGCTCCAGGCTCTGAGCTGTCAGCGCAGAGCCCGACACGGGGCTCGAACTCACAAACTGTGAGATCGTGACCAGAGCCGAAGTTGGACGCTCAACCGACTGAGCCACCCGGGCACCTCTGAAGAGTTCATCTTGAAGGGCAAAATGAAGACATTCAACAGAACCTAAAAAGCAAAGGGAATGCTGGCTGAAGAACCTGGAAAGACTTTATGAAATAGGGAACATCTGAACTGAGTTTCAAGACAAAAGGACTTTCAGAAGTGCCTGGGCAGTTCAGTTGGTTAAGCATTTGACTCCTGATTTCAGCTCAGATCATGCTCTCACAGTTTGTGGGATCAAGCCCTACATCAGACTCTGAGCTGACAGCATGAAGCCTGCTTGGGATTCTTTCCCTCTCTCTCTCTGCCCCTCCCCTGCTCGCCTGCATGCTTTCTGTCTCTCAAAATAAATAAATAAAAAGACAAGGATTTTCATGATGGGGATGATCGTCTAGGTTGGATAAACAACACATGTAAAGCTTGGAGTAACGAAAATACATGGCTATTCAGATGGAATTTGGAAAATCAGATACATTGGGAGATAAGACCTCAGTATTGGGGTAATGCTAAGGATTAGGTTTTATTTTCTTTCATCTTAGTGTGTACTGCATTATTTATGGCAGAATCTCAAGGAATATGATAAGCAACCTATTGTTCTACCATGAAAAATTAGCAGTACAAGGACAACTAGGCAGCAAAGAAATTAAGAAACCCACTTATAAATAACCCTTAAATCAAAGAAGAAATCAAAACTAAAATTATAAACTACTCACAAAGCAATGAAAAGAATATCATACCAATGAAATAGAGTGAAATATATGATTGAAGAGTAACATTTTGTTTATACATTGGTTTTTGACTTTCTCCACATCTTCCTTTAGTTCTCTGAGCATCTTTAAGACAATTGGTCTATAGTTTTTGTTTAGTATATCTGCCTTTAGGGCTTTTTAAGGGACAGTTTCTGTTGATTTTTTTTTTCCTTTGAATAGGCCACACTTTCAGGTTTCTTTGTATGCTTTGTGACCTTTTACGTTGAAAACTGAACATCTGAATCTAATAATGTAGTAATTCTAGAAATCAGATTCTCTCCTTTGCCCGGGGAATCCTGTGTCTCATTATTCTTTTTGTTTATTGTTTTTGTTTTTCTGATTACTGTGGGCTATCTCTGTGCCGAGGATCAGCCTGAGGTGTAAACCTAAGGTTCTAGCAAGTGGTCTTTTCTGAGCCTTTCCCTGGGCACGCATGGTCACTTTCTAATTTTCCCCATGTGTGGAGTTGTTTTTCAATGCCCTGGTCTTTAGTGTCTGACTGCAAAATGGGGAAAAGCAGAAAAATGAAGTAGGAGTGGAGTGGGGAGTTGTCACTTCAAATCCCCTGGAAGTCACTTCAGCTGTATGGGGAGGGACTTGCAACAATGGGAAACATGCAACAACAATGACTACTCAACTCTGCAATTCTGTGATCCCAAGCAGGAATTGGCAATCAGCACAGATTCCTGATATTTGGAAGACAGGGTCCTTTTTGTCCACCCGACTCCTGCAAGCTGTGTACAAGATGCTCCAGGACCCATGTACAGCTGCCTGCCACGTGGCTGGGGATAACAAATGGGTAACTGCTACTGTGCTAGAAGCTGAAATTGACAGAAATTAACTGCGATTTATCCTCCAAGTCTTCCTCTGGAAAATACAAGCCTTCAAGAAAATCCAGAGTTCCAAAAACCATTACATCAGACAGTTTTGTCTAGTGTAATCCCTGTCTAGGTTGGGGAACAGATTCTTCATGCTTCCTGATAAGGGAGCGTAAGGCAAGCTGAGGGCAAAGTACAAGCTAACAGTATTCCCCCACCCCAGTTGGGATATGTGTGATATTCCTTGGACACTCCTGGCAACCCAAGAAGAAAGGAAAGGGGTTTAAGTGCTTCCCATGATGATATGGGAAACAAAGGCAAATGAAAAATTTAATTCCCTTACTGCCTACAGCCCATTGACAAGTCCTTGAAAGTGGCAGTGACCTCCTTCTAGGAACTCAGCTGCCTGATGATAACACTTCGCTAGGGGCAAAAGGGAATCTTGGCTTAACATTATCCTGACCCCCAAGGTCCTATAAGTCTACTTTAGCCTATGAAAATTCCTTTGGAAACTTTATCTCAGCTCCCCCAAGATATATGCCAGCAATCATACTCCAAGCTTAAGGCCCTCTGATATACATCTGAAAGGTCTCATGACTGAAGTTTTACTAAATTATAATAAATGGCATTTTCCTAACAACAACTGGCCCCTCAAGGTCCCGGAAACCTTGCTTTCAAAATACCTAGAGACTTATTCTATCTTTAACCCCCTTCCACCCTGAGGGTATATAATCAGTTACCCATCACAGCCCCAATGCAGTCCTTTCTGCCCATGGGTCCTGTCCCCGTGCTTTAATAAAATCACCTTTTTGCACCAAAGACATCTTCAAGAATTCTTTCTTGACTGTTGGCTCCAGACCACCCCACCATCACCCCAAAACTTCATCATTTCCTACTCTGTCATTTTCCCAGACTCCTCTCCTCCATAATTATTCTTTAAAATACAAATTAGTAGCCCCATATTCCCCTATTGAAACTGTATATATTTAAGTACATAGAAGTTTCTTTTATTCTTGAACCCATTACCTGAGATTCACCCATATTATCACCCTACGGATGTACTTTTCCTTTTAATTTTCTGAAAACAAATAGAAATGTGTGAAGTAATGTTAAACTACTCAGAGGCTAATAAAATCAAGTGAAAGAAGTTACATTTATTTATTCAACAAATATTTATAGAGTGCCTACTAAGGCAAAATACTGTGCTGGGCACTGCTCCCGTTGTTTAAAGATAACTGTTAGGATTGTTTTGCACCATTAGTACTTCATTAGAAGTGTTTTTATTCAAAGCCAGGGTTTTAGATCCCTATAACCAGTAACACTTACTTAGCAATTATTTCATATTAGGGGCTCTTCTTAGCACCTTAAATGATTTAGTACTCCTCACAATATATCTATGGGATAGTTACTATTATTATCAATCTCTAATTTTCACAGGAGAAAACTCAAGTGCCACAGGTACCAAGTACTTCTAAACAAAGCTCTTGCTCTTAACCAACGTGATACCCTGCAGCTAACAAATTAACTACTCATGGAGTTACCAGGAAAGGCAAATCTTATCTGCTAAACACAAAGCTATTACCCTACAATTTAAAACTGTCTTCATGGTTTCCTTACTTCCTGTTATTTTGCTTTACAGTGGAAGAAACTTTACCAAGTCTCCTTTTTAGTATTTCCTCTTTAGTATTTAGTATTAGGAGTTTCAATAATATCTTGTTAGGGGGTCCTGGGTGGCTCAGTTGGTTAAGAGTCTGATTTCGGCTGTGTAATGATCTTGCGGTTAGTGGGTTCATGCCCTGCCTCAGGCTCTATGCTGAGCGGAGCCTGGAGCTTGCTTCAAGTTCTGTGTCTCCCTCTCTCTCTGCTGCTCCCCTGCTCACTCTCTCCCTCTCTCAAAAATAAAATAAAAACATTAAAAATTTTTTTAAAATAAAATTTACCAAAAACAATAAATTCTAATCCTACTGCCATATGTTAATTGCTTTTGGAGTTTTCTACTCCATTAACCTCTTCATTGCACATAAAGAGAATTACAATCTCATCCCAAAATTTCACACACACACCCTTATTAAATGACCAGAATTTGAAGCTTATTACAGACACACACTTATATTTTTTTCCTTTGCTGTTTTTCAAATTACAAAGAATGCTCACTTTTTGTATCAAGTTAATACAACACATGAAAAAAAAAAGCTAACCTTTCCTTACCCCTAATGCTGCTTGCTCATTTAAGTATCCAACAGATAGCTTTCAGTACTAAGACAGGGAAGAATATATCCAACAAGTATGTCATTCCATACTTTCCTCCACATATACAAGGATATACAGTTGTTTTTGTTTGTTTTCACTGAAATAGACACATACAATACACATCAACCTGTAACTTGCTTTTTATCATATAGTATACCATGAACATACAGGTTATTTGCCATAGATATAATTTTTCATTTTTCATGTATACACACCATAGCGACAGTCATACAAACACAATTTAAAATGATTGGGATAGGGGTGCCCGGTGGCACAGTTGACTGACCAACTCTTGATTTTGGCTCAGGTTACAATCTCAAGGTCACAGGACTGAGCTCTAAGTCAGGCTCCACATTCACTGCTTGAGGTTCTATTTTCTCTCTCTCTCTCCCTCCCTCTGCCCTTTTCCCCTTTTCCCCCACTCACGTGCTCTCGCTCTCAAATGAATAAATGGATGAATGCATGAAATAATTGGGATAAAAAATAACTTAAAAAAATAACTGGGATATTATTCATGCTGTGGAGGAAATACCTGATTTCCTTCCTTTTTTTTCAGTTTTATTTATTTTGAGAAAGAAAGAGCACGCACATGCATGTGAGCAGGGGAGGGGCACAAAAAGGGAGGGAGGGAGAGAGAGAGATAGAGAGAATGAGAGAGACAATCCCAAGCAGGCTCTGTACTCTGTGTGGAGCCTGATGCAGGGCTCAGACTCACAAACCATGAGATCATGACCTGAGCCGAAACCAAGAGCCAGACGCTTAACTGACTGAGCCACCCAGGCACCCCAGCTTTATTTCCTTTTTTATTTGCTTTCATCTTGTCCTTTACTCTTTCCTTCCTTCTACATTAACGCATACCTTCAGGTAACATGTTAATAACTGGCATCATTTCTTGTTCTTCCCACAGTCATAATCATACACACACACACACACACACACACACACACACACACACACACCCATTTATGGGTTTTGGTTACTTCTTTAAAAAATGGGATGTTATTACACACATTGTTTTTCTCAATCAATATCATCTCATAAAAACTCTTCTAAGTCATCTGCAATATAGTCCATCATATAAATGCACCAAAATTGATTCAACCTTTCCCCCTAGAAATGGGCACTTTGTTTCTACTATTTTATCCCTGCTAACAATGCTTCAATAAACATCCTTAACCATGTATCATTAGGTACTGGTGTTTTTATTTTTACTTATTTATTTTTTTAAGTAGGCTTCACGCCTGGCATGGAGCCCAATGGAGGGCTTGAACTCACAACCCTGAAATCAAGACCTGAGCTGAGATCATGAGATGGATGCCCAAATGACTGAGCCATTCAGGTGACCCCAGTGTTTTATTTTTATAGAATAAGTTTCAGGAATGGGACTTCCAGGTCAAAGGATAAAGTATTTCTTATTTTCATAAATACTGACACATTGTTTTCAAAAATTTTCCATTGACAATGTATGAGTACCCTTTCTTTCCTAATTTCCATCAGCAAACGGTATTGCCACTTTTTAAAATTCTTTTTAATGTTTTTTAATTTATTTTGAGGGAGAGAATATGGGAGGGGCAGGGAGAGAAAGAATCTCAAGCAGGCTCTGCACTTTCAGCCAAGATCCCAATATGGGGCTCAAACTCATAAGTCAGGAGATCATGACCTGAGCGGAAATCAGGAGTTGGGGGCCTAACCAACTGAGCCACCCAGGTGCCCCTGTATTACTGCTCCTTTCTTTTTTTTCTTTTTAACCACTCTTAGTTTGAATGATACAAATTCATATCTCATTGTTATTGTAATAACAGTGAGTTTGAACTTATCAATCATTTTTTGGCCATTTGGATTTGCTCCCTGGGAAGGGTCTATTTATATCCTTTGCCCATTTTTCTACAGGACTGTTTTTCTTTTACTTGTCAATATAAAAGACTTCTTAGTATATTAGAAACAGCAGCGCTACATCTGCCATATGCAATGCAAACACTTTTTTCTCCAGATTTATTGACTCTTAAGTTAAGACTTTATTTTTTGAGTCACAGGTTTATAGAAAAACTTAGCAGAAAGTAGAGTCCCCAGGTATCCCTTCAGCCAATCTCTCCCCTTCTCAGTCTCCCCTATTAACATCTTGCATTACTGTGGTACACTTGTTACCATAGGTGAGACAATATTGGTATTATTAACAAAAGTCCCATATTTCAAATTTCAAATATCATACAGTTCTATGAATTTTGACATATGTATAATCACATGTATCTATCGTTACAGCATTATACAGAATAATGTCACTGACCTACAATTTTCTATATTCTACCTAGTTATTCCTTTCTTCCTCTCCCAACCTGCCATATAGATGGAATCACAATATGTAGCCTTTTCAGATTGGTTTATTTCACTTAGTAATATGCATTTAGGGTTTTTCCCTGTCTTTTCATGATTTGATAACTCATTTCTTTCTTTGCACTGAATAATATTCCATTATTGGATGTACCACAGTTTATCCATTTACCTACTGAAGGACATTTTGGCTGCTTCCAAGTTTTGGTAATAAGAATAAAGCTGCTAAAACATTTCAAGCACAGGTTTTTGTGTGGCCCTAAGTTTTCAACTCCTTTGGGTAAATACCAAGGAGCATGACTGACCAATGCTAACTTTCCCCTCATCTTACACCAAGATCTCCAAGAATCCATGCATTCCTATCTTTACCTCTGGGTACTCCAAAACAGTCCCCATGTCTGTATGAAGTCTTGTACCAGCTTCCTCTATTAGAATTGCAACAAAGCCTGAGGCCCCCTCCCCTGAAATCTCTAGCCCCCGACTGTCTGATCCCATAGTTATTGTTTTTTTTTTTTTTTAAGGGTTGGATTTAATTGTTAGTTATAGGACATCCCAAGACACAAAATTCCACATAGAAATAAGAAATCCACTGAGAGGAGAAGCTTCACACAGTATGCATAGTTTGGAACTATTCAGTATAGTTTGGTCATAAAAAGTGCTACAATAGCAAACCACTTTTTAAAAGTTCTTAGTAGAAAAACAGTAAGACAAACATACACCAAACATAGTACACACTTTAAGCCTTAGATGTATAATCTAAAAGTTAAAGATCCCAGCAGTGCCATCCTTAACTTGGTAGGGTAGTTTCTGGCACAACATTTTGATCCCCTTCTTCCTCTATAGGGAAATACTTCTCAATCAAGCTTAATGAAGCTTTGTACACAGACTCATCTTCATAGTTTTGTAGACATTCAATTTTGTCCAAACCCCCATATTCTTCAATCATCATATGAGTTTCTCAACAGTTTAAAAGATACATGAAACAGCATCCAGAATGGCACTGTCATCAGTCACAATTGGCAATTCAGTAGCTCGTAGAAGCTTCTCAAGTTGGGGCACAATTCCTGTTTTCACAACCATTTCAATCCATTCATTTGGACCATTGGTAAGGGAGAAAATGGCCCAGCAGGTATCTTCTAATACTTCTGGATCATCATGAGGCAGGGGATGAACTCAAGTAGGAAAAATTTTGTGCAACACCATCTAATGGAGGTGCATGAATCTTGTTGCAACAAAGTTCAAAATGAGTCCAGGTAAGATGATGCAAGTAACCACATGTTAAAGATGACATATTAATAGGGTGTCTGGGTGACTCAGTGGGTTAAGCTTCTGACTTTGGCCCAGGTCATGATCTCACGGTTCATGGGTTTGAGCCCCATGTTGGGCTCTGTGCTGACAGTTCAGAGACTGGAAACTGCTTTGGATTCTGTGTCTCCCTCTCTCTCTCTCTGCCCCTACCCTGCTCGCATATTCTCTCTCTCTCTCTCTCTCTCTCTCTCTCAAAAATAAATAAATGTTAAAAAAATTAAAGATGACATATCAGGAAGTGTAAGAAGAGCCAACAGTAGATCAACTGCACCATATTTGATAACCAAGTCTTGGAAAACTGAACCATCACCTGCAATGTTTCCTAGAGTCCATACAGCTGTGTACTGATGTGATGAGAGATACCAACAGAGAAGTGAATGCTGGGATAGCACTCCATCTGCCACAGCCTTGCTCTGTTGCAATGTCCTGGAAGCAGTGTTTGTGAGCACTGAACCAGAGCCAGACTGAATGAGACCACCACCAGTTCTGCCCAAGGACACAAAGTTTGGAATCAAACCAGCCCAGATTAGGTTGTCCGTGGGGGGTTATTGTTCCCGAGAAAGCCATCTCCTAGCAGCCTCAGTAGCTTGGAGCTGGCTTTCCAAATCTGTTGCTATTTATGCCTGTGACAATGTCATCAACAGGCCAATCTATAGTGCCCTGCTTGCTGCAGTTTTCTTGCAGTGGAGAAATAGCATCATCAGGAAAAGAGCTGACATTGCTCCTTTCAGCATGTGGTCATCCTTCTTAGCTTCTCTCACCTCCATACTAACCTCAATTTGGCACCCCCTCATTTCTATACTATCTGTCCCCTTGTTCTTGAATCTGTTAAGGCAGGCAGCTGGCGAACTGGCACTCTGATTAGTGGACACGGTTATGAGACAAAGGAAGAAAACGACAGAGCTGGCTTAGGCTATCACAGGAAGCTTCTTAACTTTAAAAAAATTGGGGGCTGGGAACGGAGGGAAGCTGAGAAACATTCAAGTCTCTAAATAGTCTGTAAACATGTGATTTTTCGGATTCTTCAACCTCTTGGCACAATGTGCCCCAAATAATTATCCCCACAATCCTATAAAATACTAGAAATGCTCTCCATTAGAGTAATTCACGTTGTAATGTCACAGTGTCCCTATTAAAATATACAGGCAAAAACATAAAAATTAATTAATAATACAATTAAATAAAATACCCATGCTACTAGGAAGGGCAGAGGGATATATTATTTTGAATGGAAAAAGGATTCAAGAAATTATTGTATGCTGGATAAGATCTTGATCAGGTATCACAGAACTCAGTGACAACAACAACAGATATTTATTATCTGCTAAGCACTGATCTAGGTGCTTTATATTTCTTTATTCATTTAGTCCTCACAATAGCTCTGAGGTAGGTACCATTATTATCCCCATTTTACAGATAAGATAACAGAAGCACTGAGTGATAAAGGGACTAGCTCAGGATCACAGCCAGTAATTTGTGAATCTGGGAAATAAACCACATTTTTAATTACTATACTTCACCACCTTTCATCTAGGAAAGAGATGGGTTGACAAGAGGAAAGTCTAAGGTCTCTGGTATCAGACCCTAAAATATACCGTCACTACTGAATTCTTTTCTCATCTTTACCCAAAGATAAAAACAGAAATTCCTGTCTCTAGGCAGTCCCTCAGTCCACTTACCTAGGGCTTCTTATTCTGGAAAGTAAAATAAATAAATAAAATAAAAAAGTAAAGAAAATTGCACACAGCAGCAGTACTACTATAGAGAACTACTATATACACATACTCATTTATATAAACATACATGCATGAAGAAACATAAACTTATATTCCCAGTTTAAGCCCCTGGTTCCTGAAGGAACCAGGAAAACTGAGCTTTGAGATCACCAAAACACATGTCTTTGTTTACACAGGAGTCTGCTGTTTCTAACAATGCTGTTTTGCTAAACAACGCTCACATGGACAACTGTCTGAATGGCATGTGAGATCTGGTAGATCCCATATGCAGCTGTCCTACCCTCTGGACATAAGCGAGGCATTCCTAAAATAGACAGATGAGTATCTAGCTCTAATGCTTCCCTTTTCTTTGCAAAAAGATGGATTCATTAGACAGGGTCTTGTGAGAAAAGATGGCTTTACTGGAAGAGTCCAAAGTTTTTGCCATTCTCACAGCCTCTTCTAAAAAGACAACAAGTGGTTCCTTGATCATAATTTGCCATGTTTTAGATCATTTGACCCTGCTTCCCAGGCCCCAACTAACTGGACCCCAAGCAAAAGCAAGAACATTCAGCATGGACCTAAGAGAGACTATCAGCCATTAGATGATCCAAATAAGAATGCTAACAGGATATGCCAAATTGGATAAAGATTAACTGGCATTATCAACTTTGTTGGGGAGATCTGAATGGGAGACAGAGCTGCCATTGGCCTCTTATAGTTACTGCTGAATTCTGAGCCATAATGAATAATGTTCCATGGTCTTGGGGCCTGGCTGTGTGACTGATGACAGTTTCCAGTTTCCTTATTTCCCCACATAATCTTACATTCATACCCATCCTGTGAGATAATCTGATTACCTCCTTCCATGCAGCCTGAGAAAGCCCTATCACAATGACAAGTTAAACTGTCAACAGCTACAAGCACAAAGCAAAAACACTGAGCAAGCAGGAGTCACATCAATGGACCTGTTAGCAGTTGGTCTAGACAAAGACAATGTGGGTGGCAATATGCAAGATGGTTCGATTATCAGGGCTGAGGGAGTCTTTGCTTAGTCATAAGCAGAATCCAAGAATGGTAAACTGTGGTACTGACTCAAGGAGAGTATACAAAATAAAGGGAGACTGGAGATCCAGAAGAAGGCCTTCATTCCATTAGGGTGAACTTCCAAGAGCTAGGGTGTTTGCAACAATTGAGGCAAATCATCTAGAATCTTTCCATTCCTAATAATTAAGATTCCTATAGGGCAGGGCTCAGAAATTGTTTTCTATTAATGGCCAGAGAGCAAATATATTATTTAGGCTTAGTGGGCCATATGGTCTCTGCCGTGACTAGTGAACTGCTTTTGTAGAAGAAAAGCATCTACTAACATTACGTAAACAAATGGGCATGGCTATATTCCAATAAAACTTTACTAAAACAGGAGATGGCCAGATTTGGCCCACAGGGCATAGTTTGCCAATCCCTACTGTAGAGCAAAAGTCCTTTCTAGAGTCAACTCTTAAAAAATACAGGTTGGTCTGTGGGTTCCAAGAGAAAAAGGGAACAAAGCAAGACTAAAATGAATCCTGAATATGTGAAAGGTCTTCTAACCCTTAGAAATACGTTAACATCATTATCATTGAAAATCAAAGTACAGAGGCACCTCGGGTGGCTCAGTCAGTTAAGCGACTTCGAGTCAGTCTTTGGCTCAGGTCATGATCTCACAGTTTTTGAGTTTGAGCCCTGTGTCAGGCTCTGTACTGACAGCTTAGAGCCTGGAACCTGCTTTGGATTCTGTGTCTCCTTCTCTCTCTGCCCCTCCCCCACTCGTGCTCTGTCTCTGTCTCTCAAAAATAAATGTAAAAAAAAAAAAAAGAAGAAAATGAAAGTACATGTACAGATCACCTTGTCCATTTTCTTTTTTTTAAACATGCATTTTAAAATTTTTATTTTTATTTTTATTTTTGAGAGAGAGAGAGATTGGGGGAAGGGCAGAGAGAGACCACCCACCTAATCCATTTTTCTTATAATGACTGATACCGTACCTAAGTTAAAGTCATTCAATAAGCTCAACACTGAATTGTTTATCAGTCATGACAGGCTAAGTTATTGTAGCCAACTCTCAAAGCGTGGTAGCTTAAAAAACTACTTTTATTTTCTTATTTCTGGCTCTTGCTACATGTGGGTCAGTAGAGGACCCTTAGGGTTGTAGCTTCTCTAGGACCCAATTGACAAAACAACCTATTTCCAATGTTGCTTCATGGTGCCAGAAGAAAAGAGGGCTTCAGAAGGTCATATCCCACCAAGTGAATGCTCAGACATAATTTCTGCTCATAACACACTGTACAAAACTAATCATATGGCCCCACCTCACACAATAACCAGGAAGTGAAATTCTATCACACAGAAAATAAAGAACCATGAATATTCAGTAAGCAACATGAAGAACTATCACATAGCAATAGTTAAGTCACTTTTACCTAATTGATCACCAAATGAGATTCTTAAAATTTTTTTTAATGTTTATATATTTCTGAGAGAGAGCAAGAACAGAAGCAGGGGAGGGGCAGAGAGAGAGAGGGAGACAGAGGAATGGAAGTAGGCTCAGCGCTGACAGTGGAAAGCCCAACGTGGGGCTTGAACTCACAGACTGTGAGATCATGACCTGAACTAAAGTTGGATGCTCAACCAACTGAGCCACCCAGGCACCCCACGAAATGAGACTCTTAACAAAAAACCTTTCTGATAATTGGTGAGGCAAAAACCACTGTCAACTTCATTTAAATTAAAATTTCAAATTGTTTAGTGTATTTTTCCTTAGTGTCTAAGGATTCTGAAATCACAGGACGCTGAGGTTATCATTATGGGTATCAATTCTTTGTTGTTGTTGTTGTTGTTTAAGAGAGAGAGGGCACAAGTGAGTGAGGGACAGAGAGAGAGAGAGAGAGAGAGAGAGAGAGAGGGAGAGAGAGAGAATCTCATGCAGGCTCCACACTGTCAGTGTGGAGCCCAAAGTGGGGCTCGAGTTCACCCGATGCAGGGCTCAAACTCATGAACCATGAGATCATGACTCGAGCCAAAGTTGGACCCCTAACTGACTGAGCCTCCCAGGAACCCCTCAAGTATCAATTCTTTTTTTTAATTTTTTTTTCCACGTTTATTTATTTTTGGGACAGAGAGAGACAGAGCATGAACGGGGGAGGGGCAGAGAAAGAGGGAGACACAGAATCGGAAACAGGCTCCAGGCTCTGAGCCATCAGCCCAGAGCCCGACGCGGGGCTCCGCGGGGCTCGAACTCACGGACCGTGAGATCGTGACCTGGCTGAAGTCGGACGCTTAACCGACTGCGCCACCCAGGCGCCCCCCTCAAGTATCAATTCTTAATGCCCACATTGGTAGTTGCAGAGGACATAGGAGACTCTTCACTGACCATGAGACATAACCAGAAACTACATGAAGAGCAGGGGTCTGCAGGAAGCAATGGGGACAGGATTCACAGAGGAATATTGCCATATTCCACTTTGGAACTAGCAAATGTTTCACAATTCCTTAAGTTCTCTACTGTTATCTTCTAGATCAACTTTGATGACACAGCAGGTGCTGTTAATGTTCCACCCATATACACTCGAATTCCTTCACCATTTTCATGCACATTGGGCAGCTGGTGTGCTTTTACTTCCAAAAATCAATACTGGTGTCTCTATTTTTGGAGGACTGCCCTCCAGTTACTAGAACTCCTTTTGAAAGCCAGATATCCTAGGAGTCAGCCTTAACCAATGTTTGATGGGTGCAAGAAAACTGATCAGGAAATTCTTGATCAGGAAAACTCTACACTCAGTCTTTAAAGCACCCCCGTGGAGTTGCTTGGCCTCTTTTCCTTTGCTGGTGTCACTTCCCCACCACACCTACCATTTCTTTCCTGGCAATACTTCCTAATAAGTCACCTTCACACAATTCTTCATCTCGGAGTCTGTTAGAGAGGAAGCCAGCCCAGAAACAGCCCACCCACAGCCTGAGGATAAAAAGGCTATGTGGTGCTATTCAAAGAGGCCAGGATTTAGATTCCAAAGACTCCAAATAACAAAGTTCCAGGTCTACCAATTATTAGATTATGACAGTCTCTATCAACCCTTCCAAAATGTATAAGTAATGGTACCTACCACAACAATTTTGAGACAAATACATGTGACTATGACAACACATGTGAAAGCACTTTGTAAACTAGGGCCTATGCTATCAAGAAGTTAGCTCATTTAAGACAGCTGCTTCCCAACTTTCAGTCCCTCCCCCAACCTATAATTATGACTATACTCCCACTTGCCTACAAATAGAAAATGTGTTGAGCAGTAGTTTTCAGATTTTAGCATACATTATAATCACCAGGAGGGCTGTTAAAGAGTTCAGTGGGCCCCACCCCCAAAATGTTTGATCTGTGGGTATGGAGGAAGGCCCAAGAATTTGCATTTCTAACAAGTTCCCAGGTGACATTAATGCTGCTGATCTTAAGACCTCACTTTAAGACCCACTGTTATAAGAAAAACTTCAGCCACTCTCTGCAAAGTGTAACCGATAGAAATTTACAATCGATCTACTTACTATAGGGAAAATTTTTAGGAGACAAATATGGCTTTAAAAAAAACTTGTGAGATTTTCTTTCCCATGGTACGGATGTCCTCATCTTACAAAATAAACGAGTGCAAGTAAAGTTGCCTGCAGAGAATACTTCTGGGGGCACCTTGATTTCAGCTCAGGTCATGATCTCACAGTTTGTGGTATCGAGCCCCCACAGCAAACTCTGAGCTGCCAGTGTGGAACCTGCTTGGGATTCTCTCTCCTCCTCTCTCTCTGCTCCTACCCTGTTCATTCTCTCTCTCTCTCTCTCTCTCTCTCTCTCAAAATAAATAAACTCTAAAAAAAAAAAGAATATTTCTGAAGAGGAAACTCTATGTTCCATCTCAATCCCATAAAGACTTGCATTTAGTAAAAAAAGAGGTTCAGATGGTTGTCAGTCTAGTGTCATGATCAATGTTAAGGTAGTAAGAACAATTTATTCAGTACTGAAATGTACCCAGTGATGTTCAAAGCACTTTACATGCATTGATAATTTACTCCTCACAATAACCCATGAAGTAGATACAATTGTCATCTTCATTTTATGATGAGGCAACTGGAGGTCAAGAAAATGGCCCAGAGTTATACAGCTAGTAAATGTCAGAGGTGAAAATCAGACCCAGGAAGTTTGGCTCTACAGTCTACAGTCTTAACCATAAACAATACTGCATGGTGGATGCTCTTTTAAAAGTCTGCACTGTTTACAAAATTCTAACTCTATGATCTTCCTTCTTGTTGGCTCCCCTACCATTCCTGTGTGGCCATATGACCAAGCATGACTCTACCTCAAAGCACAGGCATGGCTCCCAAGAAGCTTGCCAGTTACATTGCCAGTATGTGCTCAATAACTCACGATGTTGGGCTATAATACAACTACTAAATATTACATGTACTCAACCTGAACAGTACCAAAATGAAGAGGGATGATGAACAGCAAATATACTAAAACCTCAATTTTAAAGACATTCTACATGACATAGACATTTGTTAAAGAAATGCACTTTTTGGGGCACCTGGGTGGCTCAGTCAGTTGGGCGTCCAACTTCGGTTTGGGTCATGATCTCGCAGTTGGTGGTTTCGAGCCCCGTGTCAGGCTCTGTGCTGACAGCTCAGAGCCTGAAGCCTGCTTCAAATTCTGTGTCTCCTCCTCTGTCTGCCCCTCCCATGCTCATGCTCTGTCTTGCTTGGTCTCTCAATAATAAATAAATGTTAAAAAAATTGTTTTAAGAAATGCACTTTTTGACTTTCAGTATATTTTATAAATGTAACACAAAATAAGAACAAAGTACAAAAGTCCATCTCTATAGCTAGAAACCAGCCGAGGGCTAGAAGGTTAGTAGGGAACTGACAACTCTAGAAGGTAAGAAGGTTAGTAGGATACTGACAGCTCTCAGTCTAACTCCACAAAGACTCCACATAAAGAAAGCACAATATAAAGAGAAATACAACAAAAAGAGAGAGAGAGAGGAACAAACGTATTGTGTTGGGCCTTAGGTCTCAGCAAAAAGGTTGTTCAAGGAGCCCACATACAGTCCTGAAAGTCAGAAAAAGAAGGGAAGGTTGAGAAGGCAGGGCTGTCTGATCTCTCTTAGATTCAGAGATTAGCAGGTTAGGTAGTGACACTACTGACGTCCAGGGGGAAATAACTTGCTCAGAGTCAGATAGCAAGCTGGTGGTAGAATGAGGACTTATACCTATCTCCAAACTTCCTATCCACTTGTACCTTTAGACACTTTTTAGGAAACGATCCTGACTTCCCTTGGGTCTCTTCTACACAGGGTCCCCATTGTTGGTGTTTCATCCTCTCCTCACTGGGCAAATGCTAAGACTGTATGTAAGAATAACCTCTGCAACCAAACTCTCATTGTGACACTGTAGCATTCACAGGGACTGAAGAAAGGCAGAGACTATTCTCGCTAGTTTTTACAAGACTCTCTGCCAGGTCTATTAGGAAGCAGCATGATGAATGTCACACTTGAACTGAGATGAAAGACCTATCCTCAAACAGCTCATCTCTCAACATGTCGTCAAAGAACTCCATGGAAAAAAGCCCCAGGAAAGAGCTTTACCGTGTATTTTAACAGAGCACAAGTGGGACTTCTGAGGAGCTGGTAATGTTCTCTTTCATGATCTGGATGCTGGTTACATGGGTATGCTCATCTTGTGAAAATTCAAGTGGATAGAAAATTTGAACTGTACACTTATAATATGTGCATCGTTCTCGACGTATGTTTCAATCAAAAGTTTTTAAACTAGCTCTGTTTCCCTTACCAGCAGAAAGGGGTGACACGCATCTGCTGAAGAATCTTTTGACCACACAGTCTCTTCTGCAAACGCTCATTCATGACACATCTACTGAGCCAGAGTAAGAACTGTAAACAGTTTGGGGTGACAGAATGGGCTCAGGTCATGTTCACGGAGGGCTCTAGAAGCCTTCCTCAACAATGGATTTAGGCAGAGTGACATCACAGCAGGGGAGGAAGAAAAGAGCATTTCCTCACTAGCTTTTAGCTGTCTCTTTGTCCCCACTCTCTCCCTAAAGATCCCCTGTCCAACCCCACTAACCTCAGCAGTGAATCATGCACAAGAGCAGCAGTCCCCAAAGTCGGGTCCCTAGATCCAGGGATGCCCAGGGCTGACTGTGACAAGCAAACCTGAGCAGGCCCTGTGGCACTACAGAGGGAAGAGAACATCACACATCTACAGCTGCAGCTGGGACACGGCACCCGTGAACAACACACAGTACACACTCAGTTAACAGTGACTAAATAAATGAGTACATTATCTATGGACTGAATCCAAAATATGTGCAATAAATGTGTGCTGAATAAAATTGAATGATGGATGTTTTCTAGGTCTTCTTTAAACCTTACTGGCATTGATTCTGTATATTTGATCTTTAACCAAGATGAACATCACCAGGTCAGTATCTTCCACGTAGCACTGTTTTCGTATTTCTCAATGTGTTCATGAGGGCTCTTTACCACCTTTTGTAATAGGTCCCATCAGGCAGTACTCTGAAGGCAGTCAAGTAGGATGGAGCCGCTTCACATTGTTTGAGTTGTTAATGCTTTCATCTAAGAAGAAAATAAGCCTGGAGGATGCAGTTTCTGTTTTTAACTCTCATTCCTAAGTAGAAAAAGTTTTCCTGCAACCATGCTGCTAGAAACGAATTTCCTGCTTTTAATATTGTTTAGTCTGAATAGGTCTCCAGAGACCAATCTTAATTGGGGAAGCAAATGAACTGGGCCCCTAAGTCAGTTCCAGTTTCATAGTTTGGTTCAGCCAGCCCAACTGAAGCCCATCTCATTCCCAGGAATCCAAGGCCTAGTTAGTTTTGTGTTGATGTGCACAGCCTCTGTCCCATGCTTACCACTGTTAGGGGCCCTCCTCCCTTAAACCACACTTCCCTCCTCCAACCCTATAATCACAAGATCTCCAACTACACTGGTAGTGGGACACTTGCTGCGCCTCAGCCCCTCATATTAAATCACCTCAACCAACGAAACAAAGCATGACTCCAACCTCAGCTAACAGCCCTGGGACCATCTCAGGGCTGCCACTGCCACTTACCAAAGTGTAGGCAGAAGACAAAAAAGATGATGGAAGACAGATTTGATGGCATAGCACTCAGTTCAGCAATTATCTGCTGGTGACAATAAGGAGAGGCACTGACACAAACCTGACCAGTCACTCAGAAACCTGGGACTGACTTTCAATGAAGCATAGTTAATAAATTAAAAACTTCTAACAGGGGCACCTGGGTGGCTCAGTCAGTTGAGCGTCTGACTTCGGCTCAGGTCATGATCTCACAGCTCATGAGTTGGAGCCCCACATCGGCTCTGTGCTGACAGCTCAGAGCTGAGATCCTGCTTTGGATTCTGTGTCTCCCTGTCTCTCTGCCCCTAACCCACTCACATTCTGTCTCTCTCTCAAAAATAAATAAACATTAAAAAAAAAAAAAAAAAAACCTCCTAACAGAACTGGGGCTCCTGGGTGGCTCAGTCAGTTAAGTGTTCAACTCTTGGTTTCAACTCAAGTCATAATCTCACAGTTGGTGAGTTCAAGGCCCACACTGGGCTCTGTGCGGGCAGCATGAAGCCTGCTTGGGATTCTCTCTCTTCCTATCTCTCTGCCCCTCCCCTGCTCACGTGCTCTCTCTCAGAATAAATAAAAACATGAAAAAAAAATTTTTTTAATCCTAATGAGCTGACAAATACCTAAGAGATTCATCCTCTCTGGTGTATAAATGCTTCTAAGTGAAAAATACTGAGATGAGGTTCATCTTTGCTGAAAAATAAATACTTGGAAATTAAAGCTGGTGGAATTTAAGATAAATCTAGATAACAAAATCATTTAAATGAAATGAAAAGATTCTTTCTCCTGGATTCAATCTAGAGGTCCTGCATTCTTTCTTTCCCTCCCCAGTATGACAGTGGACACCTGAGGGTTTCCTGACAGATAAGAGACCTACTCAAACAAACAAACAAACAAACAAACCAGGTACCAGGAAATGCTGGGCTGTGCCAGGAAGAAAAAGGACCACACTGCCAGACAGGGTTAGTGCACAGATCCCAGACTCCTTCATGGACACTTCTGGTTACACTTCATCACTTAAAGTCCACTTCAAAAAAATAAAATAAAGAAGTCCACTTCAAAACCTGGCCCCACTTAGAAAAGGTGAATTGAACCACCTCTTTGCCATGAAGTGTGAACTATTTCTTGTGTCTCAGAAAGTAGTTGGGTCACTTATGGCTATTCACAGGATTCAGAATAAAACACCCTGACTGCACCTACAGGCAAGCACTTGCTTCAGATACAAAATTAAAAATAGGTGGGGTTCTCCATATCTCCGAGAGAGGCATCAATACGAAGGTTTGCAAACAAACGTTTCTTATTCATGACTTTGGAGTCCTTTCCTACGGTAAATGCAAAGTTAAACAGCCCAAACTTTTCTTTTTTTTTTTTTAATGCTTTATTCATTTTTGAGAGAGAGAGAGAGAGAGAGAGAGAGAGAGAGAGAGAGAAAGCAAGCAAGGGAGAGGCAGAGGGAGAGGGAGACAGAAGATCCAAAGCAGCCTTCACACTGCTGATAGCAGGGAGCCCAACGTGGGGCTCAAACTCACTAACTGTGAGATCATGACTGAGCTGGAGTCAGACACTCAACTGACTGAGCCACCCAGGAACAGCCCAAGATTTTCTAACCGTCAGCTAATTCATATCATATTTCAAATATTAAGACGGAAGCACATAGGAGGAATTAGCTCACATAGCAGAAAGCAGGGTGTAGTGAAAAGAACAAGGGCTTTGAAGGCAGCAGATCTGGGTTTCAACCAGGGCTCCACCTCTTAAGAGTGTGGCTGTTGTCAAGTTACCTAACCTCTCTGAGCCTCAGTTTTCATGTCTCTGCAGTAGAGGTGATAATAACCCACTTTGCAGGGTTGTTGTGAAGAGCAAATGAGATCATAAGTTAGGGACTCAGTTCAGTACCTGGAACAGAATAGGTTCTCAAGAAATGGTGTTTTTTTTTCTCATTTCACACTTAAGCAAGTTGGTCATGAAAACATTTTCCAAAATCAAATAAAACTTTTCCAAACCCTGAAACCAAATCTCTAAACTACATAAGAATATTTCCAGATGCTTACTGAAGAGAGGGTTGCTTCTATTTTCTTAAAATCTCTGATGTGGGAGAAAAGGAAAAGCAGCACCAATCAGAAACCACTACATGTCTGTGCTTTAAACCAAACCGCCACCACCACAAACAAGATGGGGTTAGTTTAATGGTAGAGGAATAGTAAAGGGGAAAAAAGTAATTAAGGGTTCCCATTCCTTTCAGATCTCCTTATCTGAGCTGAGAACCACTATCTATACTGACTGTATGCAAGCTGTATTAATTCTTCCTCCCACATCAATTCAACACATATCCCCATAAAGTATTTGTATTTTGTCTAACTGTGTAACTACTGAGATAAAAGCTAAGCAATGAAAGGACTGACAAAGGAATATCTCCCACTTCTAGGAAGAGAAGAAAAAAAAAGAGTTTAACACGCTCTTCTGTTTACCTCTTCCACTCCTGGAGACCAGATGTAAGGGGCTGTTTGTATATGGAGGATGGTTTTATGAGTGAGTCCATCTGCTTTTGCCCAGAGACCAATTCCCCAGGAGCTCTGCCTTTTCCAACTTCTAAATACAAACTGATGGGGCGCCTGGGTGGCGCAGTCGGTTAAGCGTCCGACTTCAGCCAGGTCACGATCTCGCGGTCCGTGAGTTCGAGCCCCGCGTCGGGCTCTGGGCTGATGGCTCAGAGCCTGGAGCATGTTTCCGATTCTGTGTCTCCCTCTCTCTCTGCCCCTCCCCCGTTCATGCTCTGTCTCTCTCTGTCCCAAAAAATAAATAAACGTTGAAAAAAAAAATTAAAAAAAAAAAAAATAAATACAAACTGAGGGGTGCCTGAGCACATCTGGTCACCATTTGATTTCAGGCTTCTATTGTGTTCAGTCTATGGGAGGAAGTAAGTCTATAAATAGCTCATGCCACTATGACTTACACTTGAAAAATGAGAAACCATCAACTGCCTTTCCTGCAGAAAGAAGAGAGGTTTTCACTGAATCCAGCTCCCTCCATACTAATCATACATCAGGTTAGCATGCTAAATAGCCAGCTTCAATCTAATAATTCACATACCTATTTTATTATAGGACTAAATGGTATCTAGAATGAAATCCAAAGGGAGCTCCAATTAAAATTAGTGAATGATTCATGATACTTGAATAAGTCTCTGGTCTTTTTGGAAACTCACCAAGCTGTGTAGCTAAATCTATGTATGTGAAGCACCACTTTCAAGTCATAAGAGGAAAAGTTCTTCCTACCTTTGGAAGAGAACTACTAGGTTTAGATCCTATTCAATCCAGAATATATCAATCCTGTTGTGAACTAGATTTTTTGACAACCTCCCTTTCCCTCTCCAACAAAAAAACCCTACGTCCCTCTTTAAGTTTTTTCAAATGTTTGATTAAAATATTTATTATAGTGGGGCGCCTGAGTGGCACAGTCAGTTAAGTGTCCGACTCTTGATCTTGGCTCAGGTCATAATCTCACAGTTCGGGAGTTTGATCCCTGAGTCAGGCTCTGCACTGATGGTGCAGAACCTGCTTGGGTTTCTGTCTCTCCTTCTCTCTGTCCCTCCCCCACTTGTCACCTCTATCTCTCAAAATAAACAAATAAACTTAAAAAAAACTTTTTAAAATATATATTATAGTATTTACCACACCATGAAGGAATTAACTCTTGATGGATCTGTCTCTCTCAAGAACTATGAATTTTCAGGGTGTCTGGGTGGCTCAGTCATTTAAGCATCCTACTCTTGACCTTGGCTCAGGTCATCATCTCACAGCTGGTAGGATCGAGCCCTGTGCTGGGCTCTGCACTGGTGGTATGGAGCCTGATTGAGATTCTCTCTCTCTCTCTCTTTCTCTCAAAATAAACTTAAAAGAAAAAAAGAGTTATGAATTTTTAATGGGTAACTACAGTGTCCAGTTCTTACTGGTTATTTCCAGTGCCTCATACAATTCTTGGCATATTTTTCAGCACATATACATTGAATGAATTATTGAATAAGTTAAAAATAATCACATATTATATGAACTTAATGAACTTTCACAAATAAAAGACATCAAATTGAATGTTAGTTTAAGGGAGAGGTAACAGAAAAGGGAGCCAACCAAGTAGAGGTAGACAGAACAAAGATATAAACATATTGTTCCCTCTTCATCCTCACACTAGCTCAGAACTCCAAAAAGGCTATTTTTGTTGGAAGCTGAGCTTGTGTAGATGTATGTAAATCACAGATTAGATCCAGTATACCACAGTGACCACCCCTAACTTCAGATCCTGAAAAAGAAAATAGGAGACTAAATTCCTATCCCCAAAAATGCAGTTCAGAAAGAACAGCAAGCAACAACAAGGATGTTGGACAGCCAAGATCTGGAAATGCTCTAAACTGTTAGAGTAAATTATCAATTTCTGATTTTTTTTTGGTTTTAGAATATATGGAAAAGCCTTCTGCCCATACTCTAGAAGCCACAGCATACTATCAACTGTGCCTGACAAAGGCTCTGGCTGCCTTTGGTTTAGGAGACAAATGCTAAGTTAAAATTTGTTCTGCTAGAGTCCATAGAGCGAATCACAAAACAATGTGAATCATCTGCTGACACGAGTCATAATGCTATATAGTTTGTGGGATATAAATCAAACATAGTCTCCATCTCTGCAAAATATGATAGCTAAAATAAAGTTAAAGAATATATTAAAAGACAGAAGGAAGAGGACACCAGTTGGAAATATGGATCCAAAAAAGAAATGAAGACCACCAGAACTGGTAACTACGTGGGTAAATATATAAGATTTTTTTCTTATTTACGTTCTTTAAAAGATAATTTACTGCTTAAGCAAAAATGTTAATATATAATAGAGTTCATAACATATGTAGGCATAAAGTGTATGACTTGATAGGATAAAGACTGAGAGTGGAGAAAAAGAACTGTTCTAATGTACCTGATTTAAGGGAGGGGGGGAAGTAGTATATTATCACTTGAAGGTAGACTGCAGTAAGTTAGAAATGTATACTATAAACCCTAAAGCAACCACTAACAAAACAGAGTTATAGCTAATAAATCGACCAAGATAAAATGGAATCATAAAAAATACCAATCCAAAAAAAGGTAGACTACAGAAGACAAAATACAAAATACAAAACAGGGGCGCCTGGGTGGCGCAGTCGGTTAAGCGTCTGACTTCAGCCAGGTCACGATCTCGCAGTCTGTGAGTTCGAGCCCCGCGTCGGGCTCTGGGCTGATGGCTCAGAGCCTGGAGCCTGTTTCCGATTCTGTGTCTCCCTCTCTCTCTGCCCCTCCCCCGTTCATGCTCTGTCTCTCTCTGTCCCAAAAAAAATAAAAATAATAATAAAAAAAAATACAAAACAAACAAAAAAAGAACAGATGGGACAAACAGAAAACAAACAAAATGATTGTCAAACCTGTATTGGTAATTACACTAAATGAAAATGGTCTAAATAGCCCCAATTAAAGTGCAGAGATGGTCTGATTAGGAAAACACATATGCTGCCTACAAAAAAATTCACTCTAACTATAAAGATATAAATAGCTTAAAAGTTCACAGTAGCAAATATGTTAGGGTATACTCACACAGAAGGTTACTATGTGATCATCAAAAAAAAAAAAAAGACATAATTATATATGGATATGAAAATGTCTCCAAGATATATTAACTGAACAAGGCAAGATACAGAATAATATGTGTATGCTCCAATTTTTTAAAGAAAAGAAATATACAATTATATGCTTATACTTGTATAGAATTCTCTGGGAATATATATATGAGAAATTGATAACAATGTTGCCTCAGTATAGGGGAAAGAGTTTGGCTAGAGATAGAAAAGAGATTTAATTTTCACTATATGTCCTTCGTACTGTTTTTTTTCTCTGCCATATGCATATATTACCTATTTTTAAAAATTAATACAGTATTTTTAGAAGAAAAATATTCTTATTAAAGAATTAAGAGAAGATACTTTCATTGGCAACATATAGAACTCAGCAGAGAGACTGTCTTGTTTGGTACATAAACAACAGAGAAAGAGGGGCGACCAGGTGGCTCAGTTGGTTAAGGGTCCAACTTCAGCTCAGGTCATGATCTCACAGTTCATTCATGAGTTCGAGGCTCACTCTGGGCTCTGTGCTGACAGTGCAGAACCTGCTTTGGACTCTGTCTCCCTCTCTCTCTGCTCCTCCCCTACTCATTCTCTTTCTCCCTCCCTCCCTCCCTCTCTCTCTCTTTCTCTCTCTCTCCCAAAAATAAATAAATATTTAAAAAAAAAGAAACAATAGAGAATGAAATGCATTAGTAATAATAACAAGTGATATTTATTTAGTGTTTCTACTCTTTTCCAAAGTCGTGTCAAGCATAATACTTCATTTTATTCTAACAATATTCCTATAGTGTTGGTAGGTGGGGGAATTACCGCTCCCTCTTGAAAGGTAAAGAAACTGAGGCTGATGAGGGAGTGTGAGGCAGGATAGGGGGCAAAACACAAGCTAGCACACCCCCAATGCCCAGGTGGGACATGTAGGATACATGACACTTCTGGCCACCCAAAAAAAACAAGAAAGGACAAAAAACAAATAGTCAAACTGATGAGAATCTCTACCAGAAAAAGGCAATCCTACCAATAGGGCAAAGTCCAGGAACTCCCTAACGTCTTAATGTTAATGCCTTGCTAGAGGGAAAACAACTGTAGCTTAACAACAGCTAGGCCTCCAGTAAAGTCTTTAGCATTTGGAAACTCCCTCTAGATCCCCCAACTCGATAAACTGGTCACCCCCCACACTCACAGTGCAGCTCTTCCTGCCTATGGGGTTCTGTCCCCGTGCCTTAATAAAATCACCTTTTTGCACCAAAGATGTCTTCAAGAATTCTTTCTTGGCCGTTGGCTCCAGACTCTATGAATTCCCCATCCATCTCTCCAAAACTTCATCAAGGATATTTAAATCACATAATATAAAATCTGTTCCACTAAACCAAAAGTCATCAAGGTTTGCCTGAAATGGCAGTTATGTAAGTGGATATGGGAGAGTCTAACACAGCTTCTTTCTTCAGTCAACCAGACAGACTAGTAAGAGAAATTTCAGTCAGAATGAAGTCCACATTTTATAGCCCAAACAAAAGCACAGTTAACTAGGCCTTGGGAAAAGTAGTCATCTATTCAGATTTGTATAAATTAAAGCGGAATGTATCACATACTCTACAGTCTTGTTACTAAAAGTGTAGTCCTCAGGCCAGCAGCATCTTCAGCTCTACCTCAACACCTCCTCGTTCTAAATCTGCTTCTCTAATTTTAATTACTTTCAGGGACATATGTATCACCTGGTGATCTCTTTAAAACGCAGATTTGGAGGGGCACCTGGATGGCTCAGTAGGTTGGGCGTCTGACTTCGGCTCAGGTCAAGATCTCACCAGTTGGTGGGTTCAAGCCCTGTGTCCAGCTCTGCGCTGACAGCTCAGACCTGAATCTGAAAAGATTCTGTGTCTCCCTCTCTTTCTGCCCCTCCCCTGCTCGCACTCTGTCTCTCTCAAAACTAAACATTTTAAAACGCAGATTTCGATTCAGCACCTTTGGGTTGGGTCTGAAAATGTATTTCTAACAAGCTCTAGGCAATACAGTTTGAGAGGCAAGGCAGAACAGCCCTAGACTCTCTACATCTGTATTCCCAGAGTAGAAAGCAAGTCCTCTACCTCTCATGGTACAGAGGCATCTGGATATGCACAGTATTTAGTAAACCTCAACAGGCATATCCAGAAGGAAAAACCAGCAATGTTTTCCTGGGAGGCTATTTTTCTACAAGAAAGTACCTTAAATAATAAAATCAGAACACTTCTACTATTCTGGAACAAGAACAGATACATCTGTATGATGCCCCATGGGCAGGCTGCTGAGAAATCAGTAAAAATGGAGATACCATGGTCCCAAGCTCAGGGTCCGGAAACAAAGAAAGGCAGTCGTGTCCAAGTAACAGTGAGGAAGTCAGAAAGATGATACAGGCACTACAGCCTATTAGAACCTCTAGAAAAGGAGATTTGAATGAGACATTAGATTTGCTCAAAATCTGATCTGCAGAAAAGGAGCTATATCAACAGAGGTAAACAAAACAAAACAAAACAAAACAGAAACAACAAAAAAACTGAGCAAAACTCTGTCTCTTATAAATACACACACTCACAATATGTTTGGGTTTTTTGTTTTTTTTTTTTACTTTTTTTAACGTTTTTATTTTTGAGAGAGAAACAGAACACAAGCAGGGGAGGGGCAGAGACAGAGGGAGACACAGAATCTGAAGCAGGCTCCAGGCTCTGAGCCGTCAGCACAGAGCCTGATGCAGGACTTGAACACAAGAGCCGTGAGATAATGACCTGAGAGCCCTGCACACTCACATTATGTTTACCCAGCACCTAGCATATGCCTGACATACAGTAGATAAACATTTTAGTCAGAGGGAAAGGCTTAAGCAAAGATTGTAAGGCAAGAATAAAAACGTACAAGATGTGTTTGAGTGGATTCGGTGGTGCCAGTCCAGGGTGAAGTTAAGAGGAAGTTAGAATGTCCATCTTTCCAAGTGTTCCAGGAGGCCAGACTCCCACATTCCACCTCTGAGCTGCTCCAAACTCCAAGGGATATGGAGGCTAATCACAGGGGTTTTTTTGTTTTGTTCTGTTTTTTTGTGTAGTGGCACAGTGGCCTCAAGAACATCCTGGATACCCAGCAGATAGAGGCCATGCCATTACTCCCATTCCAGAAACAGAAAAGGGAGGATAGATACTTTCACTTTAGATAATTTGGGGCCATGAAGATTTTTAACCAGAGGGAAGGAGGCTGAGTATCCCGGGCTACAAGGTTGCAGCAACAGCATTCATTCACTCAACAAATGTTTATCTACTGTATGTCAGGCATATGCTATGTGCTGGGTAAACATAATCTGAGTGTGTGGGGCTCAGGTCATTATCTCGTGGCTCAATGGAGCACACTTTACACATTGTACGTTAGCCAACTTGACCATAAATTATATTTTTTAAAAAAGAAGCAATGAAAAATAAAAAAGACATATACACAAAGACAAAAAACAAAACAAAACAAAACAAAAAACTACCATGAACAGAATCAAAAGTAAAAATGTGAAATATTTCCAGCATCTGAAACAGAGGGATCAATTTCCTTAATATGCTAACTACTCTTACAAATAAGAAAAAGATGAACATGACAACAGAAAAACGGGGAAAATATATGAACACATTATGACGAAAATGGCCAAGAAACTTGAAAAGATGCTCAATCTCAATTATAATGAAAGAAAAGCAAAGCCAACAAGATACTATTTTTAGTAGTAGTAGATAGGCATAGATTAGAAAGTTTGGTAATACCTAGTATTGACAAGGGATACAGTAGGGTATTCTGTTAAGGGTATATTGGGGCGCCTGGGTGGCGCAGTCGGTTAAGCGTCCGACTTCAGCCAGGTCACGATCTCGCGGTCCGTGAGTTCGAGCCCCGCGTCAGGCTCTGGGCTGATGGCTCAGAGCCTGGAGCCTGTTTCCGATTCTGTGTCTCCCTCTCTCTCTGCCCCTCCCCCATTCATGCTCTGTCTCTCTCTGTCCCAAAAATAAATAAACGTTGAAAAAAAAATTAAAAAAAAAAAGGGTATAAACTGGTACAATCTTTTTAGAAGGCAATTAGACAAAAATCTATTGAAATTTAAAATGCACAAATTCTCTGGGATGCCTGGGTGGCTCAGTTGGTTGAGCATCCAACTCTTGGTTTCAGCTCAGGTCGTGATCTCATGGTCATGAGATTAAGCCCCATGTCAGGCTCTGCGCTGACAGCAAGGGGTCTGCTTGGGATTCTCTCTCTCCCTCTCTCTGCCCTTCCCCAGCTCACGTATGCAAGCTCCTTCTCCCTCTCTCAAAATAAACATTTAAAAATAAATAAATGAAATGCACAAACTCTCTGAACATGCAACAGCACTTCTAGAAATGCATCTTACAGTTATACTCGCAAAAATGCAAAGATGCTCATTCCAGTATTGTGTATCACAGAAGAGACCTGGAAATATCCCAATTGTCCATTACTAGAGAACTAGTTTAACTGTAATACCTTTATACAATCAAATTCTATGTAGCACTAAAACAACAAGATAGAACCATATGTATAGCAAATAAATTAGGGCCAACCTAAGCTGAGTAGAATAAAGCACATTGAAAAATAGTATGTATAGTGTAAACTCCACCTTTTTAAAAGGCTATATAATACACACTTATTTATGTTTACAGAATGTCTGGAAGGATACCAAAGAAACTGTAGACAGCGGTTACCTCTAGAGTAAGACTTGGGGAGGAGGGGAGGCCTGGAAGGGGAAGGTTTTCTTTACTTTTCACATTATACTCTTCTTTACTATTTGCACATTTTATAATTAGCTTGTACTGCCTTTATAGCAAAGTATTTTAATAAACTAATCAATTTGTCAACACTTTTATGCAGTCATCTGCTTTCTGCTGAGTATAAAACTAGGGAGAAACCAATCCCATTTCTTTCTCCACACTTCATGAACCCTTTTCAGAACACTGTACTTAGAAGGGGCCTTTTGTTGGTCAGCTGGACTGGCTCCCCCAAACAGAGGACCATTGACATGGTGCTGAGAGGGTGCTTGGACACAGACTTACTGTGTAAGTATGTATGTGCAAGAGAATTTAGCACCTGGCAAGGCAGACCAGGTGGCCTCCTCTGGAGAGGCTTACCATTATCAGTCCGCCTGTACATGAGTGTCTACTGTGGTAGACTTTTGTTCAAAGGGCTGCTGTTTATTGTATATCCCCTCCTTTAGACGATTTTGTAAATCTGTTTTTCCAAAAACTTTCAAAGTACAAAAAAAAAAAAAAACTCTCAAAGTAATCAATCACCATCACACTTTTCTTCTTCGAGGATTTAATTGACGATCCTTTAAAACTCAGGACAAATTCAAATGTAAAGGGAGTGCACATATGGGGCAACTTGTCAGCATTGCACACAGGAGCAAGAGAACTTCTGGGTAATGTCAAGGACAACTGTCTCAGGAACCCTATTTATATTTATACTTAGGCTGCCCCATGTCTACAAGTGACTGTTAAGCTTTGGGCATGCCTCCCTTACAGATAACTTCTCTCTCCGGCCTAGACTCAAGGACCCAGACAGTACCAGAAATTTCTGTTACCCTTGGCTCACAGGGGAGGAAAAAAAAATGCCATCAAGCTTTTGCATTTTAAAAGATTTCTCTGGTTTTTGTACAGGAACCCAGCACCAGCAGCAAACATTAAGTTTCAAAGATCCCAGTTCCTCAGATTTTTATAAGTCTGAAAGCTACTCTTTAAAGATTCATAATCAAGTTTCTGGAGAGGAAAAATGTGTTAGATGAAGCCAAAAGAATGACCTTATTGCCTTAAAATCCAGCCCATGGCGATGCTTATGTAGCTGAGCAGCTGTGCTGCTGGCAGGGGTAACATACTGAAATGAAACACTCATGATAATCTCCCTTCCCCCACTTGTGCCTGCACAGCCTCATCCAGTTATTGCACAAAAAGGCTTTTTCTTATAAACTTCTCTCCCTTCTACTTCTGGCTCCATCTTGGTTGGGAAGAAATAGCACGAGTGATGGAATGTACACAGCTCTGCAAATATTCATGAGAAAATGCTTTGACGCCCACATGCTCCCCAGCTCCCCTAACACATACATGCTTTAGGGAAAAGAGATGCCCAGAGAAACTGATAGGAGTACTTGGTTCTCTAACTTAAGTAAACCGCAAGTCTTCTCAAAACAGGTAGCAAGATTCAAGAAGGCAGAGTCCTAATTTGTCTTTCACCCACTGAACCATAAATTGAATAATTAATCCAATAACCATTGATGGGTCATTTCAAATGTGCAGCACTGAGGCAACTGGCTGGTTCAGTCACTGGAGCATGTGACTCTTGATCTCAGGGTTGTGAGTTGAAGCCCTACAATGGGTGTAGCAATTACTTAAAAATAAAATCTTAAATAAATAAATAAATAAATAAATAAATAAAATCTTTAAGGGGTGCCAGTGGGTTAAGCATCCAACTTTTGACTTCAGCTCAGGTCATGATCTCACGGTTTGTGGGTTTGAGCCTACACTGAGCTCCGCACTGGTAATGCAGCGCCTGCTTCAGATTCTCCCTCTCTACCCTTCCCCTGCTCTCTCTCTCTCTCAAAATAAATGAATAAACTTTAAAAATTAAGTAAATCAAATCTTTAAAAAAAATAAACTGTGTGACACTGGAAATACAGAAATAGAGCTGTGCAGCTCTGTGTGGCGTGGCATTCGAAACCTTGGACTCTGGAGTCACACAGTCAAGGGTTTGAATCCTGGATCTATGACTTGATTGTAGGACCTTAAACCAAGGTATCCAAACTATCTGAGCCGGTTTCTATTCTGAAATGGGGATAATAATACCTACCGTAAGGAACAGTACAATCCTAACAGCATCTCCCCCTCTGTAAACTCTCAAATTCCTTTTAACTGTAGTTTCTTCTTCATGTTTTCCCCTCTTCTTGCTCCTCTAAGGTCCCTCCTCAGTTTCAGTAACTCTTCCACCTTCTCTACTCTGTCCCCAAAGCCTTCATTCACACTCTAAGCTCAGAAGATACAAAACAAGTAAGGCATAAAAGAAGTGAGGGTCATAGTCCACTTCTCTACCTCACTCTACTTGTGTTCTGAGGAAGTAATAGATCATCTGTCTTCATCTTATAATGAGTTGGGGTCCCCAGAGAGAAACACTGCTTCTGTACCAGCAGTATCTAATCACAGCCCAGTTACATCAGAGAATCCATAGTAGGCACTCAATACTTCCCCGTGCTACTAGATGGCAATAGTGCCATTTCCTCACTTGAATAAGTACAGAGCCAAGAACAGAAACATTCTAAAGAACAAGAGCTTTCGTTGGGATTCTGCTAAGCAGCCTATTTTCTGCCATGCAGGAACCACTGTGCTGCAGTTGATGACCCTCATCACTAGAATAAGCAACAGGCACTTCCCTGAAACATTAAGGACAATTCTGGACTAGCCGAAAAGAAAAAAAAAAAAAAAAAAAAAATCCCGTAACTGATTTTTGTCTCTCTAGGCTTTCATCGTTAAAATAAGTATCTTGAATCGTCTCTAGCATTCTTCTAATATCAATATTCTGTATTTTTGTTAAAGTTTTTATTTAAGTAATCTCTGAAACCAAAGTGGAGCTTGAACTCATGACCCAGAGATCAAGAGTCTCATGCTCAGGGCTCAGTCGGTTAAGTGACTGATTCTTGATTTCGCCTCAGGTCAGGATCTCATGGTTAGTGAGAGCCTCACACTGGGCTCTGGGTTGACAGTGCAGAGCCTGCTTGGGATTCTCTCTCCTTCTCTCGGCTACTCCTCCACTTGCTCTGTCTCAAATAAATAAATAAACATTTTAAAAAATTTAAAAATGGGGTGCCTGGGTGGCTCAGTCAGTTAAGTGTCTGACTTCGGCTCACGTCATGATCTTGCAGTTCGTGAGTTTAAGCCCCATGTTGGGCTCTGTGCTGACAGGTCAGAGCCTAGAGTCTGCTTCAGATTCTGTATCTCCCCTCTCTCCGCCCCTCCCCTGCTCACACTCTCTCTCTCAAAAATAAATAAACATTAAAAAAAAATTTTTTTAATTAAAAAAAAAAAAGGTCACATGCTCTTCTGAATAAGCCAGCCAGGTGCCCCTCAACATTCTGGAATTCTAAAGTATAAATATCTAGCAACCACATATAAGGATTCAAAAACTCTGCACAAGTTATTCTTCATGCCCTAATTACATACAATCCGCTACAATTTAATTTGAAATCCTCTATTTTGTACTAATGGAAATGAAGACCAACTGGTTTAATGCTTCATAAACTGTTAAAATCATCATGTTCTGTACTTAAACATTATTATTACCTCTCTGTCGTCCCGTCTCTGAACTGACATTTCTTCATTAAATAATCACAAGCAAATGCATACAAGGTATACTATACTGATAGTGGCTTTCCTGTTGGTTCCTGTAGTCAGTCCTTTCACCATTTTTAGGGGCATGTGAGGTTTTGCTCTGAAGACTCCAAGTTTCTAACATCCTCAAGCTAATGTCCAGAAGAAGCAATGGGTGCCTGGGTAGCTTAGTGGGTTAAACATTTGACTCTTGATCTCAGTTCAGATCATGATCTCACAGTTTGAGACATCAAGCCCCACATGGAGATCTGTGCTGCTCCCTCAGAGCCTGCTTGAGATTTTCTCTCTCTCTCTCTCTCTCTCTCTCTCTCAAAATAAATAAACTTAAAAAAAGAGAAGCCAAATTGTCTTTATTCACAGATGACATGATTCTGCATGAAGAAAATTCTGAGGAATACATACACACACACACACACACACACATTCCCCGCACCCCCTCTGGGGCTCTTTGAGGGTAGGCAATGGATGTACTTATGTGTGTTGTTTGGTATTCAGTGCACTGTGGAGATTAAATAATATAAAAACAAAAGCACAATCACATTGCTGCTATAATTTCAGTTTTGGATCCAGTGGTTAGGAGGAGGAAATCTCCTGCACACTCACACGATTTTTTATCTGGAAAAGATACAAGTGCTTCAGCCAAATAACTGACCATTTTAAAATAAAGATTCCCAGGAGAATAGGAGCAACTGCTTTCCACAAAGGGCTGGGTAGCTTTTTGTTCCTGGACGTGCTTTCTGTTGACTCAGTCTGCACTTGTTTTGACAGCCAATTACAGTCCTTTGTGGGTAAAGCTGAGCTAAAGCTCAGCTCTTCATGGAAATTTTTACAAACACAAAATTATCCAAACACAATACACTTGAGCAGAGGACTCCCACTCCAACAGATATTCCTGACCAGGAGGAAGGGAAGGGAAGTTAATTTTCCAAGTGCAGCAAGCTGATCCAGAAGGGATCATAACCAGATTCAAAGAAGAGATTTTCAAGTCTAGTTCAGCTCTTAGCAGCCTGAGCCTCACTTCCTTTGTACTGTGATAGGGTAATCACCATAGGGAACCAAGCCACAGTACTCAGGAACCCCCTTATCAAATTGCAGTTGCCAAGCCCTGGTCTGGGAACTTAATTATTTCATTTCCTCCTCACAGTAACTCAAGCTCAAGAAACTAGAACTCAGAAAATTTAAGTAACTTGTCCAAAGCCAGCCAGCTAATCAGCGGCTATGCCTGAATTCAAACCCAAGTCTAACTTCAGAAACTGGATTAACTTTAATACAGATTCAAGCCAGATAAAATGTAGGCCCATTTTGAAGAAAAGCCTTGACTACAAGTCCAAATATCAACAAACACTAAAAACACAATTTAGACCAACGCTGACCTGTCTTTAGAACGGGAAGCTAATGACACCAAGGTCACAGGGTAATGGACAAGACAGGTGGTATGATCCCCTACCGCCGCCCATTCACTACAGTCTTTTCTCTCTCTCTTCACCATCTCTTTTCTTTCCTAATTTACCATCTCTTCCTTTTCCTATATCTCTTTTGTTTTTCTTTTTATACTGTATTGGAGCAAATCATATGAACTCTGCATTCAGATAACCCTGTGTTCAAATCTAAGACTCATTTCTTACTGTGTGACCTTTGGGCAGATCACGTAACCTAAACCTAAATTTCCTCAACTATCAAAGGATAAAATCTTCTACCTTTTAGGCTGCTGAAGGGATTAAATCAGATAATATGTGTGAAGAGATGACCAGGTCTCTAGTAGACTAAATGAGACTTTAACAGTGAGGGTCAACGACACTTGCTAACATACAATTTAGAATTGGACAGTCTTGGATTTGAATCCCTGCTCCACCACTTACTGGTTAAGTGATTTGGGCAAGTCTCATAAAATTTATGTACTATAGTTTCCTTATCTATAAGATGGAATATATAGAATAGACTAAACAGATTTGGGAGATGATCAAATGGAATGATAAACATTTAGAAACTACAGATATTTAACAAATAAAGCAGCCTCTCATTAGAACTTGCAGTAGTGCCTTGTTCTCTAGAGGCCCTTGTTTGTTGATGCCTGATCTATTTATCAAGCGTGTCACCACTAAAGATTACGAAGTGCTAAAACACTAAGAAATGCTAATCTTGAACCTATCTTTTCAGATCATAAAATAAATATAAAAACAGGGAGGTAGAAGAGTACAGTGCAATGAAAAGACCACCATAAGAAGCATGGGTCCGGTCCCACTTGGGCCTTAACTGCCTATATAATGCCATATAAATCACACAGCTGTATCTGGAACATGAAGGGTTTGGAAACATTTTTTATTTTCCTGACTGGGACTGCCACTGGCATTTAGAGGGTAGAGGCCAGAGGTGCTGCTAAACACCCTACAGTGCACAGGATAGACTTCCACAGCAAACAATTATCTGGTCAAAATATCGATAGTAGTGAGGTTGAGAAGCTCTGGCCTAGATGATTGCTAAGTTCCCTTCGAGCTCTAACATTCTAAGAGACTGTGATGAGGCAGCACCGACACTTAATAGATGACATTCTTGCCAACATCTATCAAGCAATGGCTATGATATTGCTCAAAATCCTCCTACAGCCAGTGGGGGAATGTTTTCAGAATATTTGAATATTCTGAAATCAGTACTGTATTTTTGTGGGTAAGGACAGTGCTTCCTCACAACAGGAAGAGAGCCAAGGATGAAGAGGGCTCAGTCCTACAGGGACTTGGTCCCTTGCTCTTTGGAGTTAGAATCGGTGTTTCCAAAGCCACAAGATTCCTTCTGGCCAAGATGATTTAAGTAACTCTGATTCAAGGTCAGAATAAGATAACACACATAACAGCAGAGGTGAATCTCAAATACATCATGCTAATTGAAAGAAGCCAGACTCAAAAGGCTACATACTATTTGATTACATTTACATGATATTTGGGAACAGACAAAACTGTAGTGACAGAAAACAGATTAGCAGATGCCAAGGCCTAGAGGTAAGAACAGTTTGACTGCAAAGGGACATAAAGAGATTTGGGGAATGATGCACTGTTTTGTATACTGAATATAGCATAAGCTACACAATCGTGTTTGTCAAAACTTAGAGAACTGCACACTGTACACTGAAAAGGTGAATTTTACTGTATCTAAATTATACTTCAGTAAAACTGCCCGGGCGCCTGGGTGGCTCAGTTGGTTAAGTAGTCTGACTTCAGCTCGGGTCCTGATCTCACGGTTCATGAGTTCAAGACCCATGTCAGACTCTGTGCTGAAAGCTCGGAGCCTGCTCTGGATTCTGTGTTTCCCCCTCTCTCTCTGCCCCTACCCTGCTTGCATTCTGTCTCTCTTTCAAAAATAAATAAACATTAAAAAAATTTTTTTAAATAAAAATAAAATTGCCCCCTCTCACCTCCACCCCCAAAATATGATCACAAATGTTATGTTGTACTTTGGGAGAGGATGAACTGGATGACATTAAAAATCTTTCCACCCCATGTCCTATAATTTTATGACAGTCTGCCCCTCCTATCCTGGTGACCTCAGGGTTAAGTCTGGGCTCCAATTTCTGTGTTAAAGCAATGAGTCTCTCTGACCAACTTATATGCATATGAGTTCTGCCATTATTCAGGGACATTTGGCCCTACTTTAGCTTGTGACAGAGGCTCCTTCCCTGCTATCTCCTATCTTAACTCCCCTTGGGACTGATGAGGGCCTTAAACATTAATAAACAAGTCAGAATAAACCTCAGGGGACACTGGTTTTATCTCTCTGCACAGGCTTCCTGTCCAAATCCCATTTGATCTTTCCATTGAACTTCAAACCAAGTAAGAGAAGAAGAATCATATTTATGACCCCCTCCACTATGGACTTCTGGGCTTCCCACCAGATTATTCTTATACTTACGTTATATAAATGCACACTTAAATTATACCCAAGTTTGTTGAGACATATATAGATACAGATACGTAGTTTTGTTTTGTTTACATACATCACTGACCCAGATTATTACTCTATCAAATGTTACACAAAATGGTTAACTTTTCTTATATCCATATCTAGGTATGCTATAGCCAGGCAGGACTGAAACAGCCATTAGAATGCTCATACTTTCTGCTAATAAAGACCACTGTCTTCTATGACACATATGCAGTCACAACTGTGAAAGGCTGAAGGAGTCCCATCCTCTTATTTGAAAGTCAGCTCCTTTCTTGCCTCTGCATGAAGGATGTCAGTAGAACAGTTACAAACACCAGGAATCAGATACTTCATACATGCTTGAGTGCTAGGATAAAAATCAAGGTCCAAAAGAAAAGCCTGGACATGCCAGCGCCTTCATATTCCAAAGGACAGAAAATATGGTAGGGACCAGATACTATCCACACTGACGTTTTCTGCTAAGCATTTACAGCAAACGCCTTGTGATTACAAATATAGGGTGCTCATATTACAACAGAAGGGGCCCACAGAGACAACAAATCCCACAGTAGTCTAGGGTCTTGTTTCCACATGTTCCCCTCAGAAGAGAAGAATGGGGGAATTACACTCCCATGTTTTAAAATTACTCAATCATCTCAGAAGTCTGCAGTGGCAAAAAATCAGTACTGTAAATCACTCAAACTTCTTTTTTTTAATGTTTATTTTTGAGAGAGAGAGAGAGATAGAGAGGGAGACAGAGGAGCCATAGCCAGCTCTGCACTGACAGCAGAGCACGATGCAGGGCCTGAACTCACAAACCATGAGATCATGACCTGAGTTGAAGTCAGACACTCAACTGACTGAGCCACTCAGGCGCCCCCCGTATTTTTTTTCATGTTTTAAGTCACTCAAACTTGATAACATTGCTTCTTTGGCATAATCAGAAAAAGGTTCACAAAAAACTAAAACACTTAGCAGAAAACATACTTTAGCTTTTTATTCAAAAGTAACAGACTGACAGGGTGCCTGGGTGGCCAAGCTGGTTAAGCATCCGACTCTGGCTCAGGTCATGATCTCATGGTTTGGTGACTTTGAGCCCTGCATCAGGCTCTCTGCTGTCAGTGCTGAGCCCACTTTAGATCTTCTGTCCCCCTCTCTCTCTGCCCCTCCCCCACTCACGCATGCACTCACTCTCTCAAAAATAAATAAACATTTAAGGAAAAGTATATAGACTGATAGGCAATGTTCTTCCAGACTTCCCCCCAAAATATTTCCATTTCCAGTGGTATTTCCTAAGGACTTATTCGTATACTGGTTCTTTCATATGTAGGTATGATGATACTGACCCAAAGAAGGCCAAATAAGTGATTTTTCTAATATTAGGGATGGACTTTCATAGAAAGTATCTTGGTAACTGCTGAGGTGAGGGCTATTGTCTGTGGTCATAAAACTCAATGGGGCAAGGTTTGCAGGCCATCATGGGGACTGAATGCATGACCTTCAACAGTGCTCCAATAAGGACAATGCTGCTGCTTCACAGAAACAGAGAGAAGCCCTGTAGACTCAGCTGGCCAGACCTGCTGCCTCAGAAGCTTGTGAGAGAGCTAAGTAGAACTACCAGAGGCAGGAAGGGTGACCGACACTCTTGCTGGGAAGGCCTTGATTGGTCCTCTCAATCCTCAGCAGATCAATAGAATTCACTTCTCACATACCTTGCAGGCTGCCAGACTAGATGTCTAGCCCTTTTACACTCAGCCTAGGACCATAAGAACAAGCCTGAGTGTCAAAGATACTAGCCTCTAGGATTCCTGGGTCCTTTTGCTGTATATACCAAAGGCCAAGTTTTAGGTGAGCCCATTTATCTGCCGTAGGAGTAGAACACTACCTGAACTAATTTCTACCCCCCTGAATCTTGCTGTGGCCCAAGCCTAAATGGACACTAGCCAACTTTCATGACCTGAGCAAGCAGTCTTTTCCCATTTCCTTTATTCTTTCTGCAACCGAAGCCTTTACTACTATTTCTCAAAGGAGAACATAATTAGTTTCTGACCAAAATATTAAAGTAAGAAATAGCCAGGCCCCATGTTAATTTCCCAATAATTATACAGTCAGAACTGAGGAGAGTGAAGGGAAAATGACATTACCACATCCTGAGATGCATACTGGGGGTCCTCTGGGTTGACAGACCAGTAGCAATAATCAAAGCCAAATGCCACCACCTTCTCCCGGGAGTCACCAAAGCCATCCGGTCGATTGTCCACCTAAAAGCAAACATAGGATAGTCTTTTCTATCATAATATCAGAATCTAGCCAGTGCCACCTGGTTCCTCCCTGCTATAGCTAGAGAGACCTGAACTGGTCATGAAAATCTTTATGTTATCTACCTGAAGACAAAAAAGTAACCTTTGTCATTTCCTCATTTAAAACCCCTGGAGAATTAAATGTGCCTATCATACTGTCACCTATCTGCCTATATATGAACCAAGCACAGAGCAGCTTAGGAGAGAAAGTCTTTCCCTCTCGGAGCATCTTTTTATCACTATCATTTTTTCTCCAGGCATTTCTGTAAAGGACGCTAGGAGTGCATGTGTAGTTCGGTGCCTGGGCCTGACAGTCTACCAACTGAGGGCTTTCACAGAGGTCCCTTGGTATCCACCCCTAGCGAATTAGGAAGCACAATGGACAGAAGAGCGAGGACCAACCCAACTGCCCATGGTAGATGAGGGTAGAGCCAGAGCTTGGAACCACACTGACTCCCAGGTACTGGGGAGAATGGTATTATTCCCAGAAATGTCTTACTATTTAATATTTAGACTCTGAACAGAGATAGACAACCCCCAGCACTAGTCACCATAAACTACAGTAGAAAGAGGCTGTCAGAATGACTAAGAAATTTTTAGTGGATAAATGACTTCAAGGAAGTAGACAGCTAAGGAGGTGTGCAGGGGGCAGATTAGAGTTTGGTCCTGGCCAGGATTTATTCTTAAAAACCAAAAGTCTCACCTTTCAGAACAAAGCCCCTGAAGTGTTTAAGCAACAGAGACATAAATAAGAGACAGCAGAGAATAAAAGGTCTTTTGTCCCTGGGGAGCTCCTGTTGCAAGTTTGGCAGGTCCTGTTCTCTTTTAGCCCAGAGCTGCTGTCAAGGGAAACATCGTATCACATCACATCACATCACATCACAGGAGTGGGCATGGCTGGAAGGCCTGGGTTCTTGATAACCCTCACTCATGCAAGTCAGCTTCCTCACTCTCAGGAGTGCTTAATACTACCTGCAAGCTGTCTATAGCAGCAGTCACATGGCCAGCTTCCCTCCGTCACACCCCAAGGCCCAGAAAGAAAGAAACTCTTCCACTTCCACTGTTCTGGTAAAGGAAGGAATAGGATGGAGGAAATCAGCCCTGGGAGGGGGTGTGGGGTGGGGGAGGAAGTTCCCAGCGTTTGTCCAATTGTGACTCAAAGGTCAGTTAGATCTGTGAAAGAAAATCTGTAACAAGACCCCAGGATAGTGACCTACTCCATTCTGAGATCTGATGCATATTAAAATCTATAGTAATGCCTCTAAATTAAGTGATATCAAATGAGGGACTTGGGACAAAATCTAACTCGTGGTCAGGCGAATTAAGTACAACCACAGATGTACCCAGCATGACTTAAACTGGCCATGGTGCCCATAAACAATTACCAACCAGTTTCTAAACATCTGCACCCTATTTGACAGAACTTGGGCTGCCGTGCCACAATTCCTATACTTCTTTCCTGCCTTATTTTTATACTTGCTTTGTAGTAGGTTATAACTCTTCCCTCTCCCAATCCTCCACCCTAAACACATCTTTATCCCAGAAGCCCCTGTAATCATACAAACTCCTCAGTGGAAAGAGAAAGAAAAACAATTTCAGGCTTACCTTTAAATTTCTGATTTTTGCCACTTTGCCATCAACTTCCATGATAATTCTTCCCCCTTCTTTGGTCTCCCTAGAAAAAAGACCCAAACTCATATGAGAAGAAACATTGTTTTAAAAAAAAAAAAAAATCAAGAAAAGGGAAGTTGAGACCAGCGTTATTGGGACAAAATGTTTCCCTACTGCTGTCTCCTAAGTAGCTGTCCCCCGGCAGACGTGCTTCTCTAGATCATTAGATTGGCTCTAGAAGAGCTAAAAATTACCACTATTGAGCACCCTCCATGTGATAGGCACTGTATTAGGTACAGTCATATTATGCTTCATCTTATGCAATCTTACCGCTAACACACCCTCCTGACATGGCTTCCTACCGTATCTTCATTTTTTCAAATGGAAGACTGAAACTGAGAGAAATTATGTAACTTGTCCAAGCTCACACATCAAGTAGTGGCAGAGCTGGGATTTAAACCCAGATTTATCTGACCACAAAGCCTAGGCTCTTAACCATACCTTAGAAATCAGGCCTGAAACTCTGCAGAGTACCCTTTGCTCAGAGCACAAGTCATCCCCTCTCATTTTTCTGGGATTTTGAGCACAGATAATAATGAAAAGGGTTTTGGAGTCCTCTCTGTTGAGACGCTGAGAACACATTTTCCAAATCCTTTCCTTTTGTCTTCCTAAATCCGAATGAGAGCTAAGATTCCCAAGAATTTTCCTATGTAGCAGTTATGTAGTAAAACTACATAACCAACCAACCCCTAAATTTACTTTAATGGGCTTAATTCAAGTGATCCATACACCTGAAGCCCAAAATAAACAGAAAATACTCCATTCTAGATATGAAATCCTTTTAGCTGAAGTGAAAGCCAAAATGGCAGATGAGAATTAAATTCATTGGCATTTCCCCCACTATAATGAAAGTAATCAACTAAATAAATTACTCCTAGCCTAGAACCTGAAAGTTAAGAAAATATGTTCTGTCTCATTTTTATCCTTCCTCATGGTTCCGAGGATGTGACCTTGAGAGTTTGGGGAGGGGAGGAGAGGCATAGTGAGACAAGGGTCTTTACATTTAAGATTTTATTTTTTAACGTTTATTCATCTTTTGAGAGAGAGAGACAGAGCGTGAGTGGGGGAGGGGCAGAGAGTGAGAGAGACACAGAATCCAAAGCAGGCTCCAGGCCCTGAGCTGTCAGCACAGAGCCCGAAGTGGGGCTCAAACTCACCAACTGTAAGATCATGACCTGAGCCAAAGTCAGATGCTTAACCGACTAAGCCACCCAAGCACCCCTAAGATTATTTTTTTAAACTGGTGAGTGAGTCTGGGATAAAGCCCTGGGTGGGAAATTTCCCTCTCCCATGTAGTAACATGTCTGTTACCTAAATTTCCTCAAGGCCTTGATGCTCTTTCTTTCACATTTTATACTAGATAGTACTCAAGGCACCTGAGATACTTAGTCCCCCAGGATCATAAACCATACCCTGCTCATCAGCCCTCAATGATTCTAAAGATAATCTTTCATCTTTACTGTTAACATTTTACATGGTAACATTTTTTTTCCTTTCTTCATTCTAAGGTACATTTTATTATCTCTCCTCCCACTATAAAAGCAATACACATATTGTAGTAAATTTGGACAATAAAGAAAATAAGAAAAAAAATCATGCAATAACTTTTCCAAATCTATTACCTAATTTTTTCTAAGTACACCCTTTCTTGAGGATTCATCTATGACTCTCTCATATAAAGCAGCCTGAAAAGAAACATCCTGAATTTGTCTTCTTGGAAGAAAGATACAAATCATAAGGGTAAGATGCTGACTCTTCCAGGCCTGGACCACTGCCATTGGTAACCTAGGGATTCCAAGCAATTCTAAAACAAAATGAGGGAGAATTAAAACTGAGCAGAACAGGGGCGCCTGGGTGGCTCAAACGGTTAAGCGGTTATGCATTTAACTCATGGTTCATAGGTTCAAGCCCTGTGTCGGGCTACACACTGATAGTGTGGAACCTGCTTCAGATTCTCTATGCCCCTCCCCAACTCACGCTTTCTCTCTCTCTCTCTCAAAATAAATAAACAAACTTAAAAAAACACTGAACAGAAAGAAAGGGCACCAACCTCAACTGGGGAGCTGGCCACACAGAGCTCAACGAAAGTCTGCAGAGATGGAGCCTTATGCCACGGAATGGCGCTACTAACACTTGCCTTGGGGTCCTGAATTCTACCAAGAGGCATTTATTTCTTAGAATGAATTTCCCTTTGCACAGGGATAAATCCTCAGTTACACATTTACTCCTACAACAATGTTTCTTAGAGTGTGGTCCACAGGCTACCTTCATCAGAATTAACTGAGTTGGTGGGTTTATTTGAATTCCTGTTAACAAGTTGCGTTATGGGGTGGGGAACAACAAGCCAAGTTGCGTTATAACAAGCTCCCCAGGTGGATTGTATGCAAACGGTAATTTGAGAATCACTGTCCTAGAGGGGAAAATAAGCAAGCCATTACCACTTATTATCTAATCATTTATAAAAGTTAAAAAAAAAAAAAAGACATCTAAGTATAAGGAGTAATAAAAATAATTGTTAAAAATTATATAGCGAACACCTTTTTGTACCCTTAAAATGAGCCAAGCCCTAGGTATTTTTAATGTATTCTTTCATTTAATCTTCATAAAAAAATATTGAAGTAGTTATCCTATTTTACAGATTAAAAAAAAAAAAACCTACGACCCACAGAAAGGGAATATAGTATACAAACAGTAACTTTTGACAGGGCAGTGGGGAGTATACCAGAGCCTACAATATTGACAGAAGAGAACATGTTCTTTCAATGATGAATGATTCTGGATACGCAAGGAAGAGCATCACATAATGAGCTACAGATTTTCTAATTATGGGAAATTGTGAGGAGTGGGAGGGAATCAAAACCATTTCCCACATTATCATTTTACTTATGGTCAGTCCCAGTCCTATTAAGCCAACAGGCATTTGATCAAGAGGCGCAACTTTTCGGTCGTCTCAGGAAGAAACAACTTTGTCTACTGACTGCAATCTTGACTCTACCTACTTTTAGACCTTAAACAAGACCATTTTCTTATCCGGAAAAACAAAAAATGGAAGCTTAGACCAGATGATCTCTAAGGTTTCTTCACAAGTACATCATATCCAATGACTATTAGCTGAATCCGTGCCAGTGACTTATTTGAAGTTTGAACAAACCACATAATTAGCAGATTCCCTACATTTGGATGAACCTCAGCAAAGATAGTGGAAGTTAACAAACCCTGGGTATAGCTGCATCTCTGCAGGATTCTCTGAAAAGACAGGAGTGGTCTCGACTTCTTAGCTGGGGAGTCACAGTGGGTTTATCCATATTTGCTCCTGAATCTTCAGCCTCATATAATTTATTCACACCTGGATATCTGCAGTATTGGCATTCTACCTCTTGATGCTCAAGCCTCATAACCTAAACTAAAAGCAAGTAAGCTTTTGTGCCCTTCTTTCACCTTCACTTTTGTTTGATGAGATAAATTACTCTCTACCATGGCTGCAAATAACTCAATTTCAAAAGCATTTTCTTAGTTTTTTTATGTTTATTTTTGAAGAGAGCGAGAGACAGAGCAGGAGTGGGGAAGGGGCAGCGAGAGAGGGAGACCTGGAATCCTAAGCAGGCTCTGAGCTGTCAGCACAGAGCCAGACCTGGGGCTCAAACTCACCAACGCAGGAGATCATGACCTGAGTGGAAGTTGAACACTTAACCGACTGAGCCACCCAGGTGCTCCACAACAGCGTTTTATTAATCTAATCCACACTATTATAAATTCCTAGCACTCAAGGAATTGAGAGGCTACTGTTAGGGGTGCTCAAGGTAATTATCCTGAGAACCCTAAAAGAACAGTTTTGCAAAAAGAAGATGAGCTGGAGGCTACCTCCAAGGTGGCAGCTGCACCTATGAAAACTCCTCAACCATAAGTCACCACATTCAATCATGCAGAAGCCCGATGTCATAAACCACTTACCAATCTAAACACAGCAGTTCAGGCATACACTGCTTTCCTTCTTTCTTCATTGTATCTCTTTTGCCTTTTTCCTACTTTCTTTTTTTTTTTTTTTAATTTTTTTTTCAACGTTTATTTATTTTTGGGACAGAGAGAGACAGAGCATGAACGGGGGAGGGGCAGAGAGAGAGGGAGACACAGAATCGGAAGCAGGCTCCAGGCTCTGAGCCATCAGCCCAGAGCCTGACGTGGGGCTCGAACTCACGGACCGCGAGATCGTGACCTGGCTGAAGTCGGACGCTCAACCGACTGCGCCACCCAGGCGCCCCCCTACTTTCTTTTCTGTTCTTGTTTCTTTCCCTCATCCCATTGCTCTCCTCATTATTCTGTCAATTGTATGACTTTTCAAAACCAATCACCACCATACCAGGGACAAAAATAATCCCTGCTAGTACCAAATTTTGTTATGGGAGACAATGCATTTTTGTTTATCCTTCTGCCCAATTTGCAAGCCACCTTATGTCCTGGAAAATTTTTAAACCTCCCAAATAATTCCATTATATGTCTTATGGTCCCAAACTACATTCTGCCAGCTTTGTCTCCTCTCACTCACCTCCCTCTACACATCCTCTCCCCAAAAGGGGGTTTTCTAACAACTGAAGTCCTTTGCTCTCAGTGTTCTTTCTACACCTTCTATACCTATCAGCAAACTCTAATAGCTCTTTAAAAAACGGTACAGGGGTGGGGCCCCTGGGTGTCTCAGTTGGCTAAGCATCTGACCTCGGCTCAGGTCATGATCTCATGGTCCGTGAGTTCAAGCCCCATGTTGGGCTCTGTGCTGACAGCTCAGAGCCTGGAGCCTACTTCAGATTCTGTGTCTCCCTCTCTCTGCCCCTCACCTGCTCGCGCTCTCTCTCTCTCTCTCTCAAAAATATAAAACATTAAAAAATTAAAACACACACACACACACAGTTCAGGGGCTCCTGGTTGGCTCAGTCAGTAAAGCATGAGACTCTTGCTCTCCTGATCTCTGGGTGAGCTGGAGCCCCACATTAAAAAACGATAACAAACAAATAAAAACAATTAAAATACCAGCCCTTCCCTGGCTTTCCAAACCTAGGAGTGGAAAATCCATGAAAAAGGGAAGAAATTATGTCGCCTGATATGGGATGCCTCAAGAGCTGAGAGATGATGGATCTGATTAGCCCATGAGGAAATAAGCACTGACGACACTGAAGAAACGGGTTAGAATAACTTCCTTCTACTACCCAGTTCTGCTACCGCGCATGGGATGAAACCGCGCTCTCCTTGGGCCTCAATTTCCCTCTCACGCTTTACAATCTGGCTCTCTCCTCATCTGTGCAGAGAAACCAATGTGCGCTCAGGAGCACACACAATTCTGCCTCAGCCCCCGCAGGTACTCCAGAGCCACCAAGAAGAGAAGGAAGACACTGCCCATTCCTCTCCCCGGGTACTTTCCCAGCCCTTCTCAGCGAACTCAGTGAGAAAGGCCCAATCAACCCATGCATCAAGACTTGAGCCGTGGTCCCCCAAAACTCCTGCTCACAGGACTCCAGGGACACGGACACAGCGCAGCCCACCGCTGACGCAATCCAGTAAGCACTATACCCCAGGACGAGACCCGAAAGTTCTAACCGAAACTTTGTCCCGCCAGGCTTTTAGGGTTTCCGGACCCTGGCCCCTTGGGCCACTTTGTGTCTGACTTCTCCGCGCCAGAATCACTTGAGCGAGAGGCGGGGACCTCGCCCTCCTCTCAGTTCATATGACGCCTCAGGAGCCCCCTCCCTTCCAGACTCACCTCTTGCTGAGAGGTCGGACCCTCACGGCCACCCGCACGTTCGCCATCCCTCGGCCTCAGCCCAAGCCTAGCAGGTCCGCCCAGCCGCAGCATCCCCAGCCCAACCCCAATTCCAGCCCCGCCCGCCCCACGCGCCTCACGGGACGGCCCCGCCCAATCGCGCGCAGTGAGCCCGCGAGGGTAGAGCCTGCGGAGCCTCAGCCAATCGTGAGTCCGGTGGGCGGGAGGTCGCCCGGCCCGGCCTGCCAAGCCCGCCTGGCTCCGCCCCGCCTCGCCCCGCCCACGCACCGCCCAACACAGCCCCGCCCAAGGGCGAATCTGTTCGACGAGGGCGAGGCCTGCCGCGTCTCAGCCAATCCTGAGCCATACAGGCCAGGCCCCACCTACCAGGAATTAGCTTTTGTTCTCGGACAGTGCTGTACAGAGTCAAGTAAACACGTTTAAGTTTCGGTTAACACCGACAGTTTACAACGAAATTTGCTAAATACTTGTAATCGCTGCGTTGCCCTGAGCTGTCAATTCTGTGCTTAAATTTTAGGGGCAGAAATGAAATGGCGAACAGTTCCCAGCGACATTTGCAGTTCCTAGCGAAGAACAGTGCTCTTGAAGAAGCACCCGGAGTGTGAAGTTTACAGTGCTAGTTGGCAAGCTTCTCTAGATTGTGATGGAACTTCGTGGCCACTCTGACAGTGTTTGTGATCGTGGAAAGAATGCTGTCAGTCCGAAATGGTTCATTAGTTCATCCAAGAAATAACTTGAATACCTACCAAGAGTCAGGTGCTCCGGTTCTTGCGGATACAGTCCCAGCTTTCGTGGAACTTAGAATCTACAGGGAAAGGAAAAGAGACAAATTATATAATTTGTCAGATGGAGCTGACTGCAATTTTTTTTTAAGCAGGGAAATGGTTTTGGGGTATGTAGAGGGAAAGGTACTTATATTATACAGGATCTTAAGGAAAGGCCTCACTGATAAGGTGACACTTAACTAGATTTGAAGAAAAGGAGGGGGCCATTCAAGTATTCATTTATTTAATAAATATTTTCTAAGCAAGCACCTATTATAACAGGCTTTGTTCTAAGTAGGAAGGATATAAGCAGTGAAGAAAACAGGCAAACCTCTGACCTCATGGAGCTTGGTGAGAGAAATTACCAATAAGCAAAACAATTTAAAATGTATATCAGAGATGTAAAATATGCATAAAGACAAAATATAAAGCAGAAGAGGAGATAGAAGAAAGTGAGTAGAGAAGGTGTTGAAATTTCAGATATGGCCAGGGAAGTATTTGCTGAGAAAGTGACATGAGAAAAATCTGAAGGAAAGAAAAGAATCCCGCTGTTATCTTGAAGGACAATTCCAGACACAGGGACCAGGCCAGTGTGAGGGCTCAGAACTTGGATGTAGCCTGGAACATTAGAAGGATGACAAGAAATTCAGTGGGGATAGAATGAAGTGACAGAGAGGGAGAGTCATAGAGGTAACATGAAACCACCATAAACTCTTTGAATTTTATTCTGGGTGAATTGGAAAACAATTGGAAAGTTTTAAGGAGAAAGCAAAATTATATGATTTATATCTTTAAAGGATTGCTCTGGCTGTTGTTTTGAGACTAGGCTGAGGAATGGGGAATGAGGAAAGCCCAACAGAGACCAGTTAGGAAGCTCTTTTAGTACTTCATGGTGATGTCAGGCATTTTGCAATAGCAGTTTACCTTTCCAGTCTCCTCTTTCTCATCTGTTTGAAAGTATTCTTCCCTAGAGTATTAGGACACAATTCAGATTCACCTGGAACCCTAGTCTTCTGAATGGCTTCTCTACTCACTGTGCTTTGCAGTGAAAATAATCACTGTTAGGAAAACCAGTATTGAGGTTCTTCAAAAAATTAAAAATAGAAATACCAAAGATCCCACTTCTGGGTAAAAATGGAAATGAAATGAAATCAGTATCTTGAAAATATACCTGCACCCGCAAGTTCATTGCAGCATTATTCACAATTAGCCAAGACATGGAAACAATTTAAATGTGCACCAAAAGATGGATAAAGAGGGGTATCTGCATGGCTCAGTCGGTTGAGCATCTGACTCTTAGTTTTGGCTCAGTCGTGATCCCAGAGTTGTGGGATTGAGAGAGATTCTCTCTCTCTCTCTCTCTCTCTCTCTCTCTGCCTCTCTCCCCTGCTCATGCTCTCTCTCTCTCTTTAAGAGAAGAAGAAGAAGAAGAAGAAGAAGAAGAAGAAGAAGAAGAAGAAGAAGATGACGACGACAGGGACACCTGGATGGCTCAGTTGGGTAAGTGGCTGACTTCAGCTCAGGTCATGATCTCACAGCTCATGAGTTCAAGTCCTGCTCCAGGCTTGGTTCTGACAGCCTGGAGCCTGCTTTGAATTCTGTGTCTCCCTCTCTCTCTGCCCCTCCCCAGCTTGCACTCTGTCTCTGTCTCTCTCAAAAATAAATAAACATAAAAAAAAGTTTTTTAAAGATGGATGGATAAAGAAAATACAGTGTATGTGTGTGTGTGTGTATGTGTGTGTGATGGAAAATTAATCAGCCATTTAAAAAAAAGGAAATCCTGGGGCGCCTGGGTGGCTCAGTCGGTTGAGTGTCCGACTTCGACTCAGGTCATGATCTCTCAGTCCGTGAGTTCGAGCCCCGCATCAGGCTCTGTGCTGACAGCTCAGAGCCTGGAGCCTGCTTCGGATTCCGTATCTCCCTCTCTCTGCCCCTTCCCCGCTCATGCTCTGTCTCTCTCTGTCTGTCAAAAATGAATAAACATAAAATGAAATAAAATAAAACAAAAGTAAAATAAAAACGTTTATTAAAAAAATAATAAAAAAATAAAACAAAAAACAAAAAAAGGAAATCCTGCCATTTGTGACAACACAGATGGGCATTATTCTAGGCAGAATAACTCAGAGAAAGATAAATCGTGTATGATCTCACTTTCATGTGGAATCTTAAAAAGCAAAACTTATTGAAACAGATTGGTGGTACCAGGGCTGGGGGTGGGAAAATGAGAATATGTTGGTCAAAGGGTACAAACTTCCAGATAGAAGTTCTGGGGATCTAATGTACAGTATAGTGACTATAGTTAACAATACTGTATTGTATACTTGAAAGTTGCTAGGACAGGCACCTAGCTGACTCAGTTGGTGGGTCATGTGACTCTTGATCTCAGGGTTGTGAGTTCCAGTCCCATGTTGGGGGTAGAGATTACTTAGAAAGAAGGAAAGAAAGAAAGAGAAAGAAAGAATGAAAGAAAGAAAGAAAGAGAAGAAAGAGAAAAAAGAAAGTTGCTAAGAGAATAAAATTTTATTTTACTTTAATTTTAGAGAGAGAGGAAGAAAGAGCACAAGTTGGGCAGAAGGGCAGAGGGTGAGAGAGAGAGAGAATCTTAAGCAGGCTCCACGCTCAGCATGGAGCCCAACATAGGGCTCCATTGCACAACTGAGATCATGACCTGAGACGAAACCAAGAGTCAGAGGCTTAATCAACTGAGCCACCCAGGCACCCTGAGAATAAATCTTAAGTGTTCTTACCACCACACACAAAAATAGTAATTATATGATAATATATATGGATATATTAACCAACCTTATTGTGGTAATCATTTCACAATGTAAATATGTTGTACACCTTAAACTTGCACAGTGTTAAATATGAATTGTATCCCAATAAATCTGAAAAAAGTATTGTTTTGTTAATATATTTCTATTTTCAGATTGGAGAAGTTGGCCTAATAATATTCTGTACTTTAAAAATTGTGTATAGTCGGGGCGCCTGGGTGGCTCAGTTGGTTAAGCGGCTGACTTCAGCTCAGGTCATGACCTCATGGTTTGTGAGTTCGAGCCCCGCGTCGGGCTCTGTGCTGACAGCTCAGAGCCTGGAGCCTGCTTCAGATTCTGTGTCTCCCTCTCTCTCTATCCCTCCCCCGCTCACACTATCTTTCTCTCTCTCTCAAAAATAAACATTAAAACAATTAAAAAAAATTGTGTATAGTCATAAATATTTCGATCTGGATTTTTAAAAGATAAGGACACTTTTTAAAGTTTATTTATTTTTAAGAGAGAAAGATAGCTAGCAGGAGGGGGGCAGAGAGAGAGAGAGTGAGAATCCCAAGCAGGCTCTGTGCCATCAGCATGGGTGCCCCAAATGGGGCTCCAACCCATGAACCATGACATCATGACCTGAGCTGAAATCAAGAGTCGGATATCAAACCTCCTGAGCCACCCAGCTGCCCAAGAACTTCTTTCTAACATAACCAGGGACATTAGTTCCTTAATACCATAAATATTCAGAATTTAAACTTCCCTTATTGTCTCCTAAAGTTATTCTTTTTAAACAATCTCTGGAGGTGCCTGGGTGGCTCAATTGGTTAAGCATCCAACTTTGGCTCAGGTCATGATCTCACAATTTGTGAATTTGAGTCCCACATCAGGCTCTCTGCTGTCAGCATGGAACCCACTTTAGATCCTTTGTCCCCCTCTCTCTCTGGCCCTCCCCTCTCATGTTCACCCTCTCTCTCTCTCTCAAAAATAAATATTAAAAAAATTAAAACAAAACATCTTTGAGTCAGGATCCAAATAAATTGGGTTGATATGTCATTTATTTGTTTGCTTGTTTGTTGCGAGGGGGGTGGGGCAGAAAGAAAGGGAGAGAGAGAATCCCAAGCAGGCTCCATGCTCAGCGCAGAGCCTGACGTAGAGCTTGATCCCACAACCCTGGGATCATGACCTGAGCCAAAATCAAGAGTCGGACGCTCAACCAACAGAGCCACCCAAGCACCCCTGGGCTGATAGGTCTTTTAATCTTTTATTCAGTAACTTCCTTGTTGTTCTCTTTCTCCCCTGGCATTAATTTGTTTAAAAAAAAAAAAAAAAAAAGGCCATTTTTCTGTAGATTTCCCACAGACTAGATTTTCCAAATTGATCCCTATGGTGATATTCAAATGTCTTCATTGTCTGTATTTCTGTAATTGGTAGTTCAATCCAGAACCTTAGTCAAATCAATCAGCACCTGTCTTTTTTTTTTTTAATTTTTTTTAACGTTTATTTATTTTTGAGACAGAGAGAGACAGAGCATAAACGGGGGAGGGTCAGAGAGAGGGAGACACAGAATCTGAAACAGGCTCCAGGCTCTGAGCTGTCAGCACAGAGCCCGACACGGGGCTCGAACTCACGGACCGCAAAATCATGACCTGAGCTGAAGTCGGCCGCTTAACCGACTGAGCCACCCAGGCGCCCCAAGCACCTTTTCTTTTTGTGGTATTTGTAATCGCTAATGATGATCCTTTGAGCTCTCAGGTCATCAATTCACTAGGGGTTTAAATGTTCTGGACCTAATTTCCAATGTGTGTGGTGGAGTGGGGGTGCCTCCCTCCCCCCACCAAGCAATTCTCCAACACCAGCTGGGTGTCTTACAATTCAATTCAATTCTGACACTATCTCCCCAGAGATAGCAACAGATTCCAAGGGTTAGGGGCTCAGTCTCATAAGACTGCCCTCCACTTCCAATGCCAATCACAACCCCAGGTTATTATCTAGATGTGCTTCTGACCCACTGGCTACAGAATGGAGGTTCCCACAATGCCTTCCTGTATTCAATTAATTTCTAGACTGGCCTTCAGATGTTAGTCAAAGGTCCAGGTTGTTACCTATACTTCTGACATAGTGGGCATAAATCAGAAGTTCACATGAGCCCCTCCTTAGGTTCAACTAATCTGCTAGAGCAGCTCTCAAAACTCAAGAAACCCATTTACTCACTATATTATCAGTTTATTACAAAGAATATTAAAGGATACAGGTCAACAACCAGATGAAGGGATACATAGGGTGAGGTCCCAAACAAAGGAGCTTCTGTCCTCATGGAGTTCAAGACCCAGCATGGTGGCATGTGGTAAGGGTTCTGGTTCTCCAATCTGGAAAGTCTTGGAACACCATCCTTTCGGGGCTTTATGAAAGATTCATTACAAGGGCATGATTGATTAAATAACTGACTATTGGCAATTGATTTAGTTCCAGCCCTCCTTCCTCCCTAGAGTTGAGGGAGGTAGGAAAGTCCTAACCCTCTATTCACATAGTTGGTTCTCCTGGCAACCAGCCCTCATCTCTAAGTGGGGTCAAAAAGTCACCTCATTATAGGGGAGCCTGGATGGCTTAGTCAGTTAAGCATCAGACTTCAGCTCAGGTCATGATCTCACAGTTCATGAGTTTGAGCCCTGCATCAGGCTCCTTGCTGATAATGCAGACCCTGTTTGGGATTCTGTCTCTTCCTCTCCTTCTCTCTCTGGTCTTCCCCAACTCTCTGTCTCTCTCTTAAAATAGATAAATAAACTTTTAAAAAAGTCATTTGTCCTGGGGCACTTGGTTGGCTCAGACAGTTAAGCATCTAAATTTCAGGGCAGTAGCTCTAAATTTCGGGTTAGTCGGGTCAGGACTAACAGAACAGAGCCTGCTTGGGATTCTTCCTCTCTCTCTGGCCCCCCCCAACTCATGCTCACTCTCTCTCTCTCTCAAAATAAATAAACTTAAAAAAAATCACTTGGGGTGCCTGGGTGGCTTAGTTGGTTAAGCGACCAACTTTGGCTCAGGTTTGTGGTTTTTGGCTTGTGGTTTGTGAGTTCGAGCCCTGAACTGGGCTCTGTGCTGACAGGTCAGAGCTGGAGTCTGCTTCAGATTCTGTCTCCCTCTCTCTCTGCCCATCTCCTGCTTGCACTCTGTCTCTCTCTCTCAAATACAAATAAACATTAAGTTATTACAAAAATAAAAAAATTAATTAATTAATTTTAAAAATCACCTCATTACCAAACAAGTGACACCTTTAAAGGTCACATCACTTAGAAAATTCCAAGGATTTTAGGAGCTCTGTGACAGAAATGGGATGAAGACCATTATACATATTTCTTATTGTAAGTCACAATATTACAGGGTTGCAAAGTGATGATACTCTAATTTTATCATTTCTTTTTTTTTTTTTAGAGAGAGAGAGAGTGCACGAGTGTGGGAGCGGGACAAAGGGAGAGAGAGACAGAGAGAGAATCCCAAGCAGGGGCCACTCTCAGCACACAAACCCACATGGGGCTTGATCCCACAACCCTGGGATCATGACCTGAGCCAAAATCAAGAGTCAGATGCTCCACTGACTGACCCACCCAAGCACCCTTACCATTCTTCATTTATGAGTTGAAATACTTCTATACAGAGCAACTTTTCCTCATCAACTATTTGGTTACCCTGAGGTACAGTTTATTTAGCAAAGACAGGACAAATGCTTGATTGTTTCAATTACCAGTTTTCAAAATAAGTTGGTTCCCTAGCACTTCTCAAGGTGGTTAATGATTTGTTTTTATTATTTTTATATATTCATGAATTTAAGCATATTTGATTTGCTTCAGTCTATTGTACTTACTAGTATTGATAGCCAAATCATCTCAACTTTGGCCAGTGGGAGCCTCACTGACTTCTGACTCGGCTCGAGTAGTTTTTGATAGCTTCCTTTATTTCTGATATGACAAGAAGTTCCAGGTTTATTTTAAACATTTCCCACTCTATTTAAAAAAAATTTTTTTTAATGTTTATTTATTTTTGAGAGACACAGTAACAGAGTGAGAGCAGGGGAGGGGCAGAGAGAGAGGGAGACACAGAATCCAAAGCAGGCTCCAGGCGCTGGGCTATCAGCACAGAGCCCAACATGGGGCTTGAACCCACGAACTGTGAGATCATGACCTGAGCCAAAGCTGGATGCTTAACCGACTGAGCCACCCAGATGCCCCAACATTTCCCACTCTGAATGTGATGTCAGCCATTTCTTTAAGAATTTCTGATTCCTTTATGCCTCTATTATTCATTTATTTACCATTTTATTTTTATTTCTATTTTTTTATGTTTTTATTTTATTTTTGAGAGAGAGAGATAGAGTGTGAGTTGGGGAGGGGCATAGAGAAAGGGAGACACAGGATCTGAAGCAGGCTCCAGGCTCTAAGCTGTCGGCACAGAACCTAATGTGGGGCTCAAAACCAGGGACCTTGAGATCCTGACCTGAGCTGAAGTCGGACGGTTAACCAGCTGAGCCACCCAGGTGCCCCTATTTATTTTTTATTTAAAAAAGTTTTTAATTGAGGTAAAATTGACATACAACATTATATTAGTTTATCTTAGGCCACAAAACAAGTCATAATACATTTAAGAGGATATCAAGCAATGTTTTCAACCATAACAGTAAGAAACTAGAAATCAGCGGCACCTGTGTGCCTCAGTTGGTTAAGCGTCTGACTTCAGCTCAGTCAGGATCTCAAGGTTCATGAGTTTGAGCCCCGCATTGGGCTCTGTGCTGACAGCTCAGGGCCTGAAGCCTGCTTCGGATTCTGTACAGGTCTCATTCTCTCTCTGCCCCTCCCCTGCTTGTGCTCTGTCTCTCTCTCTCTCTCTGTAAAAACAGTAAATAAAAATTAAAAAAAAAAAAAGAAACTAGAAATCAAATACAAGAATAAAAACCAGAAAACTCACAAGTATGTGGAGATTAAGCAACATACTGCTGAACAAACAGTGAGTCAAAGAAAAAATCGGGGTGGCTCAGTTGTTAAGCATCTCACTTTGACTCAGGTCATGATCTCATGGCTCATGAGTGAGTTCGAGTCCCATGGGTGAACCCCACTTCTCTCTCTCTCTCTGCCCCTCACTCAATTGTGCCTTCTCTCTTTCTCAAAAAAAAAAAAAAATAAGAGGAGGAAAAAATACCATGAGACAAATGAAAATGGAAACACAACATACTAAAATTTATGGGATGCAGCAAAGCAATTTTAAGAGGGAAACTCATAGAAATAAATGCCTATCTCAAGAAACAAGAAAAATATCAAATAAATAATGTAGCTTTATACCTCAATGAACCGGAAAAAAAGGACAAAGTCCAAAGTTAAAGGAAGGCAGTAACAAATATCAGAGCAGAAATAAACAAAATAGAGACCAAAAAGACAATAGAAAAGATCAATGAAACTAAGATTTGGTTCTTTGAAAAGACAAACAAAACTGACAAACTTTTCGCTAGATTCACCAAGATAAAAAGAGAGATCAAACAAAATCAGAAATGAAAGAAGAGACATTAAAACAGATAACAGAGAAAAACAAAGGATCATAAGAGACTACTATGAATAATTATATGCTAACAAATTTGATGACCTAGGAAATAAAATAAATTCCTAGAAACATACAAACTACTTCATGAATCATGAAGAAATAGAAAATCTGAACAGACTGATTACTAATAAGGAGATTGAATCTGTAATAAAAAACCTTTTAGGGGCACTTGGCTGGCTCAGTTGCAGGAACATGTGACTCTTGATCTCTGGGTCATGAGTTTGAGCCCCACATTGGGTGTAGAAATTACCTAAATTAAAACTTAAAAACAAAGAAACAAAGAAACCTTCCAACAAACAAAAGTTCAGGACCCAGCAGCTTCACTGGTGAATTCTACCAAACATTCAAAGAATTAATACCAATCCTTCCCAAATTCTTCCAAAAAATAGAAGAGGGAACCCTCCCAAACTCATTTTACCAGGTCAGCATTACCCTAATACCAAAACCATTAGAGGATGCCATTAGAAAATTACAAGCCAGTATCCCTGATGAATATATTTTCAAAAACCCTCAACAAAATATTAGCAAACCAAACTCAAGAGTACCTTAAAAGGATTACACCCCATAATCAAATGGGATTTATTCCAGGGATTCAGGGATGGCTCAACATCTGCAAATCAATTGAAAATTAAAATCAGGGGCACCTAGGGGCACCTGGGTGTCTCATTTGGTCAAGCAGCCAATTTTGGCTCAAGTCATGATCTCACGGTTTGTGAGTTTGAGCCCCGTGTCGGGTTCTGTGCTGACAAGTCAGAGCCTGGAGCCTGCTTCAGATTCTGTGTCTCCCTCTCTCTCTGCCCCTCCCCTGCTTGTGCTCTCTCTCCATCTCTCAAAAAATAAACATTAAAAAAAAATTGTTAAAATCAGGGGCGCCTGGGTGGCTCAGTTGGTTAAGTGTCTGACTTCTGCTCAGGTCATGATTTCTCAGTTTGTGAGTTTGAGCCCCACATTGAGCTCTGAGCTATTAGTGCAGAGCTTGCTTCGGATCCTCTATCTCCTCTCTCTCTCTGCCCCCACCCCCCACTCACTCACTCATTTTCTCTCTCTAATAAAAATAAACATTTCTTAAAAAATTAAAATCATATGATCAAGGGCACCTGGCTGGCTTAGTTGGTTAAGTGTTCTACTCTTGATTTTGGCTCAGGTCATGATCTCATAGTTTGAGAAATTGAGCCCACATCTAGCTCTGCACTGACAGTGTGGAATCTGCTTGGGATTCTCTTTCCCTCTTTCTCTGCCTCTCCCCCACTCATTCATTCTCTCTCTCTCTCTCTCTCTCTCCCAAAATAAACTCAAAAAAAGTCAAATGATCATCTCAATAGATGTAGGAAAAGCATTTGACAAAATTCAACATCTGTTTATGATAAAAACTCTCAACAAAGTGCATATAGAAGGAACATACCTCAACATAATAAAGGACATATATGACAAGCCCACAGGTAACATCATACTCCACAGTAAAAAGCTGAAAGCTTTTCTCTAAGATAGGGAATAAGGCAAAGATGTCCACTCTCGCCACTTTTACTCAACATAGTATTGGAAGTCCTAGCCATAGCAACTTGGCAAGAAAAAGAAATAAAAGGCATCCAAATTGGAAAGGAAGAAGTAAAACTGTCACTAATTGCAGACGATATATTATACATAGAAAACGCTAAAGATTCCACCAAAAAAACATTAGAACCAATAAAAGAATTCAGTAAAGTTTCAGGATATAAAATCAATATATAAAAATCTGCTGCATTTCTTTTTTTTTTTTTTTTGACGTTTATTTTTGAGACAGAGAGAGACAGAGCATGAACGGGGGAGGGGCAGAGAGAGAGGGAGACACAGAATCGGAAACAGGCTCCAGGCTCTGATCCATCAGCCCAGAGCCTGATGCGGGGCTTGAACTCACGGACTGTGAGATCGTGACCTGAGCTGAAGTCGGACGCTTAACCGACTGAGCCACCCAGGCACCCCTCTGCTGCATTTCTATACACTAATAATGAACTAACAGAGAAATTAAGAAAGCAGTTCCATTTACAATTCATCAAAAAGAATAAAATGCCTGGGAATAAATTGAACAAGGAGGTGAAAGACCTATACATTGAAAACTGTAAGACATCAATAAAAGAGATTGAAAAAGACAAAGGGAAAGATATTCAGTGTTCATGATTGGAAGAATGAAGATTGTCAAAATGTTCATACTGCCCAAAACAATCCGCAGATTCAATGCCATCCTTATCAAAATTCCAATGGCATTTTTCACAGATATAGAAGAAACAGTTCTAAAATGTATATGGAGCCAGAAAATTGTCTTACAAAGCTATAGTAATCAGAACAGTACGGTAGTGGCATAAAGAGACACATGGATCAATGAAACAGTACAGAGAGCCCAGAAAAAACTGCATGCATTATAGTCAATTAATTTACTACATGAAGCCATGAGTATACAATGGGGGAAAGGACAGTATCCTAAATAAATGGTAGGAAAACTGGACAGCCACATGGCAAAGAATGAAACTGAATGAAAAGAATGAAACTTCAGGGGACCCAGAAGGGCCTTTTTAGGTAAGTTCCATACCCAATTCTTATTTGTTTGTTTGTTTAATTTAGTGTCTGAAGGAATAAAAAGATAGCCTGGAAAGGGAAATGCCAGTTACCAAAGTCATCTACACTTTTGGTTAAATCTAATAACACCAAGGACTTTCACTTATCATTATGTACTAGGAACTGATTGTTTTCCATGTATCATCTTACTTAATCTTCCCAATAATCCATGAAGTAGGCACTATTATCTCCATTTTTGAGAAAAGGAAATTGAGACTTCTGTTTTAAAAAGTTGCAAAGAACATACGGCTAGTGGTGCAACCTCAACTGAAAACCAGGTCTAATTCTAAAGCCTTTGCTATTACTCTCCATGCTGTAGTAGCTAAAGACAAGCCCCATCTCTAGGTCTCCTTAACTGGGGAGTGGAGATGGAGAGAGGAATATAAGATTAATGAGTTTGGGGAGAAAAGCCAATTCAGATTGCTGATATCCTATTCCATGATTCCCACTTATGTTCAGGTATTTTACAGAAAGCCTTCCAAACAGCAAAGTTTTTCAAGTAGATTCTCATTTTCTAAAATTATTTTTAAATGTTTTAAAAACATTTTTTTATTTTTATTTTTTTAGTTTATTTATTTTGAGAGAGAGAGCAGGGAAGGGGCAGAGAGAGAGGGAGTAAGAGAGAATCCCAAACGGGCTGTACACTGTCAGTGTAGAGCCCAATGAAGGCCTCAAACTCATGAACTACAAGATCATGACTTGAGCTGAAAACAAGAGTTGGATGCTTAACCGACTGAGCTACCCAAGTGCCCCTTTATTTTATTGTTAAATGTTTATTTATTTTTGAGAGAGTGCAAGCAGGGGAGGGTCAGAGGGGGACAGAGGATCTGAAGAGGTCTCTATGCTGACAGTAGTGAGCCTGATGTGGGACTCAAATTCAGGAACCACGAGATCATGACCTGAGCCAAAGTAGAACACTCAACTAACTGAGCCACCCAGGTGGCTCATTATATTTCATTATTTTAGTTTAATTTAATTTAATTTAATTTAATCTTATAGAAAGAGCATGTGTGGGGGAGAGTGGCAGAGGAAAACAGAGATAGAATCCCAAGAGGGTTCCATGCTCAGCAGGGAGCCCAAAGAGGGGCTGGATCCCAGGACCCTGGGATCATGACTGAGCAGAAATCAAGTGTTGGACACTTAACCAGCTGAACCACCCAGATGCCCCTTAATTTTTTTTTATTTATTTTCTTTAGTAAGCTCTACACCCAATATGGGGCTCAAACTTAAACCCCGAGTTTAAGAGTCACAAGCTCTTCCGACTGAGACAGTCAGGTGCCCTCAAGTAAATTCTCATTGATCAAGGTAAATTTTTATGTCTCACAAAAGCTAAGATTCAGAAAAGAAAATACACATTACAGAAAAATTTATCAGCAACTACTGATAAAAAATAAGTATATGTTACTATCTCTAGGTAAAATAATTTCTGGTTAAGAAAATGTATTCAGGGGGTACTTGGGTGGCTCAGTTGGAGGAGCTTATGACTCTTGATCTCAGACTTGTGAGTTCAAGCCCCACATTGGGTGTAAAGATTACTTAAATAAAAAGCTAAAAAAAAAAAAAAAAGGAAGAAACAAAGCATATTCAGACAGATTAAGTGCAGGGGCTTTTTGAAAATGTAATCTCACTTCAACTTTTAGAAAATGAATGGATTTTCACTTTTTCTAGCCTTCCACATTAAGAAAATAAAATGGTTTTGGGTACCTGGTTGGATCAGTCGGTTAAGTGTCAGACTTGATTTCAGCTCAGGTCATGATCTCACAGTTCTTGAGTTTGAGCCCCCATCTGGCTCTGAGCTGACAGCACAGAGTCTGCTTGGGATTCTCTCTCCCTGCCTCTCTCTGCCCCTCTCCAGCTCACTCTCAAATAAGTAAATAAATAAATAAATAAATAATAAAAAACCTTAAAAAAAGAAAATAAAGTGGTTCAAAGTCTTGAGTAAGATATTTGAGTCCTATTTCATTATCTTAAATTCTGGTATAGCAACTTAAGAGGTCTAAAAAATTAGCCTCCCAGGAAAAGTTGATAAGCTGATCATGGGATTCCTGCTCTTACCATATCCTAATGGAAATCTTTTCTTACAAACACTTGTGGTGGTTTTTTTTGTTTTGTTTTTTGTTTTTCCAAAGGAGAAGGGAAAATTTAACTTGGAAATGGGGGAAAAAGGAAAAAGGCACAATTAGAAGACTTCTAGAATGTGTTGTTTATCTTGACTTATACCATTTTTTTGGTAAATTCAATCATATTAGATTTTACCTGAATGTGGAATAAATTTGTTATGTAAATTCATTTGTTTTAGACATTTTAGGAATAGCTATGTTAATTAGTTTTATTAACATGTCAACTCCATTGTATTTTGCATGTCAAGGAACCCTTTGGGTTTTTTTATTCCTGACTTTATTAAAGGTTTGAGAAGACAACAGGTATCAGTCTGACAGTCATAGATCACAGGAAGGAGTAAATAAGAGAAATGCTAGAAAAATCAAGCAGCATCTCAATTCTTCAGAATAGTCTTCACAGAATGGCATCATTATAATGCTGGAAATGAATTCACAAATTTCACACACCTTAGTGCTGGTTCACAAGCTCCTCAGGTGTTTTCCAGGTACAGCCTAAAATTGGCCCCTGTATTTGTTGGGCAGTATGGGACTGAAGAGACACTGGCCCCTCCAGGTTGGTAGGTCGCAGATTTAATAAGCAAGGGAACTTACATACGAGGCTTGTCTTCAGAAGTTACAAGATGAGTAGGTCTCCAAATCCTTCCACAAAATCTCAGGTTCTATGTAGAGGCCTTAACTGGGTTCAATCATGTATACCGTCCAGATATTCTCAGCACCACATTATCTCAAGGTTATGTCCTTGGGGGCACTTTCTGGGAGTGGGGAAAACAAGTAGAACCCACATTCCAAGAATAGGGAAGTGGGTGAGGAGCTTCGCAGTCGGTGAGTTCAAGCCCCTCGTCGGGCTCTGGGCTGATGGCTCAGAGCCTGGAGCCTGCTTCCGATTCTGTGTCTCCCTCTCTCTCTGCCCCTCCCCCGTTCATGCTCTGTCTCTCTCTGTCTCAAAAATAAATAAACGTTAATAAATAAATAAAGTAGACCTCGCTCTTACCTCAAGTTTTTGAGTCAGATAACCTATTGGCCTATACTTTATGTATTTTTTTTTTTTTTTGAGAGAGAGAGAGACAGGGTGCAAGTGAGTGAGGAGCAGAAAGAGAGAGAGAAGAGAATCCCACAAGGGGCAGAGACAGAGAGGGAGAGAGAGAAGTGGGCTCACCCAAAGCAAGACTTGAACTCAGGAACTGTGAGATCATGACATGAGCTGAGGTTACATGCTTAACCGACTGAGCCACCCAGGCACCCTATATGCCTATACTTTAAATGTAGACACTACAGAGAACCTATCACAAGATTCAGACAAGGGCCACAAAATTTTAGCTAGAAATTACAGGTTCATTTTTTTTTAATTTTGAAAAAGACACACTAGACAAAACAACCAGGCATATCAATTTTTGTTTACACACACACACACACACAGGAAATCACATGAAGAAGAAACATAGTAAGATCTTTGAAAACAAGGCTGCTCTTGAACAAATTTCTGATGAAATACAAAACCTTGTTTAAGTGTCTAGGAAACGTTAATGTTCAAGATATTACGACCACTCTTCTATATCCCATTTGCAAAAGTAGCAAAATAGGCTTCAAAACATGATCCTGGGTTGTTCTGGCAGTTTTTTGGCAAGAATCCTGCTTCCTTATGAACAAGTACTTTGCTCAGTCACTGTGTTGAGGTCTTCTTGTTAAGGAGTATGATGAATATTAAGGATCAGTGAACCCTGGTGATACAGAGAATGCAACAGCATAAAAATACTGATGCTTACATCTTTTTTTAAAGCAAAAGAAACCACCTGTGGCTTAGTATTAGCAAGTATTATTATGCCACTCTCTTTTTTATATGTACAATAATCTCAAGCAAAATATGTGAGCATTTTGTAAGGGAAACTTCTAAAAGTTTTAGATAACAGGGCTTTTTCTATTCTTTGTTCTATCTTCCTTCTTTGCCTATTCATAAGGCTACCAGAAGTTTCTTCATGTCTCAGGGTCTTGAACACCTCCCCCCCTCAGGTTTGATACGTGTGGAAGATTCGTAGGATTCAGCATATCATTGCATCCATGGCTATGATTTATTACAACAAAAGCACACAGAGTAAAACAGCAAAGGGAAAAGGTGCATGGGGCAAAGTCCAGGGGAAATCAGGTACAACCTTCCAGAGTCCTCTGCTAGTTGAGTCACACAGGATGTGCTTAATTCTCCCAGCAACCAAGGCAGAACATGTGTGAAATGTTGTCTTTCATGGAAGCTCATTAGAAATGCAATGCCCAGGGTTATTTTCATGTGCTGGCCATATGTACTTTCTGCTTAGCATGTACCAAAATTCTAGACTCCCAGAAGGAAAGGTGGTCAGCACAAACCACATTGTACAGGGGCACCTGGGTGGCTCAGTCGGTTAAGCATCTAACTTTAGCTCAGGTCATGATTTCACAGTTTTTGAGTTTGAGTACTGCTTCAGACTCTGTGCTGACAGCTCAGAGCCTGGAGCTTGCTTGGATTCTGTGTCTCCTTCTTTGTCTGCCCCTCCCCACCTCGTGCTCCTTCTTTCTCTCAAAAGAAAAAGCATTAAAAAAAAAAAAAAATAAGACCCCCACCAAAAACCACACTGTACAAACACTTCAGTCATAGCGAGCAACTCTTATTAGTGAGATTGGGAATGGAAGGAACCCTCCTGAAATCTTAAGTTCCCAGAAGCCAGCCAAGCAGGCTTTATAAGCAGGCCTTTCATAAGCCTGCTACATTTGCTCTTTTGTATGCACTTAGTAACTTTCCCACAGGAAAAATCAACATACGTTCAGATGCAAGAAGACTCTTCTAATTCAGAAACAAACATTTACAAAGATATAATAGGGACACCTGGGTGGCTTAGTCAGTTAGGTGTCCGACTCTTGATTTTGGCTTGAGTCATGATCCGTGTTGGGCTCTGCACTGACAGTGCGGAGTCTGCTTGGGATTCTCTCTCTCCCTCTCTCTCTCTGCCTCTCCTCTACTTGTGCTCTCTCTCAAAATAAATAAACTTTAAAAAATAATAAAAAATAAAAAGAAGACATAAAAGGGTCCACTGAGTGAGATATAGCTAAGGCACTCATGTTAATAAATTGTCATAGTTGTATTTGATCTTCAAGAGTTTTACTGTAAAGTAGAATGAAAATATATGAAAAACAAAGGAAAACTCAATTTGGTCTTAATGAAGTTGGAATCTTAGTGCTTTTCAATACAAAGAGGGCTCTTTCAGTATTGCTAGCAGCAGAGCTTATGAATGCCCATATTACATACAACTGGCTAGAAACAGACTTTGCATGACTACATGTAATTAAGCAAAAATAAACCATTGACAATCACTTGGCATTAACAGTTTGGATATGAACTTTAGAAGTAAAAGGTAAAGATGGCATTATAGCATCATGTTTATGAAGATAATTTTCTTCAGCTAGTATTTTGGGGATACAAGAGGAAACTTCCTTTTGTTGTTCTTGCCACTTGAGTATATTCTCTGCCAGTTCTTCTGTCTCAGTCACCAAAATATCCATTTGTGCTAAAGCCTTGCTCTGTAACATTTGAAAGAAGGGGAAAACAGGAGAAATTACATCTGTCATCAATACATCAGTATTATATCATAAATGGTTATGATAACAAAAGTTTACACCGGACAATTTCTAGCCCCTTAATACAAAGGCTTCTTAAAATTGTGCTCTCCTCATCTATTACAGCACACGTGTTTTCTTTGTGAGTTCATTTCTCTTTTGTCTTCAATTATCACTTCAAAGCAGATGACCCACAATCTATATTGTAAAACTTATCTCCTTCCTAAAATTCAGTCCTATACTTCAGCTTATTGAAAATCTCCACCTCAATGTACATTTAAGAACGCAATTTAACTGCAGTTCAACAATGATTAAAGGTTTTCTCTCTGTGCAAGGCATGTCAGAAAACAAACTCATTAGCTTTTTTGATTTCTTGCTCCTATTCACCCTGGAGTCACCAAGGCTAGATACTTTATTACCTTGGATGTGTCCCTTGTCCAAAGAGTAGACACATTCTAGGAATGTGACATCCCAAATCTCAAAATCTACATAATCCTTTGTTTATCTATGCTTTAAATCTTTTATCTGAATGCCTGTATTTATTCTCCAAGTTTCTCTGCCATTGGTTCCTCTGCACAGTCCTCTAACCTACAGCTTTAATGTGCACAGAAAACACCTGAGGAACTTATAAACCGTGGATTCAGATTCTGAAGGTCTAAGGTGAACGAAGCCTTCAAATCTGCATTTCTAACAAGGTTTTAGGTGATGCTGATGCTGTCTGCGTATACTTTGTGAGACTCCATCTATTCTATCCAATATTTTCTCTATTAAGGTATAATTCTGATCAAGTCACTTCTCTGTGTCCTTCTCTAAAAAACAAAACAAAAAAACTATTTAAACTGTTGACTGTTCCCCAGTACTCAGATAGTAAAGTCTAAACTTCTTAGTCTGGTTTTCAAAGCATTCCATAAACTAACCCTGAATTAATCTCCCTTTCAATACCTTTATGTATCAGCCAAAGTGGAGTACCACTCTTGCCCCAAACTACCAGTGCTAATTTTCATATCTTTCTTCACACTGCTGCTTTGGCCCATACTATTCTTTCTGATGCAAAATTCACTGATTCTTCAGGTCACTACTAACTACTATGTAAAACTTTATTAAAATATTCTTACCCCACTCTACTCCCAATCTCCCTAAAGTACAAGCAATCCCTCCCTTTTCTTTGCTTAATAGACAGCATCTTCTTTATAATTCTCTGCTGTATTCATGGCACAAAAGTAGTATTTTAAAGTAGAAAATATCCTACAGGTTTCTCACTAAATCTTGAGAATTTGGGAGCAGGGATTGGTTATATCTGTTTATCTCTCCTAACACCTATAGCAAAGCCCCTAGCACAATAAAAACAACACATATTTATTAAATATTGGAATTTTGGAATAAAACACTGTAAAATGACTTCTAAAAAAGCTTTAAAAAAAGAGAGAGAGAAAGCATCTTAATTAAAAAAAATAATTCATTCAAGGGTGTCTGGGTGGCTTAGTCGGTTAAACATCGACTTTGGCTCAGATCATGATCTCGGGGTTTGTGGATTTGAGCTCTGCATCGGGCTCTGTGCTGACAGCTCAGAGCCTGGAGCCTGCTTTGTATTCTGTGTCTCCTTTGCTCTCTGCCCCTCCCCCCACCTCAAAAATAAATAAGCATTAAAAAAAAAATTCATTCAGAGTATTAGCCATCAAAAAGTTAAACAAAGAGATCACACTTTTGAGCTTCTACTATAAAAGAACTAAAGAGCCAAATGCAATATAAAGTAGTTGAGGTACTTAAATGCTACTGTTAATACTCACCATTTTCTTTAGATTTTCATCTAAATGAGGGATATTTCTAATTGTTTCAAGATGGTTTTCTAATCTTTCAATGAAAGTCACTGCCAACTCCAGCAAATGTACCATGTATCTGAAAGAGGGAGAAAAAAGTCAACTATTTTCTTTTTAGTTATTTTGTGTCCCCCCTTTCCCTTTAATTAGGATTTTTAATAAAAGAGAATTACAAGCAACCCAGTGAGCCAATAATAACTGTTCTGTATTCATGGAAATACCAGTGATAAAAATGTCACTTTCACTTTAAGCAGAAATTAACTTGTCATCCAAACAGAAAAACAGAGACAACACTAATCCAATCTGGTACCCAACCTAATAGACAAAACTTAATGTTAATCATTTTCTCATATAAGTAAAGAAATTTCCCTAGATTAAATCTCATTCCATTTCAATCTACTCATTTTCAGTGAAGGGTGAAGACAATAAGGATAAATGTACTTGATTGAAACAGGCTACACGTAAAACCACTTTGAATCTTTGCATTTGCAAAATGCTTTAAAATCATTACTTACTTTTTCTGATATAATATACAATATACACATTAATGGTATTTTACTGTACCGAATAGATACTGAATATACCCTCATGAATGGAATTTTTATATTTATTCTTTTACCACAAGATAAAAAAATCCGACACTTTTTTTTTTAATGTTTATTTATTTTTGAGACAGAGAGAGACAGAGCATGAACGGGGGAGGGTCAGAGAGAGAGGGAGACACAGAATCTGAAACAGGCTCCAGGCTCTGAGCCATCAGCACAGAGCCTGACGCGGGGCTTGAACTCATGAACCGCGAAATCATGACCTGGGCCGAAGTCGGACACTTAACCGACTGAGCCACCCAGGTGCCCCAAAAATCTGACACTTAAGAGAGGTACTATTGACTTGCTTGGGCTTATCCAATAAGGCACAGGTGGAGAAAGTTATCAGTCAGATCCCCAGATGTTTGCTTCTTTACTGTTATTTATGATTATACTTGCAATACTCTTATGGGGAGAAGAGCAACAGAAAGCATGCCCATTCTATGGATTGGGAAACGGAGGCTTAAACAAATCATTTGCACAAGGCTTTGAAGCCTACAAACAGCGGAAATGAGATCAGACTTTTTTAAATTAGAAAGTGACTTTTCTAATTTCTTTCTTAAAGTCATTATCATCATTCCTAAAACACAGTGGGCAAAAGGAATGCCTTTCTCTTCACCACAGCTTAACTGTTTAAAAGCAAAAGGTTTTCTTTCTGGTTAAAGTTAATAATAATAATTAATGTTAACAGATACAATCACTAATATATTGTTTAATGAATTAATCTATGAAACAACTACTCAACATAAAATGCCCTCAGGAAACATGTGTAACTATTAATTTCTACTTTTTAAAAAAAAAAGAGTTTATTTATTTATTTTGAGAGAGACAGAGACAGTGCAAGTGGGGGAGGGTCAGAGAGAGAGGGAGAGAGAGGATCCCAAGCAGACTGTCAGCAGAGTCTGACACTCAACCAACTCAGTCACCCAGGTGCCCCTAATTTCTACTTTTTAGTTTAACCTGTGATAAACAGCTTCAATAGGCAAGTTTTCCTGGCACATGGGTTTCAACAGTCTTTGCCGCAGGGACCTCTTTTCTTTTAGCACCGCTTCCAAATGATTATTCATGTTTTGCAGAGCATTACACTTCTGAGCTACATAAACCAGAAACATTAATTATAGTTAGCAATATAATATGACAAGTAAGTTTTAAAAATCACTAATAATTCTTTGCTTTGATCTGACTCTACCAATGTCGAAAATTAACCCATTTCCCTCCTAAATATCTCCCCTTTGCTATCTGTAATGCCCAAACCAGTTTACTTTCAACGATTTTCTCTTACTTTGCTGACAACCAAATCCAGTGCTAAATTCTTTGTCTGCATTGTTTAACTCTACTCCTAGTTTAGTTTTTATAGCCTGCCCCGTATTCTTCACATAAAATCTCTTTTCTCATCTTGGCCTCTAATATATCTTTTTAAAGTTTTATTTATTTATTTTATTTATTTGAGAGAGAGAGAGAGTGAAAGTAGGGAAGGGGCATAGAGAGAAGCTAAGAGAGAACCCCAAGCACTGACAGCCTCGATCTTGCCATGGGGCTTGATTCCACAACCCTGGGGATCATGACCTGAACCAAAATCAAGAGTCAGGCGCTCAACCGACTGAGCCATCCAGGCACCCCTCTGCCTCTGATATTGTACATTCATATTAAAACACAAACATTTCTCTTACAAGCTATTTCTGATTATTTCAATATTTTGCCCAGAATTCAGTTAATGGCTGCCAAATGCCTCTTTTTTCAAATTTTTTTTTTGAAAAAATTTTAAACTTACAGAAAAGTTTCATTGAACTCCCACATACATTTCACCCAGACTCACCAACTGTTAACATTTAGCTACATTTTTATTTCTTCTTTCTCCACATACCCATACGTGTATTTTTGCTGATCCATTTAAGAGTAAGTTGTAGAGGGATGCCTGGGTGGCTCAGTCAGTCAAGCATTGGACTCTTGATCTCGTCTCAGGTCATGATCTCGTCTCAGGTCATGATCTCACGGTTAGTGAGTTTGAGTCCCACGTCGGGCTCTGCACTGAAGACATGGAACCTGCTTGGGGATCTCTCTCTCTCTCTCTCTCTCTCTCTCTCTCTCCCCTCCCCTCCCCTGCTCTCTTGCTCTCTCTCTCAAAATAAATAAACTTAAAAAGAAGAATAGGGGTGCCTGGGTGGCTCAGTCAGTTAAGTGCCTGACTGGCTCAGGTCATGATCTCACAGTTCCTGGGATTGAACCCTGTGTCAGGCTCTGTGCTGACAGCTGGGAGCCTGGAGCCTGCCTCAGATTCTGTGTCTCCTTTTCTCTCTGCCCCTCCCAGACTTACTCTCTGTCTCTCAAAAATGAATAAAGGTTAAAAAAAAAAAAAAAAAGAGTCAATTGTAGATATCATGAACTTTTACCCCTAAAACTTGAGCATGTATTTCCCCAAATAGCATTCTCTTATGTAATCACAAGTGTCAAATTCAGAAAATTTAACATTTTTATAATACCACCAATATATAATATAGTCTATATTGACACATCATCACCAAGTAACTCAATAATGTCCCTTAGAGCAAAAAAAAATTTTTAAGTTTATTTATTTTGAGAGAGAGAGAGAGAGAGAGAGAGAGAGAAAGAGAGAACATGAGCAGGGGAGGGGCAGAGAGAAAGGGAGAGAGAATCCCAAGCAGGCTCCACACTGTCAGTGCAGAGCCCGTTGTGGAGCTTGATCCCATGAATTGTGAGATCATGACCTGAGCCAAAATTAAGAGTCAAACACTTAACCAACTGAGCCACCCAGGCACCCCAGCAAAAGAATTTCTAACCAAGTATTCAATCCATAACCACACTGTGCTTTGGCTATCATGTTCCTTTACTCTCCTTTATTTTTTTTTATTAAAAAAATTTTTTTTAAATGTTTATTTTTGAGAGAGACAGAGACAGAATGTGAGTGGGTTAGGGGGAGAGAGGGAGACACAGAATCCGAAGCAGGCTCCAGGCTCCGAGCTGTCAGCACAGAGCCCGACGCGGGGCTCAAACTCAAGAGCTGTGAGATCATGACTTGAGCGGAAATTGGATGCTCAACCAACTGAACCACCCAGGCGCCCCAAGTCTCCTTTATTTTTTTTTAAAGATTAAAAAATTTTTTTTATTTTTAAGTAATCTCTATGCCCAACATGGGGCTTGAACCTACAATCCCTAGATCAAGAGTTGCAAGCTCCACTAACTAAGCCAGCCAGGCACCCCTAGTTTCCTTTAATCTGGAAAGTTCTTCGGCCTTTGTCTTCCAAGATTTCCTGAAAAATTTCTTTTAAGTTTTTTTATCTACTTTGAGAGAGAGAGAGCACATGCACACACAGGGGAGGGGCAGAGAGAGGGAAAGAGAAAATTCCAAGCAGGCTCTGTACCATCAGTGTGGAGCCTGATGCAGGGCTCCATCCCAGGAACCATGAGATCATGACTGGAGCCAAAATCAAGAGTCCGATGCTTAACCAACCGAGCCACCCATACAGCTCTAAGCTTTCCTGAATTTGAGGAGTTCCTACCTTGGTCACTTATTATGCTATATGCACTAGTCAAGCCAATAGGACTTCTATTTGAGCACAGAAAAGAAGACTTTAGTAACTTTGGGGCAATACCTGGAAAAGTTATGGTATATCATAATTTTACTGCCTGGTGTTTATTTAAGGTAATCCAAGAAAAAGTTGAAATTCCAATGACTACCCATTTCCTCAAATACTTACCCAAAAAGGAAGGATGAATAACATCTGCTGCATCTTTTTCTAGTCTTAAAAGTTCAATTTCCAGGTTTTTCTACATTAGGAAGAAAAATAACACTTAGCTCATGCGGAATGCAGCCTGAAGGCTTACATTTTGGCAAAAATGGATAGTCTTTAACCTAGGAACACTGCAGGGAATGGGAGGCAGAATTTGTTACGAGAGCCTAGGGGATTTACTGCAGGTTTTTACTTTGGTGTTTAAGCCCTATTGCTGCTACTGCTACAACTACATAAATAAACACGAATCCAGCTATGTGCTAGACGCTATTCTGAGTGCAAGAGAACTACTGCTGGAATCAATTACGATTTTTTTTTTCCTGTACTAGAAGCAGAAAGCAAAAAGTCCAACAAAATTTACCTGGTAGATTTCAGCTTGAATGTTTGTCATCTGCTGTAGTCTGGAGAAGTTCACAAAGCAAGAAGCTGATTTCTTAGATATATTTAACATCTCCTATTGATAAGTGAACAAAGAAAGCAGCAGTATGTCATCTAAAAAAGTTTGTGTGCCTTGAAACAGCATGTCCACACACATAAAACATGAGGATTTATCATGTGCAACATTGCCCCTGAAAAATGAAGTACTGAAGTATAACAGTAGCAATGTGTATTTCCTGTTTTTAACATCTCTATCACAAATCTTTTGCCCAAATATTTAAAAAATAAGAAAAACAAGACTTAATCACTTTGTACTACTTCCTAAAGTACCATGCACATTATGTTTGTATTAGTGACAGCTTACCAGAGAAGGCTGCTAACAGTAAGAAGGTGGAGGCTGAGGTTGTTGGAGAATCACCTCTGTACAAATCACCAAGACCCAGTCTCTGACCTTCCTGAGTCTAACATTAAAGGCTTCCCCACCATGGAATCACTTATCTGATGCATTAAAAGACCTCTCTATTGGCTAGAAGTCATTCATCCTGTGTCTTTTCACATTCTCATTCTTTTAGGCAAAGGAATGTTTTGTTCAGGTGTAATTATTTTTCTAAAAACCTTACCCGCCCTTCATCCTTTCATTTTATGCAAAATATTGCTTGCATATATAGCCACCTTAAATTGCAGGTTACTTCAGAATAAGAATATTGTTCATTCTTTCGCTTCATCCATAATTTTCTGTATCCTCTTCTCCTTTTTGAGAATGGTAGCGCAGGAAAAACTTTAGAGATCTTACAGGCAAAGGATTGGGAAATGAAAGCCCATGAACTAAATGAACTAAAGTGACTGTTTTTGTGCAGCCCATAAGCTAAGAACGGTTTTTATATTTTTTAATGTTGGGGAAAAAAAATCAAAAGAAAAACAGTATTTTGTGACACATGAAAACTACATGAAATTCAAATTTCAGGATCCAGGATAAACTCAAGTGTACCCATTCATTTACTTATTACCTCTGGCTTCTTTCACACTACCACAGCCCAGTTGCAACCATATGGATCTAAAATCCTCAGATACTTATCCTCTGGCCTTTAATAGCAAAAATTTGCTAACCAATGATAACCAATTTTATAAGCATCGAATGAGTTAGGCCATGGAAGATTCAAGTATGGATGAAATAAGCTCTCTGTCCTTTAATAAGCTCATGATGGATGAAAAGGGAAAGGTATTCTTGTACTAACACATATGTGAGACGAAGGGGAAGATGAATCTAGAAACGTAGTTTCCTGCGTCATCATGGAAGATCTTGATAAATGCAAAAAATGAGAGCAACTGAAGGTTTTCTGGTGAAGATGTAACATGATCATATATGATACATATTTTAGAAACTTAAATATTGACAGTATGGAATATAAAACTGATGAGGCTGGGGGAAAGAAGGAATGGGGAATGACTACCTAAGTGAGTATGGAGTTTCCATTGGGGATGATAAAAAAAAAGTTTTGAAAAAAGTTTCACAACACTGTGATTGTATCATGCCACTGAAGTGTACACTTTAAGATGGTTAAAATGGTAAATTTTATGTTATGAGTATTTTACCACAATAAAACACTTAATTCTGGTAACTAGCCAACAAAATAAAACAAGTAAAAACAAACAAAAACTAGGGAAGAGATGGGACTGGAGGTTAAATATTTAGACAAGGGGCTACTACAGCATTCTAGGTGAGAAGATGAGAATGTGGAATAGGTCAGTAGCAGTTAAAAAGGAAAGGAAGAGAGTGCCTGGGTGGCTCAGTGGGATAAGCGGCCGACTCTTGATTTCGGCTCTGGTCATGCATGATCTCACAGTTTGTAAGCTTGAGTCCCACACTAGGCTCCCGGTTGTTAGCACGGAGATTCTTTCTCTCCCCCTCTCTCTACCCCTCCTCGACTCAAGCTCACGCTCTCTCTCAAAATAAATAAATACACTTAAAAAAAAAATAGGAAAGGAAGGCATAGATGTGAGTCCCTGGAGAGATGAAATTCATAAATCCTAGATGATATGGGGTACCAGGGATGAAGTCAAGTCAATGCTAACTCCAAGGATCCTGGCTCCAGTGACTGGACAGATAGATATGCCATTCGGTGAGGAAGATAACACAAGATATTTTACTGACGGCAAAACTGAGGATTGAGGGAGTAAAGCAGTATAGTTTAGCTTCATTCTATGTATATCATGGCTGAAATGAGGACAAATCTAATCCACTGCATTTCCATTATGTAAGTGGAAGGTAAATAAAAGTAAAACATCTCCCATTTCTCATTGTAACTTACTCGTTCTCTTATCTCTCCATCCCTCCCTGTGTATACACTAATCTTAACCACACACATGGCAATCTCGTAAACTGTTGGGTTCAACAGCAGGGTAATGGAGCTTAGCCAAAAACATGCAAGAGAAACCAGTGGAAAAATAAAAATGTTTGAGGGAGAGCCAAAAGGAGAGAGGAAAGAAAGAGTAGCCAAATTTCCTAGAAATAGAAATTCTGTTTCTATTTCTACAAATAGAAATTCTAACTATTTGAGGATTCTGACTTAGCCCTATATCTTTATTTTTTTTTTTAACGTTTATTTAATTTTGAGACAGAGAAAGACAGAGCATGAATGGGGGGAGGGTCAGAGAGAGAGGGAGACACAGAATCGGAAGCAGGCTCCAGGCTCTGAGCTGTCAGCACAGAGCCTGACGCAGGGCTCGTACTCGTGAACCACGAGATCATGACCTGAGCCGAAGTCGGACACTTAACGGACTGAGCCACCCAGGCGCCCCAACCCTGTATCTTTAAAAAAAGAAAAAAAGGCAAGGATTGGGGAATACAGAAAAGTCTTTACTGTTAATGACTGCCATTAAATATTATACACTTTATATGCCAGTAGGGTAAAGGGACAATGAAAATGAAAGGATCCTGAAAACGGGAGTTTGTTTAGGGTATTTCTGTTCATTCTGTTGCTAGGCACAAGAAGCTGAAGTCCAAGACTTTTATGTGCAATATAAAAATCCTGGGGCACCTGGATGGCTCAGTGGGTTGAGTGTCTGCTTCTTGGTTTTGGCTCAGGTCATGATCCCAGGGTTGTGAGATTGAGCCCTGTGTCCAGCAGAGCTGAGCGTGGAACTTGCTTAAGATTCATTCCCTCTCTCCCTCTCCCTTTCCCTCCCTCCTTCCCTCCCTCCCTCCCTCTCCCTCCCTCCCTCCCTCCCTCCCTCCCTCCCTCTCTCTCTCTCTCTCTCCCTGCCCATCCCCCCCACCACAAGAAAGAAAAAAAGAAAATGAATCCCAGTAACATTGTGCACATAATATATATATATATATATATATATATATATATGTATAAACTTGTGTCTGTGGGCACACTTTCTTCTTTTTTTTCTGTCCTTTCTACTTGATACTGAATTCTACCTGAGGGACATTAAAAGGGAAGCAGTATAGCAGAGAGTTAAGAGCAGAGCCCTTATAATGGGGGAGGGGCTACAGAGGGTAACACTGAGAAAATAACAGATATACAGTTCTATCTATATACCTGTGTGTGTGTTTGTGTGTGTGTATGTATTCAATAGAGCTGCTATGACTCACTAAAGCTTGCCAGAAAAACATGTGGGACATAAGGCCACTGAAGCCATCCTAGGGCATATATCAGAGCAAATACCCCATTTATCTTACACTTAACCATACCTTTCTTTCACTAAATCATTCCCCAATGGATAGATCAAAACAGAACAAAGCGCAAACAAACTATGTTTTCTGGAAGAGTTGTATCATATAGCAATTTTAAGCATTACTCTTAAAAAAAGTTTTTTTTAGTGTTTATTTATTTTTGAGAGAGAGGGAGAGACAGAGTATGAGCAGGGGAGGGGCAGAGAGAGAGGGAGACACAGAATCTGAAGAAGGCTCCAGGCTCTGAGGTGTCAGCACAGAGCCTGATGCAGGGCTCGAACTCAGGAACCGAGAGATCATGACCTGAGCCAAAGTTGGACACTTAACCCAACTGAGCCACCCAGGCGCCCCGCATTACTCTTCATTTTTAATGCACATGGGATGATAGGCACTTAAGGGATAGACTAAAGAGATCCTATAACACATATGATTGTAAGATGGTCTTAAAGAGCTATGGTTGGCAAATCTTACCTGTAAGCAAAACAGGTAACTAATTAGTGCTACTTGAAGGACACTAGGAAGATCCTCTCCAAAACAACTTCCACCCCAACAGCTTACTTATCAACGCCTAAAATTCTCTCAGATGTTTATTTCTTCTACCAATACACTCTAGAGGGATAATTCCCAAATGTCTTACAGTATGAGTTTAACAAATTACTTTGTTACAGAACTAAACAATACAAGTGAGACTATTAGGCAATCCGGTAGGAAGAAAACCCAGTAGAGAAGAGAGGAAGGTGAGAACTGGGGAGTGCTGTAGTTAGGTTTTGCCTATTTTCCAATGCATTCATTTGTACCCCTTTCCTCCCCCCAAATTCATAAGGTCTGGTTACTAGAGCCTCAAGTAATCTATTAGACTTCAACAGAAGTTTAAACTTTCAAGATAGTTTCATAGTATCATCTATCACAGTTCATCTTAGAGATGATACAATGTGTCAGAAAAGGCAGCTCTGTGATCTATTTCACTAGTTGAGTGACCTTGAATAAATTTCTTGGTCTTCTCAGGCCTTAGTTTCTTCATCTTAAAAATAGTATATGGTAGAGGTGCCTGGATGCCTCAGTCAGTTGAGCATCCAACTCTCGGTGTTGGCTCAGGTTATGATTCCCGGGGTTTCCTAAGTTCAAGCCCCACAAGTGCTATGCACCGTCAGCGCGGAGCCTGCTTGGGATTCTCTCTCTGTCCCTCCCGTTCTAGCGCTGTCTTTGTCTCTCTCAAAATAAATAAATAAACTGTCTGCCTTGGACCCATAATCTCCCCCACCCTGTGTGACTCCCCTCTCTTCTACTGGCATAAAACCTGGTGTGTGTTCTCAAACTTTTAAAAAATTGAAAAAAAAATAGGGTATGATAGAATTCTCTAATGATTCTTCTAAGTATACAAAGTTGTGTATTTTCCATAAACCTTACATCATGTTCATATAGCTAATCTCTGCGGATGATTTTACCTTTCTACTTTTCCGTTTCCTTTTTAGCCAAAATCCTCAACTTGCTCGTTATCTCAAAATTTCTTTCCCTCAATCTCACTTTCCCCATTTCCTTGTCACTTCTGCCACTTGTATTCCAGTATTCCCTCACATCATTAATTTCTCCCTCTATTGGCTCCTTCCCTTTGGCATATAAACATGTTCTTGCCGAACCTAAACTACCACCCCTTGGGCTAATCTGCCTCTTCTCTCACAATTACTCCTCTCCTCCATTCACATTCCAAGGTTTTTTCGGGTCTTTTTCGTATGTATGTATGTAAGCATGTGTGTACGTACTGCCTTTAAAGATGCATGCTTCATCCAAAATAATATAAAAACAGAGAGGGGGACAAAACATAAGAGACATAAATATGGAGAACAAACAGAGGGTTACTCGAGGGGGTGTGGGAGGGGGGATGTGCTAAATGGGTCAGGGGCACTAAGGAATCTACTCCTGAAATCATCGTTGCACTATATGCTAACTAATTGAAATATATGCTAACTGAAAAAGAAAAAAAAAAACAAACCTGAAAAAGACCCCAAAACTTTATTTAAAAAAAAAAAAAAAAAAAAGATGCGTGCTTCCCCTGACGCTCTTCTGTATCCAGCGCCTCCCAGCGAAAATATGCTTCAATACCTCACACCGACAAGCGTAGTTTGGGAACGTTTGTATTGTAACTATTTATCCCCAAGCCTGGCACCCGTTACAATGTAGAGGAGGTAGCAATGGTGAGAAAAAGCGGGGAAGACTGGTCTTTATTATCTCTCAAGAACTGACCGAGGATAACTCGCCCGCAGACACTTGAAATATCATCTTCTTGGAGCCCCGCTTTCGCACCACCACTGCAGAACGGTCACCACTGTTGCCTGGAAGGGGTTCCAACGGCATCTACTACAGTACGGCCCCTAGCCAGCACTCTCACACACACTTCGGCAGCCCAGCACCACCACCACCTCACAGCCATCTTCTGTTGCCACCGTCTACACCCCCTTAATGACGCCATCGCCGCCCACGCACCTGAGTGACCAGTCCCGAAGCTACGAAACGGTCCAGCAGTAGCCCCGCAGCATTTGGCTCGGCCGCGCGGTCCCAGGGGTTCGCTGCAGCCATGGCTGCAAGCCACCCCCCGGATTGGCGCGGAGAGTGAGTGGAACGCACTGCGAACGCGCCGCGCAGCTCGATGACGTCACAGGGCGTTTCTTCCCGGGCGGAAGCCCGGGGAGCGCATCCCGGGAGAGCGCGGGCCGCGGGTCTTCCTTTGCTGAGCCGACTGTGAGCTGCGGGGTAGGAGGCGAGTCCGGCGCTCTCCGATCATTCGTAGGCTCCAGCGGCGTCCAACCTCGGAATAGCTGTGAAAGCTGCTGGACCTGGTGGTCGGGTTCTCTGTTCTCCCTTTTCTTCCTTGCCACTTTTAGTTGGCCCCCAAGATCTAGGAGTCGGCAGGAGGTGACAGCTTGGGAACGAGACCCAGCCCAGAGGCGAATAGGGTGGCTGGGTGTCTGAACTGAGCGGTGACAGCTGTGCTTCCTTCCTGCAGGGACCTGAGCCGCGGCCCTAGGATGGGAAACAGTGCCCTCCGCGCTCATGTGGAAACCGCGCAGAAAACTGGTGTCTTTCAGCTTAAGGACCGTGGGCTGACCGAGGTGAGACTGGGAGGGGACCGACCAGGGAATTTAAAGGGAGAGGGACGGCGGGGGCGGTGAAGTTACTCGGTGAGGGATTCTCCGCGCTGTGAACCCCTTTCTCCAGTTCCCCTCAGAGTTGCAGAAGCTGACCAGCAATCTAAGGACCATCGACTTGTCCAACAACAAGATTGAGAGCCTACCGCCTATGATTATAGGGAAGTTCACTCTGCTGAAGAGCCTCTCCTTGAACAACAACAAACTGAGTATGGCTTTGGCGCCTGGGAAGCTTTTGCTAGTGACCAGCTGTTAAGAAGGGTGGTTTTCTCTTACAAGCTGATTTTTGTTGTTGTTATGAAACCGTTCTGAGAGCTCAAGACGCAGGAGAAAGTCAGAGTCCTTAAAGCTATCTCTTGTAATTACACCTACAAGCCTCCTCTGGTGGTATAACGATTGGTACTGGCTTAATTTGGACTTCAAAGGGAAGATCGTCTTTAGGATGTAATGTAAACAGAGTTAATTTTGCTGCTAATTTAGAAAGGGGGATGGAATGGGAAGGGGAGGGCCTTACAAATCCCATAAAATTGCCGTCAGATTTTGCAGAGGTCCCTTTACAATGAGCCCAATATATGCATAAATGCTTTCCTGCATTTTGATGGCGCCCTCACTTTCTGAAGACTGCGTTGGTAAAAATGCAATACTTAAAAATGGCACAACATGTAGGAGTTCTATATGTGTTAACAGGAGGTATATCAGGTGGTCATATAGTTTTTATAAATTTCATCAAAGGTGTTTTTCAGCTGTATCAGATTCAGGTTTTTAATTTTTTTTCATTGCCAGCTGTTCTTCCTGATGAGTTATGCAATCTGAAAAAACTAGAGATGCTAAGCCTAAACAACAATCACTTGAGAGAGCTACCATCTACCTTTGGGCAACTGTCAGCCCTCAAGACCCTGAGCCTCTCTGGGAACCAGCTGCGAGCCCTACCACCACAACTCTGTAGCCTAAGGCACTTGGATGTGGTGGATCTCTCCAAGAACCAGATTCGGAGCATACCTGACACAGTGGGGGAGCTGCAGGTCATCGAACTCAATCTCAACCAGAACCAGGTCTAGAGCTTAAGAGTTTTTTCCTACAGCACGTGGGTTATAGTCTCCTGTATAATCTGTTGTTCTCTAAACTGTAATTGTAGAGCTGGGTATGAGGCTAGATGAGAGGTGCCGTCTATAGTCTGTACTAATTTTAAAGGCCAAAGTGCCATGGAATTAGTTGAGACACTGGGTGTGTTGTGTAGGTGTTTTTTAAAAGAGTGGGATAGGTAATGGAGTGAGATAATTTCAAAAGTTAAACTAATGTCTCATAAATCTTGAATTCTTCAGATCCTCCCCAAATATGCCTCTAATCATCCAGCAAGGAGCTATGTCAGGTAGAATAGAAAAAAGGCTTTAATTCATAAGTTCTTGTAGTTGGACAACAGAGATAATTCTTTGTCCCTTTTTTGACATCTTTGTCAAGTGTGTCCTGCTTTTACTGAAAAGTCACCCCTAACAGGCTTTCTGGTAATAGCCCATTTCCTTGTTTAGTTGTACAGCTTTAATTGTAGTATTTGAAATTTATTTCCATTACTTTGGAAACTTTTTGGTTAGTATGCATCTGACTGGAGAAATAATCTTTGGTCTAGACATAAGTCTTAGTGAAGCATTAAACATAGACTAGGTGGCCTTTAGTTTTTTTTTTTGGTGCCTACACTTCTAGATTTGCACAGTCCAATCCAGCAGTCACACGCTGCTATTAAAATTCATTTAGGGGCGCCTGGGTGGCGCAGTCGGTTAAGCGTCCGACTTCAGCCAGGTCACGATCTCACAGTCCGTGAGTTCGAGCCCCGCGTCAGGCTCTGGGCTGATGGCTCGGAGCCTGGAGCCTGTTTCCGATTCTGTGTCTCCCTCTCTCTCTGCCCCTCCCCTGTTCATGCTCTGTCTCTCTCTGTCCCAAAAATAAATAAACGTTGAAAAAAAAAAAATTTTAAAAAAAATAAAATTCATTTAGATTTTAAAATTAATTTCATCTGATGCCACTAGCGTATTTCAAGTGCTCAAAAGCCATATGTGGCTACCTTATTGGCTACATATAGAACATTTCAATCACTGCGAAGCTTTATTGTACAAAACTGTTCTAGATTGTAATAATCTTACATTATGATGAGATTCAGTCTGTCTCTGTGGAGATTGGCCTCACCTTTTCCTTTACTCTTGTACGTTCTTGAGATTTTTGGAGAAAAATTATATTTGAAAAAACTTTTGGAAAAACGTGGTTCAGCGACAAGTACTGGTTGCACACTCATTCCATTCACCCAGGCTGATGCCCTGTAATCACTGGTTCTGATTTTAGTGTGCACCAGATTAACCAGAAGAGCTTGTGAAGAGATCACTGGGTCCCCACCCTCAGTGTTTCTGATTCCGTAGGTCAGGGGTTGGGTCTTAGAATTTACATTTCTACCAAGTTCCCATGTGATGGTCTGAAATGATACCAGGCAGAGTAAATATAATTTGGTGACTTGGAGCATTTAAAGGGAAAAAGAGGTGAATGAATCAGAGACAGTTGCTTGAGTGCCTAAAAGAAGATTAGAGCTACGCAGAATGGGCATGCTGAGTTGATTACGATGGTGACTCATGCAAATAGAAATGTTTTACTAAAAATTGGACACATGGGCACCTGGGTGGCTCAGTCAGTTAAGTGACCGATTTCAGCTCAGTCTGAATCGCATGATTCGTGAGTTTGAACCCCACATGGGGCTCTGTGCTGATTGCTCAGAGCCTGGAGCCTGCTACAGATTCTATGACTCCCTCTCTCGCTGCCCCTCCCCCACTCACACTCTGTCTCTCAAAAGTAAAAAACGTAAAATTTTTAAAAACTGGACTCATAGGAGTAGACTAGACGTGAGCAGATATGAACGTAGATACAGACTTTCAGGTCTTGACAGAAGTGATGAACTTTAAGGATGTGAAGAGATCCTTAAGGATGAACTTGAAAAAGATCAAATATTAAATATTAGAGACTACTGCTTGAAAAATGTTCATAGGAACAAGGCGGGGGCAGCCAAAAACCAGGAATAATTCAAAAGAAAAACCTAGTTCTTAGGTACAAGAGGGAGTTTCAAAGAAGTGGTAGCAAATCCAACGGGGAATGAGTACAGTGAAACCTTAGCTTTGGTAGTATAGTGGTCAGCATCTATGTACAAATAAAACATTGGCAGTAAATGCACCCAAATGTTTATGATGGCAGATTGGATAACTTTTTTCTTTAAACTTATGTGATCCTCAAATTTCCTATAATGAACAGTGCTTTTATTAGAACATTTTGTTTCTAAAAAGCCACTGGTGACCTTCAAAAAGCATCTTTTTTCCAAAAAAGTGGAGGAGGAGTAACAGAAGCTGGATAACACAGGCTTCGGGAGTGAGTAGGTAGTGAGAAAATGGAGGCGGTAAAAGAAAGAACTAGGACAAATGGTCACGTTTTTGTTTTAATTTAGTAAAAAAAAATAATAACCATTATAGTAGTGCTTTTGCTTTTTCCTATGACTCTTTTTTGTTGTTGTTCAATAGATATCTCAGATCTCAGTAAAGATATCTTGCTGTCCTCGTCTTAAAGTTCTTCGCCTGGAAGAGAACTGTCTTGAGCTCAGCATGCTTCCACAGAGCATCCTCAGTGACTCCCAGATCTGTCTGCTTGCTGTGGAAGGCAACCTTTTTGAAATAAAGAAACTTCGAGAACTGGAAGGCTATGATAAGGTATGTATTAGTGTACTTCATCTCTGTCCCAGAGATGAGGACAGTGAAGTAACCCCCATGAATGTATACCTACAGGATATATGCATAATCCTGTTTACATCAACAGGATTTATTCCCCAATTTGGAGGTGGATTCTAAGAAGCAAATGGTATTGTGCCAAGACCACTTTTCCTCCAGACAGCTTATTGTAAAGCATCTTTGTTTTTTGATGAGTGTCCCTGTTAAAATATATGTGAAAAAAAAAACAACCCAAACTATGTGTTTTATATTTGCATTTACAATAGGTTGATTTTGCAGGGAATGAAAGAACATATCCAATAAAAACCTAAGTGAAAATCATCATATAAACTCCTAATTAAGGGTGGCTGGGTGGGTCATTTGATTGAGTCTGACTCTTGATTTCAGCTCAGGTTGTGATCTCCCTGTCGCAGGATCAAGCCCCACATTGGGCTCCACACTAAGTGTGGAGCCTGCTTGGGATTCTCTCTCCCTCTCTCTCTCTCTGCCACTCCCCCTGCTTTCTCTCACACACGCTTTCTCAAAATAAATAAAAATTTTTAAAAATCCTAATTAAAAAAAGGCTAATTTTCGCTTATGCCAAGATACCACATATTCTTCTTTCATGATTTTTAGTACATGGAGAGGTTCACGGCCACTAAGAAGAAGTTTGCATGATGTTCTCCAGGAGCATGGGAACCATATAGGACACTGACTTGGAATCTGTTGCAATCTGGCTGAATCAGAGGCTCCTGTTGTTGTCAAGGATTATCTGCAGTAAGGAGATGATACTCCAGATTATATTTTGCTCAATGATCTTTTTCCTTTCCACGACTCGTCTTAAGTAAGCTAAAAGAAATCAAGAGACAATAAGAGCCTTCCATTTTGAGTCATGGATAGGGCAGAGACAATGTCGATCATCAAAACCATCATTAGTCTGCCTTTAAGAAACCAGTAGCTAGTTGCTATTTATACAGTGAAGGGATGCTACCCGGTAACAGAATCACTCCATATCACAGCTTGAAATTTCATGTTTAGTTTCAGTGTATGAGCTTTCATAAAGTTGACTGCCATTCCACCTGTGTTAACATTTTGTATTTTTATGAAATTCAAATAATTTGTGAGAGGCTACTATGGTTAATCTAAGGATTTATGATTTCATTTCAGTCCATCAATTCAATTGCAGTGTTTATACTTGGAATTTAGAATGTACATAAATATGTGACTGTCTTGTTTAAAAGTGTACTGTCAGAGAAGCACCAATACAACACTAAGAGATGTGTCCCCAAGGCTGCAGTAGCAAATTTTTTACTATTGCAGGTGCCTTATTGGTAGAGAGCTTTGAAGAGCTAAAACCATATATGCAAAACTTGTAAGATACAAAGGGTTTTAATAATCAAGATTTTCCCGAAACTTTGTTAGAAATAATGTCTTATTTCTGGTAATCCTTTTCCCTTTTTGTATTTATAATTCTAATCAAATTACCAATCAAAAAACTATCTGTATAATATTTTAAAATAACTATGTTTATAAAGCTTATTCTCTGGGTGAGAGAATATACTAAATAAAGAATTTTTAATGAACTTTGACTGGAGAAAGGGTTAATCCTTCTTCCATCAAAGGAAGAAGACAGGAGAAAATTTAACCTGTATGTTAATCCTTCTTCCATCAAAGGAAGAAGACAGGAGAAAATTTAACCTGTATGTGGTTCTTTGTTTGAAAGTAAAGTGATTAGGAAACATTTCATGTTCTTGTTAAGGTCGCAGGAGTACTGAAATGCCTTCATGTGACCGATAAGCATTTCATTTTGCAGTACTGGAACCATGTTTTTATTGAGAAACTAAAATTTACAAAGGTATATGATTTTATGTTGTTACTGACATGAACATTTAGATAACTACCACTCTGTAATTTTCTGAGGTTTTGTCTTTCTCAGGGCAATTTAGCGTGTATTGTCAGTTCTTCTTTTATAAACCTAGTTTAATCATTAAGCCAATAGATCACAACAGCTTAGTGTTTAAACTATATGAAGAAGTCTCTCTGACCCTAAATCTGATATGGATATTCTCTATTTTCCATGTTATTTTCTGTTTCTCATCATGGGGAAGGATGGGCTGCCAGTTTATCATTAGCAATTGAGTTTGGCTTTTTATAAACTTTAATGCTTAACCTTTTTGATCTACTAAACAATGTTTCTCTAAATTTTTTTTATCAGTACTTAACATCTAATAAATCAGAACTTATAAATAACTTAAATGTCCCCATTTAATTATTAATTGGAATTAAAAAAAATCCCTCCTGAGAATTAGTGACTGCTAGCTTTCATAACTTGGACCCAGCCTTATTTCCAGATACCCCTTCTTCACTCTCATGTGCCTGCTCAGTCACACCAGATTATTCTCCTTAAACCCACAGTGCAGGGTCCCTCCTGTAATTTGCCTTTACATTGTTTGCTCAGTCAGGAATGCCCTCTCTAAAATGCTCCTCTCTAAAACCCATTTTAAGTCTAAGCCAAATTAATTAATCCCCCATCTGTTATGATAGCACTTCTCACATTCTATATTCATCTGTCCCTTGTTCGAACGAGCTACTTGTGGGCAGGAGCTATGTAAAGTAACATGCTCAGATTTATAGTGCACAAGTATTTAGACTTAACTATGAGCTGACATAATGAAGTTGGTTTACTAGTATGTGGTCTGGAGACCCATATTCTAGTTTGGCCACCAGCCCTAAGTCACCCACATTTTTTTAGAGCTTGGTTGGAAGTCATTGTAGTATATTAAGATCATGGGCCTTGGAGTTAGAAAGATCCTGATTTGAATCCACAGTATTTCATTTACTACCTCTGTGAATTTGTGCAATTCATTCCCATCTGTAATATGGGGAATACCTCCTAACGTTTCAAGTATGAGGATATGGTAAAAAGATACATAAGGCATTTAGCAGAGTGCACACAACAGAGTAAGCAATCAATAAATGCTGCCATTTATTTCATCTGTAAGGCATTAAAATAGAAGTTAAGTTATATAGAAATGGAAGGCTTGCAGCAAATAACTACATTTAAAAGGATAAAAACAAATGACTAGAGAATAAGGAACTTGAATACCAATCTGAAAAATACAAATCTGATTCGGAATGTAATTGGATAACCTGGAATTTTAGTAAGAGTGACCTAAAGAAAATAACATGTAAAGAGATGAATTTTGGGGCACCTAGGTAGTTCACTCAGCTAAGCATGACTACTGGTTTAGGCTCGGGGTTGTGGTCTCAAGGTCAAGCCCCACGTTGGGGTCTGTGCTGGGTGTGGAGCCTGTTTAAGAGTCTCTTTCTCCCCTGGGGCACCTGGGTGGCTCAGTAGGTTAAGCATCCGACTTCATCTCAGGTCATGATCTCACGGTTAGTAGGTTTGAGCCCGGTGTTAGGCTCTGTGCAGATGCTGTGTCTCCCTCTTTCTGCCCCTCCCCTGTTCATGCTCTGTCTCTCTCTCTCTCAAAAATAAAATTAAAAATAAGAATGTTTGGGTTAGGAGATTCATAATTCACGCATGACATGAAAAGATCTAGAGTTGAAGTGTAGTAACAAGGATGAAGGAAGTGTGAACGAAGAAAAAATAGGTACAACTGTTGGGGATAAACATAATTGTTATTATAAGATTGGAGACTCGAAGAGGGAGCTTACTGTTAAAAAATATATATATTCGGGGAGAATACTATTTTTGAACTTCTTAGTTGTAGGTTAGTGTTATGCTCAAGGTCATACAAGTAAATGACCAAAGTGAAATTTCAAAGCAGGTGGTCAGACTCTAGAGCTGTGTTAACCACTTTTAGTTACTGCCTTTCAAAAGTACTGGAAAACAAGTTTCCAGATAATGTTACATGAGAAAATCAGAGAAGTCTTTTTAAGTCAATAGCATCTATTTCTAGTGCATTATGGACCTAATTTCTATGGCCTCAATCCCTCTTCTTTCTCAGCAGAAGCTTTGGAAGAGTTTGTAACCTGGGATCCATAGATGGGCTTTCAAGACCCATGGATGCAAGATTCTTATTTATGCATGATTCACATCTGTGTTTATCTATTTCTCTGGGGAGACAGACTATGATGTCTTTCATCAAATTACAAAGGGATTCACCAAGAGCTCCACCCAAAAGAGAATAGCAACTATAATTTATTAAGCTCTTACGTTCACTGGATGCTGCTCTCAGTACTTTACATAATAGCACACTGAGTTCCTGTGACAACTCTATGGAGTAGGAATTGTTAATCCCCATTTATAGCCAAGGAAAACTGAGGCACAGAAATGGGCTTGCAGTCTCAGCAAGTAGCAAGAGTGTAAATTCAGACAAAGTTGAGTGCCTTCTAACTAATTATATTGTGTGGGCAGCATTTAGGTGTTCTCAGAACTATTGCCTTTAGCCATAATAACAAATTTTTTTTTTTTTAAGTTCCCAGAAAGGGCATTTAGGTATAGCACAATCCCCAGTGTTTTATACCTTCTTACTTTACACATTTACTACTACCTGCCCAGCCAAACTATTCCTCTGGCATGCAGAGTGCCTGATTGAGTATCACTTTACATATTTTCCTCTTTAGCCTATGAATGTCCTCATGTTAATATAATCTTCAGTAAGTGGTCATAGTTCTAGCTCATAAACATCCTTTCAATCACTGGTGTATTTAAGCTCGAATGAGAGACTAATAAAAATTAAAATGAACCTCATGACAAGTCATAGGAAGAAAAGTCATGTCAGTACCAAAGATGGGAAAGGTGCTAAAGGCAGCTTTCCATTGGAGTGCTTCTTAATTTATGGACTTTTGCTTTATGCAGTTTGTTAAGAACTGGTGAAATTATTGATCCCCCTCTCCCCATCCCTCCACCAAACAGTCACAGAAACACATTACCTATTTGAAAGAACAATTCCATTAGTTAGTTATAAAATTTAATTGTAAAGATCAAGCAGTGGTTATTGGTCAAACCAATCCACATTAATAGCTCTGAAGTGTACAGACACTAGTTTTTAAATAAAGGTGACAAATACCAATCAGATTCTTATAACACTGTTCAGGATCTAAATAAACGTGATTCTGGACATAATTCAATCCACAAGGCTAGTTGAGTGATAGTGCAATCATCAATAATTAAACCAAAAGCATTATTTTCCAAATCACTTTTAAACAGAATAAATTCTAGCTTTTGTAAAGTCTAAAGCTACAAAAAACTCAAAGCAATGTAACTATTTTTCTACCTGAGATCAAAACAAGTTTCTTTTTTTTCGATCTAAACATAATTCTTGGCATTGAGGTAAATCTGAATTCACGTGATACACTTTGTCAAACCTTTCCAAAAAATTTAAGCCCTGCTTTAGAGAGAAATCCTGTTATACATACATATTTACATATTTTTTCTTCAAAAACTAATGGCAATTTTATGAGGTTAATAGGCATGTAATGGGACCATGATAGTACTAATAATGTGAAAATAAAAAGCCATTCTTTTATACAAAGTGTTCCTATATGGTGCAATATAAAATGCGATCACAGAATCTATGTACATACATGAATCACCAAAAGTTCAGAAACTAAGCTCACTTTAAGAAAATTAATTCTGTTTTTTTGGAGTAGAGGTTGCCAAGTTGTGTATAACAAAAATTTTGTGCATAAAAGCTCTGAAACCAAGTCTTAGCCTAAATTGGCAATAAATGCAACTTAAGTTAAAAACTAAACCGAACTAAATCTTTACTGTGGCTTTGCAACTTTTGCTTTGTGGCCTGCAGGTTTTCCTGAGGTAACAACCTCTTATCTCTTGCTTCTCCTTCTTGCTGCCCCTCTCCCTGCCTCCAGCTTCCTTTTTCATGGCTGTCTTTGGCAATGCTTCCAAATCTTGAAAGCAGAAGAACCTGCTAAAGTAAATGGGAAGGATGAAAAATAACACTATATATGATGTACAAAAACCAATCTAAGAGTATAAACCGAGGGGAAAAAAAATACTAGAAGGAAAGCTGAGCAGTAGTCTACCCTCAAGGGAAAAGAGAACATAAAAAATAGGGGTCTGTACTCCTAACCCTTCTTGCACATTATCTTGTAATTAGAAGAGCATGGGACCAAAACTTCAAACTTTAAAAAGGTAATGACTTTGAAGGAGGAGCTAGAGAAGTGAATAAATGATAAGTACAGCAGCATCTTTAGCTGTCAATGAGTTTCTTTGCTCTGGCATTCGCAATGTCAATACGATCTTTGTTGGTGTCAGCCTGAAAAAAAGAAAAAGATAACAGCATTATGTTACAAGATAAGTTGCTCTAAAAAAGTTAAATTTCATATACTTGGGAGTAACTCATACACTGAGAAAATTCAGGAAACAGATGAAGTCACATTAGAAATCTCACTGTAGGCAAGAAGAGACAATATGAGGGGCGCCTGGGTGGCTCAGTCGGTTAAGCATCTGACTTCGGCTCAGGTCATGATCTCACAGTTCATGAGTTTGAGCCCCGCATCAGGCTCTGTGCTAATAGCTCAGAGCCTGGAGCCTGCTTTGAATTCTGTGTCTCCCTCTCTCTCTGCCCCTCTCCTGCTCATGCTCTGTCTTTCTCTCTCCTTCAAAAATAAATAAAAACATGAAAAAAAATTAAAAAAAAGAGACAGAATATGAAATTCATTTGGGAAAACTGGGTGTATAAACATGACAAAGACATGACAGAAGAAGTGGCTAGTATTTCATAAATTCCATAACATTTTTTCATAGTTTAATATGTCTGAAACTGGGATGCATCTTATAATCAGTGGCATTTGAGATGTGGCATTTTAGATGCAATGAAATTAACAATACTCTTTGCTACAGATTTGGACCTTGTGGGATCCCCTGAACTGAATCATAAAAACTTTTTTTTTTAATTAAAAAAACTTTTTTTAGTGTTTATTTTTGAGACAGAAACACAGCATGAGCAGGGGAAGGGCAGAGAGAGAGACACACACACACAGAATCTGAAGTAGGCCCCAGGCTCCGAGATGTCAGCACAGAGCCTGATTCATGGCATGAACTCATGGACTATGAGATCATTACCTGAGCTGAAGTTGAACACTTAACCAACTGAGCCACCCAGGCGCCCCAATGAATCATAGAATCTTATCTGAGACTACTCTAGCTCTAACCCAGAGAGACTGAAAGAATTTTCCCCGAGATTTTTGTAACAGATATATTACCATCCATATCAATATGTGAATTAAAAAGATGGGTGATATGTAGCCTAAACCCACACTACAGCTTTGAAAGCATCTCATGAACCACTGTTTGCTTCACTGAAATCCACCATTAAGTGAGTCAACAGAGCTAAGCTTAAAAATTCACCCCATCTTTAAAGCACAATGAGATTTTTAATAAAATAACAGTAACAAGAAATGGCTTTTAGACATGACACATCCAAACACTGAACACAATTTCACTTCCAGTATCTTTTCTATCATGAGAAATTAAAAAAAAAAAAAAAAGGCAATTCTACTTTTTCTTTACTCATAGGACACTGTTTTGTGTGTCCACTCCACAAGAACCATTCTGCAGGACTGATTTTCACCTACTGACTCATAACATGAAGATTCAGGAACCTACTAATTTGTTAGTAACAAAATAAAATTCCTGAAAGCTAACTCATTCATTCAGGGGTGGGGAAAGAAAAATAGCCCTCCCAAAGGTCAGAGTAGAGTCTAAGCTTCATATGTGAAATTTTAAATAAAACCACTTCATTCCAAGATCTTGGTTTCAAAATGAACCAACTGCCATGAGCAAGGGACTGGAGAACTTGGCTATTGTTTTCCAATGTGTTAGAAATGCCACCTTAGGGGGCAACCTGGTGGCTCATTCAGTTAAGCATCCGACTCTTGATTTCAGCTCAGGTCATGATGTCACAGTTCATGAGATCCAGCCCTGTGTCAGGCTCTGCACAGATAGCCATGGAGCCTGCTTGGGATTCCCTCTCTCTCTCCCTCTCTCTCTGCCTCTCCTGTGCTCATGCCATGTGTGCGCACTCTCTCAAAATAAACAAAACAGATTAAAAAAAAGAACTGCCACCTCATCAAAACTGTAAGACTTTGATAGGAGGACAGGATCTCCTATTGTTCTCTCCCAAAGTATGGAGCATAGACGCCCATTACTAAAACACTGCAGATATCTCAAATTTCTGAGGCACAAAGGAGAGTTTACCTTTTCCGTGATCCGGTCTATTTGTCGATTTTGAGCCTCAATCTCATTGCCCATGTCCAGGGCCATGTTTTTTAGGTTTCCTAGGATACTGCCCACTTGGGTCAGGTTCTCTTCCATTTCATCTTCTCTGGCGTCATTAGTTATACTATCACAAAAACACAGTTAATTCAGTACTTTTATGGTGAATTATAAACGGACTAATTGGATTTAATTTTCATAAAAATAAGTAACCAAAAATGACCTCAGCAAATGTTAGACCTGTGGGAATGTAGGTTGCCATTCTTGGAAAACATTCTGCAGTAAAAATGGAAACATTGCCCAAGGAAAGCACAATGTCTTAAAGCCCATGTAAGAGAAGTAACAACTCTAGAACAATGGTTCTCAAAGAATGATCACAGCATCGCGTGGGAACTTACACTAATTCTCACATTCTACTACATATCTACTGAATCAGAAACTGGAAGTGGATCCCATCATTCTGTATTTTAATAAACCTCCCAGGTAACTATGATGTATACTAAGTATAAAGAACCATTGCTCTAAAACAGAGGTTGCAGGGCCTGCATGGCTCAAGTAGGTTGAGCATCTGACTCTTGATTTCAGCTCAGGTCATGATCCCAGGGTCATGGGATTGAGCCCTTCATTGGGCTCCTCACTGAGCGTGGAGCCTGCTTACGATTCTCTCTCTCTCTCTCTCTCTCTCTCTCTCTCTCTCTCTCCCTCTGCCCTCCTCCCCGACTTGTGCGCACGTGCTCTTTCTCTCTCTCTCTCTCAAAATAAAAAATCGAGGGGTTCTAGGTAGCTCAGTTGGTTAAGTGTCCAACTGGGGACACTTAACTGGGGACACTTGGCTGGGGTCATGATCTTGCAGTTCTTAAGTTCAAGCCCATGTCAGGCTCTGTGCTGACAGCTCAGGCCTGGAGCCTACTTCAGATTTTGTGTCTCCCTCCCTCTCTGCCCCTCCCCCGCTTGTGCTCTGTCACTCTCAAAAATAAACATTAAAAATAAATAATTAATTAATTTATAAAACAGAGGTTGCAAAACTCTGGCCCAAAGGCCAAAACTGGCATGCCACCTCATTTTGTAAATAAGGATTTATTCAAATACAACCATGCTCATTTGCTTATATGTTGTTTATCGCTGCTTTCACCCTACAACAGAGCTGAGTAGTTGCAATGGAGACTGGCCTGCAAAGTCTGAAGTATTTACTATCTGACCCTTTACTGTTATCCTTATAGGGATCTAGCTGACCCCTGCTCTAGATGATACATTTAAAACACAGTTTCCTTTTTATAGAAGTAAAATATGCTTATTTAGGTAATTTTGAAAATACTGAAAAATGTAAAGAGAAATGAATCTATCAACGAAGGTGAACCACAGTCAATATTTTGTCAGAAGACAGATTTTCAAATGCATTTTTCAAACAGCATAAACACTATTTCTAATTGATGAGTTAGGGTTCGTATATAACAACACCCATCCTCCTGAGTAAGACATTCATTTAGGAAAGGGGTAAAAAAATCAGGAGGAGCTGGCATACCGTTTAATGTATCCACCGCTGGCTGTGCCAGTAGTTGCTTGTTGAGGCTGACCATTTGTCACTCGACCTGGCTGCTTAGATACTACATTGCTAGGACAGTTGTCTCCACCATCTCCCCATGTTGCCTTGTAGGCCTTACCGGACTCAAAGTTCTTTGTCCTATATAAAAGTCAGGAGTGTAGAGAGATACCGAAAAGCAGGAAAGGAAGAATTGGAATTATTAATGCTTTTTACTTTGAGGATGACCCTAGCATCCTTAGCATAAAAGCTACCTCTAGTTAGACCTGGATTAGCTATACTATGCTTAGTTGCAATATGGCATAGAAAAAAGATGAATTGTGTAAGCCTGCTGACATTAAAAAGTTTTTTTGAAGGTTCAACTATTTCCATGAAATCTTCATAAGCAGTTAGCAAGTTGGAAAATTCAATTATTTGATTTTTCAGGTTCCCCTAGCTTTTGCCAGTCTTTAGAAAAGATTGTGGATACGAGGAAAAAAATTCCTTAGGACAGGTGTTCTCGGATGCCTTAAGAGGCTCCCTGGGGGGGGCGCCTGAGTGGCTCAGTCAGTTAGCATCTGACTTTAGATCAGGTCATAATCTCATGGTTTGTCAGTTCGAGCTCCACATCAGGCTCTGTGCTGTCAGCGTGGAGCGTACTTTGGATCCCGTGTCCCCCGCTCTCTCTGCCCCTCCCCTGCTTGTGGTTTCTCTCTCCCAAAAATAAACATTAAAATAATAATAATAAAGAGGCTCCTTGGAAGGATCTTACAAGTTGATGAGAGATGGAAGACAAAGAAGACTGAATGGGCAATACTCAAACCCTGGTGCCCTTTTATTTGAACCAGAATAGTTCCAGCTGATCAGATTTTTGAAGTTAGAATTTTGCATTAACTTTTAAAAAAGAAACAAACATCACAAAGAAAGGCATGAATTATTTCCAAATTGTACAGCCAATGAATAACTATCTTGGCCACACTGGTGGCAATTACAAATCCTTTGATTCAGGGCTTTTCCATTTAAGAGTTTCCTTTTTCTCCTTAAAAAAAAAATAATAAGCCTGGGGTGCCCAGGGTGGCCCATGGTTGAGGGTCCGACTCCTGATTTTAGCTCAGGTCATGGTTTCAGAGTTTGTAAGATCAAGCCCTACATTGGGCTCTGTGCTGACAGCATGGAACCTGCTGGGACTCTCTCTGCCCCTTCCCTGCTTACTCACATGCATTCTCTCTCTCAAAATAAGGAAATAAACATTAAAACAAAATTCCTATATCAAGGCCTCTTAAATAAAAGCATGTACTTTAGATGTAACTGATACGCCAAAGCCAGAATTTTACCATGGGATTTACTACTCAAATTGGTAATAATGGCAAGAAAAAGAGCCTTTTAAAGTGACTTTTCAATGACTATTACAAAAAAAAAAAAAATAACACAAATAAAACTTTTTTATCAATTGTTTGGCTAGATATACTTGTCACTCACACAATTTTATTTTTTTAATTAAGTCTATTTATTTATTTTGAGAGAGAGACAGCATGAGCAGGGGAGGGCAGAGAAAAAGGGAGAGAGAGAGAATCCCAAGCAGCCTCTAGGCTGACAGCAGGCCTTGATCCCACAAACCATGAGATCATGAACTCCTGAGCCAAAGTCAGGAGTTCGACACTCAACCAATTGAGCCACCCAGGTGCCCCTTCACTCACACAATTTTAATTTTTACTTTTCTGTAAACAAAAACAAAGTAGTGTATAGCTATAATATTGGTGTCTGATTTATTCCACATAATATGCTGATGAGGAAGTTTCAAAACTATAAAAGCAGAGGAGAGATTTTATGAAACAGTGGCTCCTTAATAGACGTTAGGATTCATTTTTGACAAACCTAGAATCAGATCTACAACCATTATCATTAATGCTACAGAAAGGTACTACTACTTTTTTTGTAAGGGATAATGAAAGGGTAAATCTATCTATGAAAACTAAAGAGCTAATCAAAGTGCCTTTCTTGGTTTCACGTTAAGTTCTCATGATCAATTTCCAACTTGTGCTGTTTAATTAATTTATCACTAAACCATGTTAAATCTATCTTGGAACAAGGTGGGATATACCTGTTTAAAGTGAATATTTATATATAATTATCTGTTAGTTTGGTGAAACCCATTTACATTTATGTGTTGTTAATAAGTCACAGACAAAAATTCTAAAGTAGAGTAATTCCTAGTAAATTGACAGCGTTATTATTTATTAGAAAGTTAATAACCAGAAATATTAATAGAATTAATATACATACAGCTTTTATCAGGATGTCAGATTGTAGAACAGTTAAAAAGAGTGAGGGCTGGAATCAAGTCACTGAATAAAAGACTATTTCTTGCTAGTCTTAGTACATAAAGAGTAGCCCGGGGAAGGATTTGTGGGGCTCCTAGTCTATCAAGGGATATATATATATATATATATATATATATATATATATGCTCTAACCTCCTTCTCAACCATAAAAGATAAGATTTGAAAATTCTTTTAACCTTTTGAGAATTCTTCCATCCATAATTAGCTATAAGGGGCTTAAGATGGAAATGAACTGTTTTAACATGATATAGTGAATAAGTTTCAGTTAAAGCATGATCTGTGTTATAAACAAAAAATCAGACTGGTTATCAAACCTTTCTCCCCTTAAGAGGACTGGACCCTGGAAGATGTTCGTCGAATATCAAGGGGAAAAGGTACAAAAAGTGGACTTTGAATTTTTCTTTTTATAGCTTTGCATTGGGATTGTCATGTTTACTTTCAAATGAGTTGGGGAAAAAACTGCACTCTTTCCATGCAGTTAGGACTATCCTGAATGTTTACGAAGAGGTGATTTTTAAATGATGTTGATTTTGTATCTTTATCTACCTGACCTCTCCAGGTCTCTTCAGCACCTCCACTCTAAGTAGTATCTTCCAGTCGATCCTGCCGCTTGCCACTACCCTGGAGTTTGTGCCACTAAGCTGGAATACCTTGAAAGTTACCTGTTTTTAAGGAACTGTTGAGTAGCTGCCCATATAATAATAACAACAATAGCAACAGTAATAAGAATGATTTTAATCTTATTTGTCTTCCTTCAAAGGGTCTTAACTGCTTTAAAGGTAATTATTTCCCAAACTTGACTAGGCACAGTGCAACCTGGATGCCTGTGAACACACAGATGCATAAGTTACACACTGAAAATTTTGCTTTGGTATGTATGGAGTAGAGCCTGCAAATCTTTTGTTATTATTGTTTTATTGAAATTCAAAAGCTTATTTAGCTCCCCAGCCAGGGGTAAGGGACTGTGTAAGGACTTCCAATCTGTTATAGAAAGAGTATTTTACTTACTCTGGTAGTCTGCCTTAGTATTTCTATACATTGGGACGGTAAGGAATTAATCTGAAGGAAGCAAAAGTATACACCAAGATTTTATTTTTTTAAAAAGCCATAAGATTTGTGGTATATTGACTTGAATCCCAATCCTACACCTGTCTTTCCAGAGCTGTAGAGCCTTAAGCAAACTTCTATTGCAAGTGTCCTTTTTCTTATATGTAAAACTAAGATAAAATAAACATACTGTAGTTAATATTAATACTTCACAGGGCTGTGAAAAGATCCTGTTGATAATGGATGTAAACTGCTTTGAAAAGCATTAGTCAAATATTTTTATTCTTTGGCTTCAACCTCAACCTGATCCTTACTTAAAAGTCCATGCCTTTAAGCGCACAATTACCAACTGGCATGTTTACTCTTCTGGCTCATTAACACTCCCTAGCTTTGAGGTAGCTGAATATAGTTAGATTATGGCTACATAAAAAAACATCAGGCCCAGGTTGTTTTGGTCTACAGTAAGAAAGAAAAGATTCTGATGTGTGACCAATTCTTTTGCTTACTAAAATTTATGGTCTTTCTGGGAAGCAATTAGACTTCATAATAAAATGCTTAAGCAAATTTATAATTTTTAAAATCATTTTTATCATTAAATTGCATTGGAATTTAATGCAATTAAATTATGATAGAATTAAGAATGCCATCTGGGGGATGCCTGGGTGGCTCAGTCAGTTAAGCATCGTAATCTTGATTTTGGCTCATGTCATGATCTCATGGTTTGTGGGATTAAGCCCCATGTTGGGCTCTGCGCTGACAGTGAAGAGACTGCTTGACATTCTCTCTCTGCTCCTCCCCTGCTCATGTGCGCGTATGCTCTCTCTCAAAATAAATAAATATACATTAATGAATAAAAAAATAATGCCATCTGGAAAGTTAGAGTTATCCTGTCAGTTTTGAGGTGTCAAATAGTCTTTATCACTTTTTTTCCAGATAAATCCCATTCAAAAATAGCAAGTTTGAAATAAGGATTTGAAATATCCCTTAATCAATTAAAGAAGCTGTTGTAAAAGCAGGAAACAAGTCTCAAGATATGATCACAGTAATTTTAACAATTTATACAGTTTTGGTTGTTAACATTAATATTAACAGAATAAAAACAACAAAAAAAGCTCAATGTTAACTATAGTTCTTTCATATCAAAAAGAGACCAACTAAATACCAAATGTAATGAGTACAAGTGTGTGTGTGTGTGTGTGTGTGTGTGTGTGTGTTTGCGTGTATGTGTGTGTGTGTGCGTGTTAGGTGATCAGGCTACAGGAAGGAAAAAAAAGGCAAGAAACAATGGACAGAAATCAAATGCTTAACCATCATCTTCACAGTTCCTATAAAGAACCAAAATTAAGGAGTCAGGGGTGCCTGGCTGGCTCGGTCAGTAGAACACCCAACTCTTGATCTCAGGGTTGTGAGTTCAAGCCCCATGCTGGGCGTGGAGCCCACTTAAGCGCATAGCCAAACAAAACAAAACAATACTTAAGAAGTCAAAGATTATACTAAACAGTAGGCAGACTACAGGGTTAACTCATAAAAAATTAAGATTAGTGGGGCGCCTGGGTGGCTCAGTCGGTTAAGCATTTGACTTCAGCTCAGGTCATGATTTCACGATTTGTGGGTTTGAGCCCCTCATTAGGCTCTGTGCTGACAGCTCAGAGCCTGGAGCCTGCTTCAGATTCTGGGTCTCCTTCTCTCTCTGTCCCTCCCCCACTTGTGCTCTGTTACTCTCTGTCTCTTAAAAATAAACATTGAAAAAAAATTAAAAAAAAAATTAAGATTAGTTAAGCTCTGTATTAATTCAACATGAAACCAGAGCAAGCTAACACATGACATAATAGGAACTATAGAGCAAATTAAGAGAGAAAACCCTTACTTAAAGAACATTCAAATATGGTAACATTTTAAGTTTATATCCCATCTTGTTCCAAATGGTATTCAAGATGACTAGATTGGCAATTAATTCCAATTTGGTAGTGGCCTAAGTTATGGAGAATCCAAATCATTAGAAGCAACTCTTTAGGAGGAAAAAATCTTGATTCTGGAACCGGAAAGGCGTAAGGAAATAACAAGATAGGCTGAAATCGAAGTCCTATGGAGAAAGGTGGATTTAACCTGAATTCCCTTACCTTTCATCAGAACATAGGATGGAGCAATTCTCTACAAAAATCAACTTATTTAAAACTTCTTAAGAAACTTCAGGGGTGTTTTTATTTTTAATCTCAAATGTTATTTAGTAAAAGCTTAGTTATCAGAGTCATTAGTCAAAGGGTCGCATTATAAATTAAGATCATTTTGTCAAGTCCATCTTTTGGCATACAGCACCCAGAACAAACTCACTTTACATTACACATCACAGCACAGTTTTAAAGACAGTCTCCACAATTCACAAAATCCATGCACATGCACAGAAAAGCCATTTGAAGCATCACCTTTAGATAGCAGGTTAACAGCTCAAACTGCGCCACAAGACTGCATCTTAAAGTTCTCTTTGATCAGTTACTGAGCTCGGGTCCTGATGTTAAATCTTCATTTTTAGTAAGCAGATTAGAAAGGAAGAGATTGAGAGGATGAAATGCAGAAAATAGTGAGTGCCAGTCAAACAGAACAGAAACAGGTTGAGAGTTCTAAAAACATAATGCATTTAAATTCCTGCCTGGTTTCATAGAAACAATGAACATCTGAGAATCTAGATAAAAAGAAAAACAGGAAAATAATTTAAACCAGAGTATGCTTCATTTTTCCTAAGAATGTGTGGGTGATGATATTCTTACTTAAAATTATGAAAATTAGTATGAAGAGAAGGCAAAAACTAACGGGAGAGGTCCTAAAACTTTTTTTCTTGGTGATTACAGATTTCTCCTCATTATTTCTATTATATATTTTATTTGCATTTTAATTTTTAAAAATCTTTTTATACGTCTAACTCTCCCATCAGCCAACAAGTTTCTTAAAGACATTCAACCAACAAGTATTTATTGAACACCTACCAAGATACCAGGTCAGACACACACAAAAAAACAAGAGTAATGACAAATAAAACAGTGCCAGAGCTATGCCTTACTCATCTTTTTATCACCAGTGAGTAGGATGGAAGGGGCACTCAAAAGTTGACTAAAATATAAGTCAGCATTTATTTTAACAATCAGTGCTGAATTTTTACACCTCAATATGACATAAGACTTGAACAGCAGAAAATCTCTAGTACCAATTTTGAAGCTCTCTAATAAGTGGTCCAGAATTACCAATTTATCTTCAAACTATGTGTCTGACATTATAAGCATACACTGAAAAGAGGCAAGTTCAGACAGAAGAGTAGCTTGTCTGAGAATAGTTAAACTGAGATACGAGAGAGTTTACTATTATGAGACTTCCCATTTCAATTATGCTTCTTTCTAAACTCTTATTAATTAGAATGACAACTTATCGGGGCGCCTGGGTGGCTCAGTCGGTTAAGCATCTGACTTCAGCTCAGGTCATGATCTCACACTCTGTGAGTTCAAGCCCCACATCAGGCTCTGTGCTGACAGCCCAGAGCCTGGAGTCTGCTTCGGATTCTGTGTCTCCCTCTCTCTCTGCCCCTCCCCTGCTCAGGCTCTGTCTCAAAAATAAATTTAAAAAAAAAAAAAAAAAAGAATGACAGCTTATCAAAGTTACTGTCAAAGATAATAGAACTTTTAAAAGATCTGTGCTATCTGTGCTACAGTTCAAATAGTAGCAAGCTAAGAGAATGACACTTATTCACGATTTTAAAGTTTAATCCTGGTAGTCCTTTAAATTAGCTAAGATTAAAATTCCCTTCTAATACAGGGTTCTGTTAAGTAAAGCTATTTCCAGGTCTCTTTTGTTTACTGACCTGGTTTCAATGAATACTACTGAACAAAAGAAATCTCAAAGAACAAATCTATCCAATACATTTTCTATATAGAAATACATCTAACAATGGCAACAACAAACAAGTTCATTCTTTTCTTGCCAAAGTCAAGCAATGTAGCATATAGTTAAAAGCTGTGGCTGTAGCTGGTTTTGAAACTCAGCTCTTCCATTTCTAATGTAAGTTTTTTGTGCCTCTGTTTCCCCATATGTAAAATGGTGCTAAGAAGAGAATCTATCTCATATTAAGGTTACTGTTAGGATTAAATTTAAAGTGTTCAGAATAATAAGCGCCTAAATTAATAAAAAAGGCCCACAAATCTTATCCAAACCCTTGGATGTGAGACATTTTGAGCAGTACCACATAATCAGTAAATACCTGGATATTTCTGTAGTGAAGCAAATTAACACTTACATGAAGTGTGATAAAGATCATGAACAGTTTCAGTTCACATCACATTTCATAGCCTAATTAATGGGTTGTGGCACCACATTATGAGGAAAAAAAAAAAAACAAACCAAAAACTTGGTTCTCGGAGTTTTTCAGATTTCTGAGTGGCAGATTAAGAGATTGTGTATCGAGTTTTTATTACTACCAGAATTACCACTAGCCTTATACGATCCTGTGTCCGCCTTTGAGAAGCTCATGTTATGGCTATTTATATGATAAGCCTAACTAAAACCCAGATTAGCAGATAAAATTAGAAAGATCAAGACACTGGCAGGAATAATAGTAGACAGAGCTGAGGACAAGAGATACCATAGAGGCCACGGATTTAATGTTATAAGAAGAGAGAGGTGCAAGGAAGGCAGTTAAAATCAGACATCTTTAAACTAAAATATCACTCTCTTCCCTTCAGGGAAAAATCCTTCTGTTATAGGAGCACCTTAACTCTTATCTGTCAAGAAGTGCCTTCCTCTCTGGACCTACTGAGAAAGGGTTCTCAGAGGTGAGAGGCTGCAGACAGCTTCAGGACCATACTCTACCTTCTCTCTCACCAGTGTCCCAGAAAATCCTGCCTATGCTTGGTTCGAATATACAAAGTGAGATAGTACTTACTAATAAGTAATACTTCTATAGCTCCATTCCCTTGTTATTATATCAGATCATCTTAGGATTCACTGCTCTTTCTGTTAACCAACCCTAGACTCAGAGCTGATTTTGCTCTACATTCTAGGGAGGTCTTCTTTCTTCTTGCTCTTCTCCTAATAGGTAATCTCAAGGAAATTCATTAGACTTTTCTCCTCTGGACTTTTTTTTTTAATTTTTTTTTTTTTTTTACATTTATTTATTTTTGAGAAACAGAGTGAGACAAAGCGTGAACGGGGGAGGGGCAGAGAGAGTAGGAGACACAGAATCTGAAGCAGGCTCCAGGCTCTGAGCAAGCAGTCAGCACAGAGCCTGATGCGGGGCTCGAACCCACAAACTGTGAGATCATGACCTGAGTCGAAGTCGGACACTCAACCGACTGAGCCACCCAGGCGCCCCTCTCCTCTGGACTTTCAAGAGGATACACAGAACACAGGAGAAAGTTTACAATCCATAGTTAAGAGTTTAGATAAAAATGGGGCACCTGGGTGGCTCAGTCGGTTAAGCATCGGACTTCAGCTCAGGTCATGATCTCATTCACGGTCTGTGGGTTCGAGCCCCACATTGGGCTCTGTGCTGACAGCTCAAAGCCTGAAGCTTACTTCGGATTCTGTGTGTCCCTCTCTCTCTGCCCCTCCCCAGCTTACACTCTGTCTCTCTCTCGAAAATAAACATTAAAAAAAATTAATGCATTTCTAATGCATTTAGTGCATTTCTAACTTGTTTGCTTAAACCATCTGCTAAACCCTGACTGTCAAGTCACAGTTATTTAAATATACGCTTTCAGAGTCAAACAAGGTCCAAACAGGTCAACAGATTTGTCTTAAAATAGAAAGCCAATGGACAAAACTACTGTCAAATCTTAACTTCTTACGACCAAAACACTAAAGTTGACCAATAAACAATTCTATATTCTTTGGTAGAAATGGCTAAGAATGCTGTCACATGAAAAATTATCTATAAGTATGACAATATAACAAAAGTTCCTCCATTCCTAACTCCTTTGAGAAGTAAAAATGCTGAGACAACTAGATGAAGTACTAATGTTTATGAAGCTCTTCAAAAATGAATTCTCTCAGCAGTAAGGGTGGTCATTCAATTTCCAGGCGCTGTCATTTCAACTAAGGGTAAAGTTCAAAGTTGTTTCGTTAACAAACAGAAGGGAAGATAATGGTTGACTGCCTTAGGTAAAACCTCATCTTGGTTGAAATACACAGAATATTCGTCAACACCATGGAGTTTGGTTTACCAAAGAGTAAGTAGAGAATTTAAATATTCATAATGGAGTGACCAAAAACAATGATCCCTTTCAAATATAATCTTATATACCATACACAAAAAGTTTGAAGACTTTTCATCTCCTAGTTTATTAGAGACTTCAAATTTTCAGACTTCTTTGATTTTTCCTTGTGTTTGACACACAATCAATTGCTTTAAAATAAATTCCCTTTGACTTACAGTTTTTTCTCTAATCTCATTAACAAGGCCTCACCTCACAGGCCTAGATTATAAAAGGTTGCTAACTAGTCCCCTAGTGTGCAGTTATATATTCCACTCCAATCCATCAACCCCTCAGTCTGCCTACTTACGTCTTATTTTTCACTCCTACTCTATATGAATCATGCAGCTAAGTCAAGCTTCTCTATAATTTCTGTTTACATTAGGAAATGCCCCCTAGTTCTTCCATGTCCATCCAAATCCTTCTAACACTCAGAGTCCAACTCAAGTCCGATCTCTCCTGTAAGATTTCTCCAAACCAAATTTTATCAGTTCTGTACCCTTAGCTTTAGCTGACATGTGATCTAGCACTATTATTTATTTTTTACTTCTCTGCTATTCTTCCTCATATATCTAACTACATGGTAGGTCTTTTGAAGACAGGATCCAAATCCTTTCCTCCCTTGGCAATCCCTCATGTGCCTACCATAAAATATATATTTTGTTAATACTCTTTGTTTGAGAGGAAAAGACACTAATTCCATCCTGCTATATATTATCCAGATGTAAATTTCCTCCATTATATTTCATACATTATTAAAAAATGAAATTGCGACTTGATCCCAGAAAAGACCAAATTTAGGCCATGGTTTTTAGTGAACATGCCCATTTTCATGAAAAGGTTGATCTGCCTGAAGGAAAAATGGCTTAAATTTATCTCACAAAGTTCCGTATATAGGCCCAGTCACACCTCTGACCTTATCGGAGGGGTGGGTGGGGATGCTCTCACTTTAATTTTAAAAAGATCTTGATTTCTCAACTCACCTATTACATGGGCAGACACAAAGGCCACAGCACTTGTTGAGTTCTGTTAAAGTCTTCTCTGCCTCTCTCATGTCTTTATTTATTTGGTCCATGCCTTCTTCTATGCGGTTTAGTTGTTCTAAGAATAAGGTGGGGAAGTTACATTTTGTTTTACAGTCCCAGTACCAACCAGAAAACACTATTATTATGAATAGCAAACCTCAATTTTGAATCCACCAATAATCCATCATCCCAGTAACTGTATCAGTGCCAGAAAGTACTACGTATTGTCCAACATGAAAACAATCTTTCACAAACTGATTTTGAGGCAGTGGCCTCTTACTGTGGGAAGATTTGTTCTAAAGAAATTTGTGTAAGAGGAGCATGTGAGAGTTTTTAGAGATCACCCCTGAAACCAAATAAAGTATACTTTGACCAGACCAGGTCCCTAGTGTTTTATCTCTGGATAAGTTCAAAACCTGAGGGCTATCGTAAGTCTAATAAAAACTAGGCCAGAGGGGCACCTGGGTGGCTCATTCAGTTAAGTGTCCGACTTCAGCTCAGGTCATGATCTCACGGTTCACAAGTTCAAGCCCTGTGTCAGGTTCTGCGCTGACAGCTCAGAGCCTGAAGCCTGCTTCAGATTCTGTGTCCCCCTCTCTCTCTGCCCCTTCCCCACTTGTACCCTGTTTCTCTCTCTCTCAAAAGTGAAAAAAAAAAAAAAAAATTAGGCCAGATTGCTCAGGGGCAACTCAAATAGAGTATTTCCAAGCTCACCCAAATCTAAACCTGTTTAAGGTCTTAACCTGATTTCTGAAAAGGATGCAAGAATATCATAGTATCTAATGTACATATGACAAATGCACACAATAAATCCTGCTACTGGACAAGTACTTGGTATACAATTGGGCACTGTCATCCCCACCTCAAATAGGCAATTAACACGACATAATTCAGAAAAAAGTAAACCTATCACTTTTATCTTATACAGAGAAGGCACTCCCCAAGGCTTAATTTTCAACATGGCTGATCTGAAAGGGCTTTCTGGTATTCTAAGTCAAATCAAGGGTTTTTGCCAATGACTGCAACTCACCCCCTTGTTCATCCAGCATAGTGATAGTCTTGATTCCTGCATCCTGAGACTAAAAGAAGGGAAAAAAGCTGATAGCACTAAAAAACAAAAGCAACAGAAACAAAGACTACAAGGCCTAATAGCAAGAGATAATCATTTAGAAACCTAAGTTCTCAGAGGATTAAAGCTACAGAGAAAACTAATATCCCAAACCAACTTTATTCACCATGCCCCAATAAAATTAAATCACTAATTCATGGTGAATTGATCTTCCTTATCACATTCTAATACTGTCAATGGGAGAAACAAAAAAGGCCCATTAGTGTATGGTTTGACAATTTCAGCAACTGCTGTTTCAAATAATAAAGCTTACTGATACCATATCCTTCTGACTCTTAACAGAAATCCCAGCTTATGCTATCAAGATCCCTCTTACACAATTTCTGTACTTAACTTTAATGATTAAAGTTTCTTTCTTACCTCAATGGCTAAACCCAGCATTCTCCTTGTGCTTTCCAGAGACTAGGGAAAAATATAGGGTTTTAGTATTCTAAAATATGTAGCCAAAAAAAAAAAAAAAAAAAAAAAAGAAAGAAAAACCTGATCATATATTCATGATGCTATTCTATTTTTAGATACTGCCAGCCCACCCAACCTTCCCTTTAAAATAAACAAACAAAACAAAAAAATAAAGTTGAGCACTGTAATTTTAGTTCTTTTCTTCCTACCAGGTGCTCCATGAGAGAAAATTTGGAGGCATTTATAAAAGTTTAATGTAGGCAGAAATCAAGGTATATAACACAGACATCAGAAATTCTGTTAAATTAAATGTTTTCAATTCCTCTAATTTATAGTATTTTGTTGTAAGTAATTGTTAAACAATTACTATCTAAAAAAAAAAAAAACACCAAAAAAATCCAAATTGCTTTCATTTATTTAGCTTTTGGTGAGCTGAAAAACTAAGGGGCCAGCAATGGCATTCTGAGGCAAATGCATTCTTGGACATAAAGTGACGGGGAGGTCAAAATGGACTTCTAAGAAGGTCCTTTCATCCCTCAACTGAAAGAGAATTGCTGGGGTGCCCAGGTGGCTCAGTCGGTTAAGCATCCGACTTTGGCTCAGGTCATGACCTCATGGTTCTTGAGTTCGAGCCCTGCATAGGGCTCTGTGCTGCGGATTCTGTGTCTCTCACTCTCTCTTCCTTTCCCCAACTCATGCTCTGTCTCTGTCTCTCAAAAATGAATAAACATTTTTAAAAAATTAAAAAAAAAAAAAGAAAATTACTTATTCCAAGTAAAATATTTACCTCATCAGTAACCTGGTGGGCTCTCAGCTGAATTTCTTCTGATGACAGATTATCCATGATGAATTAAACTTTTGATAAGCACAGAAACTGAAACGTGGATATTCTGTAATAATAAGGATATAAAAAAGTTTGAGCAAAGAGTATGGATTTATGGAATTCAGGATACTTATCTGGAAAACAGGATGAGATAACCTATCTGTATCTTTATCCAGCTAGTTATCTATCACAGGTGAGGAAATTATGGCCAAGGAAGGATAAATAGTTGGTTAAATGCTAATTAGCACCAGAGGAGAACCTGAAACTCAGGTTTCAGGACTTCTAGTGAAATGCTATTTCAAAGAGGAAAGTGGTCTCTCTACTTTGAGGACCACATACTAGAAGACAAGCTTTAAAAGATTATTAAAATGAATTCTTGGTTATAAAATGTTCTTCATACATTATTTGAATACAAAAAAGCAATAAGGTGAAGAGTCTAAGTTAGGTAGTATTCCATTAATAAAGTAACAAAATTCAAAGTCATGTGCCTGAAGAACACAGGAAACATTCTAGACATGTGCCAGTTGTCCAGGCCACTAATTAGACAAAATGAATTTTCATTCTTAACAAGAAAAGGGTAATGTTAATGTAGAACTCAGAACAGATTTTTCACAGTGGATTCTCCCTTTCCAATTATATTGTTTCTTGTTTTAGTGAAGCCCCTAAGAAACGCAAAAATTCTTTCTCCTATACATAGTAATTTAGTAACTCATAACTCAGAAAGAGAAGATTCATAGACATTCAAACTAAACACAAAACAGTTACTAGGTGTTATTCAGTACTACTGTTGTGTATCCCTCTTTGAAAAGTCATATGGAGTAGTAACTACTGTGTTACACCTCTAGGTTGCTTTCCTTTCATTACATTTGTTAGCTTTGTGTTATTTTTTTTCTGTTGTTACATTTTTGAAAACAAATTTTACCAAAGCTCTGTGTCAGTGACACAGAAAAAGTTCTGAATTTACCCTCAGGGAACAAGGGTAATGATTGTCATGAGTTCGAGGGGGGTGGGTAGTGTTACTGGCATCTAATAGGTAGAGGCCAGGAATGCTGCTAAATATCCCATAATGCTCCTAGGGACAGCCCTTTGCAACAAACGATTAACTGGCCCCAAATGTCAAAGTGCTGAAGTTGAGAGGCACCCTGCCATGGAGTATACTCAATGACCGGTAGGGAACCTAGTTAACCAGGAATATACTAGACTAAATCCTTGGAAGACAGTGATTTTGTTATATATATATATATATATATATATATATATATGTATATGTATATATACGTGTGTGTGTGTGTATATATATATATATATACACACACACACACGTATATATACATATATACATATATATATATATATATTTTTTTTTTTTTTTAATCTCTAACACCTAATATATTGGATCTGACAGTTGGTACTCCAGCAAATGTGTGCTGAATGAACACATAAGCAGAAAAACAAGGTGCATTCTCAAAATATTTATGTAGATTTTAGAAACAAAGCTACAGGGGCGCCTGGGTGGCGCAGTCGGTTAAGCGTCCGACTTCAGCCAGGTCACGATCTCACGGTCCGTGAGTTCGAGCCCCGCGTCGGGCTCTGGGCTGATGGCTCAGAGCCTGGAGCCTGTTTCCGATTCTGTGTCTCCCTCTCTCTCTGCCCCTCCCCCGTTCATGCTCTGTCTCTCTCTGTCCCAAAAATAAATAAACGTTGAAAAAAAAATTAAAAAAAAAAAAAAAAGAAACAAAGCTACATATACCAGTAGCACTAAGCCTGCAATTATCCACTAGAAACACAAAGCAAAAATTGCCATTACAAGTGTATGATCTGAAATGGCTTGCTAGTCACACACAAATCTTTTTAGTCACATCCATAACTAACCATCACTTTTAGTAGAATCATCACTCATAAAACAAAAAACAACAATATTATATTCTCAGTACAGAAAGGCACTGCATTTGGAGTCCTGTTTATTTATTTATTAACTCCTATCATGGCTGTTTTAGGTTTAATTAAGATTTTGAACCTTTATTAAAGCCTTTAATGCTCATGAAAAATGATTATTAATTACTATTAGTAATAAAAAGTATTACTGCAAAAGCTACAGATTTAATTTCATATCTTGCTTGCCACTGTAGGACTCTGGTTCTGGCAAAAGGTTCATATACTAAGATATATAATCAAGATACAAGGTCTTTCTTGAATTAAGAATTGTTCATTCATAGGTAGAAGCATAAATAGGACCACATGCTTTATTACTTTGACCCTTTAGCTTTATCAGAGATATGTTCATGCTACAGTTTTCTCTTCTGTCAATCTTTTATAGTTGCAATTATGAAAAGAAAAGTTGTTTTTGTAATCTCTCACCTTCAGATTTTTGTACACCTTTCATTTCTATAATACCTCGTCTGCCTTCCCAGGTAACTTGTTTCTCCATTACTTTCAGAGCCCCAACAAGATACCTTTCAAAGCCTGCTCTTACCAGGCAGAATGCTCCAAAGTTGTCTATACCTCCTCAATGCCCAATAGAACAAAAAAGTGATATGAAAAGTAATACATGCTAATCAAGCAGTGCCTGGAAGTGACATCCTTAGTCAAGTTTCCCAATACAGTGTCCCATGGGTAGGAATGTATTTTGGGCATATGATGCCCAGATCTCTCAAATTGTATAATTTCATAATTCTACTCCTATTTGCTATCTTCCTATCCTAGTCAAAATCGGCAAAACACGTAGGTTGAAGGAGAGGCTTGAATGTAAAACCGACCTCTGTCAAACTAGAAGATTCCTTCTAATTATACACACACACACACACACACACACACACACACACACACGAAGGCAGATACAGCTGGGAGGCAGAAATGAAGAATCACTCCTGGCATGGCAATGGACTCATTTTGAGAGACACAAACTTTGGTGAACTCAAAGTTCTGCCTAGTATTTCTTTTTTTCCTCCCCTGAGCAGATGGCACACAAGACAAGAAACAGACTTATGTAAAGTTCTCACACACGTTTGACAAGCTGATCTCAGAACACAGCTGCCTAAGACCTCTACTCTGGATTCTTGAGGGTGTTGAACACATGGTTACAGTAAAAGGGAGTAAGAGAGACAAAGCAGAATTATACGGGAAGGACAAAGCAACAATACTTCCAAGGCTCTTATTAGCTTTTACTAAACTGCTCTGAAGCGTCAGGCAGGGTGCAACCTAGAATTAGTTATATAGCTTTACTCATATTTATTATTATCTCCAGGAGTTTTTCCTTATGGAGTCAGGAAAAGACTACCCAGAATGTTGTAGTAATGAGAATTAGAGGGAGTGCCTAGTGGCTCAGTGAGTTAAAGCCACTGACTCTTGCTTTCAGCTCAAGTCATGATCTCACAGTTCATGCATTTGAGCCCCATGTCAGGGTCCATGCTGACAGTGCAAAGCTTGCTTAGGATTCTCTCTTCCTCTCTCTGCCCCTTCCCTGCTCTCTCTCTCAAAATAAGTAAATAAACTTAAAAAAAAAGGGGGGGGTGCTTAGAGCGGCAACTGAATGGCTCAGTCAGTTAAGCGTCCAATTTCCACTCAGGTCATGAGCTCACAGTTCCTGAGTTCAAGCCCTGCGTTGGGCTCTGTACTGACAACTCAGAGCCTGAAGCCTGCTTCAGATTCTGTGTCTCCCTCTCTCTCTCTGCCCCTCCCCCATTCACACTGTCTCTGTCTCAAAAATAAAACACACAAAAAAGTTTTTTAAATTAAACCTGGGGGAGGGGAAGGAAAATGAAATGTCTCTTGACACAAATATCCCATTAAACTTTGTCTTCGGGGTGCCTGGGTGGCTCAGTCAGTTAAGCATCTGACTTTGGCTTACGTCATGATCTTGTGGTCCGTGAGTTTGAGCCCCACATCTCTGTGCTGACAGCTCGGAACCTGGAGCCTACTCAGGTTGTGCCTCCCTCTCTCTCTGCCTCTCCCCTGCTTGTGCTCTGTCTCTCTCTTAAATGTAAAATAAAACATAAAAAAATTTTTTTATTAAAAAAAAAACCTTAGTCTTCTTATATATAATCTAACAGGTTAAATATGTGTCATTTTTGTCAATATTCCTGGAACTTAATATACTATGCTAATTGTGAGTGTAGTATATGCTCCCTTTGAAAGATAAAAGCAAGAGTTTCCCTAGCACTTTTACAATGTATCTCCCTTAATTTGGTTAATTTGGGCTTACTAGAAGACTCCTAGTTTACCTTAATTTCTTTTTATAAACTTTGGAGTGGGGAAGAAGAAATGTTCACTGAGTACCTTAGTATATATCATGTACCCTACTAAGTACTTATATACATCATTATCTTTACTATGCCGCCTTATAGATGGGCAAAATAAGATTCCAGTAATTTGCCCAGGGTGACTGAATCAGTAAAGAGCTGATTTATTATTTTTATTTTTAAGAGAGAGAGAGAGAGAGAGCAAGACTGAGGGGAGTAGGGGGGAAAGGGGCAGAGGGAGAGAGAATCTCAAGTAGGCTCCACACTCAACGAGGAGCCCAACACAGGGCTCAATCCCACAACCCGGGAATCATGACCTGAGCCAGAATCAAGAGTCAGAAGCTCAACCCACTGAGCCACCTGGGTGCCCTGTTTTTTGTCTTGTCTTGTTTTGTTTTCTTTTTGAGCAGACTTATTATTCAAGTATGGATACTCTGAAACCAAAGATAGTTCATGGTCTGGTAACTAGTCTTACTGTTGGATGCATCTTCCCTTAACAAACATCAGATGTTATGAGAACTGTTGAATATCAGAAAATAGACTAACTACCCTACCCGATGGCCATTCTGAAATTTAACATAAATATATAATATACATAATATACATATAATAAAACCATAAAAATTCTTCAACAGACTCAAAAACAGTTAAACTAAAGGAAGAACTGGGGTGCCTGGCTGGCTCAGTCAATAGAGCATGCAAATTTTGATCTTGAAGTTGTAAATGTGAGTTCCACGTTGGGTGTAGAGATTACTTGAAAATAAAATCTTAAAAACAAAATTAAAGAAAGAACTAGAAAGACAAAAGTTATCATGGTTTTCAGCTGTTTTAAAATAATTAAGAATCTGAAATTACATTAATTTAGGGGCACCTGAGTGGCTCAGTTGGTTAAGAATGCAACTTCAGCTCAGGTCATGATCTCACAGTTCAGGAATTCGAGCCCTGTGTTGGGGGGCTCTGTGCTGAGAGCTCAGAGCCTGGAGGCTGCTTTTGATTCTGTATCTCCAACTCTCTCTGCCCCTCCCCCACTTGTGCTCTGTCTCTCTCAAAAATAAACATTAAAAAATTTTTTTTTAATGAAATTACATTAACTTTGAAAATAATACTATTGGGAATAAGGGATATAAAGAAAACAGTCTTAGAACTGAATCAACAGGAGTTCGATGTCTTCACCGATAAAAATCAGGAAGTAATAATATAATCAGGAAGTATATATATAATATATAATAAATATAATCAGGAAGTAATCAGGAAGAGTAATCAGGAAGTAATCAGGAAGTAATGGAAGTACAGCACTTTATCATTACTATTATTTTTAAAGATTTTATTTTTAAGTAATCTCTGTACCGAACCTGGGGCTCAAACTCACAACGCTGAGATCAAGAGTTGCATGCTCTTCCTGGGGCGCCTGGGTGGCGCAGTCGGTTAAGCGTCCGACTTCAGCCAGGTCACGATCTCGCGGTCCGTGAGTTCGAGCCCCGCGTCAGGCTCTGGGCTGATGGCTCGGAGCCTGGAGCCTGTTTCCGATTCTGTGTCTCCCTCTCTCTCTGCCCCTCCCCCGTTCATGCTCTGTCTCTCTCTGTCTCAAAAATAAATAAACGTTGAAAAAAAAAATTAAAAAAAAAAAAAAAAAAGAGTTGCATGCTCTTCCAACTGAACCAGCCAAGCACCTCACACACAACACTTTAAATCACCACCCATTTCAGTGTCCTGCTAACAATAATATACCAGTGATTTTATATAATAATTCATTTTATACTGGAAAGCAAAGATTTTGCATTAAAACATTCTACCAAGTTAGCTTCATGACTTATTCCTTCTTAATCACAATATAAGTTGCTCTACAAGTTATACCCATATAGTTTATTATTGTATGATAAAATTTGTGGTTCTTTTTGGCATAGTTTGATAATCAATGTATTTATATCAAGTGGAAATTTCTGTTCATAGCAGGCTAGCAGAGGAACTCCAGCATTCAAATTCTGGCCCCAAAATGTATTTGTTGTATAACCTCGGGCAAGTCAGCTAAATCTATTAAGACTTGGTTTCTGCATTTGTAAAATAGAGATAACAGGCTCTTTTTGTGAGGATTAAAAAAAGGTGATCCATACAAAGTGCTTATTATTGGTGCCTGATCCATGGCTGGTATTCAAGTGTGAGTCATTATTTTAATATTATTAGGGAAGCAGAAAGACATAGGCAAAAGAAAAGCCAAACAATGTTAAATATAAGTGACATTAATGTAAATGCAATTGAAAATAGCTACTAAATATTAATTGTTCCATCTTTGAGGCTACATTTGAATATTGAAGTTGATAATACTGTATGAGCTATGTATCTGAACTATTTTCAGGCCAGTCATGAGTCTGCACATGTCAAGACAGATATTAAACAGGTTTAAATTAAACCAAGTTTCCGGATGATAGGTACTTATCTAGGCAAATATATATATAGTTTGCATGTCTAAAAAATTAAAAACTGCCCTGAAATGGTTTTTTTTTTTTTTTCTGGCTAAGGCCAAGCAAACACAAAACTACACAAAATGTTGAAGGTTATTATATAAACTGAACAAAGTAAGACTTAAAAAAGTCAAATACTTGCTATAACTACTGAGACAAAGAATATGGGTATAAAAAAGTCTAGCAGGAAATCATCAAAATATAACTAACGGCTGTGGTGGTAAAATTGAGTGATTTTTCTTTTTTTCCCAATTTACCAAATGATCTGCATTGTAGTTACACTACTTTTAAATTTCATTCATTTATTTTCATCACAAATATGATAGCTTATGACAACCAAGAAAACAGACTTATAAGACTGGTGAAAACAAAGACAAGGAATTAATTTTAGACCACATTTCATAAGCATAATGATCAATTCTTAGCCTCTCTTGAGAGAAATCTTCTGTTGGTACATATTCACAGTAAATGTATTTGTGGAAACATTTCCATCCATTCACAGATGATATAAAGGTATAGAAATGATACAGAGGTATAGAAACAATACAGACCGATTGTCCAAACCACAAAGGAATAGAAATGATACAAATCGATTGTCCAAAACATTCTGCTAACAGATGTTTAGAGGAAAGGCCCTTGCTAAAGTTTGGCTGGGAACCATACTTCATTCACATTAGGGGGCAGAAATGGGTTCTAATGAGCTCTGAATAAGTTCTTAGTACTTTCACGGCAAAATACTAAGAGGTGGATAACGTAGAGTTCACAAAGAGGCAGAGAACTTAGCTGGAACAGAGAATTTACAACTCCATCCTGGAATACAGCCAAACTCCTGTCATGGCCCCTCACCTCCAGTGTATTCTCCTTCTCTAACCTTCCTACCAACAATGAGAATCCTCAGGGATTCAAAGAAAATGTATAAAATTAGAAGCCAATTAATAGGTAATCTGTAGAATGTGCTTTAAAATAATTCAAAGGTGGGGAAATGGCTGGGAGTACAGAGGAAACAAGATTGGCCACGACTGTTGAAGCTGGGTGAATAATACATGAAGGTCATTATGCTAATCAACTTTTTATTATGAATTATTATCAAAGTATCCAACATATACAGAAGTTTTTTTTTTTAATGGCAGCTAACTTTTAATAATCTTTACTCACCATTTTGTAAATCTAGATAGTAGAGGATTGAGAAGATTCAGAGTAACAACAAGTTAATACTTATAAACCATTATACATGCAAGACACTATACTAAGAAATAAAATACATATGTGTATTATAGATACACACACACACATTCCTTTAATCCTTACCATACTCTCTTAATCCATCTAGGCTGCTATAAAAAACAACAACAACATAGGCTCGATTTATTAACAACAGAAATTTATTTCTTATAGTTCTGTAGGCTATAAGTCTGACTAAGCTCAACATGCCAGCACTGGTCATATTTTCATGAGGGCCCTCTTTCTGGTGCAAACCTAATGCCTTACATGGTGGAAGGGGCTAGGGAGCTCTCCAGAGCCTCTATTCTAAGGCACTAATCCCATTCATGAGGGATCCACCTTCATGGCTTAAGCACTTCCCAGAAGACCCATTTAAATACCATCACACCAGGAATTAGGATTTCAACCTATGAATTTTGGTAGGAAGACAAACATTTAGTCCATAGCAAATACTATTTAATTCCACATTTTACAGATGTAGGAACTTAAGGAACAGTGAGGTTAAGCAACTTTTGCAAGGTCACAAAGAGCCAGATTCAAATCTAGGTGGACCGATGCAGAGGATGTGCTGTTACATGTATTAAAAAGAGGAAAACAGATATATTGTCAACTCATTCAAATGTGTAGCAGCTTTGCCCAAAGAAATGCATATATATGAAGTCCCTGCTTTTCCCTTTTCAAGTAGCAAGTCTAACTCCAGGATTAGCGCACATGTTACAACAGTGGTTCCCAGTCTTGGCTACACTCATCACCTAGAGGCCCAAGCTACACCCCAGACTATTTGAATCAGAATCTCTGGGGAGTGAGAGCCAGTAGATTTTAAACCTTCCCAGGTGACTTCAATGTGCAGTCAAGGCTGAAAACCACTATTTTTTATTTTATTTTTTTAAGTTTATTTATTTATTTAGAGAGAGACGGTGAAGAGAGAGAATCCCAAGCAGGCTCTGCACCATCAGCACCAAACCCAACATGGGGTTCAAACTCACAAAACCGCGAGATCATGACCTGAGCTGAAACTGAGTCGAGTCAGATGCTTAACTGACTGAGCCATCCAGGTGCCCCTGAAAAACCAGTGTTTTAGATCAAAGTTGATATTTTTAAAAATGTAGAGTCAGGTATTATCAATGATATCCTACCCTGTTATAATTCTGGTACCTAATGGAGGGGAGGAAAAAAAGTAACATTTAACAATGCAGGACAAGAATAACTTAGCCTTCAGTAAGTTAAGCACTGAATTACATATGACCCAGCAAATCTATTCCTAGGTACTTTAGAGAGAAATGATAATGCACATCCACATGAAAACTTGTACATTAAATGCTTAAAGCAGCATTATTGCTAACAGTCAAAAAGCAGAAAAACCCCAAATGTTCACATAATGGAATATCATTCAGCCATAAGAAGGAATGCTACATGCCTCAACATGTATGAGTCTTGGAAGCATCATTCAATTAACAAAACCAGATACAAAAGACCCGTATAGTATGATGTCACTTATGTGAAATGTCCAGAATAGGCAAATCCATAGAGACAAGAAGTAGATTAGTGATTGCCAGAGGATGGGGGAAAAAGGGAAAGGACTAACTACTGATAGGTACAGGGCTTGTTTTGGAGGTGAGAGAAATGTTTTGGAATTAGTGATGACAGCTGAACAGCATTATTAATATACTAAAAGCCACTAAATTGTGTACTTTATTACTTTAAAAACTTTTTTTAATGTTTATTTTTGAGAGAGAGAGACAGTACTAGCAGGAGAGGGGCAGAGAAAGAGAGAGGGAGACACAGAATCTGAAGCAGGATCCAGGCTCTGAGCCGTGAACCACGTGATCATGACCTGGGCCGAAGTTAAACGCTTATCCATCTGAGCCACCCAGGTGCCCCTAAGTTGTATACTTTAAATAGTGAACTTTAACATTATGTGAATTATACCTCGATTTATAAAAAATTGAAAAAAAAAAACCTTCAGGATGGAGAAAGAATATTTGGAAGAAGCAGTCAAGTAAAAGTAAACAGTATGAGTGAGAATCAAAAGGAAGAAAGAAATCATTAATTTTGTAGCTTTTCCTATGCTGAACAATTTTCTGCCATAGCATAAAATATGGAGATTCACTTAAAATAACTGATAGTAGCTATCTATAGAGTAGGCACCATTGAAATACAAAACTTGGACTTTATGTTCAATGGAGCCCCTCCTTTCTTCTCCAGGAAGAAAAATGGTGGCTGGAAAAGAGGATAGAACAACCACGTCAAGAAATAAACCCAACGTACTTCTTTATTCAGATATAAGTATCGTTTGTGTTTAAAGCAACTTATGGGTGGGGTGCCCGGCTGGCTCAGTTGGAGGAGCATGCAATTTAAAAAAAAAATTTTTTTTTTTAATGTTTATTTATTTTTGACAGAGAGAGCGCGCGTGCACGCATGAGCAGGGGAGGGGCAGAGAGAGAGAGAGAGACGCCGAGTCGGAAGCAGGCTCCAGGCCCTGAGCTGTCAGCACAGAGCCCGACGCGGAGCTCGAACCCACAGACCGCGAGATCACAACCTGGGCCGAAGTCGGACGCCCAACCGACTGAGCCACCCAGGCACTCCAGGAGCATGCAATTCTTGATCTTGGGGTTGTGAGTTCGAGCTCCACATGAGGTGCAGAGATTAGTTAAATAAATAAAAACTTAAAAAAATTTAAAACAGCTTCTTGGAATTCTGAAAACATGCCTTTCCACATCTTTAAAAGGAAAAAGAGTCCAAGTTTTCTTTCTGTCAAGGGGAGAAAAAAACTTAAAAAAAAATTTTTTTAACATTTATTATTGACAGACAGAGCATGAGCAGGGGAGGGGCAGAGAGAGGGGGAGACACGGAATCTGAAGCAGGCTCCAGGCTCTGAGCTGTCGGCTTTGAGACGAACATGGGGCTTGAACTCACAAACTGCGCCATCATGACCTGAGCCAAAGTCAGACACTTAACCAACTGAGCCACCCAGGTGCCCCAAGAAAAAAACTTTTTTTTAATTGGCACTTCTGGCTGTTATTAATAACTAGTACAAGAGAAAGTGAAATTTAAAGAAGGCAACATCAAAATCCTTATTTACATGTTAGTGTATCTGAAAACGCTGAACTGTTTTTTGAGACTTAAAATGGTCATTATACAGGTTAAGCACCATTATTTTCTACCAATAAATCTTAATGCCACATTAAAAAATTTGTATAGTTTAAATATTAAAGGCCAAATTGGGGCGCTTGGGTGGCTCAGTCAGTTGAGCATCCAACTTCAGCTCAGGTCACAATCTTATGCTTCCTGAGTTCAAGCCCTGTGTCAGGCTCTGTGCTGACAGCTTGGAGCCTGGAGCCTGCTTCAGACTCTGTGTCTCCCTCTCTCCCTGCCCCTAACCCACTCACATTCTGTCTCTGTTTCTCTCAAAAATAAATAAACATTAAAAAAATAAAATAAAATAAATAAAGGCCAAAAATGGAAATGCCCACCCCAGCTTAAATGAGATGGAATGAAAATATTTTAAAAATTTTACAGATGATTTTTATTTGCCTTACACAATAATGCATTTTCTAAATTTTCTTTAAAGAATCTTTTTTTTAAAATTAATTAATTTATTTTGAGAAAGACAGAGACAGTGCAAGTTGGGGAGGGGTAGAGAGAATCCCAAGAAGGCTCCGCACTGGCAGAGCAGAGCCCAATGTGGGGCTCAAATGCACAAACCGTGAGATCATGATCTGAGCTGAAACCAAGAGTCAGACGCTTAACCAATTAGCCACCCAGGTGCCACTTTTCTAAATTTTCTTTAAAAGGATTTATTTTACTTGTAAGTTTTTATTTTAATTCCAGTTAACAGTGTTATATTAGTTTCAGGTGTACAATATAGTGATTCAATAATTCCATACATCACCTGGTACTCATCACGACAAGTATACTCCTTAATCCCCATTACCTATTTAACCCAATCCCTCACCCCCTTCCCAAAAAGTTGTAAACATATACTGGTTTTATAGATAGGTTTCACAATACTCTATTACTCTATAACTACATTAACAGCAAGTCTATGCAATAACTATAAATCATTGATAGTGAAAAACTCTAAAAGATAAAAAATGTTGCAAGTTCCAAATGACACAAGAAATAGTGATATAAATAGTATTTTTTTTTTTTTTTTAGCATTCAGGATGTCTGTGGGTAGTTCAATTCCCACATCTATAAAGTTTTCTTGACCACTGTTTAGAATAAAATGATGATTTTTAAAAACCAAAACTCTCAAAAGATAATGCAATATATACAAGAAACTTTAAAATTTTTCCTACTCTTTGGCCTTGTTCTGTTCTTAACAATGTAGAAGTAAATCACAGATACAAAGATACATTAGCCCCAGTTTTATTTATTTATTTATTTATTTATTTATTTATTTATTTATTTATTTTCGGCGGGGGGTGGGGGGAGGGAGAGAACGGGCAGGGGAAGGGCAGAGGGAGAGAAAGAATCCCAAGTGGGCTCTGGGCTGTCAACACAGAGCCCTGGTTGGGGCTTGATCTCATGAACCATGAGATCATGACCTGAACCAAAATCAAGAGTCGGATGCTTAATAGACTGAGCCACTCAGGCATCCCAATTCCAGTATTATTTATAATGTAAACAAAACAAAACAAAAGGAAGCCACTAAGCCACAAAGGAACCAATGATAGGGGATATGACTGAATAATTATGGTATAACTACATGATGGAATATTATTTTTGAAGATTTGGGTTCTTCTATATTTTATTTTAATCAAATCTATATATGTACATGGTTTGAGAAGTCAAATAGTTCCACAACAGTAATAAATAGCAATTCCTCTGCCCTCCCTCATACCCCAAACCAATTCCTGCTCCCAGGACCCCAACAGCAAAATTTTCAACAGTATTAGTTGTTCCAGTGTTTAATCCCAAATTCCTAAATCATATGCTTCATATGCTTCAATTCTGGATATCACCCACAAACTTTCTACAATGAACATATTTAGCTCTTATACCTCCCCATCTCCTAGTTTTATATTTGCCCTTAAAAACTGGCTGGCTAATAAATTCTTGGCTGGAAATCAGAAGTCCTGAAGCAACAAAGAAATCTGTTTAACTGTGGCTATCTCAGTCAAATGTAAATGACCTAAATATCTTTCCTTCAGGGGTGCCTGGATGGCTCAGTTGGTTGACCATCCAACTTTGGCTCAGGTCATGATCTCACAGTTCATGAGTTTGAGCCCCATATGGGGCTTGCTGCTGTTAGCGCAGAGCCTGCTTCGGATCCTCTGTCCCTCACCCCCACCCTCCCCTTTCTCCCTCTCAAAAATGAATAAATATTTAAGGGGAAAAAAAGCCTAAAAACAAAAATTTTCCTTCAAAGAACATTTTTATTAATCCCAAGGAACAAGCGTTCCATGGAACATGACTTAGAAACTACTAACCTACTGAAATTTCTGCTTAATTTATCAGTTATATGGGAACAAAGTTTCTGTTCAATTCTTATCTCAGAGAATAGTCTCTGAAAATAAACCTCAGAGGTCATCTAGTCTAACTTATTTATGCTAAGAGAATAAAATGCAATACTTCTGGCTCTTTCCATAATACATAATCCTTCCTAGGGGAGGGGGGTGGTCCTTCTTGGAACAGACCTGACGATAACTGAAGAGGTAACAGTTCTCGGATGAGAACTGTTGTCTTAGAAGGGCACGCCAAACCAGGACCCAACTGAAGAGGAAAACAAGGCCAAGGTTGTCAGAAGAGAATGTGGTGTTATCTAGCTATGGTGACTCCCCCATAAGAGCTGAGAATTCCCTCACACTGGTGGATGGAGAGTCTAAGAGAAAGCAGTTATTAGCAGAAACCTGTGGTCTTAGGAGGGCATGCCAGACCAGGGCCCAACTGAAGAGGAAAACAAGGCCAAGGTTGTCAGAAGAGAATGTGGTGACATCTAGCTATGGTGACGGCCTCAGAAGAGCTGAGAATTCCCTTATGCTGGTAGATGGAGAGTCAGCAGCCTACCTAGTCTGGAGGCTTGGCAGAAAGAAATCCCAGTCCCAGAATACATCCCTCTTCATTCATTCCACAAACATTTTTCAAGTTATTTGCTATCAAGTAAGGGAACATTTTTTTTTTAATATTTGTTTATTTTTGAGAGACAGAGAGAAAGAGACAGAGTGTGAGCGGGGGAGGAGCAGGGAGAGAGATACAGAAACTGAAGCAGACCCCAGATGCGGGGCTTGTACTCACGAACCGCGAGATTATGACATGAACCGAAGTCAGACGCTTAACAGACTGAGCTACCCAGGTGCCCCATTTTTAACATGAGACATTTAAAAGGAAGAAGGAAAGGATGCTCACATACAAAAAGTACAGGTGTACAGTATTTCAAAATACTCAAAATACTCTAGGTTATACCAAAAAGAGTCCATGCTCTGATTAGGAAATTTAATTATTTCTGAAGGCATTTAGATGAGAGCTTTACTTATGTTAAGATTAGTTTCCTCCTTTTACTTCCTCTCTCAAGGTTCTTTTCTACTTCCTTCTATGGGAACAACTTTAACCATTCTTATGAAGCTCAAAAACTATGTAAATAGAAGAAGTACACCACTAAATCATATCTATTAAACATCTTGGTTTCAAAGGGCACTGAAGCACATGATTCAAGACAGAAACCATACTAAGTGAGAAAATACCACTGAAAGTCAGGAATCAAAAGATCAAAATTACACTTCAGCTTTACAGAAGCACAGTTTATAACTTAATTGCTGATGTCCAACACCTAGTATTCAAGTCCTGGAACTTCCCTAATTCTATTCTAAGTGACCAGAACATAATTCTAGGGAGGTAGATCTATATGTGATTACAATCACATTGTTGAACTGAATCACACTGTTGAAAAGAAAGGCTATGGAAAAAGAAAAGGAATGCTCTATGGGAGTTAGGAAAAAGGCTCAAGAATGCAGCATTCATTCTCCAGGTTGGAAAGACATACAATCTGGCTGACTTAAGAATGCTATCTGCTAAGGAGACAGCAAGTGCGAGGTAGGCACAAAGCTTCACCTTGCCTGAATAAAGTATTTACCCAAATCATCCAGGTATTTTGGCTCCGAGTCCAAGTTCACCTAGAAGTTTTCTGGCTAGCTTCTCAAATATTCTGACAACAGGAATCATATGCCAGAGATAGAGAACAGTAGCAATCAGGTCCCCAGAAAATATCTCCTCACAATAGGTTAAAAGAGTGACACACATTCTTGTTAATACAACAGGCAATACAGTGTGGTGGTTAAATGCCCAATACTTGGAGGCATAATGTTTTTAAATCCTATTGTTTAATTTACTTCTTTATGCTTCAGTTTTCATTAAATGAGAATATAATGTTTATTGGAGCATTATAAGGATTGAGTTAATTCATGCAAAGCATTTAAACCTTGGCTGGCATGGTTTATAGTGCTCAACAAAGCTACTATAATTTTTCATAATAGTTATTAAACATCTCTTGTGATTTTGATTTGTGAACCAAAATCCAAGCATGATCAACCCTAAAAAAATTGTGATTTTGCACTATCAAAGAAGTGTCACAATGTAAGGACTCAGTAGTCCTTATATTACATATGCAGTAATATATTGTATGTATGTGCGTACAGAGTGGGTAGGGTGGGGAGACACAGGAGACAGGTTGTGAAGGGCTTTGTATACTCTACAAAGAAGTTGGGAATTTTATTTTATAAGCTTTAAGAGGTCATCTAAATGTAATCTCCGTTATCAAAGCATTGTTCAAATAAATTTAAATGCAAGTTACAGATCTCACAAAAATCAATATGATGAGGGGATTCCAGAAAAGTACACTCATCAGTGATATAAATATTTTAGTAGCAATACAACCTAAATTGAAATCAAAACCAAAATGTCAGTGAATTTAAATGAGGGCAAATAGAACCCCACCTCCACCCCCAGTCTTACAAAAAGAACAGTACATGCTGTTTCCTGGCTCTACAATCCACTTCCTCCAATTGTTGGGAGGCACTGGATCCATCTGTGTCAAGTCTCTACCCACCACAACAAAGAAAAGACCAGTCCTTGTCATCTAGTTCTCTCTCGATCTACAGAGCTACAAACAAAATATGGCACTAGAATCAAAAAGTTCAGCACTCTTGGATGCAAGCAACATCATATATTATAAATATACATAACGCTAAGTATAAACACAACTAAAAAAACACTCTTCCAGAATGTTTAAAACACAGGAACGAAAGGAAGAAAAAAAAGCACCTTAATTCAGAAGAAAAAAACCAAACAGTAGCTGATTTCACTAAAATGTCAAAGAGCTAACATCCTCTTTTTTCCCTTTTGCTATTCTAATCTACTTTCATCTGGTGAGACCAGATAAGTAAGTTTGCTAGAATTGTGTCACAACGGTGAATGCCATCACTGGGTCCAGTGGCCTAAACCAATCCTTAATTTTAAAGTGGGTAGGTTATGGGGTGCCTGGGTGGCTCAGGGTTAAGCATCTGACCAGTTCAGGCCATGATATCAAGGTTTGTGAATTCGAGCCCCACTTCAGATGAGCTCCGCTTCTCTCTCTCCTCTCTTTCTCTGCCCTTCATGGGATTCTCTCTCTCTCTCTGCCTCCTTGATCACTTGTGCCCTTTCTCTCTAAAAAAATTTTAAAAATAGACTGAGTAGGTTAGTTCCAAAGCAGTATTTTCCAGAGTGCAGAGTAAGAACACAAGATGATTTCAGCTGTTATATAAGCAATAGTTATGTATTTAAATAGTTTTTATTTTTCGGGGCACCTGGGTGGCTCAGTCGGTTAAGCATCCGACTTCAGCTCAGGTCACGATCTCATGGTCCGTGAGTTCGAGCCCTGCATCGGGCTCTGGGCTGATGGCTCAGAGCCTGGAGCCTGCTTCCAATTCTGTGTCTCCCTCTCTCTCTGCCCCTCCCCCGTTCATGCTCTGTCTCTCTCTGTCTCAAAAATAAATAAACGTTTAAAAAAAAAAAATTAAAAAAAAATAAAAATTAAAAAAATAAATAGTTTTTATTTTTAATTATTTTAAATGTTTATTTACTTATGGGGAAGGGGGTGCAGAGCCCAATGTGGGGCTCAAACTCATGAACTGTGAGATCATGACCTGAGCCAGAATCGAGTCAGATGCATAACCGACTAAGCCACCCAGATGCCCCTAGCAATAGTTACGTATTTAAGTTACATGTATATTATAACGTATACTAGAAAAGGGAATAAAATACATAAAAACCATGATTTCACAGATTATCACTTTGGAAAAGTGTAATGTTGAAAACAAATCTATTAAAAACATGAAATATTGCAGATGATCTTCTAAAAGGCAAATTTTACAATGGTGGTATGGTTCATGATGGGTGAAATACTGACAGTTGTCCCATGAACAACTTGGGCCTGTTTCTTTGTTTACCTGCTTCCATCTAGGTTCAAGGCTGTGTTCCGAATAATTAGAAAAGGTGTGACCTTTGGTTAAGTGAGCTTGCTACTATGTTTAAGCAAACACTACTATTTACAGGAAAGAGTGTTATACTGTTAAGAATAGTGTCTATAGGAAAGAGTGTTAAGAAAATAATGGCACAATAATCCACTGCTATCCTGGAACTAGGATAACAGCAATTCTCTAGTGTATACCCATATACCACAAGCACCCCGCCCCCCAAAAACCCAAAAACAAAAATAAAAAGCCTACTAACACTGATAAATATTTGAGCTGAAGGCTGTTGCATGATCATTTCATTCACTTTCACATCATCTGTCAAAGGAGCATGGTAATTGTGAAAAGAAGTGTTTCTTCTAATATCTATATGAATATATTCTTTCTCATTACCTCTTGCCAAAGGAACAAAAGACAATTAACCATTAGATGCTTTAGGCATCAACTGTGATTATGGAAGAAACATTATTTTTTAAAAATCTTACTATGAAATATTTTAAGGTTAGATTTCAAAGTATTCTAGCTAATGAGGTCCCATGCATTTAAAGTGTGATATTTTCCAGGCTGGGCAAGAACGTGGGAGAACCATTTCTACCTGACCATATTTTACCTGCACATCTGAAAGCCAGTCTTAAGGGCACATGGAATAATATTCCTCTCAATTCTTGAACTATCTGCTACTAAGAATCTATATTATTTTCACATGGCCAAGGGAACGCTGTCAGAAGCTACCAGTATCCAAACAGCCCTCTCCAGTCGTCCACCTACTCCCTGAAGATGACTAGCAAAAGGCAAAACGACACTCCCTCCTCATCTTCCGTTCCCAACTTTGACGTCTTTCGGTTTTCTCTACTCTCATGTACCTTTCCTAATACTGTAGTGATTAATGACTTAAAAAAGGTTGAAATGAAACAGTACTTTCCAGTACTCTCCCCCTACCCACAACAACTCCAGGCTGGAACTGTGAAATTCGTTTTACGGATCCTTCGTGCGTCTGCAGTACAGCCACGAGGTAAGAATGGACTTTCCTAGAGAGCCTGGACTCTCCAATGCCACGAACCTCAGAGACCTTCAAATAACTACTTCAGAGTTATCTGATCACTTGTGGTCACCGTACAGTCTTCTAATCACGACCACAGCAACACTGTAGAGGAGAGGGAGTGGGAGTTTACCTCTGCTTGGTTTTGAGGAGGGGACCAACGAACCACCACCCCATCACCCTTCCTCCGCCGCCCCTCGGTAGTTTCCTGGCGCCTCGCGTCCTTGCCCTGGGCCCGACCTGCCCAGTAGAGGCAAGAGCACTCCCCCCCCCCCCCCCTTAAGCCCGACCCCACGAACTTTTAAACACAATAATACTCCTTCTTCTTGGGACCTGATCCCAATCTTCAACCCGACTAGCTCCCTCAACCCCACTCCTGGAAGCTCACCAACCAGTTCCGGCCACTCCTCTCGCGCCGCAGCGGCTCGGACACCCCCAGACCGGACTTGGAGCTGCCTCCTCCTAGCGCCTGCGTGCGCCGGGCCCGCGCGCCTGCGCACTTCCCCGGACGCGCGGGCGCGGACACACCCCTGGAGCAGGAGCCAATCACCTTCTGAGGGGTTTAAATCTCCCTGCCACGCAGGCGAAGAGCCTGGGGAGTCGCCCGTTAACCGGATAATTCGAATCCCTCCCGAAGGTGGGATATATTCATGCAACAAACATTTGTCGAGGGCAAGCCATCTGCTGGATGATTGCTGAAGAAAAGGAGACAAGAATGCCTTCCTTGCCCTCCAGGATCTTTTGATCTACCTAGATTGGAGATCGATATGTAAACAAATAATAGTGGGTAGAATTTAGTGAGTGGCATCAGGAAGTCCGAGGCGGAGTCGGTGCACAATGAAAGCTGCACCTTATCCTTAGGGATGTCTGGAAGGGTTCCCAGAGAAAGCGACTTTTCAATCAGGAAGGCTAAGTAGGAATTCTCCTAGAAGTCCGGGATAGAGGGTGATAGTTTTCCAGCCTGCGGAAACAGCCTTTGCCACTAGGAACATAGCACTTTCTGTAAATTCCTTGTAGTTCATTCTGCTGAGAGGCTTAGAGCTCATCGTGTATCTCCAGGTGAAGTGGGGAATAACCTTTAAATAGTCGGCAACGGGCTAGATCTTGGTAGGTCTTGCACTTTATACTGGACTTTAGTGTGCAAGCTTAAGTGAGCCTGGACTTTATACTATGGCTACAGAAATCCATTGAAGGGTTTTAAACAGGTCCAGGAACTCTTCTGGGTACCTCTAAGAATAGAGCACAGTGCTGGAAATTAATAATTAAAAAAAATAATAACAGCACTTCGAAGGAATCTACTTCTAAGGGTCAGGAAAGTGAACCCTGAGAAATATCTTTTGTATATTGTAACACAGAGGTCATTGGTGATCTTAGTGAAAGCTATGTGGTGGAATGATTAAGTTGAAAGATAGATTGCAGCAATTTCGAGAGAGGGGAGGTGCAAAAGTAGGGAGAGGTTATAAAATGCTTTTGGAAAGTTAGGCCTTGACCGACAAGGGGTCAAAGTTTTTGTTTCTGTTGTTTGGATTTTTGTTAGAATTAAGACAGGAGAAACTTGAGCGTGATAGGCAACATACAACTGAGGGGGAAAAATAGTTGAATAAACAGAAGTGTTAGTAGGTAAAGATCTTGAGAGAATAAGAGTAGAGACAATCCAAAGTACTGGTGGGAGGAATGGTGTTGGAAGAGAAATAAAGATATCTCCTCAATTATAATAAGAGGAAGTATGTGTCTGTAAGTGTGTATGTTTAGTAACAGGAAGTTAAAGAAGTTCTCATCTCATGACCTCTGTTTTCTTTGTGAAATAGGAGATGAGGTCATTTGCTAATAGAAAAGGAGTTGGGGGTTTTAAGGAAAGTGGAGAAGTTTTCGAATATGGTTGTATAAAGTGACAGAACAAGTTGATCAGAGAAAGACTGGAGGACTGGTGTCAGTGTCAAGGGCCTGTATAAGATTGGTAAAAATGAACTCACCCTCTTCTATCTTGGTGTGTGGCTTTCTTAAGCACCAATCACTTCTTATAGGCAGAAGTGGACAAAATGTATGGTTGAGTTTATTTATGGTGTATTTATCCATGGTGTAATGCCATGGTTCTCAATCAGGAACATTTTTGTCCTTGAGCGGACATTTGGCAGTGTCTGGAGACATTTTTGATTGTCAAGACGACAGGGATTGGGGTGGCAGATATAAAGGGGATACTACAGGCATTTAGTATCCCGGAATGCTAAGTATCCTGCAATGCACAGGACAGCCCAAGAATCATCTCCAAAATATCAATAGTGCCAAGGTTAAGAAACCCTGATCTAGGATTACCTTGATGCTCACCAATGGCTGACCTTGGTCTTCTACAAGATTTTCTTTGGACTATGGCCCTCAGCTTATAGGGTAAAGTAGTCCTTCCATTGCATGCCTTTAAAGGAGAGTAGAATGAGCAGCATACCTCAGACCTTGAGTGTTTAGAAGAATTGTGATGTCACAAACACACAATTAGAATAGTTCCTCAATCCTTTAGAAGCAAATCTGGGGGTGCTTGGGTGGCTCAGTCAGTCGAGTGTCTGACGTCGCTTAGGTCATGATCTCACAGTTTGTGAGGTCAAGCCCGTATCAGGCTCTCTGCTGTTAGTGCAGAGCTGGCTGATCCTTTGTCCCCCTATCTCTCTGCCCTCTCCCTGCTTGTGTGCATGCTCTCTCTCTCTTTTTCTCAAAACATAAAAAAAAAAAAAAAAGAGTTCTAAGCAAGTCTGGACTTACACATAGATGAAGGTGCTTGCTTTGATTTTAGGTATTGCAGGTCTTGTTAAACATAGACATTATCAGAAGCTCAATAATATGGGAGGAGTAACACTTCACAACATTATTAATCCTAATGTAACTTGGTTTATCTGATTATTTGTAGTCACTAAAATAGGGAATGTGTATGGGCTAAGTTTAATAAAGAAATATATTAAATATTAATAAAAATATAATCATTGGTATTCATGTATTGTTCACTCTTTGACAGGCACCCATTCATGAATAGGAACGTGACCTATATTATGTCTTTTAATCCTAGCAACACCCTGAGAGATAGCATTATCCTAATTTTAACTGTGAAGAAACTGAGGTTCCAAGAAAACTTGTAATTTGCCCAAAGTCATAAGTTACTAGCGGCTAGATCAAAATTTGAACTCAGATATCTGTCTGTCCTCAAGCTCCTGCAACATCCATTAAATTTCAGTAAATTTTCCAAGGCAGGAATGGTTGGAAATGTAGCTTAAACAATTGCCACTGCATAAAGGGAATGCTGGGGATTTAGGAAGAGAGTAGAAGCAAAAGGAAGGCCGGGGAAGAACAAAGAGAAAGAAAAAGGAACGAGGAAGGCTAGTCACAACTGAGTTCAGTGCAGCAGAGTAACTTCCTCAAGCTTGCCTGCCGGCCTTTGATCTTTCTTTTTGCGTAAAGCTTCTTTCCCCTGTGTCCGTTGTTCACCCTCATGTGTTCAAATAAAGCTAGATTATTGAGAAAGGCGGACAGCAAAGGGAAAAAAAAGGGGAGCGTGACGGTGGCGGTGTGCGCCTGCGCGCTGGCGGCGGCGGCGGCGGTGCCCGGCGGGGAGGGGGTCCGGAGTGGGCCGCCGGACCCAAAACTGAGTGGGGGGGCCTCAGGGAGTCCCCTCGCCGGGATCTTGGCGGCCTGATGGAGTAGGAGGGGTCGGCTGTGAGTGTGAGTATCGAGGGTCGGGCTGCGTTGAGGCGTTTCGGAACGGGAGGGTCCCGGTGGTCCGCGCCTAAGGTTTGGGGCTGCAGGACGTGGCCGGGTTTTTGCTCGTTCAGGCTGCGGCACAGGGGCAACCCCCTTCTCCCGGAGCCCGCGCGGTTTACGGGCAGGCGGTGCTTCTGGCTTCGGGATACAGATTCTCGCGGGGGCGTTCCGACTCTACTTCCAGCCCCGGCAGGAAACGTGCCTGCAAGAACCTTGACCTTTAGGGGAGGCCGCTGACCTCCTTTGGTCCCCGGTTCCTTTGGGATCCCGCAGACCCAGGTGCTTAAAGGCCTCCGGGTCACAGGCCAGGGACACCTTTCGACCTCTTGTGACTGACAGCCTCCGTTCTTTTTCCTCCTTCCGTCTTCTTTCCGTTTGGGATGCGTCTTAATAGCTACGATTTATGGAGCGCTTACTACGTGTCAAGCTAGTATTTAGTCTGAATCTCGGTGCATAATTATGGGGAGGAGATGCTTTGCACTCAAATGCTTTGAGTCTGTTCAATTTAATCATCTTTAAGAGTCAGCCTAACCATTTTATTGGGAAGTTTGAGATTTCCTTGGCTCTTAGCAACGTAGGACCATCCGAGTTAAGGGAAGTTCTTCTCTTACCTAGCAAATGGGTGCTTTATCTACCATAATGGTTTATATCGAATTTAGCTAAGCCGAAATAACTTGTGAGCACTTCCTAAAAGCCTAATAGTATTCCAAACGCCATGGGAAATCTTAAAATGTGTTCTAAGCCCTGTTCTCGAGTTTGGTTGTGAATGAATCCATGAAATATTTAGATTCAGTTAGGACTTATTTAGCATCTGCTGCATTGTACACTCCGGTGTGTCACAAAAAATTGATGAGATACTGTAATGGCAAGTGGATTTTTGAAGCATATTTCTGATGAGGTACCTAAGGGTTTGACCGTAATTTGCTCAAGCTAAACTAACTAGGGTAAGTGGTGAAATTCACATATGCCAAGTCTCCTCTTTTTCCTGTTACACCAAGTTAGATATTCTAAGCACTTTTGGGAAGCAACTACATTACAGTTACAGTTTCTAGAGTTAACTCCTGAGTCTAGAGAATGGTATGTGCTTTTAAAGGTACTAGAGGGGCACCTGGGTGTCTCAGTTGGTTGAGAGTCTGACATCGACTGAGGTCATAGTCTCAGCTCCTGAGTTCGATCCCCGCATCAGGCTCTGTGCTGACAGCTCAGCCCCAGGGCTTTGGATTCTATCTCCCTGTCTCTGCCCCTTCCCCAGCTCACACTCTGTCTCTCTCTCTCAAAAATAAATAAACATTTAGAAAAATTAAAGAAAAATAAAGGTACAAGGTAGTTTTTGAAGAGAACTTCAGCATGGGTTGGAAGGTGGTAAGAGGGTGTGAAGGAATCTGGTGAAGTTAGTTCATAATCAGTTGATTTGATAAAGAAGAGAATCTAAAAAGGAAAAACTGCAAATAGTAATTATTTATCTAGCTTAGAGCACAGCACATGTAGTCTGCTGTATAAGAGGCTTCTGTACAAGAAAAGGAAGGAATAATGGTAGATGCTAGATGAATTGGTTCTGGGGCCAGGAATGGCTCTGTGAGAAATATACATGTTATCCATTTCCTAATTCAAACATCATAGTGGGAAGTTTAGGATTAATTTGTGTATCCAGTAAATAACATGTAGGCAGACAAGCACATTGAATGTGCTATCTCCAATTGAAACCTTATAGTCAGTTGGGTTTTTTTTTCTCTTCTAATCTGAAAGAGACTATCAAGAAATTAGAGTTCCTAAGTGTTCATCAGTAGAGGACTGGTTAAGTAAAGTATGCCTTTGTAAGAATGAGCCAGCCCTCTGTGTGCTAATACTGAGTAATAACCAAGATACATTAAGTGAAAAAAAAAAAAGTGAAAAAGAGGTTTCACAACCGTGTGTGTGTGTTTAAACTGTGGTTATTTGTGTATATATATATACCTAGAATATCTCTGGAAGAATTCAGAAGAAACTGGTAACAGTGACTGGAAGTTGAAGTGGCTGAGAAACAGGAGTGGGAAGGGAATTATTTTCTGTATAAGTTTTTAAGAATTTCTTATGAAAACTTTTAAACATCCAGAAAAGTAGAGAAAATACTATATTGAACCCATGTAAATTGATCATTCTTTTTCAAATTTGCTGTTACATTGCTATTTGCTTTTATTCCTGACATTTCACCCCTACACACTTTAATACATGTCTCTAATGAAAAGAACATTTTCCTGCATAACTCAATAGCATAATCACACGAAACAACTAATTCTTGTATGTTATCTAAAACCTAATCTTTATTAAAATTTCCCCAAATTTGGGGCACCTGGCTGGCTCAGTGGGAAGACCATGCAACTCTTGATCTCAGGGCTGTGAGTTCGACCCCCACGTTGGGTGTAGAGATTACCAAAAAAAAAAAAAAAAGAAAAAAAAAAAAGATTTAGAAAATTAAATTAAAAAATTTCCCCAAATTGCCCCCCACTTATTTCTTCTTTTTTACTGTTTTTGATCCTATTTCCAATAAAAGTTTATGCATTGCATTTGGCTTTTATGTCTCTTGAAATCTTTTCAAATCTAGAACAGTTAACTTTTTTTTTTCTTTTTCATCATAACTTGTTGAAGAGACCTGTCAATGATCTGAATTTAACTGATTGATTCCTAGTGATATCACTTAGCTTGTTACTGCTAACAAAGGTAAGGTAAATGCTTGATTGGTTTCAGGTTAAACACTTTGGGTACAATGTCATAGGCTATGCTCTATACTCTAGTTTTTCCGCTATTAGTGATAGTAGCGGGTGATAGATAGTGATTGATTAGTGGGTTCAGGTGGTAAATTGGAGTTCTCCATTAAAACCAGCTGTACGCCCGTTTCTATGTTAAAAATTTGAAACATGTTACCTATTGAAAATGTAAATAATTACCTTTAGAAAGAAAAGCTCACAGCAAGAAATTGCTTCTTCTTTTTTAAACTGAATCCCTGATTACTAGGTGGTAGTATCTCATTTTATAGAAAAGGAATTTGAAGTTCAGAAAGATTAAAATTTACTTGGGGTAGTAAACCTATTTTTTGTCTACTTCAGAGGTCATGCTTTTCCACCAGATTTTGTAAACTATAAACTGGTGTATAAATATAAAATTATTATTACTCCTAGTAGTTATGTTACTTGTCCCTTTATGTCTTTTTGGATAGGTAATCAGTTTCTAATTATATTAGACTTTTTTGGAGTATCAGTAAACTGCGATAGGTCTCTTTAGTGTGATGAACATTCTGAAAGTTCAAAATATATGTGCAAGTTAAACTTCTTAATGATTTCTGGAGTTTCTTTATTTTTTATTATTTTTTATTTTTTCAATATATGAAATTTATTGTCAAATTGGTTTCCATACAACACCCAGTGCTCATCCCAAAAGGTGCCCTTCTCAATACCCATCACCCACCCTCCCCTCCCTCCCAGCCCCCATCAACCCTCAGTTTGTTCTTAGTTTTTAAGAGTCTCTTATGCTTTGGCTCTCTCCCACTCTAACCTCTTTTTTTCTTCCTTCCCCTCCCCCATGGGTTTCTGTTAAGTTTTTCAGGATCCACATAAGAGTGAAAATATATGGTATCTGTCTTTCTCTGTATGGCTTATTTCACTTAGCATCACACTCTCCAGTTCCATCCACGTTGCTATAAAGGGCCAGATTTCATTCTTTCTCATTGCCACGTAGTACTCCATTGTGTATATAAACCACAATTTCTTTATCCATTCATCAGTTGATGGACATTTAGGCTCTTTCCATAATTTGGCTATTGTTGAGAGTGCTGCTACAAACATTGGGGTACAAGTACCCCTATGCATCAGTACTCCTGTATCCCTTGGGTAAATTCCTAGCAGTGCTGTTGCTGGGTCATAGGGTAGGTCTATTTTTAATTTTCTGAGGAACCGCCACACTGTTTTCCAGAGCGGCTGCACCTATTTGCATTCCCACCAACAAGTGCAAGAGGGTTCCCGTTTCTCCACATCCTCTCCAGCATCTATAGTCTCCTGATTTGTTCATTTTGGCCACTCTGACTGGCGTGAGGTGATATCTGAGTGTGGTTTTGATTTGTATTTCCCTGATAAGGAGCGACGTTGAACATCTTTTCATGTGCCTGTTGGCCATCCGGATGTCTTCTTTAGAGAAGTGTCTATTCATGTTTTCTGCCCATTTCTTCACTGGGTTATTTGTTTTTCGGATGTGGAGTTTGGTGAGCTCTTTATAGATTTTGGATACTAGCCCTTTGTCTGATAGGTCATTTGCAAATATCTTTTCCCATTCCGTTGGTTGCCTTTTAGTTTTGTTGGTTGTTTCCTTTGCTGTGCAGAAGCTTTTTATCTTCATAAGGTCCCAGTAATTCATTTTTGCTTTTAATTCCCTTGCCTTTGGGGATGTGTCGAGTAAGAGATTGCTACGGCTGAGGTCAGAGAGGTCTTTTCCTGCTTTCTCCTCTAAGGTTTTGATGGTTTCCTGTCTCACATTCAGGTCCTTTATCCATTTTGAGTTTATTTTTGTGAATGGTGTGAGAAAGTGGTCTAGTTTTAACCTTCTGCATGTTGCTGTCCAGTTCTCCCAGCACCATTTGTTAAAGAGACTGTCTTTTTTCCATTGGATGTTCTTTCCTGCTTTGTCAAAGGTTAGTTGGCCATACGTTTGTGGGTTTAGTTCTGGGGTTTCTATTCTATTCCATTGGTCTATGTGTCTGTTTTTGTGCCAGATTTCTGGAGTTTCAAAAAAGTTTTGTACAAAGAAGCATTATGCAGTCTTAGTTCTTGTGCCTTAGGTCTTCTAGCTTTAAAAAAATATATGAGTTAGGGGTGCCTGGGTGGCTCAGTCGGTTGAGGGTCTGACTTTGGCTCAGGTCATGATCTCGCTGTCCGTGGATTTGGGCCCCATGTCAGGCTCTGTGCTGACAGCTCAGAGCCTGGAGCCTGCTTCAGATTTTGTGTCTCCCTCTCTCTCTGCCCCTCTTCCACTTATGCTCTGTCTCTCTGTCTCTCTGTCTCTCTCTCTCTCTCTCTCTCTAAGATAAATAAACATTAAAAAAATTAAAAAATATGTGAGTAAAAAGAAAATTAAAAAAAATTCACAATGGTACATGTATATTGCTTAATTTTTTGAAAAGAACAAAAAGATCTATAGTGAAAAATGAATTTCCAACCCCCATGCCCTCAGTTTTTTTCCCAGAGTCAAAACCTATTACTAGTTTCTTGGGTATCTCTCCGGATAAATTCTACATATGTATGTATGTCATTAGGGTAAATTTTGACATTTATGTATAGAAGTATCTTAGTAACATAACCTAAAATAATAGGTTGAAGGTTATGCTCCAGTTTTTATTGTTTATATCCAAACACCTTTGCTAACTTTTATTCATTCATTTATTCAATATTGAGTACTTACTCTATACCAGATGGTGTGCCAGGTCATAGGAATAAAATAATGAACACAACAGACATTCCTGCTAGCTGTAATGGAGTTTACTGTCTATTGGGAGAGACAGTCATTAAGCAAATAATTATACTAATGACTATAGCAAAGATTTGGTACCAACTTTGTGCCAAACACTTAATATGGATTTTCTAATTGATTCCTCGTAACAGCTCTATGACATTGATTCTGATAATATTTTTGTTTTATGAATGTAGAAACTGAAGCACAAAAAGGTTAAACTACTTGGTCAAGATCACACACAGCTAGTAAGTGATAGAGCTAGGTTTCAAACACAAGCAGTCTGGTTATAGAGATCTTGCTATCTTCCTTTACCCTAATGTAGTGGTTTTTAATGAGTTTGAGATCATCTCCTAGGGAGGTTTGGAAATTTGGGGGGGTATTTTTAGTTTCAAAATCATTGAGAGGATGACACTGACTTTACTGGATAAAGATCCGGTTGTTAGACATCCTGCAATGTAAAGAACATCCCTACCCTATACAGTAAAAACCTGTTGTACATTTTACATCGCTTTCAAATGGCCCAGAGGATGTTCATGTAGGTGAAAAATCTGTTTCTGATCACATGAACTTAGAACTAATTTGTTTTACACATGAATTATTTTTTGTTCTGTTTTGTTTTTGCATAGAGCACAGTTACTGTGTAAATCAAGAGATCGTATTTTCTTTTTTTTTTAATTTTTTTTTTTTAACGATTATTTATTTTTGAGACAGAGAGAGACAGAGCATGAACAGGGGAGGATCAGAGAGAGGGAGACACAGAATCTGAAACAGGCTCCAGTCTCTAAGCTGTCAGCACAGAGCCTGACGCGGGGCTCGAACTCACGGACGGCGAGATCATGACCTGAGCCGAAGTCGGCCGCTTAACCGACTGAGCCACCCAGGCGCCCCTATACTTTCTTTATTTCAGAGTTTACAAAGAGTTGGTCACTATTTTGGAAGATCGTATCACGTTCCTGGTATTTTCATCAACGATATAACATGCTTTTATCAGTCTGTATTTGCAGTTTTCACACTCATAGTCTTCATCTAATATAGTCATGCCCAAGCATTTACATGTTGAAATAAATATTATTTTATTTTTTTTAATTTTTTAAAAAAAATGTTTTATTTATTTTTGAGAGAGAACGGGTACCAGCAGGGGAGGTGGCAGGCTGTGGTGGAGGGGAGAGAATCTGAAATAGGTTCCATGCTGACAGCACAGAGTCTGATCCAGAGCTGGAACTCATGAACTGTGAGAAAATGACCTGAGATGAAGTGGGACACTTAACCAACTGAGCCACCCAGGTGCCCTTATATTGATATTTAAAATTTGACATGTGTAAGTAAGTTACAGTCGCTCTGAATTTCACTAAGGGTAGGAGCTATTATAAAATATTTATAATAAAAAGGTATAAATACCTTGAAAGAAAAATTCCATGGTGACCTTTGGGACAGCTGCTTGAAGACCATACTGGGGATTGTTTCTCTCTTTTTTTTTTTTTTTATGTTTTCTTATTTATTTTTGAGAGAGAGAGGCAGAGCATGAACAGGAGGGACAGAGAGAGAAATACACACAGAATCTGAAGCAGCTCCAGGCTCTGAGCTGTCAGCACAGAGCCCGATGTGGGGCTCGAACTCACGAACCGCAAGATCATGACGTGAGCTGAAGTTAGACGCTTAACCAACTGAGCCACCCAGGCGCCCCGTACTGGGGATTGTTATAATCATGTCTCATATTTATGGATGAATGAAAATTCCCGTAACATTTTAGGGAAAAAAAAGAGGGTATTGTGTCTGATATGGTTGAGAACTGCTGCTCTACTGTCTGCCTCAGAAATAGTCACCGATGTGATAAGTGGTATGAAGGAGGCACAGGATTTTAGGAGAGAAGTGTGTATGAGGGAGTATGGCCTAATCTGAGAGATCAGGGAGTGCTTCCCCAGGCAAATGACATTTGGACTGAGATTTGAAGGATGAATAGTTACCTGGATGGAAAGGAATAAAAACATTCCAGGGAGAGGGACCAGCATATGAAACAGCTCTTTGGAGGACTTTGTTAAGTATTTTAGTTTTTGATCTTAAATACTTGGATGCATTGAAGGGCTTTTTTATTTTTTATTTATTTTTAATGTTTATTTTTGAGAGAGAGAGAGAGAGAGAGACAGAATGTGAGTGGGGGAGGGGCAGAGAGAGAGAGGGCGTCACAGAATCCAAAACAGGCTCCAGGCTCTAAGCTGTCAGCACAGAGCCCGACACGGGGTTCGAACTTGGGAAGAGCAGGGTCATGACCTAGGCCAAAGACAGACAGTTAACTGACTGAGCCACCCAGGCCAAGGGGCTTTTATTTATTTATTTTTAATTAAAAAAAAATTTTTTTAACGTTTATTTATTTTTGAGACGAGAGAGACAGAGCATGAGTGGGGGAGGAGAGAGAAAGAGGGAGACACAGAATCTGAAACAGGCTCCAGGCTCCGAGCTGTCAGCACAGAGCCTGACGTGGGTCTTAAACTCATGGACCGCAAGATTGTGACGCGAGCGGAAGTCGGACGCTCAACCGACTGAGCCACCCAGGCGCCCTAAGGGGCTTTTAAAAGTAAGGAACTGAGGCATAAAACATAAGAGCTTATGGTCTTGGGGCGCCTGGGTGGCTCAGTCGGTTAAGCATTCAACTTTGCCTCAGGTCATGGTCTCACAGTTCATGAGTTTGAGTCCTGCATGGGGCTCTGCTTGGAATTCTCTCTCTTCCTCTCTTTCTGCCCCTCCCCTGCTCTCTCTCTCTCTTTCTCAAAATAAGTAAATAAATAAACTTAGAGTGTATGGTCTTGGCTTTTTCATTGTATGGTTGAAGGAATCATAGAAGTGAATGTTTAGGTTGAGGTGAAATGGAAGTAGACTAGAATCCTGAGCCATTTCATGAAAGACATCTGCCATTCAAGAATCATCCTAGACCCTAGCAGATTTGTCACTAGACCTAGGGCCTCCCACTCCATCACAAGACGGAGGGGCATGTCTTCTTTGATCACCCTCACCTGCTTGAACATTGCCTGGAGCCATTCAGTCAGGTTGAAGGCTCTGAAAAGTGTAAGCATGTGTCTAGTTCTGATCATGGCTTAGTAAGCTCCTCCTGGCAGACCTTCCTGCAGATAACAGCTATTAAATCAGAAGTACATAAAACAACTAAAATCACTGGAGAGTTACCCAGAGCAAACAGATTCTGGAAGGGAATTAACACTTGAGGAACTGATGCACATGATTTCCCATTTTTATGGCTCTAGTCTGTGCCAGGTAGGGTGGTTAAATTTCTGATGTTAAACTTCTAGTGTCTTTGGCCTGAAGAACCAAAAGATAAGGCTCTAGGCAAACACACCTATTGGGAAGTAAAAGGAGAATCCTGGAAAATAGAGAAGCCTCAAACTCTTGTGGATGAACTCTACTGAAATCTTGACAGAGTTTGGAACTATGCATGTGTAGAACAGACTCTAAGAAGTTCAGCTAAGGGTGAAATAACTGAATTGAGATTTCAACTACCTAAGAAACAGAGTTTGCAGTTTGAGTCAACCAATTTACATACCTACTAAAAGAAAAATAAATTAAAAAAAAATCACTCTTTGGGGGCACCTGGGTGGCTCAGTCGGTTAAGCATCAGATTTCGGCTCTGGTCATGAACTCATGGTTTGTGAGTTGGAGCCCCACGTCAGGCTCGTGCTGATAGCTCAGAGCCTAGAGCCTGTGTCAGATTCTGTGTTTCCCTCTCTTTCTGCCCCTCCCGTGCGCGCACAGGCACACACACTCTTTCAAAACTAAACATTAAAAAAAAAAAAAAAATCGGCACTCTTCAGAGGAATATAAAGGAATTCAGAGTCTCCACAATATAACATTTATAACATCCAGCATATATTCCAAAATTACTCATATACAGAGGATCAGGGAAATGTAACCTATTCTCAAGTTAAAAGACTATCTTAATCTTAAAATACTCAAGTGTTGGAATTAGCAGGAAAGGATTTGAAACTTTTGAAAAATATGTATTAGTAAAGAAAAGGAAAATGATGCACAGGAAAATATACTCGTAAAGAATGAGTATTAGGGGACATGGGTGGCTCAGTGGGTTGTGTCTGACTTCAGCTCAGGTCATGATCTCACAGTTTAAGTTTGAGCCCCACATCAGGCTCTCTGCTGTCAGCACAGAGCCCACTTTAGATCCTCTGTCTCCCCCTTTCTCTGGCCCTTCCCCACTTGTACATGCTCTCTCTCAAAAATAAATATTTTTAAAAAATGAGTATTAAATAATCAAATGGATATTCTAATGTTGAAATATACGAAACTGGAAATAAACTGGTTGGGCTAAAAGCAGAATGGAGACGCCTGAGGAGAGAATCCATGAAATTAAAGATCAGTAGAAATTACTCAGTATGAAGAGCAGAAGAAGAGTAAAAGAGAAAAAGGAAGAGATCCTCAAGGACCTGTGGGCAATATAAAAAAACCAACATACTACATTGGAGTGCCAGAAGGAGAGGTAAAAGAATGGGGAAGAAGAAAAAATACTTGAAAATGTAAGGGCTGAAAACGTCCCAAAGTTAGTGAAAGGCATAAATTGACAGATTCTGTAAGCTCAGCACACCCTAAGAAGGATAAAGACAAAACCATGCAAACCATAAGTTTAACAATGAAGAAAACCATGACTAGGTACCTCACAGTCAAACTGTTGAAAGCCAAAAATAAAAGGAAAAATCCAGAACGCAGCCAAAGAAAACATGTTATATACAGGAGGGTAATCATGAAGGCCAGAAAGAATAGAAAATCTTTAAAATGCTGAAAGAAAAACTTGACAATCCAGAATTACAGATTCAGTAGTATAGCATTCAAGAATGAAAGTGAAATAAAAATAATGTCAGTTAAAAGAAAACCAAGAGAATTCATTACTAGCAGATTTGCACTACAAGAAATGCTAAAGTTTGGTCTAAAAGGAAATGATACCAGGTGGAAACTTGACTCTTCATCAGGGAGTGAAGAACATCAGAAAAAGTAAATAAGTGGATAAATACAAATCTTGTCCTTTTAATTTCTTAAAACAACATACAACTGTTTAATAAAGATGCATCATCTTGTGGAGATCATCACATCATATAGATATAAAACATACACCATAAAGCATGGAATGGGAGTTGGGGGTAAGTTGACCTATATGGCTACAAGGTTTGTAAAATGTACTTGAAGTGGCAAATTATTATTATTTTTTTTATGTAACCTTTTTTTTTTAATTTTATTTTTTAAAATTTACATCCAAATTAGCATATAGTGCAACAATGATTTCAGGAGTAGATTCCTTAATGCCCCTTACCCATCTAGCCCATCCCCCCCCCACAACCCCTCCCGTAACCCTCATTTTGTTCTCCGTATTTATGAATCTCTTCTGTTTTGTCCCCCTCCCTGTTTTTATATTATTTTTGTTTCCCTTCCCTTATGTTCATCTGTTTTGTCTCTTAAAGTCCTCATATGAGTGAAGTCATATGATTTTTGTCTTTCTCTGGCTAATTTCACTTAGCATAATACCCTCCAGTTCCATCCACAGAGTTGCAAATGGCAAGATTTCATTCTTTTTGATTGTCGAGTAATACTCCATTGTGTGTGTGTGTGTGTGTGTGTGTGCGCGCGCGCGCGCGCGCGCGCACACCACATCTTCTTTATCCATTCATCCATCGATGGACATTTGGGCTCTTTCCATACTTTGGCTATTGTTGATAGTGCTGCTATCAACATAGGGGTGCATGTGTCCCTTTGAAACAGCACACCTGTATCCCATGGATAACTGCCTAGTAGTGCAATTGCTGGGTCGTAGGGTAGTTCTATTTAGTTTTTTGAGGAACCTCCATACTGTTTTCCAGAGTGGCTGCACCAACTTGCATTCCCACTAAAAAAAAATTTTTTTTAATATTTATTTGTTTTTAGAGGGAGAGAGTGTGAGCAAGGGACGAACAGGGAGAGAGAGACACACAGAATCTGAAGCAGGGCCCAGGCTCTGAGCTGCCAGCACAGAGCCCGATGTGGGCCTCGAACTCATGAACCGTGAGATCGTGACCTGAGTCGAAGTCAGACGCTTAACTGAATGAGCCATCTAGGTGCCCCCTGAAGTGGCAAATTATTAACACGGAGTACAGGGTAAAATGATAGGGTGTATTTTGTAGTTCCTGGAGCACTCATGGTAGAGAAAATGTGAAAAAGCACTGCTAAAAAGCTAGTAGAAAAATTAAAGTGAATAATCCAAAAGAAGACAGGTACAGCCTAACAGAAATAACGGTAGACCTAATCCAACCATATCAATTTTTTAATATTTATTTTTAAATAATTTATTTTGAGGCGGGGGAGGGGCAGAGAGAGAGGGAGAAAGAATCCTAAGCAGGTTTCATGCTGTCAGCGCAGAGCTCCACACAGGGTGTGATCCCATGAACCATGCGATCATGACCCAGGCTGAAATCAGGAGTCAGACGCTCAACTGACTGAGCCACCCAAGGAGCCCCTATGTTTATTTATTTTTGAGAGAGAGAGAGGGAGACAGAGGATCTGAAGTCGGCTCTGTGCTGACAGTAGTGAACCCAATCAGGCCCTCGAACTTATGAACTGTGAGATCATGACCTGAGCTGAAGTCAGATGCTCAACTAACATAGCCACCCAGGTGCCCCATATCAAGAATTTTATTTAGTATAATGGAATAGATATTCTGATTCAGTGCATACAGACAGATTGGCTAAAAGTAAATGCATAGAAAAATGTGTCTTTCAGTCAGTAAGCATAACAAGGCTAGAATGGCTATGTTCATGTCAGATAAAGTAGAGTTCAAGATAAAGTGTGTTGGGACCCCTGGGTGGCTCACTCGGGTGAGCATCTGACTCTTGATTTTGGCCCAGGTTATGATCTCACAGTTCATGGGTTCAGGCCCCACATCAGGTTCTGTTTTGGGGGTGTGGAGTCTGCTCGAGTTTCTCTCCCTCTCCCTCTCTCTCCCTCTCTCTCCCTCTCCCACATCTTTCTCTGCCTCTACCCTGCTTGCTGTCTCTTTCAAAATAAATGAGCTTAAAAAAAAATTAAGCGTGTTGCCAGAGTTAAGGGGGTCTTTTCATAATGATAAAAATGTCAATTCATGACATTATCATAAACACATATGTGCCAAACACCACAGCTTCATAATACATCAAGCAAAAATTGATACAATTAAAGAAAAGGGGTGCCTGGGTGGCTCATTAAGTATCCAACTCTTCGTTTTGGCTCAGGTCATGATCTCGCAGTTCATAAGCTTGAGCCCAATGTCAGGCTCTGTGCTGACAGTGCAGAGCTTGCTTGGGATTCTCTCTCTCACCTCTCTCTCTGCCCCTCCCCTGCTCATGCTCACTCTCTCTCAAAATAAACTAAAAAAAAATTTTAAAAATGGGTAACCATCATAGAGACTTTAACATTCTTCTCAATAACTGATAGCTAAAGAAACAAAAAAATCAGTATAGATCTGCACCCAACTACTACAGAATACATTTCTTTTCCCCAAGTGTATTTATAAACCAGATACCAGGTTGTAAATCATGTCTCAATAAATTTGAAAGGATTGAAATAATATAGAATATATTCTTTGACCATGATGGGATTAAAGTAGAAATCAAGATGACTAAAATATCCCACAAATATTTGAAAATTCAGTTAAACTTCTAAACCTATATCAATGAAGAAATCACAAGAGAGATAGTGATTTGAACTGGATGGTGAAAATACAGCATCAAAATTTGTGGGATAATGGTAATAGCCAAGAGGAGCCTGAGGAGGCATCATGACCAAATGTAATGTGGTATCCTGGTTGAAATCCTGGAAGAGAAAAAGGATATTAGGTAAAAAATCTCGTTGGGGTGACTGGGTGGCTGAGTTGGTTAAGTGTCTGACTTCAGCTCAAGTCATGATCTCATAGTTCATGAGTTCAAGCCCTACCTACATCGAGCTCTGCACTGACAGTGTGAAGCCCGCTTGGGCTTCTCTCTCTCTCTTTCTCTCTCTGTCTCTCTGCTTCTACCCCCCTTGCATGTACTCTCTCTCAAAAATAAATAGATAAGCATTTAAAAAAATATATGGAAATAAAATATGGAGTTAAATTAATAATTATCAATATTGGTTTATTAATTATGACAAACTATTATACTAATGCAAGGTATAAATAATACAGGAAACTAGGAGTGGTATATAGGGGTGCTTTACTATTTTTGCAATTTCTCTGTAAATCTAAAACTATTCTGATATACATAGTTTATTAAAAAGTGCTTTAAAAATTTGTAGGATGCAGTTAATGGCATGCTTAGAGGGAAGTATATAACTTTAAACACTTATTTTAGAAAAAGGAGGTCTAAAGATAGTGACCTAAAGTTCTACCTTTTGGATCTAATAAACAAAGAGCAAGATAAATCCAAAGTAGACAGGAGGAGAGAAATGATGACAGCAGAAGCAATCAGTGAAATAGAAAAAGACAAACAATAGACAAAATTACAAAGCCAGAAGTTCTTTGAAAAGATTAATAATGTTGATAAACCCATAGATACACTAATAAAAACAACACAAATTACTAATATCAGGAATGCAAGGGATTTATCACTACAGATCCTGTAGAACAATAAGGGGATATTATAAACAACCTTACGCCAAAAAATTTGACAATGTAACTGTGCAGTTTCTTGAAAATATCAACATACTAAAGCTGTCACAAGTTGAAACAAAATCTGAATAAACTCGGGGCGCCTGGGTGGCGCAGTCGGTTAAGCGTCCGACTTCAGCCAGGTCACGATCTCGCGGTCCGTGGGTTCGAGCCCCGCGTCGGGCTCTGGGCTGATGGCTCAGAGCCTGGAGCCTGTTTCCGATTCTGTGTCTCCCTCTCTCTCTGCCCCTCCCCCGTTCATGCTCTGTCTCTCTCTGTCCCAAAAATAAATAAACGTTGAAAAAAAAAATTTAAAAAAAAAAATCTGAATAAACTCATATTAAAGAAACGGGATAATGATAAAAAAAAAAAAAAAAAACTTCCGTAAAGAAAACTCAGGGCCATAATGGTTTCACTGATGAATTCTATCAAGTACTTTTTGTTTGTTTTTGTTTTTTAAGTAGGTTCACCACCGTGCAGAGCCCAATGCGGGGCTTGAACTCATGATCCTGAGATCAAGATCCTAGCTGAGATCAAGTCTGATGCTCAACTGACTGAGCCATCCAGGCGCCCTGAATTCTGTGAAGTATTTAAAGAAGAAATAGGGGCATCTTGGTGGCTCAGTTGGTTAAGTGTCCGACTTCGGCTCAGGTCATGATCTCACAGTTTTTGGGTTCAAGCCCCTTGTCAGTCTCTGTGCTGACAGCAGGGAGCCTGGAGCCTGCTTCAGATTCTGTGTCTCCCTCTCTCTCTGCCCCTCCTCTGCTCGTACTCTCTCTCTCAGAAATAAACATTAAAAAAAATTAAAGAAGAAATAACATCAATCTTAAACTTCCAGAAAATAGACAGAAGGGAATCGCTTCCAAACTCATTTCACTAGTGCATCATTACCCTAATAACTAAAACCAGGTAAAGATGTTACAGATTTAAAAGAAAATTACAGAAACATGCCTTATGTACATAGAGCCCCGTATGATTCTGAGCAAAATATTAACAAATCATAATACATTTACGATTAAGTGATCTTTCTGATACAGCAAATATAGTAAAATGTTATATGGCAGAATCTAGGTAATAGATATAGGGATATATGGGAACCTGGATGTGGGATGTTCACTATGAGAACCTTTCAGCATTTTTGTGTTTGAAATTTTCCAAAACACAGTATAGGGAGAAAAGAGAATATTATGAACAGATTTGTATTTTAAAGAGATTACTTCTGCTGCAGTGTAAGGAATTGGGAAAGTACAGGAATACCTGAGAGTGGTTTGAGAGAGGGTGCTGGGACCTGTTAGGAGGATATTATGTAGCTGTTCTTTTTAAGGTGACAATTTCAAGGTAAATTAGAGCTCTGGGAAAATTTCCATGCTGTTGGAATGCTGAACTTTTGAACAGTACCAAATTTTGTCTAAGCATATTTTTTTTTACTACTTACTTACTGAGATATTTGGATCTATCACTGTATGCATGTGAGCTTTTAGTAAACAGTAGATTTTTGACATTTACAAAGTGATGTTGAGGAGTTTTGCAAATTCAGAAATTTGCAGACACCACTGCTTTAGCACATAAATTCCTCCCTAAAATCTGATGAAATATATGGTGACCTTTGCAGACTCAACAATTTTTTATTTTTTTTTTATTTTATTTTTTAAAAAAAAATTTTTTTTTTCAACGTTTATTTATTTTTGGGACAGAGAGAGACAGAGCATGAACGGGGGAGGGGCAGAGAGAGAGGGAGACACAGAATCAGAAACAGGCTCCAGGCTCTGAGCCATCAGCCCAGAGCCCGACGCGGGGCTCGAACTCCCGGACTGCGAGATCGTCACCTGGCTGAAGTCGGACGCTTAACCGACTGCGCCACCCAGGCGCCCCTCAACAATTTTTTAAATATAGGACGAAGGCATTTAGGAGGCTATTTTTAAAAAAAATTGTTTTCATGTTTATTTATTTTTGAGAGAAAGAGTACGAGCAGGGGAGGATCAGAGAGAGAGGGAGACAAGCATCTGAAGCAGGCTCCAGGCTCCCTGCTGTCCACACAGAGCCTGACGTTGTGCTTGAACCCATGAACCATGAGATCATGACATGAGCTGAAGTCAGACACTTAATTGACTGAGCCACCCAGGTGCCCCTAGAAAGCTATTAACGGCAATTAAACTGCTAAAGTAAACGTTTTACTGTATTACACCATGACTATAGTTAACCATGAACTTAAAAATTTCTACAAAAAGAATAGTGAAGATGATTGTTATTATAATCATACTTGTATAAAGTGGATGAAGATTATTGAACATATTGTTAGCAAGAAGATGCATGGAGAACAATGAAGCTTTTTGAGGAGAATGTTGGGCAAGTTAGCTAGAGTCACTCATTAGCTTGCAGGGATTGTAATTCATGCCACAGAATTTAAAATTTCATGTCACAGAATTTTAAATTTTAATATCTATAAAAGATGGGTTGAATACAGGAATAAAAATTTTTTAAATTGCTAAATAAATGCAACAAGCTACCCAGTTATACTTTTAAAACAGTGGTCACATAACCTGTCCTTGGGTTTATGATCTACTCTGTTATATGATGATAACATTTGCTAGTATTTTATATTACCTCGTTAAGGTTGGTGTTACCCCAGTTTCTTTTTCAGTTACTTTTCATTCTAAGATATAATGCTTGCCAGGTTCCAGAATTGAGTAAAGAATTGGAACCTGATGGTAGTTCTGAGTTAAGGGATCTGTAGTCCACCCTTTCCATTTTCCTTGCCTGGTTGTTTCTTGTTCCTTTCCTTGTTTCCTTGCCTGGGCAAGCTTCACTTGAGAGGGGCACAACTTTTAATGCCTTTTTCTGAGTCACAGACTTAACTTCCGGTCTTTGTGTTAGCCCTATGCTTACTAATAAAGAGTGGTTAGTACATGTACTCTTGCTTAGTGTTGTGGTAGGGCAGATAATATAAAAAGTAGGAATACTAGCGAGTAAAATGCTTATAAGCTTATGCTCAAAGATACTGGATGCAGGAAGCCACCAATCACTTGCCTTGGGAATCAGGAGCCAGCCAAGAGTTAGAACTAGCAAATATGACAGCTACCTACAATAAGCCTTTGAAAGTTCTGGTTATAGGTTGATGTGATAAAAAATACTTTCTGACCTTTATTACCAGCTCACTTCTTCCTTAGGTAGGAGCCTTGGAACTTTCTAGGGAGGCCCACTGAGCAAAGTGAGGACCCTCCCAGAGTGCCTCCCAGAAGTGCCCGTCATATCTTTGCTCTGTAACCTTCTGGGCAACCTAGGGGTAGTAGGAAAAACTTGCTCTGTCACTGAGCACTGTTACCCTGTTTTGCTCATCAGAAATCCATTACTTTTTTGTTCAGGGTTGAGATGGAGGCACACAGTTAGTTACCTTTGGAATTCAGAAAAGGGATTCTAATCTGAGTACCACTCTCCCCACCTCAACAAACCAAAATCAAGCTTTTTCTTTCTTTTTTAAGTTTTTATTTATTTAAGTACACCCAACCTGGGGCTCGAATTCACAACCCCAAGATCAAGAGTCACATGCTCAGGGGCGCCTGGGTGGCGCAGTCAGTTAAGCGTCCGACTTCAGCCAGGTCACGATCTCGCGGTCCGTGAGTTCGAGCCCCACGTCAGGCTCTGGGCTGATGGCTCAGAGCCTGGAGCCTGTTTCCGATTCTGTGTCTCCCTCTCTCTGTGCCCCTCCCCCGTTCATGCTCTATCTCTCTCTGTCCCAAAAATAAATAAACGTTGAAAAAAAAAAATTAAAAAAAAAAAAAAAGAGTCACATGCTCCTTCGACTAAGCCAGCCAGGCACCCCTAAGCTTTTTTTTTTCTTCACTGTTTCACAGTGTATTATTGTCCTGTGAAGTCTGCGTTGGCTTTAATTAGGTCAGAGTTCAAATATCTTAAGAACTACTGAGTTTATTGTAATGAATCTTAGGAGGTTTATAAACAGATCGCGTCCTCATGGGAAGGTGAGGGAGACCAGACATAACCTACCATCAAACAGCCTGTACTTACTTACGTTGCAGGTTGTTTAAACAGTAAAATGAGATAATGTGACAGTGTTGCAAATAAAGTTCTTTGACACCAAACAGTGTTTTTCAGACTTGAGTTACATAATAAATATTTGGAGAAATATTGTAACATTGATGTTTGAGGTGGACTACAGAGTTGTGAGATAGCGGTTACTGGGAAATGTGTCTTTCTGACCTATTTAAATCACTTTTGAGTGACTACCCTTGTATAAGGGTGGGGATAATGAGCATAATGAGGCACAAAATGGAGTCTCTGGAAATTCCAGTGTAATAATTCTACTCTGCCTACACAACTGTATTTCTTTTTATTAATAAGCGATGTGGATGATTCTGTTGTACTGCTTGGGTTTAGAACTTCTTTATATACTGGGGGGCAGGAGCCAAGGCAGGAATCTTTAATGGGTGGAGCAGTTGGTTGAAGGGAGGATAGATAGACCTGTAAGGTCTTACGGGTTCATCACATTGAAGAATAGATAGCAAAAATGAAAAATAGAAATCTGTTAGGACTCCTGTATGACTAAATACAGGAATCTGAAGGAAAAGAATCAGTAATATGGTTTTTGTCCACAGGCATGGTAATTGTATTGACAGCATAGCAATTAGAATGTTGAGAAAAGGTATTTATTATGGGACTTTTAAGGCTGTTATGACTAAGAAATATCACAGATATTTCTCACAGTTTGGGGAAAATTGGAAAAATTTCATAGTGGTTATTTTTAAGTGATATGGGAGGAAAACTCAAGGGGGTTAAAGTGAGAATGGCAGTAGTTGAATTGTTTTTATATACTTACTTGACTTGTGTAATGTAACCTCTCAAGCACTTTGAGATTGCAGAGTTGGGTGGTTTCTATTTCCTTGACTTCTAATCCTTAAGACCTTGAAAGAGAGCAGTGGTTCCCATCTAGAAAGCTGTGAGCTAATTTAAGTATTTCAGAGAGCTTAATGGAAATCATATATTAACCCAGATTAAAGATATAGAAATTAAAGTTCCTTTGTCTTTGGCTGGAATCCTGTCAATTCAGTACTTAATTACTAGGTCTTCCTTATTGATTAAATGCTTTGTTAGCAGTTATACTTTTTAATTTTTTTACAGACGTTAAAATGAATTTACTTAATTCATGCAGAGTCGAAACATGGAGCTTGTGAAAGGAAAAATAAATAATAAGAGGGAGTCTTTGGTTAACAGGTTGATAGAGAATATTTTATTTTATCTTTATTTATTTAAATCCAAATTAGTTAACATACAGTGTAGTATTGGTTTCAGGAGTAGAATTTAATACTTCGTCTCTTACATATGACACCCAGTGCTCATCCCAACAAGTGCCCTCCTTAATGCCCATCACCCATTTAGCCCATCCTCCCACCCACCTCCCCTCCAGCAACCCTCAGTTTGTTCTCTGTAAAGAGTCTCTTATGGTTTGCCTCCCTGTCTGTTTTTATCTTCTTTTTCCTTCCCTTCCCCTATGTTCATGTTTTTCTCGAATTCCACGTATGAGTGAAATCATATCATATCTTTCTCCAACTGACTTATTTCGCTTAGTGTAATACCCTCTAGCTCCATCCACGTTGTTGCAAATGGCCAGGATTTCATTCTATTTCATTGCCAAGTAGTGTTCCGTTATATATATATGTATGTATGTACATATATACATACACACACACACACACACACACACACACACACACACACCACGTCTTCTTTATCCATCATCAGTCAGTGGACATTTGGGCTCTTTCCATAATTTGGCCATTGTTGATAATGCTGCTATAAACATTGCGGTGCATGTGCCCCTTCGAATCAGCATTTTTGTATCCTTTAGAGAAATACCTAGTAGTGCAATTGGTGGGCCATAGGGTAGTTCTATTTTTAATTTTTTGAGGAACCTGCATACTGTTTTCCAGAGTGGTTGCACAGGAATATTTTATTATATGACTTTATTTCTGTATCCATTTACTAGGAGTTAATTGGCTAGTTAGTGCTTAGTTCTTACTTGACTAAATATATAAAAACACCACAATAGCTGTTGTTGCTTGTGCCAGAAAGTCAAACTTTTTCATCAACTCTGTTGCTTCTAAGTTTTTTGTTCCTGTTTTGCTTTGATGATTAATAACTTGAAGCAATATTAAAAACATTTCTGTACAGGATAGAGCTGGGCTGGCTCAGTTGAGCGTATGACTCTTGATGTCAAAGTTGTGAGCTCAAGCCCCACGTTGGGTGTAGAGATTACTTAAAATCTTAAAAAAAATTCTGGACATACCTTCTTTATGATTGTTTCCCCAACTCTTAGAACAGTGCTTGGTGCTCAATAAATGCTTGTTTAATGAAACAAAATATTGTATGTAAATAGTAATTAAAGTTGAAGTAAACATTAAGATATAAGAGAATTAAAAGAATAATGATGCATTGGCACTGAGTACCAGAGTGATTTGTGTTAACTTTGAGATCTAAGAGGTAGTAACAGTATTAGAAGCACGAATAATATTGTACATAAAGGTCTTTTTCTTTGTTGTATTAGGTAGTTGACATTCAGCTTTCTCAAATGGCCAAAATTTTACCTTATAATCTTGTTTTGGTGTGTTTTTTTAAAAAAGTTATTTTAGTTTAGAGAGAGTGCACTAGCTGGGGAGAGGGGCAGAGGGCAGGGGTGGGGGAATAGGGAAGGAATCTTAAACAGGCTCCACCCTCAATGTGAAGCCCAGTGTGGGACTCGATCCCATGACCCTGCGATCATGGCCTAAGCTGAAATCACGAGTCAGATGCTCAACCAACTGAGCTACCCAAGCGCCCCTTGTTGAATGAAATTATTTCAGACATTCAGGAATCGTATGAAGTGGGTTGCAATAGCAAGGAAATTGCTGAGTGACCAGGAGAAGTAGAAAACTATAGGTCTCTTCCTTACTGGTCCTTCCACCATGTTGTCTAGGAGTTACAGATTAAATTAGGGTAGTTTATAACTTCATTACTTCACAATTTTAAGGTCCCTCAGGAGTGAATCCAGGCAAGGAAGCAGATATGTCTGTTAGAGCCTGGTGTTTCATGTGTGGAAGGAAAAACAGTGATGCTTGGGAAGTGAAATTAAATTCTCATGTAAGGCATCTTTGAAGGGACATAAGAGAAAAATATGCTAGCGCTAGAGGATTGTAAAATAAACCTTCTGGTTTTAATCCAAACCTCAGTATTTACTCAGCTCTATCTCACATTTGGTAACCAAAGATAGTTCCGTTTGGAACAGTTCTACAAATGCTTATGGGATGCCCGCATTATGGCAAACATGGTTTTAAGTGCTAGATCTATACTAGTGAACAAAATATACAAAGTCCCTGGAAATAGAATTAAGAATTAAAAATAAATATATGCTATTTCGGATAGTAAGAGATACTTGCCTCAGATGTCTTTTGCTGTTTAACAAGCTAGCCCAAAATTTCCTGGCTTTAAAAGAAATATCTTACTGTCTCTTAACATTCTGAGGATTGAAAAGGCTCGTCTGCATGATTCTTTAAGTCGTCTTACTTGGGGACCCTCATTGGCGGCTTACCTGACATGGCTCATTCACCCAACATGGCTGTCAGATGGTGCTGGTCATTGGGTGCTCAGCTGGGCCTCAGTTCTTTTCCCCTTGTCCTCTCCTTGTGGCTTGGGCTTCCCACAGACTGTGGCTGGGGAAGGGAAAATGAACCACACCTTCGATGGGTGGTGGTGATAAGATTAAATTGCAAAAGAATACACAGGGTGGGAGATAATGCTGTGGCCCTCTACAGAAACAGCCTACCACAGTGCTATTAAAAATATAAAAATCAGGGGTGCCTGGGTGGCGCAGTCGGTTAAGCGTCCCACTTCAGCCAGGTCACGATCTCGCGGTCTGTGAGTTCGAGCCCCACGTCAGGCTCTGGGCTGATGGCTCAGAGCCTGGAGCCTATTTCCGATTCTGTGTCTCCCTCTCTCTCTGCCCCTCCCCCGTTCATGCTCTGTCTCTCTCTTCCCAAAAATAAATAAACGTTGAAAAAAAAATTAAAAATATATAAAAATCAGGTAGCATACCCAGTAGTTCCATGGATCTGCCTCTTCCTTCAACAGTATTTGGATGTATCAGACCCAGGGATACCCCTTCTTCCAGCCTTCTACCACTCTCCAACCTCTTTTCCAGTCACAACCTTCAGATCCATCTTCTAAGCTATCCCTTGCCTCTGAGACCAGCTAACACTGTGGTTTTTGGTTTTGTTTTTAAGATTAGTTCCTTATTGCCAAACATGAGCTCCTGGATTTGTCAGAATTATTCCCCTGAGGTGGTGGCTGCTGTCAACCTCCTGGTCAACCTGTATCTGCAGGTTTCCTACACCTACTTCTCTCTGGGCTTATATATCAACCATGATGTTGTGACTCTGGCACTTCTACAAGTTAACTGAGGAGAAGTGTGGGGGTGCCCACTGTCTCCTCAAGATGCAAAAACTAGTGGGTGGCCGCACCCTCTAACACAATATGCAGAAGCTGTCCCAAGATGGGTGGGGTGAAACCTTGGACACTAGGGGAGACACTATGGTCTTGGAGAAGAAACTGAACCAGGCCTTTTTGTATCTGCATGCCTTGGGTTTTGCCCATGCAGACCCTCATCTTTGTGATTTCTTGGAGAGGCATGTACTTGATGAGCAGGTGAAACCATCAAGAAGATGGGCAACCACCTGACAAACCTCTGCAAGTTGGCTGGTCCCCAGGCTGGGCTGGGCAGGTATCTCTTCCAAAGGCTCACCCTCAAGCATGACTGAGAGCCTCTGGGGCCCTCTGAGGGGCCCTCTGGCATCCCCTTGGTATCAGGCTTCTGCCTGAGCCTCTCCCAAAGTTTTTGCAGCAAAAAAATAAAATAAGCAGATCAATAGGAAGAAGGAATGGGGAGTAAAAGATATAGGATTGTATAGGTCAGGTAACGCCTCCCTGATGAAGCAACATTTTAGATACTGGAGAGAATGAGCTATGAGAGCCATAAGGACATCTTAAGGAAGCATATTCCAGGCAGAGAGAATAGGGCATATAGAAACTCTAAGGTAGGAGAATCCTTGGTGTGATCCAGGACTAGCAAGAAGGGCAGTGTGGTGGGGCATGGAGTTAGATTGAGGGAAGCAGATATTGTGGCCAATGGCGAGGGACTGGATGTCCTGTGAGTGAGATGGGAATCTGTTGGAAGATTTTGCGCAGAGTAGTTAAGTGATCTGACTTAAATTTTAAAAGAATCCTGTTGTGAGAATCTTTGGCTCCTGTTTTGAGAATAGACTATGAGAGGACACGAGTGGAGCTAGAGACTCAGGTCAGTAGGCTAGTGCCATGTGAGATGACAGACCTGCTAAGTAGTGAGGCAGGGGTGGGTTTGGGATGCATTTCAGCATGGGAGTGGCAGGATTTGCTGATGAGGGTGGATATGGGGTGAGAAAGAGGGATCGAGGATGACTTCCAAAGTTCGAATTTTCATTTACCAGTGTGGGAAGACTGGGAAGAGCAGGGTGGAGGTGAGGGAGACGCAAGACTTGTACTTTTAGCTTGCGTTGAGGTGAATCTAAGAGGACATCTGGGGAGAAAAAGGTTGCTAATTGTTACTTCCTCATTGCAGGTGTGACGTTGAGTGCTTCAGATCTGGTCACTATGGTACGAGAACGAAAATGCATATTGTGCCACATTGTGTACACCTCAAAAAAGGTAATAAATAGAAGAGGGAGAATCCAAGGCTTTTGTGAATGATTTTTTTTCCCCCAGAGACATCACGTGGAATTTGTAGATAGGTGAAAGCTTTTAATGGTGTCTTGTTTCCTAAACCATAGTCTCATTCCACTGGTTTCTTTTTTGCTGCCTCATAAAGCCAATAACTGCATTATTAAATCTCTACCCAGAATTTGAAGATACTCAAAAATCAATAATAAATAGTTACTAATTTAGTCAGTAACTAGTTACGGAGAAGATGCCTTAAAATTCAATTTATTTGAAGTTATACTGTTATCTGAGGAGCTAAGGATACAGCATTTGTTGTCTGTACCCGCATTCTGCTTCTGCCCATGCTTGTGAAAAGTGCAGCACATCAAAAATGGTGTTAACAATACCCTAGATGTCCACAAGGTGGGAGTGTTGCTCAGAGAAAAAACACATCTTTCAGAACTGAAAAGAACTTGTACCTTAGGGAAATTGACTGCAATTTGTCTCACTTTTTGCTTTTTCTTGACTGTGTCGTTTGGTTGTTTTGTTTTGTTTTTTTAATTTTTTTTTAACGTTTATTTATTTTTGAGACAGAGACTGAGCATGAATGGGGGAGGGTCAGAGAAAGGGAGACACAGAATCTGAAACAGGCTCCAGGCTCCGAGCTGTCAGCACAGAGCCCAACGCGGGGCTTGAACTCACGGACCGAGAGATCATGACCTGAGCCGAAGTCGGCCGCTTAACCGACTGAGCCACCCAGGCGCCCCTGGTTTGGTTTTTAAGTAGTGCTGCTAGCTAGAATGCTGAGAGATTTTTCTCTAAGCTTTTTTTTTTTTTAATTTTTTTAATGTTATTTAGTTCTGAGAGAGAAAGGCCAGAGCACGAGCAGGGGAGGGGTAGAGAGAGAGGCAGACACAGAATCCAAAGCAGGCTTCACGCTCTGAGCTGTCAGCACAGAGCCTGACGCAGGGCTCAAACTCAAGAACTGAGAGATTATGATCGGAGCTGAAATCGGACACTTAACTGACTGAGCCACCCAGGCACCCCTCTAAGCTTTTAAGATGTCCTGGATTGTCACTGAAAATTCAGAGAACTGGGAAGATTGTCATGAGCTAAGTTAGCCAGAGAAGTTTGAGTGAACCTAGAAAGATGTTTGGGAGAAAGATGGTTTAAAGAAATAAAAGAGAAAGATATTTTAGGTGGAATAACAACATGTACAAAAGTGAAGAGGTAGAGTGGAGTATAACAGTTCTAGGAGTCTATCAGAAGGCTTATCTGATTAAAACAGTTTTGTTTTGGGAATAGTGGGACTGCAATATAGTTTGTAATTTAAATGCAGATAGTTATAAACCGTGTTGAATGCCAGGCTGAGGGGTTTGATTATAATCCATCCAGTAGGCTCGGGTAAAGAAATGTTTTTTGGGGGCGCCTGGGTGGCGCAGTCGGTTAAGCGTCCGACTTCAGCCAGGTCACGATCTCGCGGTCCATGAGTTTGAGCCCCGCGTCAGGTTCTGGGCTGATGGCTCAGAGCCTGGAGCCTGTTTCCGATTCTGTGTCTCTCTCTCTCTCTGCCCCTCCCCCGTTCATGCTCTGTCTCTCTCTGTCCCAAAAATAAAATAAAACGTTGAGAAAAAAAAAAAAAAAAGGTTTTTTGTTTGTTTGTTTTTCCTGTTTGGGATTTCTGTTAGTCATGGAAAAATCGGTTAGGAGTTTATTTATTTGTTTGTTCATTAATATTTTTTTAAAGTTTATTTACTTAGAGAAAATGCAAGTGGGAGAGGGGCAGAGACAGAGGGGGAGAATCCCAAGCAGGCTCCATGCCGCCAGCACATGGAGCCCCACACGGGGCTTGAACTCATGAACCCATGAGATTGTGACCTGAGCCAAAATCAAGAGTCTGACACTTAACCAACTGAGCCACCCAGGCACCCAGTTGGGATTCTGAAATCATGTTTAATAATATGGCTGATATCTTTTAACAAAAGTAAAAGAACTGTTCTTCTAGTTTAAAATTTTTTTTGACCAAGGTTTATGCTAATTTGTAATAAATAGAAATTCCTTATGGCTCCTTTCAGATTGGAGGGAGATGGGAACTAGAGAAGATGTGAGAAGGATAGGCAGACACTCAGGTATGGTTTCAGACTTTCGTGGTGTAGGAGCCCTATCTTGTGATATCTCATAATTTTGCCATTTTAAGTCTTTGGACGTTTCTTCTACTCTAGTTTAAAACGTTTTTGTCTCTTTATATTTTTCCATGGATCATAATGAAGTTAAATTAAGAGCTGTGATTGATTACCTACTCCTGCCTTAGGAAATGCCAATGATAGGTTTCTTTTTTTTTTTAATATTTGTTTTTGAGAGAGAGAGAGTGAGCGAGCATGAGCAGGGGATGGGGGGGAGGGAGGTCAGAATTTCTGAAGTGGGCTCTGAGCTGACAGTTGAGAGCCCGATGTGGGGCTTGAACTCACGAACTATGAGATCCTGACCTGAGCCTAAGGTGGATGTCTAACCGACTGAGCCATCCAGGTGCCCTGTCAATCATAGGTTTTTAAGTGAGGGAATGTGTGATTTAAGTGTTAAGATTAATGTGGTATTGTGGTGCCTGGGTGGCCCAGTCATTTGAACCTCCAACTTTTGATTTAGGCTCAGGTCATGATATCGAGCTTCATGGGTTCAAGCCCCACCTCGGGTTCCGTGCTGACAGTATGGAACCTGCTTAGGATTCTGTCTCCCTCTCTTTCTGCCCCTCCCCTCACATGTGTTTTCTCTCTCTCTCTTTCTCAAAAATAAATAAATATTAAAAAAAAAAGTTAATGTGGTCTAAGAAATTAGCAGAATGGGTTAGTTGAAAGGAATAACTCTGATAGTTTTAGATAGATTATGAATAACTTATGTTGAAGCAGTGATTTCCTCTAGTCTCCCAAACTAGCATAACCCTAATTTCTCCAAATATACTGTGGAGAAGAAAAAGAACCTAAATGTCCTAAGTATGGGGAAAAGCTGTATACTGCATCCCTGAGCATTGTGATGCTCGTTAATTTATGAAAGGCTGAGAAGCCCTGGAGTTAAGAAATACTAAAAAAAAAAATAATAATAAATTTGTTGTTTTCAGTGTTTTCTAAATTTGTTCAACTGCCAAATCTTTTTAAAAAAAATTTCTTTCCTCCTTCTTCTTTAGAAAATATAACATTGTTAATATAGAAGAACTAAATAGAAGCTTGATAACTGAGCAAGTATGCGTTTGGGGCTATTACTCTAATCCCGTGCCCATGGATCTTTCCTAGTTATTTTGAAAGCTCAGTTGTCACACTATTTGCATTCATTCCTTGGAGCAGGATGGGAGAGGATTTCAGATGTAAATTTAGGAAAAGATTTGTGAAGTGTTTTAGACAATCAAGTCATGTTAAAACAAGTTTTGAATGATAACATTTTTATAACTGAAATAGAATATAGAATTAATTTTTATATCAGAGAGGATGACCTATTTCAGTGAATGGTGTTTTGGTCAGAATGGTTGCAAGAAACAGAGGGACTTAAATTTAGCTCAAGAAAAGGGAATTTGGCACATGTAAATCTCATATAAGGGAAAATTGAACAAAGGGATACATAGGGATTTGAGTAGGTGTTGTATATTCATGGATTTTTTCATTGTTTATTATGTCACTAACTTGACTCAGCTTTCAGCTATGTAAGTGTTCATTGTAATTAGTGGCCAATCAGTTGTAGGTAGAAGGACGTCACATGTAAAGCCATCCTCCAAGTGAAGCATTTGTAGAGATAGGAAGGAAATGATGGTCATCTTCAATAAAATTGTCATTTAAGGGATGTATTTTGAATCACATCCCTATTTGTCACACTGTAGTAGATAACTTAAAGTAAGAATAGGTTATTGAGTTGTACTCTTTGACAAATGAATTGTATATAATGAGAAATCTGAATGCACTAGATGGTTACAGTGCTTTGCTGTCAAAAACGTCAGGATCTGAGTTCTAGTTTGACCACTTGATTATCTCTGACTCTGAGAGGGCAAGACTGAATATTTTCACACTTACCCCTTCAGTCTCTAAGTCTGTACTTGGCATATAATAAGCAGTGATAAATATTTGGTGAATAAATGAGTTCGCTCCTGTGTATCCTTGTATTCTTTTGAAATTAATAATATTCCCTCAGCAGTGTTGTGCAGTTCATGTGAAGAAATGTTTGAGGCACTTAAACACAGGGCACAGTTAATAGTAATAGTCAACAATTATAGTAGCCCTTTTATTATACATGTCAACAGCCATTCTTTAATTATGTCGTGCTGCGTATGTATACTTGCGCGTGACAAAGGGATAGACATTTACAGCTTTTTGAGTTTTTGGAGGTGTGTGTGCATATGTTTTTAAGTGGAAGCTCTTCCTGCAGATTTTATTTTCTTCCCACTAAGAATGGGATGGAGGGAGGAGAGAACCTAGCAAATTTTCATACATTTCATCAGAATCAAACAAATCAGTGGGGGAGATTGGGCAGTGAAAATGAAAGCATGATTGAGCTGCTGTGTTCAAAGCAGTTTTTAAAGACTTCATAATCAACCATGGAGAAGTTCTGTATCTGTAACTTCTACCTAGAATTGATATATCCATCTGTTCATTCAGCAAATGTCGACAACCAGATGCCAAGCCCTGGCCAAGACTTGAGTAACAGTTGGAATTTGCTCTTGAGAAACTATCAGTTGAGTAGGGAAAGAAAGTCTGGAGAAAAGTAGCCAAAGAGCTGAGAAGTTAAGTGATTTCAGAGATTTTTTTTTTTCTTTTTTAGATAATTGTAGTTAAATTCTTTCTTTTGGGATAGAATTTAACCCACATAGTTTATCTTAAATATTTTGCCCCCCCCAAGACAGTATACTTTCTAACCTTTTTGGAAAGCCATTTAATTGTTTTTTTTCTTAACAGTTCTTTTATTTAAGAATGAAATATGCCCAAAACATAGCTGAAGAATTATGAGGAACTGGTTTCACTATTGAATTGAGAAGGGTAACCATGGCAAGGAACTTGAACCCTAGTCGTTGATTGAGTAAAAACAGAGGGATTTCTTTTCCCAAAACAACCCCCCCTTAGTTTAATCTGCTTTCTTTAATTTTGAAGGAGATGGACGAACACATGCGGAGCATGTTGCATCACAGGGAGCTTGAGAACCTGAAGGGCAGGTATGGGAACGGCTGTATTCCATAACTTGTGAATGTCGTGGGAGCTGAGTGCTGAGGGTGCCTGTTAGCTTATTTCATAGTAATCCTTCATAAGTGAATATTGTCCTATGACATAGAACTGTCTTTTAGAATTATTGACGAATATAGTAGTTTTTTTGGGCATTCAAAGAGGGTAAGTCTTTGTGTATCTAGATGTGTAGAATTCACAGCAGCTCTAACAAGCAGGTTGCAACAAAGGTGGGTGGGGATGGGCTGGTTCCTCATTAGTAAATATTCTCATCCAGACACACCAGTCTTGAAACTAAGACATTTCATGTTAATTGTCTCAGCAGTGTTACAAATTATTACCTGCCATAAACCTTTAGAGTTAGTGGGATAGTCTGAGAAGTCCAAAGTACGCTAAATGGCAGCAAGTCTCTCATCACTGTAAATAAAATCTGAGTGCAAACTTTGAATATTTAAGAATGCTGTTTTGTGATGCAAAAGTTGAGATGTTTAAAGAAAGAAAATCTAATAAGCACCTTTAAAAAATTAAATATAGCATATGTGTGTATTCCATGTCTCTCCCCCCCTCCCCCCACATCTGTGGTTCTTTTTTGATGTTTTTTCACTTACTTGAATTTGAGATTTGGAAACAGTATGGAATAGAGAAGGATTGGGAAACTGAGAAATATTAATTTTATCTTTTTTTTTTTTTTTTTACTTTGTGTCTTATTGCATGAATAATAGATACAGGCTTTGATCATGATGCCCGTGTAAGTCATTCGAAGTTACTTGTGTTTTAAGTACTATGGTTTTAATTGTGTGGGCAAATTAATATGGTAGTAAACTTTCAGCGTGTGTTTAGCCTATTAGTGGAGTTTTTCCATGGTCTCCGTTCCCTACTGTGTGAAGGTTAGGTCTAAACAACAGTATAAAAGAGGCTTTCATTTAGACTTAATGTGGAGAATTTTTATCATAATACCTTGAATATATGTAATCTTTAAGTCATTATCATTGGAAACCTATGAAATATAGTCAACCTTTGATTCTCTAAATGTGGATTATCCTAATTACCTCATCCCATTTCCAGCAGACTTCCTTTTGGAATTCACCTTTCTCTGGGCTGTTTACCTGCTACCTGACTATATTATAAATCAAACAAAACATATGAGGTTAGTAAGTCTAGTCCTTAAGAGAGAAGCCATTTTTTTCCCAAGGCTAATGCCTTGTTTTGTTCATACATCCACTAATCAGGTATTTAAAACATTAAAAAAATTTTTTTTGATTACTTAAGATTCATGTTCAGTCAATACAGAATTGTAAAAAGTAAAAAAGGTAGAAATCCTCTCACCCATATATTACTCCCCACCCTGCCCCAATCCTACTCCCTTTTTACAAGAAAGTCATCAGTTTAGTGTATATCTTATCCAAATCTCTTTCTGTATCTATGCATAGATTTATATTTATACGTAGATATATATGGTTTTGTCTTACTAACGTAACTGAACTACATGCCATGTATTTATTGTTCAGTAACTTTTTTCCTCTACTCCTGCCCATCAACTTAACTGTGCTTTGGGGATTTTGTGTATTTCCAATTATTTGGAGCATAGTCAAACAATCAAGGAGAAAGCATTTAGAAGCCTCAAAGCTGACAATAAAAATGTCACCCTTTTCATCCAAACTCATTTTATTTAGAGGGATATACTTTAGTACTTATTTATTCATATTTTAGACACAGTGCTAACAAGTTTTATATGGCTTCCTGGCCTGTAATAAATTATAAGGGAGAAGGCAAAGCAGATAACAAGGAAAAACAGCTGATGAAACTATAAAAAACAAACTTTCAAAAATCATTTACTTACTTGGAGCATTTACTGTAGAGACAAACTGTTAATCCCTAATTTGCACCATAGGGACAAATAGTTACCAGTCATTATTTTTCCTTCCTCTCCTCAGTTTGTGATTATTTTCTGTGGAATTCATGTTTGATTACTGGCTCTCTGATGTTCAGACTATCTGTTTCACTTTATATGTGTATCACTGTAATTTTTAGTTGTGATCTGGTTAAGAAATGTAAAGAGCATACTTTTTAGATTTTGAATACAAACTTGATTGAGAAGTAAGACATTCTTATTTGGTTCACAATTGTGGACATCTGGAGCATTCCCCTATTTTGTCCCCAGTCTGCTTTTTCAGATGCGTGGCCTGTTTCCACAGATAAATGCTATTACAAGGGCACAACTTTATTTATCAACCAGCTGTTGTGGTATAGTTAGAGCAAGCTTAATAAAGAAAAGCTTATGGGTAGAATATCCTAAGGCTTTGCCTTTCACACATGAGAGGAAATTGTGTGGTAACAGGATGAAGTTAATTTGGGCCCTCCTTTAAATGTCCTGAGGACCGTTTTTGCTTTTATTAGTCAAGAAGTAAAGCAGTACTTTTTCCCCAACAATTACTTACGTAGTTATACAAAATAGTATTTTAACTGGTTATTTGATAGAGAATTGGGAAACAGCATCATTAAAATATTATTTAATTTGCCATGAGCTTTTTAAAATATGTGGTTTCCCTAACATCATATGTGGAGGCATGAATGCATATTGTATGTAGAACAGATAATATGCCTGCCTCCAGACACAGACGCATTTGCATTTTTAAGAGATGTGGTTGTCCTAACCCCCTGTTCTTTCCCAAGATAAATGTGGATTCTCCTTTTCCTCATTTTGATGTTTCTTGCAAAGATTCTTTCTCCCTCCCCTCCCCCCCGTCTCTCTTTTTTAAACAAGAATTCATCTATAAGAAAAATGTTAGGGACTTTTGTTTTGGATAGTTTGCTTTTAGTGTTAACCTTTATTTATATTGCACTTATTGCCTGTACCCTTTTGGGCAGGATCTCTTCAGGTGTTTTTCTATTAAATACGACTTTATTAATTTTTAAAAATTAAATATAATTTTAGTACTATGGTTACTATCCTTTCTTACGAGGAAATCCCATGTGTTTAAAAAATCTGTGTTTGAGTGTTTGTTTCACATCCAGCATATGCCTGTGCTTTGGGGATCGCAGTGTGTGGGTTTATGATTATGGATGTTTATTTTTAACAGAGTTAAATACTGTCTATACTGCATTCCTTAATATTTTAAACAGTATGGTCTTCCAGTAATATCTGTAAAGAGAGAGGGATTTTGGTGGTTTGGATGTGAGAAAAATTCTATCCATTTTAGAAGTAAGGGTATAATCAGAAATTTTATTTAAGAATACCTTTTTGGGGGTGCCTGGGTGGCCCAGTCAGTTAAGTATCCGACTCTTGGTTTCAGCTTAAGTCATGATCTCACAGTTTTGTGGGTTCGAGCCCTGCATCCGGCTCTATGCTGGCAGTGCACAGAGGATTCTTTCTCTTGGGATTCTCTCTCTCCCTCTCTCTCTGCCCCTCCCCTGCTCACCCTGTCTCTGTCTCTCTTAAAAAAAAAAAAACAAAAAAACAAAAAAACAAAACTTTAAAAACTTAAAAAAACAACAACAAAAAACCCTTTTGGAATGATGTCTCTGGTACTACGATATACGGTTTAGTATTCTGTAAGTTTTTAGGGAGAAAAGTGGACTAAAACATTTTTCATAGTTTTAGAGAGTTTAGAGCCAAGAAGATTTTCTAACCAGAAAATTCACTTGATTCGAATTTTCTTTTTGACTTCATGATTTAAATTATAAAACATTTTTTTTTAAATCGAAGCATAGTTGACACACAATGTTCCATTAGTTTTTAGGGGTACATCATAATGGTGCAAGACCTCTGTAAGTATGACTCGAATTTTTATTATAGTGTAAATTCTATATTCTAGGTTAGTTGGGGTTTTCAGACTCTTCTGATGGTAGGTAGATTTATATTTACATATTTTTAATTTCTTTCTGTGTTGCCATGAGAAAAGGCTTGATTTCTGTTACAAGTTAACATCCACTTTTGTTTTCTTGAATGTTTTTATTTTTGAGAGAGAGAATGTGAGGACTAGATCGGGAGGGTCAGAGAGAGAGGGAGATACAGAATCTGAAGTAGGCTCCAGGCTCTGAGCTGTCAGCACAGAGCCCGATGTGGGGCTCAAACTTACGAACCGTGAGATGGTGACCTGAGCTGAAGTTGGACGCTTAACTGACTGAGCCACCCAGGTGCCCCTTGGTGTTGTTGTTTTTGTTTTTAAATAAATGTTCAGGTGGTCTGTAACAGAAACCATCTTTTGGTAAATGAAGTGCTCAGTTTTGAGGTTCTCTTCTGGTTAATTGATGTGAATTCCACCATGTCTTTATAGATATACTTGAGGGGAGGATGGAGCATTGTTGTGCATGGTGTGTGTCTGTCTTATCAAAGACAGCATGTCTTTTTGTGTTGGTTTTTTAAAGGTTTATCTATTTTTGTGAGCAGGGGGAGGGGCAGAGGTAGAGAGAGAGAGGGACAGAGGATGCTGACAGCAGCGAGCCCAGTGCAGGCCTCACAAACTCACAAACTGTGAGATCATGACCTGAGCCAAAGCTGAATGCTCACCTGACTGAGCCACCTAGGCACTCCTGAATTTTATTTATTTATTTTTTTTAAGATTGGCAAAGGTAGAGAATTTAATCACTGGAGAAAGCACCAACTTAATTCTACATAACTACCCTTACCATTGTTTTCCATGCTTTTCATGATTACCTCCATAACTGTTCCTCCTTCCTGCTTTTCTTTCTTTTGCTTTTAGCTGAAGGTGGTATTTCAGTTGGTGGCTTAGGTTACCTACCTAGGACACTTTTCCCTGGGTACCTCTCATGTACAGATGGGATATACATATTAAGAAACTTCTTATAAAATTAATAAATAAGTAAGTAAGTAATAGAGATTGGCATAGGAAGTACAAAAATATCACTTGTGTAAACCCAAGACAAATGATACAGAGGTAAGCCCATCTGGATTATTGAATGGATTTTACTGTCCATTCCTTACACTTGTGGCCATGGTGTTCAGATGTTTCCCATCAATGACTGCATAGACACCTGAACCAATCAAGGGATTTCAGGAAGCTAAAAAACCAGTTAAAACACTCATCTACTACAGCTGTGGATGTCGATTCAAGATTTTGGTTTCTTAAAACTGGCCAAATATGAGAGTTACCATTAACTGTGTAAAGTAAAAGGGGAAAAAAAAAACTGCTCAATTTTCTTTCTGAACAAGAACTGGTTTTGCTTCTCTCTAAACTTTTGCATTTTCTGAAACTTGAGAAAAACCATTTGCCTAGCACAGCTGTTAACTTCCTACAACTGAAATGCTTTCCATTCCCTTTAAATAAGCCCTTCTGAAGCAGAATGTAGGTCACATGTATCATCCAGCCCAAAAAAGTTTGCTGAGACTCCTCCTATCATTTGCTCTGGGGTCCGGAATCTGCACATTCCAGGCAGAGCTCCAGCCGGGTCCGATTTAGTTACCACGTTGGGATTGGTTAGGCTGCCTGCTCTTTTCTCCACCCCTAAACTTTCACTGGGAGAAAGCTCTTGAGCCTGAGATAAAATGGAAGCGCTGTCACCAGGCTTCTGAGTGCAGCTGGCATCATGGGTGTGCTCTAGAGCAACTTCTGTTTGCTCTGAGCCCCCTGCCCTGCCTCCCCTTTCACCATGTTTCCTCTGGCAAGATTTTAAGTACAGCAATTCAAGAAGATTTCTCCTCCTAAACTACATTATTCTGAAGTGTATTGCCTCTTGATTGCTGGAAAAGAATCTTAAGTTCATTTCAAAAATAACTTATGAACAAACTCATTAAAAGTGATGAAAGGAGCATTGAAATTGATTAGCACTAATCTTTCACTGTGCCCAAGTGTGCGGTGTTTTTCAGAGGAAACCATACCAGATCTAGTGAGTGTGCCATGCCAGTGGGCAGAATTGAACGTCCCTCATCTCCCTCTTTCCCTAGGGACAGTAGTCATGAGTGCCGAGTGTGCGGGGTCACAGAAGTGGGTCTTTCTGCATATGCAAAGCACATTTCTAGCCAGTTGCACAAAGATAACGTTGATGCCCAGGAGAGAGAAGATGATGGAAAGGGAGAAGAAGAGGAAGAAGATTATTTTGACAAGGAACTCGTTCAGTTAATAAAACAAAGGAAAGAACAAAGTCGGTGAGTAATTATTTTGATTTTTAAAAAGTCTGTCTGAAACAGTGTGGTAGAGAATACATTTTCCATTTCCGTACTTTTCATCTAGTAACTTTCAAACTTATTTTAATTGCAAAGGTTAGCTTGAGGTTGCTGTCTTATGCATGAAATGTCAGTGGAATCCTCTCTTGAACTACTGTACTATCTGCTTACAGAAAAAACAAACTCAGTATTATCCCTCCATAAAAGTTAGCTATAGGTGCTACATATCTGAAATTTTCACTGTGTTGATAACCATGTTTAAAACTGGCTTTATTCCAGTTTTTTTTTTTTTTGAACACCAGTGAATCGTTTTATTTGATACCCAGAATGTCTAGTGGAAAGGTATTAGTGTATAAGCTTCCTTCATATATATTGTATTTCTTATTCTATCCGTCAGTAAAAAAATGTTTTGCCCCATGTGAATTAACATGGTGCTTCTACCAAATGTGATTGATTCTTCATTATTTAGTGTTTCAGTAAGTATTTACTGGATACATTTGTATCTTAAGTTTGACAATGTCAAGATCATTTGAGTAATATAAGTTTTCTAGCTGTACTACATAATTTTATACCTGCATCTATAATTCAGGTATTAGGCTTTTGTATTTTTATATTACTGAGTTGTGGCCTAAAGAGTTCAAGCAGAAATTTTCAGATATGAGTAAGAGAGAGAACCATTTAAGAGGTTGGGTGATTTTTCAAGTCCTAGAATATAATGAGAAACGTTATACGTTCTAATATAAAATTTTAAAGATTCTTTCTGAGTACTAGTTATACCAGGTATGCAGTCTGTATTCAGTTAGCGGTTTAGTATAAAAAGGAAGTAGTCTTTACTACTTGTAGTATATGCTACAAGTGTTTTGAACAAGTCCTTGAAGGAGACTTTCTTAGTCTTAAAATGTCAGTAGCACCTGGTTCTTAAACCCGTTTTGCTGCTTAGTCCTTCAAATGACATTGTTACTACTTTCAGTATAGCTGTAGTTTATTCTTGTTTTAGGGTGTTGAAGCCTCTAGGAGGCTAACTTTTATTTTTTTCTTACCCATTTGTGCCATTATTAGCTTATCTGTGTAAATGATTAAACATTAAGTCAGAAGGTAAAAGAGCTTCTCAGTAAATTAGACATTCACATTGTAGTTAATATTCTTTGAATATTCTGATATGCTTCTTTGGTGATGTATTTATAGTATCTATTATTTCTTCACATTTTTTTCTCTTTTCCTTCATGAGATTTTTAATTTAGATTGCTTTTTCTGGGCTATGGATTTAGCTGCATGCCATTGTCCCCGCGATCTAGCCAATTCACACTGATCTAGGAATTCTATTCTTTGACAGATTTGTTGCCCAGTTCTGGATCCCATTAGTGTAGCCAAGTCCGTAATCTCCTTGGATGTCAAAAGTGTATAGTGCTTAGAAACAAAAGATAGAAGCAATTTGGTCAATGGTGTTAAAAAAAAAAAATCCTGCACATGTATGTAATAACACTTGTCACTTGGCGACTTAGGGTCTCCTGTTTAGAAATGGTTGTAATTCATAATGAAAGTGGATGTTTGAACTTTCAAGTAAATTAACTTTGAATTCCATCTTGTGAAAAAGGAAGAAATTCCAATTTGTCCCAAAATCTTAGAGACATTAGAAGTTTTTAGAACCAGTTAGAGTCATTACGGAGTTTAAGTCAAGTTAAGAGGAGGGAGCCCAATAGCAGAAATTTAGTTTGGGGATTTTCAGTTCATCAAGGGCTAGCAGTTAAGAGTGTAGAGACTCAGTCTGCCAAACATATCTCTCCTGTACCACTTACTGGCTTTCTAACTCTAGGCACGTTACTCTACCTCTCTAATGCTCTGTTTCTTCATCCAAAAAGTAGGAATAAGAGGAATAGTTGCTTCAGAGCTGTGAAAATTAAAGAGATCATCTATATAAAGTGCTTAAAATGCCTGACAGTAGGCACTCGATAAGTTTTAGCTAGTATTATTCGATTTTTCGAGCACCTACCACATGTGTTAAGCACTATGCCAGGCATACCACAGGCAGTTTATAGAGGGAAGTGGTTTTACACCTATTCCTGTGATGTTTACTTAAGTCTGTTCACATTTCTGTGGGCTCCTTGTCTAACACGAATAGTTCAAACAGCTGTAGCTTTATAAAAACCTCTAGCTCATGAAGCTCCTTATAGCACTGATTGTGGGTACTGCTTATTTGGTATGTGCTATTTTACTCCTGTTGGTGACCTTATTTTCTCAGCTAGGTTGTAAGTCTTTCAGGAACAGGAACTATACATAAAAGTTTTCTTCCACAACTAACAGTCATTGAATATGTGCTGGATAAAGTGTTTATTAATGAAAGTGATAATGCAAAGTGAAATCTTAGCATTTAAAATAGGTTAAGAAACTGGGTTTTTCAGAAAGAATCTATGGCTGGAAAAATCCACAGTATTAAGAGCAGTGGAACTTAGGTTGTATTAACTATGATAACTAGCCAAAGCTACGAGATACAATTATGCTTATTTTCAAAAAGCTACATAATGTGAAAATAATAATTGGATGATGGGGACAAAAGTCCCAGAACATGCTAAGAAAAGCAGGAGCAGGAAAAGGAGGATAGTATAAATGTGTCAGATTTTTAGTATTTCTGGAGTGATAGCAGAAATGGCATATCGTTTAATATCTGCATCCATAAACTGTGAGATATAAGTTTAGCAATATCATTTAAAGATGGGAAACAGCCACTACTAGAAATAAAAATAGACTACTGTATGTTCTAAGTAGCCAAGGAGATAGGTAGAGGAAAGTTTGATGGGTTATGCCTTTTAAGGAAGCATGATAATTACTTTAAATCACTAATGGAGAACTGTTTTTCTTCCAGACAAGATGAACCTTCCAACAGCAGCCAAGAAATAAACTCTGATGACAGGCGACCCCAATGGAGACGAGAAGACCGAATCCCTTACCAAGACAGAGAGAGCTACAGTCAGCCAACATGGCATCATCGCGGACCTCCTCAGCGAGACTGGAAGTGGGAGAAAGATGGTTTTAATAATAGTAGGAAAAACAACTTTCCACATTCTTTGAGGAATAATGGTGGACCAAGAGGATGTTCCGGGTGGCATAAGGGTGTTGCAGGAGGCTCCGCGACTTGGTTTCACAACCATAGTAATTCTGGAGGTGGTTGGCATGCAAATAGTGGAACGGTAGATTGGAATCATAGTGGTACAGGAAGGAATTCCAGTTGGCATTCTGAAGGAACAGGTGGCTTTTCCAGTTGGCATATGAACAGCAGTAACGGAAACTGGAAATCCAGTGTACGTAGTACAAATAGTTGGAATTACAGTGGCCCCGGAGACAAATTTCAGCCAGGCAGAAACAGAAACTCTAACTGTCAGATGGAAGACTTACCTATGCTGTGGAATAAGAAATCTAAGTCTAACAAATACAGTCAGGATAGATACAGTTGGCAGCGGCAAGAAAGCGACAAAGTTGGTGCGGCTGCCACATACAGAGGGCCTTCTGAAGGATTTACAAGCGATACATTTCCTTCAGAAGGCTTACTTGACTTCAATTTTGAGCAGCTAGAAAGCAAAACTACTAAACAAACAGATACCATAGGTTCCAAAACTGGTGGGAAGAACAGCAGTGTAGCAAGGGAAAAGCTCCGCCGCTGGACTCCTTACCCTTCCCAGAAGACTCTGGATTTACAATCCGCCATGAAAGAAGGCGCTGGAAACAAGGCAGAAATGATAGATAAGCCTTTCTTTGGCTTTAGCTTGACAACCACAGGAGCAGCAGAGCCCCAGAATGATGGAAAAGGTAACTCCCCGACGCTGAAAACACAAAAAGAAACACATACTGGATTGCTTAGTCACAAAGCCCCTTCTGACTGCACTGCTCCCTATGAGGCGGTGAGAGATTGCCCCGTCACAGAGAAACACGAACAAGAGCTTAACTTAAGTAAGATGCCATCATTGAAATCTGCACTCCTTCCAATTCCAGTCACTAAATCAGTTCCCCAGAACCCAGATTTAAAGAATCCCTCAAAAAACACCAAAACAAATTCTTTTTTTCCTGGAGAACACTCAAATCCCTTGAACAAACCCACTGTGGCAGACAGTCATGGGTCTTACATAACCAAATTGCAAAGTTCATGTCCTCGTGTTTTAAAAGGGAATAAAAGTACATTTGGCGCTCAGGTGGAACCTGATAAAAATGTAAGTGATACGTTACAAAAAGCCAAAGAGGTGCTACAGTGTCATGAATCACTGCAAAATCCACTCCTTAGCACTTCTAAAAGGACCAGGAACTATGCAAAAGCAAGTAGGAATGTAGAAGAGTCTGAAAAAGGATCTTTGAAGATAGAGTTCCAGGTACGCACATTAGAAGATGAAAGTGATGGGGAGCTATCTGACACAGAAAAGCATGGAACAAAAATTGGAGCCCTGGGTTCTGCACCTACAGAAATTTTATCCTGTAGCACTCACATCACTGATGAGAAAGACGGGGATGAGCAAAACCTGAAAACATGTAGAAAACTATCCACTAACGCATGTAATTCAACAGTTCATCAGAAAGAACCTGAGTTACAAATGACGTCTGCAGCCAGTCCACATTCTGGCTTACTGCTAGACTTGAAAACTTCTCTAGAAGATGCACAGGTTGATGACCCTGTTAAATCTCATGTGTCTTACGCAACAGAAGGTTTCGAGAGTGCTAGCTTGGATGCAGAGCTTCAAAAAAACGATATCGGTCCGTCCTCAGGCCCTCTTCTGCCTGACCTCAGTAAGCTTGGCTTTCCTGCCTCTCTCCAGAGAGATCTAACCAGGCACATCAGTTTAAAGAGCAAAACTGGAGTACACCTTCCTGAGCCAAACCTCAATAGTGCTCGCCGCATACGCAATATCAGTGGTCATCGAAAGGGTGAGACGGAGAAGGAGTCTGGGCTCAAGCCAACCCTTCGGCAGATTCTAAATGCGTCCCGGAGAAATGTCAACTGGGAACAGGTCATCCAGCAAGTAACCAAGAAAAAGCAAGAGCTAGGCAAAGGCTTGCCCAGGTGTGTGCTTCTTTTTAGTGTCCATTTCTCTCTCTTTTTTTAAACTTAACCCTTTGCCCCTGGCCAAGAGAATTCTATTTGTTGTATTTAATTAAATGCTTGCAAAAAAATACATGTTGTAGATGTCTGGTTTAAATATTAAAGAGTAACTGCTACTCTCTAACAACGCAATAAAGTGTTTCCTAACAGGGAATTCAGGTTGCAAGGAAGCACATCAACCTCTAAGAAATGAAATGAGATGGGGACGTGGAAAAAAATTATCAGAAGTCCATCACTTTAGTTATAGAGGCCAGAAAGTAACAGCATAAAAAAGTATATCAGTAGATTTGTATCTATCTCTAGATCTTAATGACTGGTACAGTTTTTAAGTGTAATTGTTCTTATGACTTTTTACTCAGAATCTACGAATAGTTACCCTTCTGTATTTATTCCGGGCACTATATTCGTGATTACAAAATGCTTTCTCTTAAGTACTTGTGTCATGTTTTGGCTGTTCATCTTATGCTGAGATACTAAACTTTTCTGAATGGTAAAGCAGCATTCAGTGTAGGTTTGCTACTTGAAAATCAACCTGCTGTGTTATATAGCCCTTCAAGCTTTAAATTTTATCCTTGATGAAATAGCATATTTATTGTGCACTCTTTTTCATAACTTGAGTATTGAGATTATAAAGTTGTTATCCTTAGCCCTGTGCCTGCCATTTGTTGAATGCTCAGTAAATATTTTTGTTTGTGTTTGGTTTGTGTGCTGTTAAAAATTATTATGGTTGGTTTAGAAAAGCTCCATGCTAATAAAGCTCTCAATTTTTACTTCTTCAAATGTATTCTCATAACTGTGTACAAATCTGTAATTTAGTACTTGTTATATTACAATACTTACACTAAGGTTATTTATGTCTGGGACACTTATTAGACTGTGAGCTTTTTGAGGGCAGAAACCATCTTATTTATATTTGTACTCTCAGTGCTTAACAGAGTCTGGCACTTAAGTGATACCCTCTCTTCCTTAATCATGTCTGATTTATGGTTTTTTTTTTTCTTTTTTTCTTTTTTCTTCAGGTTTGGCATAGAAATGGTGCCTCTAGTTCAAAATGAACAAGAGGTCTTGGATTTGGATGAGGAGCCTGATCTGTCTAGTCTCGAAGGATTCCATTGGGAAGGTGTTTCCCTTTCTCCTGGGTTGGCAAGGAAGCGAAGCCTTTCTGAGAGCAGTGTGATCATGGACAGGGCTCCTTCTGTGTATAGCTTCTTCAGTGAGGAAGGTACAGGCAAAGAAAATGAGCCCCAGCAGATGTTTTCACCTAGTAACGCACTGAGGGCTGCACAGAGTCAGACAACAACCATGGGCCTTAAGCAGGAAGTGACCCCTCTGGCTCTCTCCCTAAGAACAGGTGAAAGGGCTGAAAATGTTGCTACTCAAAGGCGACATAGTGTGCAATTATCCTCTGACCGTTCGATACCTTTGATGCATTTGGCAAAAGACCTGAACAGCCAGGAGAGTTCTACGCCACCTTCAGAGAATCAGAATACCCAGGAGAGTAATGGAGAAGGAAACTCTTTATCATCAAATGCATCCTCAGCCCTTGCAATCTCCAGTTTGGCAGATGCAGCCACAGACAGTAGCTGTACTTCTGGTGCCGAACAAAACGACGGCCAGAGTGTTAGAAAGAAACGAAGAGCTACTGGAGTGAGTATGATTGCCCCTGCTTATTGTTGGACCCTTCATGTGCTGACTTGACTGTTTTAAGAAAGATATAACTTTAATTTTTTCTGGGTATCTGGGTTGTGTTTTTCCCTACTCTGGAATAAATTTGTGAGGCTTTTACTCTTCCTTTCATATTCTTATCCTACTGGTTCCTTTCACTGAGTAATTCTACTAAGTTAGATGTCAGTGAATATGAATGTACAGTACTAGGAAAATATGAAGTCATCTCTAAAACTGGTCTCCAAGGCAATGATTCTTTGTATCACCTGACTGAGGAGTAAGCCACGTCTTCATCTGTAACTATATCTGTCTTCATGATGCATTCTGTACTGGCCCTGAAGAAAGGCACTCTAATGTTGCATTTGTAGGCCATGAATGCTTGTTAGACCGAGACAATTGGGCTTAACACTAGGGTAGTTTTAATACGATGAGAGTGCATCTATGTGAGCATGGTCTTACAAATATTTTTAGTCTCTGTTACTCAGTGTTTTGTACCTCAGTTACCCAGCCTGGCCCTTTCAGAATCCATCTTCCACTGAAACCACTTCTCTTCTGGCATCTTTGTCACTAACACTGCTTAATCCTTTCAGGAACCCTTTCTGAAAAGTAAGAGTTGCTGGCAGTGATGTAGTCTGGAATGTGGCACTTTGAGAAAATGGACTGTTTGCTTTAATACTGAGGCACTATAGCAGAGTACTTAAGGGCTTGGCTTGTAGACCTGAATTCAAATTCCAACTTTGCCGCTTTGAGTTCGACACTGTAGTGGATATTCTTGGATGAAAGTTTGTCCTATAACAAAGCTAATATCTGGGGGCTTGTCTGATAGACTGTTTAGCTTTTTGTTGTAAAAATTTTGTTGTGAAGATTTTCTAGTAAAGTAGAAACTATGTCACTGTGAAATCATATATGTGCATTACTGGCTTTGTCCATACCTCTATGCCATGCTTTACCAAAGTGAAATGCTTTGCCTAAGCCCCAGGGATTCACCACCTCTAGGATGCTAGGAAAGTACTGGACCTTAGATTCTGTTCTGGGTTTTTTTGTTTGTTTTTGTTTTGTTTTAAATCAAATACATTCAACTAATATTTGAGTTCATAATGTGTGCATGAGATTCCTACTATCTTGTTAGAGATGGTAATAATGTAGAACAGTCTTAGAATTGATTCACTTTTTTTCCTTTTTGGAAAATGGCTTTTCCACATTTAATATTACTCAGTTTTCTTTATCTTCTCAGGATGGATCTTCTCCTGAACTCCCAAGTCTTGAGAGAAAAAACAAAAGAAGGAAAATTAAAGGAAAGAAAGGTACAGTGCAAAATATTCTGTCAGAAACAAATTGTTTTTATAGCATTTCAACTTTTTCACAGCTTGACAAAGTATAGCTTGGGGATATCAAATACTGTTCACCCACTTAGTATTATTTTTTGACATTTTTGTTATCTTGCTTCAGGATGTAGAAAAGGTTGATTTTCTCCCATATCCAGTTGCAGCTATAGAAGAAACGTTTGATGCCACATAGACCCATAAGCTAACATTAATGTATATCTTGGACAAATTGAGTTCAGTATGAAGTCAGAAAGTCCCATTTGGGCCTTTTCAGTGATGAAGAGGAATATAGGCCATTTGCTAAGAATTTTGTGTCTCTTGATTATTTATCGCCATTTTTCTCAGTTTACATTTTTGAGGCATCTTTGTTGCTTCTCTTACTTGAGTTGAGAGAAGTTACTGGAATGGCTCCCTCACTGATAAGATTCTTTCCACTGATTCTGAACCCTTTCCAGTGAGAGGGCTAGTATGGGAAGTGATTGGATGAGCCTTGGATGGTTGGATGTTATGGATAAGTTGGGGGTAAAGGATGACCCCAATTTCTGGCTAAGGCATCTTTGGGGATGATAATATCGTTTATTAGAGCTAGAAAACTGCATGAGAGGAGCAGGTTGACGGTAGAGGAAGATGATGAGTTCCCTTTTGGGGGCCTTGAATTAAAGGGTCTTAGAGACACCTAAGTAAAATCAAGGTGGTAGTTGGATGTGTGGGTCTGGAGTTTTAGGAAGAGGTCTTGACATAACTGAATGGGAAAGAGACAGACCTAAAGATGACAGATACGCACACGTGGTAGGACATTTTATTTAAAATCACTTAAATGTACACTTCAAAGCTGTTTTTTCTTTAGGGAGATTTCTCTAATAAAGAGAACTATTTTATGTTAACTAAGAGACTAGAAAAATATGCTTTGGGAAGAGAGTGCAAGCAGTTCACATCTGGGACCCAGTCTAAGCATCCTTGAACCTATGACATACCTCCATCTCACCAATTCTCACTTTTGGTTTAGCTCTGATAACAGGCTTGACCACATGATTTGTGAGATTTGATGAGTCTGCAGTGACCTATTGGAGAGGAAAAACAAAGACTTATCCTAGAGAACTGAGGTAGTTCCACCTTCTGAGGGCTGTATTATTCAGAAGTCTGCAGTATTAAACTGAGCCTTATGGTTTCTTTTGGCAGAACGTTCTCAGGTTGACCAGCTGCTGAGTATTTCTTTAAGGGAGGAAGAACTAAGCAAATCATTGCAGTGCATGGATAACAACCTTCTGCAAGCCCGTACAGCTCTTCAGACAGCTTATGTTGAAGTTCAAAGGCTACTTATGCTCAAGCAGCAGGTAACAGCGGATGGAACATTTAATGAGAATAGATTATCTCTAAAGTTGGATTTCACAGTGCTTAACAGATTACTTTATTTTTAGATAACTATGGAGATGAGTGCACTGCGGACCCATAGAATACAGATTCTGCAGGGATTACAAGGTATTCGGAGAGAATCTGATGGATTGGATCCTCTGTAGCTTATTATTTCTTTGTTATCTATGCAGGGGAATTAAAGTAGTCGTGAAAAGGTCATATGTTTTCCTCTCCTGTCTCCTTGTTTTCATCCTTCTGTAGAAAGGCCTGTGAGGCTGTGCTCCCTGAAAATGCTTAGCAACAGAGGCAGTATGTTACAGGAAGAGCCTTGTGTTAGGAATCAAAAGACCTGGGTTCAAATCTTGGCTCTTCCATTAGTAACTATGTGACTTGGGATAAATCACTTAAAATTTGAAAAATTGGAATACTAACACCTGTTCTACCCGTGTGCTTGTTGGTTGTATGGATTTTATTTCATACATTTCAAAGAATGAGGGACTTTAAAGTTCTCCTGTAATCTTTAGAAATACAAACTGGCTCAGAAATGAGTGGCTTTTCAGAAAATATTTTTGCATCTGTATGTGCGTATGTTTCCCATTCTAGAAACATATGAACCTTCTGAGCGCCCTGACCAGGTTCCTTATAGCCTTTCACGAGAACAAAGGAACAGTAGATCTCAAACATCTGCTGATGCCACGCTGCTGCCTACTCCCTTTTTCCCAGTATTTCTGGAGCCTCCATCTTCCCATGTGTCTCCATCATCCACCGGAGTCCCTCTCCAAGTAACCACATCTCCTACTCTCCAAGCCCATGGCAGTGTTCCTGCTCCAGACTCCTCAGTTCAGATTAAACAAGAACCCATGTCTCCTGAGCAAGACGAGAATGTGAACGCTGTGTCACAAGGCTCTGCTGGCAATGTGTCCAAGGAATTACCGCAAGTTAATAGTATGTAAACTTTTCTCTGGGTTAAGGGCAACCCCAGCAGAGGGTCTAGGGCAGTTTTAGGTCAGTGATGTAAAGTCATACCTGCCCATTAAAACTAAAGTTTTTACAATTAATTGTTCTTAATGTTTCCTCCATTTAGGAGGATTGTTTAAATATCAGTAACTTGTCCTCGGTTTTCTCTAATCTAGGATTACTAAATTGACTTTGTATTAGCACCTAAAATGTTCCATTATGAGGATTGATGCTGTTTGTTTTTTTGTGAGAAAAATGGAGTTGAAGTTGTCCAGTCAATTTTCTAGATAAGATATGTCCTCTGAGGGGCGCCTGGGTGGCGCAGTCGGTTAAGCGTCCGACTTCAGCCAGGTCACGATCTCGCGGTCCGTGAGTTCGAGCCCCGCATCAGGCTCTGGGCTGATGGCTCAGAGCCTGGAGCCTGTTTCCGATTCTGTGTCTCCCTCTCTCTCTGCCCCTCCCCTGTTCATGCTTTGTCTCTCTCTGTCCCCCCAAAAAATAAATAAACGTTGAAAAAAAAAATTAAAAAAAAAAAAGATATGTCCTCTGAATTTCTCAGCACTTACCTTTCTTTGTCATTAAAGTGCAAGGTAGGATTAATATAAGCCTAAGAGGCAGGTGGCCATGATAAAAGGCAGTGGACACAGGTTTAGGATCATCATTAGGAACTTGAGTGGTTTTGAGAAATGGCCAAGGTTTTTACTCTTTGCATAAAATAACACTCACTTATTTACCATTGGAGAAGGACTTCTAAGCTATTTTAAACCTTATCTGAAGTGTGTGTAACCACGTTGGTGCTACACTGAAAACTGAGTAAAAATAAACTGCCATCGTGTGACCTGAGCAAAAACAAAAAGTCTGAAGAGTTACCCTAGATTTGGCTACCTGTTGCAGTACTAATCTAGATATCTATCTAGCTCAAATGTATGTTATCTTTCGTCTTGAATTTTGTTGCTTTTGTGTGAATAGTATTTGGTATTTTTTTTAAAAACTGATAAAGAAGTATTATAGTGACTTCTTAAGCTAGTATTTAAAAAAAGGTTTTTTTTAATGTTTATTTTTGAGAAAGAGAAAGAGAGCAAGCAGGGGAGGGGCAGAGAGAGAGAGGGAGACACAGAATCTGAAGCAGGCTCCAAGCTCTGAGCTGTCAGCACAAAGCCTGACCAGCCACGGGACCCATGACATGAGCTGAAGTCAGATGCTCAACCGACTGAGCCACCTAGGTGCCCCTTAAGTTAATATTTTTAAAAATTGATTTTTATTAGATTTTTTTCTCTGCAAAATAATTCATGTTCACAGTAAAAAATTGGGAAGCGATTAAAATGTAGATACGTTGTTTTGTTATATATTATTTCAGTCTTTCTTCAATCATAATTGTGTATTTGCACATAGAGTTTATAGAAAGGCAAAATCACAGTCTGTTATAACCTGGCTTTTTTCCACTTAATAGATAATGATCATTTTCCTGTGTCATAAAAGTAATTGTGTAAAATATTTTAATTTTACTACTTGAATAATACTTGAGAAATTGTGTAATCTGGGTAGATAGTAATTTATACAATCTCCTTTGAGTATTTAGTTTTTATCCTTTTTTCTTTAATATTGCATAGAACACTACATTGTATATGTCTTTGAGTATGTCTTTGATTATTTCATCAATCTGAATTCCTTGACATGAAATAACTATGTGAAAGAAAATAGACTTTGTTAAGTCAACTGACTTTTTAACTACTGTTATGCAAACAAACTGGGTGATGTCGCAGGTAAAGTGGCATAGTGAAAACATCTAAGACATAAAGGTGAAAGCACTTTAGCTAAGTAGATATTTCAGTGTGTACCAAGAATAAAACATCATGTTAAACATGGGGACATTTCAAACAAGAAAGAAAGAAAAGATGGCTAGAAGGAGTCCCTGCCCGTAAGGAGCTTTTGTAGGGTATAAGACATGCATGTTATTTGTGAGATTTAATTCAAGGCAAAGAGAAATTTCTGCAGGCTATGGGAAGCTAAAGGATGAGAAAACAGTTTTAACAGTCATAGCCTTGTTAACATATGTCAAAAGGTTGTTTTTCAGGAGAGATTCGATCAGTGGTAAATAATGGCAGTTTATGATGATAAATCGCAGATACAGAAGAAGATGCAATATTTTTTTCTTGTTATTTCAGGAGAGAACAGTGACAGTTATCCAGTTTATCCAGTCATCCCTGCAGCATTATCTTTATCAGAGCTAACAGAAAGTTTCCATGAGCCTAGCCAAGAACTGAAGTTTTCCACAGAACAAGGAAATACCAGAAACAGAGATAATACTGCCTCTTCCCAACCAACTGGTCTTCCAAGCCTGAATAAAGAAGATGAGCCAATCAAAGGCAACAGTGGGTCTGAGGCCTGTACCAGTTCTTTCCCAAGATTGTCCTTTGCTTCCGAAACCCCCTTAGAGAAAGAGCCCCACTCTCCAGCTGACCAGCCCGAGCAGCAGGCAGAGTCTACTCTGACATCAGCTGAAACTCGGGGAAACAAGAAAAAGAAGAAACTTAGGAAGAAGAAAACTCTTCGGGCTGCTCATGTTCCTGAGAACAGTGACACCGAACAGGATGTATTTACTGCTAAACCTGTAAGGAAAGTAAAGACTGGAAAGTCAACCAAAGGGGGGAAAGTAACGACCTCCACCTGGGAAGACAGCAGGACTGGCCCAGAACAAGAGAGTGTCAGAGATGAGCCAGAGAGTGACTCATCTCTGGAAGTCCTAGAAATTCCTAATCCGCAGTTGGAAGTGGTGGCCATTGATTCTTCTGAATCCGGAGAAGAGAAACCAGACAGTCCATCTAAAAAGGATATTTGGAACTCCACAGAGCAAAATTCATTAGAAACTTCTCGTTCTGGTTGTGATGAAGTTAGCTCTACCAGTGAGATTGGCACTCGTTATAAAGATGGTATCCCTGTAAGGTAAGGATGTTGTGCTGGTCCAGTCAGAACAACTTTCGCCATTATTCTTTTCTTAAACAATAGAACTTTCGGTTATGAATCAATTTTTAAATGAATCAAATGTATAGAAAATCGGTAGAGATTATGGGTGTAGAAAAATCAAACCTTGGCAGTGGAGATTTTCTGCTTTCTCATTTGTGTTGTAAATATATACTATACTTATATTTCCTTTCATATAGAAATTTCAAATGGAAAAACTGATCTTTTTTGTCACTGCTGTGTGCCCAGTGTTTAGAACAATCCTTGAGTCAGGAAAATTTAAGTTATTGCTTGTCTTATTCACATCCGCTAAAAAGACTTTTGCTATTCTTTTGTAGTGTGGCAGAAACTCAGACTGTGATCTCCTCCATAAAAGGATCAAAGAACTCTTCAGGTATTTGGTTATTCAGTTTTATTTAAATTAGCCACAGAAAAAAAAAGCTTTATAAATATCAGAGCCAGGGTTTAAATCTTATTAAGTATGCCTATAGATTAGGATAGGGTCGGGGGATTGTCACCAAGAATATTGTTTTGATCAGCAATTATGGTGTCCTGTAAATCTTGCCTTTTTATTTTCTTATTCCCATCTCTCCTATCTGTTCAACTAATGAGTTTTCATTGGTTCATGGGGCTTTTGCTTTGAGAAGGAATTGCTTGAAGAATAATGCCTTGTTCAACAAAATAACTGGCAGCAGAAGAGAGGATGTGGGGAGAGATTTGGTACTTCCAGGTATCACTCAAAAAATGAGTATCTGTCTTTTTTCCTCAGTGAGAGGCTTTCTCTCCCAGAGTCTCTTATTATGAAATCTTCATAACGAAGATCATTAATGGAAAATGTGGGGTTTTGCTAGAGGAAACAGGTTTTAAGGAGAATCCAAGGACCACTATATTATGTAATGGTTTTAATTTTTGAGTATCTTTTCAGACGAAAGCTGATACATATCTGAAACACATTCTTGATTTCCAGAAATATCTTCAGAGCCAGGAGATGATGATGAGCCCACAGAAGGGAGCTTTGAGGGGCACCAAGCCGCAGTGAATGCAATTCAGATATTTGGGAACTTACTATACACCTGTTCAGCAGATAAAACTGTTCGAGTTTATAATCTGGTGGTGAGTTGATATATCAATTTGAATGTTTTTTGGTTTTTTGCAGGTTTTAGGAACTCTGATTCACACTCTCTTAAACAATAGGGGTATCTGTTTGTTATCCAGAGATGTGTAGACTAACTGTAGATAAAGTTGATGCAGTGGCTCAGCAGGGTCCCCGGGGACTTAGCTTCTTTTTGTCTGTCCACACTGCTTTCTCTGGTATCACCTCTTCCTAACGCTAGTTCTCCTCCTGCTCATAGACCGATGTCAGAAGCCGCTGGGGTTTCTTTTTTCTCCCATTACCAAAAGGGTCCTGTGCTTTACTCTGAACAACCACTTGGCAAAGGGAGATGAGATAACAGAAGGCTGGGCCAGTCAGGTCCTGGTCCTGGAGGTGGTGATGAGGTCAGTAGGATCGCTGCGACATAATAGAGAGGATAGAATGAAAATATTGGGGAGGTACTAGAGGAGGCGTTTTTCCTCACAGTTGATTAATTGTCCCAAGTGATTAAGGAGAGCAACAGTGTTCTAGGACCCATCACTGATAATCTGATGCTCGTTACTCTCAGTTTTCATAGAATGAACTCTTGAGTTTTGAATTTGGTATACATCAGATTAATTTTATCAACAACGATCTTTAAGAAACTTTAAGAGCACTTTGTTGTCTGAATAAATACCATGAAAGTATTTGAGATTACTGAAGTCCTTGGAAGTCCAAAGGTTAGATGATGGACCATGAAAATGTGTCCTAGGCAACAAGTGTCTAGGTTCCAATAGCCTAGTGATGTGAAGGGGCAAGAAGGATGTCTGAAGGAAGGAAGCAGTGGTACCAGGAAGTATGAGTGTAAGATTTGGGAGATTGACTCTAACTCTAAATTGCAAGATAAATGTATGTGTGTGTGTGTATTTTAAGTAGATCTGAATATGTGCACAAACATAATATCTAGGATGTTCCTGTGTGAAACCACCCCTGGTGGCCCCACTAGGGGCCTGACACATCTCTGAATGTTGTGGAACATTCTCTCACAAGTTACCAAGGAAATGAAGGAACTCATCTGGGAAATTAGCTACAGTTTGGATTTGTCAGATCTTTGGCCCCTATGTTGGAGAGCCTTGCTCCAGGCATTAATTAAAATTCTGATCTATCTTACAGCAAACTGCCTTAAGAATTTTGGGTAGGGCTCAGCTAACAGAGTTGTGGGTACTTAGTCCGTGTGACTGCTGGGCATTTAGTAAACACATATTTACTGAGCACCTTTTGTGTAACAACAGGCACTAACCTAAGCACTGAGGATGCAGCAGAGAACTAATATGTTTTAACATTTTTGTTATTGCTAAGGAAATGTGTTACCTAATCCTTGTGTATCCACAAGTAATAATCTGATATGCGCTTGACTTTAGAGTCGGAAGTGCATTGGGGTCTTTGAGGGGCATGCCTCCAAAGTGAACTGCCTCCTGGTTACCCAAACCTCTGGCAAGAATGCTGCCCTTTACACTGGTTCCAGTGACCACACCATTCGCTGCTATAATGTTAAGGTAAGTGGGTCCAGACAAATCAAAAGTGATGATATTAAACTGCTTTGACTGCGTTTACTGTGTAGAGTGGAGGCACTGAAACAGATGCTTCATTCTGCCCACTCTCTGTTTTACACTTCCAAACCATTTTTAGTACAGGCACGCCTCAGAGATTGTGGGCTGGGTTCCAGACCCCTGCAGTAAGGAGAGTATCACAATAAAATGATCAAATGAATTGTTTGGTTTCCTAGTGAATATGAAAGATATGTTAATGCTATACTGTAGCCTACTAAGTGTGCAGTGGTGCTAAATCTAAAAAAGAAAAAAAAAGTATGTACCTTAAATTAAAAATACCTTTTTTTTTCACTCCTCCACAGAGAGAGAATAAAAGAAAAAAAAACATAAAAATACTTTATTACCAAACAAATGCTAGCCATCATCTGAGTTTTCATCAAGCTGTAATCTTTTTGCCCACTTCTTAGTGTCCTTTGAAGAATTTCTACATTACAAATTAGGAACATGAGTAACATTAGAATTTAGATTTGTTTATAGCCTGAGGGTCTTTGGCCACATATTTCAAAGGAAAAAGAATCTAAGATAATCTTGTACAAAACAGAGGTCGCTACATTTCCTTCCTCATAAAAATCATGTCACACACTGCTTGAAGAAGGATTGTTGTCACCCTTTATTTGCTGTGAACCCCTGCTGATTAGGTGTTGTGTGCTTTATTAGACGCGAGAGTGTGTGGAGCAGCTACAGCTGGAAGACCGGGTCCTCTGCCTCCATAGTAGATGGCGAACCCTCTATGCAGGACTGGCAAATGGCACCGTGGTCACCTTTAACATAAAGGTTAGTGTTTGAGGGGAGAAGGCTGAATTCCCATGCCACTTGAAAGTAGTGTGAGAATGCGTGGAAAGAAGTAGAAGGCAGATATTTTCCTGTTGTCTTGTGTGAGAAGATGACAGAATTAGCTGCTGCTCAAAAACTGTTATTTTCTGGTATAAGTGAAACAAGATCCTGCATTCTGTCTGCTCAGGCTCAAATGTGCCAGGCCCAAAAGGTAACTCTACTAAATTAAACCAAGCCTGATGATTTGGGGCCAAATAATGAGTCATAGGTTAAACTAGTCTATCTCATTTTAAGAATGACACCATGAAAAATGAGCTTAAATTCTTTTGAGTATGACATTGATGTGGTTTGGAACCGATTGAGAGTTTCATGAGGATAGCCTGTTCTGTAATGTGAACTAAGTCATAGGTTTGTCTATAAGCCTGTGTGGCTTCATTCTTTCCTAACCCAAAGAGAAATTCATTTGTTGAGTGAACCTATATTGAACATCTGTTGTTATGTTCTAGACCTTAGGATGATGCCTAGGAAATGAGGAAAGACCAGTTCTTGCTGGCCCTATACGCTTTGTTAACGTAGATGGACTTCCGTCTTGTAGACTTTAAAGTATGAGAGGCATGAGTGAATTTGTATTTTAGAGAAAGTCACTCTGGAGTTGATGAGATAGGAAAATACTGGTCCTAGTAGAGACAGGGAGCTCATTTAGGAGGCTTTGTGGTAGAAGGTGACATGAAAGGTTAGACTAAGGATGAAGAGAAGAGAATGGATAAAAGATAATAGAGGTAGAGTTGATGGGTTTGGTTGCTAATGAGTTGCAGTGCCATATCCCAAGGTCATTTGGTCATCTTTTAACAGCACGTTAGAATGTTTGCTATGTTATGCCCAATTATAATATTATTCATATGTGTAGTGAATACCTACCAACTCTCCTTCGACATGTGAGCTGGAACCACTACTTCTTTTTTTAATTGTTTTTTTAATGTTTATTTATTTTTGAGACAATGTGAGAGACAGAGTGTAAGCAGCAGAGGGGCAGACAGAAGGAGACAAAGAATCTGAAGTGGGTTCCAGGCTCTGAGCTGTCAGCCCAGAGTTCGATGCGGGGCTCGAACTCATGAACCATGAGATCATGACCTGAGCTGAAGTCAGATGCTTAACCGACTGAGCCACTTAGGCGCCCCTGGAACCACTGCTTCTAAGGGATACAATAAAATACATCATGCCTTCTACTTTTAAGAAGCTTAGGGGCGCCTGGGTGGCTCAGTCGGCTAAGTGTCCGACTTTGGCTCAATTCATGATCTCGCAGTCCGTGAGTTCAAGCCCCGTGTCGGGCTCTGTGCTGACAGCTCAGAGCCTGGAGCCTGCTTTGGATTCTGTGTCTCCCTTCTCTCTCTGCCCCTCCCCCACTTATGCTCTGTCTCACTTTGTCTCTCAAAAATAAATAAGTTTAAAAAAAATTTTTTTAAAAGAAGCTTAAAATCAAGTTAGAAGAATCTAGCACATAGGTAATCAAGTACTAGGTTATGAAGAGATCACAGAAGGGTAATTAGTGAAGGTTGTTACATTCCAGGTGTGAAGTGTTAACAGCCTACATTAGATTTGGTTAGGGCAAAAGAAATGAAGAAGAAAGAATAAATTTAAAATATTTTAAAGGATAAAACTTGATAATTCTCTAATTGTCTTTTGTGAGAGTAATGTCATCAAAGGTAGACAAAAGTCAGGAACAGGACTTTTGAGGCAGGATGAAGACAAGAAATTGAAATGTAAATGGTTGAAAAGCCACAGAGAAGGTGGATTTGGAAACCGAGATTTGAGAATCTCTGCAGACATTGCAATTTTGAAGCCTCGTGAGCACTGAGCCCTTTTTGGTTTGTCCATACACCTGATTGCAGTGCTTCTGAGGTCTTAACAGAAAGCCAGGGCTGTTTACTAGAGCCTGTCCACCAGTGGTCTCTAAACTCCCATCAGGCTGTTTCCCCAACACCTATGATGGCTGGAGTCATTGCTTAGCCCTGGAGGCTACCAGCTGCTCCTTTGTGAAGTTTCTACGAGTTTCACCCCTTGCATGTGCCTGATGTTCCTTTTTAGAGATTTTGGGGAAATGGGAGACTTTATGGACAAGGTTGGTGTGGGACTGAGGGAAGCAAGTCTAAGATCTGAGGTAAAGGAATGTTTGGGAATTCAGGATGTGACCATGCCACTCTGATATAAAAGGCTTCTCTAGTTCACTAAATGATGTCATGAGAGATGACATAGAACCAGAAATCAGAAGGACTTGGGAATAACAGGTGGAGAATGAGAGATTCTTCCTGAAATTATTTGTAAGTAAGTCATTCTCAGTGGAGAAATTTGGAAACATACGACAAATTGTTTGCATAAAGTTTGGATGACAAAATACAGAGAAAGAGCTTCTGGGTCTATGGCAAGGAAAATGTATGAGCATATGAAAAAGAAAGTCGATCATCCGTTATCATTAACTTAAGGAAACTGAGAGAAGGCATAAAAGAGAGTCAAGTGCTAACGAGGATCAGATAGTATAGGTTGAAGTTAGAAATGTGTTTATAATGTAAGAATTTGCCATGCCCGCACTAGAATGGGGGAGGAGGGAGTCATGGACACAAAGAGAGTTGGAATGGGAATAGCAGAGGTTGGGAAGTTAAAAGATTCGCATGGGGTATGAGAACTTAACAGGTAGTAGAATTTAAGAGTTTGAATCAAGGTAGTGATTTGGGTGAGTTGATTTTGATATTTACCAGCCAAGCTGCTTTTATTTCATATAATGGTGGCTTATTTTTCAGAACAATAAACGACTTGAAATCTTTGAATGCCATGGCCCTCGGGCTGTCAGCTGTCTTGCCACAGCTCAGGAAGGTGCCCGAAAGCTGCTTGTTGTTGGATCTTATGACTGTACCATTAGTGTCCGTGATGCACGGAATGGACTCCTTCTCAGGACCCTAGAGGGCCACAGCAAAACCATTCTTTGCATGAAGGCAAGTACAGTGCAAGATAACAGGAGTCAGTTGGCACAAATAAAAGGATTTGAGTGACATTTGTCTTGTCATCTAATGCCTTATCTACAGCACATCATCTGGAAAAGAGCAAGGAGATTACGGTGCTTTTCTTTAGGCCTGGGTGACCAAGGGATGTATTTTTTTTTTTTTTTTTTTTTTTTTTGCGGGGTTGGGGTTGGACTGTATTTTAATACATTAATATATTAATGGAGAAACAGTGTATTTTATTATAGAATGTAGATACACTTTAAAGTCCTTCTAGGCAGTTTCACAATCGTTCTGACGAGGTAACAAACCCAATAATACATTGTCACTTCATCAGAGTACCTGGTGGTAGGCCCTAAGTTTCATTTCAGAAAATTTGAGGAACTTAGTGTTTTATATCTAGTTGATGCTCATCTCAAAGTGGGTTGGAAATTAGAATTCAACAGTGTGCATTACAAATTACAGAGAAAGCTCAGAACCTTTTACCAAATGTAACTCAATGAATTTTTTTCTTTAAGGTGGTGAATGACCTTGTGTTCAGTGGCTCCAGCGATCAGTCAGTCCACGCGCACAACATTCATGTAGGTTGTGTTGGTGTAAAGAAATCTTTAATGGAATGAAGATTAAACCTTGAAGGATTCCTCAGACCTCTTGCATTTTATATTGCAAGCTTAATATTTATATTGAAAAGCTTAATAATAATCCCTACCTGCATAAGCTCTTGGAAGATAGTGAGCACTTGAGAAATTCTGGCCTCTTCAAAATTTTTAATAGGGGACAGATTCAAAGTTTACGTAAGGTTTAGTTTGTCTCATTTAAACCTGAGATAAATTGAGCATCTGAGGCTCTGAGAAAGTGGATGTGATACGTAGTTTAAAATAGAACAAATAAAAACAGCTGAGAGATTCTGCTCAGGTCATAGAGGCAGCTCTTTGACGCTCAGTGCCCGGTCTATAAACCTGGGGATACTGCAACCTCAGGGACTTGTCCAGACACAACAAAATGATAAGAGTGAAAATTCTTTAAAACCTATAAAATACATACAGATAGAGTTGTAGCCCTTCTCTTTGTGTGACAATGGGTTCTCTCCATCAGGATACATTTCATGCATATTATATATGTATATTGTAATAAATGCTTATGCAGGTACCTGAGCTGTTAAAATTAGTACAGCTACGTTGTGTACAAGTAGGCTCAGAATTACAACTTGGAATAATAGAATCATAAATCTCAAAAGTCAGAAGGAATCTGGAAAGTCAGTCTAGTGACTTGTCTCTTTTCTGATGCAGACTGGTGAGCTTGTGCGGATCTATAAAGGTCACAATCATGCAGTGACTGTGGTGAATATCCTAGGGAAAGTGATGGTGACTGCTTGCCTGGATAAATTTGTTCGTGTCTATGAATTACAGGTAGAATTTAGATCCAGTATTTTGCTTGAATGATTTGGGGAATAGGCCTGTTTGGGTTGGGTGTTGAAGTATTATTGTTATTGTTATTATTTTTAATACAGTAAGGCTGGGGTGGGACCCAGGAATCTGCATTTTTCACAGGCCCTCTAGATAATTATGAAGCAGATGATCCTTGGACTGTCAGAAACACTGCTCTGAAAAACATGGTCTGGCTCACAGAGGTCAATACTAAAATGGTTTTTGGAGAGCAGAGTTAGTCTCTAAAACCTGTCTAGTTCTCTTGGTGTGCAATTTCAGGTTTAGACTTTGACATTGCACAGAAGTTAGTTTTCTCATTTCCAGTTACCAGCTCCTCCCTTGAAGACTTATTCGAAAGATTGTCATTAGATTATGTTTCTGTGAAAATGCTACTGGTACTTCAGCTTAGTGCTAAACCTGCCAGAGGCCTCCAGGGATTATGCTTATTAACCACAGGGTATAAATAACCTTAATTCTCTATTTTTTTCCTCCACCTAAGTCCCATGATCGATTGCAAGTTTATGGAGGACACAAAGACATGATTATGTGTATGACCATCCATAAAAGTATGGTGAGTATTATTAGCCATGTTACATATTTGCTTTTGAATATGCTTGTTACTGAAAACTACAAACTGATAGCAATATTACTATTTATCACTTCCAAAAATGACACGTTTCTGGTAGGCATTCTGATATTGAATGCCTTTCTTTTTTTTGGCATGCTATTATCGAGAAGTAACCCAGTGACATTGTTGAATATTCCCTTTTCTATTAATAGCTAAAATAACTACAATAAGAATCTGATAACACCATTAAACAGAATATAAGTTTAAAATGTGTCCCCCAAAAATTGAGTGGTGCTTTTTCCAGAGACATTATGATCCGAACAGAACATTGGAATAGAGTCAGGAGATTAGGCCAGTATGGCATAGTGAAAGCAGACCTAAAAGTAGAAGCTAACTCATTTAACCCTGCTAAGCCCTGATTTATTTTATTTTTAAATTATGTGGTTGGACCAGAATGGGTGTTTTTCAGACTCTGAGCCTTAGAACCCTTTGTTCCAGTGAAACACAGACGGCTAATATATTATGCCCGAGGTAGCATGCAATGCCCAGTAGCCAGAGTGGACCAGTTACAATGTAAGTGGGTGCCTCTGAGCCCTGCCACTTATGCTCTCAGCCAGCGTTCTGGAAGGAGCAAGGCTTCAAAGTATCTATACTAGAAGATACTTCCCCACTGTTGTACTCTGGGGCTGGGTTTGGTTTAGGTTTGTATTTTCTTGTAGCTGGTACAAGGAGCTTTTGACACGTATTTTTGGGATATTGAGTAGTTGTTTTTTGTGTGTTGTTTTGGTCTGATAGGATAAACCTTTCTTTCCCCCAGATTTACACTGGCTGTTATGATGGCAGTATTCAAGCTGTGAGGCTGAATCTGATGCAGAATTACCGCTGTTGGGTAAGGAGTGAAACTGTTCTTATGACCAGACTTAGGAGTTGTTTAACCCTAGGCTAATTTATACATCTTCATCATCATCAATTAAGCATTTTTATATTTGAGTGTCTACTTTATGCCTCCTGCTGTAGGCCAAGGAAGCTTATTTTTAAAACCTGTACATAGGGGCATCTGGGTGGCTCAGTCAGTTAAGCGTCCAACTTTGGCTCAGGTCATGATCTCACAGTTCATGAGTTTGGGCTCTATATTGGGCTCTGTGCTATCAGCACAGAGACTGCTTCAGATACTCTGTCTTCCTGTCTCTCTGCCCCTCCCCCGCTCGTGTGTGTGTGTGTGTGTGTGTGTGTGTGTGTGTGTGCGCTCGAAAATAGACATTAAAAAAAAGAAAATATTTTTATCATTTATTTTTATTATTTTTAAAATTTTTAAATGTTTGTTTTTGAGAGACAGAGTGAGTGGGGGAGGGGCAGAGAGAGAGAGACACACACAGAATTCGAAGCAGGCTCCAGGCTCTGAGCTGTCAGCACAGAGCTTGATGTGGGGTTCGAACTCACAAACTGTGAGATCATGATCTGAGCCGAAGTCAGATGCTTAACTGACTGAGCCATCCAGGCATCCTCAAGAAACATTTGAAAAAAATGATTTAAAAAAGTTAAAACTGTACATAAAATACTTCCATACTTCTTTTTTTTTTTTTTTTTTTTTTTTTTTTTTTTTAAATTTTTTTTTTCAACGTTTATTTATTTTTGGGACAGAGAGAGACAGAGCATGAACGGGGGAGGGGCAGAGAGAGAGGGAGACACAGAATCGGAAACAGGCTCCAGGCTCTGAGCCATCAGCCCAGAGCCTGACGCGGGGCTCGAACTCCCGGACCGCGAGATCGTGACCTGGCTGAAGTCGGACGCTTAACCGACTGCGCCACCCAGGCGCCCCAATACTTCCATACTTCTTTCATGAATAACCTGTTTTAAGATTAGATATGAGGTATGTTTATGTATCATCCACCCAGGTTATTTCTTTGGTGGTTTTTGTTTATTATAAAATCAGTACATGCTTACAAAAATGTCAAGAGGGGGCGCCTGGGTGGCGCAGTCGGTTAAGCGTCCGACTTCAGCCAGGTCACGATCTTGCGGTCTGTGAGTTCGAGCCCCGCGTCGGGCTCTGGGCTGATGGCTCAGAGCCTGGAGCCTGTTTCCGATTCTGTGTCTCCCTCTCTCTCTGCCCCTCGCCCGTTCATGCTCTGTCTCTCTCTGTCCCAAAAATAAATAAACGTTGAAAAAAAAAAAATGTCAAGAGTACAGTTGACCCTTGAACAGTGCAGATGGTTATAGAGGCACCAAACCCCATACAGTTGAAAATTTGCATATAACTTATGACTCCCCCAAAGCTTAAGTACTTATAGCCTACTGTTGATCCTTCCTGACAACATAAACAGTCAATTAACACATATTTAGTATGTTATATGTATTACAGACTGTATTCTCACAATATAGTAAGCTAGAAAAAAGAAAATGTTACTAAAATGTAAGGAGGAGTGTCTGGCTGGCACAGTTGGTAGGGCATGTGACTCCTGATCTCAGGGTTGTGAGTTCGAGCCCCACATTGGGTGTGGAGATTACTTAAATAAGTAAATAAGATAAAATCATAAGGAAAATACATTTACAGTACTATATTGTATTTATTGATAAAAGTTCATGTATAAGTGGATCCACGCAGTTCAAACCTATGTGTTTAAGGATCAACTATTTACGAAATGAGTGCAAGTGTTTATTTTTGTGACCTGCTTACTAGCTTATACAGGGATTACTTGTATTAATAGTTTGATTTGTGTCCACATTGGTTTTTGAAAAATAGGCCAATAAAAATTTGTATTCTGGAAGGTTTTAAACTTCCATTGCCTAGGCTAAATTGCCTGGTTTTTATTTTGGGGTGGGAGCTCCAAACTTTTACGTTGTTCCTTATAGGCCTTAATTTGTTTCAGCAGTTCTAATATTAGTAGTGATCAAAGAAACGTTTATGGCTGAAATTCCCCCCTCCCAGTACCCTAACATGCTTTGTAGAATTGATGGAATGAAATTGACACCCTCCATTTTTAGATTGGGCTGTGTACTGACAGCTCAGAGCCTGGAGCCTGCTTCATATTCTGTGTCTTCCTCACTCTGTCCCTCTCCTGCTCACACTCTGTCTCTCTCAAAAATAAAAACAAAAATAAATAAAAAATAAATGAACGTGTTAGAATTAGAATTGTAAGATTTATGATAAGCAGGCTTGTAGGATAAATACCAAGACAGAGTCTGTATGCTTTCTGACTAACAAGTGAAATTGAGAATTGAGCCACATTTATTTATTATTAAAAACATTTTTTTTAACGTTTTTATTCATTTTTTGAGAGACAGAGACTGTGAGCGGGGGAAGAGAGAGAGGGAAACACAGAATCTGAAGCAGGCTCCAGGCTCTGAGCTGTCAGCACAGAGGCTGAAGTGGGGGCTCAAACCCACAGACGGAGAGATTATGACCTGAGCCGAAGTCAGATGCTTAATCGGCTGAGCCACATTTACCCCTGAGCCACGTATTTTATAGTAAAATTAGAATTTAAAAAAAGACACAAGATTGTGATTCAAGTGATAAAGATTCTGAGTAAAGTCAGGCTTCCATAGCAACGTAGTTTTATCAGACATTTTTATTTTCAAGTTTATAAATCAGCAGTTCTTAGAATTGTTAGAAACAGCCCCTTCAGTATTACAGAGAGCTCTTAGTCTTTTTAAATAAGTAGACTAAGGAACTCATTCTGTGATGGCAAGGTAAAAAAATAAGTGTGGTGTAAACTGAATTTTATGATAAGTTGTCTGTCAATTTTTGCTAACCTTTTCCTTATCTCTCTTAACGATACAGCTATCTTAGTGCTCTGCCTTCTCAATATCACACAGTGTCAAGACTTTCCAGGCTTTTCAAGGCTCCTCATGATATTGTTAATTAATGTGGGTGCCTCTGGCTTTGTTGCATTTTCTATCTAAGAATAAAGCCTAAGGGGATTGCTTTTTTTTTGCCCAAAACTTATAGGATACAAGTGAGGGGCTTTCTAATCGCAGTTGCATGCTTCCTGTACACTTTTTAACTTTCCTTTTTGTTCTCTTTCCAGTGGCATGGTTGCTCTCTGATATTTGGCGTTGTGGATCATTTAAAACAACATTTGCTCACTGACCATACGAATCCAAACTTTCAAACTCTGAAATGTCGCTGGAAGAACTGTGATGCCTTTTTCACCGCTAGGAAAGGGTCTAAACAGGTACCTGAGTGGGACTTGAGGCCGACCTGGGGTCTATTCGACTGCTCAGAGCAGGCAAACCTTTTTTGCCTTATTAGAATGTTGAGAATTGGAATAAATAGGGAGAGATTTTCCTTTTTATTATTCAGAGATTTGAGGAATAGCTTAATGAGGTTTCAGATGATGAATTAGGTAGTTTTTTGTTTTTTTGTTTTTTTTAATTTTTTTTTTTAACGTTTATTTATTTTGAGACAGAGAGAGACAGAGCATGAACAGGGGAGGGGCAGAGAGAGAGGGAGACACAGAATCTGAAGCAGGCTCCGGGCTCTGAGCTGTCAGCACAGAACCCAACACGGGGCTCGAACTCACGGACCGTGAGATCATGACCTGAGTCGAAGTCGGACACTTAACTGACCGAGCCACCCAGTCGCCCTGAATTAGGTAGTTTTTGAGAAAGAACCCAAAGAGAATGTTTTCAAATGTTTCAAATCCAATAACTGAACCTAGAGGTTTGTTACAGTGCTCTTGTATAAGATAAGAACTCATCTTGAAGTGCATGTTTTCATGTAAGTTAGCAAAGTGCTGGGTCCTAGGTACCTTTAATGTGTGGATCTTAGAGTGTGCCCATGAAGCTCTCCTTGGCTTTAACTGTCTCTTGTCTTACTATCAACTTCTCTCTCATGGGCTCTTTTCCCTTTATTCCTAGGATGCTGCAGGACACATTGAACGACATGCTGAGGATGACAGCAAAATTGATTCATGAAGCTTTTTGCCTCCCATGTTGGGAAGTTATTAATTGAACTAATTTCACATCGGCCCCTCACAGAGGCCACAATCTTCCCTTCCCCAGAGAAGCAGGGAAGGAGAAAGTTGTTACCAGCCAGGCTTACCACTAACATAAGTCTGGGCAGCTCTATGGGATGATAGTTACACTTTAAGTTCTTACTGGAGGTTTGTCCGATTTAAACAGATTTTAGGGAACCATACTTCTCTGAGACAGCATGGAATATAGTCATCTATGCTACTAGTATTCTCCAGATGTTTATTAAAAATACAGATCTTAATTGGCTACTCAGTTTGACCCATATGATTAATATGTAGTCGTTTCTTGATTTCAGTTTGCAAGTTTTAGTTTACGTTCTTATGATGGTTTAAACCCATAGTCCGGCTTTTTAAGTACAAGTTTGTTCAAATGCTAGATTTTTAGGATCAGTTTTAATTTTTTTAGTTCTAATAACTGGGTATTTAAATTAGAAGCAACTAGTTTCCTTTCTTAACGATTATGTGCAGTGTGTTTCAATATCCTCTTGCTTTGTAGATGGACAGAGCTAGCTTTAAATCTCAAAGGGACACACAGTAGATTATTAACGGCTAGAGCGACTGCTCTGCTGAAATTTTAGGAACTCAGCAGATCACATAATGACAAGTCCTCACAGATAGCACTTCCTTTCGAACCTCTGTTCAAGTTGTGATAAGAGTACTCAGTTCAAGATAGTGCACAGACCCAACGTGTACCTTGGAATTTTGCTGTTAGACCCAGGCACTCACTGCTGCAGGTCTTGTCAGGCTGTTTGAACTGGAGGTGTAGATCTCCTTTTCCAGTTTTTGACTCGCCAGTCCTGCTGTGGGTTTGCAGCCTTTTAGTTTGCTCCATTACAAATCCCTTTCTCCTCCACTATCTAGCTGTGCCCAGACTGTTGGCAGCCATCAAATGCTTCCTCTGGGCCCCTGGGGTGCTTTCCACCCACCTGCAGCACTCAAGAAGGGGGAGTTAGGATAAAGCATCTGAATACAGTCTTGAGGGGCTCAAGCAGGCTTCTTAGAGACTTATTTCTGAACTGGTGTCTTGCCTTCACCTTCCCTGTAGCTGGCCAAGAAGAGTGGAGCATGGTGAGGGTGAAGACGCTACTTGTCCACTGAGAGCAGACAAATTAACAAAGCCTAGTGAGACTGCTTTGTTTCTGGATTTTCTCTGGACTCTTGAGAGAAGCTATAGAAGTGTTGCTTTCTAGCCTTTTGTTTTTGGATTCTCAAAACTCTGAAAGATTCTTCAGAGTGGTAGAAGGGAGAAGAGCTCAGTGCCACGTACCAGGCTTCGGGATGTGACACCTGCTGTTTTCTAGGATCGCGTAGCGTGCAGGTTTATCTCCACCCCTTTTAGTGCACACACACACCTACTCACATGTCTTCACTCAGGCTCTAGGGCTGGGGGACTTCATGAAGCATTCATGGATAGGTTTCAAGAGGGTATGAAATCGTACGCAAGTATGTGTTCTTTTTTTCCAGGAAGAGCTCCAGGGGTTCTTACTGGATCCAAAAAAAAAAAAAAAAAAAAAAAGCTAATCTAAGAGCTACTACTAAATAACGAATGGCCCCAAAAGCTGTTTACTTCTATCCTTGTGAATAGGAAGACTTTTTGACCAGACTATTGATGTTTGCATGATACCTGAGAGAGAAAGGAGAAGATTCTCTTGCATAAAATGTATTTGTGCCGTTTCTGTATGCGATTAAGAAGCTTTCTTACCTCTCCTCCTCATTTCTTGTATGGATGAGCAGGGAAGCCAGGCTGTCATGTGGGTTTGGGAAGGGGGATTTCCCAGGAAAGCTGTCAGAAATTACTACTACACCCGGCATTTTATTCAGGGCTGTCGTGAAGCTGCATTTCTGTGTTGATTGGTCAGTGTGTTAAGACAGTCTGGCATACTCTGTTACGCGTAGGTGCTCTTCTGTCCTGCCTGAGGACATGTCTGAAAAGATGAGCGTGGTGGAGCCTTTGGACAGCAGGAAGGGGATATGTGAGGTGTTGGGCAATCGTGGGGAACCTTTGAAGGTATGACAGAATCAGTAACAACTGATTTGGGTTTAATTTTGGTAGAATTGTGCATAGTCTATCTGCCTTTGTGTGTGCAGGGTGAATGTTCCTTGGACGTGTGTATGCGCGTGGGCACCTATACCTGTAACGCTTTTCCTCATTTCACACACACACACACAATTTGAGGCCATGGTAATAATGTCTTTGTTTCAAGAATGTGTGAAATTCTTTTATTGCAGGTTAGTGTGTTATCCTAAGTGCACTATTTGAGCCCTCTGTTTAGAAATAAAGGCACCATAAGCATCTTGGCTGCTTATGGTGGTGTTATTACTTTTAGGGGTCTTGAAAGGTATGCAGAACTTTGACTATTTTTTGTCTTTTACAGTGTCTTAACTGATGCTAGCCCTCTGTCTTCACTTAGAGAAGAGGGGTGGCTCAGGATTTTGCCTTGACTTGGTATTTAGTGCTTAATGAAGGAAGGTGTTAACATGACCTGACAAAACCCAACTCATTTCTTGTAAGGAGTTGGAGGCCATTTTTAGAATGTTATCTTTAATTGCCTGTGCCTACTTCTAATGGCTAGAAGCCAAGAAAACTGTGGTTATCAGTCCTTTTGTGTGCTTATGCTAGCGTTTTAATGGCAGTTTGTTATGACAAGCTATCAGTCACTTCAAGTTTTATCCCAGAGTTTTTAATCAGGTTCAGAACTTATTTTGGCACTCCTCTACTCAGTTAGAAAGCAGTTAAGCACCTAAGAGCAAAGAATTGTCTCCAACTGATGTTACTTGAAACTGAGGAAACGCCATTGCTACTACAGTCCTACTTTTGTGGGGAAAATAATCTTCTGCCTCAGAAGTGAGCAGTTGAGTGTTTAGCTCCTGACCTTCCTGTAATTTATAGGCAATATTATCGCTGTTCACGTGATTGTTTGTCTAACAGAGGGGGCTTTTTTGTTTTTGTTTTGGGGTATTGTATACAGTAGACAACTTTAGTGAGTAGGTATGTGGACAATGTGGTGGGAGTAGGTATACAACACTTAGTGGGATGGTACAGTATATTTTATGGAAAAGAATTCATCGGAGGGGAGATCAAAGTATCTTGTGAAGTGGGATTTAAACAGCACATATCCTCTTGGTTTGCTCAAATCACTATAATTTGTATGCGCATACTTAAAAATTTTGTTTCTGCTACCAAAAGGAGACCTCCTAAAACTGTTACATACAAAGGCCATGCCTGCCACATGGGTAAAATTGTGATTTCATCCCTGCCCCAAATGATCACGATTTTCAGGATTTCAGAGAAGCTGTCTGATGGATATGATAGAAGCCATGATGGAGGTGGTTTGGGTTGTATGAGTTCCACATGCAAGTGGATGTGAAATCTTGGTGTAAACCAAACATAGTGCTTACCAGACAGTAACCTCTAACCTCACCTCCAGCCCCCAAGTCTGTGGCCCTGCTGGGTCACATGACAACTGACTCCTAGATTTGCCCTAAATTCAAGGCCGTAGCCCAATTGAATCAGTGGGGGAGGAAGTTAAGGAGGAAAGGCTGTTGAAGATCTTTCTCCTGCTTAAGAGAAATATATGCCCTAGAGCTGCTCCAGTACCCTTGGTCTCTGAATTTTTTTATATATTGAATATGGATTAGAAGAATGAAATCAGATGACATTTGACTGCAAAAATGTTTATAAGCAAATAGCTTAGCCTTCTTACATTTTGGTATAAAGCTGTGAACTTCATAACTTTGTAAAGCAAGATATAAAGCAAATACAAGAGGAAAATAAAGTACTTTTACTAATTGTTTACTTTTGCTACCTTATCTGGATATTAATAGCCCACCCTTTCTTTTCCATGTTGGAATAGACAGTAAGAAGAAAACTGGGTGGGAAACACAAGATGGTTATAGATACGCCACAGACCACGATCCAGATAAGTTTGGCAAACAGCTACATTTATGGATTTGTCCAAGGTCGTAAAACAGGTTAATTAGTTGATGGAAGAGCAAGATTAAAACTACATCTCTGGGGTTTGAGATGGCTGTGTAGAAGACCCTGAGTTCACCTCCTCCCAGGTATAACAACAAATTTACAGCTATAAAGGGAATAATTTTCCTCTGTAAAGGACCTGAGGACTAGATTAACAGCACCTCCAAAAGAAAAGATACAAGAGATGCATTGAGACAGGTAGGAGAGGCAGAAACTCATTCACCCTCTGGATCCTACCTGAGGTACAGCCACCCACTATTGGGAAGGGATCCGAAAAATAGAGCTTTCCCTTGAGGAGTGAAGGGAGTATGCCCCACTTTAGGCACCCAGACCCTTGTGTCTGGCACCAGAAAGACAGACTCTCAAAACACCTGATGTTGAAAATCAACAGGGATTATGTCCAGGGAGACTATAGAACTGTGGGGAACAAAGAATCTACTGTTAAAGGGCTTACATGCCCACCCACTCATCCTGAGATCCAGTGCAAAAATAATTTGAAAAGTGCCTAGACTCTGACAGAGGGAGAGACCCACTTGCTAATCCTAAAGTGGCAAACAGGCAAGAACCTGCAGTGACTTTCTCTGGGGATGGAAGCACTGGCTGGTGCCATTTTTGCAATCTTCTAACCAGCTGGTGACAGAGCTGGTGGGCACCATTTTTGGTGCTCACCCTGTAGCCTCCTAGCACTGGTGAGCATACTTCGTGTGCCACTGAACCGATGTAAGCAGCCACACCACAAAGGGGCCAGGTGAGTACACTGCAACTGGGCTGGGCATGTTCCACCCTCCCTGTGCAGCAGCTCTGCCCCAACCAGATGGACTCAATAGATACATACAGAACGTTCCATTCAAGCAGCAGAATACACATCCTTCTCAAGTGCACATGGAACAGTCTCCAAGATCGATCATTAGCTAGGCAACAAAACAAGTCTCAATGAATTCAGGATTGAAATCCTATCAGGCATCTTCTCCAACTACAATGGTATGAAACTAGAAATCAAATACAAGAAAACTAGAAAAACTAGAAAACTGGAAAAACACAAAAATAGGGACACTAAACAATATACCACTGAACAATCAGTAGGTCATTGAAGAGATCAAAGATCTATATCTATATCTATATCTATATATATCTTATATATATATATATATCTCATATATATGATATATATATCTTATATATATGTGATTATATCTATATCTATATATCTTAGGTTTATATATATATATATATATAAACCTAGAGACAAATGAGAACAGAAGTAAGACCTACCAAATTCTGTGGGATGCATCACAGGCCTACCTCAAGAAAAATAAAAATCCCAATCTAATGTTCTAGTTAAAATAACGTATAAAAAGAAAAAACAAAGCCCAAAGTAAGTAGGAGGGAGGAAACAAATATCAGAGTGGAAATAAATGAAATAGAGACTGCAAAGCAGTAGAAAGGTCAGTGACTAAGAGCTGCTGCATTGACAAGATAAAACTGACAAACCTTTAGCCACACTCACCAAGAAAAAAAGGACTCACAGAAAGAAAGGGAGGAGACATTGCAACTGATACCACAGAAGTATAAATCTAAGAGACTATGAACACCAACAAATTTGACGACTTGGGAGAGATGGATCAATTCCTAGAAACATACCACCTACTGATGCTGAATCAAGAAGAGATAGAAAATCTGAACAGACTGGTTACTAGTAAGGAAACTAAATCAATCAAAAACTTCCCAACAAACAAAAGTCCAGGACCAGATGGCTTCAGTGGTGAATTCTACCAAACATTCAAAGAAGAATTAATACCCATTCTTTAAGAAGAATTGGTAGTAATTCTCAGATTCTTCAAAACAAACAAAAAACAGGAGGAGGGAACACTCTCAAACTCATTTTACAAGGCCATTATTACCCTAATGCCCAAACTAGACAAGGATGCCACTAGAAAATTACAAGCCAATATTCCTGATGAATAGACATTCAAAAATCCTCAACAGAATACTAGCAAATCAAATTAATACATTAAAAGGATCATGTCTTGGGGTGCTTGGGTGGCTGAGTTGGTTAAGCGTCCAACTTCAGCTCAGGTCATGGTTTCACAGTTTGTGGGTTTGAACCCCAGGTCGGGTTCTGTGCTGACAGCCCAGAGCCTGGAGCCCACTGCAGATTCTGTGTCTCCTTCTCTCTCTACCCCTCCCCCACTCATGCTCATGCGCATGCACTTTCTCTCAAAAATAAACATTTTTAAAAAGGAATCATATCCCCCCAAAATAAAAGGATTGGGGCACCCAGGTGGCTCAGTCAGTTGAATGACTTTGGCTCAGGTCATTATCTCAGTTCATGGGTTCAAGCCCTGCACCGGGCTCTGTGCTGACAGCTCAGAGCGTGGAACCTGCTTCAGATTCTGTGTGTCCCTCTCTCTCTGCCCCATCCCCACTCATGCTCTGTCTCTCTCTGTCTTAAAAATAAATAAAACACTAAAAAAAAATAAAAGGAGGGGCACCTGGGTGGCTCAGTCAGTTAAGTGTCCGACTTCAGCTCAGGTCACGATCTCGCGCTCCATGAGTTTGAGCCCCGCGTCAGGCTCTGGGCTGATGGCTCAGAGCCTGGAGCCTGCTTCCAATTCTGTGTCTGTCTCTCTCTCTCTGCCCCTCCCCCGTTCATGCTCTGTCTCTCTCTGTCTCAAAAATAAACGTTAAAAAAAAAAAGTTAAAAAAAAATAAAAGGATCATACCCATGATCAAATGGGATCTATTCCAGTAATACAGGGTGGTTCAACATCTGTAAATCAGTGTTATTCACCACATTAACAAAAAGAAGGATAAAAACATGATCATCTCAATAAATGGAGAAAAAGCATTTGACAAAATTCAACATTCATTTATAATAACAATATAGTCAATGGGGAAAAGCTGCAAGCATTTTGTCTAAGATCAGGAACAGGACAAGGATGCTCACTTAACCACTTTTATTCAACATAGTATTAGAAGTCCTAGCCAGACAATTTGGTGAGAAAAAGATATGCATCCAGATCAGAAGAAGAAGTAAAACTGTCACTATTTGCAGATGACATGATATTATATGTAGAAAGCCCTAAAGATCTTGTAAAAAAAAAAAAAAACAAAAAAAAAACACACAAACAAAAAAAAACACACAAACAAAAAAACTTGGAATAAAAAATTCAGTACAGTTGCAGGATACAAAATCAATATACAAAAACATGTTGTATTGCTAAACAGTAATAATGAACTATCAAAAATCCAGAAAACAATCCTATTTACAGTTGCATCAAAAAGAATAAAATGCCTAGCAATAAATTGAACTAAGAAGCTAAAACACACATTGGTAACTACAAAACATTAATAAAAGAAATTGGAGACACAAATAGATAATACTTCTGGATTGGAGGAATTAATATGGTTACAATGCCTATGTTACCCAAAGCAATCCATAGATTTTAATGAATCCCTATCAAAACACCAATGACATATTTCAGGGAATAGAACAATCTTAAAATTTGTACGAAACCACGAAAGATCCCCAAAATGCAAGGCAATCTTGACAAGACCCAAGCTGGAGGTATCATTGCTTCCTGGTTTCAAACCATTCTACAAAGCTATAGGAGTCATACAGTATGGTACCAGCACAAAAACAGATACACAGATCAATGCAGCAGAAATGAGAGCCCAGAAATAAACCCACACCTATATGGGCAATTAATTTCTGATGAAGTGGAAACATACAGTGAGAAAGGACAGTCTCTTCAATACATAGTGGTGGGAAAACTGATCAGCCACATGCAAAAGAATGAAACTAGACCATGGTCTTCTACCATACGTAAATATTAACTCAAAACGGATTAAAGGCTTGAATCTGAGACCTGAAACCATAAAATTCTTGGAAAAAAAACATAGGTGGTAAGCTCCATGACATCCTCTTAGTAATGTTATTGTGGTCAGACTCAAAAGGCAACAGAAACAAAAGCAAAAATAAGTGCAACCATATCAAGTTAAAAAGGTTCTGCACAGTGAAGGAAACATCATCAAAACAAAAAAGCAACTTACTAAATGGGAGAACATAATTGGAAATTATACATCTGGTAAGGGGTTCAGATCTAAAATATGTAAAGAGCTCAGGTAACTCAACCACAACAAAAGACCCAATTAAAAAGTGGGCAGATGATCTGAATAGACATTTCTCCAAAGAAGACATTCAGATGGTCAACAGGCACATGAAAAGATAGTCAACATCATTCATTATTAGGGAAATGTAAAAACCACCATGAGTTATCACCTCACATCTGTCAGCTCTGTGCTATTATCAAAAAGATAAGTGTTGGTGAGGATGTAGAGGAAAGGGAACCCTCATACAGTCGGTGGGTTATAAGTTGTTGCAGCCACTATGGAAAAGAGACATGCACTCCTATGTTCACTGCAGCATTTTTTACAATAGCCAAGATATGGAAACAACCTATATGTCCATCAGTGGCTGCATGGATAAAGAAGACGTGGTGTATATGTATAGAATACTACTGAGCTTTAAAAAAAAAAACAAAATGAAATCTTGCTCTTGGCAACAACATAGGTGGACCTTGAGAGTATTAAGCTAAGTGAAATAAATCAGAAGGAGAAAGACAAATCTGTATGATTTTGCTCATATGTGGAATCACAAAAACTCAGATACAGAAACAGACCTGTGGTTACCAGAGGGGAAGGGGTTTAGGGGGTGGGGCACTAGGGGATAGGTATGAAAGAGGGTTGCTTGTAGGGTAATGGATGGTAAGCAGATTTTGGGGTGATCACTTTGTAGTGTATACGCATGTCGAATTCTAGTGTCGTATGCCTGATACTCATAACTCCCCAAAAAACTGCACCTACATCATGGTTTCGTTACACTCAGGTAACCAGCCCCTCCAGTTATAAGGTGACCCATTTATTCTTGCTATTCTGTACACCAACAGCTGTTCCCCTTCCTTTCCTCATCGATCTTGGAAAGTATTTGAGTGATTCCCATGTTCAAGAAATACCAATAGGCATGGTTAACACGGGGCCCAGGTTTTGTTTGTGTATGTGTCTTCCATCATTGTATTCTGAGACAAGGGCTCTCTCCATGATAGAGGGGTGTAAGATTTGAAGCTACTCAACCCTGCTCTGGCTGATATCTAAATGTGAGAAAACAAAAACACAACCAAACCAGCCATACACATGCCTTTATTTAGATCAACTCTTTTCAGAATGCAGCCAAACTTATGAGTCATACAGCCCAAAGTATCCAGCCCTCTTCCACTGAGCTAGTTTATCCCGGAGCGGGCCCATCCTGAAACAATCAGAACCAAGTACTAGTTTGGTTACTGTCCCATGAGTGGGACAACATGAAGGTGATGGAGGACTCTAGCACAGCAAATGCTGAGTGCCATTGGCAAATGCTTCCGGGAACAGCCTAGGGCAAGCTAAGGAACTTCCTTCAGAACTGAGGCCACTCAGATTCTGAGCAAGCCTCTCAGCTGGGCTACAACTACCTGAGGCAGACAGACACTTGCCTCCATTTGGCAAAGGGACAAAATTGTTCTCCCTCGTTCCTTAACTGATGGGTCAGTGTGGGCGTGACAGATGGACAGATGCCCTGAGGCCGAGTGGGGAGTGAAGTAGAGGAGGAATGAGACCAAGGAGGCACCTGGAGGCTTGCGGGGGGTGTGTGGGGGGGGGGGCGGTAGGTGCAGCTACTGTGTCCTTTGAGGTAAGTGGCTGTAGCTATATTGGATGAAATGGAAATCCTGAGTGATCTGTATGGCCTTGGGTGAGGCCAGCTTGGTTCAGGCATACATGGTGAGCTGCAGCCACTGAAAGAGGAAGTCCCAGGATCAGAATGTGAACAAGAAAAGAGAGCCCAACCTTAAGGGTGTGATAGGGTAGGGGGAAAGGGACATCCCCAGCATGCCAGACACTGGGAAGATTTTTCTAAGAAGCAGTGGTTTATGGCATGCTTCTCCGGTCTCTACTAAAAGGTTATTTTCCAGCCTAAAAGCTTTTAGGATCCAAGTCCCCGTTGGAGACTTCTCCCAGTACGCATTCCCTACGAGCCACATGCCCAACTGAGCTTCCCTTTCCATTCCGTTCCCATTCCATCCCTCCACCTCCATTGATTCCTCCACCCTGAATTTGAAGGTGTGTGGTGAGTGTACTGCTTCTATTAGGCTTTACCTCTAGAACGTTGAGTTTGATGATACCGTCTCCATCCTTGTCAAATGCATTGAAAGCTCCTGTGTGGAAGAATGCACAGGCCAGAGGCCAGTTAAAGGGTCCCTTCCCCTCCAGTATTATAACTTTTCTTAAGAGGACTGTGTACTAAGTGTTGTCCTTCAGCACAAAAATCTGCTGGGCCGAGTACCAACCATCATCCTCCCTTTGCCAGCCCATTCTGAGCTTAAAGAGAGTCTGTGCTTTTGTTCAGACCCTGTTGGATGGAGTAGACTAGAAGATGATCAGGCTGAGATTCCTATTGCGGCTCCTGTCACTGTGGGGGGAGGGGCACAAGAGTGCAGAAAGGTAGCCCCCGCACTTACTGAACATGCCCTCCAGCCTGACGAAGCAGCAGATGAAGCTGTCAAAGTCGATGTTCATGTGCTTGTCTGCATACCGCATGGTGATGATGTCGTAGAGCTGGCTGTTGAGGTGGAATCCTGTAGGGGGCAGCACGGGAGAGGACGAAGGAGGCTGAGGATTAGCCTGGCATTCTATTTTCCCTGCCTCTCAGCCACTCTGGCCTGGGGGATGAGAAGCACTTTCTCCTTCCTTTGGCTAGTAGGCCCCTAGCGGCCTTCTGCCCCCACCCTCCAGTTCCTGCTTCCACCAGCCCGAGTCCACATCCCCACCACCCACTTGCTTCCCCAGCACCTGCATCATTGACTGCATTTCGCATCTCATAGCTGTTGATGGTACCAGACTGGTCTGTATCATAGTGTTTGAAAATTTTCTGGCAATAGAAAATTTCAGGACAGAGGTCACATAGTAACCCCCTGAATTAACCCCCTCTTTCACTCCCTTGCTTCGTTCTCTGCTCACCTGCCAGGCTTTAATCTTCTTCCAAAGGTGATGGAACTCTTGCAAGTTCAGCCTCCCAGAGCCATCTGTCTGGAGGAAGGAGGTCAGGGCTACAGGGCACACATAGCGAAATCCCCCTGGGTTGGAAGGAAGGGGGGTCTAGGGGACTACAGGGAAGGTCGCCTCACAGGAAGGCTCTGCCCCAGATATCCTACCCACTGTCCTGTCCTGGGGTTTAACCCTCCCCTCCACACCTTCTCAGCCAAAGTTAGTGTCTGCTCTAAAACCCAAGGAGCCTATCTCCTAAGGACCATTTTTGCTCAGGCAGGGCCTTAGGCAGAATCCCAGGCCTGAGGTGAGGGCAGAGGTTAGGGGCTGGTTACAACCCAATGTCTTGCCCAGCTGTGCCTCCTCCAACGGCCCCTCTTTCTCACTGGGCACCCCTCATTGTTGCTTTGGCCCCCAGGGGCTGCATGGGGCGGGGGGAGGGTGGCGGGAAGGATACATCCATGAGAGCAATCATGCTACGGCAGGACTCCAGCGTGAACCCTTGTGTCTTCAGGTCCTTATCTGGGAGGTATGGAGAAGAGTGAGGAGCTTCTTTCAGATAACCGGACACACACTCATTGCCTGCCCGTCCTCCACACACAGTCTGAGCCACTCACGTTTGTTCACAACCGTGTTAAGGATATTCTTGAGCTCATCTGCACAGACCTCCATATCCTGAGGAGGAAGGGAGTAGAGAATGACAGTCCAAGGGGACAGTAGCTGATGGAACAGAGGGTTTGCAAAACAAATCCCAGCTCTCCATGTTGGTAAAGTCCCTGTCAGTGCTATTCTGTCATGGGAGGCTGGGGTTTTTCCAAGGAAGACACAGCACCCTCAGTGTCCAGACCACAGTGGGCAGCTCAGAGCAAAAAGGCCTCCGAGGCACCCAAGTGGATGTTGGTCTAAACTCAAGGACCTGAGGATTTGTGTGTGGATTTCTGTGGCACACATGCATATCCCCCATTTCCACCAAAAGCCAGAAGGGCCCCTACTGAACAATAATGAAATAACTGGTCATCAGAGCAGCTAATCAAGGAGAGGAGCCTCTGTAGGAGTCCAGGTTGGCGGTACTCACCTCGCCTGCTATCTGCCTAAAAATGTTCCGGAACTGCTGCTGCTCCTCAGTCTCTTGGCCGGTGTTGCCAGGCCGTGGCTGTGGAAGCACAAAGGAAAAGTGGTTCACAGTGATCAGGGAGACAGACAGACCCATGAGGAAAGTTCCTTCGGGTCGAGGGAGCCAGAGTGCCTAAACCAGCCCTAGGTGGCAGCAGGAGCTGGGTACAGGACAAATGGCTTTTCTCAGTTGAACTTAGTGAGCCGGAGTGACAATCCTCTAGGCCCAGCGACCCTTCGCTCCAGACATCCCAGCCAGAGGAGTTAGATAAGCCATGCCGACATGTAGACAGCCCCCTTGGTCTTCTCTCCCCACCCCCACCACTGTTTTGAGCTTGACCATCCGAACCAAATGAGCTCTAGAAGGACAAAGGGGACCAGACCATTTTGGTACTTCCTGCCACCTCTGTCATCAAGGCCAAATCCTCAGAGGATGCCCACACGCCACGATGAAGGAGGACATTCCACGATGGACATTCCACGATGGAGGAGGTGGCCCCGGATCGATCTGTGGACTTTGGTCCCTCAGCCTCATCTCCACTAAAGCTTTATATGACCTCCTCTCCCCACATCAATCTAATACCCTTCCCTGGGCTCCACAGGACTCCAGTGCGGATGTCCATCCCTTTTCTGCTACTATTCTTTATCCCCTCATTGTCAAGAGCTCGAGGACACCAGGGCACAGGAGTTGTTCTGTCTTGGGCTCTCTCAAGCTGGCTGTGTCCCAGGCTCTGCCTTCCTTTTCCTTCGCTGTCCTGGCTGGGGGGCTCCAGTGGGCAGGCTTAGCCTGTCCTTCCCAGGCCTGGGACTGGCTTGGTGTGGCTGCCACCCCCTCAAGACATTCGCCCAAGCAGCATCCCAAATTTTAGGAGAACGTGATGAGAGAAAAGGTCACTGGGATAAATCCAAACCTGCAGACATTAAAGGGACACCCCACCATACTGCCCCTCCAATCCAGAGGCCCCCACTGTTTGCTAGCCACCCCATTCATGCCACATGCTCAAAAACCTGTGGGGATTTCTCTGGCTTATCAGGGCTTGCTTTGTCTCTGCCCTCCTCTGATTCCTGGTCCACACCCAGTTCCTTGTTGCTGTTTGCTCTGTCCGAAACGAAGATGATGGGCTGGAGAGAAGAGGGAAGTAGGGAAGGGGCAGGAAGGAAGCAAGGATTACAGGCTGAGCGGGCACATGGAGGCAGCCTCCCTCCTGGAGCGGCTTCGTCTAGTGAAGAGGAAAAGAGCAGAGCTCGGAGCTCTTGAACCTCAGTTCAAGCTCCATCCCTGCCGCTAACAAGCTGTGTGACTTGGGGTAAGATGCTAAGTCTCTCTGGACCTCAGGTCCTTATCTCCTGATGGTAGAGCTAGGAGGGTTCGACAAGGTAGGTAGTACCTGTGAAAACGCTAAGAATGTTAAAAGTAGTGAGATCCACTACAATGATATTCTATTATTTTTAGGCTTTTTTTTTTTTCAAATGGAAACACTGTTCAAATTAAATTTCCCCAGAAGCCCAGTGTATCACACGTCATTAAAAACAAGCCTCTCCGCTTGATGAAGAGGGCAGAGCTCTTTTTCCTCAGCACACCTGTATCAGCTGTGGCAGCTACGGAGGCACCTCCAAGGAACCTCTGCGACACCGCAGAGGACAGACTGAAAAAAGACTCCGATTAATGGGTGAGAGGTCAGAACACAGGGCTAAAATTCCAGTCCTGTCCTCACAAACGAGCAATAACCTCTCTGGCCTCCCGTAATGCATCCATTAATGCGGATAACAGAACCTGCTCGGCCTTTCTCATGGGGCTTTGGTGGGGATCGCATGCGAGGCTGAATATAGAGCTACTGCAAAAACACTGAAGATGCTACCCAAATATAAGGGATATTTTCAAGACATGCTCAAGCAAGTGAAGAGGACACAAAAAGAGCAGGGAGCGGCTGCCATGCTGTGCCACCCTTCGTTGGTGCCATCACCCCACAGGGAAAGCCAGAGGAAGGCAAGGTTATAGGGGCTCATGGCTGCAGTGCAGAGAGCAATGTGGCAGTCAGAATCTCTCTAAGCAAAAAAGCAATGGGACCGGTTTCTGAATCCCCTTCTGCCTTTCCATGTGGTTCATCTAGAACTGCACAAATGGTCAGACCTACAGAAACAGCTCCTAGAACTTTGGCTCCCAGCAGGCCCCAACAGCCCTGGCTTGCTCTACCTTCCAAGCAAAGGGTCTTGTGCAAGCAAATGATACCTGTGAGGATCCTAGAGCAATTGTGGGTCACAGTTGGAGGGGAAATGTGTGCCTATGGATATGGTTTGGCCATGGTGTGGCCATGAATCACCCCTGCCAGGCACACATCTCTGGGCCCAAGTGTGGGTCTGGAAAACACAGGTCTTGGAGTGTAAGGGGCCTGCACCAGATCAGTGAGGGCAAGAAACATGGGTTTGGGGGCAGATCAATGTGGCTTCCAGTTTCCCCATTCATTAGTTGTTTCTTTGGCAAGTCTCTTCACTTCTCTGAATACTTGTAAAGTATCTATAAAAGGGGAACAGTCATAGCGCTCACCTTGTAGATACTGTTGTAACTGAAAACAATGTATGTTTTACCCCTATCACAGTGCCTACTGCATGGTAGGTGCTTGATCAGTGTCAGCTCTGGTCTGCACCAGCGTCAACACTTAGAGGACCTCTATGGTAGATCCTTCCAGGCACCACCATAAAACACTAATGCCAAACCTCATCCGAAGGCCTGTGGCTAACTACCTCATGGGCCCGAGGATGCCCAAAGGTCAGTCATCTCTGTATGGCACTCTGAGCGGTCAAACCAAAATTCTGAAAGGGTTAGTCATCACTATAGGCCCTGGGGACAAGGGGAAGGTTATGGGGTACATGGAGCTGGGATATAGGAGGGGATTTGAGTTGCTAAACAACTGTACTTCTGAATTCCAAAACCACACAAAGGAAACAATGCCGCTGGTCCCAGATGAAAGCTTTGTTCTGAGGTCCCTGAGATGCTCTTACCACACATGGTCACCTTTAGCAATGGTGTCCTCATAACAAAGTGGTTATAATCAGGACACTGAGGCCCTGGTGAATCAATGGATCATAGCAACCTCCCAAGACCCAGAGGGGAAGCTGTCCAAGTAGCTCTCATTCCCCATTAAACCAGTCAAGTTGATCAGCAACTCTGGGGCTATGAGGGTGAAGTTCTCTTTCCCTTTCTCCACTGCTACCTGGACACAGGTCTGTTGGGTTCCATGGCTTTGAGGAGCAGGCTTATGGAGAGGCTGCTTTCCTAGAAAAGGATGTGGAACAAGCTTCACCTAGAACGAGAGCCCTGGTCGTGACTTAGCCTCTCTGGGCATCCTCTGTCATCCCCTACAGAGCAGGCTAAGGAAACAGGAGGAGTGGGGAGGAGGCAGGGAACGGAAAGGAGGGAGAAGGAGCAGTCCTGCCTCCAGAGCAAGCACCTGGCATCTCAAGACTCTCTCCATGGAAACCCTCACACACCTGTCTCACTGTACCCTGGGAAACACAAAACAGTTGCTGTTCCCCCCACCCCAAAGAATCAAGCCCTACTTAGCACTTCTGAGAAAGAAGGGGTGCTTCTGGTTTTTGCAAGAGCCCCCATATCAGGCCCATTTTCACTGGTTGGCCATCCTCTTCCTCCCTCATATGAAAGGTGAGCATGGTGGTTCAGGGCAGACTCTGGAGCCAGACTGCCTGGGCTCTTAGTGCTGCTTCTGCCACACTTGGACAATTTAGGGGATCCATCTGTACCTTTTCTTTCTCTGAAAGTGGGGAGGATAACAGTACCAATGTCATGGGGTTGTTGTGAGGATTGAGCATATCCATGGAAAGCACCTGGAAGAGTGCCTGGCCCGTAGCCTTCACCTGGCCAGTGTTAGCTAACATTGGTCCACACCCTTAGCTGTGACCTGGGCCCAGGAAGGTGAGGTGGGGGTCAGTGAGGGAAGAGGCAAGTCTGGTACACATGCTGTCACACACACACACATGCACAAACACACTCTGCTGTCTACCCACTCACCCTGTTACACCCACCTTTGTTTTTTTCTTTTTCTGCATAAGGAAAGGAAACAACAAATGCAGAATAAGTGAAAATCAAGTTTCCAGAAAACCCAGTGGCTTTTGACTTCCCTGTGATTTGGGCCTCAGCTTGGAGTGAGGCTCTGGGGTCCAGAAATCTGGGCCACACAGAGCCAAAAGAGGCCTGGAGGGTGAAGGGAGGTCAGAGTTCTCCATGCTCAGAGACTGGTGGCCGCTCTGGTGGCCGTTCTTATAGTCCACTCCTATTAGACACCGCCAAGGAAAGGAATCTTCGGGCTAAAGTTTTATATTTTTAAGTGAAGTTAGTTTCTAAAACACCAAAAAAAGTGGCTCACCCAAACTGGCCTGAAAATGAATTTTGCTTGACTTCCAGAGTTTGGGGGGGTTTGTTTTGTTTTAATTTTTTAAAACTCTTTTTAAGTTGGCTTCATGTCTAACATGGGGCTCAAACTCACAACCCCGAGATCAAGAGTTGCGTGCTCTACCGAGTGAGCCAGCCAGGCGCCCCCGTTTTGTTTTAGCAGATATTTATAACATAGGGAGAGACTTAATGTGGGAATCTAAGTTTGGGGCTTTAAAACAAAATAAAACTAGGAGGTCTGGCAGGCTGCACTGGCAACGATCTGGGGAGCTGAGGGCAGCTGCTGCCTGTACCCTCCAGATGCCATAGTCACCACCACTCCGGTTGTCCCTCCAACACTGAAGCTAGGTGTCAGTTGAGAACTCCAGGTGAACATGTCTGTGGAGGGACATCAAAAGCCCCACATGTGCCTGCCCTACCCAGTTCAGTGGCATGCCAGCTCCCATAAGCTCCTGAGTTTGAGATTCCTCATCAATATACTACCCTGATTACTAATGTTTCACAAATAAGAATAGAACCAAATGCATTTAATCCTAAGATGAATGTCCTGTGATAATTCAGAAGGCACTTGGAGATCTGGCAATGGCATAGGGTCAGGATTGGAGCCCTGAGTGTCACCACCCAGAAGATAGCTCAGTGGGGCATTTGCTGTCCTCTTATTGGCCCAAGTCACACAGAGCACAGGGGATGTTTATAAACCAAGGCCCAAAAGCCCAAGGCAGTCACAAGACTCCTTAACAAAGAGAAGCCACATATACCAACTCTGTGCTTCTAACTCACGGACTCAAACACGTGGGAACTGGTCTCCACATGGCGACTGGGGAAGCAGCCTGAGAACCTGGAGAATCTGGGCTCCGAGAATCTGAATGTCAGTTTCAGCCCTGCCATTTAATGAGACCTGTGAACCACGGGAGCCATTTAACCCCACTGAACCTCTACTTCCTTAGCACCAGGGCTGATAATAATCTTATCACATCTCAGAAACCTTGCAAGGATCAAGTGAGGTAATGCATGTGGGAAGTACCTTTTGAGATATAAAGCTCATGAATTATAACCACCATTTAAGGATCTGTGCTGTGCCAGGCACTTCACATACATGATCTCATTGATTCAAACTTCCTAAGAGCCTTGCAAGGCACATATTATTGTCCCCATTTTACAGAGTAGGAAAATGAGGGGTTACGTAATTTGTCCAAATCACCCAGCTCTAGGTGGAGGACCCAGGTTTTGATGCTGACTCCTGAGCTGGTGTGTATTCTTTTCCATATGTGAGACTGACTCTCATAATCCAATCTGTTGCTCTTGTTGTCCCTTACTATGGCCTTGACCCCTCCCTCTCGCTGTTCAAACTGCTTTTCCCTTCTAGGACTCTTCTTCTGTGCTTCCTAGACCCTGGATTGAGTACACGGCCCAGTACCGTGAGGCCTGTTACCTCTAGTTGGGACAAACAGAAACTGCACTAACAAGGAAGAATTGCCCTGCAGGCCCTAGACTCCCATCTTCTCTGCCAATACCCACTCTCCCCTCCACCGCCCCTATGTCCCCTGCCTGGATGGGGGAAGGTGAGCCTCTGGACCTTCTCACACATAAGAACTAAAGCACTCACCACGGGCCGATCCACGGAGATTGTATTTTCAACTTCCCTGTGGAGAAACACAAACATGAGCGGGGGTCTCACTGTCCCCAGGAGTAAGCAGGAAGCATAGAGAGAATTCGCCCAGGCCACACAGGTCCTCAGAGCCAAGTCAGAGCTGACTTCAAGGGAACCACAGGAACTAATACTCCACCACGGGAACCAACCCCATGTAGGCACCATCCCCAGCAGCCAAGTGCAGACACATGGGTTCTTGTTGGCTTTGCCCAGGTGCCCAGACTCAGCCACCTACCCCTAGACTTTGTGTTTCTCAAGGGCAGAGTCCAGAGTAGTTGGGCTTATGAAATCATCGGCAGTGAGCAAAAAATGCAGGATGTGGCCTTGCTGGCTTCCCTGGTCACCTCACCTAAAAGTTCCGTCACCCCTAATGCCTCCTATCCTTGTTCCCTACTGTATTTCTTTCTCCTTATCACTTACCTCCCTCAAACACATATATATGCATATTTTTCCCCCTATGCATTGCTGTCTCATGCTAGAATGTTGAACTCCATGAGGGCAGGGATTTCTTTCTGTTTAATTCACTGTTCTATCCTTAGTCCCTAGAAAAAGAGTGCCTGGAACTTAGTAGGTTCTCTATAGAGATCTGTGGGGTGACAGACTGACTAAACAAATGGAGGAGATGTGGCCAGTGACTCAGGAGCAGAGGAAGAAGGGCAGCCTGGCCAACATATCCCAGGATTCCTGGAGGTGACAGGTCCAGCTACCTCACATCTCCAATCTCTGGAATGGGCCACATGGGCTTTTAGGGACAGGAGGGGAAAGCAGGCTGACTCACTCAGAGAGGTTCCTTTTTTCAGAGAACACCCGGAGGATGAATTCTCCCTCCTGGTGTGGCTCATAGGTGGAGGGCACGATGACATACTCGCTGGGAGGTAGGCGGAAGCGCTCAGACACCTCCCGCATGTTGATGTAGGTCTTGCTCCTGGCCTTGGAGGCATTGTACAGGAAGAAGTCCTTCTGCAGGTGCTGCTTGTTCCCGTGCATCTGAAGGGGAGAAGAGCCCGAGGGACCTGAGCTCCTCCAGAAGGATGTCCTGTCCTGCTCACAGTCCCCGTCCAGGGGTTACCCCAACTCCCTGGTTACCCAGTTCACTGTCATGACCTACCTACTTCCGATTCCCAAGGCCTCAAATAGCTCAACATCCCTGGAGCTCCCTACCCCATTTCCTCTTTTTCTGTTGTGATTCAGAAGTGAAGGTCAAGTCTATCATTCCCCCCACTTACCAGAACTGCTGCTGGTCAGCTCCAAATCACCTCCAGGCTGGGGAAGGACCCCAAGGAGGCAGGAGGGGCCTTGGCTGGGGTCTGAGGGAGGCGATTCCTCCATCCCAAAGAGGGCAGTCACCCTCAGAATGTGTCTGTGTGACTGTGTGCGTGAGTGTGTAACTGTGAGTGCAAATGTGTATGAGTGTGAGCAAGTGTATGCGTGTGTGTGAGAGAAGAAGTGCGTATGAATGTGTGAGAGCGTATGTGTGACAGTCTCTGGTGGGAAGGGAGAAAGGGCTTCTCATGAGGGTGATAGTCAGGGGGTCATGCAGTACCCTGAGGCACCCGCTCTGGAGTTGTGTGACCCAGGCGAGACCCTCTCCTATCATAGTCCTGTCCTCAAACCCCACCAGGAAGCTTCCCGATGTGCCACTGATGGACACAGGACCCCCAGGTAATGCTGCACACAACTGCTGGCCGCTGCCACTTCTGTACCTCTTTGGGAACCTTGAGGAGAAACAGAAAAAGAAGACGCTCAGATTCTGTGGACTTCAGATCTGAATGGGAATGAAACTCTTGCAGGGAGGGAATGCCCACAACTGTGGAGTGAATGCAGATGTCTGACTCCTCATCTACTCCTCATCTATCTGGCCAGCCCCAGCCCCAGCCCAGCCCTGCTCCATCTCCCCCAACCTGGTTTTTTCCACTCATTACAAATATCTAAGAGATTCTGACACATGAGGGTCTGATTCTAGGAGTTCAGGGCCAGGGGGGCAGGCACTGAGTATTTGGGAGGCTCCCCACCCCCAAGGAATGTGTTTCCTGGGCTAAAGCTAGTCAGGAACTGCACACCTCGTAGATGGCAAAGCCAATGGTGAAGAGGTTGGCCCCCAGCTTCCGGTCCTTCCTCCGGTTCTTCTGCATCAGGGCCACCAGGAAGCTGCAGATCACCTCCGAGTCTTCAGGGTCATCGTCCTCCTCCAGGAGCTTCAGACGGTACTGTGGGTTGGTCCAGAAAGTGTCTGTGCCCCCAAGGAAGGAAACGTACATTCAGATCTGCCTCTCAGAGAAAGGTCAGGAAGGGAAATAAGACAGAGGGAACCTATTTATCCCCTGCATCTAGGCGCTCAATAAATACAGAAGGCATGACGCAGGCATTTGCCAAACTATGTGGGGGGAACTGTGCTCCACCTTTATAGAGATGGAGCCTCACTGCTTGGCTGTGTGTGGCTTCTTCCCCCTCCCGGAGCTGTGATTCTCATTCTCTGCTGATGGTTTCCCTTTCCTCACCTGCCCTTTAAATGTTGTTGGTCCTTGGGATGTGGTCTTAGGCCTCTCTCCCACCCCACTATTCTGCCTCCCTAGGCCGTCTTATCCACTTAAAAAAACTTTTTTTAATGTTTATTTTTGAGAGAGAGAGAGCAGGGAGGGGCAGAGAAAGAGGGAGACAGATAATCCAAAGCAGGCTCTGAACTGACAGCTGTGAGCCTCATGTGGGGCTCCAACTCACAAACCCCTGAGATCGTGACCCGAGCTGAGATGGAAAGTCGGACATTTAACTGACTGAGCCACCCAGGCGCTCCTGTTTTATCCACTTTTTAACTGTCCCTGCATGACCATAATGCCTGAACTATATATATTCCACAAATATATATCAAGTTCTAATCATACAACCAAGTACCATTCTAATCTGTGTATCCAATTCTCTAGGACACGTCTTCACCTGGATATTTCTACAGGTGCCTCAACTTCCCATGTGCCAAACCGAACTCCTCTCCCCACAAGCCCACAACCAACTCCACCAAAAAAACAAACAACATGCTGATTTTTCCCTCCTGTGTGTTTTACATTGCGACATTGACACCATCCACTCGGGCCCCCCAAACTGGGAAGCTTGAAGTCACTCTTCAGTGACGTCACCCAATATTCTGTTCCCTAAATCTGCCCTCTTCCCTCCATCTCTGCTGCCCCCGACTTGCTTTGGTTTTCATCATCTCTGGCTTGTGCCCTGGCAGGCTCTGCTAACTCCGTTTTCCAGTCCCATCCTCAGCATTATGAATGTAGTGTTGTTCCGACACAGTGTCCTGCTTAAAAGTTGTTACCAGCTCCCCACCGCACACTCCTCAGCAGGCGGTTTCCTTCTTGGTAAAATGGGGAGGGTTTAATAAGATAAGATACACCTGGAACTTAATACAGACTCAGTGAATGGTATTATTCCACCTGGAACTTGTTGCCCTTGGACCCTCCCCCATCCCGAGCCTCTCCCACCTGGGAAGTTGCGGCAGCCTCCGGCAGAACAGCCCCTCACCCAGCGGCCCTCGTTCACGGAGACCGTCCACGTCTGCATCTTGTCGGACTCCAGGGCGTCCGCCGTGAGGTTGCAGATCTCCAGCTTTGTGAAATGGTAGATGAAATCGTCATATGACATCCTGAGAGGTTGGAAGAGAGAGACCCATATGGGAGGCTGGGAGAGGTAAGACTCGGGGACCGGAGCAGCACCATCACACAGTTCACAGGAACTTGGGCATGGCCCCAGGGACGCCCCTGCCCTTCCTCGTTAGGGTAAACACTGTCAGTTCTCATGCCTCCACCCCAAACTACTGTCTCTTCCAGTAATAGCTCAAACTCCTGTGTCCTCTCTGGGAGAGCTCGGTAGCAATTCAGTTCTCCCAATGGCACCGTGTGCCTCTGCCCTGGGCCCCGGTGCTGTGCTGGGCTCACCGGAAAGAAAGACGGTTTGAGGAAGGACAGACAACTAAGCAAGCAATTTCAAGGATGATGAGTCTCACTAATTAATCCCAGTTCTGGGCAAAACACAGGGATCCGGAAAAGTTTCCTTTAAGCTGAGACTCAAGGGCTGAGTAGAAATGAGCCGAGTGAGGATGAGGGTGGCATTGGGTGAGCAAAGCAGAGCTGCTTTGGCCCAGGAGACAGGGAGCAAGTGGCTGGGGCCATGTGCACGTCGGAGGGATATAGGCGAAGCAGGAGCCACCTTGTGCTGGCCTGGTCCCAGGCTCTAGTTGTTTCTGTGACTGGCTGGCTCCTCTCAGAACCCCATCCTGTTGGGCTTTGGGCTGGAGGAAGAGAACAGGGCCCAGATCTCCTGAGAGCTACAATGTGATGGCCTATTTCCAGGGATTGAGGTTTGAGATTTCAGCTCCCCACTGGATCCCTTACCCTTCAGGGTCCTCTTGGGTCCTGGACTCACCAGAACTCTCCATCCTCAGTGACCTGGTGCTGCAGACGGGCCTTCTCAGCTTTGTCCACAAAGCTCCAGTCCTTCCAACTGGAGGGAAAATGGAGGAATTATGGAAGGAAGAAGAACGGGAGAGGCCTGACGTGGGATGGGACAGGAGGTATCAAGAGAAATACGAAAAAGTTGAAAGAGTAGACCATCTCCAAATTGCAGCAAGCAGGAAGCATCAGATATGGAAATCTGATCTGATTCCCTCAGTGTAAAACCCAGTAATGGCCTTCTACTATCCTCAGGAGTAAGTAAGGCCTTAAATGGGTTTGTAAGGGCTTAACCTTTCTCTGGACAATTTTTTGTTTCCTCCTCACACTTTAAATTTTTTTTAATGTTTTTCATTTCTGTTTTTTTGTTTTTGTTTGTTTTTGAGAGAGAGAGAGAGAGAGTGAACAGGGGAGGGACAGAGAGACAGAAGCACAGAATCTGAAGCAGGCTTCAGGCTGTGAGCTGTCGGCAAAGAGGCCAACACGGGGATTGAACTCTGGGACTTCGAGATCATGACCTGAGCTGAAGTCTGCTTAACTGATTGACCCACCCAGGTGCCCCATATCCCTCCTCACTTTAAAGGTTAAGAGTTGACCTTTGGAAATAGATTAACTGGATGCCATTTGATAATACCATTCCTAGCTACATAACCTTGGGCATGGCACTTAACCTCTCAGCTTCTGTTTTCTCAATTGCAAAAGAAGAATGAGTATTATGATCTACTTATATGGCTGTGATGAGCAATGAATGAAATAATACATGTAAAACTTGTAGACCAGTGCCTGCCATCTAACAAGTAACTGAGTTACTGAGAAAAACACCAAGTATGTAAACATTTCCTTTCTCCTGTCACCCCAGGAAATAGCCTGGCTTCATGTTTCTAAAAGCAGGATGATTTTTCCACATGTCTCCTCAAGAGGGAGGAAACAACACATCTGTGTTTCAGGCTTGTTGAGGAGAATAAAACTAAACTGGGTTGTCCTTGGAAAGGTAAAAGATTGAGGAAGTGCTTGGGGTCAGGGAATGCTAGAGGGGAAATGGAGATTACTGAGATAGCAGAAGGAGGGACATGGGTTGGGGAGGGTTGGGGGGGGGTTGGGAGGGCCCCTAGGCGGCTCAGGTGGCTCAACTGGCTCACCTGGTTAAGCATCAGACTTGATTTTGGCTCAGGTCGTGATCTCAGGGTTTGTGAGTTCGAGCCCCACATCGGGCTCTCTTCTGACAGTGCGGAGCCTGCTTGTGATTCTCTGTCTCCCGCTCTCTATGCCCCACCCTCTCTTTCTCTCTCAAAAATAAATAAATATTAAAAAAAGGGGGGAGGACACAGTACAGGGAGGGTGGTCTTGAGTGACCCAGAGATGGGCCCCACTTGTCAGCAGTCCCTGCAGTCGAGGCATTGGCAGGACATGAATTAAGGCTGGACACCAAACAATGAGGCTGGAGGACACAGTGAGGGTCCCTGTGGGTGACCTGGCCCAGTAGAATGGACAACTGCTGGGGCACTGAGGGTCTTCCCACAGCAGAGAACACAGGTCAAATGCCACTCTCACCAGGCCACATTTTTCTATTCTTCCTGTCCCATGCAAACTAGGTGAGGGGATCCTTCTTTGTGACCTTTATGATAGCATTTATTTTAATCATCAGTGGGGCTTTTTTTGTCCTTCCCACTGGAGTCTGCAGGGGCAGGGCCTATGTCTGTTCGTTTCTAGGTCCCAGCTAGTAGCATGGGGCTGGCTGCACACTCAGCACAGAGGAAGTAAGGATTTGTCTCCCTGATGAGTGAAGGAATGCCAGGGAATGGCTGCAAGAGGCAGTAAGAGGACTAGAGTCAACCCCTCAGTCATCCAGGGAGGCTGCCTATTCACAGAATATCCTCAGTGCCTGTGCCTGTGCCTGCTGTTCAGTAGGTGCTCAATAAGACTTACTCAGCAAATGAAGAGCTGAATGAACCAGTAATGATGGTGCCCTGGGTGGAGGCAAGCACAGGGGCTGAAGGCACACATGGCTACTGAGTCCTGCTATCTCCTCTTGGGAATAAAAGAGGCACTCAAGGGGCTTCTCTCCACTCAGTGAGGCAATTGGCCATCAGCCTATGAAGCCTTGTAAATGTTCCTTTGTAAATGTCCCCCGTGTTTGTACTTTCGCTGCACCCAGTTCATTCCATTCACTGATAAGTGGTAAGATCTTTCAGGGGGACTGTGCACCTTTTTCATGGGGACAGCAAGGGACAGGAAATCTTAGCACTGGCTAGGCACTCTCCAGCCCACCACGTGTTAGTATTGTTCCCATTTTACAGATAAGGACACAGAGACTCTGAGAAGGGAAATCCCTTGTCTAGTCCAGACCCCTGCATTCACACTTTGCTTCTACCTGGACCTAGCCCGTGCTTTTTAGAAACTTTCCAGTCAATGGCCATCAGTGAGGTCTCTGGATCCCCAGCTCTCCTGGCTCTTCTGTGGGCCTTTCCCTAGAGCCCACATACCCACTTCCCCTCTGTGGATCATGGGTCTGGAGGGTAATTTTAGACCACGCATTTGTAATCCTCATATATCTTGATATGCAACCCAGCCTTGCCCCAGGCTGTTTGTCCCCTTCTCATGGACCGTCCCCCTCACCTACCTGTCACTCCAGGAGCCGTTCCACTCCACCTGGCCCCAGGGATTCCGCAGCCGTACCAGCTTCACTTTCTCACCCTTGAACAGGGTCTTGGGCAAAGAGAAAAAACTCTTGCTATGGGCCTTTCTGGAAAGGGGGTTTTCTGTCTTGCCCTGAGGGCTGGGGAGGGAATGGGGACAGAATCCTGTACAGGGGGCTGTCCTGCCTGGTCCTGGTCGGGGAGACTAATCAGAGGCATGCTTGCAGAATGGCAAGGTGAATGGTCAGAACCTTAGGACTGAGTCTGCAGAGGTTAGGGCTTGACCATCTTCTAAGAAGTGGTTTTCCCAGCCATTATGAGCTTTGGGGGAGGAGGGAGGGCATATACTGTAGGGCCACTCTAACACATTAGGTGTCTTTGTTTGAATTAGAAAAAACACCCTGCTGGCTGAGTAACTATACAGAAATGGCCACCATAGATGGACTGATTAGAAAAAGGTGCCCTTTGGGGCACCTGGGTGGCTCAGTCAGTCAAGTGTCCAACTTTGGCTCAGGTGGTCTTGCAGTCTGTGAATTTGAGCCCTGAGTCAGGCTCTGTGCTGACAGCTCAGTGCCTGGAGCCTATTTCGGATTCTGTGCCTCCCTCTCTCTCTGCCCCTCCCCTGCTTGTGCTGTCTCTGTCTCTCAAAAATAAAAAGAAAAAAAGAAAAGAAAAAGGCACCCCTGCCTCTAGTCTCTGCCCATCCCTGTGAACAGGGCACAGCCTGCCTGCCCAGCTGTGCACAATAGTCCTGACAAATTTCCTGTCTTCAGCCCGACGTGTCAGGGGGAGCAAAGTATTGAATCTGTTCAACTCCCAAAGAAAAGGAGACATGAGAGCCCATGAAATCAATTTCATAAAACCAAAGTGATTTCTATTTGTTCCCTGGAACTGTTGGGAAAACTGCCATTTTTAGCGCTAAAAGCAAAGATGAACTGAGCACCACCTTGTGGCAAGATCCACGTCTCCCAGTCCCAATGGTCCCCTCTAACTGCATGCAGGTGCTGGGCCCAGACCGCGAGTGGTGCCTCTGAGAGGAGGCAAGCTCTGCCTAGGTGAAGGGGCCCAGTAAGTTAAGTCCTGACTTCAGGAGGCTGACCCAAATAGCTCCCCAGCCACCCGCGCCATCAGCCTCACCTCCTCCAGCCCAGTGACAGAGTAGGCATGGCCCTTGACTAGCCCGCAAGCCATTCTTGTTTCATACTGAACCGGAACAATTGTCTGTGGAGCAAAAACCAGACAGCCTATCAGGGCCTGCACACATTGGATCATTTTCCAGGTTCTGCGAGGACACAGACTCCTCTGTGCTCTGAAAGTGGACATCCTGGCCATGAGAAGGCCCTCCCTGGCTCTTTTAGAGAGTCAAGAAGACATAGCCCAGACAAGTGGTCTCCCTCAAGCTGGTTGCCCTGAAAAGGTCTGTTCTGACCATCGGAGAACAGTATGAGGCTGGGACAATGTCGATGTAGGTAAGCAGATCCCTGGCCCTCCTTTCTGGATCTCTTGGGGTCTTTCAAAGGAGGAACAGGGACAAATGGAGGCCCCTTCCCTCGAGCCCACCCAGACTTGACAACTCCTGGAAGAGAAAGGAATTGAAAAAAGAGGTTAGATGAAACATATAGGTCTAACCTTCTCTCTGTATATCCCATTCCCCCCTCCATACCCATCAAGAACAGAATACTCAAGAAATCAAGAGTCATAGTGCCCAGGGAAGGAATTTGGAGGAGGTCAGAGTCGAGTCCTATTCAGACATGATTTGGCCTACCGGTCTAGGGGAAGCTCTTGGATTTGTAGAAATTACCAAGTTTCAGCCCCAGAAGATGCTCAGTAGAGGGATAGGATCTCCAATGCCCATTGAACCCTAGACCATATCTCTATGGCTCTCCTTTGCCTGGTAACATAACAGCTTTAAGAAGAGCTTCCTGGAGCCATGCTAGGCTGTGCAATTTGTGAGCCTTTTCAACTTCAGGGATGCAGGTGGAGCCAGGGCTTTTGGCATCTTGGCCTCTTCCACATCTTCGTCCTTACGTGACCCAGACCATGCTGAATAGAAAGGATGTGGAAGCAGGTCCATGCATCTTTCAAGTCTAGACCTGGGAAACCACTTGAAATGACTCTATTGGCATTACTTTTGCACAGCTAGCAATTCCTCCCCTGGCATTCTGTCCCAAAGAAATTATCACGACACACACAAAGATATATCTATTAGGATGTTCAAGATAGCATTTAAAAATAATAGCCAACACAAGAAAGAGAAAACAATCTAATTTTCCAATGATAGGGTATTGGGTAAATAAATTATAACTTATCTGTGTGTTGGCACACTGTGCAACCACTAAAAAAATGTTTTGAGGGGCACCTGGGTGGCTCAGTCGGATGAGCAACTGACTTCGGCCCAGGTCATGATCTCACGGTTCATTAGTCTGAGCCCCGCATCGGGTTCATTGCTGTCAGTGCAGAGCCTGCTTTGGATTCTCTGTTCCCCCCTGTGTCTCTGCCCCTCCCCCACTCACACTCGCATGCTCGGGTGCTCTCTCTCTCTCAAAAATAAATAAACATTAAAGAATGTTTTGGGAGACACATTAACAATATAGTTCATATTGGCGCATTAAGAACATAAAGCTAACTGAAAAAAGACACAATGCAAAGAGGTACATACAGTGTGACAACATTTTAAAAATAAAAATGTAGATTAACTGTACGCAAAGAAATATCCTAGAAGGACATATACTAAATACTCAGAGTTGCAACCTTTAGATGGGAGAAAACATGTGTTAAGTTTTCCTCCATGCTTTTCTATTAAGTATTTTTCAGTGAGCATGCATTACTTCTGAAAGTACTAGAAAATAAACTCTATGAGGGGAGAGACTCTTTTAGTGAACAAAATGTATTTTTTTTGTTTGTTTACTACAAGAGTGTCTGGCACCTGGTAGGAGCTCAATAAATCTGCATTGAATGAATACCTGAATTAGAAGAGAAGAAATATTTAACAATGAACAAAGTCTCTTGTATTTCTACTTGTTAATTTGTTATCAGAGAAACTGCCTGGACCACGGGGTATGAAAGAACTCCCACAGAGAGTTCCTCCAAATCCTGTCTCCCTCACCTTGTCCAAGAGCCTTGGAGCAGGCAAGTTATTCCACCCCAGCCCCCTGGAAGGCCCATGTGGAGGTCTGCATGTAAGGCACTGGCTGCTGAGGGGAGTCTAACACCAACAGGCCTCATGCAGGGTCATGCAGGTGGGAGGGGTGGTCATTCCTGACAATTGGAGGCGTACACACCCGGGTTGGTCTGTCATCTGAGTCCCTGGGGATGAGGTCTGAGTCCCTGAGCAGCGAGTTATCCATATTCCTCACCATCCGTGCAATCAACTCCCCCATTTTCAGCCCAGAAGGAGAGGTTCCATAGGTCATGTTTGTGCCATCCTGAGGCCCGACGGGATGGGCCGGGGACAGTCCAGAAGAGGGAGGGAGAGATCAAACAAAGGAGGGTGATAGAAAGGGAAGGAGACAGAAAGAAGGGAGGGGACAAAGGGAAAGAGGAGAGAGAAACAGTGTGAATGGAGACAAGATGGAGAAAAGTGATGCAGAAAGAAAATGTTCATCCAGGGGTGTTTAATGCTAGCTGATCTTCCCAAGCTTTTGGACCCATTTGGAGTATTAGGAGAGGAAGGAAATTCAGGAATTCAGCTTCAGTTCCTTCCTCCGTGATGGAAAGCTCCAGCCAAGACTATTATCCACTGAGCAGCCCCCAGGGCAGGTGTGTCTCCTGAAACTCAGGAGGGCTGGCCACTCTGTGGGTCTCCATACCCTTAGCCCCAGTGTCAGATCACACTACTCTGTTGTGTTGAGAGTGCGCCTGCAGGCCGACCTTCTCCCAGATCACAACACAAGGCCCGTGTCCTAAGTGAGAGACAGGATCACAGCTCAGTGACTGAGAGGCTGTCTCAGGGAACTGGCTGGCTCAGGTCCAGAACCAGATATGCAGCCAGCTTAATTGGGGGCATGCTGAGGTTGAGCAGCACTGGCCACAGAGGCCGGGGCTGACACACGCCTCTGGACCTATTTCTACCTAAAGTCTAGGCCTTGGAGTGTCTTTGCCCAGTCTCCTTAGTGAAAATCCCTAGGAACTCTTCTTCCTTTAGAAATTTTCAAAGTTGAGAGCCAGTTCCTGCTTCCTTAAACAAAACATCCACCCTGTCCCAGAGGAAAGCCCTACATTGCTTTTCATCACATGGATGGCTTCCCGATAGTTGCCTGCTCCCTGCCCTGCACACCACACCCCAGGCTTACATCAATGGAACAGCCCATGAGGGAGCCTCTCTCGATGGCTTTCTTCATGATCTTGTACATGTCTCTGGGAGCATCCTTGATCTCAAAAAACTCTGTCACCCCTCCTGTGAAGTCCTCCATGGCCTCTGTAGTGTTCCCACCTTTCAGGGCCTCATACGAACCATGGAGCCTTGGAGAGAGAATGAAGACCAATCTGAGGTCACAGGGTTCCAGGAAACATGACCCAGGCCCTGGGCCACCAGAATTTTACTCTCGGGTCCTGTGATGTTCTCTTATCTAATTCTCCAACAACTCTGTAAGCTAATGGAGTAGCTACCATGATTCTCTTTCTTCACTTTCGAGCAACTAAGTCTTATAGGCTAAGTGGCTTACCCGAGGCCACAGAGAACCAGAAACACTGGGATGGGAACCCAGCCATTCTCACTTCCTGACTCTTCTCTTTCCACCATACCCTGAACCCCAAGGAAGGGCTCCATAGAGCCCTTAGAAATAGCTGGGGTGGAGCTTCCAAGTTGAGAGATAACATGGCTTTATTAATATCCCGCGTGATCATGAGGTTGAGCCAAGCAAGACCCTGGGAATGTGAGCTTCAAAGATCTAATGCTCAAATATAAGACTTGCAACATCACCACGAAGGCAGAATTAAAGTGCTCACTATGGGAGGCTAAAGCTAAAGATTTCCTACACATGTCTTCATCCTCCCCTTAAATACAGTTTTTTAGTTATAGCCGTTGCTGCCTGGACCCGACCCCCTCAGACTTAGGGACCCAGTTGAACTGTTACGCATGCGCACATGTGCACGCACGCTGCCTCTTGTGACAAGATTTCAGCTGGATTTTGCAGCCCACCACCTTTAGCCCTGCCTCACATCCTCAAGTGTTGCCTTACTTAGCATAAGCCTTCTCCAGCAGAGCACTCCAGAATTCATTGCGGTGGTTGGACTTGGTGAAAACCAGTTGATTGTTGTAAGTCGGCAGGCAGTCATCAATGACCACATCCACCCAGTCTCCGTAGCGCCAGAACTGCACAGAGGCACCAAGGACAGAGTCACATCGTCAGGTTACCACGTGCCTCTCCTCCACATTCCTCAGACTCTCTTTGATCCCAAAGCGGTCCCATTGCCTCAGCTCTGCACTTGGTCCTTGTTCATACTCTTTTGGGTTTGGAGCGTGTGTATCTTTCTCTAACTGGACCGTGAGTTCCTTGGGGGCAGGAACGTGGGCTACATCTTGCTTTCTCTCTTGCACACAGTCCGGCCAGCCTCAGGGATGGTAGGTCCCCCATGAATATCTGAGGGCTTGAGATTGTCATTCTCCTGCTCAGTAAGTCTGGAGTGGGGCCTATGCATCATATTTTAGGTATTTTAGCTGATTCTAATATGCAGCAGCGTTGAGAACTGCTGGCCTAGGTGAAGGTGACGTATTGATTTATAGATCTCTTTATGACAAACAAGGTAGAAATGGCTGCTGAAGAAGACTGATAGGGAAAAGGAGAGTGTCCCAGAATATACTCTGGCTATAACAGGAACATTGTTGAATAATTTCAATTCTGAATGTTCTTTTTTGAACAAACCAATTTTAACTGAAGACTGCCAAATGTGGTTTAATTTCCCCTCTAATGACATTGTTTTCCCTTATTGAAAAGAGGGGTAAAAAATCTATGTGGTCTTTATATTTGTGGCCCTATTTAGGTAGAAGACCCTTTAAATATCAGAGGGAAACTAGCAGCTTGATGGCACGGGGAAGAAACGAAAATGAGGGCCTGGCTGCCTTACCCGTGTTCAGAGGGCAGCAGGACCTGAACCTGAACCTGAAAAGAAGACCTTCTCTCAAGCCTTCAGTCCTGAGGTACAAAATCAGCAGGCACATCAACTGATGATTTGGGTCAGTCCCAGGACATGTGGGGGGGGGGGCTTTCAGAGCTGGAAACAGATGGATGCCTCAGAATCCCAGCATCTGCTAGATCCCCACGTGTGGAGCTCACTTCAGTTTTGGGCCAGCACCAGGATCTGGCTCTCTGATTTTGCATCTAGATTTTGGGTCTAGAAAATTTCCAATGGTTTAGTTGATTCTGGAACCAAAAGACTCCTTTCTGGGCTGAGCCAGAAGCCTGGTCCCCAGATTGACCAGATTGTCCTTCCAAGGCCTGGAAAAGGTGAGTGATAGACTTGGTATAGACCTGCCTTTAAAGCAAAACAGGGAAAGGAGCCATAGTCATTCAGGGGGTTTCCTTTGCAAACTAAAGGGCCCTATGAACCGCCAATGCTAATATCTTAGGAACCTACTTGAGAAAGGCTGCAGGTAACACAGCAGAAATAGATGGAAAGGCAAAAATAGATCCACAGGCCAGCAAACAGGATGTCTTCCTGCCTTTCTGGAGCATGGCGGAAGATGGGGTTTTGGGAGGGGGGCTGCTAAGGGGGCAGAGATAAACAATTGCGTCCTCACAGGCCTGAGGCCTTAGGGGGGTCACTGCCCACAGCCAAGACTGGGAGGGTGGGTGGAATCTTTCCTGAAGCCGCTGGAAAGTCAAGGCCAGAAGACCAGCGGTGGGTGGACAGCAGCTGGCCCTCTTCCTTTACTGTTTTTTCTTTTTTAAACACAATTGTGAAAACATTTAATAAAAGTTTAATCATATGAATGATCTATAAGAATTCTCAAAAATCAATTTTGATATTATAGAAAACAAATAATAACATATGTAAGTGGTACATTCCAAACACATTGTGGTGATGGGAAAACCTCCACACGCTTGTGGTGTTTGAGGTAAGTGTTCCTGAAAAGGTGGGTTTCCGAAAAGCAGCTGGCCCTCTTAACCACACTCCAATGACCTCACCTGGAAGTGGAAGATGCCTGCATAGTTTTCAGTGAAACTCTGATCATGGGGTATGACTCGGAAAAGCAGGCGCTCGTTCAGGGTCAGGCAAGCAATGGCTGCGAGAAACCAGCAGTCCCCTGCAGGGAAAGTACATGGCATAGGTCACCTCCGGGGAAGAAAAAGGCCCAATCCCAGCTGATTCTTCTGCTTCTCTGAAGAACAAGTTCACTTAGTGTTCACTGTCCTACTTCCAGATCTGACCTCAGAGAGGTCGACCCAGAGGAGTTTGATGGCAGTCCCTCGACAATTCGATCAGGGTGACTTACTCTCTTCTGACTGGTTTTCCAGAAGGGTATATAGGCAATGGCTCCTTCCGTAATATAAGCTCACTTCCTTTTTGGACCTCAATGAACACAGAGCAGTAGGTCAAATGTGTCATTCTTCCTAACACCTGGATGAAATCTGTACTTCCTGGACTTTTGCAATGTGAGTGCATACCTCAGTGGAGACTGAGCATCTGAGAGCCATCGGCCAAGCCCTCTTGTACTGGAAGGAAAGCCAGTAAAGCAGCTTCTCTGCAGCCACTTTTTGAGGGCCCTGAGACATTGCTGGCCATGGAATGAGATGGGGATATTTTCTTATTCTCTGAACTTCCTTTCTGGCAGAATGCTATATTTAGTGATTTTGCTCTGTGTGTGTGTGTGTGTGTGTGTGTGTGTGTGTGTATGAGAGAGAGAAAGAGAAAGAGAAATAGAATGCCCAAGGGGCATGCCTGGCACACTGACAGTCATAGAATTTCCTTCTAAGCAGATGGGTTGAGTTGTGCAAGGCCTTTGATTTCCTGTGTGGATGTGACGGCATCTTTGAGACTGTAGAGGGGAAACTGAGAGCTCCCAGCAGCCGTCCTCCCCACCCCCACCCCTGAAGAAGCAAGCCTCTCCTTTGAAACAGTGTTAGGAAGTCCAGGTTATTAGCTCTCCCAGGGCTCTGCAGACATCTTTCTCCCGGGTGCAGGAACCCCGATATTGAAAACCTCCTCAGCCTCTCTTTCTGGGGCCAAATTCCTTTCATTTGGTCTCAAGTGCACCTTTCCCTCAAATTTTAAATTAGGTCTGTTGATGTTCTTTCCACCTTTGCTTCATAGAGTTTCCTGCAGTCAGTCGCTTCTTGGCCTTTTGGCTAAGATCAAGTGTAGAGCTTTCCTGCAGTCCACGCCAAAGATAGTACTTCCTGAGAGAGGAAGGTCTGGTAGAAGAGCCAAGGTGACCACCCGGACAGAATGCTGGGTGCTCGTCAATATGGCAAATGTCATCCTTGTTGAAAGACTCCATTAATATGGAGCTACTCTGGCTGGGGCATTTTAAACAAGAGTTTGAGTTACAAGTGCACTTTTTGTGTGCATATGGATTCAATATATATTCAAGGGACATGCTTGGTATTCAGACAGTTTCAGGGCTCTCTTTTAAGGAAATGGGTGCAGTTAAAAGCAGGGCTTTTATCCTCCTGAGTGGGGTGTGCAAATGTCCTTCAGACTGTCAGGAGGATGCTGTGGACTGAGGCATATCCCCTGTGAACTCATGAGATCGTCGGGGGGGGGGGGGGGACAGAAATTAAATGAAACCATCACCAGCACATAGATAAATGGGCACAAAGTAGTGTTATAAAAACCTCCTCCCCAAAATTCTTTGAAAGCCAAACCAGATGTTAATCACCTTTTAATCACCCCTTGATTGTTTGGCTGGATATGACCCGAGGGTACTTTCCTACCTAGATCTCCTTGACAGATGTCAGTTCTGTTGGCTCCACCAATGATAAATCGAGGATTCTCACAAATTTCCTGTTGAAAAAAAAAAAAAAAGAAATAATAACAGTGGTAGTAGCAATTGTTTGTAGTGGCCCATTATGTAGTACTAACATCCTATATCGGGGGCATTATATACGCCACTCATTTAAGCCTCTTCAAACAGCCTGTGAGTTGGATAGTATCATTCTTATTTTTCAGATAAGGAAACCAGGGCTCAGAGAGGTTAAGAAACTTGCCCAAGGACACACAGCTAGTAAGTGGTGGAAGCCAGAAGCATGCCTCCTTTTCCCATTGTTCTACATTGGTCCCACACACTTACATACTGCGTGAGTAAAGATGTACCTTAGGAGTTAGGACAGTATCATTACTGTCACAGCTTTGGCAAGGGACAATGGAAAGCGTGGATCTTTTTTTTTTTTTTTTCCTATGCCAGGAAAATAGGTGCAGGAGGGAAAATACTTGTTCCCAAGATGTGGTAACAGCGATATTTAGTCACCATATATGCCAGGGTCCTAAGGACATGAGAGCTGGGGAGAGCAGAAAGTAAATTTAGTGTGGGCCTTGTAGGTGTCCTGGTCAGCTGACAGTTCATTGCGTTACTCAAGCTAACCCCATAAGGCATCACGGGCCCCATTAGTTTTCAAATTCAGGTACTACAGATGATGTGCAGCCCAACAGAGGCCGACAGAGGGCACTCTTGTTTTTTCTTCCCATGTCTTGTGCTTTGTTTTTTAACTTCGAACATTTTGAAATAACTGTAGATTCTTTGCTTTTTGGTTTTAACACCATTCTTCAGAGGCTTAAGAAGTCTTGCTATCCCTGTGACAAAACCCCACTCCCCCCCGTCTCTTCCTGTGTGTGTGCATGCGTGTCTCTCCCCATTCTTGCCCCCATCATGACAACTCCATACACCAAAGTGAGTTGAAGCTCCCTGTACATGGGGAATCTCTCCCTCCTACTAGATGGAATGTCTTGCTTAGACCACACCACATGCACCTCCCGTCTGAAACTCTTAATGCAATGGAAAGATAAACCCCAAACCGTAATTGTTACAAAGGTTACCTATAAGAGAATAAGATGGTGGGAATAAGGATGGAAGTAAAACTCTGAATATAACTGAAAATAGTTCTGACTTAGGAACCAAGTAAATATTTACATAATTAAAAGCCAAAATTAAAGGAAAGACAATTGTAAAAAGCAGTCTGTAGGGGCGCCTGGGTGGCTCATTCGGTTAAGCTAAGCATCTAACTCTTGATTTCAGCCCAGGTCATGATCTCATAGTCATGAAATGGAGCCCCGTGTCAGGCTACATGCTGGACGTGGAACCTGCGTGGGATTCTCTCTCTCTCTGCCCCTCCCCTACTCACATCCATGTGTGTGTGCTCCCTCTCTTTCTCAAAAATAATACAAACATTATATCCAAAGAAAACAGTCTGTAAAAGCTGAAAGCAAATGGAAGCAAAGGAACCGAACTGCAAATCAAGTCGGTGGCATGACCTCACACATAAAAAGAATTCTTTCAAGTGACTTAAAATATAACATTTTGACTCTTTATCCCTTTTGGGATATATCCTAAGGTCAAAAACCCAAACCATAAAGAAATATGAACCATAAGAAATAATAATAATATTTCAAAACTTTGTCATATATGTTGTATGATAAATAAGAACTTATATTAATGTCCTTAGGAACCAAGATTTTTTTAGCATAAAAGAAAATATGTAAAGTTATAAAGTTGAACCACTTAAGTAACAGCCGTGCAATGTTAGAGTTGAACTGGGTATGTAAACGTGACTCAGGATTTGTTTTTTGTCTAAGAAAGTATTCCCCATCTCTCTGCACTAAAAACAAACAGTCCCCTCTCCCCAAAACAACTCTCCCAAACTAGAAGCAATAGCAATATACCTTCTTAAAATGAAGCGAAGTAAGGCATAGTGGACATGTTTTTTGGTTTCCCCATTATTGATTAACACATATTTTGTATGTTATATGTATTATACATTGTATTCTTACAATAAGGTAAGCTAGAAAGAAGAAAATATTGTTCTGTTTTTAGAGAGAGAGTGTGTGCCGCGGGGAGAGGAGCAGAGGGAGAAAGAGAGAATCTTTAAGCAGGCTCCACACTCACTGAGTGTGGAGCCTGACAGAGGGCTTGATTCCACAACCCTGGGATCATGACCTGAGCTAAAATCAAAACTCAGACACTCAACCAACTGAACCATCCAGGCACGCCAGAAAGAAGAAAATATTAAGAAAATCATAAGGAAGGGGCGCCTGGGTGGCTCAGTCCTGTAAGTGTCTGACTTTGGCTCAGGTCATGAGCTCATGGTCTGTGGGTTCAAGCCCTGCATCGGGCTCTGTGCTGACAGCTCAGAGCCTAGAGCCTGCTTCAGAGTCTGTGTCTCCCTCTCTGACCCTTCCCAGCTTGTGCGCTCTCTCTCTCTCTCTCAATAATAAATAAATAAACTTAAAAATTATATATATATAAAAAGAAAATCACAAAGGAGAAGAAATACATTTACAGTGCTGTACTAGATTTACCAAAATAAAATTAAAAAAAAAATCCGTGTGTAGGTGGACCTGTGCAGTTGAAACTGGTGTTGTTCAAGGGTCAACTGTACATTCTTCTGCTAGAGCTGCTAAAGCTGGTAGAATGTGAGCCTGAAGCTGTCTGGGGCATCTTTGCCCCGTTGCAAAGTTAGTCTGCTTGAGACTAAAGCCGACTCAGAGGAAACAGATGCAGATGGGGGGCAGAGGAGGGAGATGACGACAGATAAGCAGAAAATAGATACATCTATAGATAGATACCATTAGGGACTGAGTCTTGATGGCATGGTCTGAGCCTGGATTCAGGTGTGTCTAAATCCAACATCACTCTTGAACACTTGAATTATACGAGCTTTTTTTTGGTTTAAGCTAGTTTGAGTTGGGCCTCTGTTACTTGCCGGCTGAGACCTTTGACTACTATTATATTTTCTGCCCCTGTTAGACGGAATGTATTATATAGTGACTCAAATACTCAACGTTTAGCTACGTTTTTTAGCTGTTACAAGTGTAGCTTCTTCTCCTTGGGACTATAAATTCATCCTCCCACTGCCCACCAATTCCAGGGCTGACTACTTGGAAAGGCAGCAGTGACTACCCTGGTCTCTCTTACATCTATTAGGAGGCCTAGGTATTTGGGCAGAGTTACATTTTTTGCAATATAGATTCCCCAATACACCACATCTACCTTCAACACCACCTCAGCTAAATTCACCAAACATTAATTGAACCTCCAAGTATGTACAGAACTGGGGGAATTGAGGGTACAATAAAAATAAGAAATCATCCCTGCCTGCCTTCCACAAAAAGCACAGCCTAGAGACACTTAATTACTTGTCTTCATAAGAGATATCTCTTTGGTGAGGATCAGTTACCAAGCTTATTGAAGGCTGATTCATAAAAAAAGCTCTGATTTGCCTAGATACCCCCTCTCTACCACCTGCTTCTTCTTTCCTTACTTATAAACACTGTGTCAATAGCCCTTAGAGGGTCTGAGACCTGTTTATGTTGGTTGATATGTACAAAGGGTAGATGGTACCAGCTCTGTCACTTTAGCTTGGGGACCTAAGATTACTAGCTATTCCTTTGGCTATAATTTAGCTTGGGGACTGGATCTGTCAATGATGGAGTCCCAGCAATGAGCAACACATGACCATTTCCTCAGTTTTTGGGTACCGTGGTTCACACAGCAATTTGAAACTTTTATTGTATACCTCCATCAGTAAAATATTTCGAATGTGCAACCCTATGTAAGTAATCTTATTGGTTGTAGATTACCTATGTGTATATCGATTGTCCTCACCTATACTGTGTATTACAAAATACACCAAAACATACACTTAAAAGGTCGTGCTAAAATACATCCATATGGAGGATTTCTGGTTCAGTTCCAACATGTAAAGATCCTGGAAGTCCTCACTCTTGTCCTTACCACAAGAAAAAGCTGAGCAAACTGAAAATCACTGACTTTGCTGGGACCCATCAGAGAACTGAAGTCGCAGGACAGCTCACCACTACCCTCAAATATGGGCACAAGTGAAATGAGAAAGTTACAGCCAAGATCTGCTTGCCCGGAGCGGAAACTGCTGGAGCCATAAAGTGGTGGGAACAAGCAACTGGTAATTTTGATGAATTTCCAGAAGCTGAGTGTGGACTAGCATGAGTGTGAGAAATTTCGGGAGGCCACAGTCTTGGGACAATCTTCCCCCCTTCTTATATACTTTCATGGTTTTTACCTCTGAAAATCCCACCAAGTTCTCGTGGTGAAAATCTACAAGGCTTTTCCGGAGTTTTACCTAAGTTGGGGGAAGGGCATTGCTCCCCATACAGCCCCCTCTGGGAAGCTCCCCTTCCTTTCTCACCTAAGAAGGGAAAAATGCTATAGCAATGGGGAAATGTGTATGAAGGCCAGAGCCCAGAGACCTAGGCCCATTAAAAGATGGAGATTTAGTCATTACATTAATGAACATTTCCCTTCCCCACCTTAACAGTGCATCAACAGGGCTTCAGTATAATAACAGCGACTTACAGCTAAAGATCTTCAAGGTGCAAACACTGAGGGGGAGTGCTTAGGAAACTTGAAGGCAAGAGGAGGGCAATATGGCGGTAAAACAAAAATACTAGAGGAATTTGAAGTCTTTGACACCTGCAGCTATAGGAAGCATTAATCACAGCACAACTCCTAGTCAGCTTAACATAAATCTTTTCACCAAAACTTATTTATCTCAGTTCTTATTGCCCAAAACAACATGTCTGGCTTTCAGCAAAAAATTATAAAGGGTGCCAAAAGGCAAGCAAAAATAGTCTGAACAGAGAAAGCAAGCATCAGAACTAGATTCTGATATGACACAGATATTGAAATTACCAGGCAGGAATCATTGGTAATAACTATGATGAGTACGTAAAGAAGTATGACAGAAAAAGTAGATAATGAGCAAGAAAAGATGGGTCATATAAGCAAGGAGATGGAAAGTCTGAGAAAGAATAAAAAAGAAATGATGTAAATGAAAAAACACAATAATATGTATCGGATGGGCTCATCCACAAGCTGGACATAGACAAGGGAAAAATCAGTAAGGTCGGAGGTAAGACAATAGGAACTTCCCAAAGTGAAATGCAAAGAGAGCAAACAATGAAAAAAAACCCCGAAACCGAAAAACCCCACAAAAACCCAGAGCAAAACATCCAAAAACCATGGGAAAACTTATACATGTGTTATACCTATGGATAATTGGAATATCAGAGGAAAAGAGAGAACAGAGCAGAAGAAACATTTGAAGTAATAATGGCCAAGAACTTTCTCAAATTAATGACAGATACCAAATCACAGATCCAGGAAGCTCAAAGAACATGAAATGGCATAAATACTAGCAAAATACAACAACACAAAACTACTACTCTTAAGCATGTCATAGTCAAACTGCAGATAACCAAAGACAAAAAAAAAATAAAAAATCTTGAAAGAAGTCAACAGGGGACAAATCCATTTCCTATAGAGAAATGAAGATAATTATAGCAGACTTCAGAAGCCATGCAAGCAAGAAAGACTGGATAGAAATATTTAAATTGATTAAAGAAAATCCCATCAAGCTAGAATTCTATATGCAAGAAATTATCTTTCAAAACCGAGGGAGAAATAAAGACTTCCTCAGAAAAATAAAACCAGAGAGAATTTATTGCCAATAGACTTGCCCTGCAAGAAGTGTTAAAAGAAGTGCTTCAGGGAGAAGGAAACTGATATAGGTCAGAAACCTTGACCTACGTAAAGAAAGGAAGAGCATCAGAGAAGGAATAAATGAAGGTAGAATAAAACTTTTATTTTTCTTATTCTTAATTGAAAGATAACTTTGTTTAAAGTACTAATAATTACAATGTGTTGAGTAATTATAGCATGTGGATAGATGAAATGAATGAAGGAAGGAAGGGGGGAATTGGACATTTTCTATTATAAGGTGTTAGACTACATATATAATAGCATAGTGTTATTTGAAGGTAGAATTAGATTAGTTGGAAGTGTATATTGGAAACTGTAGCATAACCATTAACATTAAAAAATACAATTGATACACTTAAGAGAGAACATAAAATTGTCTCATACAGAATATTAAATTACTGGAAAAGGCAGAAAAGGGGAGGGGGAGAAACAAAGAACAGTTTTCACAGATAGAAAACAGTTACAAACATGGTGGATAGGAATCCAGCTATTTCATAATCACTTAAATGAGAATGGTCTAAATACACCAATTAAAAGATAGAGATTGTGAGCATGGATAAAAAAAGAGACCCAACTATATGTTGTCTACAAGAAACTAGAGAAGGATGCACCATGCTAATGTTAATCAAAAGCAAGGTGGAGTCATTGTGTTAATTTCAGACAAAGCAGACTTCGTAACAAAGAATATTAGACATAAAGAGTTGTATCACATAGCGATAAAGGAAGGAGTCCGTTCTCTGAGAAAATACATAGTCCTAAATGTGGACGCACCACATTGCATTGTAAGAAGTCTGGCTGGTCAGCACAGACCTTTCTGTTTAAACAGAAGCAGCATGTCCCTGATGAGCCAGCCTTAGGCGAAAGGTTCAGAAGGTATCTCCAGCTTCCCACAGCCTCCTGTTTCTTAACTGTTCACCACTTTTCATGGAACTCTCCTTGAAACTGTGAGCCTCAGTGCTCTCAGCCACTCCACTTTCCCATCCCCAGAACACCTGCTCTCAAGAAGCCTTGATAATCAATTATGCCTTACTGTTTAACTCTGAATAAAGCCAGCGCATTAGCTCTCTTAAAAATATTTACAGGCTCAGGACCTCTAAAGTGTTATAACAGTCTCTAGTTCAGGAATAGAAAATAACACCTACCATTTCAAGAGGAACCAGAAAGGTGTTCTGGGGGCACATGGGAAGAGAACCTTGATAAGCCACTTGCTCAGATTGTGGATCCATGGCCTCTGGCCCTGGACCACTTGACCTCCTGTCCCCAAGGCTGTCTCCTGAAGCCCTGTCCCTCCCATCCCTACCTTTGGCCTTTTCCACGTGATGGCCTTCATCTTGGTTTTCTGGCTCAGCTCATGGGAGCCCAGGGCCTGAACACCTGCTGGGAACACACGGTCTTCAAAGAGGCACTGCTGAGCAAGGCACCGTCGTCTGAGAACAACAAAATCCTGCCCCTCATACTTGAGGGGCTGTGAGACGGTGCCCTCTCCATTTCTCCTGTCCCTCTCCCGGATCACGCGGTCACAGAAAAATCCTGGCAGCAGGTAGGGCATGGTGACCGCTCAGGGAGTGGAACTGGACCTTCACTGCGGCCTCTCTCCCACTGCGCCCTCAGTCCAGGCCTAATCCTCCCATGAATGGGCCGGAGCCTATATAGCTCCTCCACCCTCAGCAGCGCGATGCAAATGAACACAGTCCAGAGAAAGGCCGTGGTCAGAGTCAGCAGCTTTGGCTGGAGGCCCCTGAGCCCACGGTCAAGGGGCAACACCATGCCAGTCCGGGAGCCAGCAAGGGGAGCGAGAGAGCCAGGACAGCCCAGGACAGGCCTCGATGGCTTGTAGACCTTTAGGGTACTTCCATCAGCCTTGCTGGGATTCCTTCTTTAAAGGGAAAAAATATAGTTACCGAGAGGCTTACCCTGCCTCAGCAAAAGGCATTCATGCCTTTGACACCGGCGGCCAATGGGATATAGCATGGGGCCTTCAAAACATGCTGTATACACTAATCCTATACAGGCTGCTGAATGCATAGAAGGAATCTGCTCCAAGCCATTGTCTGAGGTTAATGAAGCCTTCATTCTCCTGATGTCCCTGCCCCATCCCCCCAAAGACCTTGACTGGCCATTTAGGGCCATTTAGGAAGGGTAGGTAACTTGGCCCTGGTAGAGCAGGCCCCATGGTAACAAACAGACATCCACGGTTACAACTTCAGAATCTTTGAGGCAGAGAATGTGGGTGGGGAAGGAAGGAGAAATGTGTTTGTCAGAATTATATTCACAAGGAAGCCCCGCTTTTTCAAAGCCTCCCCATGCTTCAGTGGGCAACTCAATGTGAGAGCTGGGAGCTGATGGCAGGTGGACACTCGGGCCTGGCAGGCTGCCCACTAGCAGGGCGCTGTCCCCACCCAGTCACTGGCTCCTGCCAGCCTGCATCTACTGTGGGCTTTTCCAAGTGTGGGCTTTGGACTACCTGCATCAGAATTGCCTGGGATGCCGGTTTAAAATGCAGATTCCCAGGATTCACCTTAGACTTAAGGATGTAAATATTCTTGGTAGGGGTCTGGGACTCTTCACTCTAAAGAAGCACCCAGGAGATTCTTACGTTTCCCAGGGTTTGAAACCATGACATTAGCATTACAGGGCGCTCAAAATAATTTCTGAGGTCAGGTCTTTTGTGAAATAATTATATTTTATTCTGTTTATACATGAACAAAGTTTAATAAAATCAGTACAAAAGATACATAGAGGAATAGGAGTCTCTTGCCCTGCAAATCCCTCTCCTCAGAGACAGCCACTTTCAATTCTTGTAGCAATTTCTTTTGGTATTTACCTCTATATTTCTAAAAAACATCGTATATTATTACTTTTTAATTTATTGTTTTTAGAAGGTATCAGCAGAGTTCCTATTTTGGCCAATGAGATTTAACCTTCTCACATGAAGCTCTGCCCACCACCTTCCCAAAATAGTAATGTCATAAATTTTGGTAAGATTAAAATTCAGTATTTACTTGAGTATGATGAGGTAACTATTGTTCGCTTCTTAGCTAAGTGCTATGTTGTTTTACATTTCCTTTCTGTATGAATTTTTTTCCTCTTATTCTTTATAATTTTCTGATTTTCTATGTATTGATCAATGCTTTTCCTCAGCAGTAGTTTTCCAAATACTTAAACTCGTCAGATAACCTAGTGGTTCCATTGCTCTCCCACCAGGGTCTTCCTCTGCAGCCTCATTCTCCCATACAGACCAGACTGGCTGCCCTCCAGGTCTGGAGCAGTGGCCTGGGATGGACTGGGCCCTTCTGGTGCCATTCACTTCCCGGATCTTAACGCTTCTTTGGTTTACTCCTTGATTGGATTGGCCGACAACTTGCAGCTTCCTAGGTAAGGGTGCACAGGAGGTAAGTGGCCTCAGTCCTTGCCCATCTAACTACGTTTTCTACTTGTCTCACGATTGAAAATTTGGCTAGGTATTTTAGATTGAAGAGCATTTTCCTTTCAGAATTTTTAATGCATGGTTTCATTGCTTCTAGCATCTGGAGTTGTGAGAAGTCTGGTACAATTCTGATGAATATTCCTTTGTATGTGACCTGTCTTTTCCCTCTAAAAGATTTTAGGGTTTTCTACCCTTCCCTCCTACTCCTCCCACTCCCAATTCCAAAAGCCAAATTTATGTGCCTTGGTATGAGGTGGGTTTTTTTTTTTTGTTTTTTGTTTTTGTTTTTGTTTTTAATTCTTCGTGCTGAGAACTCAGTGACTCCTTTCCATATAGAGACTTTTGTCCTCAGTTTCGGAATATTCTTACATTATTTCTTTGACATTTCTCTCCCTTTCAATTATTTCCTTCCTTCCTTCCCTCCTTACTCCCTTCCTTTCCCCCTACCTTCTTCCTTCCTTTTCGTGAAACTTCTAAAAATCCGATGTTAAACCTCCTCTAATTTTATTGTATTTTCCTATTTTTGTGTTCTACATCCTAGATTTCCTTGATTTTATATTTTAGCCCTGCTATTAAAATATGTAAATTTCCACTCTCATAGTTTTCTACTTTATATTATGAAAAACTTCAAACTTACAGAAAAGTTTAAAGAATGGACACCCATATAGCTTACATCTAGATTCAACAATTGTTAACATTTTGCCATCTTTGTTTTACTGATCTATATACGTATATATGGATCCTATTTTTTTTTGCTGAACCATTTGAAAAAATGTTGACAGTGTCATGACACTCCACACCTAAATACTTAAAGGTATACTTAGGCTACAGCAGGCATCTCCTAAGTACAAGAGCACTTTCCTACTGACTTGAATGCCATTATCGCTAAGAAAATTAACTATTATTCTCTAATATTATCTAAAATCTAAAACCATATGCTAATTTCTTTTTTTTTAATTTTTAATGTTTATTTATTTTTGAGAGAGAGAGAGAGAGAAAGAGGCAGAGAGAGAGGGAGACACAGAATCTGAAGTAGGCTCCAGGCTCTGAGCTGCCAGCACAGAGCCTGATGCAGGGCTCAACCCCATGAACTGAAAGATCATGACCTGAGCCAAAGTCAGACACTGAACCAACTGAGCCACCCAGGTGCCCCTCCACATGCTAATTTCTTCAGTTCCCCAAATGTCCTTTATAGCTGCTTTAAAAAAAAAAAAAAAAAAGCCAGAATCCAATTAAGGTTGAAGTGAGCATTAGTGAACTGGAAGGGAGGTCAGAAGAAATCTCCTAGAATATCACACAGAGAAGCAAAGAGATGGGAAATTTTTAAAAAAGAAAGAAAAAAAGGTTAAGCTATATGGGGGCTAGAGCAAGGTAAGTTCAGCATATATCTAATTGGAGTTCCAGAAGAAGATAATAGAAAATATGGAAAGAATTAATATTCTAAGAAAGTTTTTACAGTTAATCAGTGACTCCAATCCTCAGATTCAGGAATCCCAAGGAATACTAAGCAGGAAAGATGCAGAAATACATGTTGAAACAAACACAACATAGCAGTATGGCAGAGTACCAGAGACAGCGTGATCTTAAACACAAAGAGAAAAGGCAGATGGCCTATTAAGGGATACCAATTAGAATGATTGCGGATTTCAGCAAGAATGTAAGCCAGAAGATAGTAAGGAGAATCAGCCTGGGACTGATTACCCAGGAAAACGATTTCATGAATGAGAGTTAATTCTATAGAAATAAAAGTTGAGAATGCTTGCTACAAATAGATTCTCACCAAAGAAATTGTTAAACAAGATACTTTAGGAAAAAGCAGAATTATTCCAGAAGGAAAAGTCTAAGACTCAAGAAAGAACAGTAAACAAAGAAATTGGTAAACGTGTGTAAAATATTGACTGTTTTAGAAAAGTATATTTTCTACTTTTTAAGGTTGAAAAATCAATATAGAGCTAAAATTCTGAGCAACAATGACAGATTAGTTGGGAGAAGAATATTTAGAGTCAAAGTGCCTTATGGTATTCATATTGTTTTTGAGGAAACTAAAGCTATTGATCAACTTCAGGCTTTGTCAGGATGAAACATATGTTAAGTATTTAGGGTAACCACAGAAAAAAAAAACAGAAATAGTCAATAACATCTGAACTAATAGAAAAAAAGAGAAAACACTTTTAATACGTTTTTAAAAGGGTGTAAAGAGGAAAAAAGCAATATTTAAAAAGAAATACCAACGGAAAGGTTATGGTTAAGATGACAGTAATAAATCCAATAGAGATCGATGTTCATAATCAATGTAAATGGACTAAAACCTTCAGTTAAAAGACAAAGGTTTTCAGATTGCATTAAAAAAACAACAACAACAGCCTTCTAAGCAGTTTATAAGAAACACACCCAAGACATCAGAACATAGAAATCTATAGCAAGTCTATTCAACAGTGAAGCAGCTAAGATTAAGTTCCCTCTAAAATTAAGACCCAGGGACACCTGGGTGGCTCAATCAGTTATGTCCAACTCTTGATTTCGGCTCACGTCATGATCTCACAATTTGTGAGTTTGAGCCCTGTGTCGTTAGGCTCTGCCCTAACAGCGTGGAGCCAGCTTGGGATTCTCTCACTCCCTCTCTCTGTACCTCTTCCCTGCTCATCCTCTCTCAAAAAAAATAATAAAATTAAAAAAAATTAAAAAATAAAATTGGGAGCCAGACAGATTCTGTTACCTCCTTTTTGCTGGAAGGTTTAGCCACTGCAATAAAACAGGAATTTTTGCTCAATACAGTTGTGTATAATGTACTGGGCAGCACTGTCATTATTTACAAATGACCTAACTATCTGTATGGAAATGGAATTTGTAGATAAATAACTTGGGGTTTTCAAATTGTTAGAATTACTAAGAGTTTAGGAAATATATATAATATGAAAGTCAAATGCATGTTTATGCCTGAGAAATTGAGAACAATTTTAAGAAAGATGCCCTTTATAAAAATAATAGCAAAAGCAAAAGATGCCTAGGAAGAAATCTAACAAAGGATGTTCAAACCTTTATGGAGAAAATTATAAAAGAACTTGATGGAAAGATACTAAAGGAGACCCATTTAAATGGAGAGACATCCCTTCTCCATGGATAGGATGACTCAGTATTGTCAAGATGTGCATTATTCCAGGTTGATTCAATGCAATCTCAAAAAAATCCCAACAGGATTTTCTGTGGAACTCAACATCCTGATTCTAAAATTTAAATGGAAAGGCAAGGAGCCAGATACAGTTAAAACAATACTGAAGAAGAAAAGTTAGAAGGACTGGCTCTACTGAATGTCAAGATTTATTGGCACAAGGTGTGGCGTTGGCACAAAGATAGACCAATAAACACAAGTGAAACATGGTAGAGAGTGCAGAGACAGAACCACACATTGGTAAACATTTGATCTGTTTAAAAAGTGATATTACATAACAACAGAGAAAGGATTTTTTAAAAAAATGAATTCTGCTGGGAGCTTTGACTAGCCATATGGAAAAACAACAAAATCTGATCCCTATCTTATATAAGAAAAATCTTCTCTGGATGGATTATAGACCTAAATATAAAGGCAGAAAAATTAAGTTTCTAAATGATAATAAAGGGGCGCCCTGGATGGCTCAGTTAGTTAAGCATCCAACTCCTGATTTTGTCTCAGGTCATGATCTCATGATTCGTGAGGTTGAACCCCACCCCTGTGCTAACAGCAGCAGAGCTTGTTTGAGATTCTCTTTCTCTCTGCTCCTCCCCCACTCTCACATTCACAAACACTCTCTTTCTTAAATAAATAAACATTTAAAAAATGATAATAAAGAAGAATGACTTTGGTTTAGGAAAAACTTCTTTAACAGAACATGAAAAGCACTAACCATAAAGGAAAAATAATAATTAAAAATTAATTTAGAACTTTTAATTCAGAATTTTAAAATAGGGGTGCCTGAGTGGCTAAGTGGGTTAAGCTTCTGATCTTGGTGCAGGTCATGACCTTGAGTTCCTGAGTTCGAGTCCCGTGTAGGGTTCTGTGCTGATAGCTCAGAGCCTGGATGGAGCCTGCTTCGGATTCTGTGTCTCCCTCTCCTTCTGCTCCTCCTCCCCTGCTCCCACTCTGTCTCTCTTTCTCAAAAATAAATAAACATTAAAAAATTAAAAAAAAAAGAATTTTTAAAATAAAAAAAACACCTTAAGAGAGTGAAAAGGCAAGTTACAAAATGGGAGAAGATATATATAGTGTATCTAACCAATAAACAATCAGTATCCAAAGAATGCCTACAGTTCAAGTTGAAAAAGACAACTCAGGGTTGATGGGGGGTGGGAGGGAGGGGAGGGTGGGTGATAGGTATTGAGGAGGACACCTTTTGGGATGAGCACTGGGTGTTGTATGGAAACCAATTTGTCAATAAATTTCATATATATATATATATATATATATATATATATATATATATAAAGAAAAAAAGAAAAAGACAACTCAATTGAAAAATTAGCAAAGGCAAGGTATTTCATGGACATCAAGATAACAAATGATCAAGAAATACATGAATGTGTAAAAAGATGCTCTGCCGCATTTATAATCAGGGAAATGCATCTTTTCATACATTTCTTGGCTATTTCTGCCCCTCTACCCCCATTTTCTGTATTTTACTGCTAAGCTATTTTAGCTTCTTCACTATGATGTCCAGAGCTTTGTCTTCATCATGGCTCTCAGGAGGAGCTGTTGTCTTGTGGAATATAAGAGGAGGCAGTCCTAATTATTTATTGAATTGTCACTTTCCCCAGAACTTATGCTCCCCCACCCCCACTCCAGCATGGTGCCATCGTGATTCTCTGCCGAGTAAAGAGAGGGCTGGCTCCCAGCTGGGTACCTCATTTTACCTTTGAATTACCATCATCATTATTTGTTGACTCATCATGCTAATGTATGTCATTTACAATATCTCATTTAATCCTTAAAACTCGGTGAAAGTAAGAATTTTCATATTCTTTTCACAGATGAGGAAACTGAGACCCAAAAATGGTCAGTAACCTGCTGGAGGTCACCTCGCTAAGAGGTGGAGCTGGGATTTGAATCAAGTTTGTCTGATTTGAAAGCATGTGCTTTCCCCATCACTGTGTTATGCTCCTGTCCTTTGCTGCCTCCACTCATAGTAATTGCTACCTTACCTTGAGCACCTACCAGGACTTTAAGGCTGCTAGTTCAGAATAGCCACGTGATGAGAACATCACTATGTCCTTTATAAGCAGAACATCTTTCATATGTTCATGTATTTCTTGATCTTTTGTTACTCTCTGTTCATGAAATACCTGTCTTTAGCTAATTTTTCTATTGAGTTTGTCTTTTTCAACTTGAATTGTGGGCATTCTTTGGCTATTTATTGCTTATTGGTTAGATGTGCTATAAATATCTTTTCCCACCTCATGAATTGCCTTTTCCCCCTCTTAAGGGTATTTCTTAATTTAAACTTCTAAACATTCTATTTATGTGACTTGCTAGTGGCAGAACCAGAGTCCAGACACAGGTTTATTTGGTTCTAAGTTTAGTTTTTGTTTTTTTTTTAATGTTTATATATTTTTGAGAGAGAGAGCGTGCATGCATGAGCAAGGGAGGGACAGAGAGACAGGACAGAGGATCTGAAGCAGGCTCCACACTGACAGCAGAGAGCCAGATGTGAGGCTCGAACTCATGAACCATGAGATCATGACCTGAGCTGAAGTCGGATGCTCAACCGACTGAGCCACCCAGGCACCCCTAAATTTAGTTTCCTTAACTACTCTGCACGATGCCCTCAGGTCTTCCTCTTTGTGTCTAGCCCAGTGATCCCACTTCTTCGAAACTGTCTGACAGAAGATGACACATCTAAATCAGATTACAAGAAGACCTCCTGAGCCGGGTTTATGGGAAAGATAAGTAATATCCCTCAGAGGAGAAGCTGCATAGCCAGTGACTGAGCCCTCAGCCCTGGAACAGAGGGCTCACTACATACAGCCTGGGTTTTCCTGTAGTTCTGTTTCTTCCCTCTCATTCCACATTGGAAGGGAGTAATTTTATTTTTTGCCAACCTAGGGTTTCTTCTTCTCAGAGTTGAGTAGTGCAGGCCAGGTGACCCCCCTGGCTGGGAACATACACATGGAGAGTGTTAGTTACACAAGCGATGGGGCACATGGAAGGGGCCATCAGAGCAAGAGACCTCTGGTGTCACCACACATTGTCAGAAAGCTTTCATCTTCTGAGCACTGAAGCAGTGGCCAAGCTCTGGGTCCTCAAGAGGCGGTGGTCAGCTCTCCTCCACATTTTATTTTTTATTTATTTATTTATTTTTTTAATTTTTTTTTCAACGTCTTTATTTATTTTTGGGACAGACAGAGACAGAGCATGAACGGGGGAGGGGCAGAGAGAGAGGGAGACACAGAATCGGAAACAGGCTCCAGGCTCCGAGCCATCAGCCCAGAGCCTGACGCGGGGCTTGAACTCACAGACCGTGAGATCGTGACCTGGCTGAAGTCGGACGCTTAACCGACTGCGCCACCCAGGCGCCCCCACATTTTACAACTTCCTTCAACTTCATTTCAGACTGAAAGGAGCCAGGCTACTTGAAAAACTAAATTGTTCTAAGTCTGGGGCAAGAAATGTACAAGATGAGCCTGGGACATTCTGTTGTGGCCAGAAAACAAGAAATCTGTTTAAGATTAATGGGGTCATGTCAAATGATATAGGAAATTTATAGGGGGTTCCCACTGGCCAAAGATGGGACAATTTGAGCATCAAGAAAGTCATGACTGTAATGGATTAAAACATGTTGCAATGTAGGGTGCCTGGGTGGCTCAGTCGGTTAAGCCTCTGACGTTGGCTCCAGTCAGGATCTCGTGGTTTATGAGTTTGAGCCCCATGTCAGGCTCTGTGCTGATAGCTCAGAGCCTGGAGCTGCTTCAGATTCTATATCCTTGCCTCTCTGCCCCTCCCCTTCTCGCAGTCTGTCTTTCAAAAATAAATAAACATTAAAAAATAAAAACATGATGCAATGTTTACTACTAATCATACCCTTAGTAGGATATTGTTCCAAGCTGTGATATTTAAGAATGCAGAGAACATAGGAATTACAGTCGATTCTCGTTATTTATGGTAGTTATGTTCTATGAGGTGCCTGTGAATGCTGAATTAGTGAATATTGAACCATTGCTCCTGGAGGAAATACAGAATTAGATTCCCGTGACCCTCTAGTCACATTTTAATCAACTGATCAATACACACTCTTAAGTGTGTTTCTGTTTAAAGACACCTTATTTAATATATTTTATTGAGTCATTAACATTGCCCTCACAACCAACTCAAGCATTAATGAAGCTTATCTAACACATATATTTTCTCCCTGAGGCACACCCCAGCCTTTTTGCATTAGGAACATGAGAAAGCACTTTACATTTTAAACAGAGAAATCACCAACAAGAAGTGCAAAAATGTGAAAAACGTGGCACTGTGTAGACTATGAAAAGGACGCCTGTCTACAGTGTGAGAGCTAAGCTGAGAAGGCCAACTGTCCCCTTGATTTCATCTGGGAATGTGCGTGGAGGGCGACTCAAAATTTTCACTGCCCTACACGTGTCTGCAGATGACCACAGAAGCACCTTGGAGACTGATTTGGGGTTACAAAGAAATGTTAGTGAGTAGGGGAATTCACAAATACAGAACCCAGGAGTAATGAGGATCGACTGTATACAGATCATAGCACTGACACCTCCAGTGCTGGAAAAACCATTATTACAGGGGAAGGTTAGGGGAGGTTTATAACTATTTGATCTGAAACAATTAAAAGAAGGATGAGATTATTGATGAACAGGGAGAATTACTACGTACAGGAAATCTGCTGACTGTTTCACTGTCTTCTGGATCAGACCAGAGATAAGGGGCAAAAGTTGTGGCCAGAAGAGTTCTGGCTAGAAATGAGGAAGCACTTTCACGCTGTGAAAGGTACTAACGATAGGCAGGTTATTGAAGGAGCTGGGAGCATCTGTTTTCCCTTCAAAATCTTAACATCAGGAAAGAAACTTTGAAATGGAATGGCTGAAAGAAAATGTTTCCAAAGATCCCAAACAATACGAAAATTTATAAGGAGTTTTTGATAGTTTTAATGCTATCTTCCCAGTATTCTGGGGGAATATAATAAACTTCTATTAGTTATAGAAGTTATTATATTATAATAAACTTCTATTAATAAAGTTCTGATGGTGATTATTTAGACTTGAAGTTTAGATGAAATGGTAAAGCAAGTGTCAGCTTCTCTCTTTTTGTTTGTTTTGAGAGAGTGAGTGGATAAGGGGAAAAGGGAGAGAATCTTAAGCAAGTTCTACCCTCAGTGTGGAGCCTGATGCAGGGCTTGATCCCATGACCCTGGGATCATGACCTGAGCCAAAACTAAGAGTTGGACACCCAGTCAACCAAGCCACCCAGGGGCCCCCTTGTTTGGGCTTTTCAAGTTTTTAGCCTCTACTACAAAGCTGTAATCATCAAGACAGCATGGTATTGGCACAAAAACAGACACATAGACCAATGGAATAGAATAGAGACTCCAGAATTGGACCCACAAATGTATGGCCAACTAATCTTTGACAAAGCAGGAAAGAATATCCAATGGAAAAAAGACAGTCTCTTTAACAAATGGTGCTGGGAGAACTGGACAGCAACATGCAGAAGGATGAAACTAGACCACTTTCTTACACCATTCACAAAAATAAACTCAAAATGGTTAAAGGACCTGAATGTGAGACAGGAAACCATCAAAACCCTAGAGGAGAAAGCAGGAAAAGACCTCTCTGACCTCAGCCGCAGCAATTTCTTACTTGACACATCTCCAAAGGCAAGGGAATTAAAAGCAAAGATGAACTATTGGGACCTTATGAAGATAAAAAGCTTCTGCACAGCAAAGGAAACAATCAACAAAACTAAAAGGCAACCAACGGAATGGGAAAAGATATTTGCAAATGACCTATCGGACAAAGGGCTAGTATCCAAAATCAATAAAGAACTCACCAAACTCCACACCTGAAAAACAAATAATCCAGTGAAGAAATGGACAGAAAACATGAATAAACACTTCTCTAAAGAAGACAACCAGATGGCCAACAGGCACATGAAGAGATGCTCAACGTCACTCCTCATCAGGGAAATACAAATCAAAACCACACTGAGATATCACCTCACGCCAGTCAGAGTGGCTAAAATGAACAAATCAGGAGACTATAGATGCTGGAGAGGATGTGGAGAAACGGGAACCCCCTTGCAATGTTGGTGGGAATGCAAACTGGTGCAGCCACTCTGGAAAACAGTGTGGAGGTTCCTCAAAAAATTAAAAATAGATCTACCCTATGACCCAGCAGTAGCACTGCTTGGAATTTACCCAAGGGATACAGGAGTGCTGATGCATAGGGGCACTTGTACCCCAATGTTTATAACAGCACTCTCAACAATAGCCAAATTATGGAGATAGCCTAAATGTCCATCAACTGACGAATGGATAAAGAAATTGTGGTTTATATACACAATGGAATACTACTTGGCAATGAGAAAGAATGAAATAGGGCCTTTGTAGCAACGTGGATGGAACTGGAGAGTATTATGCTAAGTGAAATAATTCATACAGAGAAAGACAGATACCATATGTTTTTACTCTTGTGTGGATCCTGAGAAGCTTAACAGAAGACCATGGGGGAGGGAAGGGGAAAAAAAAGTTACAGAGAGGGAAGGAGGCAAACCATAAGAGACTCTTAAAAACTGAGAATAAACTGAGGGTTGATGGGGGTTGGAGGGAGGGGAGGGTGGGTGATGGCTATTGAGGAGGGCACCTGTTGGGATGAGCACTGGGTGTTGTATGGAAACCAATTTGACATTAAATTTCATATTAAAAAAATAATTCCAGTTAACATACAGTGTTAACTGTATTAAGTGTTATTATCAGGTATATAATATAGTTATTATTTATTATTGTTATATATTATATATTATTTATATTTTTATATTTATAACAATAATTTTCATAATTATAATATATTTTAATTTATAATAATTATATTTACAATAAATATTTTTATATTTATAATAATATATTATTTATACATCATACATAAATTATATGTTATATTTATATAATATATTACTACATATTATATAAACATATAATATATAAACATATAATATATAATATAATATAGTGATTCAACAGTTCCCTAGACCACCTGGTGCTTATCACAAGTTAACTCCTTAATCCCCATCACCTATTTCACCCATCCCCCCACCCACCTGGTAACCATCAGTTTGTTCTCTGTAAGTACCAATCTGTTTCTTAATTTGTCTCTCTCTTTTTCCCCCTTTACCCATTTGTTTTGTTTCTTAAATTCCACATGTGAGTGAAATCATGTGATATTTGTCTTTCTCTGACTGACTTTTTTTGCTTAGCATTATACTCCCCAGCTCCATCCATGTTGTTGCAAATGGCAAGGTTTCATTCTTTTTTATGGCTGAATAATATTCCATTGTACATATATACCACTTCTTCTTTATCCATTTGTCTATCGATGGGCACTTGGGTTGCTTCCATAACGTGGCTATTGTAAATAATGCTGCAGTAAACAAAGGGGGGCATGTATCCCTTTGAATTAGTGTTTTCGTATTCTTTGGGTAAATACCCAGTAGTGTGATTGTTGGATCATAGGGTAGTTCTATTTTTAACTTTTTGAGGAAGCTCCATACTGTTTTCCACAGTGGCTTCACCATGTGTCAGCTTCTTGTAAGCAGACCACTTCCCAAGTGTTAGTTGGGGTCTCACAGTTCCTTGGAGATCTTGAACCCCCACCTCATAGGCTCTGAGAGGGCAGAGCCTTTTCCCCACCACCACAGTTCAGTGGGTTCCTGGCAGTTTGATTCTAGATGCCTCTCTCTTTCCCCACTCCTGTGCTTTCCACACTCTAACTTCTGGGTGTGTTGGCTCATTCTGCCTGTGTAACTCAAGACACTAACTTCCCCCTTTACCAAAAAGTTACTTTTTACTTGCCTCAGGCATGTCACAAGTTCATGAGTAAAGATGCCTTTGAGTGTCAGGTCAAGCGGAGGGATGACATTGGAGTGTGTGGCCTTCTGCCCTGTTGCTTCCCCCCACCCCACTTTGGTTTCTGTTCTAGCTCCCTTCCTCTTGTAAATAAACTAGCATTTTTCCCTCTTTTTTCCCCCATTAAACAACAATCATGTCCCTCCTAGAGATAAATTATCCTTTCTGTAATTATAAGAATCTTACTGATTTTTCCTTATGAGTTTTCCTCATGAAGAGAAAAGTTAAAGTCTGACATGTTAAGGATTCACATTTTGTTAAGCATGCTTGTAAATATCTTAAAAAAAAAATCAAAGATGTTTTTGTAGTGGTTAACAGGACTTAACCTGAAAAATGTAATGATTTATTTATTATTATTTTGGGCTTTTTCTTTGTATTGAAGTGTAATTAACATACAGTGTTATACTAGTTTCAGGTGTACAATATATTGATTCAACAATTCGATACGTTACTCAGTGTTCACTTTGTTAAGTGCAGTCACCATCTGTCACCAAACAACATTATTACAATCTTATTGACTATATCCTCTACATTGTACTTTTTATCTCCATGACTTATTTATTTTATAACTGGAAGTTTTTACCCCTTAATCGCCTTTATTTCACCCATCCCCTAACTCTCTTCCCCTAAGGTAGCCACCAGTTTGTTCTTTTTTTGTTTATGTGTCTCTTTGTTTCTTTCTTTGTTCATTTGTTTTGTCTTTTAGATTCCACATTTGAGGGAAATCATTCAGTATTTTCCTCTGTCTGACTTATTTCACTTAGCATTATACTCTCTAGGTCCATCCATGTTGTTGCAAATGGCAAGATCTCATTCCTTTTTATGGCCTGTTGTGTATATGTGTATATATATATATATACACACAATATGTATATATATGTATATATACACAATACGTATACATATATATACAGTATGTATATATGTATATATACACAATATGTATATATGTATATATGTATATATACACAATATGTATATATATGTATACACAATATGTATATATGTATATATACACAATATGTATATATATGTATACACAATATGTATATATATGTATATATACACAATATGTATATATATGTATATATACACAATATGTATATATATGTATATATACACAATATGTATATATATGTATATATACACAATATGTATATATATGTATATATACATATATACCACATCTTCCTTATCCATTTATCTATTGATAGACACTTGAGTTGCTTCCGTCTCTTGGCTATTGTAAATAATGCTGCAATAAACATAGGGGTGCGTATATCTTTTCAAATTAGTGTTTTTGTTTTCTTTGGAAAAATACCCAGTAGTGGAATTACTGGATTGTACGGTATTTCTGTTTTTAATTTTTTGAGGAACGTGTTTTCCATAGTGGCTGCACCAATTTGCATTCCCACCAAGAGTGCTCAAGGGTTCTCTTTTCTTCGCATCCTCACCAACATTTGTTATTTATTGTCTTCTAGGTTTTAGCCATTCTGACAAAGTGATATCTCATTGGTTTTGATTTGCATTTCCCTGATGAAATTGCGCAAGAGTAATCAGTTTCCCAGAGGCCCTGTTCTAGAAGCCCATTCTCTTCTGTCCAGGGGCTTGTCATCAAGAAAACCTGGCTCAACAATTGGGAAGTATTGTATGGTTTGTTTGCTTTCTGATTCTAGAAATAGGGGCAAGAGGAATCAGATAGCTTGGCCTCGAGACACAATGCACGAAGCTCCCCAATAGAAGAGGCAAGGCAGTGAGGGTAGCACTCATGGGCGAGTGAAAAGAGATTATAGGTGTGCCCAGACAGGTGGCCTGGGTGTCTCTTCTTTTAAGAGGGTAAAGCTGAAAGTGCAGCATCATCTTAGCTAGAATTGTAGCTGGCCTGAATAATTCTCCCCTTATCACCACCACCACCACCATGTAACTGTAACAAGTAAAACTTGATTATGAAGAAAAGCTCAGATTGGCTTTCAATGATTCTGTGCCTCAGATAGTAAAAGCAGGAATGGTCTCTCATAGGACATAGTCTCCATTTCAGACTGCTCAAACCTGACAAAGGTCACTACATCTATGGAATGCAGGGAAAACTGACGTTTCCAATAAGTGCTTTACACTTCAGAAAGTTCCGGGATCATTTCACTCTTTCAATTTCAGTCAACTTGTGTGATTGTCCTTTCTGGACTTTAATCACTTCAACTGTATGTGAGGGGGTGTTGGTGGTAGGAGCACAGTTGGAAAGAGGTCTTTCGGTGCCCCTAATGTCACACTGACAATGGCAGTATCAGTTTTAGGACTGAAGTCGTGCCTAGAGCATAATAGACCCTGGTAGCATTTTTATCAAAATGCAAGTATAGCTTTTAAGACTAAAAGCCACCAATAATTTCACTAAAAGCAATATTTGTCAGGTTTTTGGGTTTTTTTCTCTGTAGTAATATTAGAAAAGGCTTTTAGGAGCCCCCAGCCTTGGAATGCTGGGCTGTCCTTATCTCTTGGTGGTCAGTGCCCTCAGATGTGAGTTTTCATTCACCACCAGCAGCTGAGTACCCACTGTGGGCCTGGCCCTTCTCTGACTACTGGGGTCCAGCATTGAATAGGAATAGGTCCTGTTATCAGATAGGGAACAGACATGTGAAAGCCTGAAGAAAGTGACACCTGAGCACTGGAGAGAGGGTGAGGAGGAGCAAATCAGATAAAAACAAGGGCACTCCACTTTTCACTCATATGTGGAACTTGAGAAACTTAATAGAAGACGTGGGGGAAAGGGAGGGGGGAAAACTTGTTACAAACAGAGAGGGAGGGAGGCAAACCATAAGAGACTCTTAAACACAAACTGAGGGCTGATGGGGGTAGCGGGGTAGAGGGGAAAATGGGTGATGGCATTGAGGAGGGCACTTGTTGCAATGAGCACTGGGTGTTGTATGTAAGCAATGAATCATGGGCATCTACCCCCAAAACCAAGAGCACACTGTATACACTGCATGTCAGTCAACTTGACAATAAATTATATTAAAACAAGCAAAATAGAACAAAACAAAAAACAAGGGCATTCCAGACAGAGAGCATGAGCAAAGGCCTTGAGGTCTGAGGAGACTTGGAACAACGGAGGAGCTGAGTGTGTCACCGTCCGGGGGAGAGGGTGCCAGCCTCAAAAGGGCTGATAGCTCAGCTCAGGAGTTTGGAGTTATCCTGAAGGCATGGGTGGAGGGGAGAATGGTGTCATGGAAGATACTTCAACAGGGGTGGGACATATCCTAGTGCTCTGGCAGCAGGGCGGTGACTGGGCTGGAGAATGAAGTTCTTTCCAGTACTTTCTTCTAAGGAGAGAACTCGGGATAGTCACAGGCCTTACCACAGGGCTCCCGGGAGAGGAAAGGAGCCCTTGGGGGAACCCAGGGGCTGAGAACAGGGTTGTTGGATGTTTCTTCTCAGGTTATAAAGAAAAACGTAGCTAATGAATAGGACTTCAGCGTCACTTGATTAAGTTAATGAATAGCTCGGGGCCTCAGCTTAAAGGATCTCCTCAGGGAAGGTTAGTTCTTGCCTTTTGAGCTCACTGTACCCAGAACGCTATCTCCTGACAGCCTTCCCTTCAGGACTCTAGGCTCCAGGGGAGCAGGACTTCTTGTCTTTTTTATCCACAGCTGTCTCCCTTGTTGCTTGCCTGCATTCCAGCCCTACCAATGCCCAATAAATATTTCTTGAATTAAGCACCAGAGTCATATGGGTGGTCTGATCAGAGAAGGGAGGCAAGAGGATATGCTTTTCTTTCTGGCGGATCACTGTACATGAAATCCAGAGGCTGGAAGAGTTACCTAAAGAGAAAGGATTTTATTCTGGGCTGTCATGCTCGCTCTGGATGTACTTTTCTCTGTGAGCCTTTATTTTCTCATGTGTGAGGCGAAGTATGTGGACGAAACCGACTGCTAGGATTTCTCCTTCTAATCCTAACACTCTATGCATGCAAAAGTGATCTTTGCCAGCTCCTCTCCTCTTTCTGGGGCTTCTCTGTTGCAGAAAGTCATGGCTGCTGGCAGACTAAAGATGTCATTCGTTGTGATTTTAGCCCTAGAAGTTGAAGGACTCTTACAAAGAATTTGTTGTTGTTGTTGTTCTGGGAAAGGGCTATTTACTTTTATAGGCTGGATTACACTGAATTCCAATTTCTTTTATAGAAAGCAAGATGTTTTTTAGGAAAAGAGAGCAAGAGAGTGAGAATGGGCTCGGCCTCAGTCGAGGGCAGAGCCCTGGGGAGCCTCTGCCAGGACCCTTCCCCCAGCGCCCATGTGCACCGTGGGGCTGCGGGGAGGTGCTGAGTGGGAGGACTTCCAGGAGGGGAAAAAGCCCAACGGGCAGCCAGCAAGCTACTCACCGGAGGTCTCTTCCAAATGAACTGGATGGGGAACTTCTGGCTGTAAAAGAGAGAGGTCTCATCTGGTGGGAACTCGGGATCCAGATAAAGAACCTTCTTTTCTAGACACTTCTTGTGAAGCTGCTCAAATGTCTTCTCTTTCACTCCGATAATGGGAAAATTGCGGCTGATGATGGCTGAATAGATGCCACTTGGGTTTCCGCCCCCGGCCTCGGTGGTCTTGCCTTGGCCCTGCTGGGGAATTGGTCCCGGGGACCTGGGCTCAGCCCCTGTCCGTGGGGCCACAGATGCGCTAATGACGGTTGGCATGGCAGGCAAATTTGGAAGGAAAAGGTTTTTTAAAGAAAACAAGATAGAACTACCTTCAAGGAAAGGAAGCAACGGCAAAGGGGAAGTTGGAGTGATTCTGTCATCTGAGAGAAAATGTCCACATCCCAATTCAAAGCTCAAAGCCCATCAGAAGGTCATCCAGCTTATGTCCATCTTAAAAGCTGAGCTGTGATCCGGAAGAAATAGGTTTTCCTGAGGAAGGAGCACTACAGGGTTTCTGCAGGAGTGTTTACCTGGGGGCTCCTACCGGCAGCATGCATGCCAGAGGGAGAGAGGGAGAGAGAGAGAGTGAGGGCTGTGTTTCAGTGGCTTGGAGAAGCTTGAGCCAAGAAAACTAAAAATAGGCATGAAGAAAGATTATGAGTATGAGAGCAAAAGAAGCTATGTGCAGGCAGACTACGTGGTGGACAGAGAAGGACCTGAATAGGAACATTTCTGGGTTGTCATTAAGTGCTGGTGTTGTCAGGAAATGAAAGGGGAATACTTGAGGAAGTTGAACACTGAAAATTAGCAAAGTACTGCTGATGTGTTATTGAATCGGCTCCTATATAGATCATCAAACTATAGGCCACTGAATGAATGGAGAACAATATCAAAGAAAAGGTAGCCAGGCTGAATGTGAGACACTGAATTCTAGGAGAATATTTTAGATATTTTTGAGCACATAATTTTTAGTTTCTAAAACTCTAGGATATCAACATTATTCAGTTGGGTTTGGCATCTCTTCTAGAATGTTATGGTGTCAGCGTTCATTGGAACTGTCTGGGTGGAAAATGCCACTCAGCAGAGTCCCCAGTTGAGAAAAATCCCTGTCTTTCTTGCCCACTTGACCTAGACACCTCTCATCTCTCCCCACACCCCAAAATAAACACTGGACCAAATTTGCTACAAAAAGTACACCTGAGTATGGACTATGCAGGCACACATTAGGCATCTGAGTCAGCAGGTGGAACTAGATACTGAATCAGGTTGCCTGTCAGGTCTTGGGGGATGTCATTCCAGAAAGAGTTGGTATCAGGGCTCTTGGATAAGAGCACAAGTGGCCCTGGGAAAGGGAATTGCCTACTTGGCCTCCATCTTGCTTTATACCTATCCGTGGTAGCTTCTACCCAGGCCGTAAGGTGACGGCTACATTCCACGTGTGGCTCAGTGGAGGCTTGTGCTAGACTGTAGCCATGCCTGTTTCCACATGACCAGTTTCATCAGCCCAAGGCTAGAGGCTGTGAGACAAGGTGGGAAGTGATAGCTGAAATAGGGAATACTACCAGGCTCACCGTCCCTGGGGTTGCAGCTTTGAGGAGCCCTGTGTCTGGAGCTACTGCTTATAGGGACCATCAGCCTATCCTCCTGTCCCCTAAGAAAATGCCCAAGGACCTTTACTACTGCTTTTGGAGAGGCAGAAAATGGGAGGGCAGCCTGAAGGCTGACGGCCGAGCTTCAAAGCCTGGGCTTTCTGCTTGCTGGCTGTGCCTGTGTAACTTTAGGTGAGTTACCTCTTCCTTTCTTCCTGTGTCTCAGTTCTCTCACCTATAGAGTGGGTATGTGGATAGTCATTCTGTTACTGAGTTATCATAAAATTTAAACAATTTTAATTTATGTAGAACATTTAAGATCGTGACAAGATTGTCTTAAGCACTCAATAAATGTTGTTTTTAGAGGTGACCCGAATTTAATAAATCAGGTTGAATTACAGTCAGTCAGCGTTTAGTCTACGAGATTTATTTACTGAATATCTTCCATGTGTCCATCCCTGGGATAGGTGCAGTCTGCCCAGCATCACGTGGTCACAGCATCTCCAATCAGAGGCATGCCTATCTGCCTGCATTAAAAAGTCCTCTAAAGAGATTGACCTCCACTCTCAAACTCCCCAGTGGCATGGAAAGCAAAGTGGGGGAGTTTCCTTTCTCCACCATCAAAAGCTTGAGTCCCAGCCCTACTCTATACTCTTAAATTCACAGCACCCTCCCACATTTTATTGTTTCTGCTTATTGAGCTTTCCACTTGCCCTCAAGATCGTAAACTCTGGGCCCCCATCCCACTCTCAGGGCTAAGCACATAGAAAGCTCTTAATAAATATGTGTTGTGTATCTCTTGAATGAAATTTCCCTATGTGAGGAGAAATTTCTTACCCTTCTCTTGCTTTGCTAATGCAATAAAAATTTCTTGGTCAATTTGCCCCTGTGGTTGGAGCTGTCTCTGGGCCACACACCTGCCGACTTTTCTTTCCTTGGCAGTCTAAGTAACTTGGTAACTAAGTTGAGTATGTAATAAGATGAGCCTATTGTCAGAGCAGGATGGGAATATCAAACACAGAGTGCAAGGTGCTATTCACTTTGCTCTATCAATCATTGTGGATGAAACCCCCTCAGATTAGTGGGTCCAAACACAAGGTTTATTCAGCTGCCTCATGCCATCAGGGAGAAATCCAATCTGAGCCCAAGAACAAAGGGCAGATAATGAACAGCTGTGCATTTCGATTCCCAGAAGTCTCATCAAGGATAAAGAACTAGCTTTTATAACATATTTCAGGCAATGCCACACGCTATCTGAGGTTGGAATGGTTTCTTTTGCACCAACAAGGCCAATCAATGGCTTTGTATCACTGTCTTTTCCATCAATAAATATTTCTTTTTTTTTTAATGTTTATTTTTGAAAGACACAGAGACAGAATGCGAGTGGGTTAGGGGCAGAGAGAGAGGGAGACACAGAATCCAAAGCAAGCTCCAGGCTCCGAGCTGTCAGCACAGAGTCCGATGCGGGGATCGAACTCATGAACTGTGAGATCATGACCTGACCCGAAGTCGGACCCTCAACCGACTGAGCCACCCAGGTGCCCCAATAAATATTTCTTTGATTCAACTCTATTGGAGGAAATGCATTTGCTTATAACACCCATCATTCATTGAGCGTCCACTGTGAGCTAGCCATTTCATATAGTTTTTAAAACTTTTAATTTTAAAGTAATTTTAGATTTATAAAAGAGTTGCAGGATAGTACAGTGTTTCTGTACACCTTTCGCTCGGCATCCCCTAGTGTTTACACCTTATGTAACCATGGTAGATGATCAAAACTAAGAAATTAATGTTGGTAAAATAGTATTAACTAAACTACAAGATATATTTTGATTTGATAGTGTTTCCACTAATGGTTTTTTTCCCTCTTCTGTTACAGGATCTGATCCAAGATCCTGTACTGCATTGTAATGTCTCCTCAGTGTCTTCCAGTCTCTGATGGTTCCACAGTCTTTGCCTCTCATGACTTGGTACTTTTGAAGAGTACTTGGAAGTTACATTGTAGAATGTCCCTCAACTGGAGTTTGATGATTTTCATATTATTAGACTGAGGTTATGGATTTGGGGGAAGAGTATCATAGAAGTCATGCGCCCTTCTCATTTGGGGGAACAGGATCTAGAGGTGTTTTATCACAGGTGATGTCAATCTTGATCACCTGGCTAAGGTGGTATCTACCAAGTTTCTCCAAAGTAAAGTTACTATTTTTTTCCTTTCCACACACATAGAATATTTTAAATCTGTAGGACAACCTTGCAGGTTTGATTAATGCTATTTTACAACTGAGGAAACGTGAGATATCTGCCATAATTTTACAGTGACATCATGGAAAAGTCACAGAATTTTAGAAATGATCTCTTTTCTTTAAGAGATGAGGAAACCAAGTCCTGGAGAGATTAAACGGCATGGCCAAGATCACTCAGTTCAGTGCAGAACCAAACTAGACCCCAGGTTTTCTGATTTCCAGGGAGGGACTAAACGCATAACTAGGACTCTAATATGTGAAGTAGGCATAAGAACACTGGATCCTTGCATATAAATAGTGAGGGCTCCCCCTCCCTTAGCTCTGATTGGAGAGGAATCTAATACCACAGCCCTGCTGAAAACAGCTGTCAAGAAGCAGCTGTAGAATTCTGGCTGGCCTTTCTGTGGCACTGCAGTCTTTTGCAAGGTTGGTCATAAGACAGGCAGATCTGATATCAGATGCCAATTTCACCTAGAATGCTAGTTATATGGCCTCTATTGTCTGTGGTTAATATAGTAATCTGTTTCCAGTGGAGCTGTAGGTGGCTTTCTAGGCCCCGGGCTAAGAAGTTATTTTAGTCTAGGGTGCTGCCCCTGGAATTTACGCAAGGCATTCAGAGGGGTTGGTAGGTGAAAATCTTAAAAGCAGAGTGGAAAGCTTGATATGGTCATAGGAATTCCATTATCCAGAAGGCTCTTAGGTAAGATGGTCAATTATGGGCAAAAAGCTCCAGATATTTATGTTTGTGTTTCTGCTGCCTATCATTATGATAGTCTGCTACTGAAAGAGATGTGAGAAAGTGAAAGAACTCTGCACTCAGCCCAAAATTCCAGAGTTGCAGTCTCCTCTAAGGCTATGGCAATCTGACTCACGGGTTTTAGTTAACCAGGATATAGGGCTCAGCGCAACTTTAAGACAAACTCTTGGCAACAATCTACCCTTTCTCCTCTAGGGAGCAGTTAGGAGGATGGCCTGATCTGGGATTGGTCCTGGTGATGCTGACACATGGAAGTTCACCTGGTTCTGAAGTGAGCTGTGCCTGGAGCATAATTAGTCCTATAGGTCAATCCTAAGTGCAACCAACCTCCTTGGGCATTCTCAGAGAATGTCTTGGTACCAAACTGGAACCTACTTCTTGGGATCACTTCTTCAGATCCACCACTGCCAGGATCTGCTGGATAACTCAGATCTGGGAAGAGTAGGACGGTGACCAAACTGGCCTTCCAAATGCATGAAGGACTTTCTCTGGCCACGATGCTAGTCATCTGCCCGAAATAAATGCCCCCCTAAACATGTATTCTATTTCTTTGTGTGAACCCTTCCAAAGGTTCTTTGGTCAGCTCCTGCAGTCAATTAAGACCTCTGTGGTGAAGCAACATATAGTGCTGCCACAGTGTGGGTGTGTAGGGTCAGGGGCTGCTGGCCTGCTGCTCAGAGTGTAACTGAACTCAAGGGCGTTGCCGCTTGATGTGCATTAAGTTGAACACAACCCAAGGAAGTGCTGAAAACAAAGAACTTTGTATTACTTGTGACAAGTAAGAAGACAGAGAGCTCTTAAAGTACTGTCTTCCTGTGGGGTTAGTACAGGAAGCTTTCATTCAATGTATTAGGGGACAGGGGCAGGGAGCTTGCATATATATTAAGAGCCTTATATTCTATTCTTAGGCATTTTGGTTCAACTGCATATAACTCACATGTCAACATGCTAGTGCACACGCTGTATGTTTGAAAAACAGCAGAACACTCAGCCCATAGGAGGAGATCTGGTATTATAATGAGCCAAAGTTAACTTTAGGACAACTCAGGGAGGCTTCTGCTCAGGTCCACAGTCCAAACTGGCCTACACTGGCTCGCACAAGAGGCTATCAGGTGAAAGACCTAGTGGGGAGTCCCCTTGGCTGGCTGCTGGTTCTGCAAAACAAAACACATTCCTTCCCTGCTTTTGTTCCTTTCCCCTCCTTCCTTCTGCTGAAGGCTTTCAGCCCTTAGATCTGAGTAACTCCCCTTGGTATCCTAGCTAACAAGAGGATGCTGTTTGTGTCCCTGAAGTAGAGGACGTGGCTTGGCCCAGCACTTCTCAGGGGGAGAACAGCTGATCTGAGGAACATTCTGAAGTGGTCTGCAGCATCAGAATCAAGGTATCTTCTTTTTTAAATCCATTTGCTTCACCCTATTTTATATGCCACAGCTTATAAGCTTTTACAGTAACAGAAAGCAAACATTTAAAATTTTTTTTTTCAACGTTTATTTATTTTTGGGACAGAGAGCGACAGAGCATGAGCGGGGGAGGGGCAGAGAGAGAGGGAGACACAGAATCGGAAACAGGCTCCAGGCTCTGAGCCATGAGCCCAGAGCCTGACGCGGGGCTCGAACTCACGGACCGCGAGATCGCGACCTGGCTGAAGTCGGACGCTTAACCGACTGCGCCACCCAGGCGCCCCAGAAAGCAAACATTTAAAAGCTGTTAGATCCTATAGAGATATGGCCCAACTTTTTGTTTTGAAACAGTTTAAAACTTATAGCAAAGTGGAAAATACAGCGTAAGGAGTTCCTATATACCCTTCATCCAGATTCTTCAATCATAGCATTTAAATACACTTTGCCTTTCTCTCTTTCTCTCTTTCTCAGACATAAATAAAATTTTTTTCTGAGCCATTTGAGAGTAACTTAGAGATGGGATGACCCATTACCCTTTAATACTTCAGTATGCATTTCCTAAAAGCAAGGAAATTCTTCTATGTAATCACAGGATAACCCTCAAAATTAGGAAAATTACCACGTAATCAAAAGATCCCATCTAAATTTTGCCAACTGTCCCAATAATGTCCTTTATAGGCCCAGATTCCAGCCCAGGATCACATATCTGTTGTCACGTCTCTCTTGTACCCCCTTCAATCTGAAACACTTCCTCAGACCTGTTGTTTTTCATGGCCTTCACATTTTGAAGAGTATAGGATGTCCCTCAGTTTCAGTTTATGATAATGTTTACGTAAATGAAATCACTCAGTAAACATTTAACAAAAACATACTTCTATGTTGATATACATTAAGGCTGTTATTTAATAATTGTACAGTATTCTGCAGTATGAAAGGGCTATATTTAACAAGTCCCCTGTTAAAGAACACTTAGCTCATTCCTAGTTGTCCACAGTGTAAACCACATTGCAATTAGGAGCTCTGAGCAATTCATCTGGTTTATCTAAAGTGGAATCGATGCGTTAGAGTATGCAAATGTAAGGTTTTGATATTATTGCCAAATACTCATCCTGGTAGATTATCCTTATTTATAATTCCAGTAATGATGCATGAGCAGGCCTATTCGCTACACTAATATCAGTGCTGGACATTTTCACTTTTTTAAATCTTGGCCAGTTGGGGGAAAAAGTCATTTCTTTGATTATGACTGAGGCTGAGCACTCTTCATGCTCATTTTGTCTGTTTTACTTTCTTTTATGAATTACCTTTGCCTGTTTTTCTGTTGGGCACTTTCTGATTTTAAATGGATTTGTCAACTCATTCCTGGCACATTATGCATTTGAGAGCTTTGTTTCAATCTCTGTTGAATATTCTTTTGTGGGGGGGGCTTTTTTTTAAACTTGTTTTATTTATTATTTTTTTAAATTTACATCCAAATTAGTTAGCATATAGTGCAACAATGATTTCAGGAGTAGATTCCTTAATGCCCTTTGCCCATTTAGCCCATCCCCCCCCCCACAACCCCTCCAGTAACCCTCAATTTGTTCTCCATATTTATGAGTCTCTTCTGTTTTGTCCCCCTCCCCGTTTTTATATTATTTTTGTTTTCCTTCCCTTATGTTCATCTGTTTTGTCTCTTAAAGTCCTCATAGGAGTGAAGTCATATGATTTTTGTCTTTCTCTAATTTCACTTAGCATAATACCCTCCAGTTCCATCCACGTAGTTGCAACTGGCAAGATTTCATTCTTTTTGATCACTGAGTAATACTCCATTGTGTGTGTGTATGTATATATATATATATATATATATATATATATATATATATATCTCACATCTTCTTTATCCATTCATCCATTGATGGACATTCAGGCTCTTTCCATACTTTGGCTATTGTTGATAGTGCTGCTATCAACATGGGGGTGCATGTGTCCCTTCGAAACAGCACACCTGTATCCTGTGGATAAATGCCTAGTAGTGCAACTGCTGGGTCGTAGGGTAGTTCTATTTTTAGTTTTTTTGAGGAACCTCCATACTGTTTTCCAGAGTGGATGCACCAGCTTGCATTCCCAACTGTTGAAAATTCTAATTCTTACTTGAAATCCAGTTTCCTGAGAACACATATCAAGAATTAGCCACAACCAACAAGGTAACTGAACACCTGCAGGCCAACCCATGCCCACAGAACGCTCTGGTAACAGCTGCAGAAACAGGAGGCAGGTGAAGTGTGAGAAGCCGTAAAAGCAGAGAACAATGAACACCCAGACTGTATTTCTCTCCACTCTGACTCTCGGAGAACTTTTCAGTACCATTCTGCGTCAAGACAGAGCAGTTTCATTCCTTTCTCCAAAAAATATTTTACATGGAAGAATAAGTGCAATACATGTTAATCTAAAGATAGGTCTTAATTATTCAGCTTCACATGCCATTAAAAACCATCATCATGTATTAGGTAAAAGCACCCAGTTTTCAGGTTAAGTCTTACTGTAGGTTGCTAAGGGAAGTTCGAAGCTGGGAAATATGGCTTTAGCTAATGTAGACTTCTTCCTTTCTCCTGAATTGCAAGACTTACAGAAATAGCAAAGAATCTGTGAATGTCTATGTGGTGTGGTGCAAAGCTGAAATCTCAACTGATATAATGCAATGTGTCCACAAGGAAATGCACAATGTTTACTACATCTGGAGGGAAGAGTCCTGTCAGAAAAGTAAATCGGAAACAAATACATTAAATTCCCACTTTTTAATCAATCAAATCCATCAGTTAACTAATTGTAGCCACTGGTTACTGAAAGTCAAGTATAATGGTGCTCTGGCAGACAGAAGACAAATATGCTCTCAAGGAACATGCACTCTAGCAGGGGAACAAGATAGACAAAGCTGAAACATTAAGGGACTGCCCTGAGGATGCTGGGAGAGCACACATTATAAGTGGAACAGCATTTCAGAGATGAGCAAAGTAACCGCGCATGGGTCCAGGGGTGCGGGGGTGACAGAGTATTTAGATAGGCTTAATGGAAAAGTGCCATTTGAGTTGGGCCTCAGTGGATGGTAAGAGCTGCATGGGAAGGGGGAAAGTGGTGGATAATGGGGCCCAGGGCACAGAAGGCACAGAGGTGGCAGTTGGCAAGCCGCTCAGTGGAGGAAACGTGAAAACGTGCTGAGCACACGAGGCTGCCCTACAGATGCAGTAACAGGCAGTGAAGAGGCACTGGTGTCTCCAGAGCAGGAAGCAGCCGGAGGAACTGGTGTTCCCTAATGCTTTTTAGCCCATGCCAAGCCATACGGGGGACCAAGGGAGAAAGAAAACTTAGTAGTACTGATCCTGTCTTTATTTAAAATTTTGATATTTTGTTCATCATGGATTATTTTTTGCATTAATTTTGATTTCGAAAAATACACTAAAATATTATTTATTTTGATTATTGCATTTTTTTGGTACCCCCTTAATTTTGTGCCCAAGGCAAGAGTTTTTGTGCCTGACTTACCCTCATCCCAGCCCTGTGTTCTATTTCTGAAGTTCAGTTGTGGGGACATGGGTGTTCATGTTATTATTAATTATAAAATGTAGCTTACTCACGTTACAAATCTTCTGTGGTCAGTAAACAGTATTTAATAAAAACAATTAAGATAAATTAGGATTTTAAGAAGATTAATTGGGAACTTTGAAGCCCAACAAGCACAACAGGGAAAAGAATCCTGTGTGCTTCAGAGTCAATCTTTAGGGGAGAATAATTCCCTGTTGCTTCAGCGTATGCAGTGCAAGCAGAAAAGGGTGGTTTTGCCCACATCTAAGTGGGTGAAAGATGATCGAGGGGTATGAGAGGCTGCTGTCCCCTTGGAGACAGGCCCTGAGTAGCTTAGCCACTGTAGCCAGACTGATCCTGCTGCATGGCCTGAGGCAAGCTTCCACAAATGGGCCGCCAACAGTGGGTTTGGCCCACATTTCATATATAACAAATCCATCCAGGGCGCCTGGCTGGCTCAATCCGTAAAGCATGTAACTCTTGATTTCTGGGTTGTGAGTTTAAGCCCCACATTGAGGGTAGAGTTTACTTAAACACACACACACACACACACACACACACACACACACACAACCATCCAGCTGTGCTCAAAGAGAAGCTACTCATTGGGCCACAGTGCTGACCACAGGGCCACAATCCAAGAAGCAATGGAAGATTAATGAACTCTATAAAAGTCTCAGGGCTACCTGCATCTAGGAGATGAGGTGGTGTTTGACCCAAAAAGTATTCCTAGTACCTCTAAAAATGTAAAACCCGAAATCTGTTTTTGTTAGTAAAGTGGTGCCTAATGAAAGCTAATTGTTAGCCAGAGAAGTCAATTAGCACGCAGCACAAATATCAGAAAAGGCCAAGGGAAAGGCTGAAAGGTGCAGGCTGCTTCCTGAGCCCGTCACTGGGTGCACGTCACAGTTATTTGATGTGGACCTCCCAGTCAACGCTGATGTTCAGTGACAGCTTCTCCAGGCTCAGGGTGGACATTGTGGTACAATATGTAAAAACCACAGGCTCTTCTTTACCGTCTAAATATCAAGACAATAGCAGGAAAAGTTTGATGAATATCTAGGAGAGAAAGATCTTTCTTTCAAATATAAAATATTTCTCACTTGGTCATAAAACCTTAAGCCCCATGTAGGAAAATCCAGCTGAATAGCACTTTTACCCATGGACTTCCATGAATTTTTTGAAGATTAAACCCTCTATCATTTTGAGTGCAAGATTGGTGGAAAAGGAGCTGTAAGGAACAAAGAAGTTCAGGAGGTAAGAAAGGATATATCCTTTTAAGAAACTCCATAAACATGGGTACGATTCTCTGTAGCTTCAGACAGCTACAGTTAAACAAAATATTCAGAGAAGTTACAATATTTTTCAAGCCCCAAATAATTTCCCTTAGAAAAATGTTAACATCTTATAGTTCGCGGAAAGACCAGTCGATGAGGAGAAGCAGGGTGGCTTTGCTCCTTTTAGACACCTGGGTATTTGACCAGTGTATTTCAGAAAGTACAGGGTCCACTCAGTTCAGCACACGACATCAGTTTTGGGACTAATCATCTCTTCACTGCAGATACTTCCATGTTTACAAAAACAAATGACCTGTTTGCTCACCAGATGAATGGGTGGTCACAGAAGATGGCTGCTTCTTGAGGCCAAGGACGAAGACCCGCTCCACCACACACTTGCTGGGATGATGACCTCTTTTGTCAGCACAACTGGAATAGATGTAAAGGGCATTAGGAAAAGGAGGAGAATAGGGGTTTGGACTGGTTACTAGGTCAACATCCCAGCCTTGTGGGTTCCTCTCCCATCTTTCCCTATGGAGGCAAGAACAATACAGTTGTCACGTTTACTAAGATGAAGAGAAGGAAAAAGATAATTCCATGCGCTGAGGACTGCCTAACCAGTAGACAAACCAGTCTCCCTTTGACAAGCCATTTGGAGAGATATCACCTAAGGACACTGAAGTCGCAAATGTGACTTCGACACTGCAATCAAATTTTAAGAACTCAGATATTTAATCACTTGTTGAATGGGGCAATACATGGGATTAATCAGAACTTAAAGTGAATTCTTTTTTATGTTTTAGAGAGGGAGGAAAAGGAAGATGGAGACAATAAGGAAGATTCATGCAGTGACTGAAAAATACTCCAGGGAAATTCCAGACCAAGATGGCAACATAAGAGGTTCCTGAATTTCCCTCCTTTCATGGAGATACTGAATGTAAAGCTACAGGTGGAGCAATTCCCTTCTGGAGATACAGAAACTACCTGAGTGACTCCCATACATTGAGTGACTGTGAAAATATCCACATCGAAACAGGTAGGAAAGGCTAAGACACACTCTCACTCCCTACCCCCAGGGCAGTTCCATACAAGTGGAAGGGGAACTCCCAAATCCCAACTTCTCCCTGAAGAGTGAAGGGTTTGGACCACACTTCTAGTACCCCAGTTTTAAGGCCTCCCACCTGAGACATGAGCCCTCAAACCACCTATCAATAATTACTCCAAGTGTATTTGAACTAAATTCTCCAATCAATAGAGACACAGCTGCTGAGTGGTTAAAAAGTCAATACCCAGCTACATCCTGCCTATAAGAGACCCACTTCAGCTTTAAGGAAACATACAGAAGGAAAGTGAAGGGATGAAAAATGATACTCCATGCAAATGGAGATCAAAAAAAGGCAGAGCTAGCTATGTTTATATCAAACAAAACAGACTTTATGCCAAAAACTGTAATAAGAGACAACAAAGATCATTACATAATGATAAAAGAGTCAATTCACTAAGAGGTTATAACATTTGTAAATATTTATGCACCCGATATCAGAACACCTAAATATATAAAGCAAATATTAGTAGATCTGAAGGTTGAAATAGACAGCAATACAGTAATAGCAGGGGACTTCAGTGCCCCACTTTCAACTATGGATAGATCATCCAGACAGAAAACCAATAAGGAAAACGTGGACTTAAACTACATGTTAGACCAAATAGACTTAATAGATATATATAGAACATTCCATTCAGTAGCAGCAAAATACATATTCTTCCCAAGCACACATGGAACATTCTCCAGGATAGATCATATGTTAGACTACAAAATAAGTCTTAACAAATTTAAAAAGACTGAAATTATATCAAGCATCTTTTCTAACCCTAATAGTAGGAGAGTAGAAATCAATCACAAGAAGAAAACTGGAAAAGTCACAAATACTTGGAGATTAAATAACATGCTCCTAAACAATGTGTCAAAGAGAAATCAAAAGGGAAATAAAGTATCTTAGACAAAGTAAAATGGAAACACAACATATCAAAACTTACAGGATGCAGCAAAAGCAATTCTAAGAGGGGAGCTGATAGTAATAAACGCCTACATTAAGAAAAAGAAAAGACCTTAAATAAACAATCTAACTTTACACCTCAAGGAACTATAAAAAGAAGAACAAACTAAGCCCAAAGAATGTAGGAGGAAGGAAATAACAAAGGTCAGAGTGAAAATAAATGGAACAGAGGCTAAGAAGACAATATGAGGTCAATGAAACTAAGAGATAATTAAAAAACAAATAAATAAGCTGGGGCACCTGGCTGGCTCAGTCAGTAAAGCATGTGACTCTTGATTTTGGGGTTGTGAGTTTGAGCTTCACCTTGGATGTAGAGATTACTTACATTAGAAAAATAAACAAAATAGACAAATCTTTAGCTAGACTCACCAACAAAAAGAGGACTCAAGTAAGTACAATCAGAAACTAACATATCACTATATGTTAACTATACTAGAATTTAAATAAATAAATAAATAAATAAAATAAGAAATGAAAGAGGAGGAGACGTTACATTTGATACTTCAGAAACACTAAGGATCATAAGAAACTACTAGGAATAATTACACACCGGTAAAGTGGATAAGAAGAAATGGATAAATTCCTAGAAACATACAAGCTACCAATACTGAATCATGAAGAAATAGTCTGAACAGGTCAATTACTAGTAAGGATAGTGAATCAGTAATAAAAGACTGCCAACAAAGATAAATCCAGGACCAGATGGCTTTGCTATTGAATTCCATCAAACATTTAAAGAATTATCAGTCCTTTTCAAACTCTTCCAAAGAGTGGAACACTACCAAAGCTAGCAAGGATACTTATAAGAAAAGAAAATGACAGGCCAATATCCTTGATGAACACAGATGCAGAATTCCTCAACAAAGGATCATACACCATGATGAAGTGGGATTTATTCCTGGGATACAGAGATGCTTCAACATTGGCAAGTCAATAAATGTGATACAGTACATTAACAAAAGAAGGATAAAAATAATATGATTATTTCAGTAGATATAGAAAAAGCATTGGAAAAAATTCAACAGCTTTTCATGATAAAAATTCTCAACAAATTGAGTATAGAATGAATGTATCTGAACATAATAAAAGCTGTTTTGACAAGTGCACAGCTAACATCATACTCAGTGGAGAAAAGCTGAAACAAGGTCAGAAAGAAGACAAGGATGCCGACTCCTCACCATTTTTGTTCAACATAATACTGGACACCCGAGGTAGAGCAGTTAGGCAAGAAAAAGAAATAAAAGGCATCCAAATTGGAAAGGAAGTAGTAAAATTGTTTCTATTTGCAAATGGAAAGAGAGGCTGGTTAAAGGGTACAAACTTTCAGTTATAAGATGAATAAGGTCTCAGGATCTAACATATAAGATGGTGACCATAGTTGACAATACTATATCCTATAATTGAAATTTGCCAAGAGAGTAGAACTTAAGTGTTCTCACTAAAACAGAACAAAACAACAAACAAACCAAAAAAGGTAAGTATGTGAGGTGATGGGTGAGTTAATTAACTTGATGGTGGGAATCCTTTTACAGTATATACATACAGCAAATCACCATCTTGTACATTACATTTTTATTTGTCAATTATATCTTAGTGAAGCTAAAAAAAAAAAAAAGAAAAGAAAAATACTCCACAAATGGCCTTCATCATTACTTTCTTTAAACAGTACCTTAAAACAACAGCTGTGCTTTTGAGGATAGCATAATTTATTTAAGAAAGCACGCAGCTTTTTAGCTGCTATTACCTGTTGGTCAAAACACCTGACAAGAATGAAAACTTCCTATGCAAGAATTGCTTCTGGTGGAGGTACTGGAATGAATGGCCATCGTCGAGATAGAGTTCACCCACGGCAGAACCCTGGAGAGTGAATCATAGGGACAGAATGTGCTTATATAATAGCTTACTAGGAAAAGAATGTCACCCACTAGAGGGATTAAAAAATCTGTGAAAAATTTTATTAAACAAAAGCTTACTATTCAAGCTGCACAATATAGTCATACAAATATATACATTCAGTGCCCATTGGTGAATTTTTTTTTTATTTAAAAAAAATTTTTTTTTTTAACGTTTATTTATTTCTGAGACAGAGAGAGACAGAGCATGAACAGGGGAGGGGCAGAGAGAGAGGGAGACACAGAATCTGAAACAGGCTCCAGGCTCTGAGCTGTCAGCCCAGAGCCCGACGCAGGGCTCGAACTCACCGACTGTGAGATCATGACCTGAGCCGAAGTCGGAAGCTCAACCGACTGAGCCACCCAGGCGCCCCTGCCCGTTGGTGAATTAATATGAATAAGGAAGTCACATAAGAGGAGCACAAAGAGACCTTGCTGAAAAAAATTTAAACTACGAAATATGGTCAGTGGCACAGGTGGCTTCTTTGAAAATAGTATCTTAAAATGAGACGACAGGTCAAGAAAAGTTCACACAATAAAACGAAGCTAAAAAAAATGTAGCATATAATGGAGGAGATCAGCTATCTTTAGAAACCCTCCATTTAGACAATGGAAGTTCCTTCTTCATTTCAGTAGGAGGACCTCTTTGGCATGTCAAACAATGTCACAGCACTCCATATGGCAGTTTATTGTTATTGACAATGTTTGATGTGCTATGGATCTCGAGTCTCTTGTATTTATTCTGTGGTCTGAGACTCATAGTTTGGTCCAAGAAGACATGTCTAAGTGAAGTAGATGGAAAAGAAAGATGTAAGAAAAATAAAGTTTAATTATTTTATAATATTTGTGCAAGAGTAAGAATTTGTGTTGGAAGTGTATTTGGGCAAAAGGATAAGAAAGGAATCTGCTATAGGTTTCATTTGGCTCAAAAGATCTTCTGAAAAGGACATACAAATTCTGGATCCTTCTAAGCTTTACCCCAGGAAATTTTAGTTGTTTGAGCCATCTGATGAGAACAAAAGTCATTGTGTGGGGTCGGTGTTGCTGAAATGTTGCGTAGATACAGGTACCCTCTTAGAGGAGACTGAATTTTAGGGCTAATCCATGTGGCAGGCTGACTATGCCCAGTGAGCATTTAGTCCAGTGGTAATCAAGGCCAAGCTGCAGAGCACCAAGGTCATGATGCTCCAGAGGAAATTGCTAACATTTCTAGTTCTCAGAGTTCTCTTAAGTATAATTGCATGAAAGTCAGACAAGCTGGACAGTGAATCTGAAATGTTTCAAAACATCAGAAACACCCATCCCATAACTAACTGGGGTGTATCATTTTTAAATACTACCACATACTCAGAAGGCTACTACTCCTGTAAAGAGATAAAGTAGTAACGAATGAGTTGTGTAAAGGTAACATTTTCCAAATACCTTGGTGCTGAGAGCCACCCGGAGTCCATATGGGGAATCAGTCATGTAGCCTGTGGATTTTCCTATAGTTGTCTTTATGGGCACTATACTTCCACCTCGTTGAAACACTGGTATCTATAACAGAACAATACTCTTGGGGAAGGAGCATTTGTAAAAAGCAATCTCAAAGTAGAATCTAAAAATACTTCATGGTACAAGACTCACATTCTTTTTAAAAATTTTTTTTACAACATTTAGTTATTTTTGAGAGACAGAGTGAGACAAAGCACGAGTGGGGGAGGGGTAGAGAGCGGAGACACAGAATCCGAAGCAGGCGCCAGGCTCCAGAGCCCGATAATGGGGCTCAAACCTATGAATTGTGAGATCGTGGCCTGAGCTGAAGTGAAGTACTTAACCGACTGAGCCACCCAGGTGCTCTAAGATTCACATTCTTTACAAATATAGACTCAAAAGCAAAGTAAATTTGTGAGCACAGAGATGGAAAATATGGAAGCCCTGGCATTAAAAGGAAGAGTTCAAAGAGTAAAAAAGAGTAAAAAAAAAAAAGAGTAAAGCGTAAAAAAAAAAAATGGTCCATTTTTTAATTCTTAGGGAAACTTCTCACCCTTTATCAATTTGTTACCTCTTCTGCCTATCCTATCAGTAGTTCCTGTTCTGTATTTTTAATTTGCTTGTCAACATAATACACATGTTTCACCAGGGCCCTGCTAAGGAGTGAGTTTTTCTGCCTGTGTAAGTAGGCCCACATGTATGTACGTGTGCCTATAAAAAATTATAGTTTCTTTGTTTCAGGGAGATGACTTTGTCCTTACTACAGTCCATACCCTTCCTGCTCCCTGCTTTCCTGAGTCACCAGGATGCCTGACTCAATCCTGAGAGTAAATTTGTGAAACTTCTGTTATAGAAACCCCAAAAGCACTTTAACTGACTCTAACAACAGTGTTATAGACATGGCCCATACCTATGGTTCTTCTGGAGTGGCATTCCCAGCACAGAAAGCCCAGGAGGTCTCCTGCCTCCCCATACAGTCCTCTGTAAGGAAGCTCCCTAGATCATATGGGGGCTTGTACTTCACTGAGTAAAGTACCAGAGGGAGAAAAGTACACGAATACAGATGAAGCTGGGTGTGAAGTTGGGTGAGTAGATAAGATGTCCACCCTCTGCCTGACTCACAGTTGGCAGCAAGGAGTAAAGTGCATTTATCTCTCCACCCTCATCAGCCCATTGCTTCATCTTTTCTTTTCTCAAAGACCGAGGTAGTAGGTTAGTACAGAATGGGCTCTGAAGTGGGAGTGAGGCTGGCCTGGGTTCTTCTCTCAGTTCTGCCAAAATCTAGCCATAAGCCTGGACAAGTAATTTAACTTCTCTGAACTCAGGTTCTTCCTCTGTAAGTATGAGAGACTCAAGTCGATGAATGTTAAAGTCTCTTCTAGATCTGAAAGTTGAAATTTGAAATCATTTTATTATGGAGTCCATACTGCTGATGACAGCTCTCAAAAAACAACCTCAATAAATGTTTCTTACTCTTAACACTACTTAGGGCCTGCAGTAGTGGTTTTGATTTAGCTGCAAGAGCAAACTCCCCTTCACAAGTTCAGGTGGGATGGGCCCCTGTGATTCTAACATCGAAACTGACAGCCTTCCTTGCACCTAGAGGTCCAGGGTTACAAGTGAAAACTCATGTTTTGTGACTTGGTCTGGTAGAAAGACGCTCCATATGGTGTGTGTGGTGACTGGGATTTTTACTCCATTTTCAGTGTTCCTGTTTTTCTTACACATACAAATGTAAATATATGGGGAAGAATTGTTTGTCCTTGATGTTTCATACCGTGAGACCAGGCTATATGTTTATTCTTTTTTTCTCACATTTTAACAGCTTTATTGGTATAATTTACATGCCATATGATTCAACCACTTAAAATGTACAATTCAATGTTTTTTAGCGTATTGAGAGTCATGTACCCATCACCACAATCAAGTTTGAAACATTTTCATCACCCTAAAAAGAAACTCTGTACCCATTAGCAGTCATTCCCCATTGCTCCCAAGCCCTCTCTCTGCCCCATCCTTATGCAACCATTAATCTGCTTTTTGACTCTCTCTATAAGTGTTGTTATGCAGAACACTATGTCCTTGGTTCTCGCTATGCAGGCACATGTTATGGACTGAATGTCTGTGTCCCGACAAGATTCATATGTTGAAGCCCCAACCACCAATGTGACTGTATTTGGGAACAGGACCTTTAAAGAGGTAATTAAGGTTAAATGAGGCCAAAAAGTGAGGCCCTGATCTGATAGGACTAGTGTCTATAAGAAGAGGCACCAAAGAGTGCACGCTCCCCCTCTGCCATGTGAGGACACAGAAAGAAGGAGGCTGTGTACATGCCAGGAAGAGAGTCCTCAGCAGGAAATGAATTGGTTGGCCCGTTAATCTGGAACATCTGGCCTCCCAAACTGTGAGAAAACCAACTTCTGTTGGTTAAGCCACCCAGTCTATGGTGTTTTATCACGGCAGTCCAAGCAGACTGATAGAGCACAGTAGGTAAAAATTACAGCCTGAAAACAACTTACAGAGTCCAAAGTTACTGGGATCTTCACAGTACATGCTCCTTCCCAATAAGTACCCGTTTTAGAGTCATACCAGACCTGAAAAGGAACAGATCCTAATGAGAGAGAGTATATGAGCAACTCTGCTCACAATTTCATTATTCAGTAAAACATCCATTTATCTGGATTTCAAATACCCAGAAAGCTAAAAAAAAAAAATAGGCACAATTTTTAAAAAATCTGGAGTAGAAGTTAGGAAGAACATATGCTTTTAAGAAGGTCCCAAAAGACTAACCTAGTACCGTGATAGATTAAGTTGACTGAAAGGCCACATATTTGTCCATCTGTCCATCCAAAAGTTATTTATCGAACAATCTGCCACATGCCCAGCACTGCTAGGCATATGTGAGTGAACAGAAAGACAGAGTTCCTGCTGTCATGGATTTTATAATTTGGTTGTCTTATAAACTTACTGTGTGTAGCAGTAAAAAAGACGATGGAATAAAGGAAAAGCAATAACGAAGAAAAGCACGGTGCAAGCAAATAAATTATAAATGAGTGGGAGAAAAGGAAAGTGTCAGAGAAGGAAACCGGTTTTGGAGAAAGGCAAGTGGAAACTTGGATTGCTACTATGATATCATTTTTTTTTTTAAAGCAGAGTACAATTCACTGATAAGGTTCAAATTCTTATCTGGGATCCTCATCAAGGGGGTTTAGTTGCTGAAGTTAACAAGAAGGTCCTACAAAGTAATTTGATGGAATAAAATCCTTAAGATCCCAGCAGCAGCAGCGTGGGAACAAAAACCTCTTTTTCTCTCTTCTAGCCGTATAATTTCTGGCAGCCAAGGAGTCTATTTCGCAAGTTCACCTCCTGGGATTACCACATCCTTTATATAGCTGCACTGTTGACTCTGTCACCGTCCTGCTGTGAATGTGAGAGGGCTGTGACTTGACCATCCTCAGCTACAGGGAACTCTTAATTCAACTGGATCAAGCCCACCTTGTCTCTATGTATTATCCTTGGCTGGATTCAATTTGCTAATGTTTTGTCAAGGATTTCTGCATCTGTGTTTATGAGGGATATTGTCTTAGCTTTCTTTTCTTATAATGTCTTTCTTTGGCAAATTCCAGTACCTTTAGATAAAGAGTAGTGGGAGCGAAAGGTAAAACAAAACAAAACAAAACAAAAAAAACCCCAAAAAACTGGCTTAAATAAGATTTTGGAATTACCTGTCTGTCATTTCCGGAACTAATTAGAATAAGGGGTATAGAGTATGTGCTCTGGTAATATATACAAACATCCCCAGCCTAGGAAGGGTAAACTGGTATAAAGTACCATGTAGATCAGACCTAGTGCTCAGTCACCAAGCTCCTCACTAAGTACTTACTAAAGGCCTTCTACCCATCAGATACCCATCTAGATGCTGAGGATATAGAGTGAACATAACAGATGAAAATCACCGCCCTTAAGAAGCTAACATTCTAATGGGAGAGAAAGATAATAAACAAAACATGTAAGTAAATATCTAGTATGTTAAAGGTGGCAGGTTCTGTGGGAAAAATGAAGGATGAAGACAGGCTGGACAGTACCAGGGGCAGTGGGAGTGATCTGTAATCTTAACTAGGTGGTCAGAGAAGTCCTCACTGAGAAAAAGCTATTTGAGCAAAGACTTTAAGTAGAGGGAATGGGCCATCTAGAAATATGAGGAAAAGTGACAACAAGGGACGTTAGGTAGCCCCCTTGCACAGTGCGATGTTATACTAGCTGACCGATGAGGTCAAGGGCTTGGCTCTCCTATCCAGGGTCTGTGAAGATGTAATGAGAGAAACAATCATAGAACACTCTGGGAAATTATGTTGAAGGAATATGTTACACAGTCACAACGATGTGCTTGCAATGATGATAGATCATTAAGAACATGTTTTATTAGTTAAAAAATTAATAAAAAAATTAATTTGTGGCTAAGTCATGAGGGAACTAGTTCCTCTTAACAGGAGGCTGTTGCTTTATTTTTTTTTAATTTTTTTTAACGTTTATTTATTTTTGAGACAGAGAGAGACAGAGCATGAACAGGGGAGGGTCAGAGAGAGAGGGAGACACAGAATCTGAAACAGGCTCCAGGCTCTGATCTGTCAGCACAGAGCCCGACGCAGGGCTCGAACTCACCGACTGTGAGATCATGACCTGAGCCGAAGTCGGACGCTCAACCGACTGAGCCACCCAAGGGCCCCGAGGCTGTTGCTTTATTAAAATCGAATTGCAAAACTCTCGGCAGAAGTGCTTGGCAGAACAATTTATTTAGCTGTTGTTGTTTACTCAGGGGGAACCTTTGTAAAGAGCCCTCATCTTCAGAACTGCAAATTACTGGAGAAATCAAGAGGAAAGAACATAATTCATGAACATTCTGGAGAAAAGCCAGGGTATTGCCATATCAATAATGACAAATACAGTGGGCTGAATGGTGGCCCCTCAAAAAGGTGTATGTACTTCCTAATCCCTAGGAGTGAATATTCCTTCCTGTGGTAACAAATTTGATTTTGGAAGTAGGAGATTATCTGGGATTATCCAGGTGGGTCCTAAATGTCATCTCAAGGGTCCTCCATATGAGAGACAGAAGAGGAGACACAGTCGCACAGAGGAGAAGGTGCCGTGACAATGGTGGCATATATTAAGTGATGTGCTGTGGCTACAAAGCTAGGAACCACAAGAACTGCAGGCAGCCACCAGAAATGAGGAGAGAGTCATGGAATAGATTCTCCTTCAGGACCTCCAGGAGGAACCAACCCTGCTGACACCTTGATGTGGGGCTTCAAGCCTTCAGAACTGGGAGAGAATAAATTTTTGCTATGTTAAGCCACCAGATTTGTGGTAATTTGTTACAGTGGCCTCAGGAAACGAATACAGCAACCCCACCGGTAAAGCTGGATGGAGAGAGAATGCCAGTGCTGGATGTTTCATGGTATTGCCTCGCCGGCACTCAACAGTACTGAGCACTAAGCATGGCCTCACCACAAGCCTTGACAGTCCAGGAATATGTTGACATGGATGTCTCACATCAGTTTGGTAACCTTCACACCTCCTCCCCCTGGCTGCAAAGGTCTCTGGCGATGTTCCAGTGCTCAAGGACCCTCTCCAGGATTTGTCTCCTCTTTGCTCTCCATTCCATACCTTCTTTACCTGGTCTGGTGCCCCAAGTTTCTGCCCTGCCTCTTCTCCTGGCCCCTTTGCACCACCCATGGTCTGTCTCTGGAGGGTGTTGCCGTTACTGCTTGTGGATCTCTGCTCTGCATCCCATGGGCTAATCCCACCTCTTCCTGTGTCCTGCCTTGGTTCAGTGCCCTGGGCTCCAGAAGTCCAGGGTGGTATTTTATACAGTGATAATAATCAAAGACAATAACTAATAAAAGAACTGGGAGGCTGGGGGGGGGGAGGCACAAAGGAAGTCACCATTGTTACTTTTTACCCACTTTGGCAAGTGCCTGGAGACAGCTTTTAGTACCAAAAACTTAGGATTTAGATAGGGCCAGAACCAATGAGCAAAGTCTCTTCTTACTTATGTTTCCCCCCAGACACTCATACCTCTTAGTAGACTGAAGATTTCTTCCTACTCAAAGCCTCCATGTGTTAACAAGGAGTCACTTACACAAGTCAAAGCGTGAAGGTAAAGAACCTTCTGACCCTCCCCGGTGTTGTCACCTATTCATCTTTCTCCCCACTCTTTCGTTATGTTTCTTGACCTCTGAGGTCACGATTTACAAGAGTCTTCAGTTGCTATAGACATTTGGGCTGTCTTCCCAACTGCATGATGCAGAAATCTATGTCCTAACAGGGGCTAATTCATCAGAGTGAAGGGAGAAGATATGAGACATGTAAGCTATGTGGCTGTTTCTCATTTATTCTTACCTCATTTGATCCTGGCAGAAACACACTGACTGTGGTGGCTTTTGGTTCTGTGACTGGATGAACCAATAAAGCACTTCCTGAAAAACAGAGAAGAAATAAAGTTGAACATCATTCTAAGAAGTCTGAAAACATCCTTCTCCTCTGCGTGCTTTTGTCGTTGTAGAGACCACTCAACTATGAACCTGGTGAAAGTAGTGACCTTGGTGAATTGAACCAATGATTCATCAGAGAGATGCACTTTGGAGAGGGGACCAGTGCTTAAATCGGGGACTGTATTCTTAATTATCACTAATCTATTTATGGCATATTAGGGTAATAGAGAGGGACCCTGCCACAGTCCATCACAGTCTCCTGTGCACAGCTGCTCGTATGCCAGGAGTCTGGAGGAGCTACTGCACTTCTCCAAGTGCGTCACTGTTTGCTATAAGTGACTTTGAAAATGGTGAGCCTACAACTGTTATCCAGAACTGTGGTCAGCATGGATAGGAGTGTATCAGTGGGGCAGTGGGCAGTTATCATTAGGAAGGCTGGAATTCTCTTAAAGGCAACCTGGATTATTAATTTTGTTTTGACCATGGCCCCATATGTATATAAATTTCATCCATTTATGAATTCACTCTTTAATTCTACAAATATTTATTGAGTTCCGGGTGAGTGCCAGGCATTATGTTAGGCTCTGGAGATACAGTGGCAAATAAGAGAGACAATATGCCTATCCTCATGGAGTCTGCAGTCAGTAAAGATGGTTATTAAACAAATAATTACAAATTAGAGTTGGGACAAAAACCAAAAAGGCAAAAGCACAAAACGGAATGAAATTTATGTAATAAGAGGGACTGACGGGGCGCCTGGGTGGCTTGGTCGGTTGAGCGTCCGACTTCGGCTCAGGTCATGATCTCCGGTCCGTGAGTTCGAGCCCCGTGTAGGGCTCTGTGCTGACTGCTCAGAGCCTGGAGCCTGTTTCAGATTCTGTGTCTCCCTCTCTCTCTGCCCCTCCCCTGTTCATGCTCTGTCTCTCTCTGTCTCAAGGATAAACGTTAAAAATAAATAAATAAATAAATAAAAATGGCAGCTCTTAGTTTTTAAAAAAATAAAAAAAGAAGAAGAGGGACTGACTTTGACTGAATTTAGGTGTAATTGGGTATTAGAAGCAATTCTGGTCAGGGAAATGTTCTCCAAGGAAGTAGCTATTTAAACTGAGACCTAAGAATGGAGAGAGAGCATGAAGCTTTTTGTGTTTTAGGATTTCCACTTCTTAGAAACAGGATTCACCTTTTGGGCAATTTCTCTGTTGAGCATGGTTTCTTGAGTCCTATTTCCAAGATGATAAATGTCCCTATTGTGGATTTGGTGGCCAAACCTTGTTAAAGAAGAGGCCAACAACATCAACAACCCTATTTTGCATATGAAGTAAGCCCTCTGAGTCTGGTCTACTGTTTTCTACTTCCATTCCCTATAGTGGTGTCATAAAGCTTATAAGTGGACCAGAACAAGAACCTGAAATTGCATCCACAAATAGAATAGATAGATTTATGTGAAGTTAACAATATGAGAAGTGCAACATGACCACAGAATAGAGCTATCTTTCCATTAATACACTAAAAATCTTTTTTTTTTAATCTTTATTTTTGAGAGAGAGAGAGACAGAGTGTGAGTGGGGGAGGAACAGAGAGAGGGAGACACAGAATCTGAAGCAGGCTCCAGGCTCTGAGCTGTCAGCATGGAACCCTACGTGTGGCTCGAACTCACAAACCATGAGATCATGACCCGAGCTGAAGTCAGACGCCCAGCCGACTAAGCCACCCAGGCACCCCAATACACTAAAAATCTTAGTGACAGAATTACTTTTTATTTTTTGGCTGTCTTGAGATTAGCGATTTTTTTTTTTAGTGCTCTTATACTAGGAAATATAACAAAAACATAATTAGAATATATTTATCATAGTGATAAGAACTCACCTAGCATGTATTCATCTTCCACACCGAAAGTGTTTAATTCCTCTGGGAACTCTATCCATAGAGGCCTGGGGAAAGAAAAAAAAATTCTTACCTCAACATTACTAAATGTTTTATTACTATTAAATCACTTATATTTTCAGTTTTATAACTACTCAAAGGAAATTGGAAAAAGCCAAAGAGTCAAGACTCTTTTCATATGATTTAAGATTTTATGAGCAATTGCTAGGATTACTATATATTGTTCTAATGTGAAAGACCTATCTACTCACTGGAACGTTCCAATGAAAGATTGAGAATTCTGGTAAGTACAATTTTTCCTTCCGATTGTTGAGCACTGACTACTCTGAAGGCAGAATCAGAGCTTTGGGCAAGTGCAAATGCCCAACACATTCAGTGTGGAACAAATTAAATGTGTGTAAAACCATATTTTTATGATGATGTAAAATCTGTGCCATGTTTTCATACTGTCACTGCCTTTCATGCATCCTTAATTATTACCTATATTAAATGAAAAGAACTGGTTTTACTTGTTTTCATGCTGGCAACATTTTTGGAGGGTTGAGAAACAGCTGTGTGGTTTTGTTTTTTTATTATTCTTTTACACAACTATCTAGGAGGCCTTTGGGCTTATAAAGATAAAATCTTCAACATCTGTGTATCTGGATATCAGCTTAATGGTTCTAATGCTTTTTGCAACCTCATGAGTAAAGGATATTTTTTTAGTAAGATAAATTTATTTTTAGTTTATTCACTAGCCTTTGTAATAACAGATCCTTTTCCTACTGAATAGTAACAAAGCAGTAGTCTTTCCTTCTGGCTGATGTCTAGCATTACCAGGGAAACTTCTAACAAATACAGATCCTGAGATCTACCCAAGGAGATTCCTAGTAGGTCTGGAGGTATGGCCTTGATATCTATAGTTTTAAAAAGCTCCCCCCCAGGTGATTCTGATCTGAGCCAGGTTTAGGAAGTGCTGATCTGGAAGCCTTGGTGTACTGTGTGTGTCTCTGTATCATTCTGTAACTTAGAAGTAGGTTTTTCACATCTTGCCTCCAAAATAGAATCAGAATATAAGTTATACGCCAGGAAAAAATGTTCACCTCCAACTTGGAATGGTTTAGCCCTAAGAGTAAGACAGACTCCAAGACCAGCAGAGTAAGTTGCTCTTCATGAGAGGATGCTTGTGGGTTAAACCACGAATTCAGTTATAGTCACTTCCTTTTTTCTTTGAAAAAAATCTCTATTTCTGTCTTCTAGCAAATATTAACACTTGAGTTACAAAGTAGCAGGGGATCTGGTTTTTCTTTGACCTCAACTCCTTGAGCCTGCTCACAGTGGGTGCTCAATAATCTGATTGACAGCTGATTAAACACATGGCTTTTCTCTTGAAATCACTGTGTAATTACTGAGTTCCCCAATGGCTAGGGGATTTTTCTGGTGTAGATTGGGTGCTGGGGCCCCCAACTGGTGAAGCCTATTTACCTCATGACGGGTTCGGCAGCCACGTGTGCCCGGTAGAACAGAGAATACCAATAGGGCAGGAGAGTGTAGCGCTGTCTGATGGCTTCTCGGATGAGCCGGGTGTGTTCCTCCCCAAAGAGCCATGGCTCCCGCCGCTTGGTGTTCATGGTAGCGTGGCCCCGGAAGAAGGGCTGGTAGGCTCCGGCCTGGTACCAGCGCACTAGCAGCTCTGCTTCTGGATTCCCAATGAAGCCACCTACGTCAGCTGGTTAGGCAAAGAAAGGCCAAGTGAGGCAACCGGTCTTCTAACAAATACTGCACACCGGTAAAATGAGGGCTTGAAGATGGACGGGATAAATGTGCTGTATGTACACTCAAAATGACAGGATAAAACTGTGGCCTGAAATTAGGGAGCACGTATTTAAAAACTCAGCCTGTTTGGGGAGCTGACAATATTCTCTTCGAATACTCTTTTCTTGTCCAAAGGTCAGAGGTTTTGCCGCAAGATTAACATTTCTGTTATGTTCCCAAACCCAGAAATTGCAAAATGTCGACCTGTCTCAATAAGTATGTTCAGGGCCGGGGTAGGAGGTTGGCAACTGATTTCCTTTTGAAAGCAACAGCTGAAAGCAAGATAAAAATTACTGAACTAAAAAACAGACAATCAGAATTAGAGACTTAGGGAGAATGTGATGCTTGGTCCTTAAGGAGGATACATATTTCTTGTCTGTGGACCGATACCATAAGAAACACATCTGTTAAAATGTGTGTGACATTAAGTTGCTTCTATTGCTACAGAAAACAAGGAGCAGCTGGAACTAGTCTTGCCGAGCACCTTCCATACTGGGATTTCTCATCCGCAGACAATTACTAGGACTTAGGGAAAGCAACCCATCAGGGAATCATATTTTAACTAAATTTATCTTTCCCAAGAGCATATCTTTTTTTTTTTAAACAGTTAAAATATGTCACACAATTTTAAACCTGCTGAGTAAAAAAGGATTTCTGTAAGGCTTGTCTCTGATTTGCTAAATTCTTTGTACTTCTCTCCATTTTTCTCACTTTGATGAAAAGGTATGTTTCAGAAAAAGAAACTCAGTTATCAAGAGCATCTAAGGAGGAATCAGAGAAAGAGGAAAAAAGCACTCGGGCTCTCTGATGACTTAAAAAAAAATTTTTTTTTTAATGTTTACTTATTTTTTTTTTTAATTTTTTTTTTTTCAACGCTTATTTATTTTTGGGACAGAGAGAGACAGAGCATGAATGGGCGAGGGGCAGAGAGAGAGGGAGACACAGAATCGGAAACAGGCTCCAGGCTCTGAGCTATCAGCCTAGAGCCTGACGCGGGGCTCGAACTCCCGGACCGCGAGATCGTGACCTGGCTGAAGTCGGACGCTTAACCGACTGCGCCACCCAGGCGCCCCTAATGTTTACTTATTTTTGAGAGAGAGAGAGAGAGAGAGCACGAGCAGGGGCAGAAAAGGCTCCAGTCTCCATGTTCTCGCTGATGCAGGGCTCAAGCTCACGAACTGTGAGATCATGACCTGAGCTGAAGTTGGATGCTTAACCAGCTGAGCCACCCAGGCACTCTGGGCTCTTTGATGACTTTATTTCATGTCCTCACTTCAAACGAGACACAAAGAGCTTGCAAGTATCCCTTCAATTTCCTCATTTTCTTTTTTCCACAGTTATCCCTCCCAAAGCAGCTAATGAGAAGGCATTTGTGACCAGCTTGGATGGAGAAACACCCTAGTTTTTTATTTTCTCTCACTTCAAGCTTGTGGATATCATCATACCTCCACAAAAAGGGATCCCAGTAATGCTGAGGGTGAGTAACATAGGGATAGAAATTTTCAGGTAGCTCCATTCTGCCGTGTTGTCGCCTGTCCACACAGCACCTTTGATCACCAGTAACAAGGTATCAAAAAAAAAATCACAAATCAGCTCATGCACTCAATTTCATAGATTCTTTATTTGAAATAGACAAATTAATATAAAGGAAAACATTTCTTTCTTACCTTAAAATATACAAAATCTGGTTTCTACAACGAAAATATATTGATTTTCTAATGTGAAAAAGTTCTTAAAATCCACAAAACATTTTGTAAAAATATTCTGAAATTGCACTTATTTTTGAAGTATAACTCAAGTCTGATTTTAGGAGAAACATGAAAAAAATCATCTTTACTGAAATATAATTTGCATATAATAAATGTACCTATTTTAAGTGAAGAGTCTGAGCTCAAAAACCTGTAACTGTCACCACAAGCAGGGTACAGAAACAGTGTAAATGATCACTGGGCTTCTTTGCAGTCAATAACCTTCCACTTTACCTAACAATTGATCTGATTTCTGTATCTTCTCTAGAATTTTATATAAATGGAAACATATACTATTTTGTGTTCTAGCTTTTTTCACTCAGCATAATGTTATAGTTTATTCCTTTTTATTTGCTGAATAGTTTTGTATAGTATGGATCTATCACAAGTTTAGCCACTCATCTATTGATGGACATTTGGATTCTTTGCAAGTTTTGGCTATTGTGAATGAAGCCGCTATAAACATTTGTGTCCCAATCACATGACATATGTTTTCATTTCTCTTGGGTAGCTATCTGGGAGTGGAATTGCTAGGTCTGTGTTCAGTGTATGTTGCATACTTTAAGAAAACTTCGAACTGTTTGGCATAGTGGTTGTACTACTTTTACGTTATTAATACATGACAATTTCAGTTGCTCTACATTCTTGGCAACACTTGGTAGTGTGTCTTTAAAAAATTTTTTTAATTAGAATTGTTTTAAAATTAATTTATTTAGAGAGACAGGGAGAGTGAGTGGGGGAGGAGCAGAGAGAGGGAGAGAGAGAGAGAGACAGAGACAGAGAGAATCCCAAGCAGACTACACTCTCAGTGTGGAGCCCGACGTGGGGCTCCAACTAAAAAACCATGAGATCATGGTCCCAGTCGAAAACAGGAGTTGAACGTTTAACTGAGGCACCCAGGTGCCCTGGTAATGTGTCTTTTTAATTACAGCTACTGTAATGGATGTGTAGTGGTGTCTCTCTGTGGTTTTAATTTGTATTTCTCTAAAGACTAATGATTTTGAGCATCTTTTCATGTATTTATGGATCATTTATATGTTTTCTTTTGTAAAGTGTCTATTCAAATCTTTTGCTATTTTTAAAAGTACATGTCTTTTTATTATTGATTGATTAAACAAAATTTTTTTTTAATGTTTATTTATTTTTGAGAGAGAAAGAGAGAGCACGAGCAGGGGAGGGACAGAGAGAGAGGGAGACACAGAATCCGACGCAGGCTCCAGGCTCTGAGCTGTCAGCACGGAGCCCAATGTGGGGCTCGAACTCACAAACTGTGAGATCATGAACTGAGCTGAAGTCGAAGCTTAACCTACTAAGCCACCCAGGCATCTCTGACTTTCATTTTCTTAATATCTTTGAAAGGGTAGAAGTTTTCAATTTTGATAAAGTCTGACTTAGCATTTTTTTCCTTTTATAGTTCATGCTTTCTGTGTTCCATCCAAGAAATCTTGTTTACCTCAAAGTCACAAAGAGTTTTTATGTTTCCTTTTAGAAGTTTTTGTTTTATCTTTTATAGTTAAGGTCTATATTCCATTTTGAATTACTTTTTGTGTATGGTAAGAGGTAAGGGTCAAGGTTCTTTCCTTCCCCCACCTCCATACCCAGTGTTGTGACACCATTTATTGAAAAACTCCTCTTTCCATTGAATTGCCTTGGCAACTCTGTTCCTATTTAATTAATTAATCATATGGGTGTTGGACTCTTTCTGGATTCTTTATTCCGTTCCATTGATTTTTATGCCTATTCCTACACCCCCTCTCAAAAAAGCCACTCTATAATTTAAGAGGAGTGGTACAGACTGTATAAGGGAGGCATAATAACAGTAGCAAGGACAATAGTTAACATTTATCAAGGTCTGATGGAGGCAGGTGATACTATTTGGCTTGTAGTAGCTCACTGAATCATCACAACATTATCAGGTAAACACTAGTTAACTTCATTTTCAGATGAAGGAAATATGGCCAACAGTGGATTAAAATACATAGTTACTAAGTGATAGAGGCAGGATTTGAGCCCAGGGAGTGTGACTCTAAAGCCACTGCTCTTGATCATTGTATAGTTGATAAGACATTGTGAAGATAAATTATATACCACTAAAGAGATTCACACAAGAAAAAAAAAATCTTACTTTACTAAATCTAAATTAGTCCTGAGGCATTTTTGTCTATCTTCTATCAAAATAGTTCTGGAAGCTATTTTTGTTTTAATCTTCCACAGAAATTTTAGGTTGTCCTATGGCCAGTGAAGAAAAATATTTTCAAGGGACTGACTGCTTTTTTTTTTTTTTTTTTTTAAGGTACTCTAGTAATTTCTCCTTGACTTCAAATGAAACAAAATGATTGTGAAATCAACATGGTGGCATTCTGGTCAAGAGAGAAAGTTCCTGTAAGCATGCAGATATTTTCATGTGTCATATGGTTGTTTAGTCAGAAGCGAGCTCTGGCTATTGGTCTAAGCAGAAAACTTAACACAGTAGTGTTCTCTGTAATGCCTCACTTGCTACACTTTGGGGAGGGCTGATAGTTTCACAGAGTATTGAAGACTAGGCAGTAGGCTGATATTTAAGAGATTGGAGATTACTTAGTATTCATATCTTTTATCTTTTTTTAACTGCTACCTATTAGTATTTTCATTTTCATATTAGTATTTTCATAAAATTTACTTTTTAGGGGCACCTGGGAGGTTCAGTCGGTTAAGTGTCTGACTTTGGCTCAGGTCATGATCTTGCAGTCTGAGAGTTTGAAGCCCGAGTTGGGCTCTATGCTGCCAGCTCAAAGTCTGGAACCTGCTTTGGATTTTGTCTCCCTCTCTCTCTGCTCTTCCCCTGCTTGGGCTCTGTCTGTCTCTCTCTAAAAAATAAGATCCACATTAAGAAATTAAAAAAAAATACTTGACTTAAAAAAATGTTTATTTATTTTGATAGAGAGCATGCATGCGAGTGGGGAAGGGGCAGGGTGAGAGGGAGAGAGAGAATCCCAAGAGGGAGAGAGAGAGAATCTGTCAGCTCAGAACCTGATGCGGGGCTTGAACTCATGAACTGTGCTATCATGACCTGAGCCAAAACCAAAAATGGGACGCTCAACCAACTGAGCCAACTAGGCACCCCAATACTTGACATTTTTTAGTGATTAAAAATGATTCTTGTAGAGAATTTGGAAAATAGAGATAGGTAAAAAGAAGAAAATTTAAAAATCACTCATAATCACCAAGGTACTAAACTTATTGATTTAGATTGCTATCTCTATTTTTTAAACAAAATTGTGATAATACACTGTAACAACATTTAAACATTCTGGTCCCCCCCCCCCTTTATCATGATGTCACAAACATTTGCTCATGCAATTAAGAGGTACCATTTTAAATAGCCTTATGATAGTCTATCATATGGATATATCATGCTTTTATAAATATTCCCTTATTTGGATTTTCTTTCTTTTTCTGTTTCAAGGACTAACGCTATGGTGAGCATCTATGTACATGAATCTTTGCCTGAGATAACAATATTGTGGCCTTTTCCAGAGTACCACAGGGGCTGGTTTTCAGGGCTGGTGGAGGAGGCCTAATAATGTGTATGATACAGTAAAGGCTGGACTCTTCAGACTAGAACCTAAGCTCTTAGTTATTTATGCAAGGCCAGGGGACTTAAAATAGCCTTCCTGCTGGAAGGTGGTTAAGTTGAATTAGATCTGCATTAGCTAGTAAACTGAATCCAGTTATAGATGACCCTGACCACAAGCAACAGCCAGGTCTATTTTAAGCCATATTACTAAGTGGAACAGGTGGTTGAAGGAATGTGTAAGAAGTAGATTTCCCCTGGTTTAGATAAATCAAATAGACAGAATCAGAGATGACCATCCCAGCAAACTGAGATACTCTGAAGTCATTCTCCCAGCAACTAAGTGGCCGTTTCTTCAGTGGGAAACTAGTAACTAAACTTTATTAAAATTGATGTACTTTGTGTCACAGGACAAAAGGCATACTTCCGGGAACGTCACTTGCTACAATCCTAGGCCTGCTGAAGGGCCACTGGAAAAAAAGGCATTAACACAGTAGCACCATATACCATACAAAAAAAAAAAAAGTTTGCAAATTTATGTTTTTAAGTCTGATCATATGAGCCATGCCTTACCATACTTTTGTGATCCGGCAAAGAAAGAACGTGTAAGAACAAAGGGTCTCTCCTTTCCTTTAGATCGCTGTATCAGTCCTTCTGCAGTAGCCATTTGCTACAAAGGCAAAGGAGAAAACTTTCAAAGGGATGATTAGATTAGAGCATTGGGCAAACATCCTAATAAGCTATTAGACATGCAAAAGTAAATAGGTAGGAATATAAATGGAAAATATTAAAATAAATCTATCAAATAATTTTCATAATGCAATGAAACTACTCTAAATTCCCATATTAAGAGTGGAAGATTTTCTTTGATTAAAATAGCAATGGAATAATAGTAAATAATAAGCTAGAATTATTCAGTGCTTACTATTGTTAGGCATTTTATAAGATTTTCTCTTATAATCTACAGAACACGCTCTGAGACAGAGCATTTTCAATGATGGAAAAAAATGAGATTCAAAGAGGTTGTTAAGTGACTGGCCCTGGCCAACATAAGAAAATTCTCTAAAGTAGTTTGCAGTTATAGCAAGAGGCTTTTAAAGAAGTAAACACATAATCTGAACTGTGCTATATATAGACAGCAACTCCCACTAGAAAATACCAATTGATGGGAGAGCCATAGGAACACAGGATGAAAACAAAGAACTACTGATATCAGTAGGGGCAAATGACTGACATATGTTTTGGATGTGATTGGCAAATGGAAGACAATTCTACCACCTTCTAATGAAAAGGCTAAGTAGTTAATTAAGGCTTTCTGCATTTAAAGACTTACTGAAATTGTATATCTGTGTTCTAAATCTTGTTCCCCTGGTATGAATATAAGATTTGTGAAATTTCAAAATATTTGTTTTAATTGCCTTTGTTTATGTATTTACACATTGCCTACCCTACTTCAAAAAAAAAGTCTTTAAGTATTCAATGTCATTTACTAATGACTCCTGCCAAAGAAGATGTTTCTATGTTATCATTAATCTCATATATCTATAATTCATCAAGTTTATTATAGAAAGAAAAGGTGCAAAGGGAGAAATAGTAAGTCCTTTATTGGCTGCAACTTGATAAGACCCACAAAGAGAAATGAACAATATAATATGGCTATTACAAATGACTTTCAACCCAAAAGTCAGGGCATTTGGGTCCAGGTGACTTCTCTATGGATGTCTTACCTGATAAAAACCATAGATGTTGTGAAGTTCCCTGTGCTCCCAATTGCCATGATGAATGGCATTCTTCTGCATGGTTAGCTCTGGTCCTCTAAAGACAGAGGGCTCATTCATGTCGTTCCATATGTAGAGGATGTCAGTAGATCCCTAAGAAGTAAATTTCTTCCTCAGCCATGATAATACTCCTATAGTGATGATGTTAATATGATAGCCACCCTATTCCTCTTTCATACTCTATTTAATTTATTATTTATTATGTTTATTATCTATGCTCTGTCTTCTGTTCCAATGCTACAATAAATGGTCCGCAAGGTGGGGAATTTTATCAGTCTTGCTCATAAACACCTGGAATACTACCTGAACCACAGAAGGTTCCCAATAAGTATTTGCTGATAAATGAAAGAATACTGTGCTGTATTGTATATGAAATACTGCCCAGCAAGTACACTTCAAGACCTACCCTGGAGAACCCCTATAGGAAAGGTTGTGTGAGTGTTCACGGTTAGGTCCTATAACATCCATTATCTGCTGCAACCTTTTTTTAAAAAGTAAGCTCCATGCCCAGCATGGAGCCCAATGCAGGGCTCAAACTCATGACCCTGAGATCAAGACCTGAGCCGAGATCAAGAGTCAGACACTTAACTGACTGAGCCATCCAGGCACCCCAAAAACTCTTAACTAAGGGCAGTTATAGCTGTCCATGATAAGATTCTGCCTTCCCTCTAATACTCTGCAAGATTTGAAAGGTAAAATACCTGTTTGGTAGCATGGTCTAGAGTTTGTGTTCTGCATAGAATTGTTCAGTTTAGGGTGGGAAGGGGCTTTTGAGTCATCTAGTCACCATGGTGTTGAAATCCCTTTTATAGAATCCTGGTCTCTCAGCATTAGACTCATAGCTACAATGACAGGGAGTCCTTCAGGCAGCTCATTCCATTGTTTTCTAAATGTCCTGCTCCTTGTAACATCCAGGCCCTGTAAAAGCCCAAATGTTCATCGACTGATGAATGGATAAAGAAGAGTTCAGGAAAACAGAACTTAGTGATTCATCACTTAACATATAACACCCAGGGCTCATCCCAACAAGTTCTATTTTCCTGAAATCATTATTACACTATATGTAAACTAACTTGAATTTAAATCGAAAAAAAAAAAAAAAGAAACTAGAGTTTAGTGGTTAAGACTTGGGCTTGGGAGACAAACAGACTGAGTTCAAATCTTAGGTCTACCACTTACTAAGATGAGCGAACTTAGTGGGGTTTTAAACTTGTCCATATGTCAGTTTGCTCATCTGTGGGATTAGAGTTCATTATAGTTTCAACCTCAGAGGTTACTCTGAAGATGAAATGGTAAAATGTACATAAAGTGCTTAGCACAGTGCTTGGCACACAGCAATACTCAATTTATACTAAACATCATTATTATCATCCTCATAATGGGTTGAAAACTGTTTTCTAGAAGTGGCCTCTCCAGTTCTTTCTTATAGTTTTTGATATATTTCTTTTTTTATATATTTTATATGTATTTATAATATTTTAAGAATTGATTTATTATTACACCTCTTTAAAAATTTCAATTCTTATCATACCTTTTGTTTTTTTAATGTTTATTTATTTTCTTTTTTTTTTTTAATTTTTTTTTTCAACGTTTATTTTTTATTTTTTGGGACAGAGAGAGACAGAGCATGAACGGGGGAGGGGCAGAGAGAGAGGGAGACACAGAATCGGAAACAGGCTCCAGGCTCCGAGCCATCAGCCCAGAGCCCGACGCGGGGCTCGAACTCACGGACCGCGAGATCGTGACCTGGCTGAAGTCGGACGCTTAACTGACTGCGCCACCCAGGCGCCCCAATGTTTATTTATTTTCAAGAGAGAGAAAGAGACAGCATGAGCGAGGAGGGGCAGAGAGAGAGGGGGACAGAGGATCCAAAGTGGGCTCTGAGTGACAGCAGTGAGCCTGATGTGGGGCTCAAACTCACGAACCACGAGATTATGACCTGAGCAGAAGTCGGACGCTTAACTGACCGAGCCACCCAGGCGCCCCTATAATTTGCAAGATATTCTCACATATATCATTATCATCATCTTTAAATAAGCCATAGAATATTGTTTTATGTAAAATTTATATAGTAATTTTAACATATAATATTATTAAGTACTTTGATATGTCACAGAGTCTATAATGGAAGTAGAAATCACAGCTTTTGTGCATTTGGTAATATTCATGGCACCTCTCCTGGCACCATCAAAGTCTGTAATGTGGTTGCCTTCCTTGCATTTTCATCCCAGGATTACTTATCAAGAGCTACTCAATGAAGCACTCTATCTATTCAATCATGTTTTTCCTTGTTTCATCCTCCCAAGTCACTAGGAAAGAGCAAAAGAATAAAAACAAACCTGATAGGCAGAGAAAGTGAAAAGACTTGAATACCACTCTCTGACCTTGGGATTGGTGAAATCCAGGTAAGAGGAGAGACCTATAGAGGCAGAAGAGTAGACAGACTGTGAGAAACAGTGGTCCTCATGGTTAGATATGTTGTAGAGAAGATGTCAAAGTTGGGTAATCACTGGGCACCCTAAATGTAAGGTAGTTGATACAGAGGTGCAGTCTGTCAAGAAGTGCATGAAGGCATTGCTGGACTCCAATGATAATCTGGACTAGACTTTCCAACCGGAGAGGCCCAGGGGAATGCCAATGAAGAAGCATCCAGACGGAGCCTGTCCCTCACTGATGGCCCAGGATAGCCCAAGTAATCATGGCAAATAATCTGGAGTGACCCTTCTTAAAGAGAACAAAGAAGTGTTCATGAGTGGTATAAGGGTGGGCAGGGGGAGGCGGGGGGAAGGATGCATGGGGTTTCTCTGCAGTACTTGGATTTGTGATGGAGTGCCAGGAGAGGATAGAGTGGTGATTCCTTTTTGTCCTCGAGGTTCTACCAAGGCTTTAAATTAATACCTTCTGAAATAAAGCATCCAGAGTTGCTGGAGGCAGCTGAGGTCACTCATGGGAGTCTGAGAAGTCAAAACTATGGGCTAACAAGGCAAAAAAGATTGACAGGGAAAGACTATAGGCCACTTGTTCTTTTTTTTTCTCCTCTGCTTTTCTCATCCCTTGGCTTTTTACTTTCATTTGCTTAGAGTACTATTAAGGCTTCCCTATTTTGTTTTGTTTTTTTCATTCATTCATTGACTGAGAAATGTATACAGAGGACACTGTACCAGATGTTATGGAAGATACAAAAGGATCTTTTGATACAAAAGAAAACTTCCTTAAAGGTGCTTACGCTGTGGCAAAAGACATCCATAAGAAATGAGGGTGATGGCCACGCAATCTTTATTAATTGGGACTAAACAAGTGGAAATAATAAGTATATAAAGTGCTATCTTACCAGGCCAGCATACCCCTTCAAAGTCTCCTCCTTCGTGATTCCTCACAAAGAAGCCCTGTTCTTTGGCCTCAGCATACACTGAGTAGTCAGGATCAATCTTGATGTGGGGATCACTGATGACCACAAGCTGTCAGGACACAGAGGTTTGATGAGCTCATCAGTTTCACAGGAGTTATATGTTGGTTTTTATACTTTTCATCATAGTTTTGGGGTTCAAATTTTACTCAGAAATAACTACTAGTATTGAAATATTTAAGATACTGGTAAAACCTGATAACTTTTCATGCTTATGGAAATATAATTAGTATCAAAACTAGGCCAGTGCTCTTCCATAATTATTGCTTCCCAACCAATACGTGTTCTTAAAATAGCAGTTACTAAGCTTCTGTCTGAGGTGCTGGGTGCTATACATAGAGGATTAAGTTGTCCCTGCTCCCTAGACATCTAGAAGTTAACATTGACAAAAGCAAACATTAAAGAAAACGAGAATAGCATGTTAAAAACAAAAAAGCCCAAACCCAATGGTACAGGTATAGTTAGGAAGGAGGTTTGAGAAGAGCTGTCATCACAACTCCGTGTCTCTAGGATCTCTCTACCTTTCTAATACCATCACCTCCTACTCCAGGGCATCAAAACCCTTTATTTGTCTAGGACAACCTTGTCACCACCCTTCCTCAAATCTATTCAAATCTATTCTGCAAACTGAAGTTTAATTTTCCATTGCTCAAAAACTTTAAAACACTTTTAATTGTAGTAAAATACACATAACATAAAATTTACCATCTTAACCAATTTTAAGGGTACAAGTACATACACAGAGTTGTGCAATGTCCAGAACTCTTTCCGTCTTGTAAAACTGAAACTCCATACCCATTAAAAACAACGAATTCACCCCTCTGTCCAGCCTTGGGCAACTGCCATTATTCTTTCGGTCTCTATGATTTTGACTGCTGTAGGTATTACAGATTGATGAAATCATACAGTATTCATCTTTTTTGTGACTGCCTTATATCACTTGGCATTGTGTCTGCAAGGTTCATCCATGTTGTAGCTTGTGACGGGATCTCTTCTTTTTTAAGGCTGAATAATATTCCATTGTATGTATTTACCGCATTTTGTTTACCCAGTCATCTGCTGATGGACACTTGGATTGCTTCCACTTTCAGTTATTGTGAATAGTGCTGATATGAATATGGGCATATAAATTTCTGCTCAAGTACCTGCTTTCAATTCCTTTGAGTATATACCCATAAGTGGGTTTCCTGGATCATATGGTAATTGTATTTTTAACTTTTTGAGGAATTGCCAAACTGTTTTCTGTAGTGGTTGCAACACTTTACATTTATTTTCCACTATCAGTGTTTCTGTTTCTGTATCTCCTTACTTGCTACTTTCTGTTTGTTCATAGTAGCCATCCTAACGATACGAGGCAGTATCTCATTGTGGTTCTGTTTGCATTTTCCTAATGACTGGTGATGTTAAGCATCTTTTCATGTGCTTGTTGACTATTTGTATATCTTTGAAGAAATGTCTATTAAGTCCTTTTTCCAATTTTTAATTCGGTTGTTTGTTTTTTGGTTGTTGAGTGGTAGGTGTTCTTCACATATTCTTCATACTAACCTCTTATTCAAAAACTTTTAATGTCTCCAAATGTATACAAAGCAGCCTGCAATAAGGTCAGATTCCCTACTACTTAAACCTTGCACATGCCTTTTCTTGCACATGGTTTTCTTGCCAAACCAACCTGCGTACTGTTTTCCAAACACCACTGGGTGCTTCAGCCTCTGGCTGCACTGCTTCCTCCCCTTTTCTCAGCTAGTTAGAGAGTCATCCTTCACGGCTCATCTAAAATGCACAAAGCCCAGCTTGAATCTAGCTGGATGCAATCTTCTCTCTCTCTTAGTCCCCTCCTGACCTTGATCTTTCTTTGGCTGTTACATTATTGCCCTACATTGTGGTTGTTGTATACTTGTCTTTCCCCCAACTCACTGCAAGACCCCGAGGAGCTCATCTTTGCATTCCCTTCATCTGTAGCACGGTATTTTGAACATCTGATGGCTACAATAAATAGTTGCTTAGAATAACATGGGTTCTGGAGTCAGGCAAATCAGAGTTCAGATTCTTTCCCTACTACTTATTTATTATGTGCCTTTGTGCAAAATACAAAACTAAGCCTCAGTTTCTTCACCTGAAAAATGGGCTAACAAGATCTACCTCATAATTTTGTGATGACTGGATAGAATACTGTGTTCTATCAAATTCTGTGGCCAATAGTAAGTGCTTGCCAAATGGTAGGTATTTATTAACTTGGAAATTAGGAGTTAATATGATTGGCTGTGGTCACCTGTGAAAGGCCTGGGGCTCAAAGGAATGGATTGAAAAGACAACTTTAATCTCAAGGAGAGGGACTGCAGGGATCCTTTTATATGAAACATCTAGGGTTCTCCCCCTTTTCCTCTCTCAGTTTTTTCTTCTCCCTCCTTCTATTCATTATTGCTGTTACCACCACCACACCTGTATTACATACTTTCCAGTGTCTTTTTTCCCCTCTCCATTTTCTATTTTAGTTCTTCCTTTGGCCAGATTGATAGGTGGAGTCCATCAGGGAAGCATGCAGAAAAAATGGTATGATGAAGAATATGACTCCATTTTTGATGGACTGTTAAGAGCTTTCTAGCCCCACCACTCCCCCTTACCCTTCTGCCCACATCTGACAAAGAAAGCCCTAATGCTCCCTCCTTGGGTGCCAGCAGGAAGTTCAAACCACACAAGCCCTGAGCATGCATAGGAATCCTCACCCCAGTCCAAACCTCCAAGCACCACAAAAGCTGAGATGTCTCCATTCCCAGCTCTCTCAAGACATCTTGAGAGCAGCCTGGGAGCCAGCCCTGCTCCCCCAAGAATGCCTAAGTGACTAATCAACCTTTTCAGACCCTCTTGGTGTCAATGTGATGTCCCCAATCTCGAGATTGATGTTGACATCAGAACCAAATCATGCTTTTGGGGTATCTATCAAATCACTACAGGATGGCCACAACAAATGAGACTGAATTCTAGGCCCCTTTGTCCTGCAGGGACCTCGACACCTAAGGCAGGGACGGATGGTGTGACCATCTTTCCATCATTGCTTTCCTGTTATCACAGTTACAATTACATTTGAAGGTAATATTTCCATGGCCATTTTTTATCAGATGGCTCTCCTCCACTAATGTGCCAATGCAAGTTTTAAATAATAAAAAAAAAATGCTTTGTAATGAAAAGGTTTCAAAGCGTCAGCTTATTTTACCTTACGTTTTTTGTTTCTGAGCAGCTCTTGCATCCTTTTGGGATTTGGGAATCTTTTCTTGTCCCAGGTGAAGTACCTTTTGCCCTCGGTATGCTCTATGTCCAGCCACATGACATCATAAGGAATGTCATGCTCATCAAATCCTGCATCCACTGCTTTTACATCCTGCTCATCCTCATAGTTCCAGCGGCACTGATGGTACCCCAGAGAGAAGAGAGGGGGCATGGCTTGTGTGCCTGAAAGTGGAAGATGACAACTGAGCCAGCTACCATCACAATGATAATTACACATTTGATAAACATGTCCTAAATGTCTACAGGGTCTAAGCACTGAGCTTGGTACTTAGAATATCAAGGAGAAGAGAACACTGTCTTCACCCTCAAGAAAGTGATAATTTGGCTGATGAGGCAGGTACGTAAATTAACTGTTCTGCTTAGAGGTGTAACTGCTATGTTAAAGGTATCAGCCTAGTATTAAGGGAATACAGAGGAGTTAATACTGCCTGCAGTAAAATGTGGAGACTTGAAAGGCTAGGGGCGCCTGGGTGGCTCAGTGAGTTGAATGTCCGACTTTGGCTCAGGTCATGATCTCACGGTTTGTGAGCTCGAGCCCCGTGTCAGGCTCTGTGTTGACAGCACGGAGCCTGGAGCCTGCTTCAGATTTTGTGTCTCCCTCGCTCTCTGCCCCTCCCCTGTTTGCTCTCTGTGTCTCTCTCAAAAATAAATAAATGTTTAAAAAAAAAAAAAAAAGGCCTCACAGAGGTAGTAACACTTGGTTTTGGACCTTGAAGAGTAAGTAGGAGGAATCTACCAGAGAGAATGCATAGAGCATTGAGGCACAGGGAATGGAAAAGACAAAGAGGCAGAGGAGTGCATGATAAGCTTAGGGAAAAATAAATAATCCAGGGTGGTTACATTGTGAGAGAGACCAGTAGAAGATGAAACTGGAGAGGGTCAGTTTGTAAGGGTCCCTGTAGTTCAGGCTAGGAATGCTAAATCTTCTTATGGGAAGTCATCAAAAGTTTGGCAAGATGTGATCTTAGCATACCTATGTTTTAGAAAAATTAGGGAGCAGTGTTGAGACTGACTAAAAGGGAAGGGGATTAAAGGCAGGAAAAACTATCGATTGCTATCAAAACATTTACTGATAACATGGCAGACTTCTGGTCAACCACTTGCATTTCTCTTTTCCCTCCTAAAGTCCCACTAAAATCAGAGTAAAGGAAAGAAAAAAAAAAAAGAATAAAGCCACAAGAACAAAAAGAATGGGAGAGGAGTAATTTCAACAAAACTTTGCAAAGTGTGGGACAGAGGAGAGGTGGTAACTGTTGAGCAAAGTGAGGGAGGCTCTCACCAGAGTGTTTGAAAGGGGAATATGAGGAGAAGAGCTGATCTCTCTTCTCCGAAAACTCCTAGAGGGAAGATTCCCCCCCCCACCTTCCACCCCCAATACTAGAGCGCTTTGAGGCAGAACCTTATTGAAAGCCTCCAAGATTAGAAGGATCCACATAAAGAAATAGAATGAGGGGCGCCTGGGTGGCTTAGTCGGTTAAGCGTCCCGACTTCAGCTCAGGTCATGATCTCGTGGTTCGTGAGTTCGAGCCCCGCATCGGGCTCTGTGCTGACAGCTCACAGCCTGGAGCCTGCTTCAGATTCTGTGTCTCCCTCTCTCTCTGGCCCTTCCCCTCAAGCTCTATCTCTCAAAAATAAATAAACATTAAAAAAAATTAAAAAAAAAGAAATAGAATAAAAGGATTTCTGAGAAAACAGAGACAATACAAGGAACCAAAGTAAACATCAAAACATTATCTATCATTAGTATGTTCAGAGAGATTAAAAAATATACTGAAATAAGACTAGTTTAAGACACTGGAAATAAAGAACAATCAGAGGAAAAGAACGAGTATGAAGAAATTAGAAATATAGCATAAATGGAAGGCCTAGAAGATAAAATTGAGAAAACTTAGAAAATAAGGGAGATTATAAGATCTGTACAGTAGAAAGAGAAAAGGGAGAGGAAGAAATTATCAAAGGAATAATCCAAGACTGTTTACCAAAAGTGAAGGACACAATTCTAAAGACTGAAAGAGCTCACATTTAATACCCAGCACAATGATTATTTGAAAAAAAAAAAAAAAAAAAAAAAGATTTATATTGTGGTGCCAGGGTGGTTCAGTCGGTTAAAGCATCTGAGTCTTGATTTCAACTCAGGTCATGATCTCACGGTTAGTGAGTTCGAGCCCTGCACTGACATGAACAAAATTTTTAAAAAGATCTATATCAAGGCATTTTATTGTCAGTTTCCAGAATTTCAAAGTATTAGAAATTTCAGAATATATTTCAGAAGGAAAATATAGATCATACACAAGGAAACAGAATTCAGAGTGATTTTGGAGCAAGAAGATGGAAGGAAATAGAGAAATAATTTTTTTATTAATTTATTTTCAAGTTAACATGCAGTGTAGTCTTGGCTTCAGGAGTAGAACCCAGTGATTCATCTCTTACATATAACACCCTGTGCTTATCCTGCAAAGTGCCCTCCTTAATATCTCTCACCCATTTAACCTAGCCCCTTCCAGCAACCCCCAATCTATTCTCTATATTTGAGAGTCTTTTATGGTTTGCCTCCCTCCCTGTTTTTACCTTATTTTTCCTTCCCTTCCCCTATGTTCTTTTGTAGAGTTTTTCAAATTCCACATGTAAGTGAAATCATATTATATCTGTCTTTCTCTGACTTATTTCACTTAGCATAATACTCTCCAGTTCCATCCATGTTGTTGCAAATGGCAAGCTTTCATTCTTTTTCATCTCTGAATAGTATTCCATTATAAATATATACCACATCTTCTTGATCCATTCATCAGTTGATGGACATTTGGGCTCTTTCCATATTTTGGCTTTTGCTGATAGCACTGCTACAAACATTGGGGTTTATGTGCCCCTTTGAATCAGCATTTTTGTATCCTTTGGATAAATTCCTAGTAGTGCAATTTCTGGGTCATAGGGAGAATTATTTTCTTTTTTAAAAGAATATTTATTTTGAGAGAAAGAAAGTGTGTGCATGTGGGGGGTGGGGAAGAGAGGAGAGAGGATCCCAAGCAGACTCCATGCTGTTAGTGCGGGATCTTGATCTCACAAACTGTGAGATCATGACCTGAGCCGAAATCAAAAGTCAGATGCTTAACCTACTAAGCCCCCCACCAAGAAATAATTTTCAATCTAGCCAAATTATCAAGAGTGAAGGTAGAAAAGATGTTTTCATACCTGCATAGATGCAAAAAATGTACCTCACAGGCACTTTCTTAGGAAACTACCAGAAGATGCTATAAACAAAAACCAAAAACCAAAAACAATAAGGTAATAAACCACAAGAAAGAAAAACATGGAACCCAAGAGAAGGGGGATCAAACACCAGAAAATAGTAAGCAAAAGTCCTAGGATGACAGCTGTGCAGGGAGCCTGGAGAGCAACAACCTAGATGGGGGCAGGACAGAGAGAGCTGGGAGGGAAGGTTACAGAGAGAAAAGTGGGATGGGTAAATTATCTGACACCTTTGAGCATTTGAAAAGTATAAACACTAAATATTGATTTAACTAGACATTATGATATAACAATATTGGGAGAGAAGAAGGGGGGATGTTGTTAAGTCCTCATCAGGAGTCAACAGGTAGTCTCTAAACTTAAAACTTGGATTTCTTTGAACACGGTGGCAGACCCACTGTTTTTGAAGCATCTTCCTATAAACCAGGCTTATTCTCCCCAATAACAATGTTGAAAAGGCCTATCGGTGGGCCTTGACAGTGCTTATTCCTATATGTGTGTCTTCCCATATCCATAAATTTTTGGTTGTTTGTCCCACCAAAGTTGGAATCAAATTCCTCTTCCCTTGAACATGGGTTGGACCCAGGAACTTTTAGCAAGAGAATGCATCAGAAGCGATGCTACATTTCTTTTATTTTTAACAGCTTTATTGAGATGTAACTCACATACCATACAACTGACCAAATGAAAGCATACAATTCAATGGGGGGGGGGGTAATATATTACCATTTTACAAAAAATGGCAAAAGGGAACATAAAATTTGTCATTTTAACCATTTTAAAGTGTACAATTCAGTGGCATTAATTATATTCACAATGTAGTATAAACATTACCACTACCTCTTTCCAAAATTTTATATCACCCCAGACAGAAATTTGAACCATTAAGCCATAGCTTTCCAATACCCATCCCACCCTCCAGCCTCTGATAACTGCTAATCTACTTTTTGTCTTTATGAATTTGCCTATTGTAGGTACTCCATGTAAATAGAATCATACAATATTTGTCCCTTTATGTCTGGCATATTTCATTTGAATAATGTTTTGAAGGTTCATCCATGCTGCAGCATGTATCTGAATGTCATCCCTTGTTACGTTAGTGAATGATATTCCATTTTATGTATTTAACACATTTTGTTTATCCATTCATCTTTGATGGGTACTTGTTTCCCTCTTTTGGCTATTGTGAATAGTGCTGCAATGATCATTGGCATACAAGTGTCCCTCCAAGTCCTTGCTTTCACTTATCTAGAGTGGAATTGCTGGGGATATATAAAGGATATACAGGGATATATATATATATGTGTGTGTGTGTGTGTGTGTGTGTGTGTGTGTGTGTGTGTGTATATATATATATATATATATATATATATATATGAAGGATATTAGACAGTGTTCTGCAGAGGAATAGAACCAACAGGATGTGTGTATGTATGTATATGTATGTATGTATATATATATACATTTCTACACTTACAGAGTGAATGATTTTAAGAACTGGTTCATGTGATTGTGGGGGCTGGTAACTCTGAATTCCATGGGGCAAGCTGGCAGACCAAAGACCCAGGGAAGGTGCAGCTTACATATGAAGGCAGTCTGGAGACAGATTCCTTTCTCTTTAGAGAGCCTCAGTCCTTTTCTCTTAAGGTTTTCAACTGATTGGATGAAGGTCACCCACGTTACTGAGAGTAATCTGCTTTAATCAAAGTCTATCAATGTAACTAATAGTACTGACAGGATAATCTCATCTAAAAAATAGCTTCATAGTGACATCTAGACTAGTGTTTAACCAGATATCTGGGTACTGTGACCTAGGCAAGTTGACATATTAAATGCTATGTTTAGCTCTTTGAAATGCCAGAATGTTTCCACAGCAGCTGAACCATTTTATGTTCCCAACAGCAGTGTATGAGGTTCCAGTTTCTTCACATCCTCACCAATACTTACTATTTTCTATTAAAAAAAAATTTAGCCATCATAGTGGGTATGGAGTAGGATCTCATTGTGGTTTTAATTTTCACTTTCCTAATGACTAATGATGTTGAGAAACTTTTCATGTGCTTGTTAACCCATTTGTATATCTTTAGAGACTGTCTATTCAAGTACTGTGCCCATTTTAGAACTGAGTTATCTTTTTGTTGTACAGTTGTAAGGGTTCTTTATATATCCTAGATACTAGACTCTTAACAAATGTATGATTTGCAAATATTGTCCCCCATCCTGTATATTGCCTTTTACTTCCTTGATAATGTTCTTTGATGCACAAAGGTTTTTAATTTTAATGAAGTCAAACTTACTTATTATTTCTTTCTGTTGCTCATGATTTTAGTGTCTTTTCTAAGAATCTGTTGCCAAATCCAAGGTCATGATGGTTTTCCCCTGTTTTCTTCTAAGAGTTTTATGGCTTTAGCTCTTATATTTATGTTGTTTATCTATTTTGAGTTTTTTGTGTGTGGTATGGTGTTTGGTAGGGTTCCAACTTCATCCTTTTGCATGTGTCTATCCACTTATCCTAGTACCACGTGTTTAAGAGACTATTCTTTCCCCAGTAAGTGGTCTTGAACCTTTGCTGAAATCAATTGGCCAGGGATGTATGGGTTTATTTCTGGACTTCCAATTCTATTCCATTGGTCTATGTATCTATCCTTATACCAGTACCATATTGTTTGGATTACTTTACAGTAAGGCCTGAAACTGGGAAGTATAAGTCTGCCACCCCCAACCCCCCACCCCAGAATTGTTTGGCTATTCGGGGCCCCTTGCAATTCCATATGAATTTGAAGATCAGCTTTCCCACTTTTTCAAAAAATGACTACCGGAATTTTGGTAGGGATTACAGTGAATCTGTACATTGCTTTTGGTAGTATTGTCATCTTGACAATATTAAGACTTCCAATCCATGAACATAGGATGTCTTTCCATTTATTTAGGCCTGTTTAATTTCTTTCAAGAATGTTTTGTAGTTTTCAGTGTACAAGTCTTTCACTTCCTTGGTTAAATTTATTCCTAGGTAGTTTATTCTTTTGGATGTTATTGTAAATGGAATTGTTTTCTCAATTTCTGTCTTAGATTGTTCATTGCTGGTATTTAAAAACACAACTGATTTTGTGTGTTTTTCATGTACCCTGCAACTTTGGTGAAATTATTAGCTCTGGTAGTTTTTGTGGATTCTTTGGGATTTTCTTTTTTTTTTTTTTAACTTTTTTTTTTAATGTTTTATTTTTATTTTTAAGAGAGAGACAGCAAGCGCACTGGTGGAGGCAGGGCGGGGGGCAGGGTGCAGAGAGAGACACACACACACAGAATCTGAAGCAGGCTCCAGGCTGTGAGCTCTCAGCACAGAGCCCGATGCGGGGCTGAAACTCAAAAACCATGAGATCGTGACCTGAGCTAAAGTCAGACACTTAACTGATTGAGCTACCCAGGTGCCCCTATTCTTTGGGATTTTCTAACATGTTGGATCACATCATCTGTGAATAGAAATAATTTTACTTCTTCCTTTCCAGTTTGGATACCTTTTATTTCTTTTTCTTGTCTAACTTCTCTGGCTGAAACTTCCACTACAGTGTTCAATAGCAATGGTCAAAGTGTGCAGCTTTGTCTTGATTCTGATCTTTGGGGAAAGCTTGCAGTCTTTCACCACTGAATTGGGTGTTAGCTGTGGATTTTTCATAAATGCCTTTTATCATGTTGAGGAACTTTCCTTCTATTCCTAGCCTTCTGAGAGTTTTTATCATGAAATAGTGTTGAATTTTGTCAAATGCTTTTTCCACATCAACAAAGATGATCTTTTACATCTTTTCAAGATAAAATGCTTTAGTGCTAAAACCAGTGGTATATTTCAATGGAGAAGAGAACATAGAAAAAGTTCAGGTTGGGACACTGATCATCTGAGATAAAGGCAAAGAAAGCCCAGGGCTTAAAGGCTCCAAGGAAAGTAGATGGAGTATTAGGGATTAGAGAATGGAGAGTTCTAGCCCCAGTGCAACATTTTACCAAGCTGAATGGGATAAAGGTGAGAAGAGAAATGCCTGCTTTTTGAAAAGCTTGGGCAAATTGTTTATAAATTCTATACAGTGTACAACAAATATTAACTGAAAATTAGGACACATGCAATAGAAGAAATATAATGAAACAAGAAGCTGTACCTGTAAGGTATGAGTACTGCTTGAAAACATCAGAAGGTGTAGGTCCTGTCAGCAGAAAAACATCAATGATTCCACTCTCTGACATCCAATGCACATCAGTTCGAGATCTGACCTTTTGTTTAGCTGCAACGGGGCCCATCTGGGTCAGTGTGTACTAGAAAAAGAATGGAATGAGGGTCTGAAAACTTTCCCTCTAGCTTACAACACTCATCCATATGTAAGTAACTGGTACATACTGTTAACTTTCACTTGATTATATTGCAAAGACTTTGGTGGCAGAGAATTGCCACCACAAAGCCCAGGGCTATGACTACGCTAGTTTTTTTTTGTTTGTTTGTTTTGTAAGTATGACATGCAGCCATGATCCATAAGCTCACCTTTACTGCAGGCTCTGTATTGATCTCCACTAGCGTTTCTGAGGCATTCAGCCAAAAAATGCCTAGAGTCCTGCCTGGTTTGTGGGCCAGGAGATAAGGCACTGAACCATAAATGCCCATTTTGTCATGTATTTTATATCCATAGACATCCAGATTATAAAGACGGTAAGCATCACCATCACTGAAACAAAGATGGGACTATCATCAATTACAATCACAAATATATTATTAATGAATAGCATAGCTCCATTCTCCCCTGCAAACACTTGAGTCCTATGCATCTTTCAAGGCTTTACTCGTACTACTTTCCTAACCAACCAAGGTTAATGTGATTCTCCTCCTTTGATTCCTTTGGCATCCCCTTCTGTGACAACTGGCATGCATGGTCTCATAGATATCTTTTTCTTTCTCTTTCTTTCTTTCTTTCTTTCTTTCTTTCTTTCTTTCTTTCTTTCTTTCAAGTTTATTTATTTTGAGAGACAGAGCAGGAGCAGGGGAGGGGCAGAGAGAGGGAGAGAGAGAATCCCAACAAACACAAGAACTGTGAGATCATGACCTGAGCCGAAACCAAGAGTTGGCTACTTAACCGAATGAGCCACCCAGGTACCCCTTAGATATCTTTTCTGAATACCTCTTGTGAGGACTATTTCCTGTGAATCCTCTACAATAGAAGCACACGGTAAATATCATTGGCAAATTGTGTATTTCTCTGCTGCTAAAACAAATGACAGATAGTGTCCTAACATGCTTCTACAGTACTGAGTAGGGAAAGATGGGGAACTGAATTGGGGTGAGAAGCATAGAGCTTGGCTTGGTGTGCGAGCAGCATAGTTTCTAATTCACTTGTTACCATGCCCAACTGTTGTGGAAACGGCATCTGAACCCTTGATCAGACTGTTTCTCTTTGGTTTTGCTTCCTTAGTCTGACGTCTTTGGCATTTACTTGTCAATAGTGTTAGTCTGAAATGATCCCCCTAAGGGAATCAAAGGTGACATGAGATGCCACAATTTTTCTTGTTTTTTAATGTTTTATTATTTTTGAGAGAGAAGAGAGCACAAGCAGGGGAGGGCGAGAGAGAGGGGGGAGGACAGAGGAGCTGAAGCAGGCTCTGCACTGACAGCAGCAGGCCTGATGTGAGGGGCTTGCACTCATGAACCATGAGATCGTGACGTGAGCCGAAGTTGGACGCTCAACTGACTGAGCCACCCAAGGGCCACAAGATGCCACGATGTCTCATTCTCTGGCTCAGAGGTTGGTAAACACCTTTTTCTAGGTCAGTGATTTTCACCCTGTATTCTCCCCAGGTTCCACAGAAAGGCCTAGAGAGGTGAAAGCAAAACCTAGGGAGGTGGTATGATGAAGCTCTCTCTCCTGCTTCAGCCACAATAGTTCCATATTCTTACTTCCTCGGTATATTTTTAGGTTCAGAATTACAGTTTTATAGTTCTCAATTTTTTGCCAAAATGGAAAACCACTGCTCAAGGAGGACAAGACCAGGCACATATTGGCTCAGGCTCAGACATCTCACATATTTTCCCTTCAAACTTTTACAGTCCAGGGGTGCCTGAGTGGCTCAGTTGATTAAGCATCTGACTTTGGCTCAGGGCATGATCTCAGTTTGTGGGTTCGAGCCCCGCGCTGGGCTCTGTGCTGACAGTTCAGAGCCTGGAGCCTGCTTCGGATTCTGTGTCTCCCTCTCTCTCTACTCTTCCCCTGCTCATGCTCTATCTCTCTCTCCTTCAAAAATAAACAAACATTAAAAAAAAAAAAAACTTTTACAGTCCAGAAACCAGAGCATCCTATAAGAATTTTTGTTTTCACTTTACCCAGTATTTTTAAGTTGGTGTGATTCTGCATGTTGTGGGATCCCGTAAAGATGCTCAAATCCGTGCAAGGAGAAATCCAAACCAATGGAGGCAGGGCCTGTAGGGACCAGGATATAGAATTTTGCTTCTTAATAGGACAATCATTTAAGGAAACTCAGTTATTTATGAGTGTAGCAAGATGACTAGACTAGGGATTGAGAGACCTGAACTTGCCCTGATCAATCAGTAAATCATGGTGTGCCCTTTCTGTAAGATGTTACATTTAGGTACTGTGGGGATACAAACATGCACAAGGCAAAGTTCTGGTCACTTGTTAGTGTTTCCTTAGCTATATGCTTGAAGCTCTTTGTGTTCTCATTTACAGTAAATATTCTTTCGATCTGTAAAGCATACCTATGAAGTTTTAGATTTTTTTTTCTAATCTAAAATTTCCTAAAATGTACTTCATGCTTCTTTGCATTAGGAAACAAAGGATACTGAGCAATTTTAATCTTCACTAGATGAAAGACTGGATGTCTTCTGCCTGATCATTTATTCTTACTGCAATACAGGGACTATAATGCCAAGACCATCAGGAGGATCTTCCCTGCCTCCTCATATTATCCCTTCCCTATGACTGTAGATACATTTTTGGTTTTGTTTTTAACCAAAGACAAGGTCCTTTATTTAACAATTATTTTAGAAATATGGGAAAAATGCAAGTAACTAGGAGAGAAAACAGACTTAAATTCACTCTTAGGTAAAAGTATTTGACATCAAATGGTCCTTATTTAAAGGAATTTATGGAAAGGGGGTGCTATAGCGAAGGTAAAAAACATTATGATGTTACAGAAAGGAAAGCCCGATGGCCCCCCTACTTATAAACTTTGGACACAATGTCAGCCCTGATCGTTATACTAAGTTATAGATACAGATGCTAGAACAGAAATTCTCAAGGAGTTAGGGAGGATCTGTTATCCTACTGGGTAGGAAGGAGGAAGGAGGAAAGTGAGAATTTCTTCCAACTATATAAGCTCCAAGTATCTGAACCATATATCCAAAAGAGACAAACTTTTCACTCCCCACCACACACATACTATCACTAAGTCTAGTCAGAAATTTCACAGATGGGTATGTGATACTTGTGTGAATGATGGGGAGGCTTGGAAAAGGTTGAGAACCAATGGCTTGGAATATTGGAGCTAATGAGCTTTAGAATTTTGTTTCTCATCACTTGACTCTCATAAAAATAGAATGTGGGATTTGCGGCTGTCTGTATACTGAGTAATACCAGCAGTGTGCTGACCTAGGCCCTTAACATGAGACCACTGAAGGTATATACTCACTATTTCTCTGTTGATATACATTATTGAACAATAAAGGACCCAAATCTGACATTTCTGTTCCCCTTACAGAAATCACTTCTTTAGGTGCCAGAGCTCAAGGGACTTATAGGTAGCAACATTTAGTGATTTTGGCAAGATCTGCTTTAATACTACACAAGTTTCAATTTTACCATTAACTTTGACATCCACAAATTTTCCGAATTTCTCCTCCCACAAGCCTAGATCCTCTTGGTTTTCCTGGTGGCACAAAAAAAGGAGCAAATTGAGTTTACACATTGCAACAAATGTGGTTACCACAACAGTACATTTTGTTTGGATTATTAAAAAATTAGACTGAGAAAATGAGTCTGTCTTTTAAAAGACCACTTTGTGGGGCACCTGGGTGGCTCAGTCGGTTAAGTGCCCAACTTCAGCTCAGGTCATGATCTCACTGCTCTGAGTTTGAGCCCTGCATCAGCCTCTGTGCTGACAGCTCAGAGCCTGGAGCCTGCTTCAGATTGTGTGTCTCCCTCTCTCTCTGCCCCTTCCCCACTCATGCTCTGTCTTTCAAAATTGGATAGATGTTAAAAAATGTTAAAAGACCTGTTTGTGATGTCAGTATATTTAACAAATTTGATCTGTGTTTTACATAAATGCCAGTAATCATCTTCCTTATGAACTGAAGCTGACATGAATATGATTTTTTATTGTGGTAGAATAGACCTAACATAAAATTGGCCATTTAAATTATTTATTTACTATTCATTTTAAACATTTTATTTATTTATTTTTTAAGTAATCTCTACACCCAATGTGGGGCTTGAACTCACAACCCTGAAATGAGGAGTTGCATGCTCTACTGATTGAGCCAGCCAGGTGTGCTACCCCACCCCCCCTTTTTTTTTCATTTTTACCATTTTATTTTATTTTATTAATTAATTAATTAATTAATTTGAGAGAGAGGGCACAAGTGAGAGACGGACAGAGAGAGACAGAGATAATCCCACAACGGGCAGAGAGGGAGAGAGAGAGAAATGGGGCTCACATGAGTGTGGCTTGAGCTCACCCAAAGGAGAGCTCAGGCACACCCTATGTGGAGCTTGGCTCAAACTCACAAATCATGAGATCATTACCTGAGCCGAAGTCCAATGTGTAACTGACTGAGCCAGCCAGGTGCCCCTCATTTTCACCATTTTAAAGTGACATTAAGAACATTCACATTGCTGTGCAACTATCATCACCATCTATCTCCGGAACTTTTACATCTTCCCAAACTGAACCTCCACACCCATTAAACAATAGCTCCCCGTTTCTTCCTCCCTCAGCTCCTGACAACCACCCTTCTACTTCCTGTCTCTATGAATGTGACTACTATAGATACATAGATTTCTTATAACTAGAGTCATATAGTATTTGTCTTTTTGTGACTGCTTATTTCACCTAGTATAATATCTTCAAGATTCATCCATTTTGTAGCATATGTCAGAATTGCCTTCCTTTTTAAGGTCGAGTAACATTCCGCTGTATGTATATACCACATTTTGTGTGCGCATTCATCTGTCAATGACTCTTGGGTTGCTGGAATGTTTTCACCTTTTGGCTACTGTGAATGATGCTTCTAAGAACACAAGTATACAAATATTTGCTTGAGTCCCTACTTTCCCTTTCAGATATAAATCCATGAGTGAAATTGCTGGATCATATTGTAATTCTATATAATTCTGAGGAATTGTTTGACATGAGTATCTTTACACAGGCCAAAATGCTGTGAAAGCACTTTGAAAAATGCAGTCTTGGGGCACCTGGGTGGCTCAGTCAGTTAAGCATCTGAGTTCGGCTCAGGTCATGATCTTATGGTTCATGGGTTCGAGCCCTATGCTGGGCTCTGTGCTGACAGCTTGGAACCTGGAGCCTACTTCAGATTCTGTGTCTCCCTCTCTCTCTGCCCCTCCCCCACTTGTCCTCTGACTCTCTTTGTTTCTCTCTCTCTCTGATAAATAAATAAGCAATAAAAAATTTTTTTAAAAGGGCACCTGGGTGGCTCAGTTGGTTAAGTGACCAACTTCAGCTCAGGTCATGATCTCACTGCTCTGAGTTCGAGCCCTCCATCGGCCTCTGTGCTGACAGCTCGGAGCCTGGAGCCTGCTTTGGATTCTGCCTCTGTCTCTCTGCCCCTATCCTGCTCAGGCTCTTTCTCTCTCTCTCTCTCTCTCAAATATAAATAAACATGAAAAAATTTTTAAAATATATTAAAAAAAAGAAAAATTCGGTCTTTACATAAGTAAGATCTTTTAAATCCTTTTTTTTTTCTTGTAAACGTGTGAGGCACAACATTGAGAATCAAATAACTTAGGTCAAAAAGCAAACATTTTGGCTGAGGTGGGTACTTTGCTGCCCTCCCTCAATTAGCCAAACTACGTGAGAAGTGAGGCTGTTCAGGTTCACAATCTTTTGATGTAGAGCCCAAAACTTTCTTGGCTCTACAAGTTTCCTTTCTTGGCTTTACAAGTTTCATTCTTCCTCTCTGGCAGAATGAAGAAGTTTTCTAAAAATTGTACGTGTGCATGAAATGTATGTTTCTTTTTTATTTATTTATTTATTTTTTACATTTATTTATTTTTGAGAGACAGAGAGAGAGACACAGCATGAGCAGGGGAGGGGCAGAGACAGAGAGGCGGAGATAGAATCAGAAGCAGGTTCCAGGCTCTGAAATGTCAGCAGAGAGCCCAATGCAGGGCTCAAACCCACGAGCCGTGAGATCATGACCTGAGTAGAAGTTGGACACTTAACCGACTGAGCCACCCAGGAGCCCAGAAATGCATGTTTCTTTTTAAAAATGAGCCCCTTGCCCATTTCTAGGTGGTTTCTTCATAATTATAAGCTTCTGTAAAGTGAGCTTCTGTGTGTGTGTGTGTGTGTGTGTGTGTGTGTGTGTGTGTGTGTTTAAATCACATCTGAATTCTTATTGTAGGGACTATTATTCTGGGGTCTGTGGATGGCCTTTAGAGTTTGTGAACTCCCTCAAACAGTATAAAAATTCTGTTTTATAGAGAAGGCTCATAGCCTTCAGCAGATTCTTTGCATCTGTGATGCAAAACCACTATTTAAGCTATCTACTTAGAGGTCTCCCCACAGCTGATTTGACATATCGTCACAAAACTGTCTAAGGCTATGTCTTAGTTGTCCTTCTCTATTTGGAAATGGAAAAAATATTCTCTCTCATATTCATCAGCATGGGTCAGTCCTCAAGAGGAAGAAGCATGTCCTTACTGCACTGGAAATATGTTTCACTATTCCTGGTGGCCATACCTACTGTCAGGGATCCTTCAAAGATGCATGTGGCTTTGGATGAAGAGAAGATTTCTGGAATATTCATTTTTCATAATTCAGCTAAAATAATCCTTTAAAAACAGACATCAGACCATGTATCTCTGCTGCTTACAACCTTTCCATAGTTTTCCTTTGCTCTTAGGTTAAAGTCGAAAAAGGTTAACAAGACATAAAAGAATGCCAGCTTCATGGTAATGGGGGACTTTGATTTATTCAATGATATCTCACCAATTCCTTGAACAGTGCCTGGCATATAGGAAATACTCAACAAATATTTGTCTACTAAAAGAATTATTGTAAGACTTTCCACTGAATTGCCCCTGCCTATCTCTCTGGCCTTGTTAACACAACACTGTTTCCTTTGCTTTTCTTTTTCCTGCTAAAATATATACATATATATATTTTAAATTTCTTCAAATGTGCTCCTTCCTACCTCAAGCTCTTTGAATATGAAATCCCCTCTATCTGGAATAGTGTTTTTCCACCTTTTGACTAGCTTATGTATCTTCATGCATCAGTTTTAGCTGTTAAGTCATTTCCTACAGGAGGTCTTTCCTGACCTTCATCTTGGTCAAGTTCCTTGCTGTCTTCTCCTATAGCACTCTTTTGTAACACTCCTCATGTTTGTACTTGTCAGAGTCTGTCTTTCCCATTAGATTCTAAGATTCATGAGGACAGGTTGAGATTTGTTTTATTCATGGCTGATTCTTCTTGTCTAGCATAATTTTTTGAGCTGGCACAAAAGCAGGCACTCAAGAATTAACTGTTTTATGAATGAATGAATACATAAGTAGACGAATGAATCAATGAGATAATAAGGTGAGCAAGAGATAGATGGTCTCATTTATATGCAGTATTTATCAAGTACCCATTTGTAAGAAGAAGGGAAGAACAGAACAATTATATCCCACATATTGATGGTGAAAGAGATTTGAAAAAAAGATAAATTGCTCAATCTGTATTACCTGAGAAGCGTCAACTGATGTGTCTTCCTTATTTTCTTTGGTAGCTCTGTTTTAATATAAATAAAGTTGTTTTACTCAAGGGAAGACTAACAGAATTTGTTAAATGATAAAGATTTTAATTTCTAACTTTTGAGACCCCATAAATTATGTCTTTTAACTTATTAAAATAATTATAAAAATAAGTTTATGAAATTGAGGAACATTTATGATGAACATTAATCCAATAGCTTGATTTGTTAAAATGTAATATGTTTGAATTTTCTTATTAACCCTTAAAAAACTTTATCAGTTTTTTATTATACATGTAATACATAATACAATATCAAAACAAAATATAAGCAAGCAAGGTGGAACACTGCTCCCCTCTCTCCAATGTTAACCTCCTACAAAGCAACATAATGCACTGTCTTCCAATTTAATTGTAACAATTTAAACTATCGGGCATACGTGGATTTGAGTGCTCATTTCTCCCCGTTCTTAACAATACTGGACCTTATACACTTTTAAAATCATTGCCAGGGGCACCTGGGTGGCTCTGTCAGTTAAGCGTCTGACTTTGGCTCAGGTCACAATCTCACAGTCCATGAGTTCGAGCCCCCCATCGGGCTCTGTGCCGACAGCCTGGAGCCTGCTTCAGATTCTGTCTCCCTCTCTCTCTGCCCCTCCCCCGCTCTTACTCTGTCTCTGTCTGTCTCAAAAATAAAGATTAAAAAAAATCTAAAAATAAAAACAAAAATCGTTGGCAGTCTAAAATTTTAGACAAGGTAATGCTTTTCACTTTGAATTTCTTTCATTAATGACGTAAAGTGCTTTTGTATACATTAAATGGCATTTCTAGTTCTTCTGTGAATTGTCTATTCACCCTCATTATACATTAATTTTTTTAGTGTAAAATACAGTACGAATATAGAAGAGTATATAAGTTCAGAGGTTAAAAATGAATACTAAAGTAACGACTACGAAGCCACATAAGCAATAGACTTGTTCGTCTGGCATCATAGCGCCTCTCCTCAAATGTATCATCCATCTCCTCGCTGTGCTCTTCAGAGGTAACCGCTTTACCAAGGTTTGTGTGGAATCACTCCCTTGCTGTTTTTTATCCCATTCCCATGAGTGTACAAGTCCTCAAACGCACATTTGGCTTTGCCTTAAAAATCTTTTGATATTAAAAAATTTTGATATTCATCATGATAATATATGTTGCTGCAGTTTGTATCACCCATTGTTTATTTGCGTGTTCCTCTTTTTCTTATCGATTTGTATAAGTTCTTCCTATAGATGCATATTAATTTTTGAATTCTTATACATGTTAAAAATTTGTGGTGAAATTTAAGACAACTAGTATGTTGCCTTTTGATTTTTTTTATTTCATTAAAAAAATTTTTTTTAACATTTGTTTACTTTTGAGAGAGACAGAGCATGAGCAGGGGAGGGGCAGAGAGAGAGGGAGACACAGAATCCAAAGCAGGCTCCAGGCTCTGAGCTGTCAGCACAGAGCCCCATGAGAGGCTGGAACCCACAAACCGTGAGATCATGACCTGAGCTGAAGTGGACACTTAACGTACTGAGCCACCCAGGTATCCCTGGTGCCTTTTAATTAAAAAAAAAAAGTTAACAAATTTTATTTTTTACAACAGTTTTAGGTTCACAGCAAAACTAAGCAGAAAGTGTAGAGTTCTCATATGACCAACTGTCCCTACACACTCACAGTCTCCCCCGCTGTTAACATCCTGTACCAGAGTGCTACATTTATTACAATCAGTGAACCTGCACTGACACATCATTATCACCCCAAGTCCATAGTTTATATTAGGGTTCATTCTTGGCATTGTATATTCTATGGGTTTTGACAAATGTATCATGACATTTACCCACCACTGTAGTATCATGCAGAGTAATTTCACTGCCCTTAAAATCTGTGTTCTGCTTAGGTATCCCTTTGGCTTACTTAACCCCTGGAAACTACTGATCTTTTTACCATCTCCATAATTTTCCCTTTTCCAGAATTTTATATAGTTGGAAACATAGAGTAGGTAGCCTTTTTCAGATTGGCTTCTTTCACTTGGTAAAACTTGCATTTGAGTTCCCTCCATGTCTTTTTATGGCTTGATAGTTCATTTCTTTTAGGTACTGAATAATATTCTATTATTTGGATGTACCATAGTTTATTCATCTACTGAAGGATATCCTGATGGCTTCTAAGTTTTGGCAATTATGAATAAAATTGCTATAAATATCCATGAGCAGGTTTTTGTGTAGACATAGATTTCCATCTCCTTTGGGTAAATAACAAGAAGCATGATTGTTGAATTATATGGTAAGAGTATGTTTAGTTTTGTAAGAAAGTATCAAACTGTATTCCAACATGACTATATCATTTTGCAGCCCCAACAGCAATTAATGTGAGTTCCTGTTGTTCCACATCCTCCCCAGCATTTTGTTACCAGTGTTCTGGATTTTGGTCATTCTAACAGATATGTAATGGTTTCTTGTTTTAACTAATGACATATGATGTTGAACATCTTTTCATATGCTTACTTGCCATCTGTTTATCTTTTTTGGTAAGGTTTCTGTTCAACTCCTTTGTACATTTTTGAGTGTTCATTTTCTTACTGTTGAATTTTAAGAGTTCTTTGTATATTTTGGATAGCAGTCCTTTATTTGATGTGTTTTTTGCAGATATTTCTTCCTAGTCTGTGGCTTATCTTCTTATTTCCTTATCATTTTTTTTCATAGAGCAATAGTTTTTAATTTTTTTTAATTTATTTTTATTATCTTTAAAAGTTTTTTTTAAATTTTATTTGAGAGAGAGATAGAGCATGAGCCAGGGAGAGGGGCAGAGGGAGAGAGAGAGAGAATCTCAAGCAGGCTCCATGTTCAGTGTGGAGCCCAATGCAGGCTCAATGCCATGACTCTGGGATCATGACCTGAGCCAAAATCAGGAGTTGGACCCTCAACTGACTAAGCCACCTGGGTTCCCCTAGTTTTTAATTTTAATGAAGCCTAATTTATCAATTATTTCTTTTGTGAATCATGACTTTGGTAGTATATTAAAAAATCATCACCATACCCAAGGTCATCTAGGTTTTCTTCTGTTATCTTCTAGGAGTTTTATAGTTTTTATTTTACATTTAGATCTATGACCTATTTTGAGTTTTTATTTTTAATACTTAAAAAGTGGAGACCAAAGCAGGGCTTGAACTCACGACCCTGAGATCAAGCCCCTGAGCTGAGATCATGAGTCAGACGCTTACTGACTGAGCCCCTCAGGTGTGTGAAAGGTGTAAGGTCTATGCCTAGATTCATTTTTAAATATATTTTGATTCAAGTAAAATTAACATACGGTGTCGTATTAGTTTGAGGTATACAGTATAATGATTCAATATTTCTACACATTACCCACTACTCATCACAATAAGTGTACTCCTAATCCCCTTCATCTATTTCACCCATCCCCCCCTCACCTCCCCTCTGGCAACGCCCAGTTTGTTCTCTGTATTTAAGAGTCTGGTTTGTTGTTTTTTTTTTTGTCTTTTTATTTGTTCATTTGTTTTGCTTCTTATATTCCACATGAGTGAAATTATTAGGTATCTGTCTTTGTCGGACTGACTTTACTTATCATGGTACCTTCTAGATCTGTCCATGTTGTTGCAAATGGCAAGATTTCATTCCTTTTCATGGCTGAGTAATATTGTGTGTGTGTGTGTGTGTGTGTGTGTGTGTGTGTGTGTGTAGACACTGTCTTCTTTATCCATTCATTTATGGATGGACACTTGGGTTGCATCCATATCTTGACTACTGCAAATAATGCTGCAGTAAACATAGGGGTGCACATATCTTTTTGAATTAGTGTTTTTGTTTTCTTTGGTTAAATACCTAGTAGCCAACGCCATTTATTGAAGAGGCTATCTTTTCCCCATTGTATGTTCTTCCTTCCTTTGTTGAATATTGACTGTATATGCATGTATTTATTTCTGGACTCTCTATTGTTTTCCAAAACTCTCCATGTTTTGTTTTTGTGCCAATACCATACTGTTTTGATAACTGTATCTTTGTAGTATACTTTGAAATCAAGGAACATGATACCTCTAGTTTTGTTCTTCTTTCTCAAGATTGCTTTGGCTATTTGGAATCTTTTGTGGTTCTGTACAAATTTTAGGATTATTTGTTCTATTTCTGAGAAAAATTCCATTGGTATTTTGATAGAAATTACATTCAATCTGCAGACCGCTTTGGGTAGTATGGATATTTTAACAATATTAATTCTTTCAATCCATGAGCAGTGTACCTTTCCATTTACTTGTGCTGTCTTCAGTTTCTTTTATCAATGTCTTATAGATTTCAGGGTTCAGGTCTTTCACCCCCTTGGTTACATTTAACCCTAGTTATTTTATTCATTTTAATGCAATTGCAAACGGGATTGTTTTCTTAATTACTCTTTCTGATAGTTCATTATAAGTATATAAAAAATGCAACAGATTTCTGTATATTTGTTTTGTATCCTGTATTAGTGAATTAATTTATTAATTCAAAGAGTTTTTAAAAATGATTTATGTGTTTATTTTTGGTAGAATCTTTAGTGTTTTCTGTATACAATATCATGTAGTCTTCACATAGTGACAATTTTACTTCTTTTCCCATTTAGAGGGCTTTTATTTATTTTTCTTGTTTTATTGCTGTGTTTAGGATTCCAGTATTTTTGAATAAAAGTGATGAGTGGGCATCCTTGTTCTGTTCGTGTTCTAAGAGAAAAGGGTTTCAGCTTTTCACTGTTGAGTACGATGTTAGCTGTGGGTTGCCATACATGGCATTTATTATGTTGAGGTATGTTCCTTCCATACCAACTTTGTTGAAAGATTTTTTATAATGAATGATGTTGAATTTTATCAAATTCCATTTCTGCATCTACTGAAATAATCATATGATTTTTATCCTTATTTTTGTTAATGTGGTGTATCATGTTGCTTAATTTGTGGATATTGAACCATCCTTTTATCCTTAGAATAAGTCTCATTTGATCATGATGTATGATTCTTTTAAAGCATTATTGAATTTGGTTTGCTAATATTTTGTGTAGGGTTTTTATATCAATGTTCATCAAGAATATTGGCCTGTAATTAATTTTTTTTTTTTGGTATTGGTTTTGGTATTAAGGCAATTCTGGCCTCATAGAATGAGTTTGGAAGCATTAAGTCTTCTTCAATTTTTTGGAATATTTTGAGAAGAACAGATAATAACTCTTCTTCAAAGGTTTTGTAGAATTCACCTATGAAGTCGTTGTGTAGTCCTAGCCTTTTGTTTGCTAGGCATTTTTGGATTACTGTTTCAATTTCATTACTCACAATTCGTTCACATTTTCTATTTTTTCTTGATGCAGTCTTGGAAGGCTGTATGTTTTAGGAATTTATCCACTTATTCTAGGTTCTCCTATTTGCTGGCATGTAAATGTTTGTAGTTGTCTCTTATGATCCTTTTTATTTCTGTGGTATTGACTGTAACTTCTCTTTCATTTGATTTTATTTATTTGGGCCCTCTATTTTTCTTGATGAGTCTGGATAAAGTTTTATCAATTTTGTTATCTTTTCAAAGAACCAGGTGCCCCCCATTATTTCTCTAAATAGAGTTTCTGTCCCTCTCTCTCTCTCTTCTCCTTCTGGGACCCCTATAATGTGAATGTCCGTATGCTTAACGTCCCAGTGGTCCCTTAAACTACGCTCATTTTTTTTAGAGGCTTCTGGGTGGCTGAGTGGATTGGGCGTTCGACTTCGGCCAGGTCATGATCTCATGGTTTGTGGGTTCGAGCCCTGCATCAGGCTCTGTGCTGACAGCTCAGAGCCTGGAGCCTGCTTTGAATTCTGTGTCTCCCTCTCTCTCCCGTCCCTTCCCTACTCACACTCTCTCTCTGTCTCTCAAAAATAAATAAGCATTGGAAAAAAAAATTTTAATAAATTAAATTATTAAATTAAATTAAAATTAAATTAAATTAAAATTAAATTAAATTATTAAATAAAAAATTTTAATAAATAAACTATGTTCATTTTTTTTAATTCTTTTTTCTTTTGCTGTTCTGATGGGGAGATATACACTACCTGTCTTCCAGATTGCTGATCTGTTCTTCTGCGTCATCTAATCTGCTGATTCCCTCTAGTGTATTTCTCATTTCAGTTATTTTATCCTTCAGCTGATGGGTTCTTTTTGTGTTTTCTATCTCCTTATTGAAGTTTTCACCGTGTTCATCCATTCTTCTCCTGAATTTGGAGAACATTACTTTAAATTCTCTATCAAGCAGATTGCTTATCTGTTTTGTTTAGTTCTTTTTCTGAAGTTTTGTCTTGTTCTTTCATTTGGAATATATTCTTCTGTCTCCTCATTTTGCCTAAGTCTCTGTTTGCTTCTATGTATTAGGCAGATCAGTTACATCTCCTGATCTTGAAGGAGTGGTTTTATGCAGAAGGTGTCCTGTGGGCCCAGTAGCGCAAACACCCTCGTCACCCCGGTCAGGTGCCCCAAGAGCATTCCCTGTGTGGGCTGTGTGCACCTTCCTGTTGTGGCCAGGTTGCAACTGGTGCAAACTCACAGGTGTATGGGGCTATCCTCCAGCATGACTGTCTGTGAGTTCTGGCTGTGACTGCTATGGTCATACTGGTTAGTGGGGCTAGCCCCTGGCCCATCTGGCTGAGAGGCCTGGTTGTGACTGTTGTGAATATGCTGGTGTGTGGGGTTGGTCCCTGGCATGGCTGGCTGTGAGGCCTGGCAATGACAGCTGTGAGTGCACTGGTGGGTGGGGCATGTCTCCTGCCTGGCTTGCTGCAGGGTCCAGCTGTGACTGCTGTAGGTGTTCTAGTGTGTGGGGATGACCTCCTGGGGCAGAGGTGCCGAGGAGGGGTTCTGGTCCCAGCTGGGGTTGCCTACTGCAAGTGCTGGGGTTGGAGGCTGCTTGGCAGGAGGTGTAATGTGAGCTAAAGCACCTGCCAGGAATGCCAGGGTGCAGAAACACTTGAGAAGGTCTTTAGGCTGGGAGGTGGCTTGGGTGGGACAAGTCTTCAGGGGAGCACTGGGGTGGGGTGAGTGGCACTAGCATAGTAAAGAGTGCCAGAACTGATATCCACTAATGCTGGGCCAACTAGGTAGAAGGAGTAAGAAAAATGGTACCCATCAGTGCATCTGTCCCTGGAGGACATTCCCACAGATACCTGCCATTCTGGCACATCCCCTAAAATTAGTAAGTGAATTTCCTTCACATGTAACCCAGGGATTTTTCACATGGTTGCCTCTGTGTTGGCACTCAGAGCAGGTGTGATTGTGCACATGCCATCAAAGAGCAGTGTGTCAGTTTCCTACTGCCCTCTGACTCTCTTGGACATACGCCCTGTTGGTTTTCAAAGCCAGACATTAGGGGAGCTTGTCTTCCTGGTGCAGGTCCCCTGGCATATGGAGACTCATGTGGGACTCAGTCCTCTTCTTCCTCAGGGAAGGTCTCTCTGGTTGTAATATCCCTCCCACTTGTGGGTTGCTGCACTGGGGATGTGGAACCTGACTAAATAAGCCATGTCTCTGCTCCTCCTACCTGGCACCTTAATGTGGCTTTTTCTTTATTTATATCCTTAGTTGTATGTTCTGTTGTTAGTCTTTAGTTCATTCTCAGAGATCATTTTCTACACGTAGTTGTAGAATTTTTTTTGTACAATCTTTACTCCCCACCCAAGGGGTAGGTGCACTGTTCCTTAAGGTACTCCAATACCAGGTCAATGCGTGAAGTGGATGGAGCAAGCTCCTATTCCATCTCCTAGTTCCAAAAAATCCATTTAATATAATGTATTGTCCTCACATTGAGGGTGTAGTAGATATTAAACTGTTAAGGACAGCTGCTACACTTGATCTTAGCCAAAAGGCCGAGAAGTGATGTAGTTGTAGATTTGGATGTGTGTGTGGGAGGAGGTAAGCTCAAGATGTTCCTACTCTGTGATTTTTTTCATCTGGAATTCATTTTTCCTAATGTTGCAAGGCTTGGGTCTAACTTAAAAATTTTTCCAGGTGGATAATCTGATTTTCCTAACACAAATGTAAATGGTGGAAATACAAACTAGTTCACAACTTCTATAGGAGGTGATCTGGCAGCACGAGTCAAAATTACAAATTCACAAACCATTTGATCAGCAATTTTACTTCTACGACTCGTCTATGTATATCCTTGCATGTATGCAAAATGATGCATATATAAAGTTATCCATGAAGTGAGTAGCTGTAAAACAATATTAGAAATAATTTTAAAGTCCACCAAGAGGAAATTTACTAAATGAATCATTGTGTAAGCATGCAATTGAAACTATATACCTGCTTTAAAGAAATTAGGAACTATCAAATTGGTAAAGAAGAAAGAGCAAAGTGCAGAATAATGTATACAGGTGGTATCATATGTGTCAAGAAAGGATAAAACAAAGAATATATATATCTTACTGGATGGACATAAATTATCTCTGGAAGGATACAAAAAAACTGGAAACACTGATTACTTTCAAAGATAGAACTAGGTAGCTCAAGGACAAATGGTGAGGATATTTTTCACTATATACTCCTTCGTAGCATATGCTTATTCTAAAAAGATTAAGGCCCAACTTAGGTTATCACCTCTAAAACACAAATAATGGAGTTTATTAAAAGAAAAAATATTTTAAATATAAATAACCTGGGTACTGGGTTTACAGGTATTTGTTATGCTATTAGTATTTTTCAGTTAAAAAAAATAATTGAATATTCATAAGGTACTAACAAGCGGCAGAATTATGGGTATTTAAATTTTTCTTTTCAATATTTTCTATTTTTCCTATAATGAACAGAAACTATCTCTGTAATAAGAAAACAAGATTTGGGGCACCTGGGTGGCTCAGTTGGTTGAGCATCCGACTTCAGCTCAGGTCATGATCTCACAGTTCGTGGGTTTGAGCCCCGCATCAGGCTCTGTGCTGACCGCTTGCTCAGAGCCTGGAGCCCGCTTCAGATTCTGTGTCTCCTTCTCTCTCTGCCCCTCCCCTGCTCACGCTTTGTCTCACTCTGTTTCTCAAAAATAAATAAATGTAAAAAAATTAAAAAAAATAAGATTTATATTGTTTGTTTGTTTTTAGAAAATAAGGTTTTTAAATATAAAAACCACTGTGTGGCAATAATGAATGTTCAATGCTTTCTACAGAACATATAAGATGTTAACTATTAGGATAAAAATAGAAAGAGCTACAGACTGGAGAATTTAAAAACAATATTGGTAAAAAAAAAAAAAAAATGGAAGAATCTTCCCCTATCACTACCTCCCAGTTCATGTGACCCTCATACAAACAGCTTTGATCGAGTGACTGTTTCCAGATAATTCTTGGAAATTATTCAAGTGTAAGTTAATTGAAGTTATTTTAAGGGGATACAATGAAGTTCTGCAGTCAAATGCTCTACCCCTGAGCTATACCCCTAAAATGAAGTTCTGAAGACATATCAGTTCCCATTAACATTTATCAGTTCTCAACAGAGAGTGCTCTTTAAGAGTAGACAGTTAAATGCATGGGATGTGTTAGGAGGGTCAAGTTGCAAAAGTCTGCAAATCATTCTTGTCATCAAGCCTGCATTTATTTGCAGGGGTGAAAAGATGAAATTTCTCAAAATAATATTCCAGCAAATAAGGTGAACTAAGTTTTCATGGTGATATATCAACTATTTAGGCAAGTGATAATCATGATCAAGTTTTCTGACATTGTTTTGCTTTGTTTTAAAGAGAAAGAGGACAGGATGGTGGGGAGAGAGAATCGTAAGCAGACTCCATGCTGATTATGAAGCCTGACATGGGGCTTGATCTCATGCCCCTGGGATCATGACCTGATCCAAAGTCAAGAGTCAGATGCTCGCCTGACTGAGCCACCCAAGCACCCCTCTTATGTTCTTATGCCAAGTAATGTGCAAAAATACCTTTTCTTGAGGGGAACTTGCAGGTGCTCAAAGTACAAGTGGCCCAGGGAGTTTATGCTCATCACAACCTCTTCTTCAGACACTAAATCTACCTTGAATGGGTTTGCTGTGATATGACACTTCAGATCTCCTTTTCCATCAGCCAATACCAGACTACCTGCATCCCCTGAGGATGAAATCAGCCTAGAAAACAAAGCAAGAAGAGAGAAATAGGTTTATATAGCTCAATGTGATTCTCAATTCAAATTAATGTGCAAATCCATATTCATGGGACATAGGGGTTTGGTGTCAGAAAGCCTAGACTGAATATAGCTCTATCATGCACTAGGAGTATAACTTTGGACAAGTTAGTCAGTCTATCCAGTTCTTAGTTTCCTCATCTGTAAAGTAGAAATAATAAAAGCAAGAAGAAATAGAGCTTTTGGGGAGAACTGAGTGAGATGATGCATGCAAAGTACTTAAGTACTTGGCAGTGCCTGGCAAATAATAATATGTTAGCTATCATCATCATTTCCTTGGGCTGGACAGTCTAGGAACACTTTGGTGCACAGAGTCTAAACACTGCTTTTCTTTCTCATCCCAACCAAATACTCAAAAACTAAGGAAATAACATAGATTAGGTTATTGACCCGGTGGGTCCACGGTGAGATGCGATCTCTCCTGACTCCCATCAGCTCTGATTTGAGAGCTAGACTGTTAGGATATTCCGGATCTCCAGAAATCATGTAAGCCCAGAGGCAGTCACTTAAAATCCTTCAGAGGTCTAGATATTTCTTTCTCTGGTGCACAGTCACTCTGGTAAATGGTCACATGCCTCCTTAGGGAAGGTGAGGAGGGATATTTTATGTTCTTATTATATTCTTGCGAAGTCCTTCTCCCTGGATTCTAGGCAAGATACTTGGGTTCTGTTAACTGTCTGGAGTAGTATGAGAGTTGTATATCACTGTTCATCAAACCCAAATGCAGGGGCTCCTGGGTGGCTCGGTCAGTTGAGCATCTGACTCTTGATCTCGGCTCAGGTCATGATCTCATGGTTCGTGGGTTCGGGCCCTGTGTCAGGCTCTATGCTGGCAGTGCAGAGCCTGCTTGGGGTTCTGTCTCTCCCTCTGTCTGCCCCTTCCCCACTTGTACTCCCTTTCACTCTAAATAAATAAATAGCAAAATGGAATTCTTTTGATTGTTCCATCAAATAGGACTTTAATGCATCTATTTCAGTCCAGTGGACCCTTTGATACATTGTTCACTGCCCTGAGAGTTAAACATTTTGGGTACCATACATGCCCTGCTGTGCATTATGGAAACATGTTCACCTTGTCACTAATAACTGAATGCTGCTACTTTCATTATGCACCTGGAGTCTCACCATCTCCACTGAAATTGGGGAGCCGTTTTGATGGCATTATTTTCCACCATTATTTCTAGCTCATAAAAGACATTCACTCACTACAATGCTTTCCAAGTGTTCCTTCATCAAGTTATTTCTCAGTGAAAGGAGTCTCTTTGGAACCTCTTGGAGAGCAAAATTAGGGGCTAGTTGTGCTGTTGCATATGACATATCCACTTCAACATCTTTATCTCCCTAAGTCTATGGATCATCTTTTCTACTCTGTGTCAAGGCTGAGCTGGTATCTCAGCTTCATTCAGCAGAGTCCATAGCTGAGTACAGATTATAATTAACCAACCAAGCAAATAATTAGACCCACTCCCAGCTGTCCAAGCTAGCACATCAAATTTAGATTCTTTGGTACCCATGTCAATAAATTTAATGTGGTCCTAAAATTATGTTCCTTTCTTCAGTCTAGGAATCCCTCAGAATGCATTTCTATCCGTATTTCCTAGGTTTTTGCCTATATAGAATCTTATAATTCCTTAGGTGTAGTGTTTGACTGTAATTAGCTCCCTAGGCATGTTAGGCTCTGGTAGTGAGCTTAAAGGAAGGCAGTGAAGGGTGGTAGGGGTGAGGCACAATGAGCACTGTCATACCCTTGGACAATATATCTTAGGTGAAGTCAACACAGGGTGTCCAAGCAAGGTAGGATCAGCTTTGTTAGAGGAAAAGGAGCTGCTTCTGCTGGAACGGAAGGCTTGGTGGAATTCTGTTGATCACAGGTAGTAATTTAAGTAACTTTGCCATGGAATGCTGTGGTTTATTACCAGTTGTGTAGTTTGCTAGGTCTGCCACAACAAATACCCCATTGGGTGGCTTAAAGTACAGAAGTTTATTTTCTCACAATTTTGGTGGCTAGAAGTCCAAGATCAAAGTGTCAGCAAGTTTGGTTTCTTCTGAGACCTCTCTCCTTGGCTCTCAGATGGCCATCTTCTTGCTGTATCCTTACATAGTCATCCCTGTCTGTGTCAACTTGTGACCTAATCTCCTCTCCTTATGGAACACTATTCATATTGTATTACAGTCCACCCTAACAACCCCATTTTAACTAGTTACCTCTTCAAAGGTTCTACCTCTAAATATAGTCATTTTCTGAGGCACAGGGGGTTGTGGCTTCAACATATGAGTTTTTTTTTTTGGGGGGGGACACAATTGAGCCCATAAAACTAGTATCTTATCCTCTAATGATAACCAAGTCCTTGCTGCCGGCCAAAGCAGCTAACCAATCTCATATTCCCATCCTAGAGGGTCTGTTGCCTATACTTACTTCTGATACCAAAGGCTATATCAACCAAGATTCAACTGTACATTAGAGAAAAAATTCTGGGGGCGCCTGGGTGGGTCAGTCGGTTAAGTGTCTGACTTCAGCTCAGGTTGTGATCTCGTGGATTGAGGGTTCGAGTCCAGCTGTGCTGCCAGCTCAGAGCCTGGAGCCTGCTAAGGATTCTGTCTCCTCTCTCTCTGCCCCTCCCCTGCTCATGCTCTCTCTATCTCTCTAAAAAATAAACAAACATTAAAAAAGCAAAGAAAAAATTCTGGCTATTTTAAGTGGAAAATAAGTAACTTAAGCTGGGGGAATTGGGAGCTTATGACATCATTGGAAGCACTGAGGTAATAGGTTGGGCAGCCGGTAATGATCCCTAGAATACTACTGCATGGTCAATTGAACTACTATTGCAGCTAGAATCAGGAAGTTGGATAATCAGAAGTCACTGTGGCAACTGCTGGGCTCCAAGATCATGCCATATTAGCTCCAGAGATCAATAAACTACTACCCTAACTAGTGTGCCTCTAGAGACATTCTAGAGCTGCCAAATCCATGCCAGCAAAATTGGAAGCTCAGTTCTAAAATCAAGATACCTGTAAGTGCATCTGACTGGTAGAACCTGAATTATACCAGAAACTAGTTACATGAGAGTATGGGAAGTGGAGGAATGTATTTTTTAACTTTCTTGTTACTGCAGTAGCCAAAGGCCCTCTAGAAAGAGGTTGGAATGGAAGCAGAACTAATACAACATATTTACCACACAAAGCTAGTTATCATCCTGACCCCAAAACATGGCAATAACACAGAAAAAGAAAACTACAGATGAATTTTACTTAACACAGATGTAAAAATGTTAAAAGGATCTACCAGTAAAGTGAATCCTCCAGGATAGTAAAAAATAATATACTGTAACCAAGCACACACACACACACACACACACACACACGCATGCATGTGCACCAACCTAAAAAGCTTTGAGAACAGTCTTTTTAAAAAAATTTTTTTAATGTTTATTTTTGAGAGAGAGAGACAGAGCACAAGTTGGAGAGGGGAAAAGAGAGAATGAGACACAGAATCCGAAGCAGGTTCCCAGCTCTGAGCGCTCAGCAGAACCTGACACAGGGCTCGAACTCACGAACCCGTGAGATCATGATCTGAGCCGAAGTCGGATGCTTACCCGACTGAGTCACCCAAGCGCCCCGAAAACAGTCTCTTTTTAATTCCAATTTTCTAAGTTCTTGGCATGTAGGAGCAGCTGAATGACTAGACCTATTTTGAATTTATGATGATTCTACTATCACTGAAGTACTTTCTCCTTATAATCTACTGACTTGATTAAATTTTTATGGAAAAAGTAATCTACATAAAACTACGATAATGATATAGTGAAAATTAAAGCATTTGGCATAAACTTATATTCCTTTAGTGAAATAATATGAAAAATAACAGGAATCAGCAGGCAGAACCAGTGAAATATCACTGGAAAGAGTATTGAGAACTGAGGAAGATACTGCAGATGTAGGAAAAATGCTTTTTGATCTCCAAAGTTTTTGTTTCACTTAGACACTGATGATTAATTTATCTTTGACATGTTACATTTCTGAGACTACCCTTAATTAAAAGTGAGCCTAATTGTATAAATTGTGGTAAGCACGGGAGTTTGGCTAGTATATTAGATCTCTGGAGCCCTGCTGCTAATCTGAGTAAATTAAATAGCTCTCCTACTTGTTCTCAAATTCTACTTGTTCCCAAAGTCTGGTTGATGAATCATTTCCTTTGCAAGAAGGACAGCAGGGCTCAAAAGCTCTGCTTCTGCTCATGAATAAGTGCTGATAAATCAAATGGTGGAGAATGGACAATATATAAAAAGCATAAATGTATCCCCAAATAACTGAAAACTGACTCTGCAAATGATTATAGCTTCGAATAGAAAAAACAGGAGGAACATGCAAAATCTGCTACTCAAGGTATAATAAAAGACCATACTGAGGGTGTATCCAAGATCTCTTGTTCCTTGGCTTACCTTACGGTGCGTGGCTTGCTTGTGACAACATCAGGAACTTCATACCTGGGTTTCAGGGGAGTTTCTTCATTGATTTTAAGCCTGAAAATATTTCCCTCTATACCATAAACTTCAGCCAGAAGAGGAACCTTGGAACAGACACGAGATTAGTTTTAACAGGTTATTACACCAGTGATGGCCAGTTCTCGAGTCAAATTACAATAATTAGAAACTATGTTTGAATTATTATAGGCCAAGTAAACTGGAGACAATGGGAATCATGAAGGAAATAGCTCCCCAATCTTTGTATTTACTTGTTTGGCTATACTTGTGGTACAGCAAGAAACACATTATATGTGTCCTTAAAAAAATTTTTTTTTTACATTTATTTTTTTTTTTTAATTTTTTTTTTTTTTCAACGTTTATTTATTTTTGGGACAGAGAGAGACAGAGCATGAACGGGGGAGGGGCAGAGAGAGAGGGAGACACAGAGTCGGAAACAGGCTCCAGGCCCTGAGCCATCAGCCCAGAGCCTGACGCGGGGCTCGAACTCACGGACCGCGAGATCGTGACCTGGCTGAAGTCGGACGCTTAACCGACTGCGCCACCCAGGCGCCCCTACATTTATTTATTTTTGAGAGACAGAGAGAGAAAGAGCACAAGTGGGAGAGGGGCAGAGAGAGACTGAGACACAGAATCCGAAGCAGGCTCCAGGCTCAGAGCTGTCAGCACAGAGCCCGTCGTGGGACTCGAACTCACGAAACCGTGAGATCATGACCTGAGCTGAAGTTGGATGCTTAACTGACTGAGCCACCCAGGTGCCCTTCATTCTATGTGTTCTATGGCAAGGCAAACCTATAATTGTCCAGACCAGAACCTTTAAAAATGAGAGATCTCTATTAATAATTATACTGAATGATAGGCATGAGCTGAAACTGTTTTTGGAAAACTGGGACATGCGGCCACTTTATCTATGATAAACTGCAGGTGTCTTAGAGTAAGGGTTTGGTATTAAAACTAGGGCAACTGGATTCCAGCTGAATAAAAGATGAAGAATAACCAACCACAGAATGGAAAGGAATAGAGAATAAAATAATGGTCATTGGGGTTCCTTAGGATAGATGCCTGAGGCTTGCTGCTTGATTTTAATCAAGGCACTTCCTGTACACCTGGGAATAGGGCCTGGGGAATTTTCTCTAGAGGTTGGGATGTTCTCAGCTTTCTTAAGAGGCAGGGGAACTTAAGTAAAATTTTGCCTATAGTGTGACATGGAAGCAACATAGAATTATTTAGACTACAATATTTGAGAAATAAAACACAAAACAACAACAAACCCCAAGAAAATAGAAATGGCCAGATTTAGGTTACAAAATGAAGCATGTAGATCAGAGAAATATGTATTTTTTAATATGAAGTCATCTTTATTATAATTTAGAAGTCCGTTAGAAACAGACATTGATCTTTAATAAAAAAAACTTCTAGGATCTCATGGGCTTCTGTTTCCCATTTAGTTATGTAGTTTAAAAATCCAGTTTACTTGAGAATGGTGGAAAAGGCCAAGTAGTATCTTAGTTTTTGTTATGACAAGTTTTCTTCTCATAGGCATTCTGGAGTCTTTGGGAATTTCAATGGACCTGCCCATTTCCAATGCCTTCTGTGATTCCTTAGAAATTTCAATGGGCACCTGTCCTACAGAACATTCTATTACTCTACTGATTCTTAAGATATGGGTCTAGGGCTATGCCTGAGAATTGCTTTTCTAACCTATTCTTTGATTTACTCTAAATGGCAGTTTTTAAAATGGGTCAAATGTGCCCAAGCTTCCAAACCTGCATGCTTATCTTACAAAAATAGCACTTATCATTCACTTTACCAACAGTCCCTGCCAAATAAAGTTCCCCAAAGCATAAAGTATCAACTGCCAATGTTAGGTGAAGCCCCTCCTCTTTCCCCAGATCATATTATTTGGAATCCTGAGTGAGAGCAAGCGACTCCAACACAGAGCCACAATCTTTCTCAAAAAGCTTGATCAGAGAAATGTTTTGACAGTTTTCAATTGCTGTGCCATGCCGCAGTGGTTGATAGCAAATCCTTCATTAAATCCTTCATGTGATGCCAGATTCTGGTTACAACTGGGTACATGTACTGTTACTGTAACATCTGTTAAATCAAAGGCTAAGGAGGGCAGGCTGTGTGACATAGTGTAGAACAGGGTCAATGTGGTACAAGTAAAATAGGAAGCAGGGAGAATATCACAGCATTAAAATAATGATATTATTGGAACTTTGCCTCTTTGGGAATGTAGAAAAGTAGTCAGGGCACTTACGTAGTGACCCGACACTTAAAAGAGTGACCACGTAAATAGTGCAGTGGCTCTGGCTCCTTTTACAGGTAATTCTTTTTTTTTTTTTTTTTTCAACGTTTATTTATTTTTGGGACAGAGAGAGACAGAGCATGAACGGGGGAGGGGCAGAGAGAGAGGGAGACACAGAATCGGAAACAGGCTCCAGGCTCCGAGCCATCAGCCCAGAGCCTGACGCGGGGCTCGAACTCACAGACCGCGAGATCGTGACCTGGCTGAAGTCGGACGCTTAACCGACTGCGCCACCCAGGTGCCCCTACAGGTAATTCTTTTTTTTTTTTTTTTAATATATGAAATTTATTGACAAATTGGTTTCCATACAACACCCAGTGCTCATCACAAAAGGTGCCCTCCTCAATACCCATCACCCACTCTCCCCTCCCTCCCACCCCCCATCAACCCTCAGTTTGTTCTCAGTTTTTAACAGTCTCTTATGCTTTGGCTCTCTCCCACTCTAACGTCCTTTTTTTTTTTTTTTTTTTTTCCTTCCCCTCCCCCATGGGTTCCTGTAATTCTTAAAGTAAGGTTATAGTAGGGGTGCCTGGGTGGCTCAGTCAGTTGATCGTCTGACTTCAGCTCAGGTCATGATCTCACGGTCCATGAGTCTGAGCCCCATGTTGGGCTCTGTGCTGACAGCTTGGAGCCTGGAGCCTGCTTCGGATTCTATGTCTCCCTCTCTCTCTGCCCCTCCCTGCTCGTGTGCTCTTTGTTGCTCAAAAATGAATGTCATAAAAAATTTTAAAAAATAAAGTAGAATTATAGTAGAGTAGCAGTGTCATTATTTTTTTCTAGCTTTATTGAAATAAAATTGACATAATGTACAAATTTAAGGTGTACATCATATTGATTTGATACTTATATATTGCAAAATGATTACCACCATAGCATTAGCTAACAACTGCATCATATCACATAATTACCATTTCCTTTTTGTGATGAGAACATTTAAGATCTACTCTCTTAGCAACATTCAAGTATATAACAGAGTATTATCAGTTATAGTCACTATGCTGTACAATAGAATCCTTAGATCTTACTCATTTTGTTTAGCTGGAAGTTTATACTCTTTGACCAACATTGCCCTTCCCCTGCCTCAATCATACTGTAATTATTCATTGTATGTTTAACATTCTTTTGTAAATTTAATTACTTCAAGTGTGCCATCAGAATTCTAAGATTTAAAAATGTGTCCAAATACAAATAAAGCTGAAATTCTGTTAGATTATGTATTGTCTCTGAAGCAAGACATACATTTCCATTGTTCTCTCAAATTTAACATTTATTTGGCATCTAATATTGTGATGTGCTGTGAAAAAGATGACTAAACTCTTAGAGGAAGACTGCAATTTACAGATAAAACACATAGTAAACATAAAGCATTTTATAGGTGCTGAGATGGAAGGACAAGGACAGTGCTGTGGGAGAACAAGGAGAGAGAATATTAGTGATGACTGTAAGGAAAGGGGTTCTGGGCTGTCTCTGGGGGAGCAGGACCTTCAGAGATTAGCTGGTCTCTGGGTAGGCAGAATGAGCAAGCACATCCTAAGCAGAGGGCACACAGGTTGCCTACATATGATGAACAAATTGCACCTAGTTTATGTACTCAGAGATCTTCCCAGTTATAGTGAAATAACTGTCTTTAAAAACAATTTTTTTTTTAAACCAAAGACTGGTCTGTATGTTCTGTTCTTGAGGCTGCAGCTCAGAAAGAATCCTAATTATATGAGGAGGCAGATAATAACCCTGCTTTTATTCTAATGACCTTATACAACCAAACATACGAATCAGAGTCAAAGCTCCATTTTGTTTTCATTTTAGCTCAATTAAGCAAGTGGTTTTTTCCAATAGGTAATCCTTTTCAAGGTATTCAGATTCATTCAAACCTCCTACTATTACCAACATAGCTCTCATGGTCCAAGCATAAAATCTCCTTAGACATTAGTATGCTTTGCTTCTATGATCTGGCTCATGCTGTTTTTATTGACTTAAAAAAAATTTTTAATAGCAGCAGATTTTTAATAGTGCAATAAATAAAGCTACTTGGGTTAAAGACAGTGGGGAGACTCAGTGCCCCTGCCTTTGAGCCCCTCCCTGAACTGAACTTTGAGACAACTCCATGGAAACCTGGGCTCTGTGGTTGACAGTTTAAAAACCACTTCTCTGGGTTTCTCAATTGCCAGTTATTTTTCAGTTCTCCCACCAAAACCTTGCTGTGTCAAAAAGTGGGGACATGAATGTTATGTTCTTCTATCTAATACATTAAGAATTTGTATACATTCCTCTCTTCTTCTGCTTGGACATTGGTGAAAAAGTAATACACAAATAATTATTGAATCTCTTCTTCCTATTAGGATTGGAAATGACAATGAAAAAGTATGTTAACTTACAGAAGCTAGATTGCTTAAACTAGGAGTGCGTGTTAATACTCAGAATACACTAACAGTTACACTCAAATTGCAGCAAGATGGATTACTGCAAAATAGGTGAAGAAATATATAATTAAGCATTTTAAATAATGAGACAGCATGGATTTTGCTCCTTAAAAGTATTTAAGATGTGCAAATGTCCACCTACACAGAGAACATGAGATAAATCCTGAGAGAAAGGAGTACATTTAGAGGTTCCTTTTAGCACTACAAGCTTCTATTTGGTTTTTCATAAACCTTTATTCAGAGACTCACTTCTCATAGTCTGGGAAAGAGTACAAATCCTCTTTTCCTATCCTATTTATTCTATGCTTAGTAAAAACGAAACCTGCTACTCTGTCATCCATAAGTCTAGTTTTATGTAGTTGTTTTTGTTTTGTTTTGTTTTGTTTTGTTTGGCCACATGGATAAAAATACCACCAGGTTGTAAAAACTATGGTGCTAGGAATAGCCCTGTCTTTGTACTCAAGTAGTGGACTTATCACAATTATATTAAGACAAAACCTGTTACTTACCCACAACTGGGAATCACAACTAGTAGAGATTGTGACTGAGTTAACAGAACAGCAAAACCTGCTAGTAAAGGAAACTAAACATGTTGCCATAGAACACATATTTAAATGGCAGTGGGTATTAGGAATGGAAATTATGACTCCATCAACTTCTTCTTGATGGATATAGATCTTGCCTCTCCTCTGGTACCAGGTGTCTTCTCTATACTCTAAAGAACAGTTAATCTAAAAGGCCTACGAGAGTGAACAACAACCTCTCCCAGTGTTGATCAAGACCTCCCAGAATTCAGGGTACTGGGGTGGCTCAGTTGTTAAGCATCTGACTTCGGCTCAGGTCATGATCTCACGGTTCATGAGAGCGAGTACCACATCGGGTGAGCTCGAACCCCACTTCAGGTGAGCCCCACTCCTCTCTTTCTCTGAAAAAAATAAAAATAAAAAAGACCTCCAGCATCCAGAGGATTGTCTAAGAGTTCATTAAAGTGCTGTATGACACTAACTGCTCCTTCCACTGTTGCAGCCAGTTGGTTTATTATTCCCAAATTAGCTGCCTGTTCACGGCCACTTCTGCAGAAACAGTACTGGCTAACAAGTTGTAGTTCTTCCTCATCTGCTGAGGATGTGGCTGGCTGGGTGAAATCCCATTTTCATCCGGCTTAGATGCAAAGGCAAGGGGTAACTTCATGGAGGTGCTCAGAGATATGCCTGCATCCTTGGAGATGCTGCTAGAAGTGTAGTCTCTAGTGAAAACTTGTAAACAGGCTGTAAAGAAAAGTAAACATGTTGCCAAAAAGTCATCTATGTCATAAGAAAGCAGAAAAATTGGCAATATAAAGTAGGTCAAAGGCATAGGTCTATTCCAGGTTAGCCTTGCTAGCAGTGCTTTTTAGCTAGACTTGGAGGACAGAATACATTTCTCTGCTCTGAAGTCACAAGACTAAATCTTCTGTTTCTCAATCTAGGTCAAATTTTCACTGAAGGTAAAAAATCGGTAACAGAAAAAAACAGCTCCAAAAAAGCAGTCAACATTTTACCGTTAACCTTCCTTTAAGATTTTCTTCTGGAAGCCTTTTTATCAAATATCTACCTGATTATTTTGTTCTCAGGAATACTGAGAAAGATACTATACTGGGGCCCTATGTGAGAGAACTCATGGGTTTTTTTTTTTTTTTTTTTTAATTTTTTTTCAACGTTTTTTATTTATTTTTTGGGGGACAGAGAGAAACAGAGCATGAACGGGGGAGGGGCAGAGAGAGAGGGAGACACAGCATCGGAAACAGGTTCCAGGCTCCGAGCCATCAGCCCAGAGCCCGACGCGGGGCTCGAACTCACAGACCGCGAGATCGTGACCTGGCTGAAGTCGGACGCTTAACCGACTGCGCCACCCAGGCGCCCCGAGAACTCATGCGTTTTAAGCTACAACTGCCTTTTCTTCAAATCCTAGATGTCTTGACCTAGAGACAACACACAGGGAAACCTTCAGCTTGTTCTGTAATATTACTGTTTCAGGAACATCATGTTTGCTATGAACTGAATTGTGTGTTCCTCCATGTCCAATTCATATTTTGAAGCACTAACTCTCAATATGATGGTATGTGGAGATGGGGCCTCTGGGAGGTAAACAGGTTTAGATAAGGTCATGAGAGTGGGGTTATGATGGGATTAGTGTCCTTACAAGAAGAAACCAGAGAATTAGCTCTCTCTCTGCTATGTGAAAATACAGTAAGAAGGTGGTAGTCTATAAGCCAGGAAGAGGATGCCCACAGACACCTTGATCTTGGATTTCCCAGACTCTAGAACTCTGGCAAAGAAATATCTGTTGTCGGGGCGCCTGGGTGGCGCAGTCGGTTAAGCGTCCGACTTCAGCCAGGTCACGATCTCGCGGTCCGTGAGTTCGAGCCCCGCGTCGGGCTCTGGGCTGATGGCTCAGAGCCTGGAGCCTGTTTCCGATTCTGTGTCTCCCTCTCTCTCTGCCCCTCGCCCGTTCATGCTCTGTCTCTCTCTGTCCCAAAAATAAATAAACGTTGAAAAAAAAAAAATTAAAAAAAAAAAAGAAATATCTGTTGTCTAAGACCCCCAGTTTATGGTATTTTGTTATGGCAGTCCAAGCTAAGAAAATGCTGAATGAAGCTCGGTTCTGTTTTCTGGTTGCTTATTAAGGGGTAGATTGGGGGAAGAAGATTGAGAAGAAGGATTTCAAAAATTAACAGTAGACCTTGACAACAAAGTTACTGCTTTAAGAGTTTTAAGGGTGTGGGAGCAGGCCGACACTAAGAATCTGCTTCATCAGTGAAATCTGAGAACTGCAGCTGTGAGCTGAATATGATCTCTTAGACTCTGGGCTCTGTTTCTGTGAACTTGAAGTAAAAAGCTATCATTCTGAATAGGTAGATATGTGCAGCTTGTTTTAAATCTCCAGACCACACCCATATCATATCCTAACGTGAAATCTCCCATGAAACGCCCATCTTATCCCAGAAACGACCTCTAAAGCAGGCTGCTTGACTATACAGCAAGCTGGATACAAGGTTCAGACAACTTTGGAGATTACTGTCTGGATCTTCGTTGCCCATATCAGACTGACAGAGGACACGAAACCTTAAGTCCCTATTCGTCATCTCAACTCCAAGTGACAAGGAAAACATTAAATTGGAATTCAGCCCAGAATTTCAGGGTGACCTCCTAAACATATACATGAATTTGCTTGAGATCAGAGCATGCAGATTCTCTATGCAGCCCCAATATTTCTTTTTAAAAAATGTTTATTTTTGAGATAGTACAAGTGGGGGAGGGACAGGGATGGGGGGGGTGTAGAGGATCCTAAATGGGCTCTACCATGACAGAACCTGATGGGGGCTCAAACTTACAAACCGTGAGATCCTGACCTGAGCCAAAGTTGGATGCTCAATCGACTGAGCCCCAAAAGCCCAATAGCTGAGCCCCGCAGCCCCAATATTTCTAATACCTGAACATGAAGTCTCTTCCAAGGGGGCCACAGAGTTTTCAGTCCCGGGAGCTATGTTGCTGATATCCTGGATAACCTACCCTTGCTTGTTAGGGCTTCTCAACTCCCTTCTGAGCCATGTGCTGTCTGTGTTAAGATCTTGTGGGTCCTCCTGGACTGTGGCTTCTTTTTTTTGGAAGGCATCCAGATCTGGTGGGCTCTGGTTCTGACACATGACCTGAACAGCATTGTCTTGCAGGTTTTCAGGCTCCAAAGAGGGATGTGTGAAGAGAGCTGATCTATAGTTTTGTAAAAGGTTGCATGTGGGGATCCACCACTAACTGCATTGGTATCAAGATGGATGAACACTTGTATTTTGGTCCACAGGATGCTTCTGCCTCATTTACTTTGTTTCACCATGAATCTTCATGACAGTGGATGTTCAGATGCTCAATACACTGAAGTTCTCCAAGGATGGGAAGAGATTCTTGCCTGACTATGGGATAGCTACAACTCTCTGGGTTTAGATACATTAGAGATAGGAAGATGAGCAAATGACAAAAAAGAAAAAAAAAAAAGAAGAATGGAAGGTACCTGACATCTGGTGGTAGGCTTAATGACTCCTACAAGGTTTCTAGTAGACTCCTTGCATTTCCCAGAGCCAACTGCTTCTGCTGACCCTGAATACAGAGGTTTGGCTGGGTCTCAGGCTATTAGACCACATGCAAATGGCAGGTGGCTCTTCAGGAAGGAAATCAGTGCTGCCTCATATTTTCCCATGAATGGCTATCAAACTATGCTAAAAAAAGGTAATTAGTAAAGACTTGGATCAGTTTGTAGAGGACTTTGGGGGTACCATGAGCTGAGAACTCAAAGGTATCAGAAATGCTAAGCAAGGGGGCAAATTCCTCCAGAAAAAAAGAGGTAGTATAAAAGCAGCATTAGGGGGGGCGCCTGGGTGGCTCAGTCTGTAAAGTGTCTGACTTTGGCTCAGGTCATGATCTCAAGGTTCGTGAGTTCAAGCCCTGCGTTGGGCTCTGTGCTGACAGCTCGGAGGCTGGAGCCTGCTTCGGATTCTGTGTCTACCTCTCTCTCTGCCCCTCCCCCAATCATGCTCTGTCTCTCTCTCTCTCAAAAATAAACAAACATTAAAAATTAAAAAAAAAAAACATAAAAGCAGCATTAGGTTTCAGAAAAAGGTTAAACCATCCCATTTGTGTAGTTAAGAAAGATGAACTAAGTGTACCGCTATCACAGTAGCTAGAAATTGGAAACAGGAGAGGGACAGAGAACACAGAACTGTTCATACAATTCTAGCCGTTATTTTGAATTCAGGCAAGAAAAGTATGTTAGAAAATTCCACATCTATGAAACAGCTGCATTTTCTAAAACTTCATAAAGAAAGTAGCCGACCTCACCGTGCAATAGATCCTCATGTGTGGGAATAAAGCTGGAACCCTTTGCTAAATTAAAGGCCTAACAAATGTTATAGAGAACCCCCTGATGTTGTGGAGCAAGTTTTTCTTCTGTCTTCTCTGAGGAGGTTCCCTTGTGCAGCACCACAGGGTGAGAGCTATGGTCGCCACAGGGAGATATCTCACAGCTTTGGAGTGAAAGGAGGAATTCCTTCTCAGTCATCTGTTAGGGAACTTACACTTCAAGGCTTCAAGTATGTCTTTCAGCTATAAGAATTACCAAGAAGCGAGATTGGTCTGGGAGGCCTTAGAAGCTTCGGATGCCTTTAGAAGACAGGGAGGATCTGGAAGTGTGGGTCAGGCTGGTAGCTCTGTACTTGCACATAGCCATTCTTCCTACCTCAGCCCATACAGGACTTCCTCTATGGCTGGCCCATCTGAAGTAGCGGTATGATTTGACAAGTGAGAAAAAGTACTTAAAATACTGCTCTAATCCTTTCAGTATATAGTAGCTAGGGTGATCTGCTAGTGAAGCAGCTCAGGAGATGGAACACTTGTGACTTAGGTTTTCAACTCCATAGTCCCTTGTTCCTCTGGTCCACCCACATTTTGAGGTTTGGACATTCACTCAATCTGTACCTTCCTCAGGCCACACGCTCAACTATACAGGGTATAACAGTAATAGAACATGGATGCTTAACAGAGTTGATAGACACAGGTGAAAACACTGATTACTAGCTATGTGACTTAGAACAAGTGACTTCCTAGTCACTTTTCTGTATTATGAAGACTAATTAAAAGGAAATAATATTTGTAAAATACCTAGAAAAGCATTTGATACGCAGGCAGTCTGTAAGTAAATATTCACATTACTTTTAAAGTACTCATGTACATATGAAAAAGATCACATTATTTCTCCAACCAAGTTTATTTTTGAAGCATGCATAGTTTTAATTAGCCTTTGTGGAAATTTACTTTATTCAAACCCCATTTGGTATGGAAACAATTTTCTGTAGAAAATACTTCTTTTTTACCTTAGTTGCTTCATTGAGGATTTGGAACTTGGTGCTGTCTTTGCCTTTTGTGGCGGAGTCTAGTAATGCCTGATAGGTGGACTTTGTGGAGAGCTGCTGTTTCTGACGCCTACAGAGTATACAAATGCCTGAGAATTATTTGTGACTGTCAGCATTCAGCAAACTATATTACCACGTGGAAGTCATTAAAATTCACTATGATGATAAATGTATCGGGCCCAGACAGTATTAGTACTCTAATAAAGCACTAACAGAACACTTTGTTATTAGAGTGCTAATAAAATACTAATGAAATTGTTCAACATAACACTGCTCTAGGATGGCATTTTGTCCCCTTTATTGAAAAGGTGGGGCAGTTTTCATAGATGATATTTATTAGCTTGTTAAGTCCCCTTCCACTTTCCATGAAATGTATACTTTAAGAGACACTCAATAAATTCTAGTAGAAATCCGGTATAATCTAGTGATTTAACAAAATGACCAAGAGTTCCCTATAGAATTCCCTCTAAGGCACCTATTCAGAATTTAAGTGATCTGATTTTCTTCCTTTAGGGCAGTCTGAATAAATTAGAAAGTTGTAACATAGGATACAATTTTTGTGAAAGTAAAATGACCAAAAATTGTAGTGAGATACTCAACAAAAATATTTTAAAGAAATATTTTTTCAGGCTCTGGGGAAACAGATCATCTTACACAGTGGTGATGAGAGTACAAAACAGTACAAACCCTAGGAGGGGTATCTGGTAATAGTTAAAATTTTAAGTGCATTTATTCTTTGACCCAGTCATCCCATTCCTGGAAATTAATCCTATAAATACTTATGCATGTATAGGAAATGACATATATATAGTTTTTCATTGTGGCAGTCATTTTATGCTGAAAGATTAAAAACAACTCAAGGATCTAGCAATAGGAAGAAGACAATATATTATAGTATGGCTACCCAATGGAATACTATACAGCTATAAAAAGGGAGAACAATCTCTACATACTCAGGATAAACTATTTAGCATAAAAAAAAGAAGTGCATAACAGCATATATAGGAAGCTACTTGGTATAAGAAGGGCAGTGATATAGGAATAAATGTATTTATGAAAAGAAATAACGGGAGGATAAATAAGAAATTGACAAATCTGGTTATTCAGAGGGACAAGATGTGGAATAGGGTGGCAGGGGACAACCATGGGGGTAACATTCTTCAAAGAATATCTTTTTATATTATTTGACTTTTGAAATATGTTAAAGTACTATCTATTCAAAGCCATAAACACTTTTAAAATATAAATTTATTAAGAAATTTAAATAACATACTAGTGAGTGTATAAAGGTGAAGGTCTCCTGTCCAATGAATTTCTTAGTGACTGTATTTCCTAACTGACTCTTTCCTTAGGAAGCCTATAAACATTACAATATTGCCATGTTTTGATCTAGGTAATATTATTTCCTCTCCTTACCTGTAGAAAGCAATCTTGCTGCAGTCTTTGAAAATGTTTTTATCCACAGCTTCATCTTCAACACTAAATAAAAAGATATTTTAAGAAACTTACTTTCCACAAGGTTTGTGAATCCAATTTTTGTTCCTTCTCTAACTATAGCATGAACGTGGGTAATGAACTTTTGCAATGCAAAATTGTGTCATGGCCATAACCTAACATGATAGCATGTGTGCTGCAGAATAACATCCTTTTGTAAATCACTCAAGGTGAACAACAAAATATCAAGTTCTGGGATTACTCTGAAAGCTCTGGAAGAAGAGTATTGTCACTTATGAGGAAGGGTTCTTTTAAAATAATGACTGAAGGCTATGACTACAACAATAAAATAGGAAGGAGCAAAAGCACACACAAAAAAAAACAACCCACACAAACAAAAATAATCCACTCATTTTTTTCAACAAAATATTTGCAGAATATTCTTACTGAGTGCTGGGTTCTGAGGAAGATATGGAGGACTGTGTCAGAGCTTCCTGCAAGAGCCTAACAAACAAGCATGAATCAACCTGACAAATGCTTTATTAGAGGTATGTGCAAGGGGCTAGAGTAAAAACAGAAACAGATGTAGGAGGAAAATCTGTTACTTTCTAAGAAAATGTTGACAATCTAACAGCCAATTTTTAACAAACCAAGTTCGCAGAAGAGCTGTTTCTGGAATAGAACATGAACAAGATGCATATATATTGCTACTTGAGTATATGTATTTAAATTATCCTCCAGGGACACCTGGCTGGCTCATTCAGTGGAGCATGCAACTCTTGATCTTGGGGTTGTGAGTTCGAGCCCCATGTGGGACATAGAGATTACTTAAAACTAAAATCTTGGGGCCGCCCAGGTGGCTTAGTCAGTTGAGCATCCAACTTCGGCCCAGGTCATGATCTTGCTGTTACCAAGTTTGAGCCCCACGTTGGGCTCTGTGCTCAGAGCCTGTAGCCTGCTTCTGGTTCTGTGTCTCCCTTTCTCTTTGCCCCTCCCCCGCTCATGCTCTATCTCTGTGTCTGTCTCTCTCTCAAAAAAAAAAAAAAAGTCTTAAAAAAAATAAATTAGCCTCCGTATGATTAAAACAACTCTAGGCTATAAAACAGAAAAAAAAACACACTTGCCTTCAAGCAGACATATTGCTGAATACGGCTGTAATCAGCATGTCTATGATTATGTAGGAAACTATGATTGAACACAAATTTCAAGATATTATGAAAACAAGCCCATACAGATACACTTGGCTGTACTAAAAAGTTGTTTTCTTGGAAGTAATCAAATCTTTCACTAATATAGTCTGTGTCACTGTTTCCTTTAATCAAGCGTGCAAAGATTAGAGAAATTTGCAATCCTTGCTTTTCAGCTTTGAAGAATGAACTCTGTAATAATATAGGAAGATGGGGGTGTAGCCTGAAATTCATGTTAGGGTTCTGATCACAATTCTTCCACTGTTCTGTAAACCATCCTGAAAATATTTTGTGAGGGACTAGCTATTAATATCAACTAATTCCCTGGGGAATTGAGACAACTGGTAAAGATTAAATACACAAATATCCAACATGCAAATAAGAGGCCATTCAAACAATCAATAAAACCTTCAAACCTAATGTTGCTTTCAGGTACTTTCGGGTAGTATCTATTCCCTACTGTCTGAAGTCAGTCCCTGCAGGACCAGGGGGCCTTTACCTGATTTCCTCTTTCCCAGCAGCTTCCATGGCTTCCCAGCCCGTCGGACCGGCTCTCAGCTCTTAGGCCAACGCCAAGCGGTGTTTTTAAAACACTGAAGGGCAGTCTTTCTAAATTACAACCAGCACTTCACCACCATCAAGTTCTTGGGAAATGGAGTCCTCCCCAGGTCCTTAAGAAGTGGCAAAACTACACGTACTCCTGGGGTTTCCAGGCCCAAACTAGCGTTTCTACGGAGATTTGACAAAATTTTCTTGTTTATGAGTGCCAACAAGGAAGTGCTTTCATTAGGAACCGCAACTGTCTTTGTAGCGGAGGGGGAGTGTACTCAAAGAGCTCTAGAGGATAAAAATCTAGAGCGTGAGAACCAGGTAGTACAGAGACTGCTTGCCCGGCCCAGGTCAAACGTCTGCAGGTTTATTTCAGTGACCCTCACGCCACAGATACTGAAAACTGCCCCACTCTTTCCGTTTTTAGTTTTACGTTGAAAGTGCCGGACTGCTCTGTACTGAAGGTGGATGTTCTCCAGGCAAATTCTACTGCACCATCATGCTTTTCAGGGCTACAACGATTTTTTTTTTTAAGGGCTTATCTAGTACAGTAGATACAGTTTAGGAAGTGCTTATACTACACCACTGCCAAATTCCAGTCCTTGCTTAAAAACCTCCAGAAACCAAGAACTCACTACTACCTGCCAAGGAGGCAGTCAGACTTACGGCTTTCCCAGACTTCTGGACCCCGCGTCTCACTTTGACTTAGAAGGTATGAGAGGCGGGGGCGAACGAGAGGAGAGAGCCAAACCCTACACGAGGTGCTTGCTTAAAATCCCCAGCCCCTTTAAGGGGCGGGAGAGAGCAGAAAAGCAGACCTACGCGGAGGTGGCTTTTGATTAACATCCTAACGCTCCAAGGTGACCAGATTACGACGGGACGACGCCTGCGCTTTCTGCTCTAAACCTCACACGAGACCGTGACGACTGGCTTAGGGAGGGGCTGCTGGGCGGAAAAACAAACAAGCCCCGCTAGGTTTCGAGGACCCGGATGATCCCGCCCCCAGAGCAGAGCCGGAAGAGGGCGGGGCGAACCGGAAGACGGTGAAATGCTTTCGGTAGGCGCTCCATGGCTGTGAAGATGGCGGCGGCTGCGTGGCTTCAGGTGCTGCCTGTCATTCTTCTTCTTTTGGGGGCTCAGCCGTCCCCATTGTCGCTCCTTGGTGTAGGACCGGCACCTGTCGCTGCTGCTGACCGATCCAAGTGGCACATTCCGATACCGTCGGTGAGTGTTCACTTCAGAAGCAACTGAGCCTGGACGAGCAAGGGGTGGGGCTACGGCGGCCCTAGGGGTCCATGAAGGTTCCGCAAAAGTCCGCTTCAAAAGGGGTGGAATTGCCTGGAGCATCTGTGTGGCTGGATAGCAAGGATCCACTACCCTGGAGCGGAAAGCCGTGCACTTCTGTGGGTAGGTTAGCAGGAGTGCCAGAGCCGCTTCAGGAGCGGAGAAGAATGGTGGAATGGTTTCTTATCAGCTAAGTCAGAGAGAACTTTCAGTGCCTTACGTGAGACGTGTAAAGTTGATGGATGATAGGTGGAGAACGGTTTCCCTTTCAGCTGAAGTTTCACAGAATCCAGTGACCCCAGGTTGGATGAGAGAGATCTGTTTATAGGTGTCTTTATCACTTTTTCCCACTGGATGATTGTACTTACGAAGTTGTTTGATTTCCTTTGCACTTTCGAATGGTTGTTCTAAGCCTTGTGTGATGAGGAAGCCTAGGCATTTAAAAAATATATTCTAAAATGAGAATGGCTGAAGTGGTAGAAATTGTGTTCTAAAATTTGACATGGTAAAGGTAGTCTGTCTTTTGGACAACTTACTAGATAGGTTGACCCTTTCTGTCTCCCACCTCACTCCTTTACACCTCATTGGAAGTAAGAGTTTTTATAGTCCTGTGAGCTCACAAAAATAGGATGCACGCAGGAAATGCCGAAAAGCAATAGTCCTATTGAAACCACGGTGGCCTTTTTGTTTGATTCTGCTTTGCTCACTGGTTGTAATGTCCAAATCTTATTTGTGCTTTTATATGGCAAGCATTATAGCTTTTGTTCGTTTGGTGAAGATCTTCAGGTTCTGAATTTTAGCTATTGTTATTAAAATGGTTAATAGTTAAATCTGTCTGCTCATAGAATAGTTTATTTAAGGAAATGATTGGTTATTCTGAACAGTGATTAGTGAGTAAAGCGAATGAACTAATTAAGGAGTACCTCCCGTGAAGATTTAAGTTGGGATTTCTAGCAGTTTCTTTTCTAGAGTCCTTGCTTCATGGCCTGTGGGGGAAAAATCATGTCTCTGCACCAAGCTACAAAATTCTGCAGTTTGGATACGGTTGAATTTTACTAAAAGGAAGGATACCGATTTTGTTGTTGTTTAGAAAACTAACTTAAACATTTTATAAATTTAGGTTTTTTTAACAGTTATATTCTGCCTTGGGAATTAAAGTGATCTATGCTAATTATCTTTCTCTCCTTTATCCTTGCAGGGGAAAAATTATTTTAGTTTTGGAAAGATCCTGTTCAAAAATACCACTATCTTCCTGAAATGTGAGTTTTTGCATTTCATGAAGTTTTTATTTGAGTGATCTTTAAACTTTTAAATTACCTATTTTCTATCTCTGATCTTCTCTAAACATAAGTTTTGAAATTTAATAGTCTGGCATTTTCTAGGCATAAACACGTAGTATAAGTAAGGTCTTTCCCCTGAGTAATCTTCAGAATACTTGTGTGAACTTTATTTTCTTCTCTTGTTTTTCTGGTGTTTACACTTTACAGTTAGACAAATTATGTCTGATGGTATTTTAATCTGCCCTCTGTTAGATACCACCAATTTTGCTTTTGTGTGCTTGTTAGGTATTTACTGAACAAATGACTTAGGTGTCAGACCTTTGGCTCTGCACGAATATGTTCAGTGATCCTTTGTTTACAGAAGGAGTATTTTGCTATTTAGATCTTTGGAAGAGGAAGCTCAAAGATATTATCAGGAAGTAGGGATTACATGGAATTAAACCAGTCTGTCCAGTGAGAAAACCACTGTATCTGAATCCAAAATTTCCCATTGCACATTAAAGAAAAGCTTCCTTTTATTTTTGATAATGGTTTTATTTTAGGGAATAAATGATCATGGATAGCTCTATTTCAAGATCAGGGATAAAAGTTCAGCTCGGTTCCCCGGGTGGCTTAGTCAGTTGAGCATCTGACTTTGGCTCAGGTCATGATCTCAGGGCTCATGGGTTTGAGCCCCGCGTTGGGCTCTGTGCTGACAGCTCAGAGCCTGGAGTCTGCTTCAGATTCTCTATCTCCTTCTCTGTCCCTCCCTCTGCTCTCTCTTTCAAAAATAAATAAATTAAAAAACATTATTTAAAAAAAGTTCAGGTCATCCATATGTGCTTCTATGCACATCTTTCTTTATGAAAGTGCAAAGTTGTAAGTTTTAATTGGATGATTTTATTGTTATAATCATCTAGTGTGTACTTATTAAAAACCTATTATGTGAAGCACTGTTTTAGACAGTAGGAAAATGATAGAAAAGGCCCTCTCTCTTACTGAGCTTACAGTTTAGTGGGAGTGAAGGGGACCTATAGAATTTCTATGAAGAGAAGACTATATCCATGAAAATACAATCTCTTGACTAATGACTTCAGTTTGGTTTAAATTACATTACTCTGACAAACTGGTCAGTCTTAAGAGGTTGGTGTGCTAGATAAGAGTAACTCTCAGGGAGAACAGTGTTTTTGGTCTTTTGAGATAGCCTGACAACTTGCATGCTGTTCTACCTTTTTATTATGTGTAGTCTTTTCTTACCTGTATTTTGATCAAATGGTGCTTTGCCAAGTTGCACAAGCTACATATTTTGTAGTGTCTGCATTTCATATTTTTGGAGAATTTGAAGCCCCTGAAAATCACATTATCTCTCACTTTGTTACTTCTCTGCTTTCTCACATATGCCTTGACTCTGATTTTATACTTTTGGGCGTATGGTAAATAGCTTTCCATGAAATTGCTAGGACCATTTTTGTCTCTTAAATCTAACCATTCAAAGTTCTGAATGGTGTTTTTTAACATAATAGTATTTTTGCAGCCAAGTTTTCTTGCAGATCTTCTTTTAGGGGATTTTCTTATTAGCTTCTGTTTAATCTCTCCTTGGTATGGTTCTTCTGAGTAGTTTATATTGAGATTGCAATATCCTTTTTATCATTTCTGTAAATTCTATTCAGCACATCAGAGTTTTGTGTATTTTTAAACATTTTTTTAATGTTTATTTCTTGTTTATTTATTTATTTTGAGAGAAAGAGCGCTCACGCACACACGTATTGGCAAGTCAGGGAGGGGCAGAGAGAGAAGGAGACAGAATCCCAAGCGGGCTCTGCACTGTCAGCACAGAGCCCAACATGGGGCCTGAACCCATGAACCAAGAGATCGTGACCTGAGCTGAAATCAAGAGTCAGATGATTAACCAACTGTGCCACCTAGGCATTACAGAGTTTTGTGTATTTTAATTGAACCTTGTAAAAAAAGTGTGTCACTTGAAAATTAATTTGAGAAAATAAAACAAATATTAGGTGCCCGTCTTACGTTAATCAAAATTAGATTCCTAGATGCCGTCATGTTTATCTTTGTCATATGTGCATAAAGCAGGTATCTTAGAGTTCCATAGTGCAGCTGCAATCAAAGATAAGCTGACTTCCAGGTGGGACAGCTGATCAGTCATATAGTCAGATTTATACTCTCAAATCTTCAGACTAATGCATTGGTCCACTAGAATATTGTGTTCCAAACTACGTTTAATGAGTTACGCAGCCACTATGATTTCGTGAAGTCCTTGAGGCTTCTCTTAAGGTGGGTTTTGGAAAGAGTCTAATGCTCTTTCGGTGTTGCTTTTGCTCTTCTGCCTTCCCCAGCCAGGTTTGCTTTTTGTTTGTAGTTCCTTGTCTTGTAGTCCAGTTTGGTATCTTTCAAAGTCTAAGCCATTAATTTTTCCCTCAGTAAAGCTTTGAGTACTGCTTTGTGATGTCCCTAATGTTATTCCTTGTCTTTCCAGCTAGAATGTAGCCTTTTAAGGGTCCTAGTCTCTTCTGGCTTACTGTCAGTTAGCTTTGTATACTTAAGTGCTCTGCTCAGTAAATATTTGAATGATAATAGAAGAGTGGTTTTAACTTAGGACTGCTTTGTCACTTCCAGGTTTTTCCCAGCAGAGAACCAGAAACTGAGGTTTTAAGGCATAAAAGTAGATAAATTTAAGCAGGTCAAAAACTGTTCTTTTGTGAATAACAGTACTGACTTTTATCTGAAGAATATCCAGTTAGTTTACATAAATTATTTCATTACCTCAAGTTTGGAGAAGGGATGGTCTTTGAGTATCTAAATTTAGCAGGAAAAAATAAGATGTGTGGTAACAATTTAGGAAAAATGCTTTGTTTGGGACTCATCTTTATTCACAAAGTTTTCTTCTTTTATAGTTGATGGAGAACCTTGTGAGGTATCTTTGAATATAACCTGGTATCTGAAAAGTGCTGATTGTTACAATGAAATCTACAACTTCAAGGTAAGGAATATAAGATTAACAAACTTTTTCTTGGACTTTAGATATCATCAGGTCCTAACCTGATAGAGGGAGGAGTGTCACATAGCTAGGAGGAGGTAGGAGACAAGCTGAAGTTAGAATCTGTGCTTCCCAATTTATAGACTTACTGTACTAGCAATTCACAAACTTTTTGGTCTCAATCCTTAAAAATTACTGCAGAATCTTGCTTACTTTGGCAGCACTGTAGAAGTGCTGACAGTGCTGACTCTATCTTTGGCCCTTCATCTTGTTCATGTGTGTTCGATTACCTCTCTTGAGGGGCTACGTGTTCCAGACCCCTTGGAGATGAATATACATACCTTAAAAATGTCCACCAAGGCTGGGACAGGGGGAGCCTTGTTTTGGCCTTCCATTAATCTGTTAGAGATAACATAGTCTTTCCCCCTCCTGATGCGCAGTTGGTGCCACAAGATCTAATTAATGCTTAGCTTTTAATTAGATGCATGCAAGCCCTTTGGAGGTACATGGGAGCCCTTTGATCTCACTACAGTGTCCTTTTGTGTGTCCCCTCACTGTATAAAATCTGTGGACTAAGGTCTGGACTTTGTGGAGAATAACTGCAGCTGCCGTGAATCATACTCTGCCCATTTCCCTCCCCCTGTCATTAAGTTACCCCGAATAAAACTCTGCATAAACTATAGAGAGTCGCCCGCTTTGTTTTCTGGTCTTAAAATACTTTCTCAGTTTGGGGGGTACTTTACTGTCCCTCCCCCACCTTCTAACAAACACATATACTAAAATTGGAACAACAGAGAACATTAGCACGGCCCCTGCACAAGGATGACACGCAAATTCGTGAAGCGTTGAATATTTAAAAAAACCATTACTGCAGTCTCCAAAAAGCCTTTGTTCATGTGGGTTACCGTATTAGAAATTAAAACACAAAATACAAAAAATATTTATTAATTTATTTTAAAATAGCAATAATAAACCATTGCATGTTAACATGAAAAACGTTTTTTTATGTTAAAAATAAAACAATAAATAAAAATGTCTTTTTCAGAAACGTAGAAGAGTGGTATTACTTTGTATTTTTGCAGCGCCTTTCATTTAATGTTGGATAATTGAAGACAGCTGGATTCTTATATCTTCTTCAGTTTATTGTGATATATTATTTTGGTTGAAATGTGGCCTCACACAGATACATAGTTGGAAAAGAGAATGATATCTTAATAGTGTTTTCAGATAATTGTAGATACTGTTTTTTGATCCTGTACCAACACATAACAAGTAGAGAGAGTTTCTTAAAGGTTGGTGGCAATGTGGAATCTGAAACCATATCAGTGGGTTCTTTTTCTACTAAGTGAGTTGGTGTGTCATGCACTTTGGTCTTTTATCCATGTCTGATTTTGTAACAGGGTTTATTTAGAAAATACTTGTTGACTGATTTTTATCATTCTTTCAAATACTACCTCATTTTACAATTAACTTGAAGTTATATTTGTTAGCATCACCCTCTGTCACATCAGAAACTCCTTAAGTACTGGAGGCTGTTGAGCTCATGGTGAGGAAGATACAAGTTTTCCGAAGTCCAGTTTTGGCTTGGAAGTTCAAATTTTGTCATTGGCAATAATACTGTCAGGTGTTGTCCTTGAAGTGACAGCCTTCCTTTGCCCATTTTCAAGAAAATATTTCCCAGATAACCAAGTGTGAATAACTAGTTTGTCAGTTATGCTTTTAGGTAAATGAAAAAAGTGGATAGCTTAGGTTGTAAGTCAAAATAGTTGTAAAGTGTTTTATCTCAAGACAGTCATTTATAGTATTTTGCATGTTTTCCGTTTTGTCTCATAGAGTATTTAAAAAGGCATGTGCTCACAGTCCAGATTTAATAATATTAATAATTTTTGCTGCTTTAGTGAAGCATTCTTATGTAAAACTGGTATTTAAAATTATTTTTTAAGCTGTAAGTTTGTGACTGACTACAATGACAACTGGTATAATTAGGTGCCACTGCCTTGGTTCCTGATAAGGGGCAGCCATTTTATCCATCATTACTTTGCATTATCAGTACAAGGCAAATAACATTATTATTTTATTAGTAGTAGTATGGAAATAGTTTTAGACCTCATTTCACAATTGACATAGTACACTGTACTTGGGCACTGAAAATATATGGCTCCAGGGTGGATTTTTCAGGCCTTTTTCATTCCGTTTCTGTTCTCCATTTGTTATTCTCTTCCTTTCTGAAGATAATCTAACTGGTCTTTAAAAAATGTCTGCCATTCACTTGGTTTTTCAAACCTTAAGCATTTTGAATTTTTGCTTTGTGTTAGGGTTTTACATTATCTTTTTTGTGGTGTTGATTTGTTTTTTGCTCTTGTTATACAATGTTGGGTATGACTGATAATGATGAGGACTAAAAGGATTGAAGAACTTAGAGAGAAATGATAATATGTCCAGAATGTAGTTTGAAGCATTATTGATGTTTCTCTTAATCAGTCACTAGTTGAATTTACAGTTAAAAACTTCATACATTTGAAACTTGTGATAAGCTGGTCAAGAGCTTAGCATATCCCCAGATAGGTAATACAAGTTAAGAATGTCAAAATTATCTTGGGTTGCCATAGGACAGAATTACAGAAATGACAAGCAGATAGTTGGAGATGCAAAACTGGAGCTTAGAAAAAAAGGGAGAATTCTGTACGTTAGAGTCTAATACCGTTAGATTCTTGGACATTATTACAGTTTTTATTTGATGTTGTAAGTTTTTAAAATAGCAAATCCAAAACTGTACCTGCCCTATAGGAAATCTGTTATCTTCTAAATACTTTACTTGTGAAAAGTAAGTTGTGTGCGTTGTATTTTCTCTTGTTTTTCCAGGCAGAAGAAGTGGAGACATATTTGGAAAACCTTAAGGAAAAAAAAGGCTTGTCTGGGAAATACCAGACATCATCAAAATTGTTCCAGAACTGCAGTGAGCTCTTTAAAACACAGGTAATGTTTGATAGTGGTTGGAGGGAAATAGAAGAGATAAACTACATAATACCTCTATATTTGGTGATCTCCATTTCCCACTTCTGAATTCTTTGTTCTGACAGAAATAAGTTAGAAGCATGTTCTGTTAATTGCACATTCCCACTTAATATTTATCTCATCAAAAAGAGGATGTGCTTTCCTTTGTGTGTAAAAAGCAAATCCCCATTTTTTATTATGGTAAAATATAAGTAAAATTTACCATTTTACCTATTTTCAAGTGTGCCATTCAAGGGTATGAAGTACATTTGCACTGTTGTGCAATGCAAGTTCTGCACTTGATCTTAGCCAAAAGGCCAAGAAGCGATGCAATGCAAGTTCTGGAGATGGCTAGTGGTATACTAGTCATCTCTAGAACTTTCTCATCATCCCAAACTGATACTTCATAATCATTAAACAATAACACCCCCTCCCCTCACATCGCTGGTAACAACTACTCTGCTTTTTCTTCATGAGTTTCACTATTCTAGATACTTCACAGAAGTGGAATCATACAATATTTGTCTTCTTTCCCTTAGCAGGATGTTTTCAAACTTCCTCCATATAGCATGTATCCACTTAATTCCTTTTTAAGGCTGAATAATAGTTCACTGTACATGTATACCACATTTTCTTTATCCATTCATCCACTGGTAGACATTTGAAACTTCCAGTTTTTCAGTTGTTTTGTGATCTCATTTAATTGATACATTCCCAGAAATACCAGTGTTTCTAGATTTTATTGTTACAGGCCTGAACTCAACTTTTTTTGAGTAAAGGGGAAGAGGTGAATAATATGTATTTTTAATGCGTACATATATGTAATCACGTAAGTGGAATTTTGATTCTAAAATCTTTTTTCTTAGAAATAGAATATGATGCCAGTTTTTTGATAGAAAAATTACATGTTTTATAGGTGTCGAAAATAGTTATTATTAACTGTAGCCTTTTCATTGTTCTTATTGCATTTGAATACTGCTTCAGCATATTTAGCAAATTGCCTTGAAGAGGCAAAGCATTCACGGAACGCTAAGTTTTCTGTCCATTTACTAGAAATAAAGTTTGTTGATGAGACTTTAATAACTAGTAATTGATAAGCAAATGAAATAAAATTGATAATTGAACTATAACAGTTGATAATTGAGTTCTTGTCATAGCTTAGATTTTATGGATTTGGAGGAGAAAGAAGATATCTTTAAAATGATAGAATAAGAAAGCTGGAAAAAATGTGATGTTAGGGGGCTTTCATTTAGTTTTTATAGGTTTATCCCCTAACTTGGGAGGATTGGTTGGCCTTTCTTAGATTTGATCATGGAAAGCTACCTGCTGTATACTGTTGCCCTAGGTTCACTGCTTTTAGATCTGCTATAATCTTTCCAGGGTCTTAGCATATTATCCCTATTGGTAAGGTTACCTCTCCTTCTTCAGTCTAATGTAACAGAGTTGGAATACATGCTCTAATTACTCAGGAAGGAGAATGCTTCATCTGCTGATACCTGGTAAGAAAACATTAGTGTGGTTTTTTATAGGCATGGAGAGTGTTGTGGTGGAAGGAGCAGTAGACCCAAGAGTTAGAAATCCTAAGTTGAGGGGCGCCTGGGTGACTTAGTTAAGCGTCTGACTTCAGCTCAGGTCATGATCTCAGGGTTTGTGGGTTCAAGCCCCACATTGGGCTCAGTGCTGACAGCTCAGGGCCTGGACCCTGCTTCAGATTCTGCCTCCCTCTCACTGTGCCCCTCCTCCACTCACACACTGTCTCTCACTCTCTCTCAAAAATAAAAATAAACATTAAAAAAAAATTCTAAGTTGAAATTCCATTTCTGTATCTAAAACTTGATAGCTTTGAGCCATATTTTTCTCATATGAGGCAAGAGAGGGAACCATAAGATCTCTCTATCCTAAGCATATGTCTTCTGTTTTAAGGTTTTTTTTATTCATAAATATTTTTAATTCTTAACAGAGAAATTGAGTGGCCTGTTTAGTTTGATAGTAGTTTTTAGTTCTCACTTGTTTGTGGTTAATTGGAAATCTTCTGTCTGTCAATGCCATATTATTTAGTGTTACAGTGTATTTTGCTTCAACCATGTTTTTGTAGGTTTTGAACTTTTTTTTTTTTTTTTACTATTAAACATTAATTTTAATGTTATGTTTTTTTCATAGAGCTTTTCTGGGGATTTTGTACATCGATTGCCTCTCTTAGGAGAAAAACAAGAGGTAATTGTTTTCATTGTTATGTATTTCTAAGCATAAAGTAAAAATTCTAAATTAACTTTCTTTTTTTAATGTTTAGGCTAAGGAGAATGGAACAAACCTTACTCTTACTGGAGACAAAACTGTAAGTGTAGTAGGAAATTTGGGGCATTGACACATATTTCAGTTTTCTTATATTTGTGTTGAATTGTCTTGGTATCCTACTATTTAATGTTTATTTCTGAGACAGAGAGACAGAGCATGAGTGGGGGAGGGGCAGAGAGAGAGGGAGACGCAGAATCCGAAGCAGGCTCCAGGCTTTGAGCTGTCTGTACAGAGCCTGACGCGGAGCTCGAACTTACAGACCGCGAGATCATGACCTGAGCCAAAGTCGGACGCTCAACCCACTGAGCCACCCAGGCACCCCAGTATCCTGCTATTTAAAAAGGAAACCTAAAAATGGAGGTTTAAATACCAAAATGTTAGGGAACCTGGGTAGCTCCATTGGTAGAGCGTGTGATTCTTTAAAAAAATTTTTTTTTATTATGTTTATTTATTTTGAGAGAGAGAGACAGAATGCCAGTTGGGGAGGGTCAGAGAGAGATGCAGACACAGAATCTGAAGCAAGACCCCAGGCTCTGAGCTGTCATCACAGAGCCCGACATGGGGCTCAAACCCATGAGTGTGAGATCATGACCTGAGTCGAAGTCAGACCCTCAACCGACTGAGCCACCCAGGTGCCCCGAGAGCATGTGATTCTTGATCTTAGGGTCATGAGTTTGTATCCCACTTTGGGTGTAGAGGTTACTAAAAATAAATAGATAAATAAACCTTAAGCACTAAAATGTTAATAATGGTTGTTGTGGATAATATTATGAGTGACTTTTATTTTCTTCTGTGTTTCCTGTATTTTCCATATTTGTTATAGTCAGTCTTGTTTTTGTAATTATCACCCCATAAATGTTACTTGTAAATAAGAAGGAACTTTTTTTTTTAAGTTTATTTATTTATATTGAGAGAGTGCGTGGGCAGGGGAACAGCAAAGAGAGAGGGAGAGAGAGAATCCCAAGCAGGCTCTGCACTGTAAGTGTGGAGCCCTGGAGCTCAAACTTATGAACCAGGAGATCATGACCTGAGCTGAAGCCAGGAGTTGGACACTAAACTGACTGAACTACCCAGGCCCCGCCCCCCCCATTTGTCCTTTTAAGTTTTTAGTCAGCCTCTCAATAGCCCCACCTCCTAACATTGCCTGGGGCAGCCATGATCTTTCACAGTTGCTGCTGAGAGTCTTTGACAGTGCCCTGAGTATAGGGTCCTTTCCACTGAATGAGGTTGAATCAGGTCATAAAAAATAAGCCCTGGGCATAAAAGATAAGTGCCAGACAGTTCTGCCCTGGGTTTTAGGGCATCTCCAAACTTTTCCTGTTTTTTCCAATGGCTGCCAAACTGCTGTTTTTCCACAGCTGTTACTGCTGTGGGAACTTTGGTTTCAGGGAGCTTGTAAGAGGGACATGGGATGAGGATGAACAAAAACCACAAGCTTGCTTTTCTTAAAAAAGATGTTTTTAATGTTTATTTATTTTTGAGAGAGAGAGACTGAGTGCGATCAGGGGAGGGGCCAAGAGAGAGGGTGACACAGAATCCAAAGCAGACTCTAGGCCCTGAGCTGTCAGCACAGGGCTGGACGAGGGGCTCAAACTCATAGACTGCTAGATCATTACCTGAGCCGAAGTTGGACACTTAACCTACTGATCCATCCAGGAGCCCCTGCTCAATGTTTTTATAAAGCTAAAGCTGCTCTAAAAAAATCTATTAATTTAAAAAACATTATAATGGCAAATATACCACATTATTGCTTAAATCGAACCATAAAATTGAGTTAATAAAAGTATTAAATCTGTTCTTAGGGAGTAGGGGCAGCAGGGAGAGGCCCCTTTGTCTAAAAAATGTCTTATCAGAGCTTTAATAAAAGGGGATAGAGGTGCTAAACTTGTGAGAACCCTTTAAAAATAGAATTATTAAACTATTCTCCTCTTAGGCAAATTTTCAGGAAGAATGACGAGATAGTTTTTTAACTTCTTTTGACTATACTCTGACTAAATGCCTGCAAATACTACTTTGATATTCAACAGGGTCATCTTTCAGCCAGCTTTAATCACTAGGAACAGAGCTCAAGCCTTGAGAAGAATTAAAAAGAATGCTATGCACAGAAGACCACTGAAAATGCACAATTACATATGTCCTGTATACATATAAATAAATATTCACTTACAACAATTTTTTAAAAATACAATTTATAACAATTTAACTTGACAAACTGTATAAAATCTATTTGAAATTATAACAGTCAGTATAAGGAAAGAGGGAAGCTCAATCTTATTTTCTTGGGACCATAAACTGCTACAATTTTTCTCCAGAGCACTTAGACAAGCATAAGAAAAGTACTTATAAAATGTTCATACATTTGGACCTAGCAACTCCACCTCTAGGAATTTAGGCTAAGAAAACATAAACGCGCACAAAAATATAGCTAGACATCATTTGGTGACAGCTTAGAGCCTGGAGCCTGTTTCAGATTCTGTGTCCCCGTCTCTCTCGGCCCCTCCCCTGCTCACGCTCTGTCTCTCTTTCTCAAAAGTAATAAATATTAAGAAAGGTTTTTTTCCTTAAATTGAGCAAAAAGCAGGATTCCCACATACGGCCTCCACAAATGCACACTCAAACTTCCCCACCATGGCCTTCCTGCACCATTGTGGCACATTTGTTACAATTGATAACCAATGTGGACACATTGTTACCAGCCAAAGTCCATAGTTACATTAGCTGCTTTAGTTCTTTGTGTTGTAGTGTTTGGTTTTTAACAAATGTAAAATGACAGATATCCCCCATTATAACATACCAGAATTGTTTCATTGCCCTAAAAACCCTCAATACTCCTTCTACCTAGTCATCTCCCTCCCCTCAAGCACCTGGCAATCAGTGATTTATTTTTATGTTTTTACTTTTTAAAATTTTTTTAATTGTCTCCATAGTTTTGCGGTTTTCAGAATGTCATATAGTTGGCATTGTATAATGTATATAGCCTTTTGAGATCGGCTTCTTTCACTTAGTATTACGAATGTAAGGTTTCTTCATGTTTTCTCATGGCTTGATAGTCCATTTCTTTTTAGTGCTAAATAATATTCCATTACCTGAATGTACCACAGTTTATTTTATCCATTCACCTATTAAAGGACATCTTTGAAGGAGCTAATATTGGTACCCATCTGATGGGGTTATTGTGAAGATTAAAGACTGTGATAAATATTAAACATGACAGAGTGCCTGGCATCTGAATGTTATTTTTACAGGGTCAAAATATCTATATTCCAGAATTAAATGGAAACTTTATAAAATACTAGAATATGAGAATTAATTAGTCCCTTTTAAAATTTGTAAGAGGTAGTTTTAAGATATATAAAATTAATACCAGAGCAGCTTGTTATGCCTAGTTTTATTGGTTTTTGAATAAGTAAGTTCAGGAAAGGTTCAGTCAATATGGATAAATAGTACATGATGTACCTGTAACTTTGAAGCTCTCAGTTTTTCTCATAAATTGCTCCTGAATTTTGTCATAAAGAGTCCTTCAGGCAGAGATAAACCAATGAACGATTCAGCATGGCATTTATGTTCTTAAGTTACTGAGATAACCTAGGAAATGTATAGCTGTGGAATCATTTAATCTACTTTGACACTTTGGGTTTGTATCATAGAATGTAATTTTTGAACTCTCGTTTTAGCTTTTTCTTGGGTTGTAGGATAATTTGAGCATTTGAGAAAACCTGTGGTTCTACAGGAAAACACATAAATACGTAAAATCTGTTACCCAGTTTGAGGGTTTTCATAGATCAATGAAGCTTACTCAGTGGTGTCTGGACAAAAGTTTTTTTTAAGACCACAGGTAATAAATTGCAAGTAAGTAGAAGTACCTCCTTTTACACACAAAGAAGAAGCCAACAATTTTCTGTGTTCATCTCCTTTATCTTTGTGTTTTAGTCTTGTGTTTGTGAAGGTCCATTGTCCCACCTAGCAAGTGTGGCAACAAATCCTCGAAGGCTTTTTGCTCAGGCTATGTATAAACTCACTGGCCTTGGAGCAGATTCTTCCCAAGTAACCAATTTTGTAAACATGGAGGCACTTACCTCCACTTCCTTTACTTTGATGAACAGTGACTTTTTCTTTCCACGTAGACCAGCCATGATTAAATTTTTGATAAAGATGTGAATGCTTCTAAGATATTCTGGTAGTCTTGAGAAGAACATTGAACAAAGAGAATTAATTCAGGAATTAGTGTTTATAATGTAATTCAATGTCAGCATCATGGGTGTTTTTGTTTTGTTTTGAGATGATTTAAATCTTTTTAGTTCATCCGTATGAAACATAACCAAGTATCCTAGCATGGCTTAATTAAACAGATTCAATGTAGTGATTTTTAGCTGAGGTTTTCCTTGTAAATAAGTGTTAAGTATGTGATTTTTGTGCATAAAGCTATAACATGTCCTGTCTTTTAGTACCTTATAGTCTTACTTTATTGTATGTACTATAAACCTGTTTGTTTTATTGTGCCTACCACTATTTTAATGAATGGAAATGAAGAACTCAGCCATATTCCTGGGCACATTCTGGAACAAGATTTTCATATTAACATGTGTTCTTAGGTTTTAATACTTGTAGATATGATGTCCTTTTTTTTCCTCTCTCCAGGCAATGCACGATCCACTGAAAACTTGGCAAGATGCACCATACATTTTTATTGTACATGTTGGCATTTCATCCTCAAAGGAATCCTCAAAAGAAACTTCACTTAATAGTCTTTTTACCAGTAAGTACATTTTGTTCCTCTTTACCATTCGTATTATCTAGTTGTGTCATGTGTAATGGGTAGTGTAAAATTTCTTTAAGGGAGGGAATAATTAAGAATGTTTGTTGTGTATCAGACAGTCTTAAGTACTTCACTTGTACTTTCTTCATTTTCCTTCATTTGATCTTCCTATTTTTAGATTTTTTAATTGGTGTTATCTTTTCAGTATCCTGAAAAAGACTTGGCAAAACTTGATTACCAACTCAAAACTTGGAAATTTTTGAATTGAGTTTGGTAATTTTTTAATGTCTCAGTTTTACTTAGTGTTTTTTCTAATCTTACTAACCCAGTTCATGGGTCACCATTCCTTACTTGGAATTTTGTGGTCATTTACTAACCGGTCTTATTTTCTGTAGTTCTTTTTCTTCTTCTTCTTTTTTTTTTTTTGCTTCTTCCTTCTTTATAGTTTTCTTTCCACCCCTCCTTTCTCAAGTAGAATATTGAATAGGAACAGTGATAATGACCATACTTCTCTTGCTCTTGACTTTAATGGCAATATTAGCACATTTCACAATTACGCTTATTGTAGACTTTTCAAAATATTCTGTGTTTGGTTAAGGATGTTTCTTTTCCTCGTTTACTAAGTGTATTTTTTTCTGCCCTTTTTTTTTTTCTTTTAGTATGAGGAATGGTCAGCTTTATCAGCTGTTTTGATTGTGTTGATTTAACTGATCATGTAGATTTCCCCAGTTAATCTCTTAATGTAATACATTATATTAATTGATTTTCTAATGTTAAAGCATTCTTGAATTTCTGAGATGCCAATATCTGGCCTATACACACACACACACACACACACACACACACAGCTGGCTTCTGTTTTCCAGAATTTTATTTGTAATTTTTGGTCTATGTTCATAGTAGGATTGGCCTATAATTTTCTTTTCTTTTTTCTTTTTTTTTATGACATATTTTTTTTATTAAAATGTTTTATTTATTTTTGAGAGAGCAAGCAGGAGAAGGGCAGAGAGAGAAAGGGACAGAGGCTCTGAAGCAGGCTTTGCATGGAGAGCACAGGGCCCGATGCAGGCCTCAAACTCACAAACCGTGAGATCATGACCCAGGCTGAAGTCGGACGCTTATTCGACTGAGCCATCCAGGTGCCCCTATCATTTTGTTTTCTCATACTGTCATCTATGGGTTTTAGCATCGAGGTTATGCTAGTCTAATGAGTTGGAGAATGTCCCCTGTATTAAATTCTATGGAGTAGTTTTTGTAAGGGTAGGATTATCCAGTTTTTGAATGTTTTGTAGAACTTAACTTATGATAGTGTTTTGGCCGAATGTTCTTTTTTTCCCTTCCTCCATAGAGATTTTAAACAACTGATTAATTTTCTTTAATAATATGTTGTTTTTTTAGTGATTCTATTTTTTCTTGAATCAGTGTCGTTTTTGAGAAATTGTCCATATCTTTCAAGTTTTCAACTGTATTGGCATGAAGTTATTAATAGTATTTCTTTGCAAAAAAATAAGTATCTGTAGCTTTTTTCATCTTTTTTTTTTTTAAGTTTTTATTTTGAAAGAGAAAGAGTGTGCAAGTGGGGGAGTGGCAGAGAGAGGGAGAGAGAAAGAGTGTCAAGCATGGTCTGTACTGTCAGCAGAGCCTGATGCAGGGCTCAAACTCAGGAACCATGAGATCATGACCTGAGCCAAAACCAACAGTCAGATGCTCAGCCACCTGAGCCACCTAGGCACCCTCTCTTTTCACTCTTATTATTGTCTTTGTGTCTACTTTTTTAACTTTTTAAATCTTTGTAGAATTGTATTTTACTATACAACAAACCAACAAACTATTGGTATTTGCTATTTCGTTATTTCTTTTGTTTGACTTAATTTAAAATTTTAGTTTTTTATAGTTTCTTGGGTTGAATGCTTTTAATTCCTAATCCAGAGGTGGCTCTTATGCTCCATAGTTATATGGGGTATAGCATCTAGGTAAGCCAGCAGCTGGCCTGGCACAGTTTCTGGGCCTAAGACATATGTGTATCTTCCTGTATTTCTAGGCCCACAGCTTTCTAGTAAGTTATAATCTAAGGCAGCAGTTGCCAACATTTACTTTCAGCCTTCTTTCTTTGAAAAGAATGGAGGGGCGCCTGAGTGGCTCAGCTGGTTGAGTGTCCAACTTCGGCTCAGGTCATGATCTCGCTGTTCCCAAGTTCGAGCCCAACTGCCGTAGCTTGCTTTTTGGGCCCAGAGTCAAACATGACCATAGCTTCAGCCTTATATACTGTTTTAAGTTTTTGTTCAGTTTTGATATTTGGAGGTATTTATCTTGTTTTCGAGCTTATGTCCTCGTTTTGTTTTATTCATCTATTGTTTGGAGCTAGGAGGAAGATACATTGAAGCATGGACTTAACTACTCCGTGTGAAATTCCTAGAATTTTCGAAAACAGTGTTACCATCTTTTTTCCCTTCAGTAAATCCTTGATGTTTCCCCATCTCCTGTAAAATATTTACATTCTGCAGGAAGGCTTATAAAACTCTGCAGCTTGTCCCAGTTTACCTTTTGCTGCTTTCTTTTCAAAATGCTACTATATGGTACTATGTGCAGTCTCAGACTACATGTTCTTTAAATATATATCATGCATTTTCACGCCTGTCCTTGTTCATGTTGTTTCCTCATCCCAGATGGCCTTTTACTTTGTCCTGGGAAATACACATTCATCCTTTAAGGACTGGCTCAGAGGGATAGTTCTCTATATTGCTTTCCTACTGTCCCTTCTAGCAGAAAACATCTTATGTATCTTTTTATCTCCTGTTTTCTGTAGTGTGTGTCACATAGTAAGTGCTCAATAAATGTTATTTTATGTTGTGGCATAGAGCAAGGGGTAGCCAAATTTTCTTAAAGGGCCAAAGAGTAAATGTTCTGTCTACTATAGCTACCCAACTCTGCCATTGTTGTGTAAATGCAACCTTAGATAATATGTAAGTAAGTGGATGTGGCTGTTTTCCAATAAAACTTTTATTTATAAAAAGTGGATAACCACATTTGGCTCATGTGCTGTACTTTGCTGACCCCTAGCATGGAGTAAACAAAGGGTGTAATAAATAATAAATAATTATTTTATTTGTTCTTTTATTAAGTTAAGAAGGTATAGATTTAATAACCAGTCTGCTTAAAATTTTTATGATTTATGAGCCTGGGTGGCTCAGTCAGTTAGACATCTGACTTTAGCTCAGGTCATGATCTTGTGGTCTGTGAGTTCGAGCCCCGCATTGGGCTCTGTGCTGACAGCTCAGAGCCTGGAGCCTGCTTCATACTCTGTGTTTCCCCCTCTCTCTACCTCTCCCCCACTGACACTCTGTCTCTCTCTGCCTCTCAAAAATGAATAAATGTTAAAAATTTTTTTAAAACTTTCATTATTGCTATTGTGGGATGCTCATTTATATGAGTGTTGGACCTAGTTTACTTTTTTTGGTGAGGGGGACCAGGTTTACTTTTAACAATGGTATGTCCTTTTTGCTTGATAAAAACTAGGAAATTTTGATTGACTAGACAGTTATTAGTCTGTCTCTGGATATAGATATCACTTATATCACTATAGTAAAAAACATAGTCATAGTTTTGCTTCAGTAAGGCAAATCTGTCTTTAAATTCTTGTTACTATCATTAAACACTTATTACGTACCTTCTGAAAATGATACATTAATGTTGCAAAGTCACATAAAATTGAAGTAGGTAAAAAAAATAAAGTAATAGGAAAATCTAGATAAAGATAGATAGAAGACACAGAGGACAGCAGAATTAAGGAATGAAGTCCTGTACCTTTCAAAGCACATTAGTGATGTGTTATAAGAAAAAATATATATGAAAGGTGTTTAGAATTTAGAGGAGATGGGTTATAGTTCCATTGGGCAGCTCACAGAAGGCTTTGTGGAGGAAATACATTCATTCTAGTCTTTAAAGGATGTGTATATGGGAACAGAGGGCTTTTCCACTTAGGATACTGACTGGAGCAGAGAGTGGAGGTTTGTGTGGTACACGGCATGAACCTTGAGAATATAAAACTTCGTGAATTTCAGAGTGCTCTATAAATAATATTCACCAGAATTGAAATGATTAAAAGTAAATAACCCAATGAGATTTTCATTAATTTCATCAATCAAATATTGCACAACGTTTTTGTTTAATTTCTGCATCCTTTACATTAATTCTGAGGACTGTGTTTTGGCAGTGACTGTTGAAGTGAAGGGTCCGTATGAATATCTCACGCTTGAAGAATATCCATTGATGATTGTAAGTGAACTTACATTCTTTAACCTTAACATTACATGAGTTAACCTGAAAGATTGTCCATGTTTTGTGGCAATATTCTTTAAAGAATTTTTCCTGAACAGTTCAGAAAATACTGCTTGTAGTTCTGTACTTCTTACTGGATTGTGACATTCAGAGTGTCCGTGAATTCCTCTGTGCCTTGTCTTCTCATCTGTAGAATGAGGAGATTGATGACTTGTGGAATTTCAGAATTGGAAAGTACCTCACAGATAATTTCACATCTCACATTCTCTCTAGAATCCAAAGCAGGGCACTTCTTACAGCCCTATAGTTTCTGATCCCATTTAAAGTAACTAAATGATGACACTGCCTCATGTGTGTCTGTGTCTATGGGAATATCCTTACTCTATTTTCAGATTTCCTTTGTTCATGGTTTTCTTCTTTTCGCTTTCATAGTTTTCCCACTTTGTTATGTTTCATTGCCTTCAGATGTATCATAACCCTGCCATATTTTTTTCCTCTTTAGTGTTACCTTCATTTGTGTAATTTTACATAGTGAGCTGAAAATGCATTTGTAATGCAGAAGAGCGGTTACTCTTATTCATAGGTCCTTAGGTAGTCTCTCAATATGCAAGAGGAGATCATTTTTTTACGTTAATATGGAACTCTAACGAGATAAATTCTTAAAGTAGAGGGTAGAATTTTTTTTTTTTTTTTTTATAGTTTAAGACTGCGTATTGATTCCAGATTGACTCTTGGCCCTAATTTTCCCTTTTATTTCTTACCCATTTGGATGACAGTTTTTCATGGTGATGTGCATCGTATATGTCCTGTTTGGTGTTCTGTGGCTGGCATGGTCTGCCTGCTATTGGAGAGATCTCCTGAGAATTCAGTTTTGGATTGGTGCTGTCATCTTCTTGGGAATGCTTGAGAAAGCTGTCTTCTATGCAGAATTTCAGAATATTCGATACAAAGGAGAATCAGGTGTGTAACCAAAAAATGTTCACCAGTTTGTGAATGATTGGCAGGTAAGACATGTGACAGTTTAACTCAGATCAGCAGTCATTAATGGTTTTAACTTCTCAGTTACTTAATTACTAGAATAACTTAAGCATAATCATTATGATCGGGACTCTTGTTTTTAGCCTTATAACTTATGGGTTCAGTGATTTAAGAGTGATGGTACCAAAATATACAAGTTACAATAGTAGTGGCCATTTTGGGTAAGATTATTACCATCATTGAATCTCAATTGCCTTGATTTTTAAGGCACCATTATTATGTGCATCTGAAAAAGAAATAATTACTGCCAATTTAATAGTAAGATAACCATTGATTGTAGGACATACTTTGATTTCAAAGATGTTAAAATCCAAGAACTGGTAAAATACAGTAATATCAGGAAAATAGGAGGGTGCGTAGGTTTACTAAAGTGAATAGGTAATGATAGAAATTGTTTTGTACCGAAGTTTTTTATGATAGTTTTGGTTCTTTCTCATCAGACATTTAAGTTTTAATGATTATTGTTGTAAGATTACTAATTAGAGTTTCCCCTGTCTTTGAAAGGGCGTGAAAATAGTAGATGTGAAAATGATTTGAAAACTGTGTATTTTGTACTTTTCACTGTATATATTCAATGTGTTTATATATTTTCAATGTGTGTTCTTCAGTTTTTAAAAATGGGGGAAAGTTCCTAAGTGTTCTAAACTGTCAGGTAGGTGAGATGTTCTCCTGAGGTTTTAGTGAAGTGGGGTTGGGGAGGGAAGGTGATTTGAGCACACCCAGATTGCTGTTCACATGAACAAGGTAAGTAAAATCAGCTTGTGTACTTGTAAAAATTGCAAGAGAGGTATTCTCTTTGAACAAGATAATCCCAATGCTTATTCTGACGACTGTTAGAGATCTAGCTCTATGTTCTGGTTCTAGAGTCGCGCCTTTTTCCAAACCTAGATTATAGCACCCTTTCCTGCTTCTTTCTCACAGTTCAGGGCGCTCTGATCCTTGCAGAGCTGCTATCAGCAGTTAAACGCTCCCTGGCTCGAACCCTGGTCATCATAGTCAGCCTCGGATATGGCATAGTCAAGTAAGTATTAACTTTTTATATGGAAGAACGTATTAAAATGCTGATTAAATTGAATCAGTATTTCAGGTTCCCATTGTAATTCTGAAAGAATTGATGTAAGAACTGCAGTAAGACAGTTACCTGAAATTTTGTAGATTTATAAAAGCCAGGAAATGTAAAGTGTTTCATTTCACTTCTTAGAACTCAAGAAGCATTTGCAGGAAAATCTGCAATATAATGAATGACAATTAAAACATCAAACTTTTAGAGTGAAATTGCAGTGACTTCTAATCTTCCAAAATATTTTTGCAAATCACAGTTTTTCATGGGAATGTCATTCAGTCTGAAAAAACAGTCTGAAAATAATTTACTTTTTATTCAAAAAATTTTATTGCGTGCCTTCTATATACTAGATAGTGTTTTAGGCCCTGGGGATATAGCAAGTAAACAAAAGACTTGGAGTTTACATTTGTGGAGGGAGGGGACAAAGATAAAAATAAATGAGTAAAATATTTAATATTTATTTCAGTGATAAGTGCTATGGAGCAAATAAAGCAGGGGAAGGATTTAGAGAGTGCCAAGCAAGAAGTGGAGCTTTCAGCTGTAAATACAGTGGCCGAGGAAGGCTTCACTTAGTGACAATTAAGCAGAGATCTCAAGGTGATGAGGGAACTATATGTACACTTAGAAGAAGAGATCCTAAGATATGGTCAGATTCTGTGTATATTTTGAAGGTAGAGCCAATGGAATTTTCTGATGGATCAAATGTGTGATGTGAAAGAGAAGAGGAATCATGGATGATGCCAGCTGTTTCGGTCTGAGCAAGGAATGGTGGAATTGATATTTATGAGTTCAGGAAGACCTTAGATAGAATAAGTTTGGAGTAGAGTGAATATTAGGAGGTGTTAGATGCCAAAGGGAATAAAGGGGAGAGAGTAGGGTAGAGATATGAATTTGGGAGTCATCAATATATAGATGTTATGTAAAGCCATGAGACTGGGATGTGATCACCAAGGAAGTGAGTGTATATAGAAAAGAGGTCAAAGGATTGAACCTTGAACAATTTTAATTCTTTAGAATTCAGTGAGATGAAATAGAATTAGACCAGAGGAAGTTGAGAAGGACCATTGTGGTGAGAAGCAAACCTGAAGACTGTTTCAAGGAGAGAGTGATTGTATCAAGAGGGTTGAGCAGTCCACTGGGTTTAACTTCATGGGAGATGTAAGTGACCTTAACAAGACCGTTTTGGTGAAGTGCTAGGATAAAAGCTTGATTGGAGTGAATTCAAGAGAGAAAATAGAAGCAGAGGAGTTGGAATTAGCCAGGTATAGACAGTTATTTCAAGTAGTCTTGCTTTAAGTGAGATTAAATAAATGAATTTTAATAAAAGAAAATCTTTTTAATGTTTATTTGTTTTTGAGAGACAGACAGAGTATAGGCAAGGGAGGGGCAGAGAGAAAAAGAGACACAGAATCTGAAGCAGGCTCCAGGCTCTTCGCTGTGAGCACAGAGCCCGACATGGGGCTCGAACTCAGGAACCTCGAGATCATGACCTGAGCTGAAGTCAGACGCTTAACCAACTGAGCCACCCAGGCACACTTGAGTTTCAATTCTTTTAATTTATTCATTTAAAGGAGTTTTGCTTTCAGTGGGTTAAGGGGAATGGGGTGGGTTTCATTTGTAAAGTTACTTAATTCATTTAATAAATATTGGAGTGCCTCCTATGTTCCAGGAAGTAGATTTCTAAGATATGACAGTAGGGAGAAAAATCCTTGCCCGTACAAAACTTTGCTAGCATATAACAAAAAAATACAAGCACAAATATCACTTAGGCTTAGGTAGACATGATTTACAGCAGTGCATCTCAAACTTACAGTGCACTAATGAATCACGTGGAGATCTTGTTTAAATGTAGATTCTGATTGGGTGGCATTTTGAATGTCATGGATTCAAGACTTCCTTCAAGAACCTGTTTGGAAGACTATATTTTGTTGGATTCTGAGCTTACAACTGTACAGGTTATCTAATGAGTTACAATAGGATATTTGCTTATATTGTTAAAATTTTTAGATTTGAAGATGGTATTGTGGTTATGTTTTTAAAAAGTCCTTATTGATTAAAAAAAAAAATACGCTGAAAGATCATATGGGATGATGGGAGGTGGATGAGGCTTGTATGAAGTGGGATTGGCCATGGGTTAGTGGTTTTTGGGACTGGATGATACATATAGAGGGGTTCATTATACTATTGAATGTTTGAAAATTCTCTGTAATAAAAATGACTTTTTTTAAAACTTTAAATGCAGTGACCAGGGCCAGATCTAAAGTTCTGGTATTCACTTTCTTGGTTTAAGACTATCTGTTCTTCCTTTCTTTTTTCCTCAGATACATCAAGTATGTCTGGCTTATCTCTGCTAACTTGTAGGCCTGTATTAATCAACATGAGTTGCTGTTACTTAGCTTATTTTGGAGTTTGTAGCGTTGGTATTCAACTCTTGTCTTTGCTTTCTTCTATTTAGGCCTCGACTTGGAGTCACTCTTCACAAAGTTGTGGTAGCAGGAGCCCTCTATCTTTTGTTCTCTGGAATGGAAGGGGTCCTCAGAGTTACTGGGGTCAGTACTGCTTAATCTGAGTATTTGTGGTCAGTTCATATATATCGTTTTTGTCTAGAAAGAGTGAATTGGAAATGTCTGTGGGCTTTTTCTTCTAAGTCACCTTAGAACTCTGATTTTCAAAATGTATGTATAATGCAAATTTTCTTTTTAATCTATTAGAGCTTTGTAAGTTTAATGTGTGACCAGGAATGAATGCTTTCCCTCCTGTCCCCATATTGCTATTTATTCCTCCTCCCAGACAGGGGCTCTCATTCTTGTGTAAGGGGCAGACATGGTAATCATGTACTTGCTCCATAATCTTTTTTATTGTTTTAAAGTGGCAGTGCTCTTTGCTAACCACCACTTGAGTTTCAAAGGCTTTTCTAAAAATGCAACTAAATGTTTCACATCCTTCTTGAGGATTATAAAATCATGCCCTTTGCCAGGAAGGGAACCAAAGCACTGAGATATAAATGATAAAGAAATTTATGTTAGAGGTGGATTAATGTGAAGAAGAACTTGGTCATTCCAGCAGTTACTTATTTAAAAGTTACTCCCAGCATTAACCCATTAGATTCATGGTGGCAAATACTGTAAATTTGACTTTGCCCTCAAGAAAACTGAGCTCTGTAAGTTTTGCAATAAATTGCCCCGTAAAATAAAACTCTTTATGGATGCATATGTTTTTCATATCACACTGTCCTCTATGTAATTTCCTTCGACTTTCAGCAATTTTAATCTTAACTCTGTTTCGTTTTCTTTCTTATGCTGCTGTAGTCTTTTTCTTATCCCTTGGCTCTGATAGGAAACCTGGCCCTCTCCTCAATTGATGCCTGTATTATTTTATGGATATCCTTTCAATAATGTCCTGGTGATTGGGCAATCAGGGTTATATAAATAGCAGCTTATATACATAAATGTGTGAAACAAACAGCATAGTTTTGGGGACAGATAATTTGCCTTACATTTTATTTTGGGGTATGCTCTTATTTGTAGATTTATATTATATTACAATTCTGGAAATTAGTAATTCTTAATATATTAATGCTGCAGTACTTTAAAATATGTGAACGGTCTTTTTAGACATGTAGCCAAAATCACAATGATAGGAGATAGAATGGAATGTCGGCTTGTAACACCACAGTTTTTCAGTGTGTCACTTCTTAACATGGATCTTAGCTTGCTAGGAGTTTTGTGGTGGTTGCCTCTTATTAGTTAGCAGCATGTTTTATTGTATTGACATTGTAATCAACAGTTTGTGTGAAATGCTTACAGCTGTATATTCAATGTGATCGTTTGTCAGAAGGGAAGAATGGTGTAGGTACAAAATATTCCTTATTTTCTTTTAGTTTGAATGCAAAATCATTCCAGATGATTATGTAAATGCAGAATCATGTGCTGGTTTCTTCTCTGTGCTCTCTAGACATCTCTTTTTCACCACCTCTTTTTCTTTGTCTGCAGGCCCAGACTGATCTTGCTTCCTTGGCCTTTATCCCCTTGGCTTTCCTAGACACTGCCCTGTGCTGGTGGATATCCTTCTCATTGGCTTGTTTGATGGTGGTCCATTTTCTCCCCTTGGAGATGGGTTTCCATTGATCTTTCTGCAAATGGTTTTTACCGGTTTTGTTGATTACTCTTTACTTTGGGAATAGGGTGTTTTCATTCTAATGAACTGAGAGCTCAGGTAAGCAGTTATTTTGTTTGTAATTTTAAAAATTGCAGTAAGAGTTGGTGACTGTAGACTGAGCACAAGATAAAAGCTTCTGGCTTTTTTAAAAATAAGCATTTCACTTCAATTTTGGGCTTAATGTTATCTCTCTTAGTGTTAGAATCACTGACTGCTCTGGTCCTGCTATTTCTTTCAGCCTCTGGCAATTATTAAATCATTTGAAAATTATGTATGTATTTTGATTCTTAAAATATGATTTTAGGAACTATATGAGGTTGTTTGACTCCTTTTTATTTAAAAGCAAAATTTTTTTTAATGTTTATTTTTGAGAGAGAGAGAGAGAGACCGAGCATAAACTGGGAAGGGCAGAGAGAGAGGGAGGGAGACACAGAATCTGCAACACGCTCCAGGCTCTGAGCTGTCAGCACAGAGCCCAATGAGGGGCTCAAACCCACGAGCTGCAAGGTTGTGACCTGAGCCGAAGTTGGATGCTTAACCGAGCCACCCAGGCGCCCCCAGGTTGTTTGACTCTCTTAAAATTCTAAGTAGGTTTAGCAGATTTTAACCCATACAGGATAACAGGGTAAGTGTTTTAATCCTCTAATTTAAAAGTAGACTTGGGATTGTTTGAAGACTTCCGTTCTTTGAGATAAATATTGATTCATTTACAGGAGAAGTCAACCAGCAGATAACAAACAAGCTTCTATTTGAATAATCTTTTCTTGCTTTTCAAGAGTAAACATTTGTTTATTAGGGACTTGACCTATTATTCGGGTGTTTGGACTTTTGTGTTTTGGGGATTTTTAGAAATTTATTTTGGTTTTTGTGTTATTTGGTCTTATATATAATTGGTGTGATATTATAGTCTTGATGGACTGTGACTGTTATAAAAGGCTGAATGTAAATAAAGTTGTAATTTTGTGAATTTGGGGGGGATTGTCCTATATCAAAAATGTTTGAAATTGAAGTATCCTGGGCCCAAAAGGCCGAAGCTTTTCTAGGTCAGTATCTTTCAAGGGTGCTTTGTGAACCTCTACCACGCATATTGAGAAATGTGGGGAGAGGGACTGGACCATACAAGAAGATGACCCGGTAATTAGGTAGCAGCCAAGGCTCTGTTAAAGGGCAGAAGTGAGCTCCAACACACTTGCTTTCATATCTGCCCCTCATTCTGAAAGTTGAACATCAGAGCAGGTAATCGTCTATATTGGTCATTAGTTCTCCTCTATCTTTGTGCAGCAGCTTGTACTTAAGAATAATGTCTTGAAAATGGAGGGTTGTTGCTTTTAGAGCCTAACTGCCTGGGATTCTCAGCCAGATTGTAATTGTATGGTCCTTTTCATTCAGGATAACTCAGGCAACTGATGGCAGGTTCCTTAACATGGCACAAGGGGACTGACTATAAACTGTGGGAGGTTATGGGCATGAATGTGTGACTCTAGACTGGATTAGCTAGGACAATGAGAACAGAGCCACTACTTTTTTTTTTTTTTTTTTAATATATGAAATTTATTGACAAATTGGTTTCCATACAACACCCAGTGCTCATCCCAAAAGGTGCCCTCCTCAATACCCATCACCCACCCTCCCCTCCCTCCCACCCCCATCAACCCTCAGTTTGTTCTCAGTTTTTAACAGTCTCTTATGCTTTGCAGAGCCACTACTTTAAAAGAGGAAAGAGGATACTAACTCCCGTTTTTTGCCTGTTAACTCATTTTTATTTCATTTTCTTCCTTTTGTCTTTCATTTGGTTCTTCTTCCTTGTTTCTCTAGAAAGCTTCTTCCTATCTTTATTTCTCCTTTATGTTTTTCCTTTTATTTTTTCTTCTCTTTTGCATTCTCATTTTCTCTGGGTTTTGTGTTCTCTTTAAGTCTCATTGAAAATGAAGACTTTCTTATTAATCATGGTGAGGCTTGGGGTATTTGTGAGGTTGAGAGTGAGAGCTGTTAGGCCTGGTGTCCATAACTCTGTCAGTTTGACCCCAGATTCTCAAAGAAATATAAGGATTAGTTTACTAGCTTATTGTTTTTTCTGAATGTTGATTTCCTTGACCTGCAAACACATATTTATTAGCCTGACTCAAACAATGAAGCTGTTAAAACTTCGGAGGAACATTGTAAAACTCTCTTTGTACCGACATTTTACCAACACACTTATCTTGGCAGTGGCAGGTAAGTTGGAGACTTGCTCCCTGCTGTTTAAATGCAGTTCTTTTAGAACAGAGATTCTTAACCTGAGAGTCCATAGGTAGGTTCTCTAAAATTACATGAAAAGTTTTGTACATTTCACTTGGGGAAGTTGTCTTTCACTTTTGTCAAATTCTCAAAGGGGTCTGTGGTACAAAAAAAGTTTAGAACCACTTATTTTAATAAGTGAAGATCAACTACATATAATTTCAACTCTTGGTATATCTCTCTCCTATCTCCATTGTTTTTCTGAGATACTCTTTTTTTTTTTTTTTTTTTTTTTTTTTTTTGAGGCAAGTGAGCACTAGTACCATACAGCATTTAAATTTCTTTTAGAAGATGTTAATATTTGCTTATTTGGCTTTATTAAAATAAATATAGAATTGTATTTAGATTTTAGATTAGTGTACATTGCTATTATATTGGCTTTACATATATCACTAAACGTGCATAACATATTCGTTACACATATCCATTAGCATAGACTATAGCCCATGTAGGCTAATTTGCCGGCCTTTTGGCTTTTGTACCAGGAATAAAGAGGTCTGGCCTATAATTGGAACCAAAAGTTCTGTTTGTGTTGCAGTCATTTTATCAACCTCTTTTTCCATCCGACCAACCGAAGAAAAATTAGCATTATTATACTAAGGCTAAAGAAAAGGAAAAAAATCATATTATTGATAATGCTGGAAAAAGCCATGTTTCTAATACCTTCTTTTCCAATTCTGAGGATGACTAAAGTAGCCAAATGGTAAACAAAACTATTCTTTACAGAAAGAATTGGCTAGAGTATGAATTGTGGGCCTTGCTTACAGCAGTTGTAAGTAAATTTGTATTGAATAAATGTGTTAAAATAACAGAGAAAATGATTGTGATGTATTGGGAGTTAGGGATGTGTGGGATTCCACTTAACTAGACTCAGAGAATGTAATTAGGGATGTAAACTAATATTCATACTGTGACCAGGTTTTTCATTTCCTGTTAGCATCTATTGTGTTTATCATCTGGACAACCATGAAGTTCAGGATAGTGACTTGTCAGTCGGTGAGTTATAAACACATGCATTTGTGAATAGTGTACTGTTCTATACACAGACGATGATGTTGATGACAATGGTAAGGTTCATACCTTTTAGGAAATTAGGGTTAGGTTTCCACTCTTGAGGGTTAGAATCCTTCCCTCCTCCTAAGTATTCTATATTAACACTGTGCTTACTATGATAGATTTGTTTTATGGGTTTTTTGGGTAGACGTTGGGAGGCAGGACTGACTATATATCCCAATAGTGAGAGAGAACGTTATAAATGATCGTCATAGTTTGTCATAACCCAATCTTTCCTTAACTAAAAAGTTTCAACAAGAAATCCAGAGTCCAAAACATTAAGTACATGTGAATAACACTACTCACTAGAAGCCCTGTTCTTAAGATTTGAGCACAGAGACTGGCAAAACATTTCTTTGGAAGCCAGAGCAAAGCTGGTAAAAATAAATAAAATGAAAACTATAAAAAATAACATAACGTTACTTTCTCTTACCTTGTATAAAAGTCCTTCCCTAAAGATTCTCAGAGCTATAGGAAACATAGTGTAAGCACCAAAGTATGGTGCCTTTTCTTTAGCAATAAACACTACCAGGGAAGAAACAGTGTTCATTTATTTTTTATTCCCTGTACTTAGCACAGTGCCTAGCACATAGCAGGGCCTTAGTTTGTATAAGTTGAACGAATAAATAAATGATTCTTGTTCTCTGCTAAGGACTTTGTGAAATGAGTTAAGATTATGTATAAAAATGTGCTTCTCCCCCTTTTGGTAGGATTGGCGGGAGCTGTGGGTGGATGATGCCATCTGGCGGTTGCTGTTCTCCATGATCCTATTTGTCATCATGGTTCTCTGGCGACCATCTGCAAACAACCAGAGGTTCTTGGACACTTCTTATTTACATTGCTAACCATTGAATGGCCATGTCATCAGTTAGGGGTAGTTCAGTGGGTGACAGTGTCCAGGCCATGTCATATATTGGAAAGGATATTCACTGGGTCTGGAATCCAGAGAAGTGGGTTCCTGTCCAATTCTCCTATTTGCACTGTGACTTTTGGCATGTTGCCTCTCTTCACTTCTCTGGGCCTTAGTTTCCTCTTCATATAATGTGAGGGAATTGAATCAATTGATACAAGGTGATTTTCGGTTCTGACATGTTCTGGTAATATGTATGTATATGAGTAAAGAAGGGAAGTAGATAGATTGTGACACTTGTAATGAGGGTCTCATCTGTCTAGTGTTGGGAAAGAAAGAACAATTTTTATGATCAGTAGACCAGCTTACTTTGTAACAATAGGGTAAAATGAAAACTTATGTGACAGACTTGGGAATTAAAAGTCTGTATGTGAATTTGCTTTGTTCAGCTCTTGGCAAATCTCAGTTATTTAGAAACTGGCTATCTTTATTTGGTGAATATCTATATCTTTGGTATGCTACCCCCCCACCCCCATTTATGTTTAGATGATTAAGAGCTTATATTACCCAACCATATCACCAAAGAAGGAAAGGATGAGGCAGTATAACTAAACGGATAATTTTATAATCAGACATACCAATAAAAGATTTAGAAAGAAAATAAGTGACATTTTTTTTGTGTGTGTGAGATAAATGACATCTTTTTATCCCATGAAAATAGCCTGTCTTTTCGTATTATGCATTTAATGTTTGTATTCTTTGAAAAAAAGTTAAGAAAATTGAGAAAAATAGAGAAGACTTGGGATTGTTGGGATAAAGGGTATGCATAATTTTTCACGTATTAAAATCAGATTGCATTCAAAAAAATCTGAAACAAATTATGTATCTACCAACACTTGTGTGAGAGGAGCTCTCTCCTCTACCTTCCTATTTCCCCATTATTTAATTTTTGCAGATCTGGTAAATGAGAATATTCACTGTATTTTTAGTTGCATTTAAGACTGAATTTTTATGTCTTTATGTATTTACTGGTCGTATTATTCTTCTGCCAGTCAGCTTTTTATATCTTTGACTTTTTTTCCTTATCAGCTTATTGATCATTTTTATATTGATTTGTAGGAATTCCTTATATATTTTAGATTCCAATATTTTGTTCCAAGCATTCCAGATATTTTCTTCTAGTTTATCTTTGAACATTTGAATGGTGTTTTGGCCATAGAAAAAGTTGGAAGTATGGAGTCAAATTTGTTATTTTTTTCCTTTATGTATTGTATATTTTGTCTTTTTTTTAACTTGTTTTATTTTTTATTTTTTTAAATTTGCATCCAAATTAGTTAGCATATAGTGCAACCATGATTTCAGGAGTAGATTCCTTAGTGCCCCTTACCCATTTAACTCATCCCTCCTCCCACAACCCCTCCCGTAACCCTCAGTTTGTTCTCCATATTTATGAGTCTCTTCTGTTCTGTCCCCCTCCCTGTTTTTATATTATTTTTGTTTCCCTTCCCTTATGTTCATCTGTTTTGTCTCTTAAAGTCCTCATAGGAGTGAAGTCATATGATTTTTGTCTTTCTCTGACTGACTGATTTCACTTAGCATAATACCCTCCAGTTCCGTCCACGTAGTTGCAAATGGCAAGATTTCATTCTTTTTGATTGCCGAGTAATACTCAATTGTATATATATATACCACATCTTCTTTATCCATTCATCCATCGATGGACATTTGGGCTCTTTCTATACTTTGGCTGTTGTTGATAGTGCTGCTATAAATGTGGGGGTGCATGTGTCCCTTTGAAACAGAGCACCTGTATCCCTTGGATAAATGCCTAGTAGTACAATTGCTGGGTCGTAGGGTAGTTCTATTTTTAGGTTTTTGAGGAACCTCCATACTGTTTTGCAGAGTGGCTGCACCAGCTTGCATTCCCATTGTTTTTTTCTTTTTAATGTTTATTTTTGAGAGAGTGTGCAGACGAGGGAGGGGCAGAGAGAGGACGACAGAGGATCTGAAGCTGGCTCTCTGCTGATAGCAGCGAGCCCAGTGTGGGGCTCAAACTCATGAACTGTAGAGATCATGACCTGAGCCGAGTCGGATGCTCAACTGACTGGACCACCCAGGTGCCCCATTTTTTTTGTGTCTTGTCTAAGAAATTTTTTCCTGGCTTAAGGTGAAGTCTAAAGTTATTCTATGATTTTTTTCAAAATTTCACAGTTGTGCTTTTATTCATCAAGAATTGTTTAATTGTGAGTTCTCTATTCTGCTTTTTTCTCTCTCTCTGATCCTACATCAGTAGTACACTTTCTCAAATTATCTTAGTTTACTGATAAGTCTTCATATGTGTCTTCCTCCTTAATCTTCTTTTTTAGAAAATATCCATTGCTATTGGGTCTTTTCTCTTTAATAAAATGTTTAACTAGTTTATTTAATTGTAGGAAAACCTTTATCGGATTTTGATTAGAATTTAATTGAATTGATAGGTTAATTAGGGAAGTTACATATATTTTTTCCATCCTTGCATATGGTATGTCCTATTGTTTTTAATCTTTTCAGTGCTTTATGTTTTATAACTTTTTTTTTTTTAAGAGAGCATGAGCAGGGAAGGGGGCAGAAGGAGAGAGGAGACTTTTTTTTTTTAAGTTTATTGATTTTTGAGGGGGGGGCGGGAAGGGAAGGGTAGAGAGAAGGGGGAGAGAGAGAATCCCAAGCAGGCTCCGCGGTGATTGTGATGTGGGACTGTATCCCAGGAACCATGAGATCATGACCTGAGATGAAATCAAGAGTCAGATGCTTAACTGACTGAGTCACCCAGGCGCCCCGAGAGCCTCACCCTCAGCGTGGAGCCTAGTATAGAGCTCAGTCTTACAATTCTAGGATCATGATGAGATCCAAAATCAAGACTTGGATGCTCAACTGACTAAGCCACCTAGGCCCCCCTGCTTTATAACTTTTGTTAAAATATTTAAAAATTTTTATGGCTCTTATGGATGCACCCTTTTAAAATAATACATGTGGCTTTGGCAAAAATGTAGGAATGCTATTGATTGTTTTAAATTTTTTAATATTTATTTATATATTCATTCGTTCGTTCAAGTTAGTTAACATACAGTGTAGTAGTTTTGGCTTCAGGAGTAGAACCCAGTGATTCATTCATCTCTTACATATTGACACCCAGTCCTCATCCGGCAAAGTGCCCTCCTTAATGCCTGTCACCCATTTAACCCACCCCCCTCCAGCAACCCTCAGTTTGTTCTCTGTATTTAAGAGTCTCTTATGGTTTGCCTTCCTCTTTGTTTTGTTTATGTTATTTTTCCTTCCCTTCCCCTATGTTCATCTGTTGAGTTTCTCAAATTCCATATATGAGTGAAATGTTTATTTTGAGAGAGAGAGAAAGGACAGAAAGAAAGGAAGGAAGGAAAAGGAAGGAGGGAAGGAAGGAGGGGTGGATGGAAGAATCCCAAGCAGGCTCCATGCTGTCAGCGCAGAACCCTATGTGGGGCTCAATCCTAAGAACCGTGAAATCATGACCTGAACCAAACTTTAAGTAGGCTCCACGCCTAACATGGCTTGAACTCACAACCCTGAGATCATGAGTTGCATTATCTATGGACTGGGCCAGCCAAGAGCCTTGTAATGCTATTGATTTTTATATATCATATCCATCAACCTTCATATGTTGTCTTGTTAGTTCTGATAATTTCTAGATTTCCCCATTAGATTGATTGTTATTGAAAGTAATGACAATGTTACTCTTTCTTTTCCAACTAACACTGCTGCCTCATTACTGTTTCTTGTGTTGGTTAGGCTCTCCTGTATAGTATTGAATTGAGGCATTGAGAGTGGGCCTCCTCATTTTATTCTGAATTTTAAAAAGTGCTTTTCAAGTATTATTAACTTTGATATCTAGTGTTAATTTTTGCTAATTATCCTTTAATAGGTTATGGGTGTTCCCTGTTACTCCTAGCTTTTAAAGAGTTCTGTGGGGTTTTTGTTTTTTAATTCATGAAAGGGTGATTTATCTCTCTCTGCCCCTCCCCCGTTCATGCTCTGTCTCTCTCTGTCCCAAAAAAATAAATAAAAACGTTGAAAAAAAAAAAATTTAAAAAAAAAAAAAAGAAAGGGTGATTTAAAAACAAAGTAGAATTAAAATAAGAGACAACAGTAAGTACAGAGTGAGTTCAAAGTGGAAGCTTTCTAGGAGTTATCTGTCTGGCAGCTGCTTTGCTGAATCTCTTGGAAGTTGTAAAGGAAAGATATCTTAGATGTACCAGAGGAAGCCTTCATCTTCTCAGCTCCCCACTTGGAACCTGAGATTTTAAATTACCTGGTACATACAAGGTCAAGACTTTTTCTCTTAACTACAAATTGAAAGGCTGAGATTTTAAATTACATGAGAATTTACTTTCCTCTTTGTGGTAATATATGCTTGTAAATGCTTTACCATGTGTGAGGTATTGTTCTAAGCACTTTTTGAAATGACTTGTTTACTTTTTATAAAACACCTCTATGAGTAATGTCTTATCCCCAATTTCAGATGAGAAAACTGAGGCACAGAGAATAAGTAACTTGTCTCAAGTCCCAGGTAGTATGTGGCTGAGCCTGCACTTGTAAATGTGATACTGTCCTGCTTCTCTTGCTAATAAAGGCAAATAAGAGCTTTCTGAAGGGGAAGAATTATTTTGTTTTCACTGAAATAATTTTATGAATGACTCATTGCAGCTTCAGTAATAAGGTCTGTAAAATCTAGAGAGTGTAGCATTTCTTGTAGTTTCCTAATTTGTTTCTTTCCGTTGTCAGGTTTGCCTTTTCACCATTGTCTGAGGAAGAGGAAGAAGATGAACAAAAAGAACCTATGCTAAAAGAAAGCTTTGGTAGTGATAAAATTGATTTGTGCTTTAAATATTATTTTCTGGTTTTTAGAAATAGAGTAAAGCAAATATAACAGTTTGTGAGTATCAAAATCAAGATACTTTGATACAGTTTATTAGTTTACAACTGTTGTACAATTGTTTCTCAATTTGGTATGTGGTGAAGTTAGGGGGAATCAAAAGTAAGGGTATAAATATTAAGGTGAAGCCATGATAAATTCAGTGAATAATTGCACAGTAAATGTACACTTTGCTTACTGGATGAGCTGGAAATTTGGCTTTGAACTTCTAGCATAAAAGTAGAGAAATAGCTGTTGTATAAATCAGGGTCCATAAACCTAAAGTTCTGAATCCATGTTTGAAATTATTGCTGGTGTCTGATACACTTAACCCATCTACTTTGTTTTCCCTCTGCAGAAGGAATGAAAATGAGAAGTACTAAACAAGAACCAAATGGAAATAGTAAAGTAAACAAAGCAGTAAGTAATTGTATACAGGCCTTAATGATTTTTTAGATCTATGCTGTAATTAAGCTTGCTTTATACATCTTTTAATATATATTACATTTATTTTTAAAAACAGAAACAGTAAGTGATCCTCATTCTAAGATCTAGTTATCTTTAACCTAGTTGGTTTGTTACCGTGTCCTGAAAAGGCACCTCAGACTAGTCTGATGGTTCTATTTAATTGTTTTCATCAATGGAAGTTATAGCCCTGTTAACCTAAGATGCTATTTGTAGTAAAGATCAAGATTTTTTTTTCATTCAGCAGTTTCTTGTTTGTTTTTTAGAACTATGCATGCAGTCTACATTAAGGGCTTTAGAATTTATCTCATTTTTAAGGAGCAAAACTTACAGGAAGCAAACTCTTAGGTATTAGAACATTGAGAAGAAAGCATTTAAAGACAATTTTATATTTCACTTACATACTTATATTACACTTACATGGATTTTTTAAAGTATTGACTATATAATTTTTTAAATTGTTAGCAGTCCCAGTTGTTATGTGAATATACTACTTCAGAATTCTCAAAAGATTAAGTTTAAAAATGTTGAGACCTCTTTAGATCCTTACTTGACATGTATTATCTGGTGCATTTTAGTAACCACTGGTATTTGTATGTTTCCAGCAGGAAGATGATTTGAAATGGGTAGAAGAGAATGTTCCTTCTTCTGTGACAGATGTGTAAGTTTTTGAATTGTTATCATAAGAATCCTATTTCAGTTAGTATAACTTTTATTATACTGTTATAATTATACTTTTATTATACTATTATAATTATAATATATATTATATATTATATAGTATAAAGTATACTATTATACTTTTAAGTAAATGAGCTGAAGAACATGCTAATGCGAATGCTAATAGAAAATTAAAGAATATTAAAAATGTTAAAAAGATGTTAAAAATAAGGAATACAAACCATCAGGATTATATGTTCAGATGACATTTCTGCTTAGAAAGATTTAGCTGTACACCTTCCCAAAATCATTGGGATAATCCTTTTGAGATTTTTTAGTTCCATGACTATATTTTTAATTAAATATTGGCCCTGTTACAGTGCAGGATATGGTTTTTCTCTGTACAATTCCAGTAACTCTTCTGTTTTCATATTTGCTTTTTTCCCCCTGAAGTGCCCATTAATAAGATGCAGATCTTAATTATTGAAAGGGCTTTAAATTGTATTCATAATTTCCTTTATGAACCATTTATGACTTTACGTTGTTCATTTTGGTGTTTTCCTCTCTGCAGAGCACTTCCAGCCCTTCTGGATTCAGATGAGGTTAGTAATCAAATCATGTGCATAAACTGTGGGTCTCATGATTTAATAGGGAATCATAGGTCCTTTGTTCAGGGATATTTTATTTATTTGACTCAGTAACGGCCTGAAGGACTGTAGTTGGTATAGTTGAAAAAGGATGAGAATAGAAATACCAATATTAGAACCCAGATATTATTCAAGAAGGTTTCCTTTCTGTACCTGTCCCCTATTTCTTTTCCAAAGTTTTATGATCAGATTTGAGGACAGGTCTTTTGTTCTGAATATTAGGTTATTCTAGTATCCCTTGATTTTTGAATGTCCTTTGAAAGCATCGGCCTGAATCCAACTTACTTTGTTGGATTGGCTGCTAAGAAAAATTGTTCATTTCCCACTGACTTGGCTGTGTGATGTGGCATACAATGTCAAATTCCTTAGCAGTTCTATGCATTGAAATAATTGAGAACTCTACCATTTAGAATTAAACCTATCTTTGTAACACTTTGCCTTCTGTGGTATATTCTGCAGTTCCTAGATCTCCCTGTTGTGGGCTTCTGCTAGTAGTTTGCCCTCAGGGCTTCCTTTTGACTTTAGCTCTCCAGCCATCGCTCTGTTTCAGTCAAAGAAGGCTGAGTATGTGAAACCCAGTTGGGCAGTTCACTACAGGTTTATTACAGTACTTTTGGTTATATCGACTTCACCTATCTGTTCATATTTCCCTGTGTGAAAAACCTATTCAAGAACTAAGAACTTAAATGAATTACAAGAGAAACAAGTTTTAAAGGACCAGGAATCAAAACAGCATCAGACTTTGTGGCCTCAGTTTTGGAAGCTAGAAGATAATAGAACAATGTCTTTGAATTCTGAGGAAAATTATTTTCTTTTTTTTAATGTTTATTTATTTTTAAGAGAGACAGAGAGCATGAGGAGGGGAGGGACAGAGAGAGGGGGAGACACAGAATCTGAAGCAGGTTCCAGGCTCTGAGCTGCCAGCACATGGGGCTTGATCCCACAAAACCGCGAGATCATGACCTGAGCCAAAATGGAACGCTCAACCAGCTGAGCCACCTAGGCCCCTGAGGAAAATCATTTTCAACCTAGAATTGTATTTTCAACTAAACTGTCAGTATGAGGGTAAAATAAAGATGTTTTCAGTCATGCAAAAAATAAAATAATTAACATTCTATATGTGCTTTCTCAGGAAAGTAATAGAAAATGTTCTTTATAAATTGAGAGAACTAAAAAGAGAAAGACTTTGGATTCAGGAAATAAAGGGTCCAACAGAGGGGCAAGGATAAACTCCCAGGATGATGATGTAAGAAACTCCAAGACCAATAGCTGCGTGACAGTCTTAGAGGGCATCCAGTCCAGAATGGAGCAGACCAGAGAGCTTCAGGAGGAGTCGTTCTAAGAATAAAATAAAAAGGATAGATTGGCTGATGTAATTGATCATATTGAAAAAGTATTTACACATCTGTTACAGTTCAGGATAAATTTGTGATATGTGCTTTTAGCAAATGAAACAACACAAAATGAAAAATGTTAACTCTAAGGTGAAAAATTACATAAGAGAGGAAATTTAATGGTAACACGTTAATTTTCTTCATTGAAACGGCATATATAAATACTGTTTTCTAATCAGGCCTAATTTTTAACATGATTTTTAGAAAAATTATGAAAATATATAAAATCTGCCATCCTAATTATTGTCAGGTGCATAGTGTTAACTATATGCACATTGTTGTACAACAGATCTCTAGAACTTTTTCAAGTGTAATTTTAATGAATGTGTAATCTTTCATTTTAAGGATATACCATATTTTGTTTAAACAGTCCTGTGTTTTTGAACATTTAATTCTGTTTTGTTATAATTTTGAGTTTTGCAGTAGAAATGTTTCTGGCTAAATCTTTGCCCACATCCTTGACATTTTCTTCAAGTTAAATTCTTGAATCAGAGGAGGTCCACATTTTCATTAAAACTTAATCTTTTTTTTTTAAGTTATTTAAAGTTTATTTATTTATTTTGAGAGAGAGAAAGAGAGAGCAAGTGGAGGAGGGGCAGAGAGAGGGAGGGAGAGAGAGAATCTCAAGCAGGCTCTGCACTGCCAGCACAGAGCTCAATGAGGGGCTCAAACTCAAGAACCATGAGATCATGGCCTGAGCTGAAATCAAGGGCTGGATGCTCAACCAACTGAGCCACCCAGGCGCCCCTGTTTAAGCTTAATCTTAAGTAAATATTTGTTTAATCATCTTATTTGACTCAGAAAGATACAGTTCCTTTTGATCTGTGGTTTGGTGTCCAGAAACCTAGAAATTTTGATTCAGTTGATTTCCGGTGGGGCCTAGGCATCTGTGTGTCTCAAAATCTTCATAGATAGGAACCATTTCTAAATATTTAGTGGACATAAGCAAAAGTACTTGTGGGAAATGTGTGTGTGCATCCTCATTATAGAGGATACTTGGAATGTAGACCATTTAAAATTAATATGCTTAGAAAAGACTTTTTTTCCCCCTAGGAACGAATGATCACACACTTTGAAAGGTCCAAAATGGAGTAAAGAATGGGAAGATGTGCAGTTGAAGATGGGTAGTAACTCGGAAGAGATCAGCTTCTGTGTCAATCTTCTACACTCCTCCATGGAATTAAAGGAGGCAGTGAAACCTGATCTATTCCTTGACCTTTGTGCATTGGAGCTGGTGAGAGGTGTCAGAACAAGGAGAACATCTTACTGAAAACAAGTTCATAGGACAAGAAAAATCTACCAAGTTTTTATTTACAACATTGATGCCCCTTTCCCTCCCACACCCTGACATGGATGTTTATGCAACTTATGTGTGTTGTTCCTGAACCTTCTATAACGTTTAAATTGTTTAATCTATCAAACTAAAAAGTTTAACATCTTCTAAAGAACTATGACATCAACGCCATAATATGTAATCTCCAGGAGCAACTGCCTATAATTTCTATTTATTTAGAGAGTTACATAGGTGATGGGGGAAATTATCAATTACCTTTCCATTTCCTGAGAAGCCAAGGTTACATCTTACAGAGGTAATTTTGAGAAAAAAAGAGTCCTGAACTAAGGAGCCATGGTTCTATGGATGATTTAAAACAAAAACAAAAGAGTATGTAAGAGAGAAGCAAACTGTTACAGTATGATTCAGATCATTTAAAAAAAAATCAAGTGCAATTTTGTTTACAAATGGTGTATATTAAAGATTTTTCTATCTCAGATGTACTTTAGAGAGAAATATTAGCTTAACTCTTGACATCTGCTATTGTGACACATCCCATTGCTGGCAATGTGGTGCACACTCCAGAACTTTTAACTACTGTTTTGTAAGCCTCCAAGGGCGGTGGCATTGCGGAGTCCTAGGCAGTGCTTTGTTTGCCTTCATGCCGTTCACTGGGTGTTGCACTAGATGCAGAGAGGCACTCCGTCTAAGTGCTTGTGAATGAGTGCCCTGCTAAAGGAACTGTAATGCTTAGGAAGCAGGAGCTAATACAAAGGAAACAGGTCCTTCTGGCTTAATTGAAACAGTTTTTCCTGCATGAAGTAGCGTGGAGGCCCTGGACTGCTGCTCATTCTTTAGGATCGACTGTTCTTATACCTGGTGTTGGTTTAGAGACTGTTTATAAGAGACATCACAAGGTGATGGGATTCATTTGAAGCACTATATTTGTTTTAATGGTTTTGTCCAATTTTGCCTTCCCAAGATTTTTGTTTTACGTAGAAAGTTCATGCCACTTTTTAATATAAAAAATTTTAACAAAATTAATATATTTTCCTCATTTTTTTCAGACTTTCTCTAAAGACCATCCTTTCTCCCAAATTCTTGTGGGAATTTTCCTTCCATGGTTTTTACTCTACATTGTCTTATTATCTGTTGAAACCATTGACCACATGACCACAATCTTACTAACTCATACTATAGTGGAAGTGTTTACATTTATTTAACATCTCTGTATAGCTCTTTGCTGTGGTGATTTAAAAAAAAAGTCACCTAGGCGATATCTCTAAGGAACATATGAAGAACTGACTATATTCTCAGGTTAATCCATTAGCAAAGGGCTAGTGGTACTGTTGTGTGCTGTTCTTCCATAGAGACACTTAACAAGTGAATAATAGTTATAATGCACCAAGATAGTTGGTCAAATATTTTTTGAGGGTGGTTAGATGTTGACTTAAGACTAGGGAAAAAATCTTAAGGTGTTAAGCAGTAGTGTAAAGTAACAAATTTTGTAGACTGTACCTGATAATTCTTTCTGCATTCTCTTATGGGTTATGGCACTGTGATTACATACAGCGTATCATTTCTTAGAACTGGTTCAGAAGTAATTTATAGTTGTTACATTGACATGTTACCTGAGAGTTTATATCGGTCTTAGTCCTTGGGCCTGAAACTGCTAGGTATCAGGCCTTCTTTGAGGACAGCAGCTGGCAGTTCTATATTTTCAAGGTGTTCATTTTCTATGGTGAAAATCACCCATAATGCTTGATTTATTTAGCAGTTTTTGTGTTAATATTGACACTTTGAAAGTATTTCACTGGATTATCAGAAACAGCATTTGGTAAAGATGGGGCAGTAATCCTAATTTACAAGTGAAGAAACTGACATTGTATAAAAATAAAGTGACCAAGGCCAGTTTTTTTTACTTATCGTAGACTTATGTTTTAAACTCAAGTGCTTTAATGACCTACCTGCTATATTCTTTGTGTGTGGGGGGGGGGGGAGAGGGGGGTTGCCAGATACACCTCATTCTTGCAGTAGTTTTCAAACATTAAAGTCCATGGACTCACTCTGGGGACTTACTAAAGCACAGACTGCTGGACCCCCTGCACCCACCCCCCCCCCCAATCCAGATTTTCTGATCCAGTAGGTCAGGAATGAGGCCCGCGGCTGCATTTCCACTAAGTTTCCAGGTGATGTTGATACTACTAGTCTAGGGATCACATTTTGAGAACCACTGGCCTAGAACAACCTTTAAAAAAAAGGGTAAAATAGTTGAAGTGGTTGGGATTATAATGGTAATGCAAAAACCACCATTTATTGGGTGTTTAGAGTGTGTCAGGAGTTGCTAATGTCCACAACACCAGGTCAGTGTGGAACACTACCATCCTTTAGCAGATAAAGAAACAAGGGCTAATTTCCTAAATGGTCTCCATCCCGACTAAGTGACGCCAAAGCCCGAACTCACCACCATGCTACGCTGACAGTTCCAATATGCCCCTCCCCCCCCCCCCCCCCCCCCCCCCCCCCGCCTTTTAGGTAAGCCCCGTCGCTAATCAGGCTCCATGACACACAAGTTCTGGGTCTAGGGTGAAGGTGGGAAGCCTAGCGCCGGCGCGTTCCTCGAAAGAGCGTTAGGAATTTGCGCGGAAGGGGCGGGCTTCTGCTGCGGAAGGGGCGGGCTTAGCCCGGCAGGAAGTCCGGTGTTGGCCGTGTTGCCAAACGGCCTGTAGCTGGGGTCTCGGTCAGCGTTCCGCTTGGCCCTTCCTTGGGGCTGGTTCCCGGCCCAGGCCCAAACCTGGCCCGTCCCCGCACACTTCGGGTGAGACTGCTGCGGCGACTCTTCTCGCCGCCATGCATGACGCCTTCGAGCCAGTGCCGATCCTGGAAAAGCTGCCTCTGCAGATCGACTGTCTGGCTGCCTGGGGTGAGCCGAGGGCCCGAGGCGGGTTTAGCGCAGAAGCGGTTCCTGCCTTTCACAAGGCTGGGGATGTGGACAGGAGTCTGGCTGTATGGACTCCGATCGGACGCTGTCCGAGAGGCATGGGATGAGGGAGGGCATAGTATTGTAGACAGCGAGGTCAAATGGGACTGTTTGGCAAGTCCTCAGGGACCCAGACTTTCGGTACGTTTATCCTTGCTTTCGGTACAGAGTTGAAGGTTGAACTTTTCTTATTAACTGTGCTCAGCTTTGGGTCATTTCGATTCCCAAGAAGTCTTCAGTTTGGAGGGGCAAGCACTGGGGAGTTTTCAACCTACCGGGGGCTTGAACTTGTCCAGATGATTGTTGTTTTCTAGGTGAAAGACAACACTATTTTGGGGGGGCATTAAATACATTAATACCGTATGCCTTTTTTCTTAGTAATCACTCATCGTTCACTTGTCAGTTGTCAGTGTCACTTGTCACTAGGTAGCTCAGGTTGTTGTTCTAAACTCAGTTTAGCCAAGTGGTTGATTGCCTTGTATTCAGAATGTCCCAAGTTACCTAACTGTGGGTAGAAGAGCATCATTCCAGGCTGTCATGGAATCTAACCCATTAAAAAGTTGTGTAATCCTCTTGGGATTGGTCAGTACAGAAAACAGGGTCTGGCATCTCCTGTATGCTCTAGAATGAAAATGGTTTCAGGGGTCTAAACCTTGACTCTCAGTTACGAACGTTATGCTCTTATCTTTGAGTGCTTGTGTCTGATAACAGCCACCGAAGACCAAACAAGTAATTTAAGTCTTTCTTGTTAATGTCCAAGTGCTAAAAATCAAAGGCCATAAAAAAGTGGCCCAGAAGTCTTAATCAGATCTTATACTGAGCTAGGTGCCTAAGATGGGCCTGGCGGAATCTTGGTGGTGGCTGGTGTCTTCTGGATCATTTACAGACAGTACCACCCAGTCAGCCTTGCAGAGTTCCTTACAGCCTCTTCAGTAAGGTACTTTCACTACAGGTCTTCATGTTAATTTGCACTGTCTTGCCTTTAGCAGTCTTGGGCTTTAAAATCACACCTTCACAGCTGTCTTAGTCCCTTGGGTTAAGGAGAGACTCTTGCTTCTTCTGGATATCTCAAGAAACCCTCCATTTTCTGTGATTAAATGCTCAGTAAAAATTAAAAATAAGCAGAGGAGGGGCGCTTGGGGGCTCAGTTGGTTAAGCATCGGACTCTTGATTTTGTCTCAAGTCATGATCTGGCAGTTTATAGGACTGAGCCCCGCATAGGGTCTGATAGTGCGGAGCCTGCTTGGGATTCTCTTTCTCTCTTTCTCTGTCTCCCTCTCTCTCTCTACCCCTCCCTATCTTGCACACATGTGTGCGCACATGCTCTCTCTCTCAAAATAAATAAACACTAAAAAAAATAAATAAATAGAGGAGAAAAGAAATGTAAAAAATGAAAGACTTGACACTGTCCAAAGGGACATATTCCCCTAATTTTTCATCAGGTATGTATTAGATGTATGTATATGGACCAGTTTCTCTGCTAAAGACAGGGCTTAAAGGATGATTAGGAAACAGTGCCTGTGCTCCTAGGACACAGAGTGAGAAACAAAGACATATGAACGGATTATGATGTAAGATAAATGATACTGGAGGCATATGCTGCCTAATGTAGAAACATGGGAGAGAGGTACCCAACTCAGCCTAGGACATATGCTTCTAAAAAGGATGAATGCAGCTGCTTACCATACTTGTCAGAATCCTTGACTGATACTCTCTGGAACTAGTAGTACATGTATCTCAGCCTCTCACCAACTCCACTTTGTCACCGTAAAGATTCCCTGTACTTGAGCTTTCCAGAAAGATAGTTTTGAAATGGTAGGGATGGGGCACCTGTGTGGCTCAGAAGAGCGTGCAACTCTTGATCTCAGGGTCGTGAGTTCAAGCGCTACATTGGGTGCAGAGATTACTTAAAATGGGTAAATAAATTAAAACTTGAAATGGTAGGTAGCTCTTTGCCTTGATCCCAGCAGGGGACGGGCTCGTTACCTCCTAGGATGCTGCAGTAGGTATTAGGCTACAAGAGGCTATTTACCAACTCTTGACTGAAAACTATTTTCCGACCTGAGCAGCAGTAAATACTACTATTTCTAGTCGTTACCCTTTTTACCTAAAATTCATCCAGGAACCTCCAGAAACCAGATCATGCAGGGCCAGACAGTATTCGAGCTGGAAGATGTCTTAGAGACACCATAGTCCATCTCTTGGGAAATGGAAATGAGGGAAATGGAGATGAGGATGCTGATGATGACTTCTCCATAAACTCCAGAGTTGTAGAATCCGTCTGACTTTTCAATACCTTCATTTGTACGTCTCGTAGCATGGCCACAACGGTTCTTGATTCCACTCTCCCAAAACATGCTTTGTCCCCCTGCATCCCACATCTCAGCAAATGACATTTCTATGTACCTATTTTACTAAGGCCAAAAGCCTTGGAATCATTCTTCACTTCTCTTACACGCTGCATCCAGTCCATCTGCAAATCTTGTGTGCCCTACTTTCAGAATAAGTCTAGAGTCCAGTCACTTCTCTCCATCTGTACTGTTTCTACTTTGATGAGAGCACCACCTCTCTCATTTGGATTACTGCAGTAGTTGTCTGACTGATCACCATGTTGTTTGTTATTGTGCTGCTCTCAGTCTTTTATCCACACGGAGGTAGAGTGATCCCTTGAAAATTTAATCTGATCACATCTCTCCAGTGCTCAGAACCCTTCAGTAGCTTCCTATCACAACTAGAATAAGTTCCAAAGCCCTTTCTGTGCTTCACACATCTGACATCATCAGGCCTCTGGTTACTTTCCCTCACCCACCCCATCTCCTGTGCTCTTACCCCGTCTCCTTTGTCCTGTTAGTCACACAGTCTTCTTTATTCCATAATACCCAAAGCATGTACCTACCTCAGGGCTTTTGCACTTGATCTTTCCTCTGTCTGGAACTCTCTTGCTCTAAATATTACATTGCTTCTTCCTCCTTTCCTTCAGGTCTCTGCTGAAATGCCACATAAATCAGCAAGACTTTCTTTCCCCAACTATGCTATATAAAAGACAATGTGCTATTCTCTCACTCAGGCTTATCCTTCTTCTTATGGATTGCTACTTAATGCTGTTTTATATTATATTATTGTCTCTTTCACTCTATATTAGAATAGAAATTCCTTCAGAGCAGGAACTTTGTTTTGTATATTGCTTTATAGCCTAGAATAGCTCTTCATAATAGGTGTTCATTAAACCTATGTTTGATGAATGAATGATGATATTAATAGTAATAGCTTCTGTTTATTTTTTTTTTTTTTTAATTTTTTTTTTTTCAACGTTTATTTATTTTTGGGACAGAGAGAGACAGAGCATGAACGGGGGAGGGGCAGAGAGAGAGGCAGACACAGAATCGGAAACAGGCTCCAGGCTCTGAGCCATCAGCCCAGAGCCTGACGCGGGGCTCGAACTCATGGACCGCGAGATCGTGACCTGGCTGAAGTCGGACGCTTAACCGACTGCGCCACCCAGGCGCCCCAAGCTTCTGTTTATTGAGTACTAGTCTGTATTAAGCTTTTATGAAACAATAACTGCATTTTGCAGAGGAATAACCTGAGAATTTAAGTAATTTTTCCAAGGTCCTATATCCAGTAAATCATGTCTGATTCTAGACACTGGTTCCCAAACTTTAATATATATTCAGAACCTGTAAAGAAAAATGCAAATGTGTGTGTGTGTGTGTGTGTGTGTGTGTGTGTGTGTGTATGTGTATGTGTGTATATGCAGTCATTCTTATATTTTCCAAAGAAACAATAGAAAGATAAAAAGGACTAAAATGGTTGCCTGTAGCAGACAGGAGAGAGTGGACAAGAATGGAAGCTAGACTTCCCACAGTTTTAGCATTGAAACTACATAAATGTGTCGTATAATTAAAAAATTGAATTCAAAAATGCAGATTTTGGGTCACTCTTGCAGAATTTATTGTATCTAAATCAGATCAGCCCTCAGGAATGTGTATTTTTAATAAGTTTAAGTCGTTCTAATATAGCTAATCAGGATTATGCTTTAAGAAACACTGTTCTTTGCTCTATGACCCCCAAAAACAGGAAAATGACCACTACCTTTTCCATTTCTGTATTCCCTGCAGTGGCCAGCATAGGGCCAGGAATGGAATTATATATCACATGAGCTTGGGCTGGGTTTGCACTGTTGGACAGATCTTCATTAGGGTTATTATGAGCAAGAGGGCTCAGCACTTCCTCACTTCCCAGGAGGAATAAGCTCCAAACTTGTGGCTCAGGATTAGTCTGTCAGGAATTTTCTAGGGCTGATTGACATCTGTTTATGTATGTGTTATACACCGTTTATGTAGTGTGTCCCACTCTCTGATTTGCTGTATTGGGTCTCAGAAGGGACTGTCTACCCAGATTTTGAGCCTGCTCTGCAGACTTCTCATTCTCTTTGTTTTGTATCCATTATTGTATTATAAGATGACATGTCATAGAATGTGGAGGCCCAACATGGGTCAGGTCTTCTGGTCACCTGAGCACCCACTGACTTCCAAAACCAAATCAAGCCTCTTCAAGATTCTGTGCCATTATCACATCTGGATGATGCACTGTTTTCCCTTATGAGTTTGAGTATTAGGAGAGAGAGAGAGAGAGAGAGAGTGTGTGTGTGTGTGTGTTGCTTTTACTATATAAAGGAAAGCTGTTATACTTTGCATGTATGATAAATGCATTTTTCTCCAGCACCTTCAAATGAAAACGTGAAAAGGGCCAAATAAAATCTCAATTAAAAATTTTATTTATTTATTTGTTTATTTATTTACAATGAATTTGTCTGATTCCACTTTATGACCAATAGAGTAGGCATTTGATAAGAAACATCTTTTGGCAAGTAAACATTTCAATAAAAATGGAAAGTAGATTCTTGAATGTCATGCTTACAAGTTTGACTTCATTTGTTAGTGGTGCAGCTTCATGAAGGTTTAAGCCCCAGTGTGACAGTATCACAGATCTGTCTAAGGTTTGCTATCTGTCTATAGCAAACATGGAAGGACACATATAGGGAGACCGGTGAGGCCATCACAGGGGTTACTGGAGACCTGGGATACGGCTGTTGCAAGGTACCTTACAGAGGTGAAATTGATAGACGTTGCAGACCTGGGTGTAAAGATAGGTTGCTCAAAGACACAAAGAAAAACAGTAGGGATTTGGGAAGCAGAGTGGGAAGGGAAGGTGAACATTATATTATGTTGGCCTTTTGGTTATAGATTTTTATGTATGTTTTAAGTGAGTTAAAAACTTTTCTGCTTCATTTTGTTTACATCTGAAATAGCAGTGGGTGTCCTAAAAATCAACTTTAGGATTACCACTTGCTCAATACAGTAGTATTGAGCACAATATTTTTTACAAAGCAAGCACTGTGAAAACTTAATTCTTTTGTTTTCTGTGTTCTCTTCTGACATAAATCTCCAGCATTCCATTAGAGCTAGTGTTATTTCTGATTTCTCTTATGTCATTGAGAGAATGCACTGTTAGGGAGGCTGGGTGGCTCAGTCCAGTAAGTACTGGACTCTTGTTTTTGGCTCAGGTCATGATCTTACAGTTGTGAGATCAAGCCCCACGTTGGGCTCCACGCTGGGCCTAGAGCCTGCTTAAGATTCTCTTTGTCCTTCTCCTGCACATACATGCACATCCTCTCCCTCTCTCTCTCTCAAAAAAAAAAAAAAAAAAAAAAAAAGGCACACATTCTCCTACTTCCTTTGTCGACACAAAATAAAAGAAGACAGAGTCATTATCTTTTCCTGGAAGACTAAGGACATCAACCTTAGGAGGATTTCTCCAATCAGGAGAAATGTTCCTGATGTGGCTTTTGACCTGTTTTTGTTGTTTTTACATTTTTTTAAACTTTATTTATTTATTTTGAAAGAGAGGGAGAGAGTACCAGTGGGGGAGGGGCAGAGAGAGGGGGAGAGAGAATCCTAAGCAGGCTCCATGCTGTCAGCAGGAAGCCCTCCGTGGAACTCAGTCTCACAAACTGTGAGATCATGACCTGAGCTGAAATCAAGAATCAGATGCTTACCCGACTGAGCCACCAGGGCACCCCTACCTGTTTTTAGAAATATAACCAGTGTCGTTCAGACAACCTCTGGCCAAAATCCATTCTTTTGACATGTGATGCCTTAGTAAGTACATCACAGCATGTAGTTACGTCCAGATGCTTCCGTACACATCTTACTACATGTATGAATCGGGACAAATTATTTATCCCCTAGGCCTCAACTTCCTCATCTATAAAATGGGGCTTTATCAGAAGGATGTACCTCAAAGGATAGTTATGAGGATTAGTGAAGTTAACATATGATATGTGCTTAGCATTTCCTGGAACACAATACATTCTCAATAAAGTATCTGTTTGTACCATTTTCCAATATTTTATCTCATAAAGGATCAAGAGAGTTTATGAAAGGAATGAACGACCTTTATGTTTGTTACAACATCAAAAAGCTGAGGAAGTACCTGGACATGCTTAACTTACCTTAATGAGTTAATACACATCTGTCAGGGTAATTATTTAAATAAACCCTTTTGAAGCCTCTTTACTTTTCGCATGGACCATTTTAGTGTCTCCAAAGCAGTCCTCGAACCAACAGTGTTAGCATCACCTGGGAACTTGTTAGAAATGCAAGTTTCCAGGGCTGCTGTGAGACCAGCTGACTCGGACACTGAGGGCAGGGGCCAGCAATGTGTTTTAACAAATCCTCAGATAATTTTGATACATACCAAAGAACCACTCACTGGCCTAGATCATCTTTTTTTTTTTTTTTTCCTTATAAGAGCTTTATTGAGATGTGATTCACATACCATACAATTCACCCATTTAAACTACACTGTTAAGTGGGTTTTAGTACATTCACAGAGTTGTACAAGTATGGCCACAGTCCATTTTAGAACATTTTAATTATCCTATCAGCCCCATACCCCTTAGTTTTTACTCCCTCATTTTCCTATAAGCCCATCAGCCTTAGGCAACCACTAATCTTTTTGTCTGTATAGATTTGGCTATTTTGACATTTCATATAAATAGAATCATAAAATCTGTAGCCTTTTTCGTCTGGCTTCTTTCATTTAGCATAATGTCAGTTTCATCCCTGCTATTGTAGCATATGTCAGCACTTCATTCCTTTTGATGGCTGGCTTATATTCCATTGTATGGATTTGCCACATTTTGTTTATCCCTTCATCAGTCGATGGACATTTGGGTGGTTTCTACCTCTTGGCTTTTACAGATGCTGCTTCTCTGAACATTTGTGTCCAAGTTTTTGTGTGAGCATATGTTTTCATTTCTCTCATGTATATGCCCAGGGGTAGAATTGCTGGGTCACATGGTTAACTGTACGTTTAAGTTTTTGAGGAACTGCCAGACTTTTTTCCAAAATGACTGTGCTGGTTTATATTGCTGCCAACAATGTGTGAGAGTTGCAGTTTGTTTTGATCTGCTAGGCCGCCTTTTGAGATCATGAATTCTAATTTTCCTTAAGGTAAAATCATTAAGCCTCCAAAGGGTACCTTTTAGCTTTGTTTCTGACATTAGAGACCTCCTTTCATGTTTATACTCCCCATTTTGTGATTATATAAATTTTCATCCTATTTTTGGTCAGTTTAATTTTGAAACCGTGAAGGCAGGGACATTTTCTATTCCCTGATATGTCTAGTCTAGTAATGATGCTTTTTTGATTGGTTGGTTCTCAAACATTTCTTGAATATAAATACTCCTTAGTTTTGCAAAACACCTGCTATCAAAAGCAACTCCTTTTCTTGACCCTTTGACTTCTCATTACAAGCCCCAGCTCAAGAAGTAGGGTTTTAGTAAAGCTGATTGACCTTTCTCACAATTCTTTTCTCTTGCAGAGGAATGGCTTCTTGTTGGCACCAAACAAGGACATCTTCTTCTCTATAGGATCCGGAAAGATGCTGGTAAGTAGCAGCTCTCCAGAATCGAGAAAGAGATGGCTTACTACTCATGCAAAAAATGTTGATAGCTAATATACAACTGTGAAATCAGTGATCCCTAGATCATTAAAAACCATCGGGGTTGAGAGTAATACTGTGGTAAAGTGGGGAGAAGCATATGAAAATCTTCAGGGTTTTTTGTTTTTTTCAGACTCTATTCCCCAACCCCCCCCCCCTCAAAGGTGGGGTTGAACATTCCTCCCCTCCTTACTTCTTAGTGACTCCCTGTCAGAAATAAGTATTACTGATGGGTATAAGATTTTTGTGTGAGTGATGTGGGGGTAGGAAACAAAATTAGGAACCACTGGTTTAAAAACTTTTATTAACTTGTGAGGGGTGGACTAGAAGAGAGGAGACCTGGGTTTGAGCTCAGCTTTCCTTCTCCTTGGCTAAATGACTATGAGTAGGTCCTTCCCAATGTCATTTTCCTCTTCTATAAACTGCCTGTCTGTCTCAGAAAATTGTTGAGGTCAGATGCAAGGACTTTGAAAACTAAAGCTCTCTCAAATGTGACATTGTCAGCAAAATGTAGAATAATAACCAAAAGTATTTGAAATTTATTTTGTCAGAGTTTCTTCCTTTGAGGGAGAAGAAGTACCTCATTCCCTTTTCATAATTTTACTTCGATGTTCTTTTTATGGAAAATTGATGTGTTTAGATAATATACTTTGGAGCTGTAGAGTCTACAGAAATCTGCTGTAAATGCCCAAGTATGTCGAACCATATGAAATTGTCTTATTTTAGTTTAGTTTAGTTTAGTTTTTGAGAGTGAGTGAGAGTGGGCGGGGGGATAGATAGAATGGGAGAAAGAATCTTAAGCAAGCTCCACGCCCAGCACAGTTGTGGGGGGGTTGGGGAGGGGGTAGAGGGGGAGGAGAGGCCTTGATCTCATGACTGTGAGCTCATGACCTGAGCCACAATCAAGAGTTGAATGCTCAACTGACTGAGCCACCCAGGCGTCCCTGCCCCTTTCATTATTTGACTGTATTAGAAAAAACTACATTTCATAATTTTCAACCTAATAGACTTTCTGTAGTAAATAGCTTAAGGTAATAGTACTTCCCTTTGGAGCCTTAAGCAAGGGTAACATGGGAAAAAAGGGCATCTTTCAGGTCTGTGGGGTGGGGAATATTTTTCCCTCTACCAATTTTAGGTTCGTTGGGTGGGAATATGTAAATTGGACTGACAAAAGACAGATTAACAAAAGAATGACAAGTGTATTAACATGTGTATTACACATACACATGGAAGCATTTAGTGATGGGTAGCTGAAAGGGCTGGTTGGAATTTGGGCTTATATAGCATCTTAACAAATCAACAATTTTTTTTTTTTCAACGTTTATTTATTTTTGGGACAGAGAGAGACAGAGCATGAACGGGGGAGGGGCAGAGAGAGAGGGAGACACAGAATCGGAAACAGGCTCCAGGCTCCGAGCCATCAGCCCAGAGCCTGACGCGGGGCTCGAACTCACGGACTGCCAGATCGTGACCTGGCTGAAGTCGGACGCTTAACCGACTGCGCCACCCAGGCGCCCCTCAACAAACAATTTTTAAAGAAGCAGTAAGGCAAGGGAAAAGGACTTAGAGTTTCTAGGATGGCAAACTGCTAGAAGACACACACATGGGAAACTAATGGAAAAAGGACTAGTTAGTAAGGTTTGTTAGTAGATTGCTCTGGTATCCTCTGTGGGCCGCTGATGGTCTAGTGTTGTCTCCAACTAATTAAATCCTGTCCTTGGTAGAGATGGGGTAGAGGGACACCTGTGTAAATGTATGCTCTGTTTTTACGCAAATTGGAGGGCAGAGAGCTTTTCTTGTACCTGTTTCTTCTCAATTGCCTTCAGCTCAAAATAATCCCTGTACAAAAGTGGCAGATTTTGGGGTGGCCTATTCTGCTACCCTTTACCTTATTCTGCTACTCTTCTGCTACCCTTGAAATAGGAAAAGAGGAAGGCACCTGGTTAGAAGAGAAACCAAAAGTCAAAGTAGAGGGTTTATGAAAGAGAGAGAGCGGAAGAGAAAATCCCAAGCAGGCCCCACACTGCTAGCACAGAACCTGACATGAGGCTTCAAACCATAAATGTGAGATCATGACCCGAGCTGAAGTCAAGAGCCGGACGCTAAACTGACTGAACCACCCAGGTGCCCCTAAAAATTTCTGTCTTAATTTCTACCCTGGTAAACATTGATAACTACAACCCATATTAAAGTTTTGGGATTCTCCATAATTTTTAAGGTTGTGAAGGAGTCTTGACACCAAAAAATTTGAGAACCTCAGTCGTAGATAATTCTGCCTTTGAGGAGAATTGTTAGAAGTAATAAAATAAAGCTCTTTTCAAATATAGAGCTCTGTATCAAGTGTGAAGTGGCTGGTTTTTTTTTTTTTTCTTGTGAAATATAATGGCAGAATACAGGGCACATTTCTGAATCTCTTGAATCTCCAGAGTCCCTTCATCTCCTTTGCTGAGGGACAGGTGGAAAAAGTAAGACCGGCTTTGGTGGTGGGGGCCCCACTAGTTGTGGGGAGCAGCCCGGGGTCAGCAGCCTGAATAGTCTCTTCACAAGCTGGGAGACAGATAGAGTATAGGCTCAGCACACGGGCTTTCCAGTCAGCCCTGAGTTTGCTTCTGGGCGCTTTCTCACTGGCTGCTACTTAACTGCTTGACCCATCAGGTGCCTTTCATATGAAATTGGAACAGTAATACCTACTTCTTGGAATAGTTGTGAGGTTTTAGAAAATATACATCAATTTTTAAACCCAGAACCCAGCACCTAGTTTTTGCTTAGTTTGTTGTTATGTCATTGTCATGATAATTATTCTCTTCTTGCCTTTTTGGTGATTTTTGAGGCTGAATATTTTTGTCATTCCCACAAAGCTAGCATGACATGTTTTTGTGGTATGTAACTTTCTTCCCTTTTTGCAGCAGTGCCAACAGATGTAGAATCTCCTGAAAGTGGCAGTAAGTGTAGATGTATTAAATTACTTTAGTTCTGGGGTTAGTATTGAGTGTTTGCTCTGTCCCGTGATGCAGGACACAGGGTAGCTGCTGGGATTTAGCTGGTCTAGATCTGAGGATGCTTTGGGCTGGGTTTCATTGCTTGGGTTCTTATATTTGTGACTTTTTACAAACACTTAGCCGAGGTACTATATTGCAGGATAAGAGCTTCAGACTCACAAGTACCTTGTAGCTTCACTAAACTTCCATCATATGATTGCCAATGCCAAGTGAAGGTGCATGAAACCCTCTGTTCTAAAATTAGAATTGAAAGTGACTTCTTATACTCAGTGAAGAGAGCTCTCTAGTGTAGATCTCTAGCTTCTAGTCTTTTAGGAATTTGTAGATTCATGTAGTAGAGCAATATGGAGCAGCATTTTTTGTTATAGTTAAGTTTTACATGTATCCCTGTGTTTGGAACTGTAAATGTTTGTTTCTTTTCCATAGGTTGCAACAGGTTTGAAGTGACACTAGAGAAATCCAATAAAAACTTCTCCAAAAAGATTCAACAGGTAGGCAGTGATGGTGGTCACTACAAAATATTTGACTTCTATGGGACCATGTCAAAACTAGAACTTCGGTAACATTTTTAATAACTCTGAATCCTCTGCTCTCTGTTCTCCCACTTACGCAGAGATCATGGTCCATCCGTCATGTGCCTGAGATCCTCTATAATGAACAGAAATTGCGATTACACATAAATATAAGTCGGATTCCTGTCATTGGCATAGACTCTTTAGTCCCTTTTTTTTTCCTTAACATTTATTCATTTTTGAGAGTGAGAGAGACAGAGCATGCGCAGGGGAGGGGCAGAGAGAGAGAGGGAGACACAGAATCAGAAGCAGGCTCCAGGCTCTGCGCTGTCAGCCCAGAGCCCGACGCGGGGCTCGAACTCATGGACCGCGAGATCATGACCTGAGCTGAAGTCAGATGCTCAACTTACTGAGCCACCCCTGTACCCCAAGTCCTTTTTTAGTACTGTAGTTAAATGAAGTTTTGTTAAGCCCTGTCAGAAATGTTTAATTGAGTCTAATGATTTGTTCTTTTCCAGATCCATGTGGTTTCCCAGTTTAAGATTCTGGTCAGCTTATTAGGTAAGAAAAGGGGTTGTAGTTATATTTCATGTGTCAAAAAATAAAAACTGTGACCTGACTAACTCTTTCATGTTTAATTTGAGAGTCAGTGAAACTGACCTGTACCACACCAAACACAGCAGGGTACACGAGTATTAAAGACAACAGCATTGGGGCGCCTGGGTGGTGCAGTCGGTTAAGCGTCCGACTTCAGCCAGGTCACGATCTCGCGGTCCGTGAGTTCGAGCCCCGCGTCAGGCTCTGGGCTGATGGCTCAGAGCCTGGAGCTTGCTTCCGATTCTGTATCTCCCTCTCTCTCTGCCCCTCCCCCGTTCATGCTCTGTCTCTCTCTGTCCCAAAAATAAATAAACGTTGAAAAAAAAAAAAATTAAAAAAAAAAAAAAAAAGACAACAGCATCTCTCATAAACTTGAGCTCTGTTCTCCAAGGAGTGCTGTTCATTCATTCAGTCACAGATATTTATTGATATTGAGCAGATATTTATTGAGCCCTGCCCTAGGCATTGGGGATACCACATTGAAAGAGACATAGTTTCTGTCTTTGAGTTTATGTTCTGATTGTGAAGACTGAAATGACAGAAAATAATCATGATTCAGTGTGATAAGTTACAATGGAAATTTATAAAAAATGTTGTGGATATTAGTAATGGGAGTGACAGCATCATCTAGTGGATGATTAGGATTTTGATAGGAAGGGAGAAGAAGGCAGAGCATTTTAAGCAGAGGTCCTGCAGTCTGACCAGACTTAGGATGTGTGGTGAAGAGTGACACAGTGGCAAGAGATAGGGGAGAGACAGATCAAGGCCAGACTATTCAAGCCTTGTTTGAAAAGCCATAGATTCAATTGAAGGCAGCCAGTGAGGCCTTTTATTGGCAACAAAGAACTAGAAACTTGCCTCACGTTTGTACTGTTCAGCCCAGGGCCCAAATGGTAGAATAATTTTAAACTTAGCTTCTAGGTTTAGAGAGGAACATTTAAAGTAACTATGTCTTAATGAGTAAAACTAGATAGGAGGCCTGAGTGAAATTATTTTGCTTGCAGCTAGAAAAGAATTCCTCATCATGGGATCATACAAAGTCCACAGAGGATTTCCTTTCTTTTATTGAGGCCTCCTAATGGAAGTAGCTTTGAAAGCCAATTCTTGTACAAATATTGCATCACAAATTTCCAGACTTGAGGAAGACCGAGTATAAGAGGGCTTTGCTAGTGAAAGAGCTGTCTTACACAAGCCAGCCCAAATTTGAAGGAACAGAAGTGACCTCTTAAACATTTTGGAGTGTAATTCTGATAATAGATCGGAATAACTCATTGTTAGTGAAACTGAAAGATACATCTTCAACCAACATTCACTTTGGTTCATCTATTTGTTAGTTATTCATGTGTGTGGAGAATTATGATAATTTATAGGGTTATTATACTTCCTTCCAAACAGAAAATAACATTTATGTCCATGACCTGTTGACATTTCAACAAATCACTACGGTTTCAAAGGCAAAGGGAGCATCACTGTTCACATGTGACCTTGAGGTAAGTTTAGGCAAGATGAATTTTGACATTGTATTTTGATAAATACATTCTTTCCTATATTATTCCTACCATCAGATGGGAAGAATAACATGGATATCCAAACCCAGCAGAGATCCAAAGAAAATGTTTGATTTTGGATTGTATTAGAGAAATTTTCCCCTTTGTATGTGGTCTGAAGGTGACACATTTGGGTTCCCTGTGTGTGTGCTGATTAGAGCACCAGAGGAGGCAACGAACTCAGGATAAAAGCATTGGCCATGGAGGGGCATCTGGGTGGCTCAGTGGGTTAAGGTCCGACTTCAGCTCAGGTCATGATCTTGCAGTTCGTGAGTTCAGGCCCCGCATCGGATTCTGTGCTGACAGCTCAGAGCCTGGAGCCTACTTCGGATTCTGTGTCTCTCTCTCTCTCTCTCTCTCTCTCTCTCTCTCTCTGCCCCTCCCCCACTTGCACTGTGTTTCTGTCTCTCAAAAATGAATCAACATTAAAAAAAAAAAGCATTTGCCGTGGACAAACCATTATGGGGAAAATCCAGACTTAACTGTACCATCAGTATCATGGACATAACTATAGGACATTATATTGACCTTGTTCTGAACATATTATTGTCTTCTTTGTCTTGAGGGTGTTTTTTGTTATTCAGGAAAGACATTTCTCCTAATTTTTGCAAATTTATCCTCCTTACATTATTCAAAATCTGCCTTACCCCTCTACTCAGCTTGATCGCTTTTTAGTATTTGTGGTCTACATTGACACTGCTTTGTTTTATGTTTAGACATTTTCTTTTCCCCTGTTCCTTTAAGGATTAAAAGTGCCACTGACACATGCTGATCCCTGACCAGCAGATATTGACATCCATGAGTGAGAAACATTTAAGAAAAAAAGAGGAAGCGTTTGCATAGGTGGAGGCCTGCCCTGGGATTTTCCGTGTGAATTATGAATGTTTAAGAGATGTGCTGGGGTTGGGACCTTTGACTGGCAGCCCTCAGGAAGGAAGTGCTCCTCAGCCTGTGTTTCTAAGTACATTTTAGAAAAATGGTGTTCTTCCACCCAGCTTGTCTGGTAGGGTAACTTTGTATTACAGGGGATTTTCAGATTCGTAGCCATTTCAAGGCAGGCAGTCTTTCATTTAGTGGTCACCCAGTCGTGGAGCCGTCGTATACACATCCTCATTTGCTCTGGGTGTCTCTTCCCAGCACACAGAGACTGGTGAGGAGGTGTTGCGGATGTGTGTGGCAGTGAAAAAGAAGCTGCAGCTCTATTTCTGGAAGGACAGGGAATTTCACGAATTGCAGGTAAAGTCCATGTTGATTCACCGCTTGAAAGACTCCTGTTCAGTGATACTGAAGGTCAGGGCCTTAGTCTTGGAGTTCTCTCCAGGTGAAGGCTCTGCCATAAGTACCTGAGAGCCTCTTCATGCTCACTCATCAAGAGTCTCCTGGCCTTCAGAAGCAGTGTTTATACACATGGGTTTATTTCAGAGTGGGTTTTCACCTTTTCCAAAGGCATCTAGTCATCCAGTTCATGGGTGACTTAAATTTTTATCACAGATGATTTCCTAGCCTTGTGTTTACAGAATTGTGTTTAGATGAGGGTGAGGTTCATTTTGCAGAGTGGACATGGAATAACAGGAAGATCATGGTTTCTTTTAACATCTTTCCATTTGAACTCTTGCTCTCTTTCCTCAGGGGGACTTTAGTGTACCAGATGTGCCCAAGTCCATGGCATGGTGTGAAAATTCTATCTGTGTGGGTTTCAAGAGAGACTACTACCTAATAAGGGTAAACTTATTATTTTGCATGTATTAGTTTACCTGGGGGACATGATTATGCACGTCTGAACTACAGGCCAAGAGACTGCCTTAAGTAGCGTTTGGGCATAACAGGGCTTGTGTTTGTATATTTGGTTATATTTTATGCTTCTCAGCATCTCCAGATGTCTGAAGCTAGGCAGCGTCATGAATTATCCATATCTTGTATCTAATTATTGGAACAGATCATAAGGGCTGCTTGCCTCTGTCCAACAGCATTGTCATAGACTGCCATCTTAAGGCTTCAATCCTCAAGAATTAGAAACTAACTTTAGTATTAAGCATTTTTAAGACTTGAGTTTCCTGTTGCCTAAAATCTTTTTGTATATTTATTTTTTAAATTATTTTTACTTTCTTTTTTTAAATTTTGAAAGCCACATGTGTTTATTATAAAAAAATAAGGAAATATAGATAAGGAAAATAAAGGAAATATAAATCATCCATAATCTATTGACTCAGAGATAGTTACTGTTAATCTTTGGGCATATGAACTTCTGCCTATTTACAGAGATGTCATACACATTGTTTTACAACTTTTTTTCCTTCTCCTAAGTGGTATCAATATCCACGACGTTTTTTTTTTTCCTCCAGTAGTCACACTGTATGTAGAAATGGTTGATATACCATTCATTTCATAGCATAACCTAAACTTCTGAGCTTTATACCCCTCTCATATTCCAGACTTGGCAATTCTAGAAGTCTTTCTCTCCATCTTCACTTCTCCCCACTTCCCCACTCCCCACCATGTTAGCTCTTCATTATTTATCTAGTTAATATATCTGTTCCACATTTACGTTGTTAGAGTGTCCTCATTTTATCAGCATCAGAGTTGCAAACTCATAGAGGAGTCACTGCTCTCCAGCTGACTGATTAGCAGAATAACAGTGAGGCATATAGGTGCCAAAAGAAGTCCATGAGGGGTAGGGATACAGAGCCTGAAGCTGGAGCGGGCTCCCTCTGACTGTCTTGAATTCTGGCATCATCTTCTCAAGGGTACAGTCTTGAGGGTGGGAAATCTTGGTTTAGACCCAAGCTATTAAAAAATTCATTTATATACATACAGTAAAATTCATTCTTTTTGATGTATAGTTCTGAGTTTTAACAGATGCCTTGAGTTGTGTAGCCACCACCATAATCAAGATTCAGAGCAGCTCCATCACCCAAAAAATGCCATCATGCTGCCCCTCTGAAGTCAACCCCTCCTCCTATGCCCCAGCCTCTAGTAATCACTGACCTGTTCTTCATCTCTTATAGTTTTGCCTTTTCCAGAATGTCATATAAATGGAATCCTACCGTATGTAGCCTTTTGAATATGGCTTCTTTCACTCGGCATTATGCGTTTGACATCCATTTGTATTGTTGTGCGTGTCATTTTATTCCTCATGGCTGAGTAGTATTCCATGGTATGGATGTACTATAGTTTGTTTATTCATTCATCAGTTGAAGGACAACGTTGTTTCCAATTTTTCGCTACTATGAATAAGGCTGCTATAAACATTTGCATACAGGTTTTCATGTAAACATAAGTTTTTACTTCTCTTGAGCAAATACCTAAGGAATGGGATTACTGGGTTGTATGGTAAGTGTCTATTTAACTTTATAAGAAGCCAACAAACAAAATGGCTGTACCATTTTGCATTCTCACCAGCAGCGAGTGAGAGTCCCAGTCACTCTGCATCCTCGCCAGCACTTGACATTGTTAGTTGCCAGGCCAGATGCTTGTGCCTCTGTGTTAGAGAAAAGGAGAACTGGTTCTGTCATTGTGATGACAAAATTTGTCATAACAAACTCTATAATATTTCCTTATGCCAAGCAAGGAATATTATTGGCTTCTGTAGGCTTGGAGTTATATTTGGGTTTTTCAGGCCATGTTCATGCCTCTTTCGAGAGAACGCTGGTTGATTCAATTTGTGTCTTCCTATAGGTGGATGGAAAGGGGTCCATCAAAGAGCTCTTTCCAACAGGAAAACAGCTGGAGCCGTTAGTTGCACCTCTGGCAGATGGAAAAGTGGCTGTGGGTCAGGATGATCTCACCGTGGTGCTCAATGAGGAGGGGATATGCACACAGAAATGTGCCTTGAACTGGACAGACATACCAGTAGCCATGGGTGAGACCACCATAGCTGCTGTTTCCCACCGTGGGCTGGGGTTGTGCACCATCCTCACAGAACGGAATCCCTTTCATAGCTTCAGCATACTGTGGTTGCAGTGTCATTTACTCTCAGTTCCCCTTCCTATAAGTAGACAAGTTTGTAAGATCATAAAAATGGGATATTCTGGTTTTTGTAGGAAGCTGGGTTTTGCCCCTGCGGGGGAAAGATATGAGCAGAGTTGTGTGTTTTAGGAAGTGATTGTCTACTGCTGTATATTTTTACTTCTTAGTCCTTTTTGTTATACCTTCTTTTTAATGGTTTTATTGTGTCCTCTGCCAGATAGATTACATGTGGAAATTAGTGGTAATTCCTTATTTATTCCTGTAATACATGCAACTCAGTATTGAAGTGTTTTTGATGTGGTGGTTATTGCTTCTGCTTTTGTAACTTGGAGGTGCACATTGCATTTAGATGTCACTCTCTGCCCTCCATGTTAAGGGTTTCTGCTCCTACACTTGCCTCAGGCTCTCAGCAGTGGCATTGCCTGGAAGCATGTGACCACCCTTGCAGCAATTCATTTTCAGTCAGAACAGTGAGCATTTTAAAAATAGTTACCACTGTGGAGGGGGGCGTACAGACATGCCATCTTTAAAGACTCTAGCTGGGGAGGTAAAGATTCCATCTTGGATAAAGAGATAAAATAAGGCACCATTGGAGCGGTTAAATTGGATGAGCTGAGATTCAGTAGTTGAGAAAGGGGAAGTTCATTGTTCAACTTGTCAGGAAGAAGTTTCATTACATAGGTACGATTGGACTGGACCAGGCAGGGAGACTGCCCTGGCTAAAACAGGTGGCTCAAATTGGGGAGGAATAAGGATAGTGCCGGTTAGAGGCCCGTGCAAAGGTCTCACAGAGCAGTAGATTCCTAAATGGTAAATGTTTGGATAAAAGCATCAGGTTCTAGGGTATTTTGGTAGTGGTTAGAGATGAACGGTTCAGAAGGAAGATAAATCAAAAGGACAATATTTTATAAGGCCTGAGATTATGTATATTAACAAGTTTGAGGGGCTCAGAGCTGCACGAGAAACTTCGTGTGGTATTCTAGGCGGCCCTTGTTTTCCCTTCAGAAGAGGAGCTGTGGGAGAACTGATGAAGATGTGTGTAATACGCTTGAAGGATGTTTCTGATTCCCTAGTATGAGTTCCTTTGTTAGCGCCCATTGCCTTTGGCAGTGTTTCTCAGAAACAGTTCTGTGCCTTAACATACTGAGGTGGGGAGAGGGCATTCTTTCTAGATAGGGTGGGAGAATCACCACCGGACAGAGGAAGACTAAACTCCTTAGATGGTGTGCATTTTAAACTTCATTTATATTTCTGCTCTCAACTTTACCACTTCACCCAGGCTCCAGTCATCGTGGAACCCCCCCTCACTGAGTGATCATCACACGTGCTGTTGTCTCTTGATTTCTTCTCTGCCTGGCCCTGTCCAGCTCACATGACAAGGCCCTATTCAGTGGCACTTCCCCCTGTGAAGTCTTCTCTGATGCGCAGGCAGAATTAGTCACTTCCCCTTGTTGCTTCCAAAGCTCTTTCAGCTTTCCCTGTCATGGTACCTACACTGTCTCACTGGATACAGTTGAGCTGTCTTCTGTGCTCATGTAGGAGCCCTGTGAACCCTGGACTCATGTCTTGATCCACTTTGAGTAGGGCCTGAAACATAGCCTTTTAGGAAATGCTTGCTGAGTAGGTGAATCACTGTCATTGTTGGCAATTTGTTATATATCTGCTGTATACCAGGCACTCTGCCAAGTTTTGAAGATACAAACAGATATAGACCATCTCTATCGTCAAAGAGTTGAGGAGAGTGGGCAATGATAAGAGTGCTTCTATTATAGATTACCTTTTTCATTAAATTAGACCAGATTAAAGGAGAGAAATTTTACAAATGTATACAAATTAACACCAAAGGGAATTGTACTAGCTTTTAAAAAGGAGGCCAGCAAAAAAAAAAAAGTAAAAAATCCAACACAAAACCACATTTATTTTACTTCATTTTTTTTTGTAAGATGAAAAATACCAGCCTAATAACAGTGATGGTGTTCAAAGTGATAGAAGTCCCTTCTGGCTGTAAATTTTTTACTGTATTTAGAGTGTAAATTGCAAACATAATATGAAAAACTTTTTATCAGAAAATAAATGAGGAAAATAAATTCATAGGAAGTTAGCCAGACTAAGAAACTACAAATACATTCTTTGAGGTTACATTTCTTTTTGATAATGATGCCATCTAGTGGTTCATTTCTTACTATTTTTTTTTACATTTAAAAAATTTTCAGTTTTGTGATAAAAAATAACATAAAATCTATCACCTTAACCATTTTTAAGGATACAGTTCAGTCATTACATATATTCATATGGTCATGCAACAGATTTCAGAATATTTTCATCTTGCGAAACTAAAACTCCATATCTATTAAGTAACAACCCATTTCTCTCTCCCTCAGCCCTTGGCAACCACTCCTCTACTTTCTAGATACCTCACATCAGTGGTAGAAAACTGCTACCCTGAGAATGCCATCCAGCTGCCTCCTCTGTAACCATTAAGCGTCAGGTGGAGTGTGCATCTTTTCCCTGTGAAAATCTTAAGCAGAAATAACTTTGGCCAGAAATGTGGAATTCTTTTGTTAGCCTCATTTTAGGGAAAAAAGAAGTTACCTTCCTCCTGCCCTTCCTAAGAGAATGAAAGAAGAGGTCATGTAACCTTATTCTCCCTCTGATGCATTGTTAGGGGCAGCTGCCACTGACCTTTCTCTGGCTTAATTTTGTGACTGGTGAGAAAGGGAGCAGGTGAAGCTTTCACCCAGTCCTTTGGAGGAGATGGTAGGAGTGGGATCAGGTCACTGTCAGCGAAGCTGGATGCATCCTTCTTGTGCAAGAGATTTCTCTTAGCATCACTTGGACAAAACATTTTTTCCCTTTGGATATCACAGTGTAGGATCCTGACTTGGTATTTGACTAGTGGACTATTGGGAGATCCTGTTTAAGTGCAGCTTAGAAATGGGAAGCTGAAGCAGTTCATAGACCAGATCTGCAATTCAAGGTGTTCTTTCTTGTTTAGAGCACCAGCCTCCCTACATCATTGCAGTTTTGCCTCGATATGTGGAGATCCGAACATTCGAACCGAGGCTTCTGGTCCAGAGTATTGAATTGCAAAGGCCCCGCTTCATTACCTCGGGAGGGTAAGGAATTTCTTTTTTTTACTGTAGCTGCCATATTGCAAAGCTTTAAAATCACCTATGTCATCATAAAGCCTGTGCCCTTTTGCTGATACTCTTATTCCTGCCCCCAGATCAAATATTATCTATGTGGCCAGCAATCATTTTGTTTGGAGACTCATTCCTGTCCCCATGGCAACCCAAATCCAACAGCTTCTCCAGGACAAGCAGTTTGAACTGGCTCTACAGCTTGCAGTAAGTATTGTTTCTGAGATATGGATCTGAGTCTGCCTTTCTCGTTGTTCAAAGCAGGTTTTTTTGGTTTAGATGTTTATATTTGGTTTAGACTGGTAGAATAAGCACAGAGCTGAAAGTTAGGAGACTTGGATTTGGGATCTGATGCTGCCATAAACTCTAAATAATTTCACATTTTCAGTTTGCTTATCTGTAAAATGGAGAAGAATGCCAAATACCTCCTAGAATTAATAAGACAATAAAATAATTTAATAGATACGTTACAGCCTTGAAAAATTAAAGACAGTGCAGGTATTAAAGTAACAATTATAAATGTAAGACCGCAGTCTGGTTAAATGCAACAACTGGAGGGCCACTCAAAATCCCTTTCAACAGTAGTTCCCCTGTGTTTGGATAGGCAGGCCTTCTTCAGGTATTCTGAAACCACCTCATGTTGCTGCATTTGAGAAGGCTGCACTCTTTATGGCTGCCATTGTCCTTGAATGTTTCCATGGGATATTGTTCATAGCCGAGGTTCATAGCCAAGTAGTAACCATGCTCTTATTTTGGTGTTTCTCTCATTGCCAACTTTTGGAGACTGATCTCTGAGATTTGTCTTATTCTTTTAAACATCCCCAGTGGCGATTATTGTCTGTAGAGAGTGGCTTTGAGTTTAGGAAACAACCAAAGATTATTCCGATCCTACTCATTAAATTAATTTAGTAAAAGAGATTTTTATGAAGATAATATTTTAAAAGCTTACTTTTTAGAGTATCTTGTCAGTTCTTTCTGAAAGGAAAGCAGTGGTTGCATGTTTTGGAATTTATGTTTGTAGTCACATGTGGTAGATACTTTTGAAAAGTAACATTTATCTTGGATATACATGTTCTGGATTTAAAACAAAAATCCAGTCTTAATAGTTAGACATGTTTAATATCCCATAAAGATTGTTTCTTTCTTAGGGCATTTAATTTAACATCTTACTAATTTTTTTTTTTTTGCCACCTATGCATTGCCCTCCGTTATTTTATTTTCATTTTTAAAATAATACCCATGAATCCACCATCTTACCCAAGAAAAATAACTTATATAACCTATATGTTCCTCCCCATCCCATCCCTCTACCTTCCCTTGAGACATAGCCATTACCCTAAATTTGTATTTATCACGCCCGTTAAAAATGTGTTTCTTGTTGAAAAATCTCAAATAAACAATCTAACTTTACACATAAAGGAGTTAGAAAAAGAACAAACAAAATCCCAAACCAGTAGTAGGAAGTAAATAATAAAGATTAGAGCAGAAATAAATGAAATAGAAACTAAAAAACAGTAAAACAAATCAATGAAACTAGGAGCTGGTTCTTTGAAAAGATCATCAAAATTGATAAACCATTAGCCAAAGAGAGGACTCCAATAAGTGAAATAAGGAAGAGGAGAATTAACAATTGACAACACAGAAATGCGAAGGATTATAAGAAAATTATGAAAAATTATATGCCAACAAATTGGACAAATAAAAAAAATGGATAAATTCCTAGAAACATATAACCTCCCAAGACTGAATCAAGAAGAAATAGAAAATTTGAACAGACTGATTGTCAGCAGTGAAATTGAATTAGTAATCAAAAAACTTCCCAGGGTGCCTGAGTGGCTCAGTTGGTTGCGTGTCCAACACTTGATTTCGGCTCAGGTCATGATCCCAGGGTTGTGGGATTAGCCGTGCCCCAGGCTCCATGCTGAGTGTGGAGCCTGCTTAGGATTTCCTTTTTCTCTCCCTCTTTCTCCCACTCTGCCCCTCTCCCTTACTTGCTTGCACACTCTCTCTCTAAAATTAAAAAACAAACAAACAAACAAAAAACCTCCCAAAAAACAAAAGTCTAGGACCAGATGGCTTCACAGGTGAATTCTACCAAACATTTAGAGAAGAGTTAATACATATTCTTCTCAAACTATTTGAAAAAAACAGAAAAGGAGGGAAGCCTTCCAAATCCATTCTATGAGGCCATTACCCTGATACCACAACCAGATAAAGACACTACAAAAAAAAAAAAAAAGAGAGAGAGAACTACAGGCCAATATCCCTGATGAACACAGATGCAAAAATTCTCAATAAAATACCAGCTAACTGAATCCAACGGTACTTTAAAAATCATTCACCACAATCAAGTGGGATTTCTTCCTTGGTTGCAAGGGTGGTTGAATATTTGCAAATTAATCAATGTGTTATGTCACATCAAGAGAAAGGATAAAGAACCATATGATCATTTGAGTAGACACAGAAAAAGCATTTGCCAAAGTACAGTATCCATTCATAAAAAACTCTCAACAGAATAGGTTTAGAGGGACTGTACCTCAATATCATATATGAAGAACCCATAGCTAATGTCATCCTTAATGGAGAAAAAAACTGAGAGCCTTTTCCCTAAGGTCAGGAACAAGGTGAGGTTGTCCACTCTCACTGCTTTGTTCAACATAGTACTGGAAGTCCCAGCCATAGAAGTCAGACAACAAAAAGAAATAAAGGCATCCAAATCAGTATGGAAGAAGTAAAAGTATCACTGTTTACAGATGACGTGATACTGTATATAGAAAACCCAAAAGATTCCACCAAGAAACTGCTTGAATTGATAAATGAACTCAATAAAGTTTCAGGATGCAAAATCAATCTACAGAAATCTGTTGCATTTCTACACTAATAATGAAATAGAGGAAAGAGAAATTAAGAAAACAATCCCATTTACAATTGCACCAAAAATAATAAAATACCTAGGAATAAACTTAACCAAGGAGGTGAAAAGTCTGTACTCTGAAAACTGTAAAACACTGATGAAAGAAATTGACAATGACACAAACAAATGGAAAGATATTCCATACTCATTAACTGGAAGAACAAATATTGTTAAAATGTCCATTCTATCCAAAGTAATCTATGGACTTAATGCAATCTCTATAAAAATACCAATAGCATTTTCCACAGAACTAGAACAAACAATTCTAAAATTTGTATGGAACCACAAAAGACCCTAAATAGCCAAAGCAATTTTGAAAAAGAGGAAGAAATGAAACTGGAGGTATCACAATCCTAGATTTCAAGATATGCTACAAAGCTGTATTAACAAAAGCACTATAATACACAAAAAACAGACACATAGATAAATGGAACAGAATAGAGAGCCCAGAAATAAACCCATGATTATATAGTCAATTACTCTTCAACAAAAGAGGCAAGAATATACAATGGGTAAAAAACAATCTCTTCAAAAAATGGTGGTGGAAAAACTAGGCAACAGCATGCAAAAGATTGAAACTGGACCCCTTTCTTACACTATTCACAAAAAATAAGGTCAAAATGGATTAAAGACCTAAATGTGAGACCTGAAATCGTAAAAATCCTGGAAGAACACAGGCAGTAATTTCTCTGAAATCGATCATAGCAACATTTTTCTAGATATGTCTCCTTAGGCAAGGGAAACAAGCAAAAACAAACTATTGGGACTACATCAAAATAAAAAGCTTCTGCACAGCAAAGGAAACAGTCAACAAAACTAAAAGACAACCTACTAAATGAAAGAAGATACTTGCAAATGACATACCTGATAAAGGATTAGTATCCAAAATATATAAAGAACTGATATAACTCAACACCCAAAAAATAATCCAATTTAAAAATGGGCAGAAAGCATGAACAGACATTCTCCAGAGAAGCCATACAGATGGCCAGCAGACATTTGAAAAGATGCTCAACATCACTCCTCATCAGGGAAATGGAAATTAAAACCACAATGAGATGATACATCATACCTGTCAGAATGGCTAAAATCAACAACATAAGAAACAACAAGTGTTGGTGAGGATGTGGAGAAAAACTGGAGCCTTCATGCACTGTTGTGGGAATGCAAATTGGTATAGCTACTGTGGAAAACAGTATGAAGTTTCCTCAAAAAATTAAAAATAGAACTGTCATATGATCCAGTAATTCAACTACTGGAATTTACTCAAAGAACACAAAAACACTGATTCTAAAAGATACATGGACCCCTGTGTTTATTGCATTATTTACAGTAGCCAAGATAGGGAAGCAATGTAAGTGTCCATTGATAGATGAGTGGATGAAGAAGATGTGGTATATATACACAATGGAATATTTTTCAGCCATAAAAAGGATGAAATCTTGCCATTTGCAACAACATGGAGGGATCTAGAGAGTATAATGCTAAGTGAAATAAGTCAGTCAGAGAAAGACAAATACCGTATGATTCCACTTATATGTGGAATTTAAGAAGCAAAAGACCAAAGAAAAAAAGAGACAAACCACAAAAACAGATTCTTAACTATAGAGAACAAACTGGTAGTTATCAGAGGGGTGGGTAGATGAGGGAAAATAAGTGAAAGGGATTAAGAGTACACGTATCATGGGGTGCCTGGGTGGCTCAGTTGGTTAAGCATCAGACTCTTGATTTTGGCTCACATCATGATCTCACAGTTCATGAGATTGAGCCCTGTGTGAGCACGGAGACTGCTTGAGATTCTCTCTGTCCCTCCCATACGTATGTGTGCATCTATGTACTCTCTAATAAATAAACATTTTTAAAAAAGAGTACACATATCGTGATGAGCACTGAGTATTGTATAGAATTGTCAACTCACCATATTGTACACCTGAAACTAATATAATACGTTAATTGTACTGGAAGTAAATTTTAAATGTTTTTTTATTATTATTTTTTATTTTTAGAGAGTGCAAGTGGGGAGAGTGGCAAAGGGAAAGAGAGAGAGAGAGAGAAAGAGAAAGAAAGAATCCCAAGCAGGCTCCACACTCATTGCAGAGCCCAATGTGAGGCTCAATCCCACAACCCTAAGATCATGACCTGAGCTGAAATCAAGAGTCGGATGTTCAGCCGACTGAGCCACCCAGGCATCCCTGTACTGGAATTAAATTTAAAAATTCTTTTTAAGTTTATTTATTTATTTAGAGAGATAGAGAGCATGAGCAGGGAGAAGCAGAGAGAAAGAGAGAGAGATTGCAAAGCAGGCTCAGCACTATTAGCGTGGAACCGGATGTGGGGCTTGAACTCACGAACTGTGAGATCATGACCTGAGCCGAAACCAAGAGTCAGACGCTTAACTGACTGAGCCAGCCAGGCGCCCCTGTAATTAAATTTTAAGAAGTTGCTTCTTGTTTAATCATTTACATATATCTGTGTGCTAGAATATGTATTTAGTTTTTGAACTTTAAAGGGTATGATGCAGCGCATAGCTTTTTTAGTATCTTATTTTTCTCCACAGGAAGATCTTGGGTCTTTTCAGTGATCTTCCTGCTGCAGGTTGTGTGTTTAATCTTCAGTGGAGAAGGTAGAAGTGGGTTTCCATTTCTCCTTCTCTTTTCTGGACTTGTGCTTAGTAGGTATCCTGTGCTGTGATGAAAGAAGGTTGGTTAATACCATCTTCGCTCTTGAGGAACCTATTTTTTCTGTAAAGAAATTAAAGAACTACATGAAACTTTCAGAGGACAATTAACATACTAAAGTTTTTACCATTGACAAAACATGGAGCAAAATTTTAGCCAAGGGACAGTTCCCTGTGGGCTGGACACGGCATTCCCCAGGTTGGACCCTTTCTGAATAGATCAGAATCAGGTGAGGAAACAGAGAATGCTAAGAGCCTGAGGAAGTTGAAGAAGTGAAAACAAGTGTGGAAACCGTTTGGAGCCCATCCTGACTGGAGCAGAGGGTGATGCTTGAATGTCTGGGAATAATCCAGATAAGGAGGCTGTGCCAGGTGTTGAAAGCCTGTAAAGCACCCAAGAGGGCTTAGACCAGGTGTGGCCGCATGGTGATGGTGGTCTAGACAAGGCAATAGATGGCACAAGGAAAGGAAAAGAAGGGAAAAATGGAAAGACAGTTTGAAGGAAGAAATTAAACCTAAAGATGGGTTTAAAAGAATATAAGGGGAATGAAGGGTTATAAGGGAGAAACAAAAATAATAAATAGCTTACTGTGAACAGCACCTGTCCCTACTGTGCCAGCTACGTTAAATGTCCTTTGATCCTTGAGCATGCCTGGGTTCCCTCTGTCACATTAGGGCCTTACACACGTGCTGTCCTCTTTGCTGGGAAAACACACTCTTCTTCCCTTCCATCTGTCAGCTGCCCAGACTCCCCTGGTTAACTCCAGCTCAGCCTATGTCTTAGTCCACATTCCTCTTGGTGTCCTTCTCAGACCCACTGCTCAGACTAGACTAGATACCCCTCCCATGTGCTTCTGTCATCACTCACCCTGTTTTGTTTTGGTTTCGATTTTTTTGTGTTTTTAAACTAAACTCTAGACTTGACTCAGATTTCACCAGTTTTTCCATTAACGTAACGCCCTTTTTCTGTTCCAGTTTCAAGTCCAGAAATCACGTTGTATTTAGCTGTTGTATGTCTTCAGTGACCTCTGATCTGTGACAGTTTCTTAATCTTTCCTTATTTTTCATGACCTTGACAATTTTCAGGAATACGGGTCACACATATTTTGTGGAAACCCAGTTATATTTTAATTACATAATTTCTTCTCAGTCTTTTGGTTAGAATATCAGGGCAGTCTATGAGGGCAGATGCCATGTGGCTGTCTTATACACTTTGGTATGTGGACCTCATAGGGTGTGTCTAATACCTAGTATATACTGAATAAATATTTGGTGAGTGAGTGAACTCTTACCTATTCTGCTGTCTTACTAGGAAATGAAAGATGATTCCGACAGTGAAAAGCAGCAACAGATCCATCACATTAAGAACTTGTATGCCTTCAACCTCTTCTGCCAGAAGCGTTTTGATGAGTCCATGCAGGTCTTTGCTAAGCTTGGCACAGGTAACAAGCGGGTATGGCCCTGGGATAAGGACTTCATGGAGGGAAGGGAAACTGGAAAGCACAGAAGAAGTGATACTAGACATCTGAGACCAGTGCTCATGTCAGTTGATCCTCATGCCTCACAGGATCTGGTGGGTGACCACAGGTTATATATTTACAGCCCTCATCTTGTGCATCTGGTCTCACCCATAAACACAGACTTCCAGTTGCCCACAATGGTTTACCCTTGCCATTAGAGAAAGAAAACAGAAAGTAATTCAAGTGAACAAGTGTGTATTCAGTCATCTAGTATTTATTGAATGCTGTTCTAGGCAAACGTCCCTGACCTGAGCTTAGTAGGATTAAACAGTAGGTTACTTTTGAGAGTCACACAAGGCAGTGCTGCAAAGCCCTTCCTGTTCTCAGAGACCTACAAACTCTCTAGACATTAGAACATGGTTGTGAGGGGCAGGTACGCTGGAGTCAGACTGTTGACCTCAGGCAAAGTTAGCGGACCTCTCTGTGTTCCAGTTTTCTCCTCTGCAAAGCAGGTGAATAATAATACTTAAAGCATTGTGAAGATTATGTAAAGTGCTTAGAACAGTGCATGGTACAGGATAAATGCCAAATAAAGTTAGCTTGTTGTTAGTATTAAATTGTTTTGTTTCTGTATACTCTATTTTGGCTTAATTTAGGTCCATTTATATATACTTGGTTTGACTCTATATAATATTTATCCCTTCTTCTTTTGTTTTGCCTTTTTTTCTCCTTCCCTCATCATTGGCCAATAATGAGCTGAAGATAACTCCCTGTATCAGTTAAGGTTCTTGGTTGTGAGCAATGGAGACCAGTTCTGGTTAATTAAAGCAGTATCTGGATAAATGAAGCGTGATTTCTTGGAATATTAGGAGAATGGTAGGTAGACACAAAATTAATGGAGACCAGGCTTGGGAATGATAGGAACCAAGGGAGCTCCGGAGAACCTCTCAACAAGAAGCAGGAAGCTGGACAGCAATCCCTTTGGAACCAGGACAGTCTGAGCAGTCCTCCACTGGCACTGTTACTTCCTGAGCTGTTGCTACTGCCTGTTACCACATCCTCAATGAAAATTGCCCCTCACCAGCTTGTATTAGCTATCTAATGCCATGTAACAAATCACCCCAAAGCTTAGTGGCATAAAATAACAAATCGTCTGTTATCTCTCCCGGTATGTGTTATGGTTAGGAATGTGGGAAGGAATCAGCTAGGCAGTTATTGCTTGGGATCTCTCGTGTGGTTGTAGTTGTATGTTGGCTTGGCTATCTTCGTCTGGAGTCCTGACTAGGCTAGAGGATCCACTTCCAGAGTGGCTCATTCTCATAGCTGACAAGTTGGTGCTGGTTGTGAGCTGGAGGCCTCAGTACTTACCCAAGTGGGTCCCTCTGAGTGTCCTCATTCCTAGTGACTGGCTTTTCCTGGTGTGAGCAATCCAAGAGACCTCAGTGGAAGCCTCAGTGCCTTTTATCATAGTCACTTCTGCCATATTCTTATGTGTTCAAGGCAGGGGAACACAGACCCTACCTCTTGCTGGAGGAGTATCAACATTACATAAAAGAACCATGTAGGCTGTGATCTTTGTTGGTGTGTACCATAACTGCTTGTCATCCTTGAGTCACTTTCTCAAGATTAAGGGTATCTAATTGAACAGGATTGGGTCATAGTCTCACACCTTCTGACTTTACTAGGGGTGGGGAAAGAGGTTGTGGCTATCCTTTGCTTCTGAAGGCAAATGTAGGTGCCTAGAACTATTCTCCAAGACCACATGTGGTATGGAAGAAGGAGCTTACCTATTTAAGAAGAGGGGTGAAAGCTGGGCAACCTGAATCAATAAATTTGTACCATCCTTCCTCTGAATGAACTCATTTGGGACATTTATTTTCAGTGTTCTACCAGCTCTTTGGGAAAACACTGGAATACTAAGCTATAAATGCCATAGTAACTTGGTACTTTTTCTATGTACCAATGATAATTGAACCCCAATCCTAAAGCTTTAAAGTCAGTCTTAATGAAGTTATTATCTTTTAATTTATTCATTCCACAAATACATACAGTGCAGTGCACTTCACTGGGCTCCAAGTAACTATAACCAGACAAATTCTGCTTTCAAAGAACAGTCTCGTAGGGATCTAAGGCCCAAGTGGACCCTTACCAGTGGCAGGAGGAGATGTGTGCTGGTGGTGATGTTGTCTAGTGGGCAGCATCTCCATTGACCTCAGACTAAGGTCTGGTCCTCAGGTCCAGAAGTGGATGTTCTTAGTATATCCAGAGATCATCGGACTACCAGTATAGTCTGACCCTGACGAAAATCACTTGAGACCAATATATTAACAGAATATCCCTTTATTTATTTACAGTAGAGAGGCCAGATCTCTTTCCAGTGGCTAGAATATTCATACAGGGCACCCAGGGCGCTCTTTTTTATGTGTATTGAGGTACAGGCATTTTGTTATGATACTTTGAATGTGGTTCTGCAAAACCTTATATTCTATAATAAATAACTCGTGTAGGGGCGCCTGGGTGGCTCAGTCGGTTAAGCATCTGACTCTTGATTTCGGCTCAAGTCATGATCTTACGGTTCATGAGATTGAGCCCCGTGTTGGCCTGTGCTCTGACAGCACAGGATTCTCTCTCTCTGCCCCTCTCCTGCTCGCTCTTTCTCTGTCTCTGTTTCTGTCTCTCTCTCTCTCTCTCTCTCTCTCAAAGTTTAAAATAAATAAATCCTTAATGGGACATAACAAGGCTTGTGGGAAAAATGGGATTGGGGCAGACCACTCAAGACAGGCAACTTTGTAAGTGGAACACTAATTAAAACAATAATGGTCCTACTAAAACTAAATTCCCACTGGTGTTGGTACCCAGCATGACATTGCTTGGTAATCTTGAATCCTGGGGCTGTGCTTTCTCCTTTGAGATACAAATCTTTGAGAATATTTGCTTCTAATAGAAACTAGTTTCATCAAAATAAAGCGTCTCATCCTGGATATAGACTTCTTTATAAGCCCTCAAATAATTAATATGGGGAGAACATCTTTGCTTCATTTTGACTCTCAGCTTTTGCAGGTGGTTTAACTTAATAAAAAGTGTAGCGGTTTCGAAGCTACTAACCAGCCACTCCTTGGGCTAAAAAAGGTCACTTTTCAGTCCTTTCTTGTCTCCCAGTATAATTAGGCTTTCTCTTTAATTATGAGGAAGCTTGCCTGGTCACTTGAAAACACTAACAAGTTGGGGAAATTTGCATACAAACAGACACAATTTTTGCCTCATAATGATCTCATTCTCCCACTTACCAACTGTGCATGAACTAATTCACATGAAAGAAACTCAGGTTGTAGCAGAAAAGAGTGTACCTGGGATGCTAAGTCAGAAGAATGCTTCAAGAGCACAGAATGGGAGCAAAAGGAAGTTTTGTGGAGGCATGTTCTGAGCCAGAGCGAGGCCAGGCTGCAGAAAAGTCTGAAATGGCTGGAATATAATACTACCGGGCCCAGTGTCCTTTCATCCCTCTAGTATAGGATGGACTGGGCCCAGGTTTGCTTTCCTGCCCTTTCCTTTCCTGTGTTCCACGGATAGGCTTCTTACAAGGGTGTCCTATTTCTAGCTTTTATGAGTCAGGAAGAAGCTGTGTCTCCTGCCACTGGGGACATGGGACCTGTGAGTGGTCTTTATCAAATCTATAAACCACCCTAGACTTGATACAAAAATTTTTTCATGTGTGGGTTTTTCTAGAGAGAGGATCAGGACCTTTTATCAAATTCTTTAAGATGTTTTAGATCCTAAAGATGTTTAAGAACCAGTATTTTAGCAGTATTTCCTTGTGGTGATCCACAACTTGTACATAAAAAGCTCTAATGCAAAGTAGAAAGGTAAGTGCTACCGGTATTTGCATGATGGCTTGATAAGAACACACACTGCATTGAGGGCCTGGGGTTTTGGAGTCTTGAGTGGTTGAGTATGATATGAATAAGATAATTTTTATATTTCTTGAAGCCCATATCTAGATCTTGAAATTGAGCCTGTTGAATTGGTTCACATAGTATATTCATTACTTATTCAGTCAACAAAAATTTTATCAAGCTTCTACCATGCACTGAAGACAATTCTGGATACCATGTCGTGCGCTTATATTCTGATGGAGACAGGGCAGACAACGAAATAAACAAGCAAAATTATAATATGTTGGGAAGTGGTAAGTCCTAAGAAAAATAAAACAGGAGAAGGGGGGTAAGGAGTACTGAAGATAGGAATTAGCATTGAAATTTGAGATTAAATGATCAGGGAAGGCATCTCTGAGAAGTTAGGGACTGAAGGAAGCCATTGAAGCAGGCACACGTCTGGGGAGGTGCTCTGCAGGCAGAGGGAATGGCTAGTGGAAAGGCAGTGAGGTTGAAATGTTCAGGGAGCAGCCAGATCCCTGTGGCCAGAACAGAGTTGATCTGTATCATTTGTTCTGTATAAGAAATATAATCCCATTGTTAATTATTTGTCTGTATTACTGGGGATTTGATGTGTGGCATAATCCTGGACTCAGCCCAAAGGCAGATCGGATAAGCCTGGTCAGCACCAGCTCTGCCTTCAGTCCTGGGCTTCTCGGATAAATAAGACATGTTGTGTGTCCATAAAGAGGTTGCATGTAAAACTGCTCAGTAAAACATTGGAATAAGCGTGAAATAGGTCTTCAGGCTCGTGGAGAACTGAGTCAGGAGGTCTCAAGAGGAGGGGAGAGAGGAGGTGACCTGGGCCCTGGAAGATACAGGGGAAAGGAGAGTGTAAAGGAAGGCAGGTGGCAGGAAGACACAGTTGTGTCTGAGGATCTGTGAACCACAGCTCAGTGGGATGTTTGTGGCACTGGATAGATCACACTAGAAGGAGAAGCTGGGGCCAAATTTCAGAGGACCTTGAATGCTGCAAGGGAGTTCAGACATCATATTGGAGGCTTTGGGTGATTGGCTTTGGGCACACGGTTTTAAGTACAGTGACACCATCAGAGCCCTGTTTGTAGACGCACACTGTGGTGCAGGAGGCTGATGGAGGCTCACATTGTGGGCCACCCTTCCTTCCAGCTCCCCAACAGTCGTCTTCTTTCCTCAGACTGTGTTTCTGTGTGGCCACCACGTACAACTGTCAACTGTTCCATTTGGCCATTCAGGTGCTGCTTCTCACGAGTGTCTTCCTCACATTATCATGATTCTCTGATTTTGAGGAACACGGTCTTCCTGGCTGGGCAGAAATTTTGTGGCCAGACACAGGTTCCTTGGGGATGATATGGGTCCTGGAGGGTTCAGGGCTGTGTAGCATTTCTCTTCTGGTCTGTTTGCGTGGTGCTCGCCTCCTTACAGAAGGGACCTGGCCTTCTCATGTTCCTCCAACTTTAAAAAAAATTTTTTTTTAATGAAAATAAAGTAATGCTAGTACAAAACATTATTAAGGTGTTAAAGGAAACAAAGCTTACTCCAGATCTAGCCTTGACTCTCATTTTGTCTCCTTCTCATCCAAACTTTTTCCACATGTCCACGTCTTAATGTAATTATAATCATAAAGGTGTACGCTTTTATAGCTTTTGTCACGTAAAATTGTTAGAGCGTTTTTTCATGTTGCTGTGTGCCCTTCATAATTATAATTTGTGATGATTGCATTATAATCTCTTAGTCAATGAAAAATACGTTCTTATTTCTGCTGCTGAAGAAATTCCACATTGTTTCCAGAATTGCATCGTTGCAAATAATGATGATAACATTACCTGTTCATTCAGATGTGTTTTCCCCCTCCCATTTGTAGACTATTTTGTTAGAGTGAACTCCTAGAAGTGGGATTAGTGGGTCCAGGTGCTTTTTTCCTTATTGAGGTAGCAGTATTTTTTGCCTTGACAGTGTAAAAAGGATTCAGTTTCATAATATTTCAAGCACTGGGTAGTATCATATAAATTTTTTTCTACTAATTAAATGGATATAAAAATGTGTGCATGTTTTTAGTGTGTACTGTTTTCTTTTATTAAATTTTTTTACTGTTTTTTTTTTATTTTTGAGAGAGAGAGACAGAACACGAGCAGGGAGGGGCAGAGAGAGAGGGAGACACAGAATCCAAAGCAGGCTCCAGGCTCTGTGCTGACAGCTCAGTGGGCCTTGAACCGACGAGCCGTGAGATCATGACCTGAGCCGAAGTCAGAAACTTAACCAGCTGAACCCCCCAAGCAAGACTCCCTGTACTGTTTTGATTCTTAACGTAACAAAATGCTTTCCCATTTACTTATATTATTTTCTTGTTAGATATTCATGTCTTTTGCCTGTTCATCAAATGAAGTTTTTTTTTTTTTTTTTACCAATTTGTGTGGATTTGTTTTATATAATCAACTTAATCTCTTGCCATATATGCTGCAAATATATGCCCTAGCCTATCGTTTGGCCATTTGTTTTAGTAATATTCCTTTTTTGACAGATAAGGTCATTGATCTTTTCAACTTTAATTGCCTTATCAGTTTTTCCTGGAAAAGTTTTTCTCCATTTTCAGAGAGCTCATAAATTTTCAGTTCAAATTCTGCATATGTGTATGTGTCCATGAATGGAATGTAGAGTCAAGCCATTTTTGTGATGGTTTGGTGAAATATAAATAGTGCTCAAATTATGTAAGTGTATATAGCTCATTGAGTCGTTATGAACTTGGAGTCATTCCTTTTTTAAAAAAGGCTATCTTGGGGGAGCCTGGGTGGCTCCAGTTGGTGGAGCATGTGACTCTTGATCTCAGAGTTGTGAGTTCAAGCTCCATGTTGGGTGTAGAGATTACTTAAAAGATTAAAAAAAAAGTCCTCAAAAAAAAATCAGTCTGGAACTTATTTTGCCATAATAATAGTCTCATTTTATTGGCTCCTTAAATTGCTACATGATTCTTCCTGGGCAATCACGTTTACCTTCTGTTTAGATCCTACCCATGTGATGGGCCTGTACCCGGACCTGCTGCCCACAGACTACAGGAAACAGCTACAGTACCCTAACCCACTGCCTGTGCTCTCGGGGGCTGAATTGGAGAAGGCACACTTAGCTCTGATTGACTACCTGACACAGGTAGGTATAGTACAGAGGTGTGTGGAAGAGTTTGCCTGGGACTTCTAGAACCTGCTTTTCTATGACATGGAAGTGAGGGCCTTCTCTAAACCACAGGCATATTCTGTAAATGAATCCTGTAGCAATCACGGTGGGCTCACACATTTCATTCTCCTTCATCTCCCTGTTCATTAATACCATTGAGCTATTTGCTGCCAAATCTTAATACCAGGAAATTTACTTGATTTCTGGTAAATTTACGCTAAGGTGTTAAAGGAACTGAAAAGAATAAATTTTAGTTGATAGAAAATAATAATTTTTTTGAAACACTTTTTTGGAGCATACATACTAGTGGAAAAATATGTGCTTTCCCCAGGAAAATATAAAGCAAAAGTGCAAATCACTGATAACTCTCCCACCCAGAGAAAAGTAATCATTATATTGTTGTCCTTCTAGATCTTTAGAGCCACACTAACCTTCTTTATTGCGCTTCACAGATGCTTTTTTTTTTTAAACAAATTAAAGGTTTGTGCCAACCCAGCATTGAGCAAGTCTGTCGGCACCATTTTTCCAAAAGCATTTACTCACTTCGTGTCTCTGTGTCACATTTTGGTAATTCTCACAATATTTCAAACTTTTTCATTATTATTTATAATTATGATCTGTGATCATTGGTCTTTTTAATTTTTTTTTTTTAATGTTTATTTTTGAGAGACAGAGACAGAGCATGAGCGGGAGGGGAGCAGAGAGAGAGGGAGACACAGAATCCAAAGCAGGCTCCAGGTTCTAGGCTGTCAGCACAGAGCCCGATGCAGGGCTTGAACTCATGAACCGCGAGATCAAGACCTGAGTCAAAGTCAGATGCTTAACCGACTAAGCAACCCAGGCACCCCAAGGAACCATTCCTTTTTTTCTTTTAAAGTCTTTATTTATTTTTGAGAGAGAGAAAGAGAGAGACGGAGTGTGAGCAGGGGAGGGGTAGAGAGAGAAGGAGACACAGAATCCAAAGCAGGCTCCAGGCTCTGAACTGTCAGCACAGAGCCCAACGCGGGGCTCGAACTCACAAACCATGAGATCATGACCTGTGCCGAAGTCGGTTGCTTAACCTACTGAGCTATCCAGGTGCCCCCCAAGAAATCATTCTTGAAAGGAAGAGTCAGTTGATGTGGCAGATTTCATTACTGTCTTATTTTAAGAAATTGCCACAGCTACCCCCACCCTGAGTCATCAACGTCGAGGCAGGACCCTCCACCAGCAAAAAGATTACAACTCACTGAAAGCTCAGATGATAGTTGGCATTTTTTAGCAATAAAGTATGTTTAAATTAAGATATGTACATTATTTTGTTAGACATAATACTACCATACCGTTGTATGCAGTGTGAAATAAATTCATTTGACTTGCTTTATTGAGATGTTCACTTTATTGAAGTGGTCTGTCTGGAACCAAATCCACAGTGTCTCTGAGGTATGTTCCTATATGTATTTGTGAATTCAGTTTTTAAAAAATTTACTTATTGGATTATCATTGCCAGTGGATATCAAACTAAAGTTGTTTTATAGCTTACTTTTTAAAATTTAGCATACTTTTTAAAAATCTGGCTGTATACTGAGAAAGTTCTTTCCTATCAATAAGTATTCTTCTATAACATGATTTTTTTTAGAGGGAGTATTTAGATTTAAGTTTATTTTTCAGTTTACTGTTATGGATTGGTAAGTGAAATTTTCAGGTAAACACTGAAACTAATGTTTCCATTAAAGACTTTTCACCCTGAACTTCTCTCACAAAGGGTTACTATTAATTTCCTGGGCACTCACCCAGAGTCAGAGAACTTAGCAAATGTTTTCCCCTTATATATTCTGAAGACCTCTGTAAGGCATCCCCTGGCCAGGCCCTGAGAATCACTGCTAGGCAATTGTAAGCCACCTGCTTCTGGGTTAGTAAATGTCCTTTGGGTCTGATCAGGCATGCATGGCCTTGGCATTTCCTTGACCTTGGGCTCCAGGGCTATCCAGCTGTGGCTGGTGGCCTGCAAAGAACATACAGACATGCCTCTGTCTGCACCCTGCAGAGCTCATGCGGCTGTGCCAAGTGAGAAACGTTCCTAGGGCGGACCGTCTCCTAAGCCCGTGGTGATAAAGGCTCTCTATTGCCACTGTCTTGCATTAAGACTCCAAGCACACACTTTTCCCTGGACTTCTCTACTGAGATTTGGAATGTGTGAAGTTAACTAACACTGTTACTATGCCAGAGAGACGATGGAGCGGATAAGACTGTGGGCACTGCCAGACACAAGATAATACAAACCAGATGATTCTGTTTATATGAAGTTCTAGAATAGGAAAAACTAATCTCTCATGATAGAAATCAGATCAGTGGTGTAAGGGGTGGGATCCTTTCAGAAGAACGCAAGGGAACTTTCCGGGTTAATAGAAATGTTCTGTTCCTTGATTGGAGTCGTGGTTACATGCACATGTGTGTCCGTCAGAATGGATCTCATACTTTTAAAGGACACATTTTATTGTATGTTACTTCTACCTCAATAAAGTTGATTCAAACAAGAAGAAGAAGAAGAAGAACATGAACATGGGCTTTGGGATTAGACCCTAATTTGAAACTCGCCTCTGCTGCTTGTGAGAGATGTAACATCCATGCTTTGGGTTCTTCACTTGTAAGTGGGGAGAATAATACTTACATTTGTTTTAGATTTAAAATAGGGTAACATAAAGTTCTTGGCGTAGTGCCTGGTGTGCAGTAACTACCCAATCAATAATTGTTACTGTATCTGTGGCAATTTGGCATTCATCTGTTTTGATCCCTAATAAAAATTATGTCCTAATGTGAGATCAAGGTGGGTATGTGAACTGTTTTGGAGGTCTTTGGAATTACCTGGTAGCTCAGGTGATAAGGATGATTTAGTCCTGGCCTTGACCCTACAGTTTTGGGCCTTCACAGAAACGAAGCCAACTGGTAAAGAAGCTGAATGACTCTGATCACCAGTCTAGCACCTCCCCGCTTATGGAAGGCACTCCCACCATTAAATCCAAGAAGAAGCTGTTGCAAATCATCGACACCACCTTGCTCAAGTGCTACCTGCATGTGAGTCCTCCAGGCATTCGGGTACCAACAATTCCCAGTCTGCTGAAACTGGCAAAATGCTACTTTGGGGTACTTGCCACTAGTAAAAGTGAAATGTTTGATGATGGGAACCACCTGGTCTTTTCATGACACCTGTGAGCTTCTTGGAATTAAGAGGATAAGGCAAGATATTGCCCCAGAATTTGCAGTGGGCTGGTCTCTGGTAAGATTGGGGTTAGTGCTACAGGGTGGATGGGGGCAGTGTTTCCTGAATGCATCACCTTCTTTCCCCCACTCCCCTCCAGAACATTAACATCTGTTGTGTGAAGGAGCATGATGCCGTAAAAGCCACTACCTGTAGTCCTGAAAAAGGGTGGTTTGCCTTCTCTTGCTTGTGTTGACACTCTGGCCTTTCAGCCTGAGGCAGGCCTAGGCTAAGTGGGGTGGGGGCTCCTCCATGAAGCAGAACTTTCTGCTGAAGTCCTGCTTCATCTGCAGACGAACGTGGCCCTGGTGGCCCCTCTGCTGCGCCTGGAGAACAATCACTGCCACATCGAAGAGAGTGAGCATGTGCTGAAGAAGGCGCACAAGTACAGCGAACTGATAATCCTGTATGAGAAGAAGGGGCTCCACGAGAAAGGTGGCTGGATGAGGGTTCCTCTCATCTGGGAGGGTCTCTTACATGTAGATCGGGGAAGCCTACTGATGTGTGATAACTCTCCCATGGGGACGCACCTTCTGGAAGAGGCTTATGACCTTGTTTTTGGGCTTCATGGCCAGCTCTGCAGGTGCTGGTGGACCAGTCCAAGAAAGCAAACTCCCCTCTGAAAGGCCATGAGAGGACCGTGCAGTATCTGCAACATTTGGGTAAGTCCAGCTTTGAAAGGGAAGTGGGAAAGGATTGTGTTCCAATGGACCCAGTCTCCCTCCATTTCTGATTCTGGCTGGTCAGTGCCCTCTCTCTCTTGTGTTCACCCAGCTTTGTTTTTACTTTAGGGTAAAAGCCCTCCTGTGGTGGAACTGTGACAGCCCAGTAGGGCCAAGCAGCCCTAGGTGACTGGTGCTTGGACAGAACTATCCCTGGAAAGTAAATTCTGGGGCAACCTGTGCACCTGCCTTCCCGGTCCTATGGGCAGGTGGGCTTCACCTGTTAACTTTCCCCTCCAGGCACAGAAAACTTGCATTTGATTTTTTCCTACTCAGTGTGGGTGCTGCGAGACTTCCCAGAGGATGGCCTGAAGGTAGGTCACGGGGGTGTCTTGGGTTTATCTAGTACCATGCTTGGTCCTGATTCTAGTTAGGGCAGTGGCAGATGAAGGGGGAGGGAGGATTCATGCAATTTCTCTGGTGTTCAGAGGAGTAGACTGGGAAATACTAGACAGCAGTGTAATGTAGCACAGAAAGCCTTGCACAGACACTGGGGGATCTGCGATCTAGGCTGTCGCACTAGCTACAGGTGCCATCTTGCACACCCTTCCGCCTTCAGAAGTCCACTTGACCCCTCCAGCTGGGTGTGTGTGTGTGTGTGTTTCGTGGCAATGCAGACAGATCGTTCCACCACTGGAACTCAGGTTTGTTCCCACAGATATTTACCGAAGATCTCCCAGAGGTAGAGTCCCTGCCACGAGACCGAGTGCTTGGCTTCTTGGTGGAGAATTTTAAGAGTCTGGCTATTCCTTATCTGGTAAGATCTTTTTTGGGCTGAACTAAAAACCTTTAAACATGGGATCCAGGACCACATGGGTTAGTTCTTGGGCAATTTGGATTGGGGCTTGTGTCACTTGGGATTGGTAAGAATGTAAGGAAGATGATTTCAGCATCCTCTGAAGAAAGAGATCTTGGTAGATGAAGCTGGAAATGTAATTTTTTGATGAGTGCCTTCTAAATCTAGGTAAAGTACAGAGGAATAAAAGAATGACGCTCGAGAAAAACTTCTCTAGGCCACGTTTGTACAGCCACTCAGCAGTGACCACAGGACAACCACATTGGTTTTAAGTACTAGAATGCAGCTGTTTAACCTTAACTCCGTGGGCTGATGTGAGAGTTTAGAGGATCATGGGACAAAATTAATAAAGGAGCTTAGATTGCAAATCAAGAAAATAATCTCTGATGTTTGTAGGTTGTATTCTAAAACTTCCTGGTGGTTTTAAAAGAGCTATCGCTTAATTAGGGAACAATCTGGATGGGACCTGTTGGCCCTTACAAATGTGAGGGATACTGGGTGACGGAACTGGGTCACAGTGCAGAGGGTACCAGATTGACCTGTGTTTTGCCTCAGGAACATGTCATCCACGTTTGGGAGGAGACAGGCTCTCAGTTCCACAACTGCCTAATCCAGCTGTACTGTGAGAAGGTGCAAGGTCTGATGAAGGAGTATCTCCTGTCCTTCCCTGCAGGTACCAGTTCTCATAGGCAGCCAGTTGGTCCTGTGCTTTAGAAGTGACCTGGGGACCCGAGGGTGACATGTGGCATAGGGAAGCAGACCCCACTCTTCCCTGCAGGCCCAGATGGTGGGAAGTTCCTCAGGATCCAGGGAAGCTAAGTGATCCATCAGGGGAGACTCAAGCCCTTGTCTGGATCTGGGCATCTCTGAGCATCACCCTTGTGGGTGGGGGAAGGAACAGGTTTGTCTGCAAGATGACAGCTGTGCCGATAAGAAACAGGTTTGCCTACAAGGGTGTTTGTGCAGCTTGTTTTTCTTTGTACCTCAAGCTGATGTTTTGGGGTCACGTAGAGACCATAAACTGAGAAAAGTCCAACTGGAACCCACTGCGGAGGCCCTTTCCGATTATTGTGGTGATATCATTCGTTTTTCTTGATGACCCTACATTGCTGCCCCATAGCATCCTTTCATATTGAGTTTGGTTTTCTTTAAAGGCAAAACTCCAGTTCCTGCTGGAGAGGAAGAAGGTGAGCTGGGAGAATACCGACGGAAGCTCCTTATATTCTTGGAAATTTCTGGCTACTATGATCCAGGCCGGCTCATCTGTGACTTCCCTTTTGATGGTGAGTGTCTGCCTTATGGCCAGAAGCCATTCAGCAGAAGGCAATGCAAAAACTCCTCTTCCCTTTTTCCCCAGTGCCCTAGTCTTCCCAAAATTTGGGCCTGGAAAAAACCACGTGTTTCAGGCCAGTGCTGCTGTTCTGTCCCATCTGAAGACTCACTTTTGTACCATGACTGAGAGGAGTCTCTTCTGGGTGTGAACCATTTGGTAATTGATGGCCAGGTTGAAACCTGTTTATTGCATCAGTACATGTTCTTGGTCAAGATCATTATTTAGCAATATTTGTGATCTGGCATAATTTGTCTGAAAAAGACATGTTTGTCTGATGTATAAGCTCCGGAAGAACAGAGACCAAGTGTTAACTTTCTTTAGCTGGGGTGCTTGGCACATTGTCAGTGCTTACTTATCATGCACTTGGTCTCTTCCGGTGAGGGTTCTTAACCCATTTTAAAAGTGATCACAAAACAGATGGGATAAAGTACCTCTTAAAATATCTCCCTCCACCCTTTTTTAAATTTTAGCAGTTCTCCTTGACAAAATCCCAAGTAATAAAAATGTTGTCACCCATTTGTCTAACAGCTTAGCCCCTGGCCTGTGCTTACATAGCGTGGCGATGGCTACTTAACACTGCTTCTTCCTCCCAGGCCTCTTAGAAGAGCGCGCACTGCTGCTGGGGCGCATGGGGAAGCATGAGCAAGCCCTCTTCATCTACGTCCACATCCTGAAGGACACAAAGATGGCTGAGGAGTACGTTGACCTTGCCACGTACCACCCAAGGAGTCTAACAGCTGGCCCCACAGAGAGAGGAGAGGCGGGAGAAGTTAAGAAGGCCACCTCCCCCCCCAACCCCCCCCCCCCAGCCTCCTGTACTGGCCCCCGATTGTGGCACCATCAGGAGGCTGCTCAGGAGGCAGCATTGATGACCTCTGTCTAGACATGGCTGCTCCGGCCTTGTCTCACCACTTTCTCCCTTGCAGGTACTGCCACAAGCATTATGACCAAAATAAAGATGGCAACAAAGATGTAAGTAGTGACCCTGGCCCCAGGGAGCATGTGCGCTTTTCACTGTCCCTCAGAGTACACCTCACCCTCTCTCGTTTGGCCATAGGTGACACTGATGTGAATTGCTAAGATCACTGATTGGTTTTGCATGTGTTTATTGAGGAAGAGGCAGGATGACCGTACATCCTGGTTTGCTTGGGATATTTTCTGGCTTATTGTCATCCACGTGATTATAAGTAGCGTCCCTGCCCCTTTACTTTCAAAAGAGTCCTAGCTTGTATGGTAAATTATGTCATCAGCCTGTTGAGAAGGAACATCTAATGGTTGTGATAAGGGGCACTTACGTGCGCCGTCTAGAATGCACTTGGATTTGTCAGTGTCTGGAAACACTTTTGATCGTCCTGCCTAGGGATATGGGGGTAACTGGAATCTAGACGGTAGAGGCCAGAGTTGCTGCTAAACAGGGTGCTAAAATTCAACAAAGAATTATGCGGCTGCAAATCTTGAGTGCTAAGGTTGAGAAATCCTGCATTACTGGTACCAGTAGGAAATTATGACATCTCATCTCGGGTTCATCTTCTCTGCCAAAATGTGATAGGGCCTCAGCCTCAAAGCCAGATTCCTTGGAGGGATCTTTTTTGAGTCATTTTGCAGTGTTGACATTTTGTCAGTAGTGTAATGCTTAACAAATATAAGGCATTTGAGTTTTGTCTCTCAGGAAAAACAGCCCTTAATTTTTAACATCTGCAATTGACTGACTTTACCAAAATCTTTTTAAAATGTGAAAAATGATGAGTTTTAAGTGTCCCCTGTCAGCTATTACCACAGACTAACCCCTTGTACTTTTACATGTGGTCATGCTGGGGGGTTTCTGGGAGGCTTTCTGCCAGCCTGACGTATGTGGTTTGTACTTGTATGAGACACAGGTGTATCTGTCCCTGCTCCGGATGTACCTGTCACCCCCCAGTGTTCACTGCCTGGGACCAATCAAGCTGGAACTGCTGGAGCCACAAGCCAACCTCCAGGCTGCCCTGCAGGTCCTCGAGCTGCACCACAGCAAGCTGGACACCACTAAGGTCAGGAGTTCTTCTCGGGAAGATGGAGGGCACTTGGGGGAGCATTGAATGAGAGGAGAGGACAGAGAAATGGACTGGGATTCGAGAGCTCTGTGGCTTCAGACATTTCCTCAGGCTTACTCCTCTTCTATTTCACTGTGTTCCCATCTCTGTTCCTGTCCCTAGGCCATCAACCTTCTCCCAGCAAACACTCAGATTAATGATATACGCATCTTTCTGGAAAAGGTCTTGGAAGAAAATGCACAAAAGAAACGGTTCAATCAAGTGCTCAAGAACCTTCTCCATGCGGAATTTCTGAGGGTATGAATTTTCCCAACTCTAAGGTGCAGCTATACTTTTTAGTAGGAGAGATAGTTACCACATAGCCCTGTAGACAAAAGCAGAGCTTTGTGTTGCTTTAACACTGTAGCTCAAACCGATACAATAACTGACTTGACATTTAGTTGCAAGTGTTGTAGTTAGAGGCCTCTGTGGGAGCTGGGAGGTGAGACCCAGCCAGCCTCTGCTTGGTGTTCTGTGTGCTGGAAGGTGGGGCTTCTCTCCCAGTCGCTCTGCTCTCCCAGGTCCAGGAAGAGAGGATTTTACACCAGCAGGTGAAGTGCATCATCACCGAGGAGAAGGTGTGCATGGTGTGTAAGAAGAAGATCGGGAACAGGTGAGCCTTCTTCACAGCTATGCAGTTTCAGCCTTGATAGTGGTCAGGCTCGGGACGGATTTCTGCCCTTTAACTGAGGGGGAAAGCATGGCTGCTGACTCTTGGCCATGGTTAGTTCTTGAGGCTCCAGAGAGCAGTCCATGTTGTGTTTTGCGGGTGGGCTTGAGGATTTAAAGACTTGAAATGGCGTGGGGCTCTTGATTTTCTGCCTATAAAGCCCTTCCCTTCTGGCAACTATGCGTTGTGATGTAGCCAGTGGGTGTGTGTGTGTTGTATGTGGGCAGAAAGTTCTTATCTTTTAAGGATGTGCCTCTGCCGGAAGAAAAAGACTTGAGTAAAATCCTGAGCCAGCAACATTGTGTTTCAAAGCATATATTCTAATCCATCCCCTTTCCTGCAAAGCATGGTGTTTTGTCCTTTTTCTTATGTGGGTGGAAGAATCCAAAAAGACCTTACTTCTGTCTTTTGTTAGAATTGGCCTGAAACTTGTTCTAATGAGCATTGTCACATCTGCATGAGCTGATGCTGACTCAGGCCGGTGTCCTGCTCTATCTGCCCCATTTTGCACATTGATGACTTAATAAGAAATACTCCCATGCCTTCAAACTGCATGGAGCTCATCCTCTGGTTATGTGACAGAGATGGTGGCTATGTAAATCCAGAAGACCCTCAGGGTGGGCCATTCCTTGTGGTTAGGGCGGGCCGCTTCTGGGGTCGCATATGGGTAAGGCGCCTTCTCTTAGAGGTGGTCCTCACTCCTGAGTGGCTTTCCCTCCCTACAGTGCATTTGCGAGATACCCCAATGGCGTGGTCGTGCACTACTTCTGTTCCAAAGAGGTAAACCCAGCTGACACCTGAGCCCAGCATGCCAGGAATTCTTCAGATGGACAGTTCAGCTATCCCAGAGAGGGGAAGGAGCACTGGCCTTAGAAATGAGGGGCTGCTTCCACCACCAGGTGTCTCCCCATTTGGACACTACTGGCTACCTTGAGCCCTGGCACATCTCTGAATTTATCAGACTTGTGGTCTGGTGTTACCAGCTTTTTGATAGAAAAAAGAGATTAGCTATACCTTATATACCATTATGTTGCAGGCAGTTGCAGAGAATTTACTACCTGCTTGGATGGGAGGAGGTGACGAAGGGCAGTGTCCTGCCTTTGTACACCAATCACCTGATCAAGAAAAGTGTCTCAAGAGTCCGTAACCCTGAGATTGTTTATTCAGAGTTTTCTGTGAAGGCACATGCAGGACTTTGCATGGAGCCCCCTGCGCAGTTGGCTTGGGGTCTGGAAGGAGAGCAGTCCTAGGTTTCTTCTCACTGCGCAGGCCGGACACTGGCTCTCTAGGTGATGACAGTCATTTCTCCATAGTCACCACTCCCTCTGTCTCCCTGGGAGGCTCCCCACTCATCCCTTTATGTTTTTAGTCTCCGTTTCTTTCTCGCTATTTATTTTCTTCCTTTATCTCCCTTCACTGCTCTACCCCAGCTTTGTCTCTCATTTTCCCGACACCAGGAATAACTAATATTTTAAACAAGGTAAAATGAGAAGCAAGAGGAGGTCTCAGTTTCCAGGATACACCGATAATTGATTGTCAGGTATATTGTAAATAGATCCTCCTTGGACTGAGAGCTCTATGCTTAGAGGCTTAGGAGAGGGTCATCCTTCGTCCATCAGGGCCAGGTGTGACGGTGGCCCTAAGGATGGCCTGTCATATCTCTTAGACATCTGAGGGGCCTCCTGCTCCTGGTTCACCCACCAGCCATCCAGGGCAGGTTGGTTTAGTCTGTGGGCTGAGAGCTTTGTGCCTTGGGCACCTTTCCCTTTGCAGCCAGTGCGGCCCGCTTACCTCTCACAGCTTGGCCTGGCCGTTGTTCTCTCCAGCTGGCTTGTTGCGGGTGGGTGGGTCTCTGCTACACACAGGACTGCTCACATCGGGAACTGACCGGGATGTGATGTCAGGCACGCTTGCGAGGTGCCCGGGGACAGTCAAGAGCGCTGCAGGAGGTGGCAGCAGCGCATGGGTTTGTGAAGTCACTCCCTACCACATCCATGGAGGGGGCAGGGAGACTCCCCACCCCCGCGGGTATCCGAGACAGACGGGAGGAGTGTCTAGCATTGCAGGCAGACACACGGGGAGAGCAGCCCTGTGTCCTGTCCTCCTTGGGGTTTACAACGCACAGTCTTGTTGCTGCTGTGTTTTTAATGGTGATGAGGGTGGGTGATGGTGCCCAGCCCCGACAGTGTTTTAGTAGCCTGTCCTTGACATGCCACGGTTCTTTTTAACCCGCAGCACCGTGCCATTTTGGGCCTTTGTTGTAGGCTGACGTACTGGTGTAGTGGACTAGGCTCCTCCTGGGCACACTGTCCATGGAGGGTCCGCAGGGACAGAGTGCGTGCCCTCGGCATCATGCACGCAGATGGGGACTGCTCAGGTTTGGGAGACAGAGCAGCGCTTCAGGAGAGCCAGGCCCAGCTGGCCGTGCCAGCCCATGAAAAGCAGTGCTGCCCTTGGACCTGTTTGCACCAGTTCGGAGGAGCTTCCCCTGGAAGCAGCAGTGAAGTCATGAGGCCGGCCCTCCTCTGTGCAGCAGAAGCTCGCCCCGCCATGCAGACCCAGTCTTCCTGGCTTGCTCTGTTTGTATCTTCCATTCCCACGACCTGTGTGGCACATGTGTTTGAAGCAATAGAATAAAGAATGCGTGTTTTCTTCCTTTGGAATATATAAACGATCCAGCTTTCCCAAACTCCATTTTTCCTTCCCTGGACCCTCTTTGCCCTCTGTGGAGATGTGGAGAAGGCTAGACATGAAACTCTGTAATGACTCTTGAGGATCTCATAATAAACATCATAAAGTAAGAAACCAACCTGTTTGGGTCTCTTTTCCACGCGTCCTATGATGGAGATAACAATGAGAAGATACTGATTTAGGTAAGAATTGAGAAGAATAAGCCAATTCGTGACAAAGAGAGAAAAGACAGTAGAACACCTGTGGCACCTGTGTGTCTCGATCTGTGCCGTCCAGCACAGCTAGTGTGGCTGTGGTGGCTGAAGGTGTGACAGCACAGGTGTAGAACATTTCTGACATCACCAAGTTGTGTTGGACACACAGGAACTCTAGCTAATCCCAGTTGTCTCCCCGGACGCTTCACATATTAGGGCCTCACGGCCTCTTCCTGCAGCTCCTGCTGACCGGGAGAATCACGAAACATACACCCAAGGGTATTTGAGAAGTGGAGAAGGGTTGGTCCATTTTGGCCAGCTCCAAAAAGGCAGTTTGGTCTTTCTCTGTCCCCCTCTTTAGCCATCTCTGGTCATCCTGAGTGTTCTTTGAGAATGAAAAGCATCTGGAACTAAGAAGCATGGCTTTATTGAGGCACAGGACCTGTGACTCCCAGGAGAGAGTGTTGTACAGCCCAGAAAATACATCAGTCAGGAGACGGGACGCCAGACTGCCGTGTCCGCCCCAGCCAGCTCCGCGCCCTTTCTCATGCCCCTCTGGTGTGGATCCACGGGTCCCCTGCATGCTGTGCATGGATACCACCAATGGGGCGGCACTAAGGCATTTCTGAGACCTCAGCACAGGGCTTGGCTTCATGGCTCAAATTAAGCAGAAATAGGCCCTCTTGTTGGAGCCTGGCCAGTGGCAGTCATCCCCTTTTTTTCTGGGAGTTTCTGGTCTCAACTTGCCTACAGTGTTCGTTTTGGAATTGAATCACCTCTTTTTTGGATGTTGTTTTTTCAGTCTCCACCTCATGCCTTGGGGAGGAGAGTGGAGATGACTAAGTCTTGGTTGAAGAATAGAAATTATCTCCCATCAGCTCACTGCCCCAGAAATCTTTTCTTCTGGAAGCTGCCTGGATGGAAAAATACCACCTAGAGTGTCGTGGTCCACAGAAAAGGGGACATCACGTACCATCTGTAGCCTGAGGCTTATGGTGGTCAAAAGAGGACCCTCTAAACTAAAGCCTTACTTCTAGTAGCTTAAGGATAGGCAGACTTGTTTTAGCTGTCACTATTGATACCACCTGACTGTATCCCCATCTGTATACCCGGACCATCCAGGTATATCTACCCATTCAGGAAGAGGGCCCTGGCCAGAAGCTGCTGTGAATTTCCTCAGGATATGGATGGGTCCTCCTCACCTTTGGTTCCAGGGCCTAGTGCAGGTTTGGTTCACAGCAGACGGTCTGTGTTTGGAGAAAAAAATGAGGGAGGCCACAAGAGATTAGAAACACCTTTGAGTCCAGATAAAACTGAACCGGAGATTTCCATGTTCCTGCTTAAGAAACATGGGGAAGGTGGGGCTTGGAAGGCAGATGGTTTTAGGACTTCTTTCTACCTGGAGGAGCGGAGGCCCCGAGGCAGAACTTACTGGCTTCCATTCCCTGGGCTTGCTGCATCAGCATTGTCTAGAAGGCTTGTTGGAAATATGAACACTTGGGTTCGACCCACACCCGCTAAATCAAATCATCTAGGGGGTGAGACTCAGGTATCTATTTTCCATGAGCAGCTCAATAATAACCAGAGGCTGGGTTTGGGAGCCAGAGTACCAGTTCCTCATCCTCTTGGAGAGGGACTGAAGTGCCTCCTGCCTGAGGGAATTGGGCCCCAGCCACTTCCTGGAGCATATCAAACTCCACCTCCAGCCCCAGCAGGCCACCCAACTCTGAGTCCTCGAGTCCTCCTGTGAGCAGCCAGCTCCACCCTCCCCACCTTGGTGTTACCGTCAGACCTGAGCTAGCAGTGAGTGGAGTCAGAGGAAAACAGAGTGGCTCTGGAAAGCAGGCAGGGCTTCCTGCTGAGAACTGGGCTGGCTGGCCATGCTCTGGGCGCTCTGGCCAAGGTGGCTGGCTGGCAAGGGGCTGCCCCTCCTGGGGGCAGTGCTGCTGCGGAAGAGAGACAAGAGGGGACCTCAGTGGAGGCAATGGAGGGTAAAGTACTTGATCTTCCCCCGGGCGTGTGGACTGCAGGAGTCCTGGGAGCTCAGTCCCCTCTGAAGACAGGCTAGCCCAGGGTTGGGTTTTGATCTGGGCTAGGACCAATTTGCTCTAGCCAACCTGGTGGAGCTTAAAGTGATTGGCCAAGACCTTGGCTTTTGGAAATAATTCCACCCCCCACCCTCCCCAATTAGGAATGGAGAGTGAGGTCATGTGATATGTACAGCTGTTGGCTTTGCCCAGAATGCCCTAGTCTGGATGTAGAGCCCCTCAGGGGAAAGGAGGAAGGTGTTTGCTGGGATTTTGAGGGGCTAGCCTCACTCCCAGGAGGCTGCAGCCTGCTGTTATCTCTCTTTGGCCCAAGCTATTGTCTCCTTAGCGACTAGTCGGACCAGTCCAAGCTGGATGACACCTGGTTTCCCTTCACCTGCCTCCTCCTGGGAGGTGTGGCCTTTGTCAGCGAGCTAGTGGGTGGGATAGACTACAGCTTTCCTGTCTAATATTTAATCTAAGTACATCACTCCAGCTCTCCCTTAGGTTCCCAAGCTATAGCAGCAGCATGACAGGGAAGCTGCCAGTTTGTGGTACCTCATAACCATAATTAGTAACAATGGCCACATGTATGAAGCACTTATACCAGGCACTTCATACAACTTCTCATTTAAAACTCCCCACAACCCTGTGAGGTTGTAACCCCCCGTTTATTGATGGGGAAAATGAAGCATGGGGAAATCCAGTAATTTGCCCAAGTCCATTCAGCTAGTCCCTAGTGGAATTTAGCTTTGAACCCAGCCTGAACTCATCACCAACATGCTGAACTCCCAATGCCAGGACCCTGCCAAGACCTCTCAGCTCCCAGGCACAGCGACATCAGTGACCTTGGGCCAGGCTCCTGCTCTGTGACTGGAAGGGGGAAGACTAAGCTGGGCATTACTGCAGGGAGGAGATCAGGCCCCCCTACCCAGCTTCCTGGAACTGAGTTCCTGAGTTCTGTTGTTTCAGCAGGAAACCCACCCCTACTATGACCTCCAGGTGAAGGTGCTGAGGGCCAGAAATATCCAGGGCACAGATCTCTGTGAGTGACCCCCAATTCCACCCTTTCTTCTCTTCCTTTCCCTAGGGCCTCCCCAGAGCTCAGCAGGGGCTGGCCTGAAGTGTGTGTGTGTATCTGGAGTGGGGCAGAGGGGCTCGTGGTGACTGTGGAGGGAATCCATCCTGGTGAGGGAGCCCCAGGGCAGGCAGGAGGGGCTGGAGGGGAGACTTGTGCAGACCATGGACTCCTCTCTGACACTAGCAAGTGGAGCAGTGCCAGCCTGAGTGAGCATGTGAGGCCCACTGTTGCCAGAAATCATCTGCTCTCCAGCAGCTTTCCACACCAGTGCTCACAATGGAAGGGGAGTTCTTTGTCTGAATCAGGCTCTTTTAGGGAATTACTCAACTATCTGTGCTGCCACGTGGTCTTTTCAACTGGCCACTACAGGATTCAGTTGAATGGGTGGTGTAACTGGTCCAGTTGGAGTTAGGGACGCCGGCTCTCCCCACGTCGCCCTGTCCCAAACAGGCAGCTTCTATTCTCCTTGGCTCCTTCCCCTCTGCCCCAGCCTTCCCCAGGCAACCTATTCAGCAACAAGAGCTAGAGAGTGAGGACCCCTCCCTCACCCCAACTGCAGTGTCCAAAGCTGACTGCTACGTGGAACTGCGCCTGCCCACTGCGTCCCCTAGCCCTGCCCAGACAAGGATGGTGGCTAACTGCAGTGACCCTGAGTGGAACGAGACCTTCCACTACCAGATCCATGGTGCTGTGAAGGTGAGGGCCAGCAGAGGGAGAGGGCTGCCTATGTTCCTGCCCTGTGTCAGGCTCCCACCTCTTGCCTGCCCTGTTTCCAGAATGTCCTGGAGCTCACCCTCTGTGATAAGGACATCCTGGGCAGTGACCAGCTCTCCCTGCTACTCTTTGACCTGAGGAGCCTCAAGCCTGGCCAACCCTACAGACACATCTTCCCACTCAACCGCCAGGTGAGCCACCATACCTGTGCCAGCAATGAATTGAACTCAAGGAGAGGAAGTTGGGCACAGGACACCGAGGTGAGGGCTCCTGGTCAGCACAGGCCAGGCCTCAAAGACAGGCCTCTCTCTATCCTACACCACTAACCCTACAAACCCTACAAAGGTTCCCCTCAAATACGTCTTCCCTGAGTGGAGCCAACATGTGAGCTCCTTGAGGGCAGAGCACTTTGTCTGTCTTAGTCACTGCTGAACCCTCAGTGTCTAGAACAGGGCCTGGAACACAGTTTTGAAGGCATGAAGCTTCTCATGAAGATGCTACTACTTGTCCTGTGCCCATGAGAAGCCACAACAATGGTCACCTCTTCTAGACCCTGGAGCTGAGCAGGGTAGGGGGCAGGGTCAGTCTCTGATGCTTTCAGAGCTCTTTGCAAATGGATGCTTCCTTGCTTCATCCATGTAGGATTCACAGGAGCTGCAGGTGGAATTTGTTCTGGAGAACAGGTGAGTCCAGGTGGTGCCTATACCCTTCCATTTACACCAAGACTCCAGGACAGCTCCAGCTGTCAATCACCAGGACCTACGCTGGCCTGGCCTGTGGGGGAATGTCCTAGTCTAGTCACCCATTTGAGTGTTGGTGACAAACCCACTCTCACCCCCAAACCTGGCCATGATCCCCAGGCTCTTTCAGCTGCTTCAGTCACATATTATAGTAACAGCCATCTCAAGGGGAGCCAGATGTCCCATGAGCCCCTCATCCTTTGCAGCCAGGTGCCTGCATCTGAAGTCATCACCAATGGAGTCCTGGTGGTGAGTAGGGAAGGCGAGCTTGGGGCTGCCCAGGGCTGGGGGGCATTGCAGACTCCACAATTGAGCCTATCATGCCCACTTGCCTGTGAAGGACACTCAAGCACTCCTGAGAGGGGAAGTGTGCTAGGGAGGCATCTCCAGGGACCAGGGGCAAGAAGCTATCTCACATCTGAGTGGACAGCTCAGAAGCCCACCATCCTACCTTGTGCACAGCACATCACTTACTTGGGCCCCTGGCTGCTGGGATTGCCAAAGGCATCACTATCAGAGCCCCTCTCCTCCTTCCCCTTTCCCACCAGGGCCACTTCCTCTGAGTCCTGGGAAGGAGGCTGCTACAGAAGACTCCTACCCACAAGGCACGGGCCCTGGGAAGGTTGTTAAGTGGGCCCTGCCCCAGAGACCCCTCCTTCCACCCTGGTCTGGGCCCTGTGTGGGGCCCTGTGAATGGGCGGCTCCCACAGGCCTCTGTCTTCCTCAGGCTCAGCCCTGTCTGAGAATCCAGGGGACCCTCAGGGAAGACGGGACAGCCCCACATCGAGAGTATGGTGAGTCTGGTCCATGACCTTGGGTCTTGCCTTCTCTCCTAGGGGTTGGGCTGCTGATTTCAAGAAGGTGGGTCTGAGGCGGAAAGTTCTTAATGTTTTACCACTCAAAACTGACCAAGGATGGGACGGATTCACCTCTGGAAGTAGTGAATTTCCTCTCCTTGGAAGTGTTCAAGCATAGTGGCTGTATCAGTCCAACTATTGCTCTGCAAAAAGCAACCCTAAATCTCAATGGCAGACAACAGGAAGCATTTATTGAGCTCATGCATCATGATCTAGGCTGGGCTTGGCAGGAGGGACCTGGCTTTGTGCCATATGTCCCTCAACAACCTTTTGTGACTAGCAGACTTGTCATGTTCTGTTTTTGCTGTTGTTAATTTTTTTAATGTTTTTTTATTTTTGAGAGAAAGAGAGTGAGTAGGGGAGGGGCAGAGAGAGAGGGAGACACAGAATCTGAAGCAGGCTCCAGGCTCTGAGCTGTCAGCACAGAGCCCAATGTGAGGCTCAAACTCACAAACCATGAGATCATGACTTGAGCTAAAGTCGGACACAACCGACTGAGCCACCCAGGAGCCCTGGACTGGTTGTGTTCTTAAGGCATCAGCAGAGGTATGAGAGCAAGCCCAGATGAGCAGGTGGTTTTCAAGCCTTTGGTCACATCATAGTCAGTAACTAACATTTTGGCCTCTCAGTGGGAGGAAGTGAAGTCACATGACAAAGCATGGGCATTCCAGAAGTGAAGAACTGAGGCCACCGGTATAGTGTGCCACAGAGGGTAGCCACTCAGACGCAGAAGCAGAAGTGCAGCAGAGGCTGTGTGACAGCTAAGGTCTCCTCTGACACTGAGGGTCTGAGCCCATGGGATGAGTCCTGTCCAGAAAATGTCCAGCACTTACTCTGAGTCAGGCACTGTGCTCAGCATTTCACATGTCTTTTATCTTTTAATCCTCATAACAACCCTGGAAAATACAACTATATCCTCTTGATTTATGAAGCTCCAGCTCAAACAAGAAACTTACTTAAGGTCACACAGTGACCAAACTCTGAGAGTGATAAGGCCAGGAACCAAACCCAGGTCTGTGACACTCCGGGGTCTATTGTTTCTGACTCTGAACAACACATATCAATCTCCATCCATAAACCATGATGTGAAAGAAGTATCAGTTTCCTTATTTTCTCTAATTCCCTCCCACCCAGGGTCATGTCATGTCTCCAGGTCTCATTTTAGTGCCAAGGAGGGTATGTTGGGAGAAGGGTTTCATGTGGACCTCTGTTCCTGAGGCATCTGCCATTCTGGGCTTTCTGGGTGTCTGTTGCTCCCAAGTCATGTTTACGGTCTGGGGCTCCTTTGTGAGGCTGCCTGGGGTCCCCCCTGTCTGAATGTCATGGACATTTCTCTCTGGGGTTTTTCCTCCTCCCGAGAAAGCTGCTAGGAACAGGGTGAGCCCACAGGCCTCCCTCTTTGCTTCCTTCTGGCCTGGGCTGGCTCTGCTCTGCTCCTCTGAGCCTCTACCCAGGAACCCACTCCTTCTTCTCACCTCCGCTGCACACCCTCTGTGTGCTCGCAAGGTCTTACACTTTGGAAACAAAGGGCAGAACAACTTATTGCCTATCTGTTTTTTTCCCTGGCCACAAACCTTCCCCAAGGTGATGAGCACAGAGCTTGAATGGAAGCAAACGATGGGGAAACTACCAGTTGAAGATTGGTAATTAATGTAATAATGTATGATAATTATAACATTATAATTATTATAGAATTATATTTTATATAATTAATATCATGATCTCAAAATCATCAGCCTCATAAACTCTGGGCAAGGAGTCCTCTCCCTCCCTGCCCTTCCCCCTTCCCAAGGCATTGTGTGTTTCCTACCCTCCCCAGGTTCCCAGTTCTGACCAGGGCATGTTGTAGGACCCTGAGTGTCCTTCATGATGCCTTTGCTGTGGGCCACAGAACCACAGGGTGAGCAGGGTGATGAGTTGGCATCTCCAAAGAGGAAACAAAGGGGAGTTGCCATCCAGGTCGCTGCCATCATGAGCCACACACACCCCCGCACTCTCACCCCCTTACCTGGGCCCTCTGCTCCCAGGCTCTAGGCAGATTCAGCTGACAGTGCCCGGGGCCTACGAGAAGCCACAGTTCTTGCCCCTGCAACCTCCCATGGAGGGAGGCCTCCCAGCTACCTTCACCTTTCACGTGAACCCAGTGATCAGCTCCAGGCTGGATGTGGAGCTGGGGGAGAGGCTCACAGTCCTGCAAGTGAGTGAGCCCATAGTCTGGGAAGGGATGGATGATAGAATCAGTCCATCCTAGAGGGGCGTCCTGGGGCCACCATGGATGAATGTTTTCCTTCACCATGGTGGGTTCCTTGGGTGTTTTCTTCTCCACAGAGTGGTCCAAGTGCTGAGCTGGAGGCCCACACCAACAAGCTGGGTGAGGGGGGTATCCTGCTCTCCTCTCTGGCCCTAGGCCAAGAGGAACAGCGCTTTGTGGCTCTAGGGGAGGTAAGGCTCTGCCTGGGTGCCTGAGGGACACCTGCTTGCTCTGTGACCACCAAAAGAAGGCTGGGGGGAGGGGCCTCAGAGGGGGTCAAGTTCAGGCCAGCCTGGAGCTCAGCCACGATGTTCACATACGGGCCAGAGCTACCAGAGCAACAGGAGCTGTGGGTGGGAGAATCCACTCAGGGCACTCAGGGATGGGGCTATTGTCTCTTTCAGGGCCAGGAGGTGGTTCTGAGTATGAAGGCAGAAATGAGGTGAGGAAGGCTGACTTCAGGAGGAAGGCTCTTATGTTAGGCTGAATATGTAGGGGCTCTTTGCCCACTCAGCTCAGCCCGGTGGTGGAAGGCATCTCTGGTTCTGCTGAGGTCTTTCTAAGGGGTTCGATGGAATATGGGTCTGCTCCTGTGAAAAATGGGCTGGGCCCAAGGCTTTCCTCCTATGAACAGTCACCCAGTACCCGCCCCCTCCCCCCCCCCCCCCACTCCATCTCTGGCAGCTCTGGAGACCTTGACCTGCGTCTTGGTTTTGGCCTGTGTGATGGGGAACGGGAGTTTCTGGACAAGAGGAAGCAGATCGTGTCCAAGGCCCTGCAGCAGGTTCTGGGTTTGAGCCAGGCGCCTGACAGTGGCCAGGTATGAAATGGAGGAGCTGGACCCCAGGGTCACCAAGACCAAATCCAGCCTCTTCCCTTGAGAGTACTGTGTGGCCAAGTGGTTACAGGAAGCCTTGAGAAAGGGTGGGAAACAGAGGAGGAAGGGGCAGTCCTGCTTGCCAGAGCCGATAGGCAAAATCAGGAGAGTCAGGACCCTGTATGTAATGAGGGATGAACAGCCCTGGCCAAGGGAGGTATATGAGTCTCCTCGGGCTGCCACAACAGAACACCACAGACAAGGTGGCTTAAACAACAAACAGTTATTTTCTCACCTGGAGGCTGGAAGTTCAAGATTAAGGTGCCATCAGGGCTGGTTTCTGATGAGGCTTCTCTTACTGACTTGTAGACAACTATGTTCTTGCTGTGTCCTCACATGGCCTTTCCACTGGACATGTACAGGGGATAAGGGGGGAATCTCTCTCTTCCCCTTCTTGCAAGGACACCGATACTATTAGATAAAGGCCCCACTGTTATGACCTTACATAACCTATATAACCACATTATAGGCCCTTTCTACAAATATAGTCATACTGGAGCTTCGACATAAGGACTTGCAGGGGCAGGGGCACAATGGGGGGTCAGAATGAGCTAAAGCTTCATGGAAAAGCTGAGCAGCCAGAAAGCTTCTAGTCTGACCCCACCAGGCACCTCTGATCCCAAAGAGACATCTGGGCACCGCTCACGTCTGGGGCAAGTCCAGGCTCTTTGGTGGTCTTCATCGCTTTAGCCCAATGGTTCTCAACTGGGGGTCATTTCATCCCTCCACCCCCCACCCAGAGGACATTTGTCTATGTCTAGAGACATGCTTTATTGTTACCAGCAGGGCCGGGGGAGAGGATGCTACTGGCATCTACTGGGTAAAGGCCCAGAATGCTGCTAAGCATCCTCCAACATACAGGACAGCTCCTCACAACAAAGAGTTACCCAGTCCAAAATCATCAATAGTGTCAAGACTGAGAAACCCTGCTCCAACAGTTTTGGGTGAAATCCAGGATACCTTCCAGTTACATATAATCCCGAGACAATTGTCAAGAGCCATCTCTAGAGTCATACTGCTTCAGTCTGATGGCCCATCACTTACTACCTGTACGATTGTGGGCACATTGTCCAACCTTCCTGTGCCTCCGTTTCCTAATCTGCAAAATGGGGATCCCACTGGGTTGCTTGTGAGGATTCAATGAGATAATACCGATAAGGCTCGTAGACAAATGTCTGACATTATAAGCAATAATTCATAAGCGACAGTGGTGGTCAATGTTATGATTATTTTTGTGCCCAGGTGCCTGTGGTGGCTGTGCTAGGTTCGGGAGGTGGAACCCGAGCCATGTCTTCCCTGTACGGAAGCCTGGCAGGGCTGCAGGAACTTGGCCTCCTGGACACTGTGACCTACCTGAGTGGGGTCTCTGGGTCTACCTGGTAAGTGAGGTGGGGTAGGATGCAGAGTAAAGGAGAGCCCTGAAGGGGAAGGAATGTGGCTGGTGATATAGGTGGAGTCCCTGAGGACGTGCTGGGATCCTGCCTCCAAGGGGGTTAGGAGGGGCACTGAGTGCCCAGGCCTCCTTGAGTGGGTGGGGCAGGGCAGTAGGTTCAAGGGATGGAGAGGCAGGGTCACTCACCAACACTTGCATTCCCTCTCTCCCCTTGCCGTGCTTGCTGCCCCACTGCCCCTAATTCCCTCTATGCCCAGGTGCATCTCCACACTCTACAAGGACCCAGCCTGGTCCCAGGTGGCCTTGCAGGGCCCCATTGAGCGTGCCCAGGCTCGGGTCTGCAGCAGTAAGATGGGGGCGATGTCCACGGAGCGCCTACAATACTATGCCCAGGAACTGGGGAGCCTGGAAAGCACTGGCCACAGAGTTTCCCTCATCGACATCTGGGGTCTCCTCATTGAATATTTCCTCTACCAGGAGGTAAGAGAAGAGCAGATAATAAATAAACACAGCTCCTTTCCACCCCTGCCCCGCCAACACTTACTTCTGCCTTAGGTGCTGAGGTAAGATCTAAGATTTGCAAAGAGGTCCCTTAGGTCTGAGCTCTCTGAGGACAAGAGGTGGATCCCTGAGTGGGCTGACACCACTTCGTCTTTCCTGGCTCCTCACCCCTGGGAAGGGAGAAGCTGGTCTGCAGTTCTCAAGTCCATCTGCATATTAGAATCACCTGCACAGCGTTTCTTTTCTTTTTAAAAATGTCTTAAATGTTTCTTTATTTTTGAGAGAGAGAGAGGGAGGGAGGAAGGGAGGGGCAAGAGAGAGAGAGGGAGACACAGAATCCAAAGCAGGCTCCAGGCTCTGAGCTGTCAGCACAGAGCCCCATGCCAGGCTCGAACCCATGAACCACGAAATCATGACCTGAGCAGAAGTCGGGTGCTTAACCAACTGAACCACCCAGACGCCCCCCATCTGCACAGCTTTTCAAAAACACCCTTGCCTGGGCCCTACTTCCAGAGATACTGATTTGGGCTGGTCTGGGGTGAAGCCCTAGCACAGTGTGTTTTGAGAGTGTTCCAGCTGCCATGCTGCTCCTAGAACTGCAGGCTGGGTATGAGCTGGGAGGTGAGAGTATTCAGAGCCCAGCAGGGTTCTCAGCCCTCGGAGTCTGGCCCACTGTGTGGCTCTCCGTTGTGGACGTCTATCACAAGTGGTTTCTCGTGTCTGAGGAAAGAATGCATATTTTCAAACGATTTACTTTTTAAAGAAAGTAAACTGGTTTTCAATTTTTCCTTTAAAAATGTCACTGACTCGGGGCGCCTGGGTGGCGCAGTCGGTTAAGCGTCCGACTTCAGCCAGGTCACGATCTCGTGGTCCGTGAGTTCGAGCCCCGCGTCCGGCTCTGGGCTGATGGCTCAGAGCCTGGAGCCTGTTTCCGATTCTGTCTCCCTCTCTCTCTGCCCCTCCCCCGTTCATGCTCTGTCTCTCTCTGTCCCAAAAATAAATAAACGTTGAAAAAAAAAATTAAAAAAAAAAATAAAAATGTCACTGACTCAAAAAAACAAATGTCACTGACTCCCTTGGGTTCCAATATGCTTTCTTGAATGGGAAACAAGTGGTGAGTGTTCCCAGTGCCCCTGGAATTGCACAAAACCCACAGGGGCCTTACCTTTGCTGCAGCCTAAAGCCTCGTCCTTAGAGAGCTGTCTCTAGAGCATTTGCCTTGGCAGCCACAGTCCCTTGTGGGCCATGGCATCCTCTTCAGGGTATCAGGCCTCAAGCCATGATGGTGGGAGGAAGGGAACCCCCAAAAGTCAAGTGCCTCCTTTCCTTCCTACCAGAAAAACCCTGCCAAGCTGTCTGACCAGCAGGAGGCCGTCAACCAGGGCCAGAACCCTTATCCTATCTACGCCAGCATCAATGTCCACACCAACATCAGCGGGGAAGACTTCGCAGGTGCCTGGGTGCAGGGACCTGGGAAGCAGGTGGAGGCGATGGGTGGTAGGAAGGTGGGAGAGGCCAGAGCTATCAGTGTATAGATGGGAGCCTTGGAGCACAGCGGGCTTGCTGCCTCCTGCTCTTGGCAAGTGAGATTCCCGCTCCTGTACTCAGGTGTGAGGGGAAACCTTGGGGTCCTGGTGGAAGGCCCCTGGTGACATTCCCTTCACTCTGGATCCCCAGAATGGTGCGAGTTCACACCCTATGAGGTCGGCTTCCCCAAGTACGGGGCTTATGTTCCCACTGAGCTCTTTGGCTCTGAGTTCTTCATGGGGCATCTGCTGCAGCCCCAGCCCGAGCCCCGGATCTGCTACCTGCAGGGTGAGTCTGGGCTGGAGGGCTGGGGCCAGGGCAGGGGCTGGGCCAGGCCCTGAGTTGGGCTGGAGGAGATGTGAGGGCCCAGGGCCTTACCTTTCTGCTTAGGTGTGTGGGGCAGCGCCTTTGCAGCCAGCCTGGATGAGATCTTCCTGAAGACTGCCGGCTCGGGCCTCAGCTTCCTAGACTGCCACAGAGGGAGTGTAAACATCACAGGTGCGGGTAGACACCCTGACCTCCCCCTACTGCTCTTTCCAGCGTCGGGGCCCTGGTGGAGGCACAAAGGATGAGGGAGGGGATGGTGCAGGACTCAGCTGTCCCACTGCATTCAGAGAAGTCCTGAGGAAGTGACTTGTAGCTTAGGGTCTGTGGATGCCCAGAGATGTGCTGAGGCAGCGTGGCAGGGGGACCAGGGGAAGGAGGGGAAGGCCCACCTCAGAAAAGCCAGTGGGAGCTGTGAGTGCTCTATAGTAAGACTGCACCTTTGAATTCTCTGCTTGGGTTCCAGTTATGTCAACGCAGACCAGGACCACTGGGCATCTGGTGGATATCTGTCCACACACCTCAGGGCTCCTGTTTGGGCTGCTCCCTGCTGCACAGAACCTTTTCTACCTTTCTTCCCTGGATAACCTCTGCTCATCCCTTAAGATTCAGCTCTGACATCATTTTGTCAGGGGGCTTCTCTGTTCTACTGCACGCCCCAGCACCCAAGTTTCATAGGACTATGTGCACACCCCACCTATGTCCTTACCTTGGGGCATTGGTATGATTTATGATCTCTTTATGTGACTCTCCCCCTAAGTAGGCTATAAGCCCTGGAGGGGCCCAGCACACAGTAACTGCTCAGTAGGTGTTTTAATGGATGAAATTGTGATTGGAAGTTGTATATAAAACTTTGTTTTCTTTTTAAAAAAAAAAAGGTTTGGGGCGCCTGGGTGGCGCAGTCGGTTAAGCGTCCGACTTCAGCCAGGTCACGATCTCGCAGTCCGTGAGTTCGAGCCCCGCGTCGGGCTCTGGGCTGATGGCTCAGAGCCTGGAGCCTGTTTCTGATTCTGTGTCTCCCTCTCTCTCTGCCCCTCGCCCGTTCATGCTCTGTCTCTCTCTGTCCCAAAAATAAATAAACGTTGAAAAAAAAAATTAAAAAAAAATAAATAAATAAATAAAAAGGTTTTAGATTGTAGCAACTTCTTAAAAATTTATTTATTTATTTATTTATTTATTTATTTATTTATTTATTTTGAGAGAGACAGAGAGAGAGGGAGGGGCACAGACAGGGAGAGAGAAAATCCCAAGCAGGCTCCACTCAGTACAGAGACCAATGCCAGGCTCGATCTCATGACCACAAAACCACAAGATTGTGACCTGCGCTGAAATTAAGTGTCGGACACTTAACCAACTGAGCCACCCAGGCGCCCCATACACAACTTTATTTTCAAAGGGCATATAAATTATCACTTAATAAATACACTGTCATAGGCAACTTTCAAATAGAGGGACGCTGAAAGAAAAGGTCATTTAAAAGAGGTTCTGGAAAGCAGTGGTCTGAGGCTTGGGAGGTGGGGTGAAGGAGGGGTGAATGTGGGGGGAGATAGGAAGGGTCCCCTGGGCCATAAGGGCCACTGGAGAACAGACAGCACCCTTCTGACTGTATTTCACCCACGCGCTCCCATCTAGATGACTGCCAGAAGCTCCAGCTGCACGATCCCACACGTCTGAGGACCAGGCTCTTCACCCGCCAGGGGCCCTTCTCCCAGGCCGTGCTGGACATCTTTACTTCCCGCTTTACCTTCGCGGAGAACTGTAATTTCACCAGGGGCCTCTGCCTGCACAAAGACTATGTGGCTGGCCGGGAGTTCATGGCCTGGAAAGGTGGGTGCTGCTCTGGCTGGGGGTCCCCCCGCTGCCTTTGCCTCCGGCTCACGGCTCACCTGGACCAGCACTGCCTTTGTTCCCGGAGGTTGGGCTGTGGGCTCCTGCTGCCCAGGGGCTGATGGGGAAGGACTGGGATGTCTGCCAGGAGGCAGGGCCAGGGGCTGGGGTGGGAGACTCTGTTGCCATCAGAAGAAGGGGAGGAGAGATCTCTACAGAGAGAGAAGAGTGAGCATTTGTCCCTATTGCAGATACGCACCCTGACGCCTTCCCCAACCAGCTCACTCCCATGCGGGACTGCCTGTGCCTGGTGGATGGGGGCTTTGCCATCAACTCTCCGTTCCCACTCAGCCTGCTGCCCCAGAGAGCGGTGGACCTCATTCTGTCCTTTGACTACTCCCTGGAGGCCCCTTTCGAGGTAAGGTGTGTGGTGGGGAGGAACTGAGGTTCTCTGCAGGGCGGCCTGGCTGGGCTTTGGGAATTGCCCTTCGTGGAGGGCCTGGGCTCTAATCCAAGGGCAGGTACCTTGTGAAGACTTTTAGTGGCACTGGTCTCCCCAGCTGAAGGAGGGGGATTGCTGAGGCTATGAGATGGAGGGAGAGGTAGGAGAAGAGGCCAAAGAAGGTCCTCAGAAGTCTCCCATACTGGTGAAGAGAAGGCTCCTGTTCTGGCCCCTGCCTGTCCTGATAGCATTCTTTGCTCCCATCTGGACTGGCGTCTGGGTCTGCCCTCCGTTAGTTACCATCAGGTCCCCTTGGGGAGTCTCTAGGGGCAGCTCCCTCAAACCCTGTGGGGTAGCCGATGGGTTCCATCATCTGGATGAGCTTTCTGGTCCCGCTGCTGGGCCAGCCCTTCTATCTTTAGCTTCCTCCTCCTAATCCTCCTGGGTCCAAGGAAAGCCTGGGATTAGATGATGAATAAAGCCTCTTCCCACGTGCCCTTCTGTAACCATTCAGTTTCCACCTGGTGACATTGAAATCAGCCCCTAAGAGGAAGCAGGGAGGAGCCAGAGAAGGGAAGGAGAGGAATGACACTGGAAACACTAATGATTGTCCTTAATCTCCACAACCCCCCACTAGAGTTATTCTCTTTTTTATTATGTAAATAAAGAAATTGGCTGGGGAAGGTGATGTAGCCCACCTGCAGTCACTCAGCTAGTGGGCGGGCTATGTGAGTGCAGGCAGTCGGAGGCAGGGTCCAAAGCTGGCCTCCCTGCCCAGGTCTTACAGATGACAGAGAAGTACTGCCTGGACCGAGGCATCCCCTTCCCAAGTATCGAGGTGCTCCCCGAGGACTTGGAGGAACCCCGTGAGTGCTACCTGTTCGCCAAGGCCAAGGACCCCCGCTCTCCCATCGTGCTGCACTTTCCCCTCGTCAACCGTACCTTCTGCACACACCTGGCCCCAGGTGAGGGGAGGCCCTGGGCCGGGGTCTGGCTCACACAGCCCAGGGTGGTGGTGGGGTGCCGTTCTGACAGTGGATTTCCTGGACCCCATGCCTCTTGGAGGGCCCAGGTTGGCCACTGCTCCACACCTTCCAGGTCTCAGGATCCACACTGGCCCGGTTCCTCCTGATGGTAGAGAGAGCTGAAATGTGGGTCCCGCCAGATGTCCTAGGGCAAGGCGTGGGGGCTTCTGGGCTGGCCACTCCTAGCCACAGAGTGCCCCAGCCTGGCCTCTTTGCCACTTCCCACCTGTAGGTGTGGAGCGACAAACAGCCGAGGAGAAGGCCTACGGGGACTTTGTGGTCAATGGGGCAGACACTCCATATGGCATGATGAACTTCACCTATGAGCCTGAGGAGTTTGAGCGGCTGGTGGCTCTGAGTCGATACAATGTTCTGAACAATGTGCAGACCTTGCGGCATGCGCTCTGGCTGGCTCTGGAGCGAAGGCAGGCTGGGGGCAGGGCTGGAGGCTGAGTCAGGCTGGAGTCAGAGGGCTGTGAGAGGGGAGCAACTGTGGGCCCCAGACCGGGGCTTGGTACGGGGAGGAGTGGTAGACTCTGTGGGGTTTCTTCATACCAGGTTACAGGGACTGGCTCTAGGTTCTTCAGGCCTCAGAAAGCTCCTGAGGAACAGCAGCTTGGCTTTGGGGCTGCACCCTCCTCATATGTGTTTCTGGGAGACAAAGCGGGGGGATGTCTCCCCCAGGGGCTTTGGGGAGGAGGAGGGCACGAGTGAGCAGTGCTAATTTTACACTGGAGTATAGAGGGATGAGGCCACAATCTAGCCCCAGGGCATGGCCCAAACCCAGAAGGACCTTAGGGGGCCCAGGTCTTCAGACCCTCACCAAGACTGGAAGCTGTGAAAGCAGGTTAAGCTGAGACCAAAAGCAGAGACTCCTCCGTCTAATCCACACTTCCTGCAAATGGCCGGGCTCCTGGATGCAGTGCTCAGTGCTATCAAGAATAAAGGGAGACCTCATGGATTGCCAGTCTGGATCATTAACGCCACCTTCCTGCCTGCCGACTCTCCTTCACCTCTGGCTTCCCCTGCCCCCTCATCTCACTGCTCACCACCCTTCTCTGCTCAGCCTCCTGATGGCATCCTGGCTGGTGGGTATGCACACGTTTCCCTGCTAATTACTGATGCTTTACTCTTTAAACTCGGACCACACTCTCTTGTCAGGTGTACAGCTGCCCCCTCCTGCAAATAGTCTTGCCATTCCCAGAAGCTCAATGGGTATGTCTAGAGCATGCATTTGTTTACCAGGGAGCAGAGTGAGTGTGTGGCTGCGTGGGTGTGCGTGTTGCTAGTGAGGGTGGGGCTGGCGAGCACCTGTCTGTGGGGCAGGGATGGGCACGGTAGAGGGGCCTGGCTGGGAACTCGGAGGCCTGGATTCCTGCCTCTTTCACAGACATGTGCTATGATCTGGGCAAACTGCCCCTCTCTCTCCCTGTTTTTCATCTCTGTTGACCCACCTGGGACCTTCTGATAGCTGGAATCTCTTCACCATGGGCAGATTTCAGGTCTGTAGACAGGGGGTCCACCCTGACTAGGCATGATGTGGGGGCCCTCTGGCCGTTGGCCTCTGCAGCCTTGTTGTCCCCATGTCCTCCCTGCCCAGTGCTGAGCTGCCTGGGGCCCTTCAGTGGCCCTGATGCCATACTCACTTGGACACTTGCTCCTCCTACCCTCTCCTCCAGGAGTGCTTTCTTGGGCTGCAGCCTTCCCTCTCCACCCTCTCCAGGACCGAAGTCACAATTCCTTTTTTTGGTCAGGGACACCTATGTGAGGAAGGCTCACGCATCCTGACTCTGGGAAGAAAGCCCTCGTTCTGGCTCCTAGCTGGGAGAAAAGTGGTCCCAGCCTGTGCCCCCAGCCTGGCCTGGCCTGGGATCCCCAGGCCTCCAGCTGGACATGAGCAGGGAGGGCTGAAGAAGCTGGACCTCAGAAGGGCCAGTGTTTTGGCTGGCATGGGTAGGGAGCAATTTGGTTCTCCCCTACTTCCCAACCATTACTTCCTGTCATAGACCACCACTACAGTCTCTGGGCTCAACAATGAGAGGTTTCCTTTGGGGTAGCCCCAGGCTGGCCCCTGAGCTCCTACTATGGCCACCTGTCATCACCACCCCTGTGCTGGCATCATCAGTACTTATTAAGACCTCCACAGAGTTCATAACTTAGAACTTTGTAGAGTTCTTAGAACTTCAAACTCAGAGAGTTCTGAGTTCTTCGATCTTCATGGAGCTCAAAACTTAGAATCTTCAGTCTGTCTTTCATGCCTCATATAGCCAGGGTCTGTCTCTGGCTCCTGAAAAGTAAGGCCTTGGAGGGTAGAGATTTTTGTCTGTTTTGTTTGCTGCTCTATCTCCGGTGTTTAAAGCAGTGACTGGCAGATAGTAGATGTACAATAAATATTTGACAAGTAAGTGAATGGGATCTTACATTCTAAAGAGACAGATCATTACCTACTAACCGTGAAAAGGTGTGCAACACTGTACTCTAGTGGTTCTTAACCCATTTGGACCTTTCTGGAAAACTGATGGAAGCCATGGACCGTCTCCCAAGAAAAACACACATACATATGCAAAGTTGTACACAACAAGTTCTCTGCTTCACTGTGTGATCACCTTGTCACCTTGTGGTGGCTGGTGTCTGCTGTCCCAGGCCAGCAGGTTTTATGAAGGAAGCAGGCACGTGCAGGGCTTGTGCAGAGTTGGTAGGTAACTCGATTCACACAGAAATGTAGGCAATACCACCTTGGCTTAGATTGGGTTTGGGAAGACATAATGAGACAAGGATGGGAGGGCAAGAATGCGGAGGCTGGTCTGGTTCTCTAGTCAAGAAATTGGTCAGCAGATGCAGGGGTAACCTCAGTCAGGGAATGAGGAACCATCACCAGGATTGAATCTGGGAGCCAACCAGACTGAGGAGTTAAGGGCCATTCCTTGACTCCTGACTCCTTGACTCCTGACTCCAGTTTGGCTCCTGATCCTAGGTAAGGAGGGATCTGAGTCTATTTCTACTGCATTCCTATCCCATCTCCAACCCTGGCCCAAGATGGCCAGAAACACATTTCAAGGTCCTGAGGGTGGCCAGTTTGGAGGGATTTGGCCATAAGAACACAGCTATGAGCCCGATTCATTCTGAAGCTGGGCAGAAACACAGGAGCAGGAACATCATTCCTCAACTTGTCAAACTCTCTCACCATGCAAAAGAAGAAAAGGGTGGCCACCAAGGTTGCCATGTATGGCTGTACAGGCTATATACTGCCCAACTCCAGGGGGTGCCATTCATATGAAGTGATGATATGAATTTGCCCCGTGGGGTTCTACCATAGGGCAGCCCTGGGCCCATAATCTTAGCTGAATGAATGTGAGAAATGAGGCTGGTTCAAATATTAGTCCCCCTTGTTTCTTCAGATATATCTCCAGACATTCACAAGAGTCTCCTGCAGAGAAAGGGAAGAGGTGCGGGGTGGGGTGGAGGGGTAGGGAAAGAAAGAAGGAAGAAAGGAAGGAAAGGAGAGACAAAGAGAAGAATGAAAATAATTTTTCTTTTTTTTTAAGTTTGTTTATTTATTTTGAGAGAGAGCGAGAGAGCTTGTGCACAAGTGGGGAAGGGCAGAGAGAGAGAATCCCAAGCAAGTTCCGCGCTGTCAGGGTGGAGCCCAATGAGGGGCTCGAACCCATGTACCGTGAGATCATGACCTGAGCCGAAATCAAGAGTTGAATGCTTAACTGACTGACCCACCCAGGTGCCTGGAGAAGCATTTTCTTCAATCATTGGCTGGCACAACACTGGGAGCTGGACCTCAGGTATTGGTAGGTGGCTGGTTGGCATGGGTGTACCCCCACCTTCTCCAGAGCTTAGGCCTTGCAGCTTATTGCCTCACTGCTACTCCATTCTTTGGCTGAGAGTTTAAATGGAAGCTCCCTCATTTCAGATGGAGTCATTTTTGGAGAGGAGGAAAGGAGGATTACTTGCATTACTCTGCGTGTGTCCATTTCCCCCTCGACACTCCCTCTATGGTGGGGGAACATGGAACAGGGCAGAGAGTCCAGGACTCTTCTCCTGGGGCTGTCCTGCAACTCAGTGAGATTGATCACCAGAGTTCAGGGTTGGGGATTCATTTTTTTCCATTAGGACAACTGAGGCACAGGGAATATTAAGAGCCCATACATATTAAAAACCTTTGACTTTAGTCAGAATTTGGCTTTGAAAAAAAATATATAATAGAAGGCCATTTAATTAGATTTTTCATTTTATCTATCTATCTATCTATCTATCTATCTATCTATCTACTGAGCTTGTGCCTGCATGTTTGAGCTAGGGAGGGGCAGAGGGAGAGGGAGAGAAAATCTCAAGCAGGCCCCATGCTCAGCATGGAACCTGACACGGGGCTTGATCCCAGGACACTGGGATCATGACCTGAGCTGAAATAAATCAAGAGCCAGATGCTCAACCAACTGAGCCACTCAGGCGCCCCTAGACGGTTTAAAAGTCTAATTGTTGAACTTCGGCAAAGTAAGTGATAAAAGGAGGCAAGGTTTGGGGGAAAGTCAGAGAAAGATTGAGGGAGGAAAATATGAGTAAGGCAGAGGGGCAGTCAGGTGGGGAGGGGTGAGTAGGCTGTGGAAAGGAGGTGGGCAATTGCTTTTGAGACAGTCTCTGGCTGCTTAGCTTGTGTTTGTGAGTCTATCGTTGCTCTTTAGCCTTTAACCTCAGAGTGGTGGTCCCAAAATGTCACAGAGTAGAATCACTTGGGAAGTTTAAACAGTACAGTTGTCTAAGCTGGGCCTGCTCTGGTCTAGCAGACCAGAGGTCTGTTTTACCCACTTCCACTCAGTCGTCTGGACTCAGGCTGAAGGCTCCACAATAGGGCCCAGGTACCCCTGTATCTCTGGTTCAGGCAGGTATCACCTAAGCCTCCTGTTTTTTGCTTTCTCATTCACTTTCCTTTCCTCCACTATCCCCTTCCGCTAGTATGAAAGTTCTACTTTCTGTTGCTAGAATGCTGATGGTTTCCCTTGTAAATTTTATTAAACTATAATTTATAAATAATATAACACACCCATTCTAAATGTACAGTAAATATACAAGATTAAGTGTATAGTTCAATGAATTTTAACAAATTTACAGGCACGTGTAACCATCACCACAATCAAGATATGGAACATTTCCAGGAGCACCTGCGTGGCTCAGTTAAGCATCCAACTCTTTTTTTTTTTTTTTTTTCAACGTTTATTTATTTTTGGGACAGAGAGAGACAGAGCATGAACGGGGGAGGGGCAGAGAGAGAGGGAGACACAGAATCGGAAGCAGTCTCCAGGCTCTGAGCCATCAGCTCAGAGCCTGACGCAGGGCTCGAACTCACGGACCGCGAGATCGTGACCTGGCTGAAGTCGGACGCTTAACCGACTGCGCCACCCAGGCGCCCCTAAGCATCCAACTCTTGATTTTGGTTCAGGTTTGTGAGTTCGAGCCCCACATCAGACTTCCATGTTGACAGCACAGAGCCTGCTTCTCTCCCTCTCCCTCTTTCTCTCTACCCCTCCCCAGCAGTCTCTCTCTCTCTCTCTCTCTCTCTCTCAAAAATAAATAAATAAACTTTAAAAAAAAGATATGGAACACTTCCATCACCCCAAAATGTTCTCTTGGGTTCCATCCCAACCAATCTCCCGCCCTTGCTCCCAGTGCCCACTGATCTGCTTCTTGGCATTACAGACCAGCTTTGTCCTTTCCAGAGTTTTGTATAAATGGGATTATCTAGTGTGTACTTTTTTGTGTCTGGCTTCTTCCACTCAACATAGTGCTTTTGATATTCATCCACACTGTTGTGTGTATCAGTGGTTCATTTCTTTTTATTGCTAAATAGGAATTTTGTGGACATACCACAGTTTGTTTATCCATTCACCTGCTGATGGAAAGTTGGATTATTTCCAGTTTGGGGCTCTCATTAAGCTTTTAATACTTAAACTTTTATTTTTATTTTATTTTAAATATTTTTTAATGTTTATTTTTGAGAGAAACAGAGCATGAGCTGGGGAGAGGCAGAGAGAGAGGGAGACACAGAATTTGAAGCAAGCTGCAGGCTCTGAGCTATCAGCACAGAGCCCAATGTGGGGTTTGAACCCACAAACCACGAGATCATGACCTGAGCCAAAGTCAGATGCTTACCTGGGTGACTGAGCCACCCAGGTGCCCCTCAACTTTTATTTTTAAAGAGCACTTTTATTTATTTAGTTTTTAATATGAAATTTATTGTCAAATTGGTTTCCATACAACACCCAGTGCTCATCCCCAAAGGTGCCCTCCTCAATACCCATCACTCACCCTTCCCTCCCTCCCACCCTCCATCAGCCCTCAGTTTGTTCTCAGTTTTTAAGAGTCTCTTTTTTTTTTTTATTTTTTTTAACGTTTTATTTATTTTTGAGACAGAGAGAGACAGAGCATGAACGGGGGAGGGGCAGAGAGAGAGGGAGACACAGAATCAGAAACAGGCTCCAGGCTCTGAGCCATCAGCCCAGAGCCCGATGCGGGGCTCGAACTCACGGACCACGAGATCGTGACCTGGCTGAAGTCGGATGCTTAACCGACTGCGCCACCCAGGCGCCCCTAGAGTCTCTTAAAAAAAAAAAAAAAAAAAAAAAAAAGGAGTCTCTTATGCTTTGGCTCTCTCCCTCTCTAACCTCTTATTTTTTTTTCTTCTTCCCCTCCCCCACAGACTTCTGTTAAGTTTCTCAAGATCCACATAAGAGTGAAAACATATGGTATCTGTCTTTCTCTGTATGGCTTATTTCACTTAGCATAACACTCTCCAGTTCCATCCACGTTGCTACAAAAGGCCTTATTTCATTCTTTCTCATTGCCACATAGTATTCCATTGTGTGTATAAACCACAATTTCTTTATCCATTCATCGGTTGATGGACATTTAGGCTATCTCCATAATTTGGCTATTGTTGAGAGTGCTGCTATAAACATTGGGGTACAAGTGCCCCTATGCATCAGCACTCCTGTATCCCTTTGGTAAATTGCTAGCAATGCTATTGCTGGGTCATAGGGTGGATCTATTTTTAATTTTGTGAGGAACCTCCACACTGTTTTCCAGAGCGGCTGCGCCAGTTTGCATTCCCACCAACAGTGCAAGATGGTTCCCATTTCTCCACATCCTCCCCAGCATCTATAGTCTCTTGATTTGTTCATTTTGGCCACTCTGACTGGCGTGAGGTGGTATCTGAGTGTGGTTTTGATTTGTATTTCCCTGATGAGGAGCGACCTTGAGCATCTTTTCATGTGCCTGTTGGCCATCCGGATGTCTTCTTTAGAGGTGTCTATTCATGTTTTCTGCCCATTTCTTCACTGGGTTATTTGTTTTTCGGGTGTGGAGTTTGGTGAGCTCTTTATAGATTTTGGATACTAGCCCTTTGTCCGATATGTCATGTGCAAATATCTTTTCCCATTCCGTTGGTTGCCTTTTAGTTTTGTTGGTTGTTTCCTTTGCTGTGCAGAAGCTTTTTATCTTCATAAGGTCCTAGTAATTCATTTTTGCTTTTAATTCCGTTGCCTTTGGGGATGTGTCGAGTAAGAGATTGCTACGGCTGAGGTCAGAGAGGTCTTTTCCTGCTTTCTCCTCTAGGGTTTTGATGGTTTCCTGTCTCACATTCAGATCCTTTATCCATTTTGAGTTTATTTTTGTGAATGGTGTGAGAAAGTGGTCTAGTTTCAATCATCTGCATGTTACTGTCCAGTTCTCCCAGCACCATTTGTTAAAGAGACTGTCTTTTTTCCATTGGATATTCTTTCCTGCTTTGTCAAAGATGAGTTGGCCATACTTTTGTGGGTCTAGTTCTGGGGTTTCTATTCTATTCCATTGGTCCATGTGTCTGTTTTTGTGCCAATACCATGCTGTCTTGATGATTACAGCTTTGTAGTAGAGGCTAAAGTCTGGGATTGTGATGCCTCCTGCTTTGGTCTTCTTCTTCAAAATTACTTTGGCTATTCAGGGCCTTTTGTGGTTCCATACAAATTTTAGGATTGCTTGTTCTAGTTTTGAGAAGAATGCTGGTGCAATTTTGATTGGGATTGCATTGAATGTGTAGATAGCTTTGGGTAGATTGACATTTTGATAATATTTATTCTTCCAACATGAGCACGGAATGTTTTTCCATTTTTTTATGTCTTCTTCAATTTCCTTCATAAGCTTTCTATAGTTTTCAGCATACAGATCTTTTACATCTTTGGTTACGTTTATTCCTAGGTATTTTATGCTTCTTGGTACAATTATGAATGGGATCAGTTTCTTTATTTGTCTTTCTGTTGCTTTATTATTAGTGTATAAGAATGCAACTGATTTCTGTACATTGATTTTGTATCCTGCAACTTTGCTGAATTCATGTACCAGTTCTAGCAGACTTTTGGTGGAGTCTATCGGATTTTCCATGTATAATATCATGTCATCTGCGAAAAGTGAAAGCTTAACTTCATCTTTGCCAATTTTGATGCCTTTGATTTCCTTTTGTTGTCTGATTGCTGATGCTAGCACTTCCAACACTATGTTAAACAACAGCGGTGAGAGTGGACATCCCTGTCGTGTCCCTGATCTCAGGGAAAAAGCTCTCAGTTTTTCCCCATTGAGGATGATATTAGCTGTAGGCTTTTCATAAATGGCTTTATGATCTTTAAGTATGTTCCTTCTATCCTGACTTTCTCGAGGGTTTTTATTAAGAAAGGTTGCTGAATTTTGTCAAAGGCCTTTTCTGCATCGATTGACAGGATCATATGGTTCTTATCTTTTCTTTTATTAATGTGATGTATCACATTGATTGATTTGTGAATGTTGAACCAGCCCTGCATCCCAGGAATGAATCCCACTTGATCATGGTGAATAATTCTTTTTATATGCTGTTGAATTCGATTTGCTAGTATCTTATTGAGAATTTTTGCATCCATATTCATCAGGGATATTGGCCTGTAGTTCTCTTTTTTAACTGGGTGTCTGTCTGGTTTAGGAATCAAAGTAATACTGGCTTCATAGAATGAGTCTGGAAGTTTTCCTTGCCTTTCTATTTTTTGGAATAGCTTGAGAAGGATAGGTATTATCTCTGCTTTAAATGTCTGGTAGAATTCCCCTGGGAAGCCATCTGGTCCTGGACTCTTGTTTGTTGGGAGATTTTTGATAACTAATTCAATTTCTTTGCTGGTTATGTGTCTGTTCAAGCTTTCTATTTCTTCCTGTTTGAGTTTTGGAAGTGTGTGGGTGTTTAGGAATTTGTCCATTTCTTCCAGGTTGTCCAGTTTGTTGGTATATAATTTTTCATAGTATTCCCTGATAATTGCTTGTATTTCTGAGGGATTGGTTGTAACAATTCCATTTTCATTCATGATTTTATCTATTTGGGTCATCTCCCTTTTCTTTTTGAGAAGCCTGGCTAGAGGTTTATCAATGTTGTTTATTTTTTCAAAAAACCAACTCTTGGTTTCGTTGATCTGCTCTACAGTTTTTTTTAGATTCTATATTGTTTATTTCTGCTCTGATCTTTATTATTTCTCTTCTTCTGCTGGGTTTGGGGTGTCTTTGCTGTTCTGCTTCTGTTTCCTTTAGGTGTGCTGTTAGATTTTGTATTTGGGATTTTTCTTGTTTCTTGAGATAGGCCTGGATTGCAATGTATTTTCCTCTCAGGACTGCCTTCGCTGCATCCCAAAGCGTTTGGATTGTTGTATTTTCATTTTCATTTGTTTCTATATATTTTTAAATTTCTTCTCTAATTGCCTGGTTGACCTATTCATTCTTTAGTAGGGTGTTCTCTAACCTCCATGCTTTTGGAGGTTTTCCAGACATTTTCTTATGGTTGATTTCAAGATTCATAGCATTGTGGTCTAAAAGTATGCATAGTATGAACTCAATTCTTGTATACTCACAGAGCCCAATGTGGGGTTTGAACCCACAAACCACGAGATCATGATCTGAGCCAAAGTCAGATGGTTACCTGGGTGACTGAGCCACCTAGGTGCCCCTCAACTTTTATTTTTAAAGAGCACTTTTAAAAAGCCAGTCAGTCTCCATTTTTTCTCTCCAAATAAGACAAGCACCTGAGCATGCTAACACATTTTCTATGTTTCTGCCCTACATCTGGCTCCCCACCCACCCAAACTTTGTACAAACTACCTTGGGCTCTTACTTGAATTTTATTTCCCATGTGTTAAAAACTTCAAAATAGAAATATTTATTTCAACTTTACAATATGTTTTACTTATTTATTTGCCCATTATATCTTCTTATAACTCCTTTCTTCCTTTATTTTTATTTCTGTTAGATTTCAAAACGGAATAGATATTTAATGGAGGGTCTATTGGGGGTAAACTTTCTGAGTTCTTATATGTCTGGAATTTTCTTTGCTTGCCCTGATTTACAAATAATAGTCTGGTTGAATATAAAACTCTTTTTTTTTAAGTTTATTTATTTATTTTGAGAGATATTGTGTGTGTGTGTGTGTGTGTGTGTGTGTGTGTATGCATGAAGAGGGGAGGGGCAGAGAGAGAGGCAGAGAGAGAATCCCAAACAGGCTCAGTGCTGTCAGCACAGAGCCTGATATGGGGCTTAATCCCACGAACTGTGAGATCATGAACTGAACCAAAATCAAGAGTCAGATGCTTAACTGACTGACCACCCAGGCGCCCCTGAATATAGAACTCTTGACGCAAACTTACATTTACTCAGATTTTAATGCCTTCTTGATTTGATATCGCTGATAGGCAATCTGATGTTGGTTGAATTCTCATCCCATTGTAGGTAATTTTTCTTGAACTCTTAGGGCTTCCTCTTTGTCTTTGACTTTCAAAAACATTATGATTTTTCTAAAGTATGAGCTTAAAAAGAATTATCAGTAAGCTCTCTCAATTTCTGGATTTGTGTCTTTTTGATGCTCTAAGAAATTGTCTACCAATTTTATCAAAATGCTACTCTTCTTCATTATCTCTTTCTGGAATTCCCTTCAAATGAATATAGAAGTATCTGAATTGAATCTCTATATCACTAAACTTGCCTTTTACACATTCTGTCTTTTCATTTGTGCTGTGTTCTTGGGGGGCATTTTCTTTGCATGCTTTCTGGTTCACAAATATAATATTTCTCTATATCCAGTCAGCTCCTGTTGGAGCTTTTGTTGGAGACTTTTGTTTAACTTTTGGCTATTACATTTTTCAATTTAAATTCTCCAATAGGATCTTCAAAACTACCTTTCACTGCATTGATGTGAATGGTGCTCCTTTAACTCAGATGGCGCTAACATATGGATTTTTTTTTTTAACGTTTATTTATTTTTGAGACAGAGAGAGACAGAGCATGAACGGGGGAGGGTCAGAGACAGAGGGAGACACAGAATCCGAAGCAGGCTCCAGGCTCTGAGCTGCCAGCACAGAGCCCGACGCAGGGCTCAAACTCACGGACCGCGAGATCATGACCTGAGCCAAAGTCGGACGCTTAACCGACTGAGCCACCCAGGCACCCCTAACATATGGATTTTTAAACATTTTCCTGATTGTCCTGTGAAATATCTACCTGGGGTAAGTTCTCTGTTTCCCCTATTTCGTAGATGTTGCCTTCTTTATATATTTGGTAATTCTTAGTTGTAATCTCATCTCAGAGGGTTCTCTTCTATCTATGAGTGCTCTAGGTTGTGATGGCTCCTGGTTGTCATCGGCCATGCAGTTGGCAATAGTGGCCTCTAGGTGGCAGTGCAGGGTCAGGGGAGGAGATGGAAACAGTGCAGTGGCCCCGGGAGTGAGAGCCTTGAAGCAATGCTTCATCCCCTATGATCTTACAGCCAAGGCAAGGATGGCACCACCATACCTCTCAGGCTCCAATTTGACTTCTTATTTAGGGTTTTCTCAGAGTTTCTGATCCTTAAACAGCTCCCTTTCTTGTTTTGAATCATGGATTCTGAATTTATTAATCTGTTTTATCTTTTCCGTTGTTATTCTGATGAGTTTGGTGCTGGTGGTAAGGAAAATATTACAAAGGAGAATTTCCAATTTCAAGAAGAAAGAGGAAGGACAGGCTAAGATCACTTCCCAACATTAAAAAAAAAAGTTTAGGGGCACCTGGGCGGCTGAGTCGGTTAAATATCAACTTCGGCTCAGGTCATGATCTCAGGGCTCGTAAGTTTGAGACCTGCGTTGGTCTCTGTGCTGACAACTCAGAGCCTAGAGCCCGCTTCGGATTCTGTGTCTCCCTTTCCCTCTGCTCCTCCCCCGCTCATGCTCTCTCTCAAAAGTAGACATTAAAAAATTAAAAAAAATAAAATTTGATGATTTTTAATTACTCAGTACATTTTATGAAGTTGTCTTTTAAAGAAACAATTTAAATTAACTATTGCACATCCTAAATAACAAAGAAATTTTAGCCATTATTATTATGCAACATTTTATTCTATTAACAATAGCTGAGTTTTTCTGACCACCAATGTATTTTTCAGTCCCCAAATGCACCATCAATCTGAACTAATGTCCTATCTTCCGCGGGACCAATTGGATCGGACACATTCGGGACCAATTGGATCGGACACATTCAAGGGTAAGGAGCCTCTTGGTCTGAGAGCTGCCGGCCTCACTAGAGCTCACAGAGGCTGCTTGAAAGGTTCTGTGTGGGTGGAATGAAACCCAGTGTGTGACATGCTGAGACTGTGCCTGGCACACTGTCTGTCCTCAGTACGTGCGCGTTATTCTTTTACACTGGTACTGAGTGCTCTGAGCTGCTGAAGGTGGCCTCTTGGCTGTTCGTAAATGATTTGGTCCTCACCACTCTGTACACACTGCCAGGTGCATATGAGCAGCCTGGCTCAGACTTGGACTTGTTGCTGCCACACTGCTGGGGTGGAGGGGGCTGGTTATCTGGGCACAGTGACCAAACTTCTGGTCCCAACACTTCCTGGGCCAGGGGAAGGACTTGGTCTTTAGGGATGTTTCACTGGACTTGCTCCTCATCCTTGCCCCATGGACCTGCCTCATTTCCTCCCTCTTCCCGGCCTGGGAGAAGGTGTTCCACCTTCGTGTGTCCCTGTATGCACATGTATGTGCTTTCTCCTTGTATTAGCTGCACCAAAGGCCTTGGTGGTGCTGGCCGACCTCCAAGACGTGAGGGAAAGGCCCTTGGATGGGAGCCGCCCAGAGGGTGGAGGTTCCAGTCTCACAAATCCCTGCCTTGCTGAGCTGGCCATATCACTGCCGCCACCTAGGGAGCAGGTATCTTGGTCAAGAGATGGGCTTGGAGTGGAGCCAGAGCCAGGGCAGGAGGGCTGAAAAGATGAGCCAGTAGCCAAGGGCAGGGCTTCCCAACTTCTGGGCTGCTGTTTTCTGATATTCCTGAATGGGAGACATGGGGCTCCTCAGCACTCTAGGTGGCTGGCAGAGCCTGGGTGTTTGGAGCCCGCTCAACCATTCTCCTCGAGCTCCCTGCAGACATTCACCCTAGTGTGCCCAATCAGTGATGGTACCAAATAGTGTCTTAGATGAAAGAAATTGGAATGATGGGCCCAAGGGACCACCTGGCCTTCCTCAGGCATAACATTCTTGAGTTAGGATTGATAGCTGAGGCGACAGCCTTCACACAGGCCTCCTTTGCTGGCCTCACCAGGCTGGCAGGTGCACCTACAGAGTTTCATGCTCAGTAGAAGCCCTTGTGGACCCCTCTCCTGATCTGTGCCTTCCTCTGAACAAGAACTACTGCAGGCAGGCTGCCTTCTTGAGTCTCCTGGTGTCCCATATGATGGCCTACCTGTGACCAGGGCCACTATCCTGAGGTTTCTTGTCCCATTCCCAGACTGTACCTAGCTTCTGGAGCCCTGATCCTGGAATCTAGGCCTGACCTGGGATCTAGCTTCTGATTGGAACTCCCAGAGAAGGCTTGCTGTGGGGTCAGGCTGACCCTAGGGAATCAAGAATGAGAGGCAGTTTGGAGTCCCAGGGTGAGAGACCCCTTTCATTGAGGGACAGTATGGTCAGGGGCTTGCCACCACAGCCTGCATCAGCCTGAGGTTCTGATGTTTCCCAAAGAACATGGTCCATTAGCAGGTAGACATGCCTTCTATGGTCTGAAGATATAAATTTGGAAATCACCAGTGTATACATGTTACTTAAAGCCAAGGGACTGGAGAGACTGTTAAGTGAATGAATATAGACAGAGGGAAAAAAAGGAAGAAAAGAAGTTTAAGAACTGAGTTGAGGGGACTCCAACCTGCAGATGTCAGGAAAGTGGTGAGAAGCAGCCATGGTAACTGAAGGAGAGCAGCTGGTGAGGTAGGAGAGATACCAGGCTAGTGTGGTGTGCAGAAAGCCAGGAGGAGAATGCACTTGAAGGAGGGGAGCATCCCTTACAGCATCACACGCAGCTGAGAACGTCAGTAGGGAAGGACAGAGGACCCATCATTGAACTAGCAGTGTGGGTTCACTGGGTGCCTCGACCAGCAGTTTGGCGGAGCAGTAGGAGAGAAACCCGACTGGGTCAAGAAAAAATGGGAGGAAAGAGGTTGGTGACAATATAGGTAAATCTTTTGAGGAGCTAAGCTGTAAAGAAGAACAAAGAAATGGGGATGTAGCTAAAGGGAGATGCTATGTGGGGAGCAAGAGTTTGGGTTTTGACACTTGAAGGATTACTGTATGTTTAGTCACTGATGGGTATGATCCAACAGAAGAAAAATTGGTGTTGTGGGAGAGAGAATGGAAATTTTCTAAACGAGTGTCCTTGAGTAGGTGAGAGAAAATGGAACCTAGTAGACAAGTAGGTGGTTGGCCTTAGGAGATAGGTGACTGACCTCCAGTTACTGAAGGGAAAGCTCCCCTCTTTTTATCACAAACTCTTATTTTTAATAATAATAATATATTTATATATCCTCTAGTGAATGCTTATTTTGTGCTACACATCTTACATATGTTTTCTTTTATCTTCACAACAATTCTATGGAGGAGGTAATATTATGATTCCTGTTCTACAAATGTGGAAACTGAGGCTCAGACAAGTTACTTACCCAAGAACACTAAGGTCACAAGTAACCAGGTCTTGAACTCAGGGCTTAGTTTTTATTCCTACACCCAAGCAATTAATCACCATAACACTGTACATTTTTGAGCACTTACTTTTTAGCAAGCTCTATTTTGGATGTGGATGTGGAGAACATTAGGAGAGGTGCAAGTTAGAAAAGAAAAGAAAAGAAAAGAAAAGAAAAGAAAAGAAAAGAAAAGAAAAGAAAAGAAAAGAAAAAAAGACTTTGCACCTAGGGAACTTTCAATAAAGCTGAGAGGCCTGGTAAGGAAGGACTGTGGACCCCCCATCACACTAGCAATGTGGGTTCATTGGGGGCCTCGACCAGCAGTTTTGTAGAGTGGTAGGAGAGAAACCTGACGGCTCAAGAAAAATGGGAGAAGAGAGATTAGTGACAGTATAGGCAAATCTTTTAAGGAGCACACCCTTCAGCCCCATAGTGGGTTGGGCTGAGCCTCAGGGATAATATGTTGGGGTGGGGGTGCAGGTATGTGAGTATCTCACACTGACTGACTGATGTTATACCCAGGTCCCAGCCCCTTCTGTGCCCCTCAGCCCCACCCTCACCTGGGTGAGGACTGTGACTTAGACAGCTGTCAGGCTCCCACCCACAGGCTCCCCTGAGAATTACATAAGGTACTTCCTGTAGCCCATGGGCCCACCCTAGGCTAGGCTCAGAGCCAGCTGGGAGAAACCCTGCTCAGTCCTGGGGCAGCAAGGTCCAGCAGGCTGTTAGTCACCAGCACAGGCTGTTTCTGTCCAATCTGCAGCACAGCTGAGAATCCTCCCTCAAACAGGTATCGGCTTTGGGGCCAGCCCCATGGCCAAATTCCAGGGATAGGACCTCAGAACTTAGCCTGTGGAAAAATTGAGAAGTCATTCAACAGTTTTTGTAGGAAGACACTCAGGGCTAAGAACAGAGCTAGTCCCTGAGGGGTGAACAGCCTGGTGCTGGCTACACATGTGAGGAGAAGAAAAGGAAGGGGTGGGTGTGTTATGCACAAGAATATTTCTTTTTCTAAAAATTTTTTTTAATGTTTATTTATTTCTGAGAGAGAGAAAGAGAGAACATGAGTTGGGGAGGGGCAGAGAGAGAATGAGGACAGAGGATCCAATACAGGGCTTGAACTTACAAACCATGAGATCATGACCTGAGCTGAAGTCAGATGCTCAACCAACTGAGCCGCCAGAATGCCCCACACAAGAAGACTTCCTGAAGGAAGGGACCCAATTGGGTCACAGAGGACCGTCAGAGGAGGGGAAAGGGAACATCAGGGTGAGGGAGCAGTAAGTAGGGAAGAGGTCATCCTCAGGGAATGTGAGGAAAGGAGGTGCAGAGAACAGGAAGGGCCAGGAGGTAGAAGGCCTGTGAGTCAGAGGCAGAAGGGTTTGGACTCAATAAGATCCACAAGTCAGAACTCCTGCACGTTCTCCATTGAGGGTGCATGTCTGTGTGACAGGGATAGGAAATAAGGCAGGGGTTCAGAAGATGGAGAGTGGAGACAAGGAAGCGTCTTTGAAAGCCTTGTGAAGGGGGAGAGTTCAGAGGGAGACAGCGTGGAGAGAACACAGGTCTCAGAGTCCTTCTAGAATGACAGGAATATGGGAATTTGTGACACATCAGAGACTAAAAGGAGAGGAAAATCACAACATGGTTCTCAAGGTGGGCCTAACACTAAAGGAGTGATGGTGTTGAGGGGAGACCTGGTGCTGGAAAGTTCTGGATGATTTGTCAGTTATCAACTTACTGTCTCTTAGGGTTCCAAATGGTGCCCCCTAACTTTCTATGCCCTGTGATTGACAACAGGATTCCCCTAAGCATCTCTCCTTTAGGGCCCGCACGATGTTAAGCTCCTGAGTAGAGGGCATGGGAGAGACTCTCCTGCTGTTTTTGAGGCTGGGGACCAGGCGTGGGGGTAAGAACACCCAAGGGGCCTGCCCAGGCCACAGGCCCAGATGACAGCCATCTCCAAACTCATAGCCTCAGCCTGGCCATAATCTTTCCACAACCTTCTTAGTGAGGAAATCAGAACCTCTGAGCATGCAGAGGTCTCCTGCCTGCACTGGTGCCCAGCCCCTGCCTCACACCCACATCACCAGTTGCTGGTCACCTGCTCCCTATTTTAAACTCTGGAGCAGCACCTACTGCTTGCTGGGCAACCCCAGACCCACTCTGGCCTGGCTGAACCAGCAACCTTGTCTGCCATCGGGTGGGCTGAACCCACCTTCTCCAACAGTGTTAGGGGACCATACAAAGTTTCTTTACATCTTACGTTACTCCTTTATCACAGCTAATAATTCTTTATATTATAATGAACTAATCTTGATTGGACTTACTTTCTGTTTCTGGTTAATCAGGATTTTGCTTTTTTGATTAAAATGAGAAAGTGTTTATAGGATATGATGAGACCCTCTCATTTGGTCCCCTATCAAATGAGCTCACAGTGCCTTTGAGAGGAATTGCATAAAACACTTCCTGTGGACAAGCAAAGTACAAAGCCATTCCTTTTCTGAGCCAGCAAATTGTAGAAACATCTCTTCTGGTGGATAAAATACTAAACATGCCCCTTGTTTAATTCCGACCCAGCCCCATGCCAGGGCACCAACTTGATGACTATAGCAAGAGCTGTAGATTGGCCTCCACTCCTCCCACAGCTGGGTGCCTTTGTGCAGGGTAGTGGAAAAGAGCAACAAAGACTGGGGAGAAGGTAGATTGGGAACATCCAGGTCTAGGGGAGAGGAGGATGGATGGATGGATGGAGAAGTGGACAGACTTAGGGGAGTGGGCTCAAAGGGAGAGCATCTGTGCACCAATGGCAGTGCCTATCAGTTGTAGAAGAAAGACTGTCCAGACAAATGAGTAGGTGGCCCATCCAGTTGGCCATCAGCCCATGTCCTCATCCATCCTAGTATTTGGACATCATTACTCAGCAAAAGGAGAGGCAGCTTTTGGAATACTCACCTTCTTGTTCAAGGAGCTTGTTTCCAGGATTTATCAATCAGCTCTACCTCCTATATTTCTCATAATTAAGCCGATCCCAAGGAAGTTCTTTCCCCAAGCCCATGCACCCATTACTTACTTAGGTTTTGCAAGTCAGGGCATGCTCTGTACCTTGGTATGCCCAGTCTGCAGCTGTCTCTGAGTTCCTCCCTTGCCCACGTCCCTGCTCCTCTATCTGAACTCCTACTTGATTTTCATCGCTTTGGGCAGTCTTTCCAGATATTTTATGGGTTGGTATTCAAATGTCTTTTAGTTTCATCAAGAGGGTTTGTGTTTCTGTTATTTTCTTCCATTGCTTTTGGATGATTTCCAAAGGGAAGATACTGAATTTACTGTGTACCATTTTAAAATCTTGTAAGGTTTTTGAAGTTTTGTAAATGTGGTGTGTATGAAATAGTATCTCTCTGTGGACTTAATTTGCATTTCTCTAAATACTAGTGAGTTTAAATATATTTTGTGTGTTTTTGGTATTCTGGTTTACTCTTCTGTGATATGCCTGGTTATATACTCTGACCATTTTTCTATTCAGTTCTTTGTCTTTTTCTGACTGATATATATATATATATATATATTTTTTTTTTTTTTGATCTAATACATTTTGGCTAAATGTGTTGCAAATATTTTCCCTCGGTCTGTGGTTTATTTTCTCAACTTTAGAAATTCTCTTTTATTAAAAAGTTTTATCTTCTAATGTAATCAAGTGTATAATTGTTTTCCTTAATGGCCTATGTTTCTTGTTTAAGAAATCCCTCCTTATCCTGATGCTGTAAATATCTAACTCTTTTTATTTATTTGTAAATTTTTTAATGTTTACTTATTTTTGAGAGAGACAGAGAGACGGAGCATGAGCAGGGTGAGGGGCAGAGAGAGGGAGACACAGAATCTGAAGCAGGCATCAGGCTCTGAGCTGTCAGCACAGAGCCTGACATGAGGCTTGAATTCACCAGCTGTGTGATCATGACCTGAGCCGAAGTTGAATGCTTAACCGACTGAGCCACCCAGGTGCCCCTCTAACGCTTTGTTTTTAAAGTTTATGTTATTATTTCTTTTGAGAGAGAGAGAAAGAAAGAGCGCGCGCACGCGCACACACACACACACATACACACGAGTGCGAGAGGGGCAGAGAGGGAGAGAGAGAGAATCCTAAGCAGGCTCTGCACTGCCAGTGTGCAGAGCCTAATGCAGGCTCAAACTCACAAACCATGAGATCATGATCTGAGCTGAAGTCAAGAGCTGGTCACTTAACTGATGGAGCTACCCAAAAGCCCCTCTAACTCTTTGTTTTTAAAATCAAAGGCCTCTAGGGGCGCCTGGGTGGCGCAGTCGGTTAAGCGTCCGACTTCAGCCAGGTCACGATCTCGCGGTCCGTGAGTTCGAGCCCCGCGTCGGGCTCTGGGCTGATGGCTCAGAGCCTGGAGCCTGTTTCCGATTCTGTGTCTCCCTCTCTCTCTGCCCCTCCCCCGTTCATGCTCTGTCTCTCTCTGTCCCAAAAATAAATAAACGTTGAAAAAAAAAATTTTAAATCAAAGGCCTCTAATTAATTTCTAGTGAGGCAACTCTCCTTCCTGTTCTTCTTTAAAATTTTGTTGGCTAATTGCTTTCTTAGCACAGTGGACAGCGCATCAGTCTCAAAAAATTTTCTTGGCTATTATTGTTTTTTGGTCCTTCTATATAAATTTTAGATTTAGCTTGTCAAGTTTCATTGAAAAATCCTCTGGGGCTTCATTTGGAATGAAATTAAATGTATAGATTATTTAAAAAATGTTTTTTTAATGTTTATTTATTTTTGAAGGAGAGAGATACAGAGCACGAGCAGGAGGGGCAGAGAGAGAAAGGGAGACACAGAATCCAAAGCACGCTCCAATCTCCAAGCTGTCAGCACAGAGTCCAGCTCGGGGCTCAAACTCACAAACCACGAGATCATGACCTGAGCTGAAGTCGGATGCTTAACTGACTGAGCCACCCAGGTGCCCCAAGTGTATATTATTAAAATTAAAAATTAAAATTAAAAAATGCATAGATTATTTTTTGAAATAATTGACATCTGTAGATATGGAGTCTTTCTATGAAGAAACATAGCATTTTTTTTTTCCAATTTTTAGGTCTTTGCTAATGCCTTTCAAATACACAGTTAAAATTGTGTCCATTCCTTGAAGGCTTGGTAAGACCTGCCATAAAACAATCTGGGCCTTGAGTTTCTCTTTTGTCAGATTTTTTTAATAAGATGTTTCTTTTCTTTTTAAGTTTATTTACTTATTTTTGAGGGAGAGAGGGAGAGAGAGAGAGAGAGAGAGAGAGAGAGAGAGAGAGAGAGGGTGCGCGCGAGCGAGCAACAGAGAGGGAGGGAGACAGAATCCCAAGCAGGTTTTGCACTGTCAGCACAAAGCCCGACATAGGGCTCAAACTCACGAACCGTGAGATCATGACCTGAACGGAAGTCAAGAGCCAGATGCTTAATGGACTGAGCCACCCAGGCATCCCTCTTTTGTTAGATTTTTAATTTTTAGTTTATTGTTTAAAAAAGACATTGATGACTAGGGAACATTGATGACACAGTATTGGATAAGAGCTAGAGACTCGAGTAAAAACTCATGTTTAGCTTGATATAGATATTGATAGAAAGATATAGAAGTAATTATAGATATGGGTATATACATGGCTTGATATATATCATATACAGAGGTTTATATATACTTGTACATATAATGTATTAAATATATAACATATTACACACACGTAAATTTGAGTAACAAAATAATACCGTATTTATAATCCAAAGCATAAAATAAGTACTCATAAAGTCATACTGATACAAATAAATGATTGAATAAATATATCAATGGGAGAGAAGAGACAAATCTATTTCCTATGCAGAAGAATTCCAAATGATTTATGTAGATAATACTTGCCAAAGGAGATGGAACATAATTCCCCATCCCTTAAGCATGGGCTACACTTAGTGATCAAAGAGTACAGTATGAAAAGGGGGAATAAAATAAGTCACGATAGAGAAAATTGACAAACGTTACCTCAGCCATGTGATCAAGGCCAATAGCAACAATGGAAAGACATGTTGATACTATGTACCCTTGATTTGATGTGAGGAAAATGGCATTTACCTCTGTGGTCTTCCTCCCCAAAAGCCATATCCTTAATCATGAGAAAAACATCAGACAGGCTTTAATCAAGGGACATTCTACAAAATACATGACCAGTATTCCTTAAAACTGTCAGGGTCATCAAAACCAAGGAAAAGTCAGAGAAACTGTCATAGACTAGAGGAGGCTAAGGAGACATAATTTACAAAATGTAATGTCACATCCTGGATGGAATCTTGGAACAGAAAAAAGACATTCAGTAAAAATCAAGGAAATCTGAATAAAGTATGGATTTTGTTAATAATAATGGAGGAATATTGGTTAATTAATTGTAACAAATGTCACATAAGATGTTGATAACAGGGAAACTGGGCACAAGGTATATGAGCACTCTGTACTATCTTCCCAACTTTTCTGTTCTAAAAAATGAAGTTCATTTTTTTTTAAAAAAGTAAGTTTATTCTATGTTTCCTTTTGGAAGTGTGTTTCATATTTTTAAAATCATAGATTTTTAAAAAACATATTTTTGTAATTGATTTCTAATTATTTTTGCATCTTGGTGAAAGGATGTTATCTGTATGCTATCTCTAAGATTTTTGAGACTTACCACAAAGCTTTGTTTCATGATCAATGTTTAAATATTCCATTGTGGGGTGCCTGAGTGACTCAGTCTGTTAAGCGTCCAGCTTCAGCTTGGGTCCTAATCTTGTAGTCTGTGAGTTCGAAACCTGTATCGGGCTCTGTGCCGACAGCTTGGAGCCTGGAGCCTGCTATGGATTCTGTGTTTCCCTCTCTCTCTGCTCCTCCCCTGCTTGTGCTTTGTCTCTCTCTTTCAAAAAGAAAAAATTCTTGGGGTGCCTGGGTGGCTCAGCCGGTTAAGCGTCCGACTTCAGCTCAGGTCACGATCTCGAAATCCGTGAGTTCAAGCCCCGCGTCGGGCTCTGGGCTGATGGCTCAGAGCCTGGAGCCTGCTTCTGGTTCTGTGTCTCCCTCTCTCTCTGCCCCTCCCCCGTTCATGCTCTGTCTCTCTCTGTCTCAAAAATAAACGTTTAAAAAAATGAAAATAAATAAATAAATAAATAATTCTTAAAAAATTTTTTTTCCATTGCGCTTGAGAAGGTGTATTCTCTAAATTTTGTGGCTGTAGGTGGTATATCCATGTCCAGTAGATAAACTTGTTAATTGTTTTATTCAAATCTTCTATATTCTTTTTTTAATTAAAAATTTTTTTATGTTTATTTATTATTTTGAGAGAGAGACAGTGTGTGAGCAAGGGAGGGGCAGGCAGACACAGAATCCGAAGCAGACTCCAGGCTCTGAGCTGTCAGCACAGAGCCCAACGTGGAGCTCAAACCCCAGGACCAAGGACTGTGAGATCATGACCTGAGCTGAAGTCAGGCACCCGACTGACTGAGTCACCAGGCACCCCAAATCTTCTATATTCTTAATAATACTTTGTATGTTCTTATATTTCACTTGTCATCACTTTGTTTTGTTTTACCTCCTTTTTTTAAATTCCCCATCTTAGTCATCATCATAATAATTATTTGTAGAGTCAATATTTTGATTTACTATGTACTTCCTAACTTATTTTCCCATATGTACTTTTTGTGTGTCATCCTTTGTTCTAGTTCCTTCTTCCTGGAGTAATTCTTTAGACATGCTTAGTGAGGGTTGTTTTTGGTAGATTTTTGTTGTTGATCTGGTAAGTTCTTCTTCACATAATACTCCATCCTGAGAAATAGTTTGCTGTGTTAAAGTCCTAATTTGGTAGTTTTTCCCTTTTAGCCTTTTGAAGATATTTTACATTCTTCTGGCTTCTGTTACTGCTGTTGAGAAGCCCACTTCAGCCTAATTGTCCATATTTTTTTGTAGGTAACTTATCTCTTCTTCCTGAAAGCTTTTAACACTTTTTTCTTGTATCTTTGATATTCTGTAGTTACCACTACAATGTGTCCAGGATGAATATTTTTATTTGTCCTCCAGATTTGTAGTGATTCCTGGATAAGAGCTTATAATACTAATAATAGCTAACATCTATTGATTGTTAGCTGTGTACCAGGCACTATTCAAAGTACTTTAAAATGTGAACTCATTTCGTATTCACAACAGTACTATTATCACCCCCATTTTATAGGTGATTTAAGTATCTTGTCCAAGTTACATAATGGTTAATGTTGAAGGTAGGATTGAAAACTGGGGTTCTCCCAGGGTTTCCCATGGGCTTCATGGGATCATGAATTGCTTTTTTGCTTAAGTCAGTTGGAGTTCGGTTTTTTTTTTTTTTATGTTTATTTATTTATTTTGAGAGAGAGAGAGGGAGAGAGAGAGAGAGAGAGAGCAGGGGGAGGGGCAGAGAGACAGACAATGCCAAGTAGGCTTTGCACTGTCAGCACAGAGCCCAATGCAGTGCTCTTTCTAACAAACCATGAAATCATGACCTGAGCCAAAGTCAAGAGTCAGAAGCTTAACGAACTGAGCCGCTCAGGTGCCCCTGGAGTTTGGTTTCTGGTATTTGCAACTGAAAAAATCCTGACTAATCCATTGGGCAACTGGGTGGACATCACTGCTTACTGAAATAGGGAACACAGGAGGGAAGTTTCTCCTTTGGAAAAAGTAGGCATGTCCCCCTGGGTGTCAGAAAGTTTTAGAGACATCTCTGGAACTCATTATTGATGTATCCCCAAATATTTCCTGCCCCTGGGGGCTGGCAATATATTGTGATGTGTATTGTAAGTGGTTTATTATTAATGACAAATCATTAATGACAAAACATTCAAATATTTTCTTTATTTTTATTTTGAATAAAATTATTCATGTACTTAGTATTTAAAATATCAAATAGTTTTACAAAGCTTTTGATGAAAAAAAATTAATTTCCTGTCCTACCCTAACCCACCTAGCAGCAGCTGCTTAGAATTCTTTTAGCTTTTTTTTTTTTTTTTTTTTGGTATTTACCACCATATTTCTAAACAACAATCCTCATACTGTTACTTCTTGATTTTTATTGTCTTTTTACTATGGAAGATAAGAGTTTAGTTCTGTATCCTACCCTCCCTCAATATTGTTATAATTTTTGGTTAATATATATTGTTTATATTAATTTGACTATGTAGTATATGATTATATTTCTTTTAGTCTTAACTTTTAGTTTTCCTTGGAGTTAATACTTGCCTTTCTTTTTCATTTGCTTAGTTTTCTATGTTAGTATCCAGAATTTGTCCTCAAACTCTCCACCAGAAGTATAAATCTCAATATGTCAGGTGATTCATCAATTTCATTATTTTATCCTCTTTAACCTCCTCCTCCTTTTGATACTTCCTTGATGTCCCAATTTACTGGTTGCCTTAGAGGTAATATCCTGGAATTTCCCTTCAGCATGCTTCTGGATATTCCCTTTGACTTGCTTTTATGTTGGATCCACTTCCTTCCTCTTTCGTGGTTTATTCTCTCATTTTGGTGGGACACCAGCTATAGACCAACAGCTTTGGCATCACCCCAAGAACTTGTTAGAAATGATAAATCTCAGACCCCACCCCTGATCTACTGAATCAGAATCTACATTATAACAAGTTCCCCAGCTGATCCATGTGTACTTTAAGGCTTAGAAAGCACTCTGATAGCTCATAAGAAAGGTAAAAATAATTTGAGAACTTGTATTTTTGTATATACCTATATTCTACTTTCACTTTTAACTGATAGTTTGGGAATAAAATTCTAAATTGGAAGTCACTTTCTGTCTGAATTTTCAAGGTATTTCCCATTGTCTTCTAACCTCCAGTGTTGCTGTTAAGTTTAATTACATTATAATTTCCAGGTTTTTTGTGTGTGACCTTTTTGTGTGTTTTTATATTAAATATTTTAATAGTATTTTTCATTGTATTTTTAATATGAAATTTATTGTCAAATTAGTTTCCATACAACACCCGGTGCTCATCCCAAAAGATGCCCTCTTCAAGACCTTTTTGTGTTTTTTATTTACTTTTATATCCAGGTTTCTGAAATTTTATGATAATGTGCTTTGGTGAGGGTCTTTGTTGTTGTTGTTGATTATTATTCCATGTATTCAATGAACCTTTTAATCTGGAGACTCTCTGGTTCTCAATATTTGCTGCTCAGTCAGTCATGATCTCATAATTTGTGGGTTCGAGCCCCTCACGGGGTTCCATGCTGCATGGAGCCTACTTGGGATTCTTTCTCTCCTTCTCTCTGCCCCTCCTTGACTCATGCATGTGTTCTCTCTCTCTCTCTCTCTCTCTCTCTCAAAACAAATAAACATTAAAGAAAAAAAATTTTAAAAAAGAACATTTTCACCACATCTGAAGATTCCCTTGTGCCTCCTCTCAGAAAATAATCCCAAGCAAAAGTAACCACACTTTAACTTCCATCACCAGAGATTAATTTTGCCTGTTCCAGATCCTGGTAATCATAGATCCTGGTAGTATATAGTTGTCTGTGTCTGTCTTCTTTTACTCACTATTATGTCTATACTGGTACTTTGTTTTCAGTTGCTGGTCTTGTCTTCTGATTCACCATCCTTTTGTCTCCTTCTCTTGGCTCTCCAGCCCCTCCCATCCCTTCTTACAACCCAGAACCTTCTCTGCTCAGCCTCCTGAAGGCTATGGGGTGATGGACCCATGCTGGCATGGCTCCTGTTGATGGGTGTGCAGTTTCCTCCCTAATTATCCACAGTCGGCTCTTTGAACTTGGGCCAGTTGTACAGCTGCCACCCCATGCAAACATGGGCTCATTGTTCTGGAAGCTAAATGATGTGTGTAAAAAGAGTATGTATGTGTACATGCATGAGAGATCCTAGTCCAGATTCCTGGCTCTGTCATGGATGCATCCTTTGACCTGAGTAAGTCTGTTTCTCTGTCTCTGTTTCTCATTCCCCCAAGCCACTTTGATCCAACAAATACTGAGAGCTTTTCCAGGGTCAGCAGATTTTAGGCTGGTGAAAAGGAGACTCATTCTGACTTAGCAGTATCATCCCTCCACACTGGTGTGCCCCTCACTGCTGAGCTGCCTGTAGTCAGCCTGCTGCATGACCGGCTTCCCTGCCCCCACTGCTCCTTGCCCTCCATTTACATAAATACTAACATTAAATATATGTGGTCAGCATATGAACTAAATAAAAATATTTAAAATAAAAAACACTATATAAAAGGTAAATATTTAATAATAGAAAGTTGACAGAGACCTAATATTATTTGATATTTTTTAGAAGTATGTTCTTAAGAAACTCAGAACGTCAAAGTTATTATCTTGGAGTCAAGAGCCAATAATCCCAGTGCTGGAGAAACTCTTTTGGAACCTATATAAGTCAATGTTAATTGACTGTTCAATTAAAAAAAAACCTTTCAAACTTTAAACTTCCAAACTTCTAGGTTTACTCTGAGTCCCTCAAATAAGGCCAGCTCTTATTTGATAACTTTGAGGCCATCTTACTGAAACTTGTTAATTATCATTTTATATAGATCATAATATTTTAATATCTAGCTATGTTTTTTATCCCAAAGATTAATCCCAGATTTGGCCATTGGCCAAAGAGGGGGAAGATGAGCAGGAGGAAGGGTCAAAACATTAAAAGCACGTTTACATATATATTTAAAATCCTGTTACATGAGAAAAGATATCAACTGTAGCTGTGGCTGAGGAGCATGATGAGGGCCCAGGCTTGACCCCTAGCGCTCAGTTCCATCCCAAGTTACTCACTGCAGCTCCCTTGGAGCCTGAGGGAGGGAAGTGTTCTTGGCACGAGACAGAAGTCTCAGGGGCTGCCCTACTCAGTGGCAGGAAGGGGTCAAGTTGGCTGGGGCTCCAGGCCTTGCAGATGGCATGGTATACCATATACCCCTCCTGAACCCAGGCAAGTTAATCATTGTCTCAGGGCCCTCCACCTTGGGGTCGTTGGTTTGCTGGGTGTTTGCAGGAAAACTATCACATTTCAGATGAGTCAGTGCTGGGTGGAGAGAGAAGAGTAAATTTCATAGGAACTCCTGGTAGCATAGCAGGACAACTGCAACTCTGGATGTGGGGTCTGGGTAGGGTTCTCACATGAAATCCAGTGGTGGTCAGGGGGTATTCTCTAAACCAATGAAGTTTAGAGAAAGGTTTTTCTTCTACTGAGATAAACTAACCCAGAGAAATAAAAATCATTAGAGGGTTTATTCATGCTTACAGCAGTTTAGTTTTGACTTGTGTTTTGGAATGTATAAAAGACTTATCTTTTTAAAAAATTTTTGCCATTTGCAACAACGTGGATTGAGCTGGAGGGTATTATGCTAAGTGAAACGAGTCAATCAGAGAGACAGATATCATAGGATTTCACTCATATGTGGAATTTGAGAAACACAACAGATGAACATAAGGGAAGGGAAGCAAACATAAGATAAAAACAGAAAGGGAGGCAAACCTTAAGAGACTCTTAAATACAGAGAACAAACTGAGGGTTGCTGGAGGGGAAGTAGATGGGAGGATGGGCCAAATGGGTGATGGGCATTAAGAAGGGCACTTGTTGGGATGAGCACTGGGTGTCATATGTAAGAGATGAACCACTGGGTTCTACTCCTGAAGCCATGACAACACTGTATGTTAACTAACTTGAATTTCAATTTTAAAAAAGAAAATAAATAAAATTATGAGCTAAAATGTAAAAGTTACAAATATGATAAACTGAAAATGCTCACACATATCTCCAGTGTGTGGAAGGTTTATGAAAAGAGGAATCCAGGAAGAGAAGACCAATATGGAGGAAGCCAGGTGGGGGAGGCAGAGGAGTCCTGAAGGGAGGTTGGTCCAGGTACATTAGTAGTTCTTGAGAAATGTTCTTATTGGTTAACTTTACCCTGAAGCTCATGTACCTGCTACCACTGCCTCCAGACAAAGTTATTAGCTGAATAATGTTTGTTTATAGCTCTTCCACGGCTCTTTATTTTGAAATTCCAGAGGCTCTATTCTAGGTCAGATACCTGCCCTACCACTCCAGAACCTGCAGTGTAATGTCCCAGGTTCTGAGACACCGATGTGTTCCATTGGCTGAGAGACATGGAGTGGAGGACAGATTTATGCCTGACAGAAGCTTCCTCAGGTGGGGATCAGTGGGACATCGTAGGCGCTCAATAAATATTTGTTGGATGAATGAATGGATGGGCTGGGTAGCATCCTGCCCATTGCTTAGAGAGAGGCTTATCCAATCCAATAGCCTTAGAATGGAGAGAACGACCAGTGCTTCTTCCCTGTTTGGTTTTGAGCAGTCCTGGACAGGAAATGGTCCTTTCTCTTTTGTCAACAGAGTGAATAACCACTTCCTCATGAGGCAAGAGAGCAGACCTGACTGTGCCTTGCTCTTGACATGGTGGTTAGTGCTGAATGCTGAAGCATGTGTCATCCCTGCCTTACACGATATATCTTGCCACCTGTCCCACCACCTGCTTCAGGACTTTTGCCTGGAATTGAGACTCAGCTGAGTATTAGCTCTGTCTCCACCTCCACCCCTGTCAGGTGCATCCTCTCCTCTATGACAGTGTCATTGAGTGCTTTTCTAGGGGAAGGGAAAGGGAGGGGAGTGACTGAACCCTTCTTCCCTGGAGTTAAAGTAGGTAATGGAGGAGCTGAGACCCAAATGAAAAACCCAGAACTAGATCTACTCCCTCAGGCAAGGCTTGATCCAGGGACTCTCTTATGCTCCTCCTTGCCTGCACTTCTGCTGGAGAGAGACCATATCATAAATGGTGGTTAAGAATACTGCCTCTGGACAAGATCCCCAGGGTGATCTGGAGGTAGTCCCTCAACCAATTCCTGCCTTAGTTCCCTCATTTGTAAAGTGAGGATAATAATAACACCTGCCTTATAGGGTTTGGGGGGGGGGATGAATAAATATGTTACATATATATATTTATATATATGTATATAGATATAGTATATATAGTATATATGTATATATATCATATGTAATATATATTATGTATATATAATATATAATAATATATAATATTATATAATATATAATATATATAATTATATAATATATAATAATATATGTATGTATATATATATACATATAATGTTATACATATTATATATATATATTTATAAAGTGCTTTGAACAATGTGATATGTGACCTAGATCCATGTTCCAAGGAGCCTGAAGTTTGATACAAAATTAGATGCAAAAGTATTTATTTAGAATGATAAAAGAGATCACACAAAAATAAAAATTTTAAAAGGCTGATAAATGCCAAAACAGCACAAAATCTTAAAAATAACATACTATTTATTCTAAAAACTGCAATTAACCTCTATACATTTCCCTTTGCTGTTTGGTTGCACACTCTTTGATTCTTCTTTATTCAACACCAATTTTGTAATATCATTTTCTTCGTAGCAAATAGAAAGCAATCTTCTCTCTAGCCTGGTTGAGGATTTTTAAAAATTGTTAGTCATAGGGTAGTGGGATGGGTTAAAATAAGTGATGGGGATTAAGGAGTAGTACACTTGTTGTGATGAGCACCAGGTGTTTTGTCGAAGTGTGGAATGGCTATATTGTACACCTGAAAATAATATCACACTATATATCAACTAACAGGAATTTAAATAAAAACTTAAAAAAATTGTTGATCTGGGGTGTCTGGGTGGCTCAGCTGGTTAAGCGTTGGACTCTTGATTTCCGGTCAAGTCATGATCTCATGGTTCATGGGATCAAGCCCTGTGTCTGGCTGGCTCTGTGCTGACAGTGTGGAGTCTGCTTGGGGTTCTCTCTCTCTCTCTCTCTCTCTCTCTCTCTCTCTCTCTCTTTCTCTCTATGCCCCTCTTCTGCTTGCTCTCTCTCTCTCTCTCTCAAAATAAGTAAACTTAAAAATTGTTGGTCATATAGTTAATTATCAATAGTTTCTTTCTGCTTCACTTCTCTTCATTGGTAGTCTTATAAAACTTAGGATTGTTTGCAAATTTGGGAAAACCTCTGATTTAGTCACTATGGCTCTGTAACAACCCCCTAAACCTAATGGTATAAAACAGCAACCGCTTTATTAGGGTCATAGATTCTGTGTGTCAGAGATTCAGAAAGTGGGGCTCCTGCATGGCTCAGCCAGTTAAATGTCCAATTCTTGATCTCTGCTCAAGTCATGATCCCATGGTTCATGAGATTGAGCCCCCATGTCAGGGTCTGTGCTATCAATGTGGAGCCTGCTTGAGATTCTCTCTCTCTCTCTCTCTCTCTCTCTCTCTCTCTCTCTCTCTCTCTCCAAACAAACAAACAAACAAACATTTAAAAAGAAAAATTCAGAAGGGGCACAGGCTGGTGGTGACTCTACAGTTGGGTTGGAACCATTTGAAGGCTCATTCATCCCCAGACCTGGACCTGGGCTGGGGAACTTGGAGACAGGACTGCTGAGTCCAGTCCCCACTCATGGCCTCTCCACAGGGGTTGGCTTCCTCCCTGCAGGGCAACTTCAGGAGGACTTGGGCATCTCATATGGCTCTCAGCGGAAGAAGCTGCCTCACATTTTATGACCTAACCTCAGAGTTGAGCAGTATCAAGTTCCTTATCTCCTATTATTTAGAGAGTCTGCAGTCCAAGATTCAAGAGGAGGGGAATTTGCCCCCATCTCTTGCTGAGGGAGTATCAAGGTTCTATCTAGAAGAGCATGGAGGATGGGAGATATTGTTGCAACCATCTTCAGAAAAAAAAAATCAAATCTGCTGCATCTTTCAAGCGTCTCTTATACCTGAGCTATTGTAGATGTGCTCATTAGAATAGGAATATGGTAACTTCCATTTCTTGAGATTTCTGTCAGATAAAGGAAAAAAGACATTCCAGACATTAAAAACATCTCTGTTAGGAGAGGCTCTGTTTTTATCAGGTGTCAATGGAAACTAAATCTTTCACTTAGGATTTTATATGTCTTGACTGGACGAATTTTCCACAGACTAGTGTCTGGCTTTGTGTATTTCACATCTTGTTTCTCTTCCTCTACCCTATTCTTCTTATACCTCAGAACAACCTCCAGTCTTGTACCTCTGTGTCACAATGCCAGATGAGTCCGCACAGTGGGAGGTGGGAGTATTTTTGGAAGCTATTCCTAAACCACAAAGGTGAACAGTAACTTCAGTATACATGAAACTGACTACAACCCACATAACTATGTCCCAATAACTCAAAATTAATTTTATCTCTAACTCACCTTCTCCTTAGCCAGATCCTAAAAATACATAGTCGCATCAACGTGAACAGGAGAGATGAAAGAATGGGAAACCAGAGATCTCATCCAGTTGTAGTTTAGAAAGTTTACTTTTGCAAATTTTACTAATACCTATGAGTTAACACAAGGACCTAGTGCTGGGGTCCTCTCAGAGCCCTGGATGGGCATGTGCAAGAGGAGGGCCCAGTGTAAGCAACATTAGCTTCACAGTAAACCCCCCTCTGCCTGCATATAGTAAGAACTGCTTAAGCATTAACTATTATTGTTGCCTCCATTTTCTGAAAGTCCTACCCTTGTGGTGGCAGGATGTCTACCATCAGTAGCTCCAGATTCATATCCTGCCAAGTTCTTGTGAAGCAGGAAAGACAAAGTGCCTCTTTCAGTACTTCATGTACCAGGATTTCGTTTGTACCCACTTGAGTCATGGGTCCAATGAATTGTACACCTCATGTTGCATTCTTGCAGCTAAAGGTGGAAGAATACTCCCCACACGGTGGGGGTTGAGGGTAGGGAAGGGGCTGCTTTCACAGAGGCAGTTTGGGAAAATTAAAGGGTCTGTGCATGCTGAATAAGAAAAAAGATGTCCATTTCCTGTTAATGTAGAGCAAACTCTGAGAAGAGAGAGTGGAAGGAAAGGGGAAGGCCAGCAAAGGAGAAGGGATGACAGAATGGAAAATGGAGGTGTCCAAGGTCCTCTCCAGCTTGGCAGCTTGGGTAAGGCCCTGATAGACTAAACAGGCATGTCCATCCTCCGAGGATCCCCACTGGCCTGGGTGAGCACCCTGTGGCCTTAGCCAAACCCTGCTGCGCCTGCTGGCCCTGCTTCAGACTGACTGGCCCCAAGTGTCCTCTGCCTGTCTCCTGTCCTCTCACCCTGACCTTTGTTCCTCTTGGTCCACCTCTCCCTGTCCCTGCTCCTTAATCACAGCCTTTGCAGGGAGGTCTGGTGTGGGGAGATCAGCAGGATTTGTGCCAACAAATTTGCTTCCTGGTTCTTGGTCCCTCCCTCTTCCCACTTTGAAAAGGAACTAAGTAAAATGTTAAATCTTGGCACATAATTCATTTTCTCTTGTCCACTCTGAACTCTGTGGCCCCTCTATAGACCTGCTCCAACAAGGTGTGTGGCCACTCTATTACAGTTCAAAGGTAGCTAGTCTGAACTAAGACATGCTATAAGTTCTGTGAAAACTGGATAGCTACATGCAAAAGAATGAATCTGGACCACTTTCTTATACCACACATAAAAAGAAACGCAGAATGGATTAAAAATCTGAATGTGAGACCTGAAACCATATAACTCCTCAAAGGAAACACAGGCAGAAAACTCTTGGATATCAGTCTTAGCAATATTTTTTGGTGTCTGTCTCCTCAGGCAAGGGCAATAAAAGCAAAGCTAAACTATTGGGACTACATTGAACTAAAAACCTTTTTCACAGTGAAGGAGACCATCAAAAAAAACTGAATAAGAGAAGATATTTGCAAATGGCATATGTGATAAGGGGCTAATATCCAAAATATATAAAGAACACATGCAACTCAACACCAAAAACACAAACAATTAGAAAATGGGCAGAAGACCTGAATAGGCATTTCTCCAAAAAAGACGTTCACAAGGCCAACAGACACATGAAAATATGCTCAACACCACTCATCATCAGGGAAATGCAAATCAAAACCACAATGAGATATCACCTCAGACCTTTCAGAATGGCTAATATTAAGAACACAGAAAACAGCAAGTGTGGGAGAGGATATGGAGAAAAAGGAACCCTTGTGCACTGTTGGTTGGAATGCACATTGGTGCAGCCACTATAGAAAACAGTACAGAGGTTCCCCAAAAAATTAAAAATAGAGTTACCATACAATCTAGTAATTCCACTTTAAGGTATTTAACTGAAGAAAATGAAAATACTAATTAAAAAAGATACATGCCTACTTATGTTTTTTACAGCATCATTTACAATAGCCAAGATATGAAATCAACCTAAGTGTCCATCAACAGACAAATAGGTAAAGAAAATGTGGGGGGTGTGTGTGTGTATGAATATACATATGAATATATGTGGTATATATACACATGAATATACATATGAATATTATCTAGCAAGAAAAAAGAATGAAATCTTATCATTTATCATTTGGAAAAACAGAGATGGACCTAGAAGGTATTATGCTAAGCAAAATAAGTCAAGACGGAGAAAGACCCATACCATGTGATTTCACTTATATGCGGAATCTAACAAACAGAATGAATGAACAAATGAAAGCAGAAACAAAAATCATAAATAAAGAGAGCAAACTGGTGGTTGGGGCTGGCACTGGGGGTTACCTCATGGTAGGTGACACTTCAGCTCTGCCTCTGTAGCTTCCCCTGCCAATCTGGTGGTTCTAGATGAGGCCCACATCAGTTCAGGGAGATGTTTATTCACTCAGCGAGATGTGTTTTTCAGGGATGGCTCTGAGACTGGCCCTGGTCATGGAGGGTAGGTGGGCTCCAGGCTAGGCTACGCCCAGCCTGGGGAAGGGGACACAGACTTCTAGTCCAGAGAGCATAATCCTGGGCTCTGCCACTCACCAGCTGTGGGTCTTTGTGCATTGCTTCATGTATGACTCACTTTGGAATAAGTTGTTCTTCATTCATAGCTGTCTATGTTTCACATTGACTTTTCCATTAGATTTTATAGCTGGCTCATACAAATTAGAAATATTTCCCATTCAATTATTTTTCACTTTTTTGAGACTTATCAATTTTCTTTTTCTTTTTTTTTTTTTTTGCCAATTCTGTAATAATACCTTTTAGATCCATTTGTGCTAAGTTAACATTAATTCAGTTTCACTTGCCTTGAAAAACAAATCATATTGTTAAATGACATAGTGAACTGACAGTGAAAACACCGAATTCACGTCCTTTTAGGAGAACACTTCGTGCCACTGTGTACACTGAAAAGTTTAAACAGGTGACTTCACAAAGTCTTCTTCTGTGGTATCCATAGTCTAAGAGTTTCCTGCTTTGTCTCTGTTACCTTTATGTGGTAGGTTTGCCATTTGAGTCTAATGGAAATCCTCTAAATTCCTAGGATTAGCCAAAGGAAAGGAGTGAGGGTACAGTTGAGGGTGAGAGGCTTACAACCAGAGTCCAGAGCTCTTCAGGTTCTGCACAGGGCTGGCCACCCCAGCATCCCCAGGATCCTGGCGGCAGAGAGCTGCCGAGGAGGTCTGGCCTCTTGTCTCCTCTCATACGCTCAGCCCTCCTCCCTGAGAGGCTCCTCTGGCTCAGGCTGGGGCTGGGCTGCAGTTGCCACAGTTCTGCCCCTACCCTGGCCCAGACCTTCAGCCTCAGGGGAACCAGCTTCCTGCCACTGCTCCTAGGACTTGTCTCCCCTCCTTGCTGCATCTGCAATTCTGATGCTCCATGTCTAAAAGGGGTGCTCCACCTGTGGGCCCTGGAGCCCTGCCAGAGGTTTCTGGAGATGCTGGTTGGCCCAGCCTCTTGGGGAAGAGGAGAAGGTGCTAGGCTAAGGGAGTGACTTGGGGGGGTGGAGCCCCAACCTGTTTATAGGATCATGGCTCCTCGGAGCCTGGCAGATTCTCAGTCCCATTCCCTTGGAATAGTTGCTGCCAGCCAGCGAGGGAGCTGGCATCTTGGGAGGAGCTGGAGCCTGGGAGTGTCAGTATGGAAAGACTGACAACTAGGGGACCACCTGGCCATCCTCACCAGGTAACAGTGTCGCCAGGCCCTTGGGCATCGCTCAGGGCAGGGCCTGGGGCCAGGGTGCATTCTGAGAAGCCTGACATAGCTAATACCGAGGTAATTCTGACCTCTGGCAAAGGCCTGGATCCCAGAGCTGGGGTCTCAGCCTAGGCAGAGGCCAAGGGTGGGAAGTAGAAGGTAAGGGGTTCTGTGTTTGGGGATGGGGAGTGGGTGGGGTGGATAGATGATCAGCTCTCATAAAAGTAGAGGTCCTGGGAGACCAGAGCCTTCCCTCTCCACTGTGAGTGATCAGCCAGTAGCCCCCTTAGAGGCTCTTACCCTCCTTCCCACAAAATCTCACAGGCTGCATCAGAGAACACAGTGGCTACGTGTCACCAAAGGATACCCCACCAGGCCCATAGTTCACCACTGCAGGTAGTGAACTTCTTGGAAATGGTTGGGGCCAAGGGACCACCCTGTGTGTCTCAGGAGGTCTGCCAGGCCAACTCCCCACCTGCTGCCAGTTACTTCCTGGGCCCAAGAGATGAGGCTGCAACCAGGCCAAAGAGGTCTATAAACGACTAGCCCCACTCCTTCCATGTGCTTCCCCTTAGCCCAGATTTGTCTTCCTCTGCTGTGGACCAAGGCCAGAGGGACTGGCTCCTCAGGTCTCCCCTGGTGCCCCAGGCAGTGGCCATGACAGGGGCTAAGTGTGCTAAGCACACTGTCCTGAGGCATTTGCCTCATTCTTCAGACGTTGCCAGGCCTCTGGAACCTTGACCCTGAGACCCAGGCCTGAGTCAGATCCAGTCCAGCAGTTCCAGACTGGTGTTTCTGCAGAAGACTTGCCTGACTCAGGCCAGGGACCAGGCAATCTGGGGAAGGATAGAGAGACACCCCTCCATTGAAGGATGACACCCACTGCCCCAGCCCGTGTCAACCTGAGATCTAGAAGACCACCCCCTCCAAGGTGGACATTAGTGAAAACGCCTTGATGGGGGGCTGGGAAGAACCCAAGGCTGCAGGAGCTGGTGGTGGAGGGTTTGGACAGCCCGGGCTCAATCTGCTCCTCCCATCAGGAGCCTGAGCCCCTGAGCCTACAGCCTCCAGCTGTGGAAGTTTCTGAAGTATCTGTCTTCATCCTCGTCTCCCTGGGGAAGGCCGGGCATCTTTTCCTGCTACCCTCTGCCTGCTCTAGGCCCAGCCCAGGGGACAAAACTGAAGCTCAAGGTGCAGTGGCTCTGGGAGCTTGAGTCGGCCCACATGCCTGGAAAACACCTTTCCTGTAGCTGATGTTGTTGGGACTGACTGAGTCCCCAAGACCAGACCCTTAACCCTCAGCCTTCAAGTTGGCTCCTGGGGCAGCCTCAGTAGTGGCCTCACCCAGCGTCTTTCCTGCTGGAAGAGGGAACTGGAGCCTGCCCTGGCAGCAGGAGCTGAGCTGGCAGGACAGGCGAAGCATCCAGGACTTGCTCTGGAACGTGCCTGCTGTGAGATCTGGGAGAATCAGCTCAGCATGACTCAGGAGACACGGGGCCTGAGGCTGTTCCTGAAGTTTCCAACCTCCCTCTCTCCAACCTCCTCTACCACATAGGTCCCTGGGTGCCAACAGGGGGAAAGGCAGCCTGCTCATTTTTCTCCTCCTGATAAAGACCCCATGGTCACAGATACTCCAGACCCCTATATGGGGACTCTAGCCCCCTTAAACTTCCTTGGGTCATATCTCCTGTCTTGAGCCAGGGTCAGCACTGAGTCTCTCCATAGAGAGGAGGCTGGAGGAGGCCCTGGGAGAAACAGTGGCTGACACTCTCAGCAGGGAGGTACTCCCAGGATCTTCCGGGAAGCTGGGCTGGGGGTCCTTGCTGGAGAAGCTCTCCATAAGCATCCAGGGTCAGTCATCAATTAAGGATTGATGGGATGATTTCAGATGGGAGGACATTTCAAAAGGGAAGGGGAAGCCGCAGTGCCCTCAGGAGAATCCTATTAGTTCAATATTCATATTGGTCTAAAACAAATCTATGAAATTCTGCTGTGTATATATCCACTGGGCAGTGGGGGAAAGTTGCATGCTTTTAAAAAGAAGCAAAGTCCTGGGAAGGTAGAACAGCACAGGAGATATGAGCTCTGGCCTTAAAGATCTGGGTTTGAATCCTGACTATGTCATCTACTAACTCTGTGACCTACGGCGAGTTGACCTTTCTGAGCCTCAGTTCTCTCATCTGTAAAATGGGAGGAAAGCAGAATACTATCTTGTACTATCTTAGGAGGTTGTCAGGAGGATAAATCAAGTTGGAATACATAACATGCTTAGTACAGCACCTAGAAATATAACAAGCACTTACTAAACAGTAATAAGAGCAATTATCTGGAAACTTTACTTTTTTGCTAAGCATTCTACAGGTGTTAACACATTTAGCCTGTACTAATTCCACTACATATGAGGAATTGGAGGCACTGGGAGGTTTAGTGACTTGTCCAGGGTCACACAGCAAGTAAGCAGAGGACCAGGGTTTAGATCTAGCTATCATGGCTGGGAGCCTGCCTTGACCACCCCACTCCACCTCCCTCAGTAGTAGCTAGTCACTATAATTACTGTCACAGCCCATCCTCTGGTGCTCTGCAACACTGATGGTTTTAGGTGTGACAAGAAATAGGGTTTCACCCTGGAAAAATATCCCGCCAGGGAACAGTGGGCTTTCTGAGATTGAGAGGCTTTTGGTGACCAGAGAGAGAAATGTGCAACAATGCTCAAATTGGGCACGGTGACTGGCTGGAAAGGAGCAACTGGGGACACTTAGAAGCCCCATGTGGCTCTAGAGCAGCCCACAGGCTGTGGCCTCGAGAATGAGGGGGAGCAGGGGCTGCCTCTGTCCTTGCCCTGTCCTGGAGTGGGGCATGGAAGCACAGCTCCCTCCTGGGCCCCAGGACCACAGCCATCACTTCCTCTGTCCAGGCAGTGATAGAATCTGGGTGCAGGGAGGACATGGAACCAGGTGTCTAAAAAGCCATGAAATGTCTACCATTTATAAGCTCTGGCTTAAGGCATGTAGGGTCAAAGTGTTGCTAGTGTCACTGGAGTTAAGCCCCAAGAAGGGAGAAACAAGAGGCCTTGCAGGGGGTTCGGGGTCGGGGGGGGGGGTTGGATATCACGTATGCTCTGCCAGAAAGCTGACAGGAATTACAAAGATACTCAGCATGAAGGCGCAGGACAGTGATGTGGGGACCCACAGGGTACTGGTCCTGAGCGACCCTGCTGTGGCGCATTGTCCTTTAAGTTTCTCTGTGGGAATAGAGAGCTGGTCTGTGGACACTGAGGCAGCCCCCAGCAGGCAGCGTCTGTGCAGAGCTGAGATGGGCCCTGGCAGGAGACTTCTGGATCACGGGCACAGAAGGGACTGATGGTGGGAGGGCACAAAGCAAGAAAGCTCCTTGGTGTCATCGCAGCACTATCTCCCCACCACATGAGGCCGAATGTCTATCATGCAAGCACAATGTCACCTCTACCTCAGCCCGCAGGGACTTGCTATAAGAACCTTGAGCAGGGTGCCCAGTAACAGCTCCATAGCCAGGCCTCAAGAAGAACAGAAACCCTAGGCACCCGGGATCTAGGCAGTGGCAAGGCCCTCAGCAGTAGGGATGTGAGGATAGCCCCCGGGTGCCCTGTCCCCAGCAGGACTTGGTGCATCCTACTTGCCTACTGCTTGTCCTTCACCACCTCTGCCCCTTTTGCCCCTGTGCGCTTGTGCCCACTCAGTTCCTTCTTCCTCCTCACTGGGCTTTTTGTCTGTGGGCTAATGTGGCCTCCCCAGTGCCTTAGTTCACAATGGCCTCTTGTTCACGGTAATGGCCTGATGCTCTTGGAGTTTCCTATTTCACACTCAAGAAAGGGTGAGTGCCCATGGCTGTCACAGATGACTGGGCTTCCCAGGGCCCAGCCTCCCTGGTGTCGAGTCCCATGTCCTGTCCAGAGGGCTGAGGGGTGCTGAACAGCAGACTCACATGCTTCACCAAAGGGCTGCCCTCTCTGGGGGCCCTGGGTGGGGGGCAACCCCAAACTGACATGTCCAGTGTGGTGGCCATTCCTTGGCCCTCATTTCCCTGCTTTCACCACCACACTGCAATCCTGTCCCTGAAGGGGAGGGGATCACACAAATTCCACCCCCTGGGTGGCCTGCCATGCCTTGACTGCTACAGCCTGGAACCACAGCCCCGAGGACAGTGGTGGGCACAGGCTATTTGGCCCCAGAATGCCATGCAGCATCATGGAGCATCTTAGGAGAAACCTCAGCACAGACTGGTGGGCTCGAGTTTGGGTGGGAAGGACTGAGTAATCTGTTATTTCTCTCCAGGTGGAGGCCTCTGCTTGCTGGCGGCTTACTGTGAAGGTCCTGGAGGCCAGGAACCTGGGCTGGGCTGACCTGTGTGAGTAATAGTTTCCTGGGCTCCAGGGGTGCAGAGATGACCAGACCCTATGGGAAAGGCCCAGGCGAGAACCTGGGGGCTGGGCTGGTTGTGGCAGGAACTTGGTGAGTCCCCTGGAGAGGAGTGTAAGGAATTCTCTCTGACACTGTTCTCTTGACGTTGGCAGTGAGTGAGGCAGACCCCTACGTGACCCTACAGCTGCCCACTGCACCTGGGACAAAGTTTAAAACCAAAACAATCACCAACTCCAGGCATCCTGTATGGAATGAGACCTTCAGTTTCCTGATCCAGAGTCGGGTCAAGGTAAAGGCCAGGGCCACCCTCCTAAGGACAGGCTATATCCTTCTTTTGGAACACATTTCCCTCCAGGGCTCAGTCGGAGACACTGGGGAGGTGTCTTTGTTCCCAGCCTGGATACGGCTGTGTGGGAGAGAATGTGTGACCCAGCAGCTGGCTGTGAGTCTGACCTCTGGCAAGTTGCTGGTCCTCTCTAAGGCCATGTGTGGAAGGGAGACAGGAAGAATCCCTTCCTGATGGGGTTGTTGTGAGGTTAAATGAGATAAATGCATGGATAATGCATGGAAGCTCCTGGTACATATGGTGCCCTGGGGGACCAGCAAGCTGGGGTGGTGGTGGGGGCTGTGGGGGGTGGGGGGAAGTTGGAAGCGAGGAAACACTGAAAGGATTTTATTTTTTATAAAAAACAATTAAAGGGTGGGGGAGATTAGGAACTGTGCTGGATTTCCTTTTACTGCTTTGAAGTTTTACTATCCTTTTTATTTTGAAGTACAAAGTATGGAGGCATAATAATCTTTCCTGACCCTGGACATCAAGCAAAGTTTCAACAGGTGTGAAGTACAGTAATGAGTAAATAATGTGTCAAGTTGCTGTTCTCGGGTCCCTAGAATATTCTGGAGCTAAACGTCTATGATGAGGACCCAGTCACGGAGGATGATGCCTGCTTCAAGATTCTCTATGACGTCTCAGAAGTCCTCCCTGGCCAGCTGCTCCAGAAGACCTTCTCCCTGCGTCCCCAGGTGGGTGGGGGATCCCCTTGGGCCCCACCTCTCTCAGCTCCAGGCTGAGGAAGTTACAGTTTTGCCTATCTATTGGGATGCTGCTGGGTTGAATTCGTTCTGGAAAGATGGCAACCCCACCCAGAGATTGACACATTAATAGGAAAGGAAAAGGCTTAACTAGACTGCTACAGACTGAATCACTCCGTGGAGGGATTTTAGTCATCTATGGGAGGAAGGTTTCAGTGGTGAACAACTTCCTAATGTCCATCAAAACACAGCTCAGTGTAACTAACTCTTGGGGCAGTTGTGGGATCCATCACTCCTGCTCACTGCCTCTGATCTCCCGTGGTACCCAAAGCCTGCTTTATGAAGGCCTCTGCTCTTTCTCCAGCAGGTAAGGAGTGGGAAGGCAGGGTTCTGGGGTCAGGTTCCCCACAAGAGGAACAGGAGACAGGCCCTGGGTGTCCTTAAGCCTCTTTAGGCTTGTGCTCATCCCTCTCTTCAGCCCTGCCAAGAAGAGAGACCTGCTCTCTGCAGACTTATCAGCTGTAGGTAACTTGGGCAGGTAGACCATCTTTCCCTAAGCCTCAATTTCCTCATCTGTAAAGTGGGAAGAATTGTTATACTGTGCATCCCTGAGACACTGCTCGAGACGAGACAGTGTGTTGTCAAAGAACTGTGTCAACTCCAAAGATATGTGTAAATGTTGATGACTTGTTTATCTTTGATTTCAGGGACAGGAGGAGCTGGATGTGGAGTTCCTGATGGAAAAAACGTGAGTAATAATCACACAGTCTGGGGAGTGTCTCAGGACCCAGGATTTATTTAGGGAAATGTCTTTGACCCAGATTCTCCATCCCTCAGTCCCCACCCCTGCCAGTCTGGGTGAGGGGTCTTAGAGGAAAGTCACTGCTTCCTTGGCCCCACTGTCCCTCTCTTTCCTCACCTTGCACTTTTCAGAAGCACCTCCCTCATGAATGGTACCTAGGGCTTAGGGTCCCTCAGCATCTCCCTGGGGAGGCCCCAGGGAGGCTGGAGGCTGGCCTGTGAGGGGACAGCCCAGTGCAGGGAGTATTCACCTTTGCCAGGCTGAGCTCCCGATGTCTTGATTTTTCCAGGTCAGAACGCCCAGAAAACCTCATCACCAACAACGTCCTTGTGGTAACCACTCTCCTCAGGCTTGTAAGGGCATCTGAGGGAGGGGCCCCAGAGCTGAAACTGAGGTAGGAGGTGCAGAAGGGACAGGCAGGGACAGAGGCTTGTGGTACTACCACCCCTGGCCTCCCAGCTAGGTGGTTACCGGGGCTGTGATCAGGGGCTGGGGCTTGGAGGGGCCAGGGCCTTCAGGGAATATGGAGAGAGAGAGTTTGAGGCTCTGCTGAGAGGAGGTTGTAGCCCAAGGCTGGATGGCTGAGGGAGTGTTGGGGGAATTTTAGGTGTTCCTGACAGTGTTGTCACCTGTGATGGACTTAAGTTCTCAGCCTTGGAAGGTGGTGAGCGAGTCATGAAGGCCAGGCCAGGCTGGGGTGTTAGTACTGAAGTAGCAGAGGCTCAGAGGGAGTTTCCAGTGTGGTTGCTTCCAATCTGGGGGCTCTGGGATAGCGTCAGGGGGTCAGTCAGCTCCTCCTTGAGACACTGGACAGTCCTGGTCAGCTCTTCTAAAACAGAGCAAGCTCACAAAGCTGCAGTGGTAACCAATGCACTTTCTACTCAAAGCTCACAGGTGAGCAACACAGCCATGACCTGGGAGCAGGGCTGGGCCTAAGGTGAGGTAAGGCACATAGAGTCCCAAACTGAAGAAAGCATTTACCCTGAGGGTTGTGCAAGTGCCTGTTTGATGGGCTAGTATCACTTTTACAAATGCACGTTAAAATCATCATACCTAGGCAGCTGCTTTTTATCTGAGTGATGGAGACCAGTGGTGGGTTGATAAAGTCAGCAGGTCTACAGGAGAGCATCGGTAACAAGAGCCGGGTGGACTGTGGGTGTCAGCTGACAGGCATTACAGAGAATTCTGCGGGCTCATTTGGCCAGCAGGTCAACAGGAGGACAGCCGGAAGGTACCTTCATTGTTAACATTGTAAAGGCTTCTCCAATCATAGACCAGTGGTTTGCATGCTACTGTTTGGGGGCAGTTATGGTAGAACACACTCTCCAGATTGAGTCCAGAGAAACACAGAGAAGAAAGAACGGTGTCTGAGGCTTGGGTGGCCTTCAAGGATCCCCAGTGTTTGGCAAATCTAGGAAAGCTGGGGGGTGGGGTGTGCAGGGTGGAGATTGGACTCTCCTGGCTGCTCCAGAACACCTGACTTGGCAGTTGCAGCAGATTAGAGGTGTCTCGAGTCAGGGGTTCTGCCTCCAGTCCCACTCTGGCCCTCACTTCCCGTTCTGCGTGTGGTACATTTGGGACAGAGGGGTTCTGAGAGCAAAGCCAAGGAGACCTCAGCTTTCTCTCCAGAGCCCCCTGCCCATGATGTGGTCTGCCCCAGGCCCGAGAGCTGTCATGCCTGGATGTCCATCTGGTCAGCATTGGGAGCACAGCCACGGTCACAGGTGAGGCCTGCTCAGAACCAGGTCTGGCTTCTGCCTGAGGGTGGCTCAGAACCAGGTCTGGTCTCTGCTAGATGGGGTGACTGGAAACCTGTACAGAGTGGGAGGTGAGCAGCCGAGCAGAGCTTGCCTCTTTCTTCTTGCCTGCACTGGACAAGGGCAACAAGTCTCCTCTGGGCAGGAGGGTCCCCTGACCTGGAGGAGGCTATGTAGCAGGAGGTAGGAGTCCCATGGGGGTTGTGGGGCCCAGAAGACTGGGGAGGGCTCTTTCCAGAATCCTGTCTACCGGCCCGGGCTCCCAGGCCTTGGCCAAGTTCAAGCAGCACTGCCGATTTCCCTGGGTCCCTGCCGGGATTCCTGGCTCTTGTTCCACTTGTGCTAATCTGCCCATTTTCTCCCTAGATCAGGATGAGCTAGAGTTGGTGCTGAAGGGCTCATATGAAGACACACAGACCTCTGCACTAGGCACAGCATCCTTCCGCTTCCATTACATGGCAGCCCAAGAGGCAGAACTGAGTGGGCATCTGAAGGTAGGTCTTTGCTTTGGAGCTCTCCCAGCCTTGGGCCAGCTCCAGCTGTTGTGGGCCCCTCTCAGGCCAACACCAGGCTCCTGTGGCCTTGCCAGCCTCCCCCAGTTAGACACTAAGCCCTTGGCAGGACAGGGAAATCACCAGGAGCCTCAAGTGGGCATGGGGCTGTTATGCCTTGTCAGACTGTCTGAACTTTTCAATGGCTCCTGCAATGATGCTTTTAGATTAAAATCCCATATCTGTGCCCACAAGGCCTGGCCCTTGCCCACCTCTCTTGCCTCATCTTGGTCCACACTCCCCCTCTTTATGATGCTCTAGCCATACTTGTCTCTTCTTGCTTTTCTAACATGCCAAGTGCTTTCTCTCTTCTACCTCTGACTCCTTTCAAGGCTGCCTGATCCTCTACTTCCTCTTTCTCCTTTTAGATCTCAAATAACACCTCTTCAGAGAGGCCTTCCTTGACTCCCCATCTTAAATAGACCCCACACACCCCACCTTTGGTTATTGTATCATATCACACTGCTTATTTCCTTTACAACATTTTTTTTCCTTTACAACACTTAACTAACATCTGTTCATTACCTAATTCATTATAAATTCATACCATAATTCAGTTAGAACCATAAATATTAGCAGGAATTTTTATAATTAGTAATTGTAATTACCATAATTATAATAATTATAAATATTGTGATTATTTTCATATTATCAGAGAGGGACTGTGTCGGGATCACTCTCTAGACACTCAGTAAGGATTGGCTGAATGAATGAATATTTCCCTCCAGAGGTTGGAAAGGAATGCCTGGACTTCAGACAAGTCAGCTGAGCACCTCACTGTGCCTCTAAGGTCCTTGGCCATGGGAAAGGAGGTGACCATTAACGTTCCTGCTACAAACGTAAGTGGCTTCAACTGGATGGGAAGTGCCAGTGAGAATAAAGATGGGGAGCCCAGGCCCCCAGGGTCTACCCACTTTCCCTCCAGGGTCTAAGACATCCTAGTTCAGTCTCTTGCTTTGATTTCAGGCCCCAGAAGTGAGGCTGCAGCTCAAGACTGAGGGCTGGTAAGGGACATTCATATCTGTGGGAGACAGTGAGGGATGATCATGGGGCAGGGGAGAGCTGTGCAAAGGCTGGCCTTTGGGGATGGGAGAAGGGAGGTTATTTGGCATCTGTTGTGGGCTTGGCCAACCAGTGGCTGAGCTATGCGGTGTCCCCTAACTCTTGGATCTTCTACTGCCCAGCCCTAAGGAGCTGGCTATGCACCTGGGCTTTGATCTGTGTGCAGAGGAGAAAGCTTTCCTGAGCAGGAGGAAGCAGGTGGTGGCCAAGGCTCTCAAGCAGGTCTTGCAGCTGGACAGAGACCTACAGGAGGATGAGGTTTGGGGGTGCAATACCTTGGAATGACCTTAAGGAAGTACCTGATTCCTATGCCCTCCCTAGACACTCTAGTCAGCAGACATGGGAGTGGACATGGAGCAGGGTAGGTGGTGGTGGTGAAGGGGGTAAGCTCTGGGGTTCTCACTCTCTTTGGGGATCTGTCCGGGGCTGAGATCTGTCACTTCCTGGGGGAGGGGCTGGGTACTAGCTCTAATCCCGACTCCAATCAGGCCCTGGCCATGAGGTCCCTTCCCTGGAGCCAGGAAGTAGTTTCATCCTGAGTCCTTGCTAAGCCAGCCTATTTTTGTGTGTGGTCCAGGTCCCTGTTGTGGGCATAATGGCCACAGGAGGAGGTGCCCGGGCCATGACGTCTCTCTACGGCCACCTGTTGGCCCTACAGAAGCTGGGCCTCCTGGACTGTGTGACCTACTTCAGTGGCATCTCAGGCTCTACATGGTGAGGGCCCTGGGGACTGGAAGACATAGATGATCTGGTCCCAGAGGGGAGTGGAATAGACACCAGGGGAACCTTCTCTGTGAGGAAGCCACATGGGTGTGAGCAGTCCGGTCTGACGGGTGCCAAAAGTGACTTTCTCAAAAGGGAGGAAGTAGATGTTACAGAGGTCCTGACATGGGAGAGGCATTGTAGGACATCATTCCATGCTACCGAAGAGGTATAAGGCAGCTGATTCAGAAGGAGCTGGGGTTGAGTCTCTGCAACACCACTTCCTGGGCAACTTATTTCCTCTGATTCTCAGTTGACTCATCTCCAAAATGGGGGTAATAGTAGTACATACTTCATAGGACTGTAATGGGACAGCCCAAGTAAAACACTTAACATGTATGATAAGTACCAGGAACTCCAAATTGGTAGCTCTCTTCTCTTTAATTGTTGTTACCTCATTAAATCCTTATAACACTCCCTAGGGTAGTTTCTCTTACTGCCCCTAACGCATAGATGAAGAAATTTAGATGGAGAGATACTATCTTGCCTGAAGACACCACTGCCTCCCTGTATCTGACTCTGCCTATGATGAGGTGGGGCTTTTCACTGTTAGAGATTCACTCCTTTGAGTCTTACTGAAATGTGACTTTAAGGAGTAAAAGAAGAGTAAACTCTGAGGAGTTTAGGTGATAGCTGTTGACATGCAGCATCTTAAAGGGCTTGAGGACAGGCCCATGAAGATGGGTGTAGGGTCTAGATCTGTTCCATACAATGCAGTAGCTGCTAGTCATCTGTGGATAGCAACCATGTGAAATATGGCAAGTCCAAACTGAGATGCATTATAAAATACACAAGGATTTTGAAGACTTAGTTTGAAAAATATAAATTTATGTCAATTTTTTATGTTGATTACATGTTGAAATTACAAATTTTAGATATATTGAATTAAAACATATTATTAAAATTAATTTTTACTAGCCTTCTCTTTTTCAAAATGTACTTACTAGGAAATTTCAGATTACTTATGTGACTCACATTATATTGGACAGCGCTGATCTGAGAGAAAGCCCTGAGACACATTCTCTAGATGGGCAGGGCCTTAGCTGCAGGAGTGCCACGTTGGGAGAAGTGGGAGGGAGGTGTTGCAGTGACCCAAGCTGGGCCTCCGTCTCCCTCCATATTGTCCCTTTATTCTCCCAGGACAATGGCCCACCTCTACGGGGACCCGGAGTGGTCACAGGGGGACCTCGAAGGACCCATCAAATGTGCTAGAGAGCACCTGGCCAAGAGCAAACTGGAGGCCTTCTCCCCAGAGCGCCTAGCAAGCTACTGCCGGGAGCTGGAGCTGCGGGCTAAGCAGGGCCACCCCAAGACCTTTGTGGACCTGTGGGCTCTCGTGCTGGAGTCCATGCTGCATGGCCAGGTAGGGCACCTGCTTGCCAGGCAGGGCATGTGTGCACCTGCGGGACCAGGGCAACCTTGCAGTTAGTCGTGTGTGCATTTCCCACAGGTTGAGGGAGACAGGGATCTGTGGTTAGAGGAAGTAGGAACCACAGTGTCTCAGTGTCTGCCCTACTTTGGGATGCTGCCTTTTTGAATCAGGCTATTCTTCAGTTCATTGCCACAAAATAGAAATGTATGGATCTCTCAAGAGCTTAGGGACCAGTCAATGCCAAAGTCAGTTCGGCAGTGAGACGAAAGTCTCACATTATGTTCGGGTGTCAGAGAGATTGCTTGAGCAATTTTTATTTTATCAATACTGCAATATAGAATGTATTCTTCTTCTATATCTTCATGGCAGTGTTAAACGCGCAGACTCTGGAGCCAGATTCCCTGGGTTTAATCTCAGTACCTCTTACTAGCTATATGTTCTTATGCAAGTTACTTAACCTCTCTGTGCCTCAGTTTTCTCATTTGTCCAGGGGGGATGAGAGAGAGGGGAGATTTAGTGAGAACAGTTCTCACCTCAAGGCGTTGTTGTGAGCATTCTGTAGTGCTTTGGGATAGAGTAAGCATTAAGTATTAGGTATTATATTTCTTTACTGTTATTGTAACACCATTAAGACAAAACTGAGGGTATACATTTTTTTTTACATTGCTTCTTTTTTTTAATTTTTTTTAATGTTTATTTCTGAGACAGAGAGAGACAGAGCATGAGCGGGGGAGGGCAGAGAGAGAGGGAGACACAGAATCCAAAGCAGGCTCCAGGCTCTGAGCTGTCAGCACAGAGCCCGATGCGGGGCTCGAACTCACAAACCGTGAGATCATGACCTGAGCTGAAGTCAGTCGCTCAACTGACTGAGCCACCCAGGCACCCCTTTACATTGCTTCTTTAAGGAAAGTTTAGTAAGTCAACTGTTAAATCTTACATTAACTGATATTGAAATCAGTGATTTTTTTCCCACTATTGTTTTACCACATATAATTATGCAAACATTTCTTTTAAAGTATGTGGAACAACTAAAACACAAAAGGTCAGCATTCATAATTAAAAGTAAACTATCAAATATGTTAGCAGAGAAAGGATTCTTGTCTTTCTTATTTTTGGGAATCAGGAGTTTGACCAGGAAAGATTTTTTATAAATGAATGAGTGCCAAAAATGGCTTTGCTTTGAATTTTTCTTTAAATGTTATTCTTGCTGGCAAGCACAATGCTGTTTGGAAATTACCAACCATTCTTGTTTTGTATTTATTAGTTTAAAAATATTTATTATAAAAATCAGTATTTCTTATTTAAATATTATGATAATCTTCAGATTATCAAGATATAAAAATCCTGATAAGAAAATGCATAAAGCAGAAAGAATAACGTAATGAATATGCACAATCTCGCCAACCAGCCTCAGAAATATAATGTTACAGAAAGAGTTGAAGCCCCCTGTGGCTCACTCCCCAGTCCCATTTCCCTCCCACCCCAGAGGGAACCACCATCCTGAATTTGGCTTTATCATCACACTCATATCTTCGGTCTTACACGTTATTGTATTGTATAATACAAAACCTAAGTACATAACATACTTTACTTTTATTGTTTATCTTATACACCTTTTATTATACATCCTTAAGAAAAATATAATGTTACTTGTACAAATGGTTTTGTACAAGTCCCCTTGTGCACAAATGTTAGAGATTCTCTGAGTCTTGAAGATACACACCCAGCAGTGGACTTATCAGGCCATTGGGCACATGTATCGTTTGCTTTCCTACCTATTGCCAAATTGTTCTCCAAATTGTTCTCCAAAAAGGCTTCATTAATTCACACCCCTACCATCAATGTATCATGGTTTCTTTTTCTTACGTGCTCTTTAAAATTTTAATTTTTTGATCATTTTATGGGTGCTATACAAAATTTTGTTATAGCTTTCCATTTCCTTGATATTGATATATTTATTAATTAATAGCAATTAATATGAATAATTAAGAATATTTAATATTCAATAAATATTTAATTTAATATTTAATTTATAATATCTAAGTATAGAATAGAATATATAAAATATATAATATATAAATATAAATATATAATTTAATATTTAATAAATGTTTAATAAACTTAATAATTAATAAATAATAATTAAAATATCTAAATATAATTTAAATATAATATTTAAAAATAATTAAAATAATAATTAATATTAATATATTATTATCCATTCCTGGATATTAATCCTTTATCAGTTCTATTAGATTTTGATGCATAGTTTTAATATAATCCAGTGTCTCATTATGTTCTTTATGGTTTGTGCTTTTAGGGTCTTGCTAGAGAAATCTTTCTCCCTCCTAAAGTTATAAAATCTCTTCCTATATACCCTTATTAAAGTGTTAAAGATTTGTTTTCCACAATTAGGACTTTAATCTACTCAGAATATATCTTCAAGTATTATGTGGACTTGAATCCATTTTTTTTTTCTATATGGATAGCAAACTTTCCTAATGCCACTTGTTGATTCTTTTTTCTCTACAAGTCTGCATTGCTACTTGTCTCACTTGTCAGCTCTCACACACTCACGGGACCCTTCCTGAGCTCTCTTCCATTCGAATGGGGCCGATTCCCTGTGCCAACACTACCCTGGCTTAGTGACTCCACATTTGTAGTACATGCCGGTATTTGACAGGGCTGACTTACCCCCACCTGCCACCTTGGTTTTTCTCAGAATTGTCTTGGCTCCTTTTGGGCCTTAGCTCTTCTATACGTGTAATGCAATCAGCCAGTCAAGTTTCATGGGAAAATTTTTGGAATTTTTATTGAAATGGCATTAAATTTATAAAACCAATGTAATTACTTGAAATATTTTTATTTTATTAATATATCCTGTGTATTGTTTAGGTCTATTATTTAAGTTCATGTTCTGGTGTGAGGATACAGTGTTTTATTAGTGGCTTTCCCGTCTGGTGGAGGTATAGTTACTATAGAGTTGGGAGAAGCTTCTTTTAAGTTTATTTATGATGTGCTATAAAATGCAGTTTGATCTGAGGCTATAAAGAACACTTTTATTTAATTACCCTTTGATTCTCCAGTAATGACTTCGTGCTTGGTTTTATGTACAAGGTTTATAGTCTTTTTTTAAAAGACAAACTTAATAAGGTTTTGGGGTTTTTGGTTTTTTGTTTTTTGTTTTTTTTTGGTTCACAGGAAAAAAATCTTATGATCTTGTTGAACAAACAATGTGTCCTTAAAAATGAGCACTGGTGTGGTTTTAAAATTTTTATTTCAATATTAAAGCTTTTCAAATAGTCTTTTTTTTCTTAGTTATCATGCTTTATCTCTTAAAGCTAACATTCATTGTATGCTTTTTAAAAACTTTTTAATGTTTATGTATTTTTGAGAGAGAGAGAGGGAGTGCAAGCAGGAGAGAGGCAGAGGGAGAAGGAGACAGAGGATCCGAGGTGGGCTCTGTGCTGAGAGCAGACAGTTCAATGTGGGCTCAAACTCACAAACCATGAGATCATGACCTGAGCTGAAGCCGGACACTTAACCAACTGAGCCACCCAGGCGCCCCCACTGCATGCTTTTTAAAATAATTATTTAATCAGAAAAATGTAGTATGTATTTCAAATTTAAGTTTCTGGGTAGAAGCATTTATTATCTCCCTGCTATACCAATCCATGGCTCCAAAAGTCATTTTACATGTCAGAAAATAGAACTCCATAACAAATCACAGTTTCATTAATATTAAGTATTATTAGAGAAATAGTATAACCTGAACTTTACACAGAACGACGTTATTAGTCTACACACTTCTATAATATTTTCGTGGTTTTGTAAAAACCTGCTTGAAAATATACCAGTTATAATCAGTGCTTCTCAAAACACATTTTTCTTTTATCTTTTGCTGGCAAGCACTGAACTGCTTAGAATCTACTCACCATTCCTCAGGAAGAAACTCAGTTTTTCTCATGTTTTCCTGAGTTAAGAAGGTCTTAACGTGTTTTTCTTCAATTCTAGACAGAAAGACTTGCCTTTAGTACCGCCCCCTCCACCCCCCCACCCCAATGCAGTGCCTAGACCACATGAACCCATGGCCAACACTGCACTCAGCTTCCACACCTCAGGGAGACTCCTGAGTCATCAGAGTGGTGCTCTGAAGGGTTGGGGATGCTCATTTGGAAACTGGCGGTCTGGAGATCCAGAGGCTTGCCACCACTTCCTGGTGAGCTATTAAAAGGAAAAAGAGGGGCGCCTGGGTGGCGCAGTCGGTTAAGCGTCCGACTTCAGCCAGGTCACGATCTCGCGGTCCGTGAGTTCGAGCCCCGCGTCGGGCTCTGGGCTGATGGCTCAGAGCCTGGAGCCTGTTTCCGACTCTGTGTCTCCCTCTCTCTCTGCCCCTCGCCCGTTCATGCTCTGTCTCTCTCTGTCCCAAAAATAAATAAACGTTGAAAAAAAAAAATTAAAAAAAAAAAAAAAAGGAAAAAGAGGGGCGCCTGGGTGGCTGTCAGTTAAGCATCCTACTCTCGATTTCCACTCAGGTCATAATCTTACAATGGTGAGATTGAGTCCTGCATGGGGCTCCATGCTGGGTGTGGAGCCTGCTTGGGATTCTCTCTCCCCCTCTTGCTCTGTTCTCTCTCTTCCAGTCTCTCTGTTCCTCTCTCTCTCTCTCTCAAAAAAAAAAAAAAAAAAAAAAAAGGAAGAAGAAGGCTGGGTATTATTTCAGGAGATGGTGGAGTGTGCTGACCCTCTCCCCCAGGTCAGAAATTGTTCATCTGGAGTAAATAAAGGACACATTTTCCCTCATCGTACAAGACAAAAGAGCAGACAAACAGGATGCCTAAATAAAAAGAAGAGAATTGGAGAATTATTACCCTTTGAGAAGGGAAATTGCACGTATTGATCAAGCTCCCCCTCTCTTCACTACATACACACTTCACACCTGAGGGACTGACTTGTACGTATGACAAATAGTGCCAGGGACTTAAGCTGTATTTGGGGATTCTTCCTGTGGTTTTCCTAGAACTCAAGTCCTATTGGGCACTAGTGCAGAACTAGGGGAAAAGATGATGCATCAGTGACAGAGGGCTGCAGGGGGAAGATGGGGTACACCAGGCGTGTTGGAGGGGTCTCCTCACTGGAAAGGTAGGGCTAGCATCCTGGGACGTACATCTGCTGATCATGAGAATCACCTGGCGAGACCAAAGAAAAAGCAAATTCCTAAGTGGTTTTTGCTGATTCTCAGGAGGAAACCCAGTAATCTGTATGTTTAATTTAGCACATTCTCCAAGTAAATCAGATCATAAGGGCTGATAGGGCAGTTTGGGAAACCCCTAGGTCTCGCTACTGAGTGCAGTGCCTTCCAGTTCAGAGAGCCTAAGAGAGGGACGGTGTGTCTGTGTCTGGCAGAAACAGCCAGGACCTGTGGAAGCCTCGTTCCCCAGGTGGGGCTCCAGCCAGCCACCGCCATTAACCTTGCTGATGCTGGAAATGAACCCTATTTGCATCCTTGGCCCGGGATAGAGGGAGACCTTTCTGTGCTCCTAGAACTCCGTGAGGCTGTGTGGAGGCTCCTCAATAAGGCGAGCCACAGTCCTTGCCATCAAGGCAGAACTTGGAGTTTTATTGAAGAGAAAATTGGAAACAGAGGCAAAACTAATCAATGGGGTACAACTTCAACTGTGCAAAGCAGGAAAGAAGGGGGTGAAGAGGGAGAGGCAAGGATGACCGGAAAGCATTTTGGAAGGGCTGAAACTTGAAATGAATTCATGTGAATCTAGAAGGGGCAGCCCATCCCCCGACAGAGCTTACAATGTGTACTTAAAGGGGATTCCTGTGTCCTTTCTGGAAAGCAATGTATGTGTGTGTGTGCCTTTGTGTCCATGTGTCAGGGTCCACATCCACTCCACCCTTCAAACCATAAGGATGGGGCCAACGGAATCATAGGAGCAGGGGTAGGGTATTGCTGTTGACATGGTAGTCCTTGTGAATGGCATTCTTTTGAGACATGTGCAGTGCACAACCTCCATAGTCCCCCATGGTGACCCTGAATCTGGTCAGAATATGGGGGTGGGAGTGTAAACTGGATGGGTGCACCCACCCATGCCACCCAAATTCCAGCGGGGAGCTGCCTCCTCCCCCTCAGCCTATGCCTCCAGGATGCTCCCTACCTCACTTAAGCCCTCATGCCTCCCACCCCAGGTGATGGATCAGAAGCTGTCGGAACAGAGAGCTGCACTGGAGCGGGGCCAGAACCCTCTGCCCCTCTACTTGAGCCTCAATGTCAAAGAGAACCATCTGGAGACCCTGGACTTCAAGGGTACAGTCTTTAGTCCTGTCCACACTACCCTCCAACACACACACACACACACACACACACACACACACACACGTATGTGCATACCTCCTATGCACCCAGCAGGCCTTCAGAGGATTCAAACAGGAAACTCCTACACAGAGTGCTCAGCCTTCTGGAAGGGAGGAGGTTCTGATGGGCTAATGAGCCAGGGAGCAGAGCCACTCTCCTGGTTGTGGGGTAGTGGGGATGTGGTCAAGGGGCTGTGTGGAAGAATGGTGAGCCCAGGAGTCAGCCAGGCAGAGAGGAGGCTAAGGCCTGTGTGGGGGGGCAGTGTCTTTGGCCCCTGTCAGAGCTGGGGCTCTCCTCAACCCACTCTCCTCTCATTCCTGCCTCTTGCTCCTATTCCTACAGAGTGGGTAGAGTTTTCACCCTATGAGGTGGGGTTCCTGAAGTATGGAGCCTTTGTCCCTTCTGATCTCTTTGGCTCTGAGTTCTTCATGGGGCGGCTGATGAGGAAGCTCCCTGAGTCCCGGATCTGCTTTCTGGAAGGTGAGTGGTGGTCACTCGGAAGATTCTAGCCAGTCCTGGGCCAGGCCTCATTGCCCAGACATGATTCCCATACTCGGGTCTGGCAGAGCCCCTGGAGGTGGGGGAAACTGGAGTTGGGCTGTGGGGAAAAGCCATTGCAGGGTCAGCCCACCTGACTCCCCTCTTCCGTCCCCACCCTCCAGGTGATGGGAGGCAGGGTACTGAGGCTTGAGGGTGACTTCGGTGGGGGTTTGACCTTCAGGTATCTGGAGCAACGTTTTGTCCCTGAACTTGCTGGATGCCTGGTATGACCTCATCAGCTCTGATGACACCTGGAAGCAGCATGTCAAGGACAAAATTAAGAACCTGGGTGAGAAGGGGGGACAGTGTGAGGAGCCTGAAATGAGTCTACCTCCTCTTCAGGTGCTTGGGGAAGGGCACTATCAGAGGGGAGGCAGGGCCAGGCATTTCCAGGCCTTTCATTGGACCGATGTCTGTTTCTCTGAACCCAGAGGAGTCTCCTGCCTCCGTGAGGACCTCCTCGTGGCTGGAGGCCTCCTGGCTGCAACCCGGAACAATGCTGGCCAAGGCATTTAAGGGCTTCCTGACAGGCAGGCCACTCCACCAGCATAGCCTCAACTTCCTTCGGGGCCTCCAGCTGCACCAGGACTACTATAGCCAGAGAGACTTCTCCACCTGGGCAGGTAAGGGCCCCTGCCGTGTATCCCCAGGTGACAGGCTTAGGCTCCCAGGTGGAAATGGACCATGGCTAGGACCGGGGGGGGGACTTGGGGAGAGAGGGGGGTCATAGCATTCCCTTCTGGGGTTGGCCTGCGGAAGGTCTTGGGAAGGGCTGGGGTGGTGTGTGCTTTCAGGGAGTGATTCCTAAAGTTAGAAGGGGACATGGAGGCAAATGTAGTATGAAAGGTAGATGATCTGTGGTGGAGAGGCTGCCTCTGACTATCACTGCCTCCCCCATCAGACTGTGAGCTAGACTCCACCCCTGGTCAGCTTACGCCTCAGGAGCCACAGCTCTGCCTGGTAGATGGCGGCTACTTCCTCAACACCAGCTGTCCCTCCATGTTCCGGCCAGGCCGCAGACTGGACCTCATACTCTCTTTCGACTACTCCCTATCCTCACCCTTTAAGGTGCTTCTGGTTACCTTATGGGAACCCCAGATACTCTTGTCAGCCAGGCCATGCTCCAGAGGCAAGCAAAGGGCCACTGGGCCACTGGCCCTGACTTCCTGAGTCCCCAAGGGGAAGGAAGGGTGACAGGCTCTAACCCACAGACTCCTGCCAGGGTCCTTGGTTGGGAAGGGCTATGAAGGTGCTGGGGCCCTGGGCTCCCAGGACAGGCAGATGGGAGGTAGCTCACCACACCCATCTCAAGAAGAACAGCTAGACAGAACTGGAAGGAGACCCTGGCCTCTCCACATCCATCCCCTCAAGCCCCCCTGGGGGGGGGACCTAGGAACAGAAGTGGGTCCCCTACTGAGACTCTCTAGGCTCTGGGATTTGAATAACACAGATTAAAAAAAATTTTTTTAATGTTTTTATTTATTCTTGAGAGAGAGACAGAGACAGCATGAGTTGGGGGGGAGGGGAGCAGAGAGAGAGGGAAACACAGAATCCGAAGCAGGCTCCAGGCTCTGAGTTGTCAGCACAGAGCCCGACGTGGGGCTCGAACTCACAAGCCGTGAGATCATGACCCAAGCCAAAGTCGGACACTCAACCGACTGAGCCACCCAGGTGCCCCATGAATAACCCAGATTTGAATCCCAAGTGGGAGCAAGGGTGCTAGGTCTATACCTCACCTAAAGATTTTAACCAAACAACATTGCAGACCACTGGAATCCTTCGCCTCCCTCCAAGGCACTAGACCCCACGCAGGTCAGAACCAGGTTGTCTTGACACTGAGCAGTCAGTTTGGGCTAGAGCTATCCTAGCATTTTCAAGAGCACTGACCTGGGATGGCCAGGAAGTAGCTGGTTCTCTCTGGGCCCCCCTCTCCTCAACCAGACGCTGCAGCAGACTGAGCTGTACTGCCGGGCCCGGGGATTGCCATTCCCTCGAGTGGACCCCATCCCTCAGGACCAACACCAGCCAACAGAGTGCCACCTCTTCTCGGACCCCACTCACCCTGATACCCCTGTCCTGCTGCACTTCCCACTGGTCAATGCCTCCTTCAAGGACCACTCAGCCCCTGGTAAGGCATCCCCTCCCTTCCTAACAGCCTGGCAGCCTGGACCTTCAGAGGCACTGCCTGGGTCCTTCCCAGCACTCCTGTAGCCAGCAAAGGGAGGGGGTCTTCAGGCTAGTCCCACCCAGTTTTGGACATGGCAGTGTGCTGACTTCTGTTGTGGGTGCCGCATCCTCACAGGGGCTCTCTGTTGGCACAGTCACTGTGATGCTGTCCTCTGTCATGACCCCAGGCACCCCTCCTCCGGCCTCCCGAGCTACACCTGGGCTCCTCAGCAGTCCTGTTCCGTGGTGGTGTGTGGGAATCCCTGTACCAGAGGTCTGCGTTGTCCCCCCGTCTGCAGCCATCTCCACCTGTGCTTAGGCCCCACATTGTTGGACTGCTAGACAGCCAGGACAGAGAGGCCCCGAGCCCCTTGCTCTCAGATTCCCCTGAAGCTACCTGAGATTTCAGTTGGCTTCTGCCCTCCCACCCCAGCCCAGCCTGCCGTCTTTTCTCAGGAAGCTGGGACTCCACTCTGGGGCCCCTGAAATGTAAACCCTCATCACAGGCCTTCCAATCCTCACCTCCTGCCAATGGGTCAGACCTTTAACTCCTTCTGGTGGGAAAACTTAACTTCTGCCTTTGTACGTTATTCCTGGCTTGCTGGTTCCCATTCTAATTCCAAACCTTCCAGCTCTACCCTTAACAGGCTCAGCCCACGTTGCGGAATTCTCTTTCTCTCTCAACAAAGACTGTTTCTTACAAAGCAAAAATCCCTTTGGTTTTCAGACTCTTGGCTGAATCTTTCACTGACCTGACTTTGTTGTCCCACTGTTTCCACCTTGCCCCTGAAGGTGATACAGAGAGATACTGTGAGGTTCCCTTTATAGTGGAAGTGCACTGCTATGAGGAAGTGTGGGGAGCAGCAAACCCTTCAGATCTCAAAATAGTGCGTTTATATACTAGCCACATTTATATTTCTGGGCAAAGGATACAGAGGGCAGAGGACAGCAAGGAGCCCCTTCAGTGAGGAACAGCGCCCCCCTGTGCCCAGTCGCAAGGCTTCATTCTGCCCACCCCTGGAGGCCTCTGGGTCCTACTCCTAACCCCTCCCCTCTCTGGACAGGTGTCCTACGCAGCCCCACAGAGCTCCCAGCTGGCCAGGTGGATCTCACTGGGACCGCCTCACCCTATTCCCTATTCAACATGACCTACAAGGAGGAAGATTTTGATCGCCTGCTGCAGCTTAGTGACTACAATGTACGGAACAGCCAGGATGCCATTCTGCAGGCCTTGAGGATGGCCGTGAAACACCGGGCCCTGGGGGCCAGGCCTCCAACAGCACAGAATTGAGGCTGCTCAGGGACCCGGCACCCTGAAGACCCTCCAGGGGCTGAGGGCTTAACCCGAGCACAGCTGGCTACAGCCACAGTCCTCCAGCCCTCACCGGGCTGGAGTTCTGGGCTGTCCCAGGCCTGGGCTTCCTCGGCAGCCAGTCTCACGACCCAAATTCTCCCTCACTTTCATCGCTGGCTTGAGAGGAGCTGAAAGTGAGCTCCTCACCAGACCAGAGTGTAGAATAGCTGGTCCGACCGGACAGAAGTGCACGTGTGATTACTTTCATGCTGAGCAGAACAGATTTGGGGTACAGGCTTGAGGCTTGAGACTAGGAGTGGGGACAAGCAGGGCAAGGGATGGCCTGACTGAGAGGTGGCTCCGGGCATCAGGAATCACAGTATGTCCTGAGAGTCCCCTCTTCGTCCCCTCCTCCTTTTTCTCATCCTCCTTTTATACTCTTTGTAAGCAACTTTAGTGAGCTATAATCCACATACCACATAATTCATCCATCTGTAGCGTATGACTCTGTGGCTTTTCCTTGTGTGACTTCCACCGTCATCATTTTGAGAAGATTTTCACTTCCCCGGAAGGAAGCCCCTCATCCCTTAGTTGTCAACGTCAACCCTCCCTCCCCAGCCCTAGGCAACCACTAATCTACTTTCTGTCTCTACAGATTTGCTTATTCTATTTCATATAAATGGAATCCTATCTTTTGCGTCTGGTTTCTTTCACTTAGCGTAATATGTTCAAGATTGATCTACATTGTAGCAGGTATCTCTGCTTCACCCCTTTCCAAGGCTGAATGCAATTCTGTTGTGTAGATGGCCCAACTTCACCTAATGGTTATTGGTTAATGGGCCCTTGGGTTGTTTCCACTTGTTGGCAGTTATGAATAATGCTGCTATGAGCATTCATATACACACTTGTATGTGGACAGTGTTTTTCATTGCTTTGCATGTATACCTAGAAGTGAAATTGCTGGGTCTTATGGTAATTTTCTGCTTAGCCTTCTGAGGAACCGCCAGCTAGTTTTCCAAAGCTGCTGCAATGTTTTCCATTGCTGTCAGCATTGCACGAGGGTTCCAGTTTCTCCACATCTTTGCTGACGCTTGTTATACTCGTTATTTTCTGTCTTTTGCATTTTAATTGTCCATGTGGGTGCAAAGTGGTATCTTGGTATCTTATCAGCATTCCCCTAATGGCTAATGATGTTAAGGCCTTTTGCATTTCTTCTTTTATCTATTCAGATCTTTTTGCCCGTTTTGACTGGATTATGTATCTTTTTGTTATTGTCAGAGTTCTTTATATTTTCTACATACAAATCCCTGATCCCTGATATATGATTTGCAGGTCTTCTCCCAATCTATGGGTTGCCTCTTCACTTTCTTGATGATATCCTTTGAAGCATGGAAGTGTTTTTTATTGTGATGGTGCCATTTATATTTTCCTTTGCTATTTGTGCTTTTGGTGGCATATTTAAAAAAACCATTGTCTAATCCAAGGTCATGAAGATTTACACCTATGTTTTCTTCTAATAGTTTTATAGTGTTAGCCCTTACATTTAGGTCTTTGGTCCATTTTGAGTTAACTCTTGTATATGGTGTGAAATAGGGGTTCAACTTCACTTGTTTGCATGTGGATATCCAGTCATTCCAGCACCATTTGTTGAAAAGGCAGTTCTTTCCCCACTGAATTGTCTTGACACCCTCACTGAAAAATCAGCAATCTGTGAACGCAAGGGTGTCTATCTGTGCTCCTTTCATGGATCTGTTTGTCTATCCTGATGTTATACCACACTGTTTTGATGGCTGTAGTATGTAGTCCATTTTGAAATCAGCAACTGTGAGCCTTCCAACTTTGTTGGGCATGAATAAGGGTTAAGTAACTTAAACTCAAAAGTGCAAAGCCAGCACTGGAACTGGAGATTTCCTTTCCTTTCCTTTCCTTTCCTTTCCTTTCCTTTCCTTTCCTATTCTTTTCTTTCTTTCTTTCTTTCTTTCTTTCTTTCTTTCTTTCTTTCTTAATGCTTATTTCTGAGAGAGAGAAAGAGAGAGAATGAGTGGGGGAGGAAGAAATACTTCAGGAGAGAGAGGGAGACACAGAATCCTAAGCAGGCTCCAGGCTCTGAGGTGTCAGCACAGAACCTGACGCATGGCTCAAACCCATGATCCGTGAGATCATGACCTGAGCTGAAGTTGGACACTTAACCAACTGAGCCACCCAGGCGTCCCTGGAGGCTTTAAAATCAAGCCAGGCTGTCACACCACACTGCATGTTTGGGTACTTACTTTATGGCATGTCCTACTGTACAATGAAGAATTAACCATACCTGAACAGAGGTCAGGCCTTTGCTCTGGGCTACTGAGCGGTGATCTCTTCATCCCTTGAATGGCCTGCCTGACAGGAGTGTCTTTGTTTGCCTGGGAATCTGGCCACTGCACAGGCTCGTAGTGTGATTTGTGATGGGGACTCTGGAACAGTCGGTATTAGTTGCTGCCTCCAGAAGAACTGGGACTAAAGCCATGAGCCTGACAGACCAGTGGGGTTGGAGACCAAAGTCAGCCACATGGGCAGTATGTGATCAAGCCCCAGGAAAAACTCTGCACAAAGGCTCAGGTGAATCTCCCTAGTTGGTAATATTCTGTGGGTATTGTCACACACTGTGGTGGATGAGGGCAACACCGTCAGGTCCATGACTGTGTGGGGACGGCATGACTGGGAGTTCCGTGTTTAAACCCCTCCTAGACTCTGCCGTGTGCATCTCTCCCTCTGGCTGGCTTCAGTCTGTACCCTCTCAGTGTCAAATAAACGGTAATTGTAAGTAGAGCTCTTTCCTGAGTTCTGTGAGTCATTCTGGCCAATTATCAAAGCTGAGGTGCTGGGGACCCTGGAATTGGTAGCCAGCTGATCTGAAGTGAGGGTCATCCCGGGACCCCTGAACTTCCAGCTGGTGTCACGAGGGCTCTCTTGTAAAGGGGATGTTCCCTCAAGCTGCAGTTTGGTAACTCCCTTGCAAGTGGGGTCGGAAGTCCGGGGCAGACTTGGCAGTCTGGAGGACTCTTCCCTCAACCTTGAGGTTTGGCTGACTCAGGGCACCTATGTTCTGGGGACTGACAGGGGCACAAGTAGGAAAAAAAAAAAAAGAGAAGAAATAAAGAAAGACTTATTCCATTTGGGGAGCTTTCGCTAAAGCCAGAGAGAGCCAGAGTTCTGTGCGTCCCAGAGCCGGCTGGACTGAGGCTCAAGGCCACCCCTGATGCATGAGTGTGCATGTGTGCGTGTGAGCAGGTTTGTCTCCCACTGCCACCGCCCCCCAACTAGCTGCTGTTACCCCAGGCTCCCTGATTACCTGAGATCTCATCAGCCCCATCCTGATCCGAGTGAGGCCTACAACTCAGGCAGCTGTCAGGCCCACCCACAGTCTCCATGTGGATTGTGCAAGGCTCTTCCTGCAGCCTGAGGGCCCCTCCTGGGCAAGGCCCAGACCCAGGGCTTGTCTCAGGGACAGGAAGGCCCTCCAAGCTGCCTCGTCACTGCTCCTGGGTCTGTGCTGGCAATCTGCTCTCTGACCAACACGGCTTGTGGCAGTGGGGATGCAAAGAGTGAACTGAAGGATATTTTATTTTCCTGTTAAATTTGATTTAACAAGGTATAGACCAAATGAGAATAACAGTATAAAAGTAATTGCTTGATAAAACTCAACACAAATGCAAGATTTATGAAAAGTTCTTAATATGTTAGGAATGGAAGGGCATTTACTTAACCAGATATAGAGTATCCGTGATGCTTAATTCTATGTCAACTTGGCTGGGCCACAATGCCCCGATAGTTGGTCAAACGGTATTCCAGATGTTTCTGTGAAAGTGTTTTGGGGATGAGATTAACATTTAAATCAGTGGACTTGAGTGAAGCAGATTACTCTCCACGACATGGATGAGCCCCATCTAATCAACTAAAGGCCTTAATAGGACAGAGACTGACCTACCATAGCAAGAGGGAATGCTGCTGGCAGACTGCATTTGGACCCCTTGCAACTCTTCCCTGAGTTGCCAGTTTGCCAACCTTCCCTGCAGATTTTGGACTCACCAAGCCTCCATGATTGTGTGAGCCAATTCCTTACAGTAAATCAATCTCTCTCTTCCCCTCTCCCTTCCCCTTCCTCCTTCTCTTTCTCATATATATGTTTATGAGGTTCTGTTTCTCTGAATAACCCTGACTAACACAGTATCTATTAGAAAGAAAAAAACTGCCCTGTCATCCTGAATGGTGAAATCTTAGACTAATTTCCATACAGTTCAGGAAGACCAGGATGCCTGCCAACTCCATTTCTTGATAACTGTTTCCTGGAGCTCATTTCTGTTTCTGTGGGCTGGGAGTCCAGGCATGACGTAACTGGTTCTCTGCACTCAAGCTGTGGGCCAAGCCATCACCGGCAATCAGCTCAAGGCTCAGCTGGGGAAGGGTCTGCCTCCAAGCTGACGCAGGTCAAGCCGGCAAGACTCAGGTCCCCATGGGCTGTTGGCCTAAGGCTGTCCCCTGGTTCTCTGTCACTAGGCCTGTCCACAGGGCAGGTCACAACACGGCAGCTGGCTTCATCAATATGAGCAAGCAAGGAGAACCACAGAGGGGGCCCGAGGGACATTCTAGGGAATGAAAATGACCAAACTCTGTGACAGATCAGATTCAGGGATATAAGGGCTGGGGGTGAAGATCCAAAGAAGATGCTGAAAGAGTTTGCAGCCTGAAAGAACCGTGGGTGGTGAGAAAGATGAGGAGCTTTAGACTTCTGGGCTTTGTGGTGGGCTTGGTTTAAGAAACTGTCCTGTGGTGAGTTACCTTACAGGAATGTGCTCAGAACCACAGCCTGGCATTTTTGAGCATTAAACTCGGGAAATGCTCTGGAGGACGGGAGCAACAAATGCTGACCCACAAAGTTCTAAGGAAGTCGGGCCCAGCTGTGGTTTCAAAAGGCACAAGGTAGCAAGGAAGAGAGTGACCAGGCTTCCAAAACCCACACAGTCAGAGTTCACAGGCCTGACCAGATCTCAGACCTTTTAGCTCATCACTCTTACCAAAGATAGAGAACTAACACCTGAGGATGTGATGGTGACTTGTCCAAGGTCATGTGACAGGCTCAGGACACTTACTGTTTATCTTGTGGTCATTACCCTTCTTTTAGGAATGGTACCCATTTCCTTGTGAGGCTCACCCCTCACCCCCACTCAGCCCACGAGCTTAGGACTCTCTCCCACAGCTTTCATGCCACGGTGGGCCTGTGGCCTGGTCTGGCCCTCAGAACAGCATGCTGCATTCCCCTGGCCACAGAGACTGGCTTAGAGGCAAGTATGTGGCCAGCCAGACACCAAGAAACTTTTTTAGGGCTACAGAGGTGGGCACTTTCTCCCACTGGACTTGAGCCTGGGCAGATGTGAGGCTGAAGTGAGTGCCACCATCTGGCCCTGAGGAGGGAAGAGCCTGTCTGAGGATGGAGGGAAGACAGGAATCAGGCTCAGAGGTAGAGACACTGTGCTGTGTCACCAGTGTCAAGTCCAAGTTTAAATCAGTCCCCTTCCTGACTGTTCAGTCATTCATTCCAGTGGATTCCTCCCCCGACCCAGCCACCATTTTTTGGCCTAATCTCACCTCAGTGGGGAGTTTTGTTGCCCACAGTCATGAATCCTAACTAATATACAAGAAGAGATAGTTTAATGGAGAGGAGAATGTTGGATTCAGAACTCTGAGGTGGGAGAAAAAGTAGGCCTTTGCTTCTAGGCAATCAATGAAGACTTTTAGGATCAGGTATATTCCCTAGAGTAACCTGTGCGCACATGCCCAGGACACACATATGAGACTGTGGCAGCACTATTTATGGCACCAAAAAGCTAAATCCAAATGGCCATCAATAGGGGAATGGATAAATAAGTCAAACAGTAGAATACTATACAGCAAGGAAAAGTAATGAACTATGGCTTTGCACATTGACGTGGATGAATCTCAAAAACGCGACATAGAGTGAAAAAAGAAAGTACGATTACATTTGGATTAGTACCCAAATATCGAAAACTTGGCAGTATATTACTTAGGGGATATATACATCCGTAGTAAACATACAACAAGAGTTGGGAAAATGACAAACACAAATTCGGATTAGTTGTTATGCTTACAGAGAAGTTATGATTACACAGAGACACACAGGAGCTTTAAAAGCGTTGGCAATATACTGTGTCTCCAGCTGGAGTGGTAGGGGTGGTGAGTACTTGGGCACATGTGTTTTATGACTTTTGACATCAAATATGTGAGTGTGCATGATATATATTCTTTTGTATTATGAAACATTTCATAATAAAAATAAATAGAAGAACCAGGATCAATATCCAGGATGCCATCACAGCAGCCAACAGGAAGGTGTTTCCACACCTGATCTGGCAGCTCACGAGCTGAACATTTCTAAATGTTTGCATTTTCTTATTTAATTCTCACACTACCCCCATGAGGTAGGTACTGTTCTGAGAAGTAAGTTGTGGGGTGAGAGGTAGGTACTGTGCAGGTTGGGGGGTAGAGAGTCCATGAAATAACTTGACCAAGTCTACAGAGCCAGCAAGAGAGGTAGAGCCAGGATCGGAACCTAGGACTCCTGCAGAAACCACATGCTGGGCCACCCCGTGTACTGCCAAAGCCCATCCTTGGAGGCTGAACAAGCCCCCCATAATTCTCATTCCCAGTGCTGAGCTCTAGTAGCTTCTGGATTGGCAGACATGTCACAAACCAGGAGGCCTAAAGAATGTCTCATCTCCCCACAGGCTCTAGAACAGCTGAATCTGTGTTGCAATTTGGGTCCAAACTGCCCAGGACTGGAAGGGAAAGTCACCCTGCTTGAGACTGAGGGAGTTCCTGGGACCTGGGAACTTCAGTGCAAAAATGTGGAAAATCCGAGCATACCAGGAAAGGTTTGTCATCCTAACACCTGGTCACGAGCAGTAAGCAGGACAGAGGACAGGCTGAGCTGACATTGTGCTGATGCAGGGAGCTGGAGAAAACACCACATGACTCTTGACCTTTAGGTGTGTTAACCCATCCACTAGTACAACATGACCCAATAAATGTCTTAAGGCTCGACTGATAGAAAAACGTGTCCCCCTTGTGTAAATGGACAAGAGAAAGCGGGAATGCGTGTCCCTCCCTCATCAGCAGAGAGAGATGTGGGAAGAAGAGCTAGAAGCATTTGCCTCCCGCCCGAGAGCCACAGAAGGAAGCACAGGCTCTTCTCCAGCTCCAGCCCTCCTTAGGGAAGGGTCCGGTCTAGAGGGAATGACCCTTGAGTGAGCCATGAACAGTGAGGCGCCTCCCATTGTAGAAGGCGCTAGAGACCAGGATTGGGGGAAAGCTCTGGAGTCTTGAGAGGATTATTGAATTTCTGTTAGTCTGTTTTCTCAACTCTAAAAGGAGACAATAACCACGTCATAGCCTTGCTGTAAGGATTACACAGAACACTGTATGTGATGAAGTTGCTCTAATATCTTGACACACAGGTACTCAATAAATGAGAGTTGTTATTTTTAATGTTGTATCATTATTTTCGACATGGATCTGTATCCTGATTGTGAGATTAAGACGGAGCAGTTTTATTTATATAAATGTCTCTGGTTCAAGTCAAAATTACATCCTGGGTTGTGACACTTGATACAATGCTTGGTTTGAAAAGCAGACAATTAACTTCTAAGAGGCATGGTTACAGTTCAGGCAGCCACCACCAGGGGACTTCGTTGCCCGATGACTAAATAAATAAATAAATAAATAAAACTAAAAATGAAAAGGCATGAAGTGGTAAACTGGAAAGTACACAGAGCATACTCATCACTCTGTAAACCTTTGCACAAAATATGCTTTAAAACCTTATCTTTCTAGTTACTTTTCCACGATTAACTGCCCTAGCTCACGCTCCTTTATCTTGCCACATTTTCACAATTTACTACCCTTTGTCCAACTTAGTCTGTAAGTGTTTGGCTCTATTTCTTTAGATCTTCGTTTTTCTTGTGAGGGTTCCCTTGTACGTGTTTTTTTGTTTTTTGTGTTTTAACCTATTTCAATTTGTGTTTTTCTCTTGTTAATTTGTCTTTTTCTTTTTTTTTTATTCAAATGAGTATAGTCTTGGCTTCAGGAGTAGAACCCAGTGATTCACTCATCTCTTACATATGACACCCAGTACTCATCCCGAAAAATGCCCTCCTTAATGGCCATCACCCACACCACCCACCTCCCCTCTAGTAGCCTTGAATTTGTTCTGGAGCTCCAGCCAAGAACTTAAGACAAGTAGAGGAAAACCTCGTCCTGCCCGCCACTATAATAGGCAAATTTTCATGGCCCACTGAAAAGACTTGATTCTAATGAAAGCAAATAGAAAACCAGCTCAATATTATTCTATTGAAAAATCGATCAAGTAATTAAATTGGTTTGATTGAATTTGCTCAGAAAAGTACTTTTTTCCCTTTCTTATTTAAAATGTTAAATTTACATAAATTTATGTATTGTTATGTAAATTTAAAAATACATTCCCATTATAAGCAACTGGAACAGGACAGGGATATAAGCCTCCCCTCCCCTTCTCTGATTTCCATTTCCCACTCCTATTATCAATTTTAGGCTTTTTTTCATTAAACATTTTCTTTTCTTTTTTTAAAAGTGTTTATATATTTTGAGGGGGGGGTGTAGTGCATGAGCAAGCATGAGCCAGGGAGGGGCAGAGAGAGGGGAAGAGAAAAAATCCCAAGCAGGCTCTGTGCTGTCTGCACATAGCCCCACACTGGGGCTAGATCCCACGTACTGTGAGATGATGACCTGAGCCGAAATCAAGAGTCAGAGGCGCAACAGACTGAGCGACCCAGGTGCCCCTCATAAAGCATTTTCTAGAAAAAAATTCATCAACACTAGTATACTTCTCATTAAGATGCTTATATTTAGCAGAACGAAGTCAAAACTTCCTCCACATTGTAAAGCAGATGGATGTTAAGGCCACACAGCGGGGCCACATATGTTGTCCCTAGTAACTGCCTCAGTTTATTCTGTCACCGCTCGCCCTTAAATGCTGTTACGTCTTCGAATCATCTTCCACTTTCCCATTGTGTCCTTTCTCATCAGCATTTATCAAGTCCCTGGGCGGCACACTTTGCCCAAACACACTCCCTTCCTTACATGAGGGAGAAGGCCACACAGGCGGAAATGAGCACAGCAAGACCAGCTGTAATGGGTGCGGACGGGGAGCCGTTATAAATATTTAATTGTGTATATATTTAAGTTTAGAACACATTTTCTGTTAGGAACAATGCTGATCTAAGCCATTCTGGGCCAGCATCACCAGGAACCCTGGGCCACGCTGCAGCTCAGGGGAATGGGACCTTCTGCAGGACTGGTGGGAAGGGGGCCCAGGGGCCCTCAGGGGTTTCTGGACACAAGCTGCCAGGGCAAGAACATGTGTTTTGGCTGAGGTTGAAGTTCGTTTGCTTGCCTTTTATTTGTAACATGTAGGAGGTGGATTTTGCAGGGGACTAAGCAAGGGAAGCCTGGAGACATTCTTTATAAAGATTTCTTTTTATTTATTTACTTATTTTTGTATAGAGAGAGAAAGTGCAAGTTGAGGAGGGATAGAGAGAGAATCCCAAGCAGGCTCGGCGCTGTCAGCAAAGAGCCTGATGGGGGGCTCGAACTCACAAACGGTGAGATCATGACCTGAGCTGATGTCGGATGCTTACCCGACTGAGGCACCCAGGTGCCTGTTACAAACACTTCTAAAAGAAAAACACATTCAGATACTCCCTGACACAGATCTGGGAAAGGTGTGAGGGCTCCTCTGGTCTTCTCACCAGGGTGGGGAGGGGGAGCCCCACCAGCACTAATGCCCCAGTGGGTCTGCAGGGAGGGGCTCCAGGACCCAAGTATAAGCAACCATAGTGGCTGGCAGTTTCAACTACTGTGACACTAGGGACACTGCCCAGTCACCTTCTGACTCGTTTCTTTTTTTTTCTTTTGCCAGTTTTATTGAGATACGATTGACAAATAAAAATTATATATACTTAGGTTGTTCAAGGTTATTTTTTTTTAACATTTATTTTTGAGACAGGGAGAGAGAGAGAGCATGAACAGGGGAGAGTCAGAGGAAGAGGGAGACATAGAATCTGAAACAGGCTCCAGGCTCTGAGCTGTCAGCACAGAGCCCGACGCGGGGCTCGAACCCACAGACCGCAAGATCATGACCTGAGCCGAAGTCAGACGCTTAACCGACTGAGCCACCCAGGCGCCCCTCAAGGTTATTATTAAAAGGTGTACAGTGTGCTGCTGAGGATCTGGTGTTGTCTTCCCTGATTAACTTCCATCCTCCCTGGTGGACAGGGGAGGAAGGACACCTTTGTAAATGTATGTCCTGCTTTTAGGCAAATAAGGGGAGGGCAGAGAGCTTTTCCTGTATCTGCTTCTCCTCACTTGCCTTTCAGCTGGAAATAATCCTCAGGCCATGTGGCAGATTTGGGGTGGGGAGAGGTGGGTGCAAATTGTGCTACTCTTCAGCACAGACAGAAAAGTGACACTTTACACACGACTCTAGTCAGTTGGACTGTGGTCTGGCTGCTGCTGGGTTTCTTTCCTTTTTTTTTTTTTCTTTTCTTTAATGTTTATTTTTGAGAGAAAGAGAGAGAGTGTGAGCGGGGGAGGGGCAGAGGGAGAGGAGACACAGCCCGAAGCAGGCTCCAAGCTCTGAGCTGTCAGCACAGAGCCTGACGCAGGGCTCAAACTCATGACCTGAGCCGAAGTCAGACACTCAACCGACTGAGCCACCCAGGCACCCCTGCTGCTGGGTTTCTGATAGTGCTGCTTAGGCCAGAGACAGTCTCCACTGGAAAACCATGGCCTCGGAAAAGAGAGACTTGAAACGGGGGAGCTCATGGGGTGTCCCAACTAGAGAGGATGCTGGATCGCTGAGAGCCAACACAGAGAGACATGAAAAGACACACATTTTGAATGTACATTCAATTTTTTTAGAGAAAAAGAGAGAGTGTGTGAGTGGGGGAGGGGCAGAGAAAGAGAGAGAATCCTAAGCAGCGCAAAGCCTGAATGACCATTACCCTGGTCATGACCTGAGCTGAATCAAGAGTCCAACATTCAACCAACTGAGCCACCCAGGCACCCCTTGAACGTACATTTTATTTTACTTTTTTTTATTTATTTGAGAGAGAGAGAGAGAGAACGAGCAGGGGAGGGGCAGAGAGAAAGGGGGACAGAGGATCTGAAGCGGGTTCTGCAAGGACAGCAGAGAGCCCAGTTCAGGGCTCAAACCCACGAACCGCGAGATCATGACCTGAGCCGAAGACAGACACTTAACCAAATGAGCCCCTGAATGTACGTTTTAAAGCCCTTGTAAACAGAACATACCAAGGGTTTGGGTTTTGTTTTTAGTTTAGTGTTTTTATTTTTACCACGGAGCTATGATGCATTCTCTTTCAGATGCCAGACACAGCATCTGTATTAAATCAAAGAAAGAGCTCAAACGAGAGACAGATTAAATTATTAAATTCTCTTCTGGGCTGTACCCCCCTCCGTCAGCCCTGAACACCAGGCCAGGTATCTATTTTCGGGGCTCAATAAAGAGATGCAGGGGTGTCAGCCAAGAGCCAGAGAGTGACTTCGCCTCCATCAGGGGCCAGACAGCCTCAGCCACTTCGCCTCCAGCCCTGCCTCCTCCTGCCCTCCCCACTGACATATTGAGTTTCACAACGTTAAAAATAGCTGCTGAGCTGTGAGAAGCTATCTCTGAGCCTGGATCCGAGCTCAGAAAGGCAGGCCTCCCTCAACCAAGAGCCGCCCTAGGTGAGCCTAATTCTAGCTCCCTCCAGGCTTTTCACACAGCACAAGAACAGTCTCTTCGCCAAAATAGAACCGGAGTGGTTGAAATATTCACAGAAATGTGGGATTCTTTTAGCTAAGCCCTGACTTCTTTCACCTCCTTAATAATTCATCAGGCTTATTTATCTTCGGGAGGAATCCAATGGCATTGCTTCCACGTTCTTGCAAAACTCCCTTCAAATTTCCTGAGGATGTTCAGACACCTCGCCGTGAAGGACTAGCCCCACCTCCACACAGCCTGCGCTGAGCCCCAGTGAAGGGGACGCTGCCTTAATGACTCTCCAGAGCTCGGAAGGCTGTCCTGGCCTGGGAACTGATGTGTTTGCCCCACAGGAGCTACAGGGGGATGAAGAGAGCAGGTCGGAAAGAAATGTCAGTGAGTTTGAGCACACACAGGACCTGGAAACTCCCAGTCTCCCACCTCTGCTTCCCACGGCCCTTGGGGGCTCTCAGGTATGTCTGCGTTCCTGGCTAGAAGGTTCCTAGCTCCTTAAATTTTACCCCGACTTTGCTGGCTCCGAATAAGATCACCTGCATCACCATAGAGTTAAGAAGCTGTATTTTTGTTGATTTCCTTCTTTCCCAGAGGAATCCCTTCACCCCCACCCCCCCTCACCTGTCCTCACCTGCCTCCTTGACCCCAAGAGCTGTTAACTAAAACAACTACACCTGTGTACGGAGTGCATTCCAAGTGCCTGACGCTCTGCTGGGGAGGGATTAGCATTTCTGTTTGTTGATGCGACCGAGGCTCAGCGGGATTGAGGTCACACACCTCGTCAGTCCAAGGGAGACCTGGGCTGGAAGATATTTCTATTAATACGATCCCGAGGAGAGTGGACAAGGACCTAGCAGGGTGTCTGACACAGAGTAGGTGCTCAAACCGCACAATTAGCACCGTGGCAGAGCAGGGTCATAAATGTTGGGGAGAATGTGTAGATTTGGCCTTCCTGAGGAGCCCCCCCCATCGGCTAGTGAAGAGAAAACCTTGAATAAGTAAGTCCCGTTGGTAATTTAGTGGGCTACAAAAATTGAACAGTGTCTGTAGGTAATTCTCAGTGGATCCAGATCTGCCCACCAGCTTCTATCTGGGTGAGTGTGTGAGCTTCCTACAGAGGCTCAGTGACTGGAGAGGAGTCAAGGTTCTTGTATCCTTCTGGCAGCTACATTCTCAGCAATGGTGCCAGGCTGACTTCTACAGCCATAAGCCTCTTCCTCCTGTGGGCCTGCACCTCGCTCATAAGGAGCACTGGTCTCTTTGCCTCCTATAGGGCTTTCTGTCTCTACCTCACCCTCTTTCTGGCCCCAGCTTGGTGGGTCCATCATGGGCTTTGACCCTGGGTCCACTTGCCTGGCCCCGATAGGCCCCACATCGTAGCTGTGGTTGTCAACCAGCTTCCACCACGCAAGGCGACTGAGGGCTGCTGGGGGGATGACCAATCCTCCCAATCCTCCCAAGCATACCACTCTACCTCTTGACCAGGCTGACTGCCCCATACAATCACCAGGACCCCTGCCAGTGACTCCTCTCAGAGTCACAAGTGAAGAGTGGTCAAGGCTCCCACCCTAGTGCTTCCCTCAACCTCCCTGCCCCACACCCTTCCCACCATTCCTGTAACCCTTCAGTCCTTGGGGAGCACCCACCAGTTTTCAAATAGCTCCTCATCTGCCCCCTGTTCTAGTCCTTGAAGGGTTTCCCTCTAGGACCACCATATGGATTAGACCTTTGTCTTTCTAGATCCCCATTAGAGGCCAGCATTACTAGGTAGCACATTGTCATCCAACAATACTTCAGCAAAAATCAGTTTATCAGACTAGCTTTGAATCAGTTTTCAGAGTCACCACTTCCTGCACTGGATTCTTAGGTAACTCTTCCTGTGGCTTGTTACACCTCTCTCGTCTCGAGAAGACCAGGAACCACATCTGGAGCACTTATTCATTGGTTGAACCAATATTTATTGAGCTCCTACTGTGTTCCCAGTGTTGTTCTAAGAGTGGGAGACAGAGCACTGAGCAGGTCAGACAAGATCCAACGCTCCTGAAACTTACATTCTAATGGGGGAGATAGACAATAAGTAAATAGATGACTATTTCCATGTCACAGGTAGCAGAACAAAATATGTGATAATGAGGGACTGGCAGCAAGGAGAGGACCTCAGTAGGATGGTAACATTTGAACCGAGACCCGAACAGTGAGAAGAATGGTGGGAAAATGTTCCAGAGAGAGCAAATGCTAAGGGCAAAGGCCCTGTTGAGATGGGCACAAGGTTGATCTGTTCTGGAAACAGAGAGAAAACCAGTGTGTCTGGGGCAGCAGAGATCAGGGAAAGAGGGGGAGAAGTTGGTGGTAGAAGATGAGGTCAGAGTCTTAGGCTGGCCCAGATGCTACGGAGGTGGCTCTCGTGTCATTCTGAAGCAGTGGGAAGCCACTGAAAGGTTTTAATCTGAAGTTCGACTTTGTTTGATTTGTGTTTTACACGGATCACTTTGGCTGGTCTGTGGAGAATGGGCTGCCTGGCAGACAAGAGGGGACCCAGGGAGACAAGTGAGGAGGTTTTAGCTGCAGTCCAGGAGAAAATGGTGGAGGATTGATTGGTGGCGGTGGACAGCAGAAGTGGACAGATTCTGGATTTTTCAGGAGGCAGAACTTACAGGACTTATTGATAGATTGGATGCTAAATAAGACATCAGTGATGTCTCCTAGGTTTTTGCCTTAGCAAGTGGGAAGTACACTTACTCACAAAAGTGCGAAACAGGTTGAGGTGGAGGGTACTGGAGGTTTCTGTCTCGGACATTTGTTTTTTTTATGTTTATTTATTTATTTTGAGACAGAGAGTGAACAGGGGAAGGGCAGAGAGAGAGAGAGAGGGAGAGAGAATCCCAAGCAGAGAGATTTCAGCACTGTCAGTACAGAGCCTGATGCGGGGCTCGATCTCATGAACTGCGAGATCATGACCCAAGCAGAGATCAAGAGTTGGACGCTTAACTGACTGAGATACCCAGGAGGCCCTTGGAAGTTTTAAATTTGAGATGCCTGGGGCACCTGGGTGGCTCAGTAGGTTAAGCGACCAGCTTAAGCTCAGGTCACGATCTTGCAATTCATGAGTTCGAGGTCCGCATGGGCTCTGTGCTAACAGCTCAGGGCCTGGAGCCTGCTTTGGGTTCTGTGTCTCCCTCTCTCTGCCCCTCCGCTGCCCCCTCCTGCTTGTGCTCTGTCTCTCAAAAATGAATAAACATTAAAAAATAAATACGTAAATAAATTTGAGATGCCTGTTATTTACCCAAGTAGAGATGTCAGGTGGGCAGCCTCAGGTACTCAGGAGACAGGGTAGGAAGATAATCCGTTTAATACATAAAGCAGAGTATAGATGATTTTTAAAGCCACAGAGCTGGATGAGATCTCCAAAGGATGGGATGAAGAGACGGAAGAGAAGAGGCGTGAGTTTGTGAGCTCTGCTTCCCACTTTTGGGATGCCTGGTGGAGGCAGCAGAGCTGGCAAGGGGGGGCAGACAGAACAGGCAGCCAGTGAGACTGGAAGAAGCCAAGGAGGAGGTGGTGTCCTGGGAGCCCAGAGACTTTCTCTATAAATGTCCCACGCTATCATCAGAGTAGGTTATCAGTAAAAAGCACAAATTTTGTGCCACGTATTCATGTCTTGTCTGGCATAGACCTGGAGCATTGAGAAATGGGCCGCTGCCTGGCCAGCTGGCTGGCTGCTGGCCTAGGAGCCCACACAGCTCTCGTTATCTCTGACATCAAGGCTGATACCTCCTGGCTCCAGAGGCCTGGCGAAATCGGGCCCCACCCCTGCTGCTTCCCTGCTCCTGTCACATGCCCTGTGGCCCCGTGCCCACCCTTCTCTCCTGGCAGGGCTCACTGACTCGGTGCCGCCTGGTGCCGCCTACCTGGCATGAGGCAAGCTCATTCCCAGCTCTTCTCCTGGATTCTGCAGCTTCCCCTCCTGGAATGTTCTCCCTTCCATCCTCCTGCTGCCTTTCCTTTCAGGCCCAGCTCAGGGCTCAGTTCTCCAGTCTCTCCCCACCTGCCCTCTACTCTGCTACTTGGTGGATCGCCCTTCAGGACCACCTCTATGGTTACACCTTTCCTGGCCGGGTGACTGAAGCCCACTGGACGCCCCTGCTCTGCCCTTCAGATCTAATCCATTTTCCTACCGTGTAGGGTCTGCCTCGAAATCCCTCTAGCATCTCACCACTTCTGTCCATCTCTGCCCCTCACCCTGGCCCAAGGCACCATTTCCCATCTGAACCACCGCAGCTCACCTTCCCACCTCTAGTCTTGTCCCCTCCAATCCCCACACGGTAGCCAGTGATTTCCTTCACATCACTTCTCTGTTTAACATCCGTCAGTGGCATCCAATCCCTCAGGATAAAATACCAAATCCTTACCAAGTCTTTCAAGGCCTCATGTGATTCAGCCAACTGCCCACCTTCCCAGACATTTCTCACCCAATCACTCCCTACTTACGATGCTCCAGACACACATGTTCAGCTCCTAGATGCGCCAGCTTTTACCACCTCTCGGCACATTGCACGTGCTGTGCCTGCAGCCCACACGGGACGAACTCTGATCTGGCTTTAGGTTTACCTTAAAGACTGTTTCCTCCAGTGGGGCGCCTGGGTGGCTCAGTCAGTTAAGCATCCGACTTCGGCTCAGGTCATGACCTTGCGGTTTGTGAGTTTGAGCCCCGCATCAGGCTCTGTGCTGACAGCTCAGGGCCTGGAGCCTGTTTCAGATCCTATGTCTCCCTCTCTCTCTGCCCCTCCCTAGCTTGTGCTCTCGGTCTCTCTCTGTGTCTCAAAATAGAATAAATGTGAAGAAAAAAAAAAAGGCTGCTTCCTCCAAGAGGTCATCCCTGATTCTTCCCACAATCAAAATCAGGTACCCTCTGCTAGTGTCTTTTTTTTTTTTTTAAGTTTCTTAGAGAGCAATTGGAGTGGGGGTAGAGAAAGAGGGAAAGAGAGAATCCTAAGCAGGCTCTGCACTGACAACACAGACCCTGACGTGTGGCTCGAACTCATGAACCATGAGATCATGACCTGAGCTGAAATCAAGAGTCAGACACAGGGGCACCTGGGTGGTTCAGTTGGTTAAGCATCCGACTTCGGCTCAGGTCGTGATCTCGCTGTTCATGAGTCCAAGCCCTGCATCAGGGTCTGTGCTGACAGCTCAGAGCCTGGAGCCTGCTTCAGATTCTGTGTCTCCCTCTCTCTCCCCTCTCCCACTTGCACTCTGACTCTCTCTCTCTCTCTCTCTCTCTCTCTCAAAAATAAACATTAAAAAAAAAAAGAGTCAGTTGCCTAACCGACTAAGCTACTCAGGCACCCCACTTCTAGTGTCTTTTATAGCACCCTGTGCTGTTCCTTGATCAGACTTATCACAATTTATAACTATAAATTCCTTTCTACTTCCTTGCTCATTGCCTAGCAACTGTACATCACGGAAGAGCAGGTGCTGCATCTGTTTTGACACCCAAAACCTACAGCATGGCACCTAGCACTAATAGGTGCTTAAAGCACATTGCCATCAACGAACAAAGCTTTCTTTGACTTCTCCAGCTCCAACTGATCTGTAGGTTCTTTGCCTTCCAAGTGCACTTATAGCTGGCTCTTCCCAATTTATTTGTTTCATAGCAAAAGCAATAAAAATAGCAATAGCTATAATTTGTTGAGGTTTATGACGTGCCAGACTCTGCGTGCCATGTATGCATACGTGCATGTGCATTTCTTGACAACAATCCTGCGAAATAGGTACTATTAACGTCACTTTACAGATCATGAAAATGATCCTCAGAGAGATAAAGTAATTGCCTAATGCTACCCAACGAGTCAGTGTCACAGCCAAGATGCAGATTCAAGCCTCTCTGACTCCAAAACTCTTCTTTCCTCTACATTTATCTGTTGGTGTTGTCTCTAGCTGGCCTGTGAAATTTTGTTGCTGTTGTATTTTGTCAGTGGCCTCTTTGCTTTGTGGTGGTGGTTGTTGTTTGTTTGATGGCTTGTTTGGTTTGGTTCTGGTATCTTCCACTTCTACATTGCAGGTGCTATGTTAATACCTGCTATTTATGAGGGTGTGTCGGTGGGCAGGTGAGAGCTGTGCAGGACAAAAGTTCTGTATTTCTGTCAAAGTCGCCCTGCAAGGTGAGTGCCAGGGCTGGGTATAAGGACGGTGGAATGGATGGCCACCCATAGACCTTGACCTATGGGGGCCCAAAGGTCCACTTTCCCCTAATATCTCCCCCACCAGGCCAGGCTGGCCCTGCCCCTCCCTCCCCTCTCTTCCTAGTGAAATTCCCACCACTGGAGTTGTTTATATGCGTGACTGTCGGAAGGCCTCTCCCATAGGCTTGTCAAGTAGCTGCAGGGATTAACAAACTGTCCCCTGGATCTAGGGCAAGGCTGGATAGAGAGTAACAGAACCTCAAAGCTGAAACAGACCATCTAGATTCTAGAGCAATTTCCTGCACAGCAGAGGAATCTCCTCTGTGCAAGTACCCCTTGGATAATTCCAGCAATGGAAATTTAATACTTCCCATATGGCTAAGTTCTTACTTACACTGAGGTCAAGTCTACCCACCCACAAAGGCCCATTTCCACCATCAGGCGTGACACATCAATGCAATCCTTTTCTCTAATTGACAGCTGTTTTCATACCCTGAGTCAGTTTCCATATTCAGCAGTTTCAGGACCCTGATGTCCTGGGCTCCACTATCTGCTTCAGTTAAGTTTTCCATGAGCCATGGCTTTGCTCTCTGCCCTATCCCTTGGTGGATGGCCCAGCTGGGGGAAGGATCCAGATGGTGAGGTGGGAGGAGGAGGAGAGGGCCTCTGAGCACTTGAAGAAAAATTCCTCCCCCGAACAGACCTGCCTGACTCTGTCCTTACTCAGTGCTTCCTGTTGCTCTCAGAGAATATGCATAAAAGAATATACCTATGTACTTTTTACAGTTAACATATGCAGATATCTAGTATGGTGACCTGGCACATAGCATGAAATACAGCAGTTTTCTTTCCCTGTCTCTTTTTTTTCCTAAACATATAACATGTTATTTAACATATATCATTTTATCTATTTACCTAACATACAATAATTCTACTTTTTCTAAAAGTTGGTTTTCTGACTACCAAGAGCATGTAACACTTGTTCAGTGTAGACATTAGAAAAAATTTTAAGTTTAATAAAGAAAATAAACATTCCCAATAATCTCATCATCCAGAGATAACTTCTTGAAGCCTTGATATATTTCCTTTGAGTTCTTTTTTCTACGCACATACATACATAGAAATCAGTATTATTTACATATACATATATGTATACATGCAATATTGAGCTCGTATTGTAAGAACTTTCCTACCTATCAGCAAATGGTAATCATTTTCCTTTGCTGTTAGAAAAAAAAAAGATTAAAAAAATGGCTACAATTATCACACCATCCGAGCATGATCATATCTGCCAATTTTTGATGCTATGAGTATTACCTCAAAGCCTAGAAAATATACCATTAATATCCGAATTACAATGATTCCTCTCTCCTCTTTGCCAGCTTGGCAGAGAGATAGCACTATTTCCCCAAGATTCCACTCCAAGCAGCTCAGAATTCCCAGGCTGGTGTCCCTGTCACTGAGACAGTTTCCCTCTCACTTGTCTGCTGACTCTAGACTTCTCCTCAGAGGTATCTCTGCTGACTTGCCCAGACTAAGGAATGCACCTTCCCTGACAGGATTAATGAAGAGAACCCCCCCGCCCCCAGCAAAGTTACCAGATTACCAACTATCACCTGGTAATAAGGTTCTCTCAACCCCCCCACACAGGGAATCTGTTCCCCCACAAATAGACCCATCATAGCAAGGTGAGCAAAGGAGTCTCAACATTACTCCTGTACCTTAGATTCCAATAAACTAAGCCCTAAAACTGAGTCCTAGACACTGGTCCAACCTCCTCTCATCTTTATGGGCGTTTCCTCTCTGGGACTCCCATTGTCCTTCCTTGCCATCTGGCCTCAATGGTTTTCTTGAAGATCTCCTCAGTTCATCATACACATTTCAATAATTTCAATACCCAGTGGAAAGAGGTTAGGGTCCCAACCTTCTTTTTCCACCAAGAGACTTCTTTGCTCCTACTTAAATTTATGGATGCAATGAGATTCCTAAGGAAGAGAGTACTACCCAGCTCCACTCAGCAATGTCCGAGGCCCAAATGCCATGGATATATTAAGGAGGGGATGATTGCTATCTCCATCCATCAATGGCTTCTAAGTCACAGCCCTTGTTAGGCTAAATAAACAAACAACAACAGAAATGAAAAGCAGTTACAGAAATAATGCTACATCGAACATCACTGAGGATTTGTGTAAGAGTTTATGTACAATAAATTCCTAGAAATAGAATTGCAGAATATAAGTTCATGCAAGTTTTAAATATTAATGAAGATTACCAAATTGCCCTCCAAAAAGTCTATGCCAATTTACATTCTATCAACAAAGTCTTATAGTCTTCCCCACACCCTGACCAACGTGAAGCTTTATCGTTTCACCCCTGCCAATCTGATAAATGAAAAATGGAATCACTTTGTTGTTTTAATTTACATTCTTATTATTAGTGGTAATCTTTTATAGGCTTATTGCATATTCCAATGATCCCAACCTTGTTGAACATTAGAATCACCAGGGAAGCTTTTAAAAATCTCAATGTCTTTTGGGATGAGCACTGGGTATTGTATGGAAACCAATTTGACAATAAATTTCATAAAAAAAAATCCCAATGTCCAACTCACATGTCACATCGATTATATCAGCTATCAGGGAGCCAGGCATCAATATTTATTTAGTGATCTCCAGGTGATTCCAGCGTTTACCAAAGTTGGGGAGGTACTGAAATATGTATAAGTACCATGATGTTTGTATCTTTTATCAATTTTTCTATTGCATTGTTTGCTTTTAAATATTTATTTTAAAGAGCTTTTTCTTTACTGGAAAATTACCCCTTCATGAAATTGACAAATATTTTTACAAATTAGCCTTTTATTATTATTTATGGTTGTTTTGACACAGAGAAATTTAATATGTATGTAGTCAGAATTATCAATTTGTTTCCTTCATTGCATCTCAGTTTTGTGTCTTGTTTCCTAACTAATGATGATGAAGCAATAACTAATTTATTTTAATGTAAAGAGTAAGGTATGGATCCAGTTTATTCTTTCTCCAGATGGCAAAATAGTTACTTTTTTTTAGAAAGTAATTTTCCAACATAATATCAAATAATCCATCTTTTCCCCTATTAATTTGTAATGCTATCATTTTTTTCACATGTAAATCTCTTATTTATTTTGCCCCAGGTTTACTTATTATACTTTCATTGCTATTGTACATGGGATCTCATTTTCTCTTGTGGTTATGATTTTTATGGGAAAATTTACAATTTTTTGATTATTTTTTAATCAGCCATCCTTATTATGCCCTAAGTTCAAACAGACACCTACATACATTCTTTTTATAGTTATCTTTCTTTTTCTTTTAAGTTTATTTATTTATTTTGAGAGAGAGGACACATGAGTGGGAGAGGGTCAGAGAGAGAGAGGAGAGAGAAAATCCCAAGCAGGCTCAGCACTGTCAGTGAGGAGCCCAATGTGGGGCTCTAACCTATGAACCAAACAGTGAGATCATGACCTAAGCCAAAATCAGATGCTTAACTGACTGAGCCACCCAGGAGCCCCTATAGTTCTCTTTCTAATGACTGCATAGAATTTAATCATAGGAATATGCCATTATTTATTAAAATATCTACCAATATTGAACTTTGGGATGATTTTCAACTCTTAACCATTAAAAATTTAGATACAATTAACATTTTTAAGCATGTAGCATTTTCTTCTCTCAGTGTGAGTTTCCAAGAGTAGAATTACTTGGGCATAAATAATTTTATAGCTTCTGATAATTCCTGTTGTATCCTGATAAATATTGATGGTGGTTGGTTTGACTATGGTGAAGGAGGACTGAGGCAGGGGAATCAGTAGAGAGTCCCAAGAATATGGGTAAGAGAAAGTAAAGGATCTTGAAAAGATGCCCAAGATTACTAATAATCAGGAAATACACATTAAAACCACAGTGAGATACCATTTCATACCCACTGGATTAACAAAACTCAGAAAGTCAGTTGATAATCCTGGGTATACACTAATGGGAACCCTTTTCCATGGTGGTGGGAGTATAAATCAGTAAAAATACTTTGGGGAACAATTTGGCAATATCTAGTAAAATTGGTGGTAATATACCTTATAACTAAGCAATTTCTACTTCCAGGGGGATATACACTAAAGAAACACAACACATACAGGAATGCTGTAGTGTTTTTGGCACTATTCTTCATTGAATCTAAGGTACAACATTCACTAAGGGAAAATATCGCCAATTAAAGTATAACCCATTGTTGGTTTTAAAAAGATTTTTTTTTTATGTTGGGGAGCCTGGGTGGCTCAGTCGGTTAAGCATTTGACTTTGGCTCAGGTCATGATCTCACAGCTCTCTGTACTGACAGCTCAGAGCCTGGAGCCTGCTTCTGTGACTCTGTCTCTCTTTACCCCTACTCTGCTCATGCTCTGTCTCTGTGTCTGTCTTTCTCTCTCTTTCTCTCTCAAATGTTTATTTTTGAGAGAGAGAGAGAAAAGGAGAGAGAAAGAGAGAGAGAGAACGTGAAGGAGGGAAGGGGCAGAGAGAGAGAGGGAGACACAGAGTCCGAAGCAGGCTCCAGGCTCTGAGCCATCAGGACAGAGCCGAACGCAGGGTTCAAACTCACCAACATGACCTGAGCTGAAGTCAGATGCTTAACCAACTGAGCCACCCATGCACCTTCCCATTGTTGTTTTCAATAAGTATCTCTTAATCCAGAGATTTTTAAATGTGAAAAACACATGCCTTAGAATTGATGAAATACAGTAATAGCAAAAATTAGATACAACTTAAATGTCCATCACACAAAACATGCAGATAAGTTGTGGTGTACTTTACAGCCATGAAAAATCAAGGACCAAGATCTATATTTACCAATATAGGCAAATCCTGTAAACATAATATCTGGTTGGGGGAAAAAAATCCAAGTTTACTGTAGAATGCATATCCTTTATCTGATACCACTTATATAAAGTCTAAAACATGTAAAGTGATACCAAATAGAAATACAGACATATTTAGAAAAGAAATAAAGAGGGGCGCCTGGGTGGCTCAATCGGTTGAGTGTCCAACTTTGGCTCAGATCATGATCTTATGGTTCATGAGTTCTAGCCCGACCTTTGACTTGCTGCTGTCAGCACAGAGCCTGCTTCAGATCCTGTCCACCTCTCTCCAGCTAACTCTCTCTTTCTCTCTCTCTCTCAAAAATAAATAAACATTAAAAAAAATTTTTTTAAGAAAAAGAATAAAGAAATGCCTTGGAATGATGGCTAGAAATCCAGGGTTGTGGTTCTCCCCTGAGGAGAGGGGAAATGACTATGTTACCACTGTTTTATTTTTTACTCTGAGTAGTGGATTCATAGATGGTTACTTTATTATTCTCTATACATTTTGCATGTCATAAAATTGCTTAATATTTTTTTAAAGGAGAAACTGAAATTATAGGCTAAGCTAGGAAGATGTGCTTTGTGGGAGGCTGTTTTATTTGGACTGGGAAGCAATTTCTTCCTCCCTCCTTCCATCCTCTTGCAGCTGGATGTCTTTGGGTTAAAAGGTCATCCCAAAAGTCAAATGTTGAGCTCATTTGTGAATTCTTATCCCAGCCTGCTTAGGATACTATTTCCATGTCCTGTGGTCCTTCTGCCACCTGCTTCTTCTTATGCATTGTCTCGTGGGCCTGCCCCATCCTGCCTGCCTTTCCCTTCCGTCAACTCAGCCTTACTCACAGGTTGAGGATGGCTGCCTGTTTCCAACCCTAGCCAGGAGAAGGGGTGAGCTTCCTCTACCCCAGCTCTAGGCAGCAACAGTAACCAATGCTCTTTTCCATCCCAGTTTACCTGGTGTTGAAATGGAGTGGTGAAGGCGATCATCACTCCTCCCATGACTAGGAAAGGCTTTACCTATGCTGGGGTGTCACAAAGGCAATAGGTATGTGAGTGGGAGGTAGATGTATTATAGGGTTGACTTGCAGAGTCAAAGACCAACAAGAGACCTCTGTAGATCCTAGGAACAAGGGGAGGGATTGGGGCAGATGAGAGAAAGAACTTGGAAGAGTTCTCATCCCATTTTCCCCCAAACAGTCCTCTGAAGACAAAAGCACAGACATGTACCTCCCACCCTCAATGTGTCCTGGAGGAGATTTGGTTTTCCTAATTTGAAGGCATAAGGGACTCAGTTCAGGAGACAGAAGAGGACACAACACTGGGGTAGTTCTCCCCTCCCCTCTCCCTAATGGAGAGTCCCAAATAGAGACTTGCCACAGAGGTGGTGGTCAGGTGAATTAGCCAGAACTCCTTCAGCCACAAGTGCAGAATAATGGAAGCTGGATTCAAATAAGCATAAGATGGGTTGGATGTGGGGATGCCTTTATTGTCTTGTGTAATTGGTAAGTCCAAGGTATATGAGGGCTTCAGGCATGGCTGAATTTAGTAGTCCAGAACACATTCTCCGAACTTTCCCTTTTTCTCCCTATCTCTCAACTTTGCTTTTTCTATGTCAGCTTAGTTTTTTTTTTTAATTTTTAAAAAAAACTTTTAGAAGAAAGAAAACATAAGTCAGGGAGAGGGAGAGGGAGAGAGAGAGAATCTTAAGCAGGCTTCATGCTCAGTGCAGAGCCCTATGCAGGGCTCAGTCCCATGACCCTGGGATCATAACCTGAACCTAAATCAAGAGTCTGACACTCAACCAACTGAGCTACCCAGGTGCCCCTATGTCAGCTTAGTTTCTTATACTGAATCCTTCCATGTGGTGACAGTAACTCAAAGTTTACATCTTCCTTAGAGTTCATAATCTAGATAAAAGAGTAATAGCTCTCTTTCCCTCCATCTCACTAATCTCCACCACTACAACCACCACGACCCCACCCACCCATAATCCTAAAAAGAAGGGCGGGGGGAGATCTAATTGTTCCTGAACCAATCAGTGAATCTAAGAAGTTGGGGATGCTGACTGGCCACACTGGTGGTAGAGGCAGGCACTTCTGAGGAAGGAGGAAGATTCCCCATGATTGACAGCTCCATGAGATCCCCAGTGTTATTTTATCAGATGATGAGGAAAGGAATTCTAGGGGGCATTATGTCCATATACTAGGATCCCATATACAGACTCAATCACCCCTTAACCTCAGAATTGGCTTGAATACGTGAAATTGTTCCATATAGATTTTGTTCATATACTCCAAAATAAAATCAGAATGCAATCAAATTATTTCCTCTCAAATAATTTTAAAGCCTAGGAGTGCTTTTAAACACTCACAGATACAAATAATTACAGACTGCAGGTCTGGCATGCCAGGTATGTGTCTGCTTTAAAAAATATTTTCAAGAAAAGTTAAAAATAATCTAGCCAATCATCCTACTTTTCCCAGGTTTTAGCACTAAAAGTCCCTTGTCCCAGGAAACCTCTCATTCCTTGGCCAACTGGGTCAGTTGGTCACCCTAAGTGTGTCTTTAGTTATTGTTTATAGCAGACAGGAGCTGAAGGCGGCAATCCAGGTACAACAGGGGCCTGGTCTGGACTCTTGGAATCCAGAGTCCTTCCCTCTGAGGATCTGCATCACCAGAAAGAAGACTGGAACACCCTACTCCCACTCACCAGACCCCTACAAACGCATGTGCACAGAGGGAGGGGGGAGGTGGCACCTGCACGTGGCAGGAGATGGCTGCAATGCTGCCGGCTCCCAGGCACTGGGGACAAGAGAGGCTTAAGCCCAGCCCCCTCCAGGGCCCACTGTGGACAGAGCTGGAGGACCCAGCTAACAGCAAGAGGCGCCTCTTCCAGACTGCTCCCGGGCAGGGAAAGGGCTCCCACCCCTCTCTGCTCCTCACAGACCCAAGGGTCCCTTCTGCCTGCTGTGCTTGGCTCACCCACTTCTTCAGGCTCGCCCAGGCACAGCCTAGATTATAGCAGTCAGGTCCAGGGGCCAGCCCCAGCTCCACCTCCAGGAATGCCCTTTGCCCCAGTGCATCCTCCTGGCAGCTCCCCTCTGCTCTCCCAGGTCCTGGAGCCCACTAGCCACCAACCAGCCAGGGCTTGTAAGAGGGAGGGGCAGGGCAGTGGAGGGCAAGAAGCCAGGTGGGAGTGCCCTGGAAGTCACCGCAGTGTCAGAGAGCCAGCTCAGCCACTCTCCACTTCCTCAGTGCAAATTCTTTAACTCAAACCCTGATCACTACCTCAAAATCATCCTAGTTCTCAGGGTACTTGGCCTGAACCAGCTATAAGGCTTACAGGAACCCTGAGTCTGGCAGGGCAAGCAGGGCTGAGGCTGTGGGGACAGCTGGAAATGGGTCTTTAGGGTCACATTCCAGGACCCCCAGGGGCGGATGACACTAATCCAGGCTGGTGTGACAGGACTTTATTCTCCAGTAAGGGTTCAGGGTCTCCCCGCAAGAGAGAGCACATGTACATCCCCTCCCAAAGGCACACACCACACTCCTCACACTTGCAACTGGGGGAAGGGGTGGTAAGAGGAGTCACCAGCCCTGGATCCTGCTGAGAACAGGCCACAGGCTCTGTGTTCACTCACCCCCAGCGTCCTCCTCATGTCTCCCATCCCCCTCACCAAATATCAGTCTATTTTTAGTCACTTTCAGTACTTCTCTGACCATATCCTTGGTTCCTCATTTCTGGCATCAAACACACTGTGTTTACAGTTTGGGGTCTATCATAGCTTATTCAGAAGGACCCTGAGAATTCCCCATTTATTCTCAGTCTGAACTGGTGCCCAAGCATGGTGAAGCCTCAGTAGGCAGCACGGCAGGCCAGACCCCTGAAGGCAGCAGCCAGAAGGGACGCTGAGGCTCCCTGGTTCTGTGGTCTTGCCATAGCTATGTCTCAGACTCACTGGAGATAATGAAAATATACAGACCCCAGGCCCCACTCCTAGGATTCCAGACTCACTTAGTCCAACCTCCCGTTTTACAGAAGAGGAAAATGAGGCCCGGAGAGAGGCATCCATTTGTTTTGTATCATCCTGCAGAGCTGGAACTGGAGCCCACAGCTCCTGGGTTCCAGTCTAGGGCTCTGTCCGCCACCCCACAGCGCATGCCTGAACACTGACCTTGAAATCAGTAGGGAGCGAAGGCGTTCCTCAGCTCTGCTGGGACCTGTCAAACCCAGGAATTAGTATGAGGACACCTCTTGCTCACAGACCCTCGCAGGCCAACACTGCCCATCCCCTTGTCCTCTGCCCTGAGACGTGGTGGGGAGCGGCTCTCGGGAAGTGACTGCAGAACCTTGGTTCAGGGGCTTGACCCAGATGGAATCTGTGGGGAATTATGTTCCTCTGCTAGAACTTGGCTGTAACCAAATTCAGTCCAAAGACAGCACCAGTGAATGGGATAGACTCGAACCATTGGATACAGTTCTTAAAACAATGGCACCAGGGGTGCCTGGGTGGCTCAGTCAGTTAAGCGTCTGACTCTGGCTCAGGTCATGATCTCACGGTTGGTGAGTTTGAGCCCCGTGTCAGGCTCTGTGCTGACAGCTCAGAGCCTGGAGCCTGCTTCAGGCTCTGTCTCCCTCTCTCTCTGCCTCTCCCTTGCTTGTGCTCTCTCTCTCTCTTTTTCTCTCTCTCAACCTCTCTCTCTCTCAACCTCTCTCTCTCAAAAATATATAAATATTTAAAAAATTTTAATAAAAAAATTATAAAACAACAGCACCAGTCCAAGCTCACCCTGACACATTACTTCATAGCTGAATTTGGTTGAACCCTCCCCTAATCCTCTCCCTGTGGAGTCTAGGGTTCCCCCTGCCACCACCGTGCCCTGGTGGAGGAGATGATGTCAAGAGACTTGGCAGAGTTTGGGGGATGCTTGATCAGCCATCTTGGGACCAAGAAAAGTAAGGGCCACTTGTCATCCCTCTGTGGGAGAAGCCAGGAGCTCCCCACCCCACACATCTGCCCTGTGGGTTTTCCTAGGCTTGGCAGAAGAGGCTTGTGGGATAGCAAGGCGAAAGGGAAGTGTGCAGGGAGAGGAAGAGAAGACTTACGAGCCTGCTCTGGATTCCTCCCCCTCCTCCATAGACAAGCAGGTCTTTTTCTTTCCCAAGTCCTATCCTCTTAGGTCCATAGTAACAGCTAGAAAATCTGAGGCAGTCTGCATGGCACTGGAGCCCATAGGGCATTTGGGTAGGGTGAGACCCAGCAGCGTTTCTCACAGGTGAAGAGGGAGAGGTATTTATCAGGGGCCTTTTGAAGACCATGGCTTGCCCTGAGGGGCCACACTAGGCTGATCAAAGAGGCACACCTGCCTTCCAACTCACCCAAACCACACGGTCCTGATGGTCACCTGTTCTACCCATAGGAGCAGGATTTGCTATATTTCTTAAATACCCTCTGCTCAGAAACTTTCCATGAGTTACCACTGCCAACAAACAATCGTGATTCTTGTACTTGATATCCAGGACTTACTTTCACCTCCTTTCATCTCCTTTCTGAGTCTTCATAGCCTTGCTCATGCTGTCTCTCCTGACACAAATGCCCTCTCCTGCTTTATTCATCAGGTCCCTAGCCTTCCTCCAAAGGCAAGTGCAAGTTCTTCCTATGCCACGCAGCCTCTTCTGACCTTCCCAGCCCTGGGTGGTCATGCTCTCTGAGCAGCATATCTTCACACCTCTGTTCCTCATACATGATAGGATCATCCTGAGACCACTTTTGTGATCTTCCTGTCTCACCCAATTAGTTTGTAGCTCCTTGGGCAGGGATGATGTCTTGGTGTCTCTGATATTGCTGTGTATCACACCTCTTGTGGCAAAACCATCGCTAACTGAGGGTCAGCCACATGCTAAGACCTTCATCCCAGTTAGTCTCCATAACCACCCCATGAGGTAGAAATAATTATGCTTTCCATTTTACAGATGGAGAAATTCAAGTTTATAAGGATAAATTTACCCAGGTCCATGCAGCTAATATGTGGTAGAAGCAGTGTTCAAATGCAGTTGTGACACTTTAAAGCCCAGACCCTTAACCAACTATACCATGTTCAGTCAGGTTTGAGACAATGTCAGTGTTATCCTCACAGAGGTAAACCAGTGACAAAAAGTAAATGCAGTGTAGGAAAGGCTCCAGCCAGTTTTGCTATGTGAGAGAGAGTCAGGAGCTGGAAAATAACACCTGTCATCTAGTTGAAACAAGAGGCCACAACTTTTAGTAGCAGGAACTTCCCAAGATTGAGAAATGTGGAGCTGTGGATGAAAGTAATTTGAGGATGCAAAGCACTCAGCTGGACCTTCACATTTTGTTACCAAGAAGAAGAACAGAAAATACTTGTGAGCCAGACCTACTGACAGAACTAAGGATATAAGTATTATCTACATTGGGATAAAGGTTCTTTCTTATAATGTTTTTAAAAATATGTATATATTTTTATATGTTTGTTTATTTTTGTGAGAGAGATAGAGAACAGGGGAGGGGCAGAAAGAGGGAGACAGAGGATCTGAAGCAGGCTCTGTGCTGGCAGCAGATAACCTGATGTGGGGCTCGAACCCATGAATCTTGAGATCCTGACCTGAGCTGAAGTCAGATGCTTAAACAACTGAGCCACCCAGGTGCCCCTATTTCTTGTTTTGTTTATGCTTATTTTGTATCATTTTGTATCTCCTCATCATGAAGTGGACCCACGTCTAGCCTGTTGGCCAGAAGTCCTGACACATCTCAACATATTAAGACACATCTCCCAACGTGTATATTGTTAGAGCCAGAAGTTCTGGAGTCAGACTGACTTGCATCCCAGCCCTGTCACTTATCATGGTGACCCCAAGCAACTTACTCATCCTCTCCGTGTTTCAATTCTTTTTTTTCTTTAATGTTTATTTATTTTTGTAGGAAAGAAAGACAGAATGTGAGCAGGGGAGGGGCAGAGAGACACACACACACAGAATCCAAAACTGGCTCCAGGCTATCAGCGCAGAGTCTGACATGGGGCTCAAACTCACCAACCACAAGATCATGACCTGAGCCATAGTCAGTCACCCAACTGACTGAGCCGCCCAGGCGCACCTCAATTCTTTTTTTAATGAGATAATAATAATATCTACTTCATAGGTAGAATAGACTTTGTCACTTTTTATACATTCAGCAAATGTGAGCCACTTCATTTCTGTTGACATCTGCGTAATATTCCAGTGTGTGAATGTGCCCTAGCAATCAAACCATTCCTTGATTGGTGGGCTTAGGTGTTTCCAGATGATGAACAAGACAAGCAATGTCTGTACCCTTAAAGGAAAGAGGCAGAAAGAACAATTGAACAAGATAATCCAAGATATGATACATTAAATCAAATCAAATAAGCAGAGTGACTCAGAAACACACAGGTGGGCGAGAGGCATACATGTTACGGAGGGTGGTCAGGCAAGAGCTGCAGAACAAGGACATTTGAGCAGATCCATGACCATGAAAAAGAGCAGTAACACACAGAGTCAGTGTCAAAGACATCAGGAGGGAACAGCAAGTGCAGAATCCCTGATGTGGGAAGAGCTTGCCATGTTCCGGGTGTGGAGGGCCAGTAGAGCTGGAACTCACGTGTGAGGGGAGGAATGGAACAGATGTGAGCAGCCAGACCACACGGGTCCTTCCAGGGCATGGCAAGAAATGAGAGCAACCAGAAGCTGGGAGGGTTTTACTCCGGGTTGCAACATCATCTAGCTGGTGTTTTTAGGAGACCACTTGTGCCCTTCTGTAGAGAATGGCTTATAGGAAGGCAAGAGAGGAAGCAGGGAGACCAGGTAGGCTAATGCAGTTGTTGCAATGAGTAAAGGCAAAGGCTTTCACCAGAGCAATGGCAGCGAAGCTGGGGAAAAGCTGGAGAGAAAAAATTTCCTCTGAGGATGTGGAGTGTATCCTCCTTGGTCCCGTGAGCCCCATACTTGCCCTCATGATTGGTTCTTATTTCCCTGTACCTACATACCCTTCTCCATTCTCTCCTCAGAAAGGCAACCATTATTCAACTTTCTTGGTGTTTTCCAATTTAATAGCTGCAGTGAAATCTCACTGGTGTTTTAATCTGCATTTCCCTGACTACAGATGATTTTGAGCATCTCCTCAAACGCCTGTTAGCTTTGTGGGATTGCCTTCCTATATAAACTGCAGGTTCAAATCTTTGGTCTATTTTTATGTTGGCACAGCCATCTTTTTTTTGTGGATTACATAAGAATTCTTTGTATATGCTACATAGTGATCCTTTGGTGATTTGCAGATGCATTGCAAATATCTTCTGTCATTCTGTCAACTATCTTTTAACTTTTTCTGCATGTTCTTAGTTGACAGAAATCCTTAATCCTTATGTAGAGATTTAGAAATTTTTTGCCTTATGGTTCCTGGTTTCCAAATGTTTAAAAAATCCTTCTTACCCCCATAAATAGATTCTCCCACATTGTCTTCAACTAGCCTTATGGTTTTCCATTTCATGTGTTGATCCCATTTACAGCCTATTTTTTAAATATGGCAATAATGGGGATGTTGTTTAATTTGTTCTACTTAGCGAGCCACTCAGGCCCATGTCATCTGTTAAAAAGCTTTTCTTTTCCTCTTGATTTGTGGTGCCAATTTTATCATTGATTAAGTTCCAGTAAATATCAGGGCATGTCTCTGATCCCTCTATCTTTGTCCCATTGGTCTGGTTCTTGTGCCAGTGACATACTGTTTGTCTAAGTGTGGCTTTGTACTTTATCTTAGAATCTGGCAGGCCAAGACTCTCTTCTTTACCATTATTTTTTTAAAGGCGAGTTCATTATCCATGGATATTTATTAAGAGGAAAATATTGGGGCGCCTGGGTGGCGCAGTCGGTTAAGCGTCCGACTTCAGCCAGGTCACGATCTCGCGGTCCGTGAGTTCGAGCCCCGCGTCAGGCTCTGGGCTGATGGCTCGGAGCCTGGAGCCTGTTTCCGATTCTGTGTCTCCCTCTCTCTCTGCCCCTCCCCCGTTCATGCTCTGTCTCTCTCTGTCCCAAAAATAAATAAACGTTGAAAAAAAAAATTAAAAAAAAAAAAGAGGAAAATATTGGGGATATATTTTATTTTATTTATTTTTTTTTTATATATATGAAATTTATTGACAACTTGGTTTCCATACAACACCCAGTGCTCATCCCAAAAGGTGCCCTCCTCAATACCCATCACCCACCCTCCCCTCCCTCCCACCCCCCATCAACCCTCAGTTTGTTCTCAGTTTTTAACAGTCTCTTATGCTTTGGCTCTCTCCCACTCTAACGTCCTTTTTTTTTTTTTTTCCTTCCCCTCCCCCATGCTTTTCTTGTGACATTTTTGCTTTACTGAAGCAAAATTTTGTTTACTGAAATTTTGTTTCTATATATTCAAATCTGATAATACGTCTTTATTGGCTTCTAGGCTTTGTACCTTATTTAGGAAGATTCTCTTCATCCCACTATTATATTAATGCTGTCTAATATCTTATTTTAACTTTTCTATGGTTTTATTTTAATGGTTAGATTTTTAATTAGTCTGGAATTTGGTTTTTGTACAGTTCTAAAGTTGGGATCTAGTGATTTTATTCCAGGGCAAGCTAGGTTTTCCAATAACAAATAGTCCATCCTTTTATCCCTATCTGCAAGACTTCCTTTATCATACACTAAAATTCCATATATACATAGGATTGTTTCTGGGCTTTATTTGCTTTGTGGAAGGTATTGGAATCCAGAATTCATTGACAAAGAATGGATAAGCATTGGATGCATTGGAGCAGAATGGCCAGTTGAAGGGATGGTTACAAAACTCACTGGCCAGCCAGGTGTAGGGGGCATGAATCCCTGAGAGGCAGAGGAGGCTGAGAGACACTGATGGGATGGGAAGGAAGGGACAGGCACTGAAGGCATCTTGAAAGAGGGAAGGTGAGAAATTCATCCTTGCTGGGTCCTTGGGGGAGTCACCTCACCTCTACCTGGCATAGAAAGAGGTCCCACAGATACCACCAACCAAGTTTCATCCCTGCATTTGGGCCTGGTCAGCCCTGTGTTCAGATCTCACCCTCAATTTCACAAAATCACTTTAATATGTGGGCCAGAAAAGCCGGTTGTGGGGCCTCAGGCAACAGCGCAGGCAGGAAACTCCCAGTGTACCCAGCTGGGCAACCGAGCAGGCGAAGTCACCTCACTGGGCCCCTGAATGAGCCTACCACTAGGCCAGAGATAGGGATCGGGTGGGTGGGGCGGGAGCATCCTCTAAGCTGTCCTGAGACAGTCTGGGCACACCCTCTCTGCACCTGGCTTCCCAGGAGGGAGAGCTGGGGACACCTGTACTTGACCCTTTCCTCACCAAGGATTGAGGCAATTATTTTTTTTTCTCCTCCTAACATTGGGAGACCTGACCATGGTCTCTGCCTCCCTGGAGTCCCTGCCCACAGCTCCTGGGCACCAAGCTGTGGGACTCAGTGGAGTTAGGAGGGAGGGCACCTTCCCCCCATCTCCTCAGATGCCCAGAAGGGCATCTCTGAGCCATGACCTTGATAAGCTGAAGAAAGAGGGCCTTCCCAGATCATGGCTGTGCTAATCCTAAAGTTGTCAGGGTCCAGGATCCTCTTCTTGGCACCCTATTTCCTTGGACAGCCAGGTGGTATGTTTCTGGGGGTGGCAGACTGCTGACCCCAAGGGCCAGAGTTCCCTGCTGGTTCCTGCATTTCCAAGATCTGCACTCTTCAGGGTCCCTTGATGTAAACACATCTAGACCCCCTGTTCCCCATCTGCCTACCCGCCCTAACCCCTCCCCATGCAATCCCAGCCACAGCAGAGAGGTGTCCAGAAGGCGGAGCTCTGAGTCAGAATATAAATTCCCAATCTTGCCACCCAGCTGGAGAGCTGACACGATGCTCCAGAGGCAGATGCCCGCCTGGCTCTCCCACTACCTACCAGACCTATACCAGGCAGAAGATGGCAAGCCTTCATCCCCCTGCGCCTTGGAGGTGAGGGAGCAGTGCTGGGTAGGTGGGGCAGAGGCTGAGGGCAGGAGACAGGCACAGGGAGGGCTGGGAGCATTGTAGACTCCGGAGACATGGAGCACCTAGGCTCAGCAGCCCTACCTAGCACCTGGGGACATGGTCTGGCCCAGCTAGAACTCCTGGGGGGATGGCCCAGCTGGGGTTACCCACAGGCTCGACACTGTGCTGTGGTGTGGCCCAGAGCCATCTGGGGCCAAGACAGCACCTGGATAGATGGTGCTCAGCACTGCCAGGGGTGGATCTACACTTGCCTGTCCTAGTTGTGAGTGGACATTTACCCTACGGTCATTCTAAATTGCCATGCCTTGTGAGTGTGTGTTACAGTATCCCATGAGGATCCGTGGCATTGCCAACCTGTCACATTAGCCGCGAAGCCCAGCTGGGTCTGTGGTCAAGACTCCTGGGTCCATCTGATTCCTCACAGCCTCATAGAGAGACCCTGGGTTCAGGGAACAGGTTGCCAGGGCTCCAGACCAGCTCCACCTCAGCTTTCCCATTTACCTCAAGCTTCCAGTTTTCCATAGGCACGCCATGGCCAGGACTTTCAGTAGAAATTTCTTCCTCATTCCCCTCCTCAGGGTTCCCTCCCCCAGCCCACACTGAAGCACTGAATGAGGCAAGTGATGCCCTGAAAGTATCTTGTCCTTTTGGGGTGGGAGATGGAGACCCTACTCAGCCTCCAATGAGCCCAAGGAGGGGAGCTCTGAGCTCCATGGTGTCTGGTGCCCCGCTGCCCTGGCCAGGATAGACATCACCTCCTGGGATGTGCCACTTTTCCCCCACAGCACCTCAAGGAGCTGGAAGAGCCTATGGTCAGCCCATGTTCCTGCCTCCCCAGTCTGGTTGAGCCTGTGGAACCTGGGCTGGGGGAGAGCTTCCACAGAAGGGACAGGGTGAGTGAAGCAGCTGAGGACTGCGCCTGTCCCTCTCAGGTCCCAGAGGGTGCAAGGCTCAGAGCTGGACTTCTTGCCGTGACCTGTCACCTAGCCTGTGTGATTAAAAGGGAAAACAGCATGGTAGCTCCTCCCGGGAACCCCCTGGTCTGGGATGTTGCTCAGATTAGCTGGGAAACATTCTGAGGTCCCATAAAGTCCCCATCCCAATGGTGTCGTCTTAGGGAGGGCCCACGCATCCGGGGAGGGATCACCAAGCTGTTCGGGGCTCTGATACAGGTGTTGCAAGGAACAGGCTACACCCAGCTCACTGGGGAGGAGGAGGCGGCACCACCAGCCACGCCTGTCCTGAGAAGCCCTGGGGACAGATGGCCCACAGGCTCCCTGCGCGCTGTCTTCCCCTCTCCCGCACCCCAGACCTCGTGGGCTGGTTTAGTTAGGGTGTGCCTGGCCCAGGGATGGGTATCACACCCACCACCTCTGAAACAGGGTTGTCAGACCCTCTCCCCAACTCCCACCCCCACCTGGGAGCCTGTCCCTGGGATCCCATCTGTAACCACTCTTCTGACTAATTTGTGGTGACAGCTAGACCTGGGGTGCAGGGTAAGCCCTGAATTGAGAGCCAAGGGCCTACTCCTGCCTCTGCTATTAAGTAGTCCAGTGTGTGACCTGGAGCAAGCTTTGAGCCATTTTGGTTAATTCTCGGTGAGAGCCAGCCTCCGGGTGGATGGAAAGTGTGCTGCCCTGTGGTCAGGTGGATCTGCACCTGAGTCCCGGCCCTGCCGTTTCTGGGCTGTGTGTCCCTGTGTGAGATGCAGTGTCTCTAAACCTAGTCTTGTCCCCTACAAAGTGGGGATGGCAGCACCTTCCCCACAGTGTGGCTGGAGGGCTAAACGAGAGCGACGCGATGTAGCCAGCACAGGCTCAGGGCCTGGCATGCTGGAGGAGGGTGGTGAGTTGTGCTCCCCAACCTCTGCCAAGGTCATACCTATAAAGATGGGCATGGGAAGGGGTACTATTGAATTGCATAATAGCCAGTCCTAAGGGCAACATCTTTTCCACAGGAGATCCCCCTGTCCTATGTAGGTCTCAAGGGGGAAGTAGGGTCCTGAAGGGATCAGCCCCAGGAACCAAGGCCAGGGAGGAGGCTGGAGCTGGAGTCGTGTGTGTGACCACAGCCTGAGTAATAGAGCCCTTTCTCCCACATGGCTTCCCTGAAAACTAGCAGGCTCGCCCTCCCTGTAGGTTATTAACGCGTCCGAATACACTTCTGCACTGTTTGCCAAATAGTTTCTGCCTTGAGCTCCAACCCCCTGAGTACTCCCTGCTCCTTACCCAGGACCCCCCAATGGCCCCATGAACCGAAGGATTGATGTCCATCCCTGCTGCAGGGCTGCGGTCCAGCTGGTATGGTTTCTGGCCGTGGCTATGATTTCATCGTGATAACCAGCCAAGGTATCTTGTCCAAGGGACAGGCTTATCCAAGTCCCTAAAGTGGTTACCCTTACCACACTATAACCTGCCCCATGAACTTGCCATAATGTTGCCGGTTTCTGGCTCCCATCTGCTTTGTGCTTTGTTCTCTTGGATCTTGGTAATTGGATCAATTATCTCTGGGGCCATGAAGTTTTGCTTATCTCTAGCACCACTCCAGTTCAGCTGGTTATACCAGGAGCAAAATATTTACATTCATTTTTATCCAAGAAGGTCATTTTTCTCAGACCTAGTTCTTGGAATCATCTGGGCCCAAGACCTGAATCCCATGTTCCCACTGCCTACCTCTCAGCATGGCCCCTCTGGGCCGTCTCCCAAACTCCCTGCCAGGTGCTGCCTCTCTGCTGGCAAAGATGTCAGAGTAGTTTGTAGAGCCCTTTGGAATTGAGTCTCTCCTGAAAATTCTTGAGCTAGAAGTTGTGATTTGAGACCCAAGGTAGACCACGAAGGAGCCCTCTAGGCTACTGGGAAGCAGAACTCCTCCAAGAACCCTTACACTTCGGTGTATACTGGCTCTTTAAAAAAAGAGAGAGGGGCGCCTGGGTGGCTCAGTTAAGCATCCGACTCTTGGTTTCAGCTCAGGTCATGATCTCATGGTTTGTGAGTTTGAGCTTCACATCAGGCTCTGTGCTGACAGCGTAGAGCCTGCTTGGGATTCTCTGTCTCCCTCTCTCTCTGCCCCTCCCCCACCTGTGCTCGCTCGCTCGCTCTCTCTCTCTCTCTCTCTCTCTCAAAATAAATGAACTTTAAAAAAATAAAAAAGAAAGAGATCATGAAACATATTGGCAGAAATGTAGCCAATAAAAGCATTACTGGTAGAAGGACTACCAGAGTTTGGGGATTATTGGAGGGCCTTGAGGGAATTCAGAGTGAAAAGAAGAAGCTGTTAGGAAAAGAGGTTCTAAGAGGAAAAGATGAAGGAGGAGGAGGTGAGGGCCAAGCAGCACCTGTCTCTGAGTTGAACGTTAATGGTTGCTTTCCTTTTTAAAAAAAATTTTTATGTTTATTTTTGAGAGAGAGTGTCAGAGTGTAAGCAGGGGAGGGCAGAGAGTGAGGGAGACACAGAATCTGAAGCAGGTTCCAGGTTCTGAGCTGTCAGCGCCGAGCCCAATGTGGGGCTCGAACCCATGAACCACAAGATCATGACCTGAGCCAAAGTCAGACGCTTAATCAACTGAGCCACCCAGGTGTCCCAAGTGTTGCTTTCAAGTAAGATGACAGCATGATCATGATTATGAGCAACAGGCTTAAGAATTAGAATTGGATTCAAACTCGGGCTCCTTTGATTCTAGCTGAGTGCCCACCATCAAAGGACTTGGTCTCAGATTTGCCATCTGTAAAGCGAGGCTAATAATAATTGCTTCGAGGGGTGTTGGAAAGATTGAGCAATATGAAACATAGAGATTACACACACAACGCTTAGCATGTGGCACACAGTCAAGGGATAGTAGCTGGTGTTGTTAGCCTTGCTGAGTTAGAATGCGAAGAGATGGTCAACCTCACCAGAAGGCATCAGGGTTAGATAGCGACTATCAGGGTTAGATAAGACTTTCCCTGGGAGGCAGGGAGACCTCGAGTGAGGTGCTGCGGGAAGCTGTGAGTGCTCATCCCTTCCAGACAAGACAGAAGGGGGGTCAGGCAGGGCTATGGGCAGCCCTCCTGGAGGCAGAAGAAGGGCTGTGATGATCGAGAGTCCTTCAATACTAGGGAATGTCCCTGAGGACTGACCCTGGCCTGAGCCGAGGCCTCTGGTGGCCCACATTTGAACTCTGGTTGCCATCTGAGAAAGTGGGCCACTGGGAACAGGCTTTGCCAGAACTGCTCTCCTGAGTGAAAACTGACTCCTGCTTCCTCACAAGATCATACCAGGACACCCGCTGCGCCAGCTGGGGAGTGAGAAATGAGGAGCCCATCATGCCCAGAGTGGGTATGGCCAACAGCCACAGCCATATTTCCAAAGCCAGGAGAGAAGTGGTGTATGTGGCCTTTGCCTCGAGCCACCCAGCTCAAAACAGAATCTTGTTAGATCAAGTTATGGGCTGTGAGGATTTCCAATATTTCGGAGTTAATCTCACAAAAGGATTTCTCAGACCTGTATAGGACTGTCAGTTTGGCTTTTGTTCTGATTCAGAGGCAGCTGTTGGGAACTGAGGAGGAAGGGACCTGAAGTCTGACTTACACATCTATCTCAGGTTCTAAATAGCAGCCTTCCCAGGCTTTGTTCTATTGTTGCTGTTTAGAATAAGCCCCAGAAGAGGCTGGAAGGACAGACATCAAAACGTGGACAGTTCCCCTGACAAGAAAAAAAAATAATTGTAACTATGTGCGGTGATGGACGTTAACCAAACTCGTTGTGGTAATCATACTGCAGTATATATGTATATCAACTCATCTTGCTATATACTTAAAACTAATACGTTATATCTCAATTGTATCTCAATTTAAAAAGATAGCAATACCTCAATCATAGCAAGATAGCAGGACCTCAAGGTCTTAATGAAGGTTTTAAAATGTAAGGAAGGGGTGCCTGGGTGGCTCAATTGGTTAAGCATCTGACTTCGGCTCAGGTCATGATCTCACGGTTTGCGGGTTTGAGCCCTGTGTCCGACTCTCTGCTGACAGCTCGGAGCCTGGAGCCTGCTTCCGATTCTGTGTCTCCTTCTCTTCATGTTCCTCCCCTGCTTGTGCTCTCTCTCTCTCAAAAATAAATAAAGATTAAAATTGTTTTTAAAAATGTAAGAAAAGTGACAAATAGTAAATATTCAGTAGATGTTAGTCATTGCAATATTATTATCTCTGATAATATAACCAAGGCAGATAAACTATCTTTATACAGTCTGAGTTGAAAATATAAGTGATTATAACATTTAAAAAAAAAAGTGAAAATAGTGATCTCTGTGAGTGGTGGGATGCTGGAGACTCTTTTCTTTTTCTTCATACTTTTATGTTTTTCCCAAAACCCCAACAATATTTTAAATAGAGAAGAATTGCATATTCTTAAAAAGGTGTAATATGATTTTGGCAACAGGGCAAACTATGTGGAGTGTGAAAGGTCCTAACTCACAGGCCTCTTTTTTTTTAAATTTATTTCTTAATTTACATCCAAGTTAGTTAGCATATAGTGCAACAATGATTTCAGGAGTAGATTCCTTAATGCCCCTTACCCATTTAGCCCATCCCCCCTCCCACACCCCATCCAGTAACCTTCTGTTTGTTCTCCATATTTAAGAGTCTCTTACGTTTTGTCCCCCTCCCTGTTTTTATATTTTTGCTTCCCCTCCCTTATGTTCATCTGTTTTGTCTCTTAAAGTCCTCATATGAGTGAATTCATATGATTTTTGTCTTTCTCTGACTAATTTCACTTAGCATAATACCCTCCAGTTTCATCCATGTAGTTGCAAATGGCAAGATTTCATTCTTTTTGATTGCTGAGTAATACTCCATTGTGTATATATATATATATATATATATATATATATATATATACCACATCTTCTTTATCCATTCATCTATCGATGGACATTTGGGCTCTTTCCATACTTGGGCTACTGTCAGTAGTGCTGCTATCAACATGGGGGTGCATGTGTCCCTTCGAAACAGCACACCTGTATCCCATGGATAAATGCCTAGTAGTGCAATTGCTGGGTCGTAGGGTAGTTCTATTTTTAGCTTCTTGAGGAACCTCATACTGTTTTTCAGAGTGGCTGCACCAGTTTGCATTCCCACCAACGATGCAAAAGAGATCCTCTTTCTCCGCATCCTCGCCAACATCTGTTGTTGCCTGAGTTGTTAATGTTAGTCATTCTAACAGGTGTGAGGTGGTGTCTCATTGTGGTTCTGATTTGTATTTCCCTGATGATGAGTGATGTTGAGCATTTTTTTCATGTGTCAGTTGGCCATCTGGATGTCTTCTTTGGAGAAGTGTCTATTCATGTCTTTTGCCCATTTCTTCACTGGATTATTTGTTTTTTGGGTGTTGAGTTTGATAAGTTCTTCAGAGGCCTCTTTAAATAGGGTCACTTGGTCAGATGGAGGAGTTCCATGCATCTTCCATGGGCACAGGCTGGGAGTGGATGGTAAACAGATTCCTCTAAGCCTGGTTAAAACTCTCAGGGAAGGGGCTTCAAATCGTGAGATTCAAACAGGAGAAACATGAACAGAACAGGCATGAAGCCATCCCTTTCCAAGGTGTGCTGGCTCCTAGTGAGGTGAGAAGTAAGCCCCTCACCTCAGCAGTCTTGGGGACCAGCAGTGTCCTCAAGAGCCCAGAAATGTGGACTGACTGTGAGGAGGCATCTTGGGTCTGAGCAGTGGGAGCCTGTGTCCAGATTGAGCTGCTCTATCAGTTGTCATCACCTGAAGAATGAGTCCTCTGTCTTCTCAACCCACAGGGTGGGGTCTCTCCATGCCACCTGCTGACAGTGAAGGTCATCCGGATGAAAAATGTCCGGCAGGCTGATATGGGTGAGTATCCGGTCTTCCCTCCTTCTCTGCGTATGGGGGCTGGAAGGAGTCCTGCCCTGGCTGGAGAAACATCAGAGGTGTTTGTGTGGGGGGGTGGGGGCAGGGTGTCTGCTACACTCAGGTTGTATTTCAGACTTTGGGGTTGATATCATTTTTCCAGGCCCCCCTCCTAGCTGTAACCTTGGCACTACCAGCCCCTGTAGGGTTCCTGGGTCTGAGAAAACTGTTTGCCTCACTCTCTCCTCCCCACTCCCCACTCTCTAACACCCATTTGTGGGACCAGCAGCTTCTCCCACACTGGGCACTTCTTGCTTCTGCATGAGTTTACAAACTATTAGGGGTGAAGAAGAAGGAGAGCCCCTTCTGCCAGCCTAGTCTCCGTGCCCCTGCTCAGCACCTGGATCCCAAACTGGGTTCTGGGGTTCATGGTGGAGGCCACATGGCACCAGCTCTGCAGTGTAGCCCCATGGATGTGGTTTGACTCACCAGCACTGTTTGTGCAGTGTTTTCTTACAGCCTTGACTTCACACTCATCCCAGCCCCTCCTGCATTCCTGGTTATGGGGGCCCTGGGAAGTGTCTGGCTTCAATAGGAAATCAAGGCATCTGGGTGGGCTAGATGCTCCCCTCATGCTTGTCTTTTCAAGAAAGCAGGAGAGCCCAGATCCCCTTCCCGTGCTCCCCTCAACTTACCCCATCCAGAGAGAGGCTTAGCCCTCAAGGAGGAGAGAGCTCTGTGTCAAGGCCCCCTGGCTGTGGGGGTGTCCGCACTCACAAGAGCCACCAGGCTTCCCCAAAGCTCCATTTTACTCCCACTGCCCTCACCCTGGGATTCAGCTAGACTCAAGAGCCTCAGGGGGGCAAAGAATGCCAACAGCCATGACACCAAGTATACATTTTAACAAGGGAAGACTTTTACACCCAAAGTGATTATAGACTAGTAACAGGAAATGGCATTCTAACTTTGTCACTGTAGAATTTAGACCTGGAGGAGGACATTGAAAGCTGGGAGTAGCTAAGGAAGGCTGCTCTGAAAGGGGCAGGGCATGGGCATCCAGAGGTCCTGGGAGCCCCATCTGCAAGAGGGGCAATCCTGAGGGAGGTAGAGGAGCCACATGACACCTGTGGCCAGTGGGGGTGGGGAGGGAGAAGGGCAGGCCTCAAAACAACATGTGCTCCTCCCACAACCTGAGGGTAGTGCTGAGGCCCACTCTGCATGTGAGGTCTAATGATTGCCTATGGTGGAAGCAGTGTTTGATTCCAGGTCTGGACTCTGGGGGGTAGAGGGAGGAGGAGCAGGGGAAGGAGGCTAGGGCCAGGCAGAGAAGGGATGGGGATCCAAGTGATAGGGCACCTGAGTTCTTGAGGAAGGGATTGCATGATTTCCTGAGGTCATATGCAGATTGTGCTGAAGCATAGGTGGGGAGAGGCTGACTAATTTGCTGGGAAACTGTTGTAGTAATGCAGGCAGGAGTGTGTACAACAAAGGAGGGCGGGCCCTGGGGCTCAGGGAAAGCTAAGAGATCATGAAGGACTCCAGCTGGACCCCCTGGAGGGCATGGTGTCCAGAGCCCATGCCAACGGGGACAATTGCAGCCAGTGTCCAGTCGGGCCTAGCTTTGTCAAGAGGCTGGCAGGAGGCCCAGAGACTTCTCCTCAGGCTCCTTGGGACCTCCCAGGCCACCAGAGAGTGATCTGAAGAGAAGGGTTCCCTGGGTCCGGGGCCTGGCCACCTCTTTTGCCTTTCTTGCCAATGCCACCGTGGGTCACTGACACTTCACCCACCCCTGGGCAGAGTTCACCCACTCCCCCCACCCCGGGATACCCACAGCTTGCACATGCCCACAGCTGCACTCACCTGCCTCCACTCCTAGGGTGTGTGTGTCCCAACCCTTCGGGTCACACAGGTTGCACGCTCTCATGGCATGCCTGCACCTGTGTGTGCAGACCTTCCCTTTGTCCAAGCCCCTTTCTTCTGTCTTCTCCTGCCACACCCATCCTCTACATATCCCAGAGGTGGGGAGATGGGAGAGCAGGCAGCCAGACAAGAGGGCTGAGGTCTGGCTCCACCGCCCTCCTCTTCCCCTTCTCCACACACCCCTCTGGCACACAGCTGCCTTTGGGGGTTTCCAGGCCCCTTTTGGGAACCCCTTGTTGTTTATGTTTCTCTCATTTCTCCTGAGGAACAGGGTGGAAGGCATACATGGTGTCTGGGGGCTCTAGCCTGGGGCACGTTCCTGTAGACTCCACAGTTGACCTAGGCTGGGCTCTTCTGCCACCTTGCCTAATGAGGTTTGCAACTATGCTGATATCTTCTGGGTCCTAGATTACTCCTGCCCCAAACTTTTCCCTTCTAGCTTAGATCAAAACTGAGCTCCACTCTGGTCCAGCCCTCTAGTGTCTGTCTGAGTTTCCTATGATTTCAAGGAGCCTGAAAGGGATGAGATTCAGTGATGACTCCCTTGTCAAGGTACGCTCTGGCCAGCCCTGAGCCAGGACTGGATAGAGTGGACCTAGAAACCTCCTAGCTCCCAAGAGGTGTTATTCCTCTTGGGAAAAGAAAATTAAAACTCAAACCAGTACCCCAAGGGATGTGAGGCAGGTGTCTCCAGAGGTATTAGGAAGACAGTGTTCTCAACATCTGTAGATCTTACTGAGTCATCTTTGCCACCCACATTCCAGGAAAGGAAGCATGTCATTCAAATGACCAAGCCCTCTGTCACTCTAAAAGGAACAAGGATCAAAACCTATCAATGCCTAGGAAATCCCCTGCAGTACCTGAAATACTCAGAATTGGGTCAGTGTTGCTTAACTATTCTTTATTGCCAACATGCTGGTCACTCTCCTTATAGTCAGATAATGATGCCTGCTCCAGATTATCATCCAGGCCCCTGGCAGCCTTGCTCCACCAAATCATCTCTCCCTCCCCAGGATTTCACTCTCCTTCCCATTCTTGTGGAAATAACTGAAAAACAAATCAGTGCTTGAAGTGTGGGTGTCTGATCAATTCTGTCTCTTCCAGTATTTGTATCTTAACTAGAGATTTAAACCTTAGGCCAAAAATACTGAGATTTTATTTCATGGGCTTAATGGGATAAGCATAGACTGATAATAGGAAAGGGATTTTGGAGGCAAAGGGGCCTTTACAGGGTCAATCAAATCATGCTAAGCAGATAGGTATAGAGTTGGTGGGGTCCCTGCCTGCAGGTTCCTACTGTACAGGAGGCAAACCTGAGGAGAATGTTTCAGGCTGAGGAGGAATGACGAGTGTCCAGGAAAAGCCAACAGAGAGGTCCCGGGAGATCCTGGGGAGTCTCCCTATAGACAATTGGACATCAGCTTACATGCCTATATCTGTGGTGCCTCAGTCCAGAATTTGATACTGTGCTCTAAAGCAGGAAGTTGGGCTTTTCCATTCAATTCATTTATTCAGCAAATGTCTGGCAAGTGCCAAAACACAGACTCCAGGCCTTCTTGGTGTTCAAGGTGCAGTGGAGACAGATGTTCTGACCTGCATTGTAGTGTGGTGTAACCAGAGCCCTGCCAGGAGAGGAGAAGAGGCTCTAAGCTAGGAGGAGTACCTGGCCCAGAGGTGGGGGCTCAGAGAAGGCTTCCAGAAGAGGCTCTTCCTGAAATCTGAAGAGGCTAGCCAGCAGAAGGGTGGGAAATGGCAGCAGAGGTGATGGTGGCCTGCACCAAGGCAGTGCCAGTACAAGTAAGAAGTGGGTGGTCTGGTGAGATCAGAGGAGTTAAACTGATGCCATGTGAGAGCCAAGGACAACACTTGGTGTCTGGGCCAGACACCTGAGTTGACATGAGGAGGAGTAGGCTGGGCACAGAGGGGTCATCATTTTCTCTGCATCCCTCTGGGTTTTGGTCATTCTTTGCCTCTGGATTATCTGATTATGGCCTCTAAAAGCAGTGTCATCTTACCTTTATTGGGTGGGAGGAGAGCCATGAATTACAATTCACTGAATGGCCAGCCCTCAAAGATTAATCAGACATTGGAGATGAAATCAGAAGCTAGGGATGCTTATGATATAAACTGTGGTTCTTACCTCTGATAATGTTCTCAGTGTAGTGACAGCATGAGACCAGTCAGTCCAGGAGGACATTACTAATAATAACTACGAACTAGTTTGGATCAGTCCTATCAGAACAAAACTCCTATCTTCATACTAGCTTCACCAAGTAGAGGATTCTCTGACACTGGAGATTGTATTGCCTTATATCATTTCCTAAAAATCTGGTGTGTGCCCTGGAAATTTCTCCAGCAGATTGCCGGGAGAGTGACAAGGCAGTCATGGCACCTCTTCCTCCCTCCTCCCAGGTAGAATGGAGGGAGGGAACCAGGCTAGGCTGCTATTTTTTTTGCCCTATGCCTTCTGCTGTTCCAACTAGAAGACCTGAGAAGCATTCCTCTACTTTAGGAGAGACTTTTAAGAATAAAGCCTTTGTCCCTTCTCCAGAGCACATACAGTAATATCACCCTTGGGTTGTTCATTTCAAATGAGAAAAAAGAAGAAAAAAAAAAGATACGGCCTCAGATGTGAGGGCTTCTTGGGTCACCTTCCTCATGCTGGGAGACTCGTGTAGGTGGTCCTTGCTTCTAGATTCTCCTGAGAGGGAGACAGAATCTGAAGCAGACTCGGCACGGTCAGTGCAGAGTCTGACTCGGGGCTCGAACTCACGAACCATGAGATCATGACCTGAGCCAAAGTCAAAAGCTTGACACCTGAGCCACCCAGGTGCCCCAGACTGTGCTTCTTCTAATCCTTGCTTGTCACCAGCCCAGAGGAAGAGTAGATCCCTACTTTGGTTTCCCTGGTACCTTGGCTAAACAAGGGTTAAACTGGATCTTATGGGGCTGGTTCTTCAGCTCTTCCCTTGGCAGAGGAAAAATTGTGTGGCCATACCTTGTCCCAATCTAGCAAGCATTTGCTCAAAAAGCTAGGGTGCTTCTGAAAAGAGCCAGAAGCCTTCAGTGTCCATGAGAAGAATCCAGTGGGACCTGAATCCCCCTCTGTGAATTTTCTAGCCTGCAGGCTATGGCCTTCTCGAGACCTCTGGGACAAAGGTCTCTGGAGATCCAGACCCATGAGTCAGGAGGGTAGACAAAGGCTAAAGCTGAGACAAGGGCTTGCTCTGGAAGTGACTTGCCTGAAGTTTCCTTCTGATTCTACACTCTCCTCTCTGGCCCCGGGTTGATTCCCCAGTTTTCCCCCCAACCCTTGTCTTCCTTGGACAGTGAGCCAGACAGACTGCTTTGTGAGCCTTTGGCTGCCCACCGCTTCTCGTGAAAGGCTGAGGACTAGGACCATCTCCAACTGCCCAAACCCAGAGTGGAATGAAACCTTCAGCTTCCAGATCCAGAGCCAAGTGAAGGTGAGACTTGGAGGACAACACCTGTCAGCCCTGCCTACATTTCTGCTCCCCTCCATGACTGCTTGTCCTTCTGTTGCTTATGTGTCCTTCTTATGTCTATTTTCCTCCCACCTACTTCTCCTCCTCTTAGCAATCCATCTTTCTGCTCACCCACTCCTTTATTAGGCCTGCCTCATGTTTTTCCCTCTGAGTCTACTTATCTTTCTACCTTCTTTCCTTTCTCTCTTGTCCTTCTACCTGATCGTTGCTGGAACTTGGTGCTCCCTGCCACAAAACTGAGTGTGCTTCCAGAACATGCTCCAAGTAGGAAACTAATGGAGGAGAAGGGCCATTCTATTCACTAGGTCTAAGGCCAGTCTAATTCCAGCTGGAGGGTTTACCCTATCTTAAATCCTTTTTAGAAGGCTTTATTATTTCTAATTCCTTGAGTGTCTGTTCTTTCCTTTGTTGAGTTGTTTCATGGTGTTGGCCTTCCTCAGATATATGATGATTCTAAGTTGCGTTCGCATCTCCTATGGGAGAATTCTCCCTTGAGCATCCCAAGCAGAGTGCTCTTAAAAAAAACTTGGCTTCATCATGGAGGTATTGACCCCAGTCTTGGGATACTTGAGGCTTGACATCTCCAGCTTACTGCTTCCACATTTTAGGATGATTCTTTATTTCTGGCTCATGATGAGTCCTTTTAACTTTCAAGAAGGACTTTATACTGTTACTATAAAAATATCTCTTCTATCATATATATGGTTTTGATAACCATATCATATATATGGTTTTTGGCATGGGCTCAGTTTGCCATCTTGAAAGCAGAATTTGAACTTCCTATGTCTAAAGAGCTATGGGGCTGTTCATATGAATATGTGGGGTTGGTTGTGGGGCATGTCTGTGTTTCTAGAAAATCTCATTCAGTAGGGAACCTCCAGACCACCTTATGTCCACCTGGTAGGGACCAAAGAGGAAAACCCAGCCCCAACCCACATCTCCCAGGATCCTTGGAACCAGAGACCTCAGAGGCTAATCCATGTCACCCAAAACCACTGACCTCAGTGTTCAGCCAGATGACAGGGCAGCTGTTCAACTCTTAACATAGCTTTGGGACCACTCATAAGACCTTATTAGGATCTGATAAACCAAAGTATAGAGTTCAAATACCTCACCCCAAGGCCATCAAGTGTGAGAATCACTGTAACCTGTCACATCACTCCCCTGGAGTGTTAAGGTGTTAGTTTCCCTGAACTGGGTTTTCTAGTAATTATTGTGCTGTCTTCAGCAACTGGGGTCCCAGTGCTGAACACAGTCTATGACTTGGGGATGGTTTTGCTTGTTATGCACTTCCATCATTCCCCAAGGTGAAATGGCATCCCTCACACTTCACAGGCCCTTCCCAACCTTGCAAAAGAGCAAAATTATCCAGGAGAATCAGAGCAGAGAGTCAGGAAGTCTTCGGAGAGTTGGAAAGGAGGGTATAGACACTATCCCCCACCAGCCGAGTTCATTTTCCTACAAAAGTCTCTCATACCTGGGCAGAGACCTGCATGCTGTTCCCCAGACCTCAAACCCACCTCCTTGCTAGGGAATGGGTCCATGAAAACACAGTAACCAGACTTGCACCCTCCCTTTTCCCCAGAACGTGCTGGAGCTGAGCATCTGTGATGAAGACACAGTGACACCAAATGACCACCTGTTGACAGTCCTCTATGACCTCACCAAGCTCTGCTTCCGAAAGAAAACCCATATGAAGTTCCCACTCAACCCAGAGGTGGGTGCAGGTGTCCAGTCCCTCAGCCTCCTGCCTCATGAGCTGGTTATTTCTATGACGCCACTCTATGGGCTTCTCTCTGTCACCAAGTGAGGAAAAGATAGTACTGCTGGGTCAATCCCAGTGCTATTCTTACTAGTTGTGTAACCTTGCAGAATTTATTTAATTCCTCTGTATTCTGTTTCCTCATCTATCCAATGGCAATGATGATACCTACCACTTAGGGTCGTTGTGACATTGAAATGGGAAAACATGTTTAAGGCACCTAGCACTGTTCCCGGTACAAAATGGAGGTGTAATAAGTATTGGTTCCCTTTCTTCCCTCCGAGTCCTGCTGTTGGGATGGCCCAGGGAACAGGGGACGGATGAGGGAAAAGAAGAGTAAAGCTGAAAATCAGAGAAAGAGCTGGAAAAGACCAGGATATTACCCATTCAGTCATTCAACAGAACTTTATTTCCTACTATGTTCCAGGCACTGGGAACACAGCAGAGAATGAGTATCCTTGCTCTTGCCTGAATTACATTCTGGCAGGGAAATTAAGGTCCAATGAAGTCAAAACTTCCTGAAATTATACAAGAGGTGGGAAGGAATAGATGAAGGAAGGAGTCCCTATCCTTCAGAGTTGAGCTTACAGGGGACAATAGTTCAGCTCTCTTTTGCCCAAGGTGCTGAGCCCCTTGGGAAGTCAGGAGAGCAACGGGAAGCGGGGAGTAGAAGCTAAAGGGGCATGTTCTGGGGAAGACAGGTACAGCCCCAGCTCACAGCTGCCTTCCTTTTATCCCTCTGCCAGGGCATGGAAGAGCTGGAGGTAGAGTTCCTGCTGGAGGAGAGGTGAGTAGGTCCCAGCCCCGTAAGACCCCACTGAAGTCCTCACTCCTCAGTGGCTCCAGGCACAAGCATTTCAGAGCCTAGTCTGCCTTTTTGCTGCCCTCCCCTCTTCCCCGCTTACCCCTGACACCCCACAGGGTGCATCAGAATCGCTTGAGGGCTTCTAAATACTATAGGTGCGCAGGCCCCACCCCTACTCACCCTATTCTACTGACATCAATATGGCTTCAAAGATTAAGAATTCTGGCCAAATTGCCTGCCTCAGCTCCCTTGCATTCCTGATAGTGGCCTCTGGGAAGAATTCCTGCCACATGGTGATGGGGCCTCGTAGATGCCAGGCTGAGAAAGAGGTCAGGACCATGGTGTCTCATCCTCAACCCCAAATTATTAGAATAAGCTCCCCCAAACCCTGGCCTGAAGCAGCCTCTCCCCCTCTGCACCCAACTCTAGAATCACATCAAGAGGATGCTCAGGCCCAACTTGTGGGGTTATTTCCCAACATTTTCAATTAGGAAAATGACCCAGGTCTCGGAGATACGATTATGCTGGGAACTCAAGTAGAATTAGGCCCCAGAGCTGGAAGATAGGAAAGAGAAGAGGACAAAGAGAGGAGGGGGGCAGGGAAAGGGAAGGGGAGGGGAGAAGTCTGCTCAGGATGGTAGTGTGCCTTGTGATTGGGCAAACTGGGCAGCTGACTCCTCTCCATAGCCTTGGTAGAGCTGAGCACCGCACCCTCCCCACCCCACTGCCACCCCTGCCATCTTAGGATCTGCAGAGGAGCAGGGGGAGGGTAACAAGAAGGCTTATCAAACTCCACTCCAACAGTCCTCTGCCTAGGGGCTCTTGGAACTCTTTGGGGTGCCTCATTTCCCATCAACAGCTGATTGACAAATCAAAATCAACTCTGTTTCCCATTGAAGAAAATCTGGGCTCTCTCCTCCAGTTCTTGATTTAACAAGACTTTTAGGGGGGAAAATTCCTTATAGCTTGCGAAATGAAACATGTCACAATTGGTAATAAGAGTTGATCTGGAGACACAGTCATCTTGGGCCTAATTTTGGCAAGGGAGGCTGTGGACTCCCCTAGACTAATTGTAACCTTGGAGGCTTATGTTCCTGACTTTATAACATGAAGACATTTCATATTCACCAGCCCCCTCTCTAGCTAGGTCATAAGTGTTTGTTAAATGCATTAATTAAATAAAGTGCAGACTGGAGAATGGGTCATTTTTGCCACCAGAACTATTTACTGCATCTGTTGCAGCTGGTGAGCTCAGGCCCCTCCCTGCTGCTACCTATTTACCCTCCTAGTTCCCTACAGCTGGGCATAAAGAAGCGTTATCCCTGAAGAAAAAAAAAGAAAGGAAATAAAGAAAGAAAGGAAGAAAGAAAGAAAAGAGGAACTCTTTTCCTTCCATCCTATACATTTATTTTTTTCCTATTCTATTTAAAATGTTTGCCACTTTTTTCCTTGACAACCCGCAGAGCTAATGATTCTTAAGCTGCTATTTTTCATAAATTTTCATTATTGACCCTATTTACATTTTTCAACACCTTTGTGAGAAACCAGGCAAGAATGCTATAACTGACAGGGAGTTCTCATTTTGTTTTCCAGTCCCTTTCCACCTGAGACCCTCGTCACCAACGGCGTGCTGGTGGTAATTGTCCTTCCAGGTGCCTGTAGCTCCAGAGGCCTCATATGGCTGCTGCTCCCAGGGGAACAGAAGCTGAGCCCCTGTCCCGGAGGCCGCCAGGAGTCAGACTAACTAAAGCAGGCCAATGGGGGGCTTGGATGAGTGGGGCAGGGACTGGGCCCCTGCTTCTGGGGAGGAGGGAGCTGGGGCATCCGTACCCTGGCCCAGCATCCTGTGTCCCACAAGGATGACCCCTCCCCTTGGGAGGTTCCCCAGTAAAAGCACCCACTTGGAAGCAGCCTCCTCCCAGAATCTGTCTCTGTCCCATTTCCCCCCAGCTCCGATCCCTCTATAAGCACAAGCTCAGTATTTAAAAGATTTTCATAATTCATCTCTTGGTACAGACATCTCAGTTAAATGCATCTAAAGACAGGATTCAAGAAGATCTCCCCCCACCCCCCCACCGCCAAATCAGCCTTTGGGAGTTCGTGGTAAAGGAATTTGACTTTTAGAAGAATGTTTTGTTGGAAGTTCTCACTTCCAAAGCTCACAGTGGAATGTCCCCTCTTTTTATTTTGGACCAAATCCCTCAGGTTCCATCCCTGACCTGTAGCTGAGAACATGGCCCCTAGTAAACGGTGACCCTACATCCTAGATTTTTCAGGACAGCTTCATTTTCAAACACTCCATCTCTTAAGGAGATGAGAAACCTTGACTGGGTTCAGAAAATGTGGTCAGCACCATTGTTCCCTGGAGTCAGCCCCAAATCAGCCCAGCGCTGAATTTATCCCCTCATTCTTCATCTCCTCCCTTTGGCCTGGCAGAGGGAGGACGCAGCTTGTGACCGGATGGACTCTCCCTTCCTTTGTTTCAGTCTCGACAAGTCTCCTGCCTAGAGGTTCATGCAGAATGCAGGAGGCAGAAGAAGAGCAGGAAAAGTGAGTCCTTTGACCCCCGCTGCTGCAGGGGGGTGGAGGGGGGAACAGGTAGTCTTTCTTCCCACCGCTGCCCTAGGCTCAGTCAGGACTGAGCCTGGCTGGGACTCCTCGGGATCACACCACCCTCAGGGGCCATGAACCCCGCCCCCTCCCCTGCTCTGGAAGGAGCATGCTCTTCCAAGTGCCCACATGACCCTCAGAACCTCTCAGGCCTGATGAGCGCCCTGGGCTGACGTCAGAGGCACATCCCTGCCCACTGTGCCCACACCGGTCTGCAATGCACTCCTGCCAGACCAGGGGTTCCTGGGTCAGGCAGGCACTGGCAACACCTAGGGCCCCTCTAGCTGCACCCCTTCCTCTGGTCAGATTATAATTCATGGAGGGTCCTAGAATTTTATGGCTGGCAGGGACCAAAGAGATCCACAATTACAAGACTCTTCAGTTCACCACGCCACCCCATCTCACCCATTCAAGTCTTCCAGTCCTGTCCCAAGAGAGGAGAGCAGCCTGGGCACACAGACATGGGGAAGGGTGGGGGAGAAGGACCCACACGCCCAAAAGGGCAGCGCGGTGAGGTCCTGCTTCCAATGTAGTAGGAGGGGCACCAGTCCAGAGGACTCAGTATCTCAGGGCTTTCTGGGAACCTCATTTGTCAGCACCACACACAGCCTTGTTAATTGCAGATTCCTGGGATCTGCGTGGCCCTACAGAGTAAGACTCTGAGGCATTTTAACCAGGGCCCTCGATGCTTGTAAACCCCCGTCCTGGGTTCCTCCAGCTCGGCATTTTCCTGATTCAGGCTGGGGGTGGGGGAAGGGGCTTCTAGGGGCTCAGGCCCGTTGTCCTCTCTTCCAGTGAAGGACCTCCTGGTGACAGTAAAGGAGTCCTTCGAGCACACCCAGCGCGTCTCTCACTGCCAGGAGCCCTGCTGCCCGAACCTGGCCTGCTTCCACTACCCCAAGTACTTCCAGCCCCAGATGCACGTGGAAGTGCCCAAGAGCCAGTGGAGCTGTGGGGTACAGACCAGTGGCAGTGGGGGTGGCGTAGGGCACCGGTGCGGATGGGGCTGCCAGAGGAGCCCCTCACCCCCCTCACAGAACCTGCCTGTCCTTCCAGCCCTGCTGCTGCTGTGCGCGCAAGAACAGCCCTGTCTGCCAGCCCCTCGATTGCCTTCCTGACGGCCAGGCAGTAACCCTGCCGGTGGTAAGGGCCCGGGTGTTAGAAGGGCCCCCTGAGCAGCTTAGCCCGAAGCTCCTGCGGCAGACAGATGGGGAGAGCCTGGGGGGCGGTGATGCGTGGGGGTCTCTCAGGTGGGACAGAGGAGTTTTGGAGGAGTAGGAGGCTGTAAGCTGCAGCAGGGAACCAAAGAGAATGTGTAGAGGCTGAAAGAAGGATCGCAGAGGGAATCCAGAAGAGGGAATGAGGGGAGCTTGTGCATGCATGTATGTGTGTATGTACCTATCTGTGTGCACATGTGTGTGCTGAGTCAAGTCGAAGTGGACAGTATGGTGAGACTCCACTTTGTTAGTTGGGACCACTTGGCTCTAAGTTGTCTCTGCAAAGCTGTTCATCTTTCACTTCCCAGGGTGAGAACTGTGAGTTACACGTGAAGTCTACACCCTGGTAAAGTACCCTCTTTCTGTCTGCCCCTCTTATTCATCTTAGGGGGTAAAATGTGGTTTTGAATTGCATGTCCATGATGGCTAAGGAGGTTGAGCATCTTTTCATGGGCTTTTTGGCCATTTTTATATCTTTTTTGGAGAAATGTCTCTTCTCCAAATACTTTGTCCATTTTTTAAAATTGGTTATTTACCTTTTGTTGTTAAGTTGTAAGAGTTCTTTTTATATTCTGGATATAAGTCCCTTATCAGATATATGATGTGCAAATATTTTCTCCTATTCTGGAGGTTGTCTTTTTACATTCTTCTTGTTTATCTGGAGAGAGAGAGAAAGAGTGAGAGAGAGCAAGTGAGCGAGAGCGAGCATGCATGTGCAGAATCTTAAGCAGGTTCCATGCCCAGTGCAGAGCCCAAAATGGGGCTCGATCTCACAACCGTGAGATCATGACCTGAGCTGAAATCAGGAGTTGAATGCTTAACCAACTGAGTCGCCCAGGCACCGCTGTCTTTTTACATTCTTGATAATGTCCTTGGAAGCAAAGACGTTTTTAACTTTGTGAAGTCCACAGTGTATCTACATTTTTTCTTTTGTCACCCGTGCTTTGGGTGTCAGATTTCAGAAACCGTTACCTAATCCAAGGTCATGAAGATTTACTCCCATGTTTTCTTCTAGGGGTTGTATACTGTTAGTTCTCACACTTAGGTCTATGACCGATTTTGAGTTATTGTATACATTCAGCAGGAAATAGGGATCTGGCTTCATCCTTTTGCATGTGGATGTCCAGTTGTCCCTCTCCCATTTGTTGAGAAGACTATTCTTTCCCCCTTTAAGTTGTCTTGGCACCCTTGTCAAATATCAAGTGACCATTTACAATTTTATTAGCCCTTGGACAAGTTATTTAACGTCTCTAGGTCTCAGTTTTTCTCATCTGTAAACTGGAGCAAAACCAAGAATACTGTCCACTCTTGCCTTGCACTGAGGATCCAGTGAACACGTGTCCAGAGAACACATGTGAAGTACTCAGTGATCTGTCTGACAAGGGGGACACTCAGCAAATATCAACTGCTGTTGTTTTGTTATTTAGTTTTTGTCGAGGCCAAGGAAGGAGTTATTTCCTCACAGTTGTGTCTCTAGGACTATGCTTGACATGGAGGAAACACAACGGCAGAGCTCCCAGGCTCTGCCTTCCAGGACAGGTGATCTGGTTAGTGAGTCAGGCTGCTAAGTAAGATTCAGGTCAGAAATTGTCAAGGTCCCTTCACCCAGAGCCCCTGGGGAGCTGAACCTGAGAACACAAGAGATATAAAGTAGGCAGATGGAAGAAGCTTCTGGTGAAGGCAAGGGCTGCACAAAGGCTCAGAACTGGGACTACTTCTGGGCTCTGAGAGTCAACAGACCTCTTCTAAGAAGTAGTAAAAGGTGAGGTTGGACAGACCAGGTAGGGTCTTGACTGCCAGGCCAGGAGCCTGAACTTCTCCAGGGCAGGGATGTGATAAAAATAAGGCAACTGTTGGACATGCGGAAGGAGCTCCTGCCCCACCTGCCTTGTGGACCTGTAGGGGTGATAGGGTAACATCAGGACTATAAAGGGTTTTTGTCAGTTTCACAAACACACAGAAAGAGTATTAACTCCAGGAGCAGGAAGAACTTAAGAATGAGAGCTCCACAGGAAATCCCTTACTGTAGAGCCTGGACCACAGGGATTGGCCACAAGGATCTCAGGGCTCCTTGTTACCCACATCTGGCCTCAGGTTACCTGGGGGTAACCTCAAGTAACCTGGTGGTATCCCTCAAGATACCGGGGGGAAGCCTTTCTGGAGTTTCCGAATCGTGCTGAGGAGGCAGGGTTTCATCGAGTCCCTGATTTTGTCGAGGACCTGTTGAGAGTGCATCACGCAAGGCTTTAGGGGCTGCTCGTTTGTCAGTCTCACTAAGTGCTGAAGACAGAATGGGAGTTAAGCACAGTTAGCCCCATTTTACAGATGAGAAGGCAGAGGCCCAAGGTCACAGAGGTGGTATAGGGCAGAACCAGGCTTCAAGCCTATGTTCAACTGACCCCAAAACCATGTCTTCTCCATAGTAGTGAAATCTATAGGACCACTTAGCCGAGGCCCTCTGTCCCCGTAGCCCCCAGACGCTTGACGTGCGGCTGGGCTTCAGCCTATGCCAGGCAGAGCTGGAGTTTCTGCAGAAGCGGAAGGTGGTGGTGGCCGAGGCACTGAAACAGGTGTTGCAGCTGGAGGAGGACCTGCATACGGACGAGGTGGGTAAGCAGAGGTCTGCCGGCCCGGCTTAGTCCCCCTCTGAACTGAGCTGGTCCTTCAACACTGCTCCTTGCCAGCCACCCCCCCAAGCCCTCCTTTGCCCCAGGGTGGCCTTGGCACTGCCTTTCCCGGGTGCCCAGCTGAGGGCTGTGCTGGAGGTGATTCAGTTGTGTGTTTGCAAAGGGAAGGGAGGGCAAAGGGGAGACAGAAAGGAAGGAGCCCCAGTGGCCCCTCCCCATGCACTAACAGGTCCTGAGGTCCTTACACAAGGACAAAATGGCCCCTCGCAGCCAGGAAACATCTGAAGCTCTAACACCTCCCCCCAAAAGGCTCTGGGCTTTGTTCTTCAATTCTCCCTCCCCGCAAACATGCACAGATACAGGACCTCCAGAAAGAACAGCAGTCAGAAGCCCCAGAGAAGCAGCTTCCCCTCACTGGGCCAGCTTCTTCCCATGGGGCAGACAGTGTGCCTTTGTTAGAGCCTTTGTCACCTTGCTGGTATGGACCAAGGCCCACATCCCCCTGGGCAGCAGGTCACCCTGCAAGTGCGGACTCCTGACGCTGACCCTGGGCGAGAGGATGAAGACCTCATGCCTGCGGAGGGCTGTGATGAGCCTTGAGGCGACAGAGGATCTTACAATCCCCACTCAAAGACAGAGTACATCTTGGCAAAGATCCTCCTCCCTGCCCTCCCATCTTTAGAGAAAAACTGCAAGGCATCTTAATCCTATATAAACCCAGAGGTGACACCCCTGCTCCTTCCCACATCAACAATTCATTGATTTCTGCTGTTATCAGTTATAGTATATACTGAGCACATATTGTGTGCCGGGTCTGGGCCTGGTGTCCTAATATCATATGCTTCTCCAGAGGAAACCATTAGGGAATCGCACACTAGCTGGGTTCTGAAGCAAGTTACTCGGCCCTCTGGACCCCAGTGTCCTCGGCTGTTAACTGAGGACTAGACTAACAGCATTAAGAACTCTTCTGGCCATGATGTTCTGATTGACCAAACTGTGTGAGGCTTCAGACCCTCACCAACTGTTGGTTTTGGAGCAAAGATCTAATCCTAGACCTACCGGGTGGCCCATCACTCTGAAAGGCCGTTTTCAGGCCACCCAAAGCCTCACTCTGGCTGTCCGTAGCCAGCTCTGCTTCCTCCATCGTTCTTTCTAAGCATTTGTCTGTCACTCCATGTCATCTCCCACCCAGCATTGACTCAGCAGTCTGCCTCTCTATGCTCCCAGGTACCATTGATAGCCATCATGGCCACTGGGGGTGGAGCAAGATCCATGACTGCCATGTACGGCCACCTGCTGGGGCTGCAGAAGCTGAACATCCTGAACTGTGCCAGCTACATCACTGGCCTGTCAGGGGCCACCTGGTAAGGAGCTGGGTGCCACTGTCCGGTGGGGCCCAGAGAAAGCAGTAGATGGGCTGGCCTGGGGTCTCTGGTGAAGCTCTCCCCACCCCAAGGTAGAGGGACTCACAAAGACTGGGCAGCTCTACCACTTAGAGCTGTGTGACCTTGGGCAGAGGCTCGACTTCTCTGAGTCTCAGTTTCTGTATCTGTAAAGTAGGGATAACAATGGCACTGACCCCATGGGGTAGTTGTGAGAGCCTCTCCCAGTACCAGGTACCTTGAGGCTGTGGCAGGGACCCTGGAGCACGGTGGCCAGCTGTGAGTGAACCACTGCTGCCACTGACCCCATCCTGCCGGGAAGATGCTGTGCCCTCTCCAGCCATGCCAAGTATCCCAGGCTGGGTGGAGCTGGCCCAGCTCTGGCTGCGCACACTTCGGCCCACCCCCCATCCTCGCCCCTCCCTCTGCCCTGGCGGCTTCCTCAGGCTCCTACCTCCTTGCTCTCTGCTGATGAGCAAGGAGAGCGAGCCCCCCAAGGTGAGGCCAGCGTGACATCCACTTCTCCGCGGAAGTCACAGTTCCTAGGGCCCACGATGCTTGTAGAAGCCCACAAAAATGTTTTACTTTCTTTTAAGATCAGGAAAAAAAGAACTTCTAGGATGAAGGAAATGTTTTAATAAATAACATTATTATATTTGTTTTTATACAGCAGTCATAAAACATAATTTTTAATGTCTTTATGGTGGAAGAGGCTCACTGATGCCATAACACAGCCCTGGTCCAGGGCGGCAGGGGCCCCGTAACCACAACTGCATTTTCTGTCAGGGACTAAGGGGCGTCTGAGCCCTCATTGTCCCAAGCTGGGCCCCTCATCCTGGAGGAGCTCTAGGTAACTTTCATTTGAGCAGTGGATATGAACTTGCCCTAGGAAAACCAAGGGCTGCTGGTGCATCAGAAACTCCGAGGCTTCAGCCCAGATGGGACAGAAGGATAGCTGACATTTATTGGCATTGCCCATGGGTGGTACATTAAGGAGATAAATCCTGCTTCCATCAGGGTGGAGGGGAAGCTGTATCCTCCTGGCCCTGCTGGGCCAAGCAGAAGACTAGGAGGAACTTAAGGGGAAGGGGGGGAGGGGGGAGGGTCTCCTGGCCTGGGGAAGCACTGGAAAGTATTCTTTAATATCAATCAAATAAATTTTTTTAAAAAACAATTAGGGGCACCTGGGTGGCTCAGTCGGTTAAGGGTCCGACTTCAACTCAGGTCATGACCTCGCAGTTCATGAGTTCAAACCCTCCGTTGGGCTCTGTGCTGACAGCTCAGAATCTGGAGCCTGCTAAGGATTCTATGTGTGTGTGTCTCTCTCTCCGCCCCTCTCTCGCTCATGCTCTGTCTCTCTCTGTCTCTCAAAAAATTTAAAAATTTTTTTAAATGTTTAAATCAATCATTTATAATGGTTTTGAAAGCTTTTTAAACATGTAAAAGTAAGAATGAATCTTATGGAGAGCAGGGTTCTTTTTGTTGATGAAATCTCTTGACTAACCCCCACCTTCCCAGACCAGAAACAAGCCCTATGAAGGAAGAGGCCACTGCTCAGACAACAGTGAAGCCACAGACAAGGTCCCCCGTAGGATATGGGGTTCCTGGGTGCTGTCCTAACATAGAAAGGTTGGGTCCAGGCCATGAAAAGGCAAAAACCCAGGGCTGGGGGGATCCCTGTGTTTGTTTCACTCTTTTACCACTGCCCACATATAAGTTAAGAAGAAGGGGAAATAAATCTTTAGCCGGCATTATAATTATGGGAATTAATGTGGCAGAGTGGAAAGAGTCCAGGGTTTGGAATCAGCCACACCTGGGTTCAAATGTTGGCCTCACCGCTCCACGACCCAGCCCTTACTTTGTGCCAGCTACTGTTCTAACCACTTTAAATTGCATGAACTTGTATAATCTTCACATTAACTCTGTGAGGTTAGGTACAATTATCACAATTCTCTCCATTCCACAGATGGGGAAACTAATGTGAGGTGAAGTTAGATAACTTGCCCAAGATGACACAGCTAGTGAGTGACAGAGTCTGGGTTTGAACCAGGAAGACCTGGTTCCAGAGTCCTCGCCTTTTTTTTTTAATGTTTATTTTCTTCATTTTGAGAGAGGGAGAAAGGGAAAAAAGAGAGTGCGTGGGGGAAAGGCAGAAGGAGAGGGAGAGAGAGAGTCCTGAGCAGGCTCCATGCTGTCAGTGCAGAGCCCAATGCAGGGCTTGATCCCATGGACTATGCGATCATTATCTGAGCTGAAATCAAGAATCAGATACTTAGCCAAGTGAGCCACTCAAGTGCCCCCAGAGTCTTCATTCTTAAGCAACATGCTCTACCTGGCATGTGGTAGGCAGTCAGGAAAGGGTGGCCATTGTGACTATGAATAATAATGTTCACCCCTTTCCTCCAGGCTTCTGACCTGGTTGGTCAGGATCTCCCGTGACCTGTCCACCTTCTCTCTGGCCAGGGTCTGGTGTTGATTGGTCCAGGGCTGGCTCAGTTCTCTCCCCATGCCTATCTGTCTCCAGGACCATGGCTACCTTGTACCGTGATCCTGATTGGTCCTCCAAAAACCTGGAGCCGGCCATATTTGAGGCACGGAGGCATGTGGTCAAGGACAAGATGCCTGCCCTATTCCCAGACCAGCTCTGCAAATTCCAGGAGGAGCTTCGGCAGCGCAGTCAGGAAGGCTACAAGGTCACCTTTACAGATTTCTGGGGCCTTCTGATTGAGGCCTGTCTGGGGGATGAGGTAGGTACTCAGCTTCTTCTGGGGTCTGACCTGCCCTGGCTGATGTCCAGCTCTCTTTCTTCATGAGGGGGAGTCTGGACTTCCATTTCAGTGGAAGGAAGTTAGGTTAGACCTGCAGATTCATCTTTGGACCGTAGGAAGCATGAGGTGCCCAAGTGCACGATGGAAGAAGACGGTGGGATTGTTTACACATACCCTGTGAGAGTATGACTGAGACCCTCATGGTGGGGATGATGTAGGTACAGTCCTGCGGAGAAGAGCATGTCTTCTGAGAGCCATGCGAAAGACACCAGGAGAGAAAATGGGGAGGGACCTGGAAGAGGCTGGCGAGTCATCAGACTGTGATACAAGTCTGACCCCAAGTGGAGGAAAGAGGGAAGAAGAGCTGGGTGGAAGCATCCTAGACTGCTGGTCCAGAAGGTTCAGCAAGGCTCTTGGAGAGTCTTCTGGACAAGTCATCTGTCAGAGGAGTTTCATGCCCTCCATGGGCGTGCATGGGCCTGCCTCAATATCCCTGATGTCAGTCAGGGGCTGGGAGCAGCCCAGTGGGAAGTGTGACCCCAGCACAAACTCAGTCATGGATTGCAGAGCATAGCAGCTGAGGTCCTTAGTTGAAGATCTGCAATGCTCCTTCTCATGGCTACCACACGGAAGATGGGCCCAAGGAAGTTCTTTCTGCCCTGAGATCTAACAATCAGAGCACTACGTGCCCAAGAAGGGAAGCAGTCTGTGCTGGGGCTCTCAGATGCTGTGAGAGCCATGTGGGTGGTGGTAGAGCAGTGGCATCCCCAGGGGTGCTGTGTTCCTGGACATCAGGGTGAGCTCAGCTAACACCCGGACCCTTCCAGCTGCACAGGCCCCAGGGAGGAGCCAACTTTGGCTGCTGCTTGGCCCTAAAGCAGAACTTTCCACCTAATTTCTATCCAGACCCGTGGTTCTCTGCCCCACTCCCAAAGGTATCTGAGGAGTTCTGAATTCAAAATAGAACTTGCCAGGAGACAGAAGGATGGCAAATTATTTTCTAGGAGGCTCCCTCTTCCAGGAAACCCAAACTATTTGAGAAACCAAGGATTACCTGAATCCCATTTTCAGAATGCATTCATTCCTTTGTTTTCTGTCAACAAAATTAAGTGCCTCCTGTATGTCAGGGGGTTCAGAATTGAGGCACTCAATAGCTTTTTTTAAAATGTTTATTTTGAGAGAGAGAGAGAGAGAGAGCGAGAGAGAGCACAGGTGCCAGTTGGGGAGGGGCAGAGGGAGGAGAGAGAATCTCAAGCAGGCTCCACACTCAGCTCAGAGCCCAACACGGGTTGGGATCCATGAGCCTAGGATCATGACCTGAGCTGAAATGGAGAGTTGGATGCTTAACCAACTGAGCCACCCAGGTGCCCAGCGCTCAAAGCTTTTGATGGATCCCACCCACCGTCCCCCTCTTGATTACCCACCATCTAATCTGCCCTTATGATGCAAGCAGAAGCTAGGGTACTGGCTTTTGGATTCAGGCAGATTGGGGTTTAAATTCTGGTCCTGCTCTGTGCTGTTCCTTAAATGGGAATTATCTCAACAAGTGGTAGTTAATAATTCTAACTCTACTTAGTGCCCCATGTGCTGAGGAGGAAAAGCACCAAGGCTTTTGACAACAGAAGTATGAGTGTTGTCTGGCGTTTGGTGTGGGAGGAGCCCAGTTTCCCCGGAAAGCAAGTCTAGGGTTGATGTTGGGAGATTTGTGCTCCTCCACTCTGGCCAAGGCAGGAGGCTCTTTCCCTTGGGACTGGGTTCTTCTCTGAGGCTACAGTTTTCTGTACTTCCAGGACAGTCAGCTCTGCCGTGCCCAGATCTCTGGGCCACTATGACAGGCACCCTGCTTGCCTTTCAAGGGAGGCCCAAGTGTTATTTGTCCCACACATATGTTTACCATCTCACGCAGGTTCAATGGCCTTCACACACTTGAGTAACCGTGGATAGCCACCTAGCAGGCAGCTGCTTAGGGTCTAGGGTCAGAGCCTGAGCCTGTAAGACCTCAACTGGCCTTGTCTATACTGGCTGATTCATTCGGGAAGTGGCCTGTGGCCCTGGCTGATCTGCAGGTTCCCACTCTGATTTTGCAACACAGATCTCTGGGGACTAAGTGGGACTGTGGCCCATCTAGTACACAGGTTTCCAAGCCTTTCATTTAATTTTTTTTAAAGCAGCTCTTTTTCCCCTCCCAAACAAATTTTATGAGAGGCATGCCAAGTAGATAAGAAAAATGGACTTGCTCGAGTTAAACTGGGGTGGAAATTATGGGAATGAAGAGGGACAATGGTGGCCTTTTCCACCCCTACCTTTTTATTCTCTGGTCCTTGAGACACAAGGAGAACCCTGGGACTCCCAGGGACAGCCCTAAACGGCAGATTCAGTCCCACTCCTGTCCATATGTCTGGGATGGTGAATAGCCCAAGCGTGGGTGAACATTCTACGGGTGCATTTTAAGAGCAGCTTTGACCGGTGTCAGCTGGGACCTGGACAGAGGTCTGGTGGGCTCAGGAGACAGGAAATGGTCTGCTGGAGGTCTAAACTGTCCCCTTAATTCTGCACTGCCTCCAGGCGGCTTTTCTTCTTCTCCTTAACCATTTCATCCCCTTCCCCCCCACCCCCCACAGAGAAATGAATGCAAACTGTCAGATCAGCGTGCTGCTTTATCCCAGGGCCAGAACCCCCTGCCCATCTACCTCACCATCAATGTCAAGGATGATGTAAGCAACCAGGATTTCAGAGGTAACACTGGTGGCTAGAAATTTATAAAGGGGTCCCTTCTCAGCAAGCAAAGGTACCCAGCACACATACCCCGCCACCATAGTTTTGCCAACCTCTACATCAAAAGACTGCACTGACAACTGAAGAAATGGACTTTACTACCCCTTCTGTGTAGATGGATCAGTCTGGTGGGGTCTTGTGGCTTTTCTAGGAGCAGAGGTTTGATGGATAGGGAAGAGGTTCTACGTATTTCTTAAGCTGACCAGAAGGAGGGACTCTAGAGACCTGCCCTGTTTCGAGGTCAGTTGTGGTCTCCTTTTATCCAATTTGGTGGAGCAAATGAGCCATTGCAGGCTACAAAGTAGAGTCGTGCCCTGCCGGCAGAGGCTGGTCGCGGGCGCCCCCATGTGCCCTGCGAGGGAACTGCAGCCTCCCTGCCCCAGGCCCCACGAGGTCCAGGACCCCATAGAAGCGGTGAGGAGGGGGGACGGGGCTGTCCAAGCCTGAGACTGACACCCTGCCCTGCGGCTTCGTATGCAGAGTGGTGCGAGTTCTCCCCCTACGAAGTGGGCCTGCAGAAGTACGGCGCCTTCATCCCCACTGAGCTCTTCGGATCCGAGTTCTTCATGGGGCGGCTGATGAAAAGGATCCCAGAGTCAAGGATGTGCTACATGCTAGGTGACTCCTGGCATCCAAGGCCCAGGGGCAGCCCCCGCCCCCCCCGCCGGCCCCATGCTGGGCGGGCCCCGCCTTTGAATTAGAGGAGTGACAGGGAGGCCTGCTCTGTTCCCCCAGGATCTTGTCCTGGGTGCTGCTGCCGATTTGGGTTATCCTTGAGCATGTGACCCTCCTGCATTTGCCAGCAAGCCCTCATCAGTCCCGTGTGTCCAGCTGCACTGTGGGGAGAGGGAAATCAAAGTCTATCCCACCTCCTGAGCAGCCTGACTGGAAGGGAACATCAAGGCCAAGGTAGAAGCAGTCAGTGTCTGGGTGGGGGCTCTGGGATAGAACTGCTCATGGCTGGCCTTGGTCCCTAGGTTTGTGGAGCAGCATCTTCTCCCTGAACTTGCTCGATGCCTGGAATCTGTCCCATACCTCAGAGGAGTTTTTCCACAGGTGGACGAGGGATAAAGTGCACGACATCGGTGGGTGACCCACTGGCTTCCCCTGTTGCTTGGGTAATGGGGGGGAGGGATGGATCACAAACTGAGGACCAGTCCACCTGCCATGTATTTTAGCATCACCTCTGGTTCGCAGAGTTGAGAAGGCAGCTAGGGTTAGGTCTTCCCTGCCCAGAGGGGAGAGCCATCAAGGCCTATTCACAAGCTTCAGGGGCCAGCTGTGGCCTGAGGGGAGGTGGAGGAAGGGCTGGCAGAGTGGCACGGTGCCCAGGAGAACTAAGGGGTTAGGGATCTATGAGCAAAGTTAAAGGTGGCTCTTCCAGATTCCCTATCCTCTCTGGGACCCCGCCCCCCTTGCCTGTCATCACCCCTCATCTCCATTACGCTTCCCCTGTTCTCTCGCCTGGGTCCTCCTGGCCAAGGCCTTAAAACTTAGGCAAGGAAGGTATGAACTGCACTTACAGTGGCTGACCTCTGGGTGCCAGGTAACAATGCATGGCTTCACCTGGGCCATCTGGGGACCCCAGGTCTTGTGACCTGCCTTCTCTCCTCCCTCTCCCCTGCAGAAGATGAGCCGCTCCTGCCTGAAATCCCCAAATGTGATGCCAACATCTTGGACACCGCGGTGGTGATCCCAGGGTCCTGGTTGTCCAATACTTTCCGCAGCATCCTCACCCATAGGTCCTTCGTGTCTGAGTTCCACAACTTCATGTTGGGGCTGCAGCTGCACACCGACTACCTCCAGAACAGCCAGTTCTCCATGTGGAGAGGTAACCCATCCTGGCTGCTTGCCTGCCTCTGCTTGGATAAAGGGGAAGTGCATGTTGAGGCTGCCCTGGAGAAAGGATGACGAAATCCCCCTGACCACATTCATCGGGTTGGGTGGTAGTCTATCCCCATGGTGTATTCCATGTTTGGTGAGGCTGTGAATGGTAGGTGGAGCGGTGCTCCTATTTAATTAGTTGACTCTGTACAACAATTTCAGCACGTAGAGGCTGGGACCCTGGTGGGGAAATGTGGGCCCTGAGTTTCTTCAGTTGTGCTCTGGGGGCACCTTTTAGTGTGAATGGCGCCTTAGAGGTGGGCAGGGATGGCCCAGCTCAAGAATCCCCCACATGGCGAGTTGGCAGAGCCAGGTCTTAAACTGTGGTCGTGCAATTTCAACTCAGTGCGTCTCCCAGCGCCTCTGGGGCTCAAAGATTGACTTGCCAGCATCATTTGTATTTTACTTGTCTGCAGCCTGCAAATGGCTGACTTGGCCTGGCCTGATGATCCTCATTCTCACTGTCTGGGGCAGAAAGGACAGCTCTGAGCCCAGGGTCTGTACTGATTTATAGAGTGTAAACCCTGTAAACCCTATAAACCCCTGCAACCCCACAAGCAACGTGGCTGAGTCAGAGTAGGTTTTCTATGTGTATCCCATAAAAGATTTGCAACAGCCCCAAGATAATGCCGTTCTTCATCAGTCCACCCCAACAGGGCACTGTGACTCACCAGGCATCCTGGCTGCAAGCGGGAGGGTGGAAGGGCCAGTCCCAGGTGAAGGAGCTCCAGGCAGGGTATTAGGTCCCTACCAGGTGCCTGTGACCATCCTGAGATCATGGTGCCAGTGCATGATGGTAACTGGATATCTTGGCTTTCAGACACGGTGCTAGATACTTTCCCGAACCAGCTGACGGGGTCCGTGAACCATTTGTGCCTGTTGGACACTGCATTCTTTGTCAATTCCAGCTACCCGCCCCTCCTTAGGCCTGAGAGAAAAGTTGACCTCATCATCCACCTCAATTACTGTGCTGGGTCCCAGACAAAGGCAAGTGTAACAGAGAAAGTCTGCATGAGCAGAGCGCTGTGCCCCTTCTGAGACAGGCCACTGAACGAGCCCCATGAAGCTGGGAAATGGGAGAACACGCATTCCCCCACAGGCCCAAAGACTTAGCATCGGAGAAACTCAAGCTTCTGTGCCTGATATGAGGTTGGCTGTCCAAACCTCAGGGGAGGGCAGCCAGCTGACCTCCACATGCAATGTGAGGTTTAAGTAGATTCGTGGAGCGAGTTCTAATTTTATTTCTGAGCAATTTTATTATCTGAGCATTTGCTGTATTTAGCAATTCTTAAGCTGCAAAAAAAAAAAAAAAAAAAAAATTAAAAATAACCTTAATAGGGGCGCCTGGGTGGCGCAGTCGGTTAAGCGTCCGACTTCAGCCAGGTCACGATCTCGCGGTCCGGGAGTTCGAGCCCCGCATCAGGCTCTGGGCTGATGGCTCAGAGCCTGGAGCCTGTTTCCGATTCTGTGTCTCCCTCTCTCTCTGCCCCTCCCCCGTTCATGCTCTGTCTCTCTCTGTCCCAAAAATAAATAAACGTTGAAAAAAAAAATTAAAAAAAATAAAAATAAAAAAATAACCTTAATAGAGTCCGGTTAATTCTAAAGTTTTGTACCATTTTGAGAGCTTATGATGTCCTATTTTCAAAATAATCACATTGCCCCTTTCCCTAGAAAATATGACCCTCCATGTAATTATATTAAGAACAGGACCAGAGGTTTTTTATTTATTTTTCTCTATTTACCTTTGAAAAGTTCTGGCCTTTTAAGGGAAAGAAATTGTTTTTTGGTCTACTTTCGTACAGTCCTATTCTGAAGCCCAGGAAAGGGAAGTATAGACCAATGATAAAGCATGACACCAATGACGATGACTTCAGTTTGTCAATGAGTGACAATGTACTTTCCTACACGCGCTCTCACCTTATCCCTTATCTTTATACCAGCTCTTTGAGACAATGACAAAACTGCTATTATTCCCATGTTACAGGTTTAGGAAACTGAGGCACAGAGAGTAGAAGTGGCTTGCTTATTATCACACAGCTAGTGAGCTTAGAACAGGGGGAAGAATGAAGGGGATTCTGATACTCTCAGCCCACTTGCTCCTTCTGTGACATCATGTTCATAAAGATGCTTTTTCAGAGTCGGCCCTTTGTCAGTTCCCAGGGCCATGCACATCGCACAGGAGCCTGACCAGACATGGCTATGCCTGGTGTGGCTCCAGTCACCCTCAGGCTGCCACCCCCATCTACCCAGGTTGTGTTTGGGTGAAGCATCATTGAAAGGGCTCCATCCACCTTCAGAAGAAGCTTTCACTTGGACACAGACCAACGTACTGCCTCAGGCTCTTTGTTCTAAAAATAGCACAAACAGGCAGAGTAGTTGGAGACCTGAGTTGTTAGCAGGGGAAATCAGGAAGCTGGATCTAAGAAGTTCATGTTTCTTACCCACCCCCACCCCTCCTAATACTCAAACATGTCCTCTTGTGATATTCCAGCCCATGAAACAAACCTGTGAGTACTGCTCTGTGCAGAATATCCCCTTCCCCAAATACGAAGTGCAAGAGGGGGATGAAAATCTCAAGGAGTGCTACCTGATAGAGAACTCCCAAGAACCTGATGCTCCCATCGTGATTTTCTTCCCACTCATCAATGACACCTTCCAGAAGTACAAGGCCCCAGGTAAGCCACCTCTGAGCTTGGCTCCCACCACCTGCTAGCCTTGGGCCAGGAGCTCCTATCTTTAGACTTGTGCAGTCTTTTGACTTTACTAACAGGAAAGCCTGGCTTAGCTCTAATCTGAGTCAACTGTGGCTTTAGGAAGAAGGAAAGGCCCCCCACCCCTCCATGAGCCAGCAATGCCGTCTTCTACTCTCTCAGTCATTCAGCATTTATTGACATCCAGCTGTGTGCCTAGCACTGTGTCATGCCTGGGCGGCCTTAAGATGTGCAAGTCACATCTCTGCCCCTGAGGAGCTTGGAGGTGTGCGTGTGCGTGTGTGTGCATGTGTGTGCACGTTTTCATGCAGGTGTGTGCGCCCGTGTGGGCTGAGACAGGCCATAGGGAGAGATGCAGAAACAAGTCATTACAACCTTCCATGTATAGCAAGTGCTTCTGCCACCTCCAGGTGTGGAGAGGAGCCCCGAGGAGCTGGAGCAGGGCCACGTTGACATTTATGGCCCCAAAACTCCGTATGCTACCAAGGAGCTGACATACACAGAGGCTGCCTTTGACAAGCTGGTGAAGCTCTCTGAGTACAACATCCTGAATAATAAAGACAAGCTCTTTCAGGCCTTGAGACTGGCGGTGGAGAAGAAGAAACGCCTGAAGAGCCAGTGTCCCTCCTAAGTCCTAGGGAGCCTCACCGATCCTGTGTCTGCTCCCATGGTCAGAGGCACGGAGCCCATCAGGGCTGACTGGCCTGCACACCAGCTCTGCTCTCTGGTGAGGGGTGCAGGCAGGCTGGCCCTGGCTTTCTATCAAAGAAATAAACATTTTTAAAAGTTGAGAGAGAGAGAGAGAAGGAGACAAAGGAAGATAACACAGACATGTGTTGGGATTTTATACCCAAGGCATTTTTTTAAACCTTTCCCTGCAGGGAAAAGGGCCCAATAGCCACAGGCTCCCACACATGCCCGAAGAGGCTAGTTCCTAAGAAACTCGGCCTGCACAGTGGAGCTCAAAGCCCTCTCGACTCTACTGCTCTCTGCCTCCTGGCACGGAGGGCCTCCAGGAGTGCACAAGAGGACCTGAGGAACACTCTGTGTTCTCTGGAAAAACAACTTTTTAAATTTAAGGCAATTATGTTCTTGTGATTTTTATAGGCTATGATATTTTGTGGTTTTCACTTTTATGAATCAGGGTATTAATAGATGCTGTGATGCTAGAAGATCTAGACAGAGTGCTAGATATCCTGGTCTCTTCAACAACAAAGCCAAACAGGTGACTGATGGGTTTCAGCAGCCCCCCTGCAGCCACTCAGAGCCCCAGGACTGGTGATTCCTGAGATCCCAACCACGCAGCCCCATCTGGGCCCCCAGCTCCAATGAAATGCCAGGCAAAGCCCCAGTCTACAGCTCAGGTTCACGGAACAAGGATCTGGGATGCAGCTGAGGGACGTTTGAGTAGGTAAATGGATTCAGGCATCAGGCTGGCACTCGCTGACCAACCTGCTCCAGGAGCACCGCTGAATTCTCTTATCACCTTCCTCTCTGGTTTCCAGATGGGATTATTTATTTCTAAATGGGATTCCTCTTATTTATCATGTAAACACAATGGCCAGCACGTCCCACCTCTTGGAGAGTCACCCCCAAAAGAATGAAACTAGGAAGGATCAACCTTTAAAGGACTCGGTTAGCCCTGAGGAAGAAGCCCATCCTTGTAGATGGTTTGCAGATAAATCACTGGGGAAAGGCCCAGGACACAGAAGCCCAGTCAAAGTATCCAGGTCTCCCATCAGGCTGGGAACTTGACTAAAGAACTGTATAACCTGAGCCATTGAGATGTCCAGGCCGATGGAAGGTGTGCCCAGAAAGGCACGTGGTCCCAGCAAACATGGAACATAGGGCCCTCTTTCTTGGCCTCTATGCTCCCATAGGCAGTCCTTTGGTTGTTAGGAGATGGGTGACGATAAGTAACGAAAGTTTAGAAAAAGCAACTTCCAAAATACATCCTTGGTGGGCCACTGGTTAGAAATGCAGAACCTCAGGCCCCACCCCGGCTCTGCTGAATCAGAGTCTTCATTTTAAGGAGATTCTCACCTCCTCTCTGCTGCCCTTCCCCCAGACCCTCATCCCCATAATGGCTACACATATTAAATTTGAGCGGCGTGGACGCCGTACTCTCCTATAAGCTGGGAAAGCAGGAATTAATCAGCTCACCTGAACCACTGGTAAACAAGGCTTCCAGACCTGCAAAACCGGTCCCCACCCAGATAATGCTGACCCAGGACGCCACCGTCTCCTCCACCAGAACAGCCAACAGCCTCCACTTTGACATCTTTTCTTTCCATCTGCAGCAAACGGGCTCTCCTTAAATTAGCAGAGTAGGTCAGGCCACAAGACCTGTGTGTTATAAGATGAAGGCAGCCCTGCCTTAGATTCATCAAAGTGTGAGGCTTATAAAACCATTGTATTATTTGAGCACAGAATAAAATGGCCATGTGAGTAAACGCCGTTGACTCACCTTCATTCATTATCTGGTGCTGCAAAACATGCCTAACTCCTGCCCTTGTCCCCGCCTGGGCTTCTCACACACCAAGGCCAGCCCACGGCGTGAGAAGGCCGCCGTTTCTTCTGTTTTTAGGAAGCCATGTCGGCAACCAATGGGACACCGGTTCTCGCCGCCTGGTGCCCTTTGAGGTTCAGATGGTTTCAGGAAGCACTGAGCGAGCAGAAGGACAGGCAGCCAGCCCCAGCTGAGCACCTACAGAGCACAGCGGTCACTAAACAGCCTCTGCTTTCCAGGAACTTAGATTTGAATTGGGGCAGGGCAGGATGGGGGCAGGGGGGACATGACAAGATTTTTATATGAATTTGAGAAATTAAATAGTGACTTCACTTCTGAAACAATGCTGGCAACGTCACAGAGCAGGAGAGGAGCCAGGACTGCACAAGGGATAAGGACAAAGTGTCATCGACCCTGACAGAGGCAAGGGTACAGTGGTGGGGAGGCCAGGGAGGTTCCCTCCTCAGACCCCCCGCTCTCTGTCCGTCATATACTTAAATAGAAAAAAATTAAATAAAAGTCCTCTCTCCCCCAGTGTCCATCCCTGCTTGTCTCCCCTTTACCTTCCCAGGAGACCGGCCAGGATGTCATACTGCCACGCAGCTCAACCTGTCCCACGGCGGATGTTTTCTGTCCCTATTTCCCCACGAAAACACTTCTCCCCAAGGTCGCCAATGCCCTAATTACCAGATACACCGAGCCAAATGGCACCGGCCCTTTACAGGCCTTATCTTACTTGATTGTTCTCAATATTTGCCACCGCAGACCACTCCTCCTTCCTGAAACCCTCCCTTCCCATGGCTTCCTTGCCAACAACCATTCCATTCAGACCTGCCTGCAAATATTTATCACCCTCTCGCTACATGCCGGTCACTGTTGTAGGCCCTGGGACAATAAAAACGATTAACAATTGACCCCACACCTCAAGGAGCTTCCTTCTGGTCCCACGTAGGAGGGCTTCATAAAAACAGCGCCTTGCAAAACAGAGGGAAAGTTCCATATTAGCTGCGTACACACGGGGCACGCATTAAGGGTTGCCAGCCAGGCTCCCCCTAGGGGGAAGGGGCCAGATTTGCTGGACACCCATCCATCTTGGATTTCTTCCCACGTTTCAGCCCTTCCTCTGGTCTCACCTCCCCTGCTCTCCATTAACTGCTGGTATCCCCTGGGGTGCTCTCCTCAGCTCTCCTCTCTGTTCGCTCCATACTCTCCTTAGGAAAACGTGTCGATACCCAGGACTTCAATTACCACTTCCATCTTGAAAATTCTCAAACCTTTAGCTCTAGCCAAACCAGTTTCCTAAGTTCTTGATTCATGTATTCAAATTCCATACCAGTTAGCATTACTTTTTTTAAAATTATTTATTTATTTTGAGAAAAAGTGTGTATGAGCAGGGGAGGGGCAGAGAGAGAGAGAGAATCCCATGTGGGTTCCACGCTGTCATCACAGAGCCTGACACAGGGCCCCATCTCAGGAACTGTGAGATCCTGAACTGAGCTAAAATCAAAGGTCAGGGGCGCCTGGGTGGCTCAGTCGGTTAAGCGGCCGACTTCGGCTCAGGTCATGATCTCGCGGTCCGTGAGTTCGAGTCCGCGTCGGGCTCTGTGCTGACAGCTCGGAACCTGGAGCCTGTTTCAGATTCTGTGTCTCCCTCTCTCTGACCCTCCCCTGTTCATGCTCTGCCTCTCCCTGTCTCAAAAATAAATAAAACGTTAAAAAAGAATTAAAAAAATAAAAAATAAAAAAAAATAAAATCAAGGGTCAGATGCTTAACCCACTGAACCACCCAGGTGCCCCTACTTTTTATTATATAATCAAAAGATCAAAAGTTAGAGTGACTTAAAGAAGATAGAAGAAATTTATTCCTCTCTTTCTTATTGGAGACCCAGGCTCCTTTCAGCTCTTCTGCCATCCTCAAGCTTGCCTCCTGGTCCAATATGGCTGCTGGAGCTCCAGCCATCCACAATGAACACACCACACTAGCCCTGGTCTGCCTAGCTCTGAATTTCTTTCCTGTGACAGAAAGTTAAACTTTTATCTTAAGATAATGAGAATTACCAGTTGTTCCAATTATCTGTTGCTTAGCAAACAAACAAAAACAAAGCAAACAAAAACCCATAATATCATGGCCTAAAATAACCCCCATTTTATGACACCCACAGATTCTGTGGGTCAGGAATTCAGAAAGGGCACAGCAAGGACAACGCTTATACATGTGTGGGGCCTCAGCACAAATGACTTGGACTGCCTGGGGAGGACTCAGATGGCTGGAATCTGGAATAGCTGGAGCTGAAGGATCTGCCTCTGAGACGGTACCTTCACTCACAGGTCTGGTGCCTGAGGGGGGAGGGCGGAGAGGGATGAAGGACAGTTTCCATTCGATTGACTGTAGTGCACCTTCATGTGACCTCCCTAGTATGGTGGTTTCAAGATAATCAGCCTTCTTAAATGGCAGCTCAGGGCTCCAAGAGTGATGTCACACAGTGGCAGGTGCATGGCATATTGTGACCTGGTGTCAGAAGTCACATATCCCCACTTCCACAGTAGCTCTATTGGCAGAAGCTTTCACAAGCCAGCCTAGATTTAAGGGGAGGGGACAAAGATCCATCCTATCTCTCGATAGGAGGCATGTCAAAAAATATATGTGGCTATATTTGAAATCCCAGCCTGCAATAATTGAATCCTTAATGTTGACTTTCCCTCTCTTTCACTAAATGAATGTCACATTTTGGGTTCTATTACTGCAGACTCCATTTCCAGTAACAAATTCAGTGTTAATTAGGAACTGCTTTCATCTCTGACTAGGAGAGACCTGACAAATAGTGGCTTAAACACATGCCTGTAAAAGAAGCCCAAGGGAGGCGGTCCACGGCTGGCACGGTGCTTCCATGATTCATCCCGGATTCTGCTCCTTCTAGCTCTGATTTACCATCCCGTACATAGTCCTTGGTCTCACGGTCCAAGATGAGCTCTGCAGCTCCAGCCAGCATAACTATATCCCAGGCTACGAGAGAAGGGGAGAGCAAGATTGAACACTTTTCTTTCTAAAGGAGACCTCTTGCAAGTCCCACACTTCCTTCAGGTAACATAGCAGCCCCCAGAACTTGGTCTTGTGATCATACTGAATTGCAGAGAGACTGGAAAATTTTGTTCTTACCTGGGCAGCAATGGGTCCCGCTGAAAATGAGAGTTCTGTTTCTGAACAGAAGGACAATTTAGAGGCAGCTGGCAGTCTTACTGCAAGTACCTACAGGACATCTCTACCCGCATGTCCTATAAGCTATATCTCCAAGTGGCAGCAGTGACCTGGCTAAGTGGCCACAGAGAAAGAAGAGATGTGTCTGGGAATGAAGAGGAATCTTCCCAGGCCACAGTACCTCCTCTAATCTCTCCAGCATGTGTCTCTCAGGCCTTGAACCACTCTGGAATTTAAAGTATCAGAATAAGACACTGGACTTGGTAGGCATTTAGAGCCAATCACTGAACACAATCTAGAGCAAACCTCGTGAACGTCAAATTACCAAAAACAAGACGAAGGGAAAAAAAAAAAAAAAGCTTCCACAAGAATTACAATTAGAATTTCAATATAATAGGGCCCCTGGGTGGCTCAGTCGGTTAAGTGTACGACTTTGGCTTAGCTCATGATCTCACAGTTTGTGGGTTCAAGTCCCACATAGGCTCACTGCTGTCAGCACAGAGCCTGCTTCAGTACCTCTGTCCCCCCTTCTCTCTGTGCCCCTCCCCTGCTCATGCTATCTCTCTCTCTCAAAAATAAACCTTAAAATTTTTTAAATAAAAATAAAGAAATAAAGTTTCCATATAGCAAAGAGAGTTGTTGAGTCTTATCAAAATATTTATTTTAAGAATTATTTAATTTTTTAATGTCTATTTATTTTTGAGACAGAGAGAGAGAGAGAGAGACAGTATGAGCAGGAGAGGGGCAGAGGGAGAGAGAGGGAGACACAGAATCATGACCTGAGCCAAAGTCAGATGCTTATCCAACTGAGTCGCCCAGGCACCCAAGAATTATTTAATACAACAAAAATCCAGGTAACTAATGTCACTCCCTGTAAAACTACCTGAAATAAGATTTAACCTGAAAAAAACCACAATTGGATTCATTTGAAAAGTTGACTGAAGGGGCGCCTGGGTGGCGCAGTCGGTTAAGCGTCCGACTTCAGCCAGGTCACGATCTCGCGGTCCGGGAGTTCGAGCCCCGCGTCAGGCTCTGGGCTGATGGCTCGGAGCCTGGAGCCTGTTTCCGATTCTGTGTCTCCCTCTCTCTCTGCCCCTCCCCCGTTCATGCTCTGTCTCTCTCTGTCCCAAAATAAATAAAAAACGTTGAAAAAAAAATAAAAAAAAAAAAAAGAAAAGTTGACTGAAATTGGGATTGTTTTAGTCTGAAGAAAGAAAACCAGGGGCACATGGGTGGCTCAGTCAGTTAAGCATCCGACTCTTGGTTTCAGCTCTGGTCATATCACAGCCCTTGAGATCAAGCCTGGTAGTAGGATTGTCTCTCTCCCTCTCTCTCTGCCCCTCCTCCACCTTCATATCTGCTCTCTCTCTCTCAAAATAAACAAACTTAAAAATATATAAAGGGGCGCCTGGGTGGCTCAGTCGGTTGGGCGTCCGACTTCGGCTCAGGTCATGATCTCAGGTCATGATCTCATTGGGCTCAGTGCTGACAGCTCAGAGCCTGGAGCCTGCTTTGGATTCTGTGTCTCCCCCTCTCTCTGCCCCTCCCCTGCTCATGCTCTGTCTCTATCTTTCAATAATGAATAAACGTTAAAAAAATTAAAAATATATATATAATATATATGTACATATATATATATATATATATATAATAACTAGAAAGAGGATCACAACTTGCAAATGGACGCAAAATGACTATTCTGGGAAGCACCAGTCTCTCTCCCACACCACCGAGGACAGATCAAGAACACAAAAACCAGGGCTGAGCTTTATGAAGACAGAGAAGGAAGAAGAGTAAGACATTATGATGTGTCCTCTGGGCCAGGCTCTTTCAGAACTTTAATTGTTTTGAAAGATTAAAGGCAATAATTTTTTCTTCCTTCAAATTTATCGCTGTTTATAAAACAAGAACATGAGGGATGCCTGGGTGGCTCAGTCAGTTAAGTGTCTGACTCTTGACCTCAGCTCAGATCATGATCTCATGGTTCGTGAGTTCTAGCCCCACATCGGGCTCTGCGCTGACAGCATGGAGCCTGCTTGGGATTCTGTCTCCCCTTTTTCTCTGCCCCCCTCTCTTTCTCTCCCTTAAAAATAAATAAACATTTAAAAATAAATAAATAAAACAAGAACATGATTCTTGTGTAAAATCTGAAAATAAAAATGCTGAAGTGTATCAAGAAGAAAACTCAGATCATTTATCATTCCAAAACCCAGAGATCATTATTATTTTGGGGTTTATCCTTCCCAAATTTTCCTTAGATGCCTTGATTTTTTTATAATAGTACAAAACTGCTATACATTCATTTTTTTAATTGTTGGTAAAATATACATAATGTAAAATTTGCCACCTTAACCATTTTTAAGTGCACAGTCCAATAGTGTTAACTATGACCACATTGTTGTGACCGCCTGAATTTTTTCGTTTTGCAACACTGCAGCTCTATACCAAGGAACAAGTCCCCATTTCCTCCTCCCTCCAGCCCCTGGTAACCACCATTCTACTTTCTGTTTCTGTGAATTTGCCTATTTTAGATACATCAGATAAGTGGAATCATATACTATTGGTCTTTTTGTAACTAGCTTATTTCACCTAGGATCATGTCCTCAAAGTTCATCTAGATTGTGGCATATGACAGAATTTCCTTCCTTTTGGGGACTAAATAATATTTCATTATATATATAGCACATTTTGTTTATCCATTCATCCATCAATGGAAACAGGTTGCATCCACCTCCTGGCTATTGTGAATACTGCCTCTGTGAACATGGATGTGCAAGTATCTCTTGGAGATCCTACTTTTAAATTGTTTGGATATATACAGATATATACCTAGAAGTAGGATTACTGGATCATATAGTTCTATTTTTAATTTTTCAAGGGATCGCCACATTGTTTTCCATAGAAATTGAATGTATTCACTCTGTAATCTGCCTTGTTTACACTTAAAAATATATTCTGAGTATTTTCCCAGGTTATTAATATTCTTTTTATTTGACACAGCTTTCAGAGACTGCATAGGAATCCATTACCTATCTAATTAATCCTCCATGGGGGAACATCTAATTATAGCTTTTCACTCTTACAAGTGTTATGCTGATAAGCATTCTTTATTTTATTTTTTTTTAATTTTTTTTAACGTTTATTTATTTTTGAGACAGACAAAGACAGAGCATGAGCAGGGGAGGGTCAGAGAGAGAGGGAGACACAGAATCTGAAACGGGCTCCAGGCTCTGAGCTGTCAGCACAGAGCCCGACGCGGGGCTCGAACTCACGGACCACAAGATCATGACCTGAGACGAAGTCGGCCGCTTAACCGACTGAGCCACCCAGGCGCCTCTGATAAGCATTCTTTAGATAAAGCTTTACATTGATTATTGCCTGAGGATAAAATTCCTGAGTCTAGAAATATGAGTATTTCTAACTAATAAAGGTATAATTGATACACAATAAATCATACATATTTAAAGAACACAATTTGATTAATGTGGCCAGGTGTATACAGCTGTCAATCATCACCACAATCAAGGTAATGAACAAATACTTCACCCTCAAAACTTTTCTTATGCCCTTTGTAATTCTTCCCTATGCTCCTCTGCTGCTGGGTCATGTGGTAGGTATATGCTTTACTTTTTAAGAAATCGCCAAACTGGGGTGCCTAGGTGGCTCAGTCAGTTAAGCATCCGACTTCGGCTCAGGTCATGATCTCACAGCTTGTGAGTTTGAGCCCTGCGTGGGGCTCTGTGCTGACAGCTCAGAGCCTGGAGCCTACTCCGGATTCTGTGTCTCCCTCTCTCTCTCTGCACCTCCCAGCTTGTGCATGCATGTGTGCTCGCTCTCTCTCTCTCTCTCTCTCTCTCTCTCTCTCAAAAATAACTAAACTTAAAAACAACTTTTTAAAATTGTCAAACTGTTTTCCAAAGGAGTTGTATAATTCTACACTTCGTTATCAGCATATGACGGTTCTAGTTGCTCCACGTTGTCACCAACAATTGATACGATCAGTCTTCTCATTTGGGCATTTTAATAGGTAGGTAGTAGTATCTTGTTGTAGTTTTAATTTGCATTTTCCTAATGACTAGTGATGTTTAACATCTTCTTATGTGCTTATTTGCCCATACATCTTCTTTGGTGAAGTACCTGTTCAAATATTTTTTCCATTAAATTGGATTGTTTTCTTACTGTTGAATTAAGAAGGTCTTTTTATATTCTAGATACAAGCCCTTTACTATAGATGTGACTTGAAAATATATTTTCCTACTCTTTGCCTTGCCTTTTTGTTCTGGTAACAGTATCCTTCAAAGGTCAGAAGTATTTAATTTTGATGAAGTCCAGTTTATTAATTTTTTTCTTTTATGGATCATGCTTTTGGTATCACCAAAGAAACCTTTCCCTGCATAATGTCATAAAGACTTTCTACTATGTTTTCTTCTAGAAGTTTCATAATTTTAAGTTTTACCTTTATGTCTATAGTCATTTGGGGTTAATTTTTATATACAGTGCAAGGCATGGATCAAAGTTTATAGTTTTGCATGGGATATCCAATTGTTCTAGCATTATGGATTACAAGACTTTCCTTTATCCATTGAATTGCTTTTGCGCTTTGTCAAAAATCAAATGACTATATATGTGTGCGTCTATTTATGAACTCTATTTGTTATCATTTTACCAATACCACACTGTCTTAATTTACATAGCTTTATAAGTCTTGAAATTAAGTAGTGTAAGTCCTCCAACTTTGTTAATTTTTTCAAAGTTATTTTGGCTACTTTAGGTCTTTTGCATTTACATATAAATTTTAGAATCAGCCTGTCGATTGTTACAAAAATAAAAGCCTGCTGGGATTGCACTACATCTATATATATTAGTTTGGGGAAAATTGACATTTTAACAATATTGAATCTTCTGATCCATAGGCATGATATATGGTATATATCTCTATTTATTTAGGCCTTTTTTATTTCTCTCAGAAATGCTTTGTGGTTCTTAGTGTATACACCTTGTACAGTTTTTATCTGATTTATCTCTAAGTATTTCATATTTTTGAATCTATTACAAATGACATTGATTTTTTTTATTTCACTGTCCAATTCACTCCCAGTATACAAAAACATAGCTGATTTTTGTATATGTATCTTCTATCCAGTACCCTTCCTAAACCCACTTATTAGTCCTAGTAGCTTTTTTTTTTTTGTAGGTTCCATAGAATTCTCTACATAAATAGTCATATCTTCTGCAAATAAAGACAATTTTACCTCTTCTTATTTAACGTGGAATACGCTTTGCTTTTCTGGATACTGGTTAGAACCTCTAGTATAACATTAAATCAGAGTGATAAGAATAGACATCTTTACTTTGTTCCTAATCTTAGAAAACATTCAGTTATTTCACCATTAAGTATGATGTTGCAGAAGACTTGAATGTGCATTTTCAAGATTTTTGATAAGTATGGACTCCAGAAAAGTGCCAGTTTGCACCATATCCAGCAATGTCTGAGATGGTACCTTTTTCTACACTCTTGGCAACATTAGGCATTGTCTTAAAAAAATAAAAGTCTGCCATTCTTTTTCTTTTTTAAGTTTATTTATTTTGAGAGAGAGAGAGTGCAAGCAGGGGAGGGGCAGAGAGGCAGAATCCCAAGCAGATTCTGTGCTGTCAGTGTGGAGCCTGACTCAGGGCTCGATCTCACGAATCATGAGACCATGACCTGAGCCAAAATCAAGAGTCTGACACTTAACCAACCGAACCACCCAGGTGCCCCAAAAGTCTACCATTCTTAATGTTACCTATTTATTTTTAATTTATGTTTCTTTGATCATTAATGGAGGTTAGCATTATTTAATGTTTGTTTTGTTAGTTGTCAATGTCCTCTGCTCATTTTATAATGGAGTATTCATTTCTTTCTTAATAATTTTATGGTAGCTTTTTAAAGGTCTAATATCCTTCATTAAATATATTTCTTATATATGTCTGGCAATATTTTTCCCAATTTGTCTTTTGCCTTTTACCTTTGTTTATGAATTTTTTTTATATATACTATTTTTAATAGAAGTTTTTAGAGCAGTCTTAGAATCATAGCAAAATTGACCATAAAGTACAGAGAGTTTCCATGCACCTCCTGCCTCCTCAGTACATAGCCTCCCACTACCAATATCCCACACCACAGTTCATTATAGTCAATGAACCTAGTCTACACTGACATATCATTATTGCCCAAAATCCATAGTTTACTTTAGGGTTCACTTTTGGTGTTATATGTGCAATGGGTTTGGACAAATGTATAATGACATGTGTCCACCTTTACATTATCGTACAGAATTATTTCACTACCCTATAAATCTTCTTGGTCTTCCTATTCACCCTTCCCTCTTTCTGAACCCCTGGCAATCACAGATCTTTTTACTGTCCTCATATTTTTGCCTTTTCCAGAATGTCACATAGTTACAATCATACAGCATGTAGCCTTTTCAGATCGTCTTCTTTTGCTTAGTAATGTGGATTTAAGGTTTCTCCATGTCTTTCCATGGCTTGATAGAGTGTTTCTTTTTAGCACTGAATAATATTCCATCATCTGGTTGTACCATAGTGAAGTATACCTAGTACAGGACATTTTGGTTGCTTCTAACTTTTAGCAATTGTGAATAAAGGGTTATAAACATCCATGTGCAATTTTTGTGCAGACATATGTTTTCAACTTATTTGAATAAATACGAAGGAGTGCAATTTCTGGATCATATGGTAAAGAGTACGTTTATATGGGTTTGTTTGTTTGGGTTTTTTTAATACACTAAAGCTTTTACTTTTTTGTTGACAAACCTGTCAACCTTTATTTTCATAATTTCTGTATTTGGTTTTGATCAGAAAAGCTTTCCTTTTCAAAATTTTATAAATCTTCACAAATACCTTCTTCTAGTAGTTCAATGGTTTTCCTTTATTTTCACATTTCAATCTTTGTTTTATTTTGACATGAGACAATATCTAAGTTCATTTTCCTTTGGCTTTCTTTTCACTTCCCTAGTTACATACAGCTTCCTCTAAATATTTAATCCACACAGCAACTCCAAAGGAGTTCCCACTTTTACAAACAAGGAAACTGAGGCAGAGAGGTAGCTCGTTGCATTTAAAGCCACATAGCCATTAATATATGTAATCAGGATTCAGACCCAGGTCTTTTGATGCCAAGTCCTGTTCTCTCTTCACCACAGCCCTCGCATTCAAAGTATAGCCCATGGACAAGCAGCATTGGAAGCACCTGGGAGCTTATTAGAAACGCAGTCTGGTGTCTCAACCCATGCCCCATACCCCGGAATCAGCATCTGCATTTCTATCAAGTTAGAGAAGTACTATTGTGCATCATATTCCCCCAAATTTAGGGTACGTCAGAATCACCTGGGAGCACTTGTTGAGCTCCATCCCTCCTCAATATTTTAACTCAGTGGGTCTGGGGGTGATGACCTGAAATCTGCATTTTAACAAGTATCCCAGGTTATTCTTATATGCAGGTGGCTCCGTGGGTGACATTTGAGGAATGCTCTAAAACAACTGAGAAATATTCTCAAACTGTTGCCTAGAACGCCAAAAGTGATGGCTGGTTGTTTCTCCCAGTCTCAATGTTGATACGTCCTTTTAATCTAGAAACAGAGACAACTAAGAGGTAACAGTAACTCTTTTACATGTCAACATGTGGTAATTAGGTGGTAATAATGAGGATGATGATTAAATCTTTAATGTTACAGAAAATCAAATAAAACTAAGGGCAAGAGGCCTTCAATTCATCCAGAACTTAGTGGAGGCAGTGTGAAGTAGGAGAAACATCTACCCAAGCAGATTGGAGTCTTCTTCCCCTTAGTCAAATATTGTCAGTATGTCCTTGAGTCAAGATCTCTTCACTAACAAAATATGTAAATAATAACCTTCCAGAGAGTAGAAAGAACCTGTCTGTCAACTTTCCGAACTTTTGTCCCCAGTATCATAAGCCTGGGAAGAGTAAACTTCCTAGGAGACTCAGCAGCCTCCGGAGGCTCATTTTTGCCAGCTCAGATTTGCCCGGAAGCCGACGCCACCTGGCCAGAGGTGGGGCCCCGGCGACCTAAGGGGGCGCTTCCGAGACTAGTCTGAGCCCCGGGGCTGTGGAGACACCCTCTCCCCCGCCAGTCCGCCGACGGACTCCGTCATCAATAATTCATTAAGAACCTCCTCTCCATTGGCTGAGACGCGCTGGCAGCGGCCCAATGAGGAAGGACTTGAGAGAGCCTTCTGAATAGTAAACGAGCTGTCGTGACGCAGAGACCAGCGATTGGCTGCGACTGCGCGAGGCGGGGCCAGCTCGGGCGGCGGCGAGAGGGGCCGGAGCAGCTCAGTGCCAGCCGGGGAGGGTCGAGCCCTGAGCTGGGACTGAGCGCGGGGTGTGAGAGGGTGGGCGAGGGGAGCGAACCCGCGACGGGCGGACCGGCTGCATCAGGATGTTCAGCTGGATGGGGCGGCAGGCTGGCGGGCGCGAGCGCGCGGGCGGCGCGGACGCAGTGCAGACGGTGACTGGGGGCCTGCGCTCGCTCTACCTGCGCAAGGTGCTGCCGCTGGAGGAGGCGTACCGCTTCCACGAGTTCCACTCGCCAGCGCTGGAGGACGCCGACTTCGATAACAAGCCCATGATCCTGCTGGTGGGCCAGTACAGCACGGGCAAGACCACCTTCATCAGGTAACCCGCCCCGCCGGCTCCTCAATGCCGCCGGGACCCCTGCTCCCACCACCTAGGTGCTAGCGGTCCTCAGCACGTGTGCGCGTGTTGTTACCAGCGTCCCGCCGCCCTCGGACATCCTGCAGCGCCCACTTCCCCTGTGCGGAATCCCCTCGCTGCTGTTTCTCTCTCCAGCTCCAGCGTGACCTCAGGTTCCCGCCCCTAGCGCGGTGCCCAGGTGCCCGCAGCCTCGCCCCGGGGCGCGGCCGCCCCAGAAGGGGCTGGCTCTACCCCACGCTGGCAGGAAGGTCCCTGGAACCCCTTCACTGTGTACTCTGAGCCTTCTTTCCTTGCTCTTGTGAAGGCACTCCTCTGGCCGGCTTTATCCTGTCGCCGTGGCCTGGGGACCCGGGGAAGGGAGGGAGAAGAGCGAAGCTATAATAAGCATCTTCTTGATGAGCGAGTGAGGCCTAGGGCTAGAAATGGGGACAGAAGTGTGGGGTATCAGAATGGGCTCTTGAGTCAGTTGGAGAATTAAGCCCCCAGCGCATGACGAATGAATGAATGGCAACAGTAGAGTGTATTTCCAGTGCCCCTTTCTTTTGAGGTCCTTGCTTGCCATCCCCCAACACATTGTTGGGGCCAGTGGGTAGAGAGGCCGCTTTTATTCAGCTCTTGCACAGCCTCGCCTTTATCCGACCAAAGGAAGTTAGCTGTGTGTAGCAGCCCCAGCTAGCGCCCAGTGGAACCAAGGGGGAGTGTCATATTACTACTATTCGTTAGTTTCCATTTCTTAGGTGGGTCATTCCTTCCTCCCTTGACAACTGAAAATATTTGTCATGCTCGCTCTGTCTCTAAAAGCAGTTACTGTGCATGCGCTAGGGTTCAAATCATATAGCTTCCTCCGAAGCGATTTTTGTTGGGAAATAATTTACACTGAAACAACTTGCCTTTTGAAGAGACTGTGTTACTTCTAAAGCAGAAGTAAGATACTTTTAAGACTTACTTTCTTTGGTTAGGAAACTTGTTTTCTTGGGTTAAACCCTGTGTCAGTTAAAACAAAGTGACTAATCATTTAAGGTTTGGGTCTAGGGTTTGGGAAACTGTAACAATCTCATCATTATTGATGTTCAATAGATGTTCAGAAAACTGCATCTATATTTGGATATATGCCATTTCTATTAAATAGCGGCCTCTTTTTCTCCACTCCAGTGACCTAAATAGTTCCTACAAATAGAGTACTTGTCACTACAGGAAATATGCTCAATCCAGACCTACAGATACACTATGAATGAAATGAGCAAAGCAAATATACTCTATGGAAATATCGTTCTAGATAGTAAAGTGAATTTAAAGGAAGACTGAGGGAAATAATTTTTAAGTTGATTTATTTGGTGCTTATTAATAAAGTGAAAATAGTATTAAGTATATCACCCCAGACACTCAAACCATAGAATTGTTATAGTCACTGGTACCCTGAAAGATGACAAACAATACCTTTAAGGTCTTAGTAATATAACCAGTTTTTAAGTATATGGGAAAATAAAGTATTGTGACTGACAAGAGTGGGAGGTGGGCCTTTTGAAATATACAGGTCAAAGATAAGGAGCTAGCATTGTAATTACAATAATTGCAGACATTAGCAGTGACATATGCACAGCACCCTGGGCAGCTCCTCCTGTCTGTCTCTGCCATGAGGCTTTATTGTGCTGTGTGTGATCAGGGAGCCCTGTTGGTGCTGTACCCACCTGGATGTGATGTGGCCATCTCTCTGCTCTCATAGCCTCACTCTTCTTTTTCATCATTTGAAGGGAGCTTTGTGGAATAGCTAAGCATAGTTTTAAGAAGGATTTTGAGATTTGACTCCTGGCAACATCATCCAAATGGACTACTTCTCAGGCACTGGAGCCATGTGCGACCTCAGGGTGAAGGAGGAGTCACCTTACCAAGAAGTCACTTGCTTTTGAGACCTTCCTTTACCTAAGTGACTTTGTCCTTAGGCAGTGGGCATAAACTGGACCTGTGAGGTTAGAAGGAAATCAAGGTGGACAGGAAGCTTGGTGAGGCACCAGAGACCTGAGTTTGGTTTCATAGTGGAGCTAGGAGGAAGAGATTTAACTCCTGGAGGAAATCCCCAAATGAAAGGGTAGCTCCTCTCTAGAGCCTTCCCTGGCACTGGGAAGCAGAGGGGTTGGCCCAGGGTGCTGACCATCCTGGATCCTGCTTGCATCCATGGCTGTCTTTTCTCTGAAACTGGTCAGTGGCTGGATTGTTTGCTACTAGCCATTGAACCCTAGAAGTTCATACTTGGCTGTGGGGTGCACTTATCCACATAGTAAAAGATTCTCATCCACTTGGCTTCCTGTATATCCCGAGAGGTCACTGGTAACACACAGCCTGCACTGATAGGAAGGAAACTTCTCTCATTCTAAAGCCATTCAGCAAGGCTTTTGGTGTGCATTGCATACCTTTAATAAAACTGTACTCTTCCTTCCTTTTGTCCCATGACTGGGAAGAAGTAAGAGCTCCTCTAAAACGTGGTGAGCCAGAACTTCGTCTGGAGTGAGGAAACTAAATGTGTGCCTTGTTCTAATAAAAACGTCTTCTAGATGGGGTGGATGAAGAGCCTGAGTGCCAAAAACTACATTTATTTTTGGATGTGTATGGAGGGAGAGTTGGTAGACCCTCCTAACATGGGTCACAAAACTGGCCCAGAAGAAGACTTCAGATGTAATGGAGCTATTTGTCAATGTCTCCTTGGATAGAAGAAGAGCAGCTGATAAACCTATTGTCCTACTGACAATTTTATTTCTCAGAAGACAGAGAATGCTATGAGAGAAACCATGGGTGCTCACTCTACCTCTAACCAGCAAGAAAGAGTTGGCCAAAAAAGGAGAAGAGACTGGCATGGGGGAAAGTGGCCATGTTGCCTTAGACTACATAACAGCCAAGGAAGGGTGGATATTGGGCTCAGTCAGACTTGCATCCAAAATCTGAGGAAAACAGATTTCACAGGTTCCCCTAGAAAATTCCTGGGCCCAGCTGCTGTGAAGGAAGACATTTCCACTGAGAAGATGTGAGGCTCACTGGAAATCAAGCCATGGTTGCATATTTTGGTTTCAAAGAGCTCCATTTTCTCTCTTCCTCCTATATCCTGTCCCTCCCAAAAAAAATTTATTCTAATGAGGAAAAAAGAGGGAAGTCACTCAAGAAACTGTATATGCCTTAAAAGGGTAGAGCCCAAAGCAATTAGACAAGAGAAAGAAATAGAAGGAATGTAGATTGGAAAGAAGTAAAACCATCTCTTTCCACAGAGGATATGATCATATGTATAAAAAATCTTAAGGATTAAGGAAATCCTAAAAAAAAAAAACTTTTAAAATAAGGAAATTCAGCAAAGTGTTAGGATATAAGATCAATATACAGCATCAGTTATATTTCTATGAACTAGCAATGAACAATCTGAAATTAAGAAAATAATTCCATTTATAATATCTAAAAGAATAAAATATTTAGAAATAAATTTAACAAAAGTAGTTTAAACTTATGCACTGGAAACTACAAAACTTTGTTGAAAAAAATTAAAACCTAAACAACAACAACAAAACACAGGAAAGACATCCATGTACATGGATTGGAAGACTTAATATTTTTAGAAGAGCAGTACTGCTCAAAGTGATCTGTGACTCCGTGCATTCCCTACCAAAATCCCAACTGCCTTCTTTACAGAAATTGACAAGCTGATTCTAAGATTCATTTGGAAACATGAGAGATCCAGAATAGACAAGACAGTCTTGAAAGAGAACAAAATTGGAGTTCTCCTACTTTCTCATTTAAAAGCTTGCTACAAAGCTACAATAAACAAGACAGTATGATAGTAGCATATGGATAGACATAGAATGACCGAATAGAATCAAAAGTCCAGAAATAAACCCGTATATCTGGTAAATTTGTTTTTCCAAGGGTTCCAAGACAATTCAATGAGAGAAAGAACATTCTTTTCAACAAATGATTGATGGTGGACAATTGGATATCCACTTTGCAATAGGCATAGAGAGTGATGGCTAATGGGAACAGGGTTTCTTCTTGGGGTGATGAAAATGTTCTGAAATTAGATAGTGGTACTAGGTGCACAACTTTGTGAAGATACTAAAAGCCACAGAATTGTACCCTTTGAAAGGGTAAGCTTTATGGTAGTATATAAATTGTATCTCCATTAAAAGTAGCAAACAATTCAGTCTTCCAACAGTTCAGCATCCTGTGATTTCTTTAATTTCCATAATTCTGCAGTTAGTTCCAGTCAGGTAATTTCTGCATCTGTATGCAATAATTTAAAATAAAAATGGTTGCCAGAAAGAAGGCAAGCCAAAAAAAAGTGGGAATAAGCTAAAAGAACACATGAACTGGGACGCCTGGGTAGCTCTGTTGGTTAAGTGTCGACCCTTGGTTTTGGCTCAGGTCATAATCTTGCGGTTTGTGGCCCAAGCTGGTCTCTGTGCTGACAGCATGGAACCTGCTTTGGATTCTCTCTCCCTCCCTGCTCCTTCCCCCCACTCCTCTCGCCAAGATAAAGAAATAAACTTAAAAAAAAAAAAAAAAAGAACACACAAAGGAAAGGAACTGAGAAGTAGACATGAAGGAATTGAGAGTACAAATAGCTATCACACAATCCCCACAATATGTTTTTTCCCCTGTATATTCTTGTCAGTGTATAAACATGTTCATTCTTCCTAACACTCGTTAGTAAAATCAAAGTATAATATTTTCCTATAAAATGCTTGATAAAGTAATTGTGTTTTAAAACTTTAAATATCACTTAAATATAGTGTTCCTAGAGGGGAAAGAGGGCATGAGTTGCATATGCAAGTGTGGAAACAAAGTTTATGGACAGTTTGAAGCATTAACAAGCTGGTGGCTGGGAAGGCAAAAATGCCTTGGGCAATAAAAGGCCTTTTTTGGTAGGATTAGAACAAGAAAAAGAATCAGGAAGTGATAGACCCACTTCTTGGGACTCTTGCTATAACTTTCACAGAAAGCAGAACTCGTCAGCCGTTAGTCTTTTTTCTCCTTTTCTCTCAAAAACAAATGATCCAGAGACGGGAAAGGGAGCCCTGTGGTGTTTGAGGGGATTCAAGCCCAGGGGACAAGGAACCCTCCAGGGGCTGCACAGGCACGGCCCAGTAAATACCCAGGTCGGGGAACAGATGGCAGGACCATTTAGGAAGAACGTGTAGTTGTGCTCAAAGAACTGTATTTGGTACTTTTTAAGAAGTTATGAAGAATATGAGGAGTATCAGAAAACTTGAAGCAGACAAATGGCCCCATTTTCAGAAAAAGGGGAGCATAGATTCTATTAAAGAACAAAGCTCTACTTCATCCCTTTGATAAGCTCTAGACTCAGTTATTAAAGCAAAGAGAAGTGAAGGCACTCCCTAGGAGTCAGCCTAGTTTTACCAAGAAAATCCTGTTAAGGAAACACCGTGAGCCCAGTTTAGTGGTTTTACTGTCAGCTAGGCACTGGGGCCCCTGGAAGCGATAGTCTTCTCTGCCAAACACCATGCCCTTTGTGGATCTTTCTGAAATGCCGACATATTTGATTTTTACAGAAGAATGGACTATCTATAATATATAAGATCATACATGTATATCCTAGTGTCCATTTATTCAAATAATATTGGTTTCCAGGAAGGGCCTGGCTATCCCAGAACTTAGTTTCATGGGGAATATGGATAAGAATCCACAAGCTATTAGGGCTCTGAGTGACAAGAGCTATGACACTAGAAGTGCAGGCTGGGATGGGGGCATAGGAAGGACCCTTCATTCAGGCTTGGAGGTTGGAAAAGGCCTCCCTGATGACACAGCCTAAAAGCTGAGCCCTGAGGAATGAGCCAGAATCAGCTGCCCAAACGAGACCAGGAAATGAGGGCAAGAAGTGTCAACGATGAGGCCCAGGTTTCTTGGATAATTGGGTGGGCAGTGGAGCTATTCACTGAGATGTGGACACAGGGAGAGGATGAGTGGGGGCATAATTTGAGTTTACATTTAAACCCATGTTGAAGTGGACACCCAGGTGTAGAGTCCACGAGGGGTTGGACATATGGATCTGGGAGTAAAAGGAAGAGTTACTGTGGAGACACGGGGACAAGGCACCAGAGAGGTGGAGTCACTGCCAGGGAAAGATGGGAATTTGGAGCCACTGTAGGGCTCTTTTCCTTGTGATTAACAGAAGCTCAACTGAAAAAGGCTTAAGTAAAAAGGTATGTTGTCTCATGAAACCGATGAGACCGGGGTGTGCTGGTTTCAGGCCTGGCCTAGGACTCTGAGTGGTGCCATCTGGTCTCTGTCTCTCAGCTCTGCTGCCTTCTTCATGTTGGCTTCCTTCTCATGGCAGTTTGGGGTGGGCATTTGGCCATCTCCAAAGACCCAGACTCACGTTCTGCCAGCTCAGCAACCCCAAGGGGAAAAAAGGAACCTTTTTCCCAACGGTTTCTGCAACAGTCTTAGGTTTGAGTCTCATTGATTAGCCCTGGTGTCCATCCGTGAACCAATTCCTCAAGCCAGGGGAATGAAATACCCATGCCTGCAGTGGGGTGGTCAGCCCCCAAACCATGTGGACTAAGAGGGGGGGAAAGGTGGCTCCTCAGGGTGCTGCTACAAAAAAAGAAAAGCAGCTCTGTCTCTCTCTGGCCCAAAAATAAATAAACGTTGAAAAAAAAATTAAAAAAAAAAAAAAAAAAGCATTTGCTCAACAGATGAGACGTCAGGCAGCCCTCACAAACGCCACAGAAAGAGGGGGCATGGTCAACGGGGTCAGATGCTTCTGGGAAAAGGGTTGAAATGGATCTAGTGGATTAGCCATCAGGAGCCAGGGTGACCTTGGCAAGAGCCAGTAAGTGGTGGTGATGGAAGCCAGGTGGCGGTGGGTTGAGGAATGAGTGGGAGGCAAAGTGTCAAATATAGAAAACTCTCAGCAACTGGGTACTGGAGGGGAGGAGCCGTGCCCTGGTCTGGGGCATTCCAGTGAAAGCCTATTATAAGTAGATGGAAGGGGCCTATAGAAAGGGAGTAGCTGGTATTTCAGAAACCTAAGAAGGGGCAGGACTCAGAGCAGGGGAGTGGGGGTGCCAGGACAGGGTGAATGTGGTATCGGTGGCAGTAATCACATCTGGGAGACACTGCAGGTTAACCTCTTGTTCACTTGTTACATCATCTACCTGACAAATGGCAGCCATGCCACAGGATTAGGAGAAATGTAAGGGGAAATGTATTTTGTTTTTGTTTTTGTTTTTTAATTATGAAATTCTCTTCCTTAACTCACATTTAGAAGCTTACTTCTAGAAGACATTCAGTATTTTTCAAAACCTTGGAAAAGTATAACTAGAATGCTACAGTTCCTGGATCTGGCTGCTGGACAGAATCACTGGGAGACCAAAAACAGATTCTAGGGCCTTAATCCAGACCCCCTGAATTGGAATCTCTGTGGGAGAGGGTCAAAAACCTATTTTTGTTTTGGTTTGCTTTTGGTTTTTATAAACCACCTCTCAGAGTAATTCTTAGGTAGTCTCCTGCAGGAAATATTTGGGAACCACTGAAAGGCAAAGGTTCAACTAATGGAATCATGATAGTTGAACCATTTAAGCTTGAGAAGTAGATCAGTCTCAACCCAGAAGAGAGTCTCACTTTGGTGGCCCTTCTATGGCAAGTGATCCAAGCTCCATCTGTTCACATTTTTAACAAATGACCTAGGTGAAGACATGGAAGTCATGCTTACAAAACTGGTAATTATGCAAAAAATGCAATTTAATAAACAGCCCTTTTCGCTTAATTATGATATGATAAACCTTTTTTTTTTTTAATTTTTTTTCAACGTTTTTATTTATTTTTGGGACAGAGAGAGACAGAGCATGAACGGGGGAGGGGCAGAGAGAGAGGGAGACACAGAATCGGAAACAGGCTCCAGGCTCTGAGCAATCAGCCCAGAGCCTGACACGGGGCTCAAACTCACGGACCGCGAGATCGCGACCTGGCTGAAGTCGGACGCTTAACCGACTGCGCCACCCAGGTGCCCCTAAACTTTTTCTTAAGTAATCTTCAGAAATAGCTTTCATGACTGCACCCTAGTCTATCATACAGCTTGGAACATTGTTTCTAATTTTCTGCTATTATCTATAATATTGCAGTGGATATTCTTGGCTTGTAAATCTTTGTGTATCTCGTTTTTTTTTTTTCCTGTTAGAAAAAAGCCTATTTTGCTGAGTATGAATTACTACATCAAAAGGTATAAATATTTTTCAGGTTTATATATATTCCTGATTTTATACATATATATATATATATATATATATATACACACACATACATACACACATGCATATATATAACATATAAATAATACATATTTTACACTAAAACCTTGGTTTGCGAGCATAACTCCTTCCAGAAACATGCTCGTAATCCAAAGCACTTATATATCAAAGCGAATTTCAAAAACCATTGGTTCAGTTGTGAACGTGTCATATTTGGCATCACATACTACTTGTGTTGCAAGACATCGCTCGTTTATCAAGTTAAAATTATTAGAAATCTTTGCTCATCTTGCAGAACACTCGCAGAACAAGTTACTCGCCATCCAAGGTTGCACATGAAATAGAACATTGCATGTTTTATTCTAACTATGTCTATATACATATGTTCCTTTTTTAGAAAAGTTATTCCAAATTAGACTCCCACCACAGAGTCTAATATGAAGATTATTATTTCACCAAACTGTCAGTAAAACTATGCATTATTATTAAAAACAAATAAACGTGATAGGAAAACATTTTTAATTTGCCTTTTTTTTTTTTTTTTTACTGTGAAGTGGAACTTCTAAAATGTGTAGCCATCATCTCTATTTCTTTGAGAGTTATTTGTGAACTTTGTCCAATTTTCCTTTGGAGTGCTAGACTTTATCTTTTTTTAATTTTTTTTAATGTTTATTTATTTTGGAGAGAGAGAGAGAGAAGGGGCAGAGAGAGAGGGAGGTGCAGAATCCGAAGCAGGCTCCAAGCTCTGAGCTGTCCACACAGAGCCTGACGCCGGGTTCGAACTCACAAACCGCAAGATCATGACCTGAGCCAAAGTTGGACACCCAACCAACTGAGCCACCCAGGCGCCCCAACTACACTTTATCTTGTAGATATTTAAATGTTTTGCTCAATAATGGTTCTTAGTCTTTTGTCATAATTATGTTTTTCCAGTTTGAGCTTTACCTTTTTAATTTTTTATGATCATTTTTGACATGGAGATATATTTAATATTTGTAGTCAACTCAAACACTTTTTTCCTCTTTGATGATGTCTTTGATGTCCCTGGAAAATCCTTAAATATTACAGAATCCTTAAATTTAAAAAAATCTTTCCAATAGTTAACTCTTTAATCCACTTGGAAACACAATGAGTTATATTGGGATCTCTTGGAACCTTTCTCTCCTGTTATGTTGTTTTGTTGGTAGATTCTTATGCCCAGACCATACAGTCTTAAGGATTGTCATTTTAAAACATTCTTTAATTAAATGGTAACACAGACCCTTCTGATCTCATTTCTCTCTATTTTCTAAATACTGTCAATCATCATTTCCTGTTATTCTTTCAGAAGAACTTTAAAACTACTTTATTAGATTCTTCCCAGAAAATCCCATTGGGATCCATTTGTATTGGAACTGCATTTATCTTGGTATTTGCTCTTCCCAAGCAGGAACTCAGCATGGCTTTTACTCAGACCTTTTATACCTCTCAGAAAGGTGTTTGATTTACTCATATAGGTTCTGTATACTCTTATTAATGCCGTTCTTAGGTGTTTTATATTCCTTCACTCTTAATGAATCAGATTTTTTTCCTTTATATTTTCTAGATGGGTACTGCAAGTATGCAAGATAGCTACTGATTTTTACCATTTTTGTTTTGTATCTGTTCATTTGATTGAAGTTATTCTGACATTTTCAGTAGATTCTCTTGGGTTTTCTAGATAGACAGCTGTATCGATTATATTCATGATTACTTTTTTTCCTCTTCTGTTTCATCTTTTATTGTACTAGGAAGCCACATCCATATCAAGCTTCTAATTGTGATGATAATGCTTTTGTTATTTCACCCTAAGATATGATGTTAGTTATTGGTTTAATATTTTATAAATTAATCACATTAAGAAATTATCTTCCTATTACTAATTTGAAAAGAATTTCACTTGAAAAGAAAAAACTAGAACAGATGTTGAGCTTTTTTCTTTTACCTTTAACCCTGTGTTCTATGAAAGGCAATTATGGGAGATTGTTAATAGGTGTTCAAAAAGGGTTCTATGGTTAAGTAACTTTGGGAAGTGCTGTGTTCTATAGCTTCCTCATGTAGTTTTCCAGTGCTCCCAGATCAACCTAAACAAAGTCTGTCATCACATTCTTAAATTACAACACCGAACATAGAAGACACTTAACAGATCTTCATGTGTGAGCAAATGAATGACTGGAAAAATTAACAGGACTATAAAAAATGGAGAAGCATGTTGCCTTTTATTCCAGTGAACCTCCACTCCCTTTCATCTCCTTCCCTTTCTTTCCTTCTCTTTCTCCTGCCCTCCTTCCAGAATAGCATGGAAGGCAGACCTGAGTAGCTCCGGGTACAGGCACATGTTAGACAGCAGTGTGCCTTAAGCACATCTCAGCCCTGCGTGGTTTAAATAGCATTCATAGCTGGAAAAATAGAACTGTGAAACAGCTTTATCCAGCAAATTCCAGTTTCTTGATCCCACAGGCTAATGTAGATTCCTTCGTAGGCACAGCAGTTTCAAAGATGATGTCATCTGAACAAGCAGCCCTGGCCATAAGATGTCCATGATTTAACTAAGGGAAAAACAAAAATGAAAATAAAAGTTAGGTTTTACACTTAAGGAAGACATAGAGTTTTAAAATGGAAACGAGGCTTGGCCTGGCTTAGTTTTTCAGTAACTCAAAAAGATTAAAATTTTGAACGACGTGAGATGTTTGTGATATTTATCTCAGCATGATTTATAATAGGAAGAAATGGGAAGCTATATCAATGCCCAAGAGTAAGGATATAGGAAATTCATCTGAGAATAGTATGCAGCCATTAGAAAATTCTTTTCAAGTAATTTCTTTTTTTTTAATTTTTTAACGTTTATTTATTATTGAGAGACACAGAGAAACAGAACATGAGCATGGGAGGGGCCGAAAGACGGGGAGACACAGACTCTGAAGCAGGCTCCAGGTTCTGAGCTGTCAGCACAGAGCTCGACACAGGGCTCAAACCCACAAACCACGAGATCATGACCTGAGGCGAAGTCAGACGCTTAGCCGACTGAGCCACCCAGGTGCCCCTGTTTTCAAGTAATTTCTGATGGCACAAGGCAAAACTAATGGTGAAAAATCTAGATGCAAAAGTATTTAAACATTTTGATCCCAATTTTATAAACAAAAATTACATTCACAGAAAAATGACTGGATGGAAATATATCAAAATGTTAAAAGTAGTCATCATCTTGTGCTAATGCGGTCTCATGCAAGCTGCTTACCTTGTCCTAAGCAGGGCTAAAACACCTGCTCCAACCACAGTGAGGCTGAAGAGATAAAACACATGTGAAATGCCTTATAAACAAACTGTACAGTGTGGTTTCATAATAATCTGTTGTTTGGTGGCATCCAGAAGTGGTGGTGGTGGTGGTAACTTACTAGGAAACCATTATATATTCTTGACCATTTTATAAGACTTTTGTGATAACACGTTTGATTCTTCTCTCTCTTCCATTTCTTGGTATTGAGCATGAAGATAAACAAAGGAAACTGCTTTAGAAACATCATTTCTAGATTCAACACAAATCAAACTTGAAGGACTAACCCTTTCTTTTCGGTTACTCTCCTAGTGAAATGGTAGATGGAGTACTATCAATAAAGAACACATTATGTAAAGCTTTCCAACACTTACTCTAAACTGAAATGTATTTAAACTCACAGGCTTGGATTTTAAAATAAGAAAATACAACTGCTTCTCCACTGAACTGAAAAGCTGTGCTTTATATATTTCTTTCACATCTATTTGGCTGAAAGCCTTAGTAACTAATACTCAAAAGAAAGAAAAAAATGACTGTTGCAGTTAGTTGAATGCTCTTTTTAAAAATGTCCCTGTCCAAGGCACCTGGGTGACTCAGTCAGTTGGACATCCGACTTTGGCTCAGGTCATGATCTCACACTTCCTGGGTTTGAAGCCTTTGCACTGACAGCACAGAGCCTGCTTCGGATTCTCTGTCTCCCTCTCTCTGCCCCTCCCCTGCTCGCAGTTTCTCTCTCTCTCAAAAATAAACAAAAATTAAAAAAAAAAAAAAAGGCCCAGTCCTTATCAATGAACTGAACTCTTAAACTATCTACAGATGCCAATGTATGCACAAACATTCCTAAAAATCTCATCATGACACAGGCCATTTCTCTAGATTTTGGGTTGAGAATTTAAAAATAATGCTCGTTAAACACCCCAAATAGATGTGGCATATTACTTTTTAGAATGCTTAGTTGGTTACTGAATACTTACTAAAAAGTCTTAGACTTGTATATCTGCTATGATTCACAGAGCTCATTCCTGTAACCTGTTGCAGGCTCACTCAGCCTCTCAAGCTCTGATTTCGCGCAGGTAGTGCTTTTGCAGGACTAGTAAGAAATCTAGGTTCTACAAGGCCACTTAACCTACGCAAGCCTTAATTTTTTCCTTGTAAAAATGGAGATAAAAGTAGAACCTACCCCATAAAGTGCTTAGGATAAAATAGTCTTTTCAGATAAAGACTTCACATAACAAGTCCTCGAAAGTTAGGTATACAGTAGCCCCCCCCAACCCCTTATCCACTCTTTCACTTTCTGTGGTTTCACTTAACCGCAGTCCAGAAACAGATGATCCTCCTTTTGACGTATGGTACTAATGCTGTGTCACAATGCTTGCGTTCGGTCACCTCACCTCCTCTCACATGGGCATTTTATCGTCTCATGTCATCACAAGAAGGGTGAGAATAGTACAGTAAGATACTTTGAGGGAAAGAGAAAGACCACATTCACATAATTTTATTACAGTTTAATGTTATAACTGATCTCTTTTATTAGTTGGTATTTTTGTTAATCTCTTACTGTTCCTAATTTATAAATTAAACTTTATCATAGGTGTGTATAACAGGAAAAAACATTGTGCATACAGGGTTCAGACATGCACTGAAAGGGCTTGGAATGTATTCCCTCTGTAAGGGGAGACTACTGTCTTACTAAAATAATTAATGCCTTTTCTATTATCTTAAGGATAAGTCAGAACCCAGACAGAATGCCTGGATGAATACCCAGGGGAGACAAAATTGGCACCTAGAATTTTGGAAGTCTATCATTGAATAATGCACCTTGTTTGTTTGTTTGTTTGTTTGTTTTTAGTCGTTCTTAAAAAAAGATTTAAAGGTTTTATTTTTTTTAATTTTTTTAAACGTTTATTTCTTATTAAGAGACAGAGAGAGACAGAGCATGAGCATGGGAGGGGCAGAGAGGGGAGGAGACACAGAATCCAAAGCAGGCTCCAGGCTCTGAGCTGTCAGCACAGAGCCCAACGCGGGGCTCGAACTCGCAAACCGTGAGATCATGACATGAGCCGAAGTTGGGCATTTAACCGACTGAGCCACCCAGGTGCCCCAAAAGGTTTTATTTTTTTAAAGTAATCTCTATACCAAACATTGGCCTTAACTCACAACCCCAAGATCAAGAGTTGTGCGCTCTACTGACTGATCCAGCCAGGCACCCCATTTTTAAGCCCATCTTTGAGAAGAGTACTTTGAGGGACTTTCATTGTCCTGAAGATTTATTTTCCCCTTGTCACAAGTGACATTTTTTTTCCTACGACATTAAAAATCTTTTTTTTTTTTTCTAATGTAAGCAATAGAAGGAAAAAGACTCTGTCCACATATGCTCTTGCATGAGATCAGCTCCTTGAACCTAGGCTGGGCCAGTGTGCCCAGGAGCCACTGGGACGAGGCCACACCATGGTCTTCCACAAACAGGGACGAGGAGATGGCAGGTCTCCCATCCTCCCCACCAACCCCTCCCCTCAGCTACTTGGAATCCCAGTTGTCTGTCTTTTTCCACGTTGACGGCTTGGCTCGAGACTCCTGGAGTAATCACCACTGGAAGTGGCAGCCCTTTCTGAGAACACAGGAAAAGGAGAACAAGGTGGAGCCTGGGACAAAAAAATCCATCTGATGCACAGGATGCCTGTGCAGTGGGCTTGTTGGCTCTGAACTACGGTGATGCTCTTCTAGAGTCTTCCTGTGGCCTCTTGTTCCTTTGAATTCTTGTTTTTGCAGATAACACCACCAAGTCCCCAGAGCTTATAGCTCTGAGAAAGCCTCTGATATGTCAAAGTTTAACACAGCTGGTCAGCCTTGTGCCTATGGGTGACCTGTTTTTGTACATCATACCTCGGGATCCACTCAGACTCTTCAAGGTTGCTGGTTTTGTACTTCATCGCTTTCTTCTCACGTTGTTCGTGTCAGATATTCTGTGTTCTGGTTGTTCTTAGTTCCCTCACTGCATAGGATTGTGCCTGCCTGCCCGGCAGTGTGACATAAGTGTATCTGAGTGTCACCACCCTCCAATGTAAAATTCCTGTGGAAAGTCAGCTTAGAGTGTCATATATTAACTCATGTATCTGACAGGTCCTACATGGGGGCTGTGTGGAAGCCCAGAGCAATGGGGCTGAGCCTGGTGTAAAAGCAAAAGAGCCTCAGGCCAGGCGGGAGGAGCCCCAGGTTCCAAGCCCTGCACAGAGCGAGTCTGACCAGCAAGTCATTGCCTGCTCTAATCCACAGGTTCTTCACCTATAAAGACCCAGGGTTGAACCAAATGATTCCTTAGAGAGTTTGGGGCTCCAGAGTTCTGAGTATGTGGATCGTGAGCCCTGAAGGAAATGTCAGCCTATCAGGAAAGAAGAGATAGGCCCACAAATAACACCAATCCCAGGTGCTCCCAAGAGAAGGGAAGTTAGGAAGTGGCCAGAAAAAAAAAGGTCCTGGAGTGCTCAGGGAGGGAGGACTGCCCACAGGAGGAGATGTTTTGCAAAGTGACTTGACAGAGTAAGTAGGATAGAGAGTAGAGACCCTGAGACATGATTCCCTGCCAAACAGAGGGAATGAAATAAGGGAAGTGAGGGGCAGAAATTTCCCTGGAAGAGGCTAATCAAGGAGGGAACAGAGCCTGTAGTAGTTGAGGAGCAAGAACCCAGAGGGCAAGGCAGAAGGGGGTGGCTTGTGGGGGGAATGGAAGTCATCCAGGAAGGACTGGGTTGTTGGTGAAGGCTGTCGGGTTAAAGTGGTGCTTCAGAAAAGGAATCTGATCTTGCAGGACAGATGGGGGAGAGGGAGGCTGGGAGGCAGCTGGGCAGAACTAAGTGGCCAGAGTCCACACGAGGTGTGATGAGGAGGCAGAAAAGTGAGGGACGGAGGCCAGAGCCAGATGGCCACCTGGATGAGGGCGAGGAGAAAGCTGGTCGGTCCCCAGACACTGGTTCTGCACCTACTATGTGCCAGGCACCATGTTAAATGCTAGGATATGGTGGTGACCCAGACGAACGAGGGCCCGTCTCTCAAAGTGCTCCTAATGTCCTGGGACAGTGACATGCCAACAAGAACATGACAGAATGTCAGCTACTGATAAGTGCTCTGAGTAGGTAATGGGGAGGTGGGCAGGGGGACCAGACTGGAGAGGTTACTCTGTCAGGGTAGGGAAGTGCCATGTGACATGCAGATATCTGCGGGAGGACCCTCCAAGCCATCCTGAGGTGGGAATAGCATTGGCCTATTGAAAAGGTGGTATAAAGGTCAGTGGAATCAGACACTCAAACATTCATTACCTCATCCGTGTGCCAGAAATTGTTCCAAGCAAGTGCGAAGCATTAGTGAACAACAGAGACTAAAAGCTCTGCTTTCCCGCAGCATAACTCTACCAGGTGGACACAGGGAATAGGAAGTCTTAAATACAGTAAGTGGATTTTATATTATGGGAGAGCCATGGAAAGAGAACACAATTTTTTTCTAAGTTTTTTGCTATTACAGATAATGGTGCAGTGTATATCTTCACACAAAAATCTTTTTCATGTATCTAGGATTTTTCCTAAGGATAGATTTCAAAAAGTAGAACTATCCCCATTTTAAATGCTTTTAACACAAAGTATCAAATTTCTTTTCAGTGAGGTTAGACCACCTGATTATATACAAAGGTGTTTATTTTACTACATATAAAGGTGTTTATTTTACTACACTATTTCACTAGTGTTGAGTATTATGAGCTCTTTCAGTGTTAATACATTATGTCTTTAATTGGTATTGCTTTCATAATGAAATTAAACACTGAATTTTGGCTGTTGATTATCTGTGGGAGAAAGTATCACTAAGCGAATTAACAATGTAAGCAAGCTATACAATACCTCTTCCTAGTTCTGCTTCTCTGCTGTAGAAGGCAAATATTTCTTTGTCAAATATATACCAAAGTATATTTAAGTATACTTGAAAAATAATGTATTAAAGTTCCGTCTGGTAGGGTTGCTACTTAGGAAGTTCTAGCTCCAATCACATCATGACTTGAAAGTAAGGGGGCGCCTGGGTGGCTCAGTAGATTAAGCTTCTGACTCTTGGTTCCAGCTCAGGTTATGATCTCACAGTTTTTGCGAGTTTGAGCCCTGCATTGGGCTCTGCACTGCCAGCACAGAGAATCCGCTTGGGATTCTCTCTCTCTCTCTCCAACTTGTGCTGCTGTCTCTGTCTCTCTCAGAATAAATAAACTTAAAAAAAAGAAACACCTGCTTTTCTTTTTTTTTTTACACCCACTTTTCTTTAAACAATTTCATACTTTAGGGTTTTCACTGAAACCCCTGTTATTCCAAAGTTAGTGGGGATTTCTGTGCTTCTATATAAACAAAACATCAGGAAGTGTTTAAGACTCTCCTTGGCGATGATGGCCTGACTTATACACCTTTACATGTGAGTTACTGCCCCACTGAGAACCCATAGCTGAACTACAGCATCCCTTGGCCCCTCCACCCCTGCCTGAGCCCCATCCTCACCTCCCTGGTCCTGGAGCTGGAGGGCCCTCCCCCTGCCCATGCCTAGGAAGGCTGTGAGAAGGGGCAAGATTGCAGAGAGCCCCCCAATGTGGAACTCAACATCGGGTTTTCCCCCAAAAGGTAGTGCTACAGTTCTTGACTGCTTTGTCTATTTTATTGGTGTGTGTGACCTTTGCAGCCTATCTTGCAAGCCAGCCATTGCTGTTAACATTGATTCTATGGGAAAGTGCCTGTCAAGTTTCAAACCAATACTTGAACATAACCCTTTTGTGAGAACTGTGTGTGCTGCAGGGAGCCTGGTGACACTGGCTGCTGTTCTTCTAAGCCCTGGCCCCTCTCCTCAGTCATCCTCCTTCCTCTGTCCCACAGATCTCAGATCTCCTGGCATATAGCTTCATCCAGGCCATGGGACGTTGAAGTCTAAGTGGACTTGGGAGGGGTGTGCTCTGGACTTGAATTCTAGCTCTGCTGATGAATGACTTCAGACTTGAGATCCCAGAGGAGCTGTAAAACCTAAATTCCACATTCATGTGTGTATGTGAAATCCACACACTCTACGTACACTCTACAAGTGCTGGAGTTTCACAGAACGTGAGATGCTGTTGCTGACTTCCACCAGTATTTCTAAGATTTGTGAGGAATTTCACAAGAATTTGTAAACATGAACATTTCTGTTCCTAAGCGTTTTTATTTATTAGGCTACTAGGTGCCTGAAAAAGTTCTGAAATTATTTTAAAAAATTAAATTTGAACATGTTCTGAAAAGTAGCTCCTTCTCTGTGCAGCTTTTTTCTAGGGAGAATGGGGAGAGCTGGCCCCTCATTGTTAGGGCAGCCCCAGGACCATGCTGGAAGACAGCTGGGAGAGCTCTTACCTCTCACTTTTGAGGAGATACAAGATAGTGCTGCCTGTGGCCAGTGCCACCCTCTGCATGAGGGCCCTGAACCCCCCTTGTGCTCCTCATCTCTGAGCAAACCACCAGCTCAAACCCAGGTTTAAACATTATCTGGAGATGGGGCGTCTGGGTGGCTCAGTCGGCTAAGCGTCTGACTTTGGCTCAGGTCGTGATCTCGCAGTTCTTGAGTTCGAGCCCCACATCAGGCTCTGTGCTGACAGCTCAGAGCCTGGAGCCTGCTTCAGATTCTGTGTTCTCCCTCTCTCTCTGTCCCTCCCCCGCTCATGCTGTGTTTCTCTCTCTCTCAGAAATAAACAAACATTAAAAAAAATTTAAACAAGAGGCGCCTGGGTGGCTCAGTTGGTTAAGTATCTGACTTCGGCTCAGGTCATGATCTTGTGATTTGTGGGTTCGAGCCCCACATCAGGCTCTGTGCTGACAGCTCAGAGCCTGGAGCCTGCTCCAGATTCTGTGTCTCCCTCTCTCTCTGCCCCTCCCCTGCTCATGCTCTGTGTCTCTCTGTCTCTCAATAACAAATAAATGTTAAAAAAAAAAATTTTTTTTTAATTAAACATTATCTGGAGACAGCACAAGACCTGGGGTCCACCTGCCTGCATTCCATTTCCACTGAAACACTTACTGTGTGACTTTAGGCAAATTGCTTAGCCTTTCTGATGCCCCAGTTTTCCCAACTGTAAAATGTGCCCACCTCAGAGTGTTACGGGGATCGCAACACTCAGAACAACTGAACAACTGTGCGTGTGGAGGGCCTTTGTACTCCACATAAATAGTGAGTATTTGGTAAATGCTATTATCCGATTGTTTTTTCACATTTCCTCAAAATGTAGGGGACATATTTAAATGTTATCTATTCTGGTGCTCCACAACTTCACAGAAAGATAGAAACTTTGGATGACATTGAAACTAGCAATGAAATCAATTAGATGTTTAGAATATAGCTTGCTAAGATCGCTAAGGAATTTCAATTTTGTTGACATAAAAAACGTAAGTGTAAGGGGGTGGCCTAATTTCTTATTCTTAGAAAGATGGCAAAATTGTGTTGGACAGTTGGTAATGCAGTTCCTTCTATCCCTGGAAATAAAATCACAGGTTCTGGGCCAAAATTTGATCAGTCAGGACATTTATTCTTAATTTTACTTTTTAAAGTTCATTTGTTTATTTTGAGACAGAGAGAAAGTGTGAGCAAAAGAGGGGCTGAGAGAGAGAGAATCCTAAGCAGGCTTTGCATTGTCAGCGCAGAGCCCAACAAGGGGCTCGAAACCCATGAACAATAAGATCATGACCTGAGCTGAAACCAAGAGTCAGATGCTTAACCGACTAAGCCACCCAGGCACCCCTAGGACTAGGGGCTAAATGCCTAGGTACTCCAGGCTAGGACCAAATAGATTGTGGGCTGCAGGATTGGGGAGCTGGAGAAAGTTGTGCAGGGTGATGGATCATCTCCCTGGAGGGGCTGGGACATGGCTCTGCCCTAATCACCTCAAACAGGGATTCTTCTCCACCACTCCCCCCTGCCCCAGAATTTTTGACAGTCACTGTGGAGTGTTCTCTGAAGCTGTTGCATTTCCACCTGTTGCTTGGGAATGAGGGAAATGTATTCCAAAATACTCTTTTCTTCATGTTCCTCTTGGTTGCAAAGGAAGGAAGGAGTAGTGTTTGCTCACCTCCCTGCCATAACTACTCTTTAGTGTGTTCCTTCCTCGTGGAAAGGAAATCTTGGTCGCAAGGGAGGCAGGGAGGGGCTCTGAGTGGCTTCAACTGAATGAAGTGCTGGTGGTGGAGGGGAGCTGTGTTAGGGCTCAAGCATTTCCCAGAGAAAGCAGACTTTCCCCACCACTCTACTTCTGGCTACCTTGCCACAACCCCAGCCAAATCACTGAGCCAGTCTTTGGCCTGTATCACATGGGTTGGTCTTCTCAGCCCCCTAAAATAAGAGCTCTCAATGATATTTGCTAGGCCCACTGTGTGCAATTGTACAGGTTAAGCCACGTGAAGGCACTTGGGCAGAGGGGCATGTGGGGGCGGGGGTGGAATCCAGCTAGCTTGCCAAGCTGTAAATCCTAGTGCAGGGCTGGGTCTACCTGGAGGAAGGAGCATCTTTTTCCAATTCGCACATAAGGCTAGTAATGGCCCTGGCAGTATTTAATCTGAACCCCTGCCCCCTGCCTCCTTCAACCCCATCGCCCATAGCAGCCTCTGTTGCTGCTGAATTCTTTGGAGATCGTCTTCCATGGCCATGACCTCCAGGAACCCAAGGGAGCTGTAAAATGCACAAGGAGGGATGTGACGGCTACAATGATTGCTAGTGACAAGGAGGGAGAGGGTTCATTATTTCATTCACTACACTGAGTGCCCTCTCTGGGCAGGTGCAGTGCTGGGTGCTGGGAATAGGCATCTAGCCATAGACACGGGCCAGCCTGCAAGGGCCCACAAACAAAGAAGTCCAGTGCCCCTGGTAAACACTATGATGGCTGCAGGCACAGGGTGCCCTGGGCCCACAGAGGTGTGCCCAACACACTGGAAGGACAGGAACGCTTCCCAAACGGAGTTGGTCCTGAGCAGGCTCTAGCAGGATGCAACGGGAGCTGGCTGGGTACACTTCCCTGGGGTGGTGCCTATGGTGCCCATGGAACCTGAAACGGGAATTGTGCTAAGGAAAGGTACTTTTTCAGAAGCTCCTGGAAGTCTATAAGATGTCTGACCTGTTACAAAGCCTCTTATAGGGGTGGGGGGAGACTTAGGTTGTAGATTTTAAGCTTTGAAAATTTGTCATTAGTAAAAGAGTAAAATGCCAGTCATTCTCCTTTTCTTGGGGTCTATATTCCTAGGGCTTTAAATGATTATGTTAAAAATTGGTAGCCCCAGGAAGCTTCCTGGCCTCTTGCTTTGTGACAACATGCCAAGTTTCTTTTCTTTTTCCCTCCCAGATACTTACTGGAGCAAGATTTCCCAGGCATGAGGATTGGCCCAGAGCCCACCACCGATTCCTTCATCGCTGTGATGTACGGGGAGACTGAGGGCAGCACCCCAGGCAACGCTTTAGTTGTGGACCCCAAAAAGCCCTTCCGAAAGCTTAGTCGCTTTGGAAATGCTTTCCTGAATCGGTAAGGACCAGCAAACTGCTATCTTTGGTCAACCTTTGTTTAAACCTTTTCTTTGTATTCTTGCCAATTACATATAAAGGTTCAAAAACAGAATGGAGCATGTCTGTTCTAGAACAGAGAAGCTATAGAGAATATGCTTATTGTATTCAAATATTTGAAAGATTATCATAGAAAATGATCATTTATTACCCATTCTGGGTAGCTTCAGAGGACAGAGCTAATCCCCAGGAGTAGACATTATAAGGCTGCACAGTATAAGGAATAAATTTCTAATAGTTTCAGCTGCACAGAAATGGATCCAGTTGCCTTGTGAGGAAGTGATCTCCCCATCACTGACAATGTTAAGTGGTTGCTGCATGGCCACCTCTCAGGCATGGTATGCTGGGGCGTCCTGCACAGAGAACCTAATCCAGATGACCCCTGGGTTTCGCCTGACCCCCACGTTCAGCCTGTTGATTATTCCAGGACAGGTCACCTTGCCTGCCTGGCTGCCCCTTAGGCTTCTCACTCCCTCACTCTGAGCTGCTTCCTTACTCGTTAAGGCAAGGGCAGGGGAAATAGAGGTAAAACCACACGAAAAGTTCATTTTGTTACTTGCTCATGATATTACAGATGTGAAGTCATGGGACACCTCAGATTCTGTCTTAACTGGAGATGAGCTTTATTTATACCACTCTGTACCCTTCTCCAGAGCTCCCAGTGATACAGAGGGATGTGGAGGCAAGCAGGTGTCCTGGAAGCAGCTGTGCACTCTTGGACATGACCTGCTTTTCTCTCCCTCTCCTTCCTTCTCTTTGTCACTCCTAGCTTTTTTTTTTTTTTTAAACCTTTTCCCTTTCTTCTCTCCTGCCATACCCCTCACCTCTCCCTTCCCCTCTTTTATGAGTCTCCTGCCTAAGACCGGTTACTCTGGGGGAATGGGCTTGTGGGGGTGCCAAGCCAGGGAGGGGTCATCTCAACCCCTTTAGGAAGAGCTGACAGACAAAAGTCCTGAACTATACTTCTTTTTAGATGGTTTAGAAAATAAGAATAAAGGCTTCTAGCCAACTGCTATCCTCCCAGAGGCTGAGGCACCCATCACCCAGCTCCAGGAGGCACCATTCACAAGCACTAGGGGATAAATTTGTGCCCAGGCACAAAGAGCCCAGGTGGCTCTGCCAGGAGTAGCCCAGGTGCCTCTGGGAAAAACTGGGCTCTACTGGCTTTCTTATGCTCTTACCACAAATTAAAGGAGGCATCCAAATGGCAGCCAGGGAGCATGGCAGTGGGATAAATAGAAATGCACAGATGATGTAGATGGGCTCACAGAGAAATTCCATCTTACTGCTGACAGTGGTTTACAGAATACTGTCCAGATGATTTTTTCCACCCGCAGGATGCTCTGGGAGGGACTTCCTCCTCATCTCCAGAACAGCCTTGGTTGCCACCAGAGCCTCTCCTGGGGGAGAAGTAGGGGTTAGAACCCAGGTGGGAGAACACCAGAGGGTCTCCTGAGACAATTGAGGGAAGGTGGGGCAAGAAGCTCCCCAATCAGGGCCTCCCGGGGCATCCTGGTCAGAGAGCAGGCTACAGCCAGGCCTCCTGTCTCAAGACTGGCCCCAGATGCTTCCAGAGGCCTGGAAAGTGCAGGGCACAAGGTCCTTCTCCATGGAAGATTGCCTGGGATCCTGTGGTTTCATTCCCACTGCCTTTAGTCTTACTCTCTTTTTGCCCAACAAAGGCTTAAAAAAGAAATAAGCTGCCACTTTTTTCAAATTACTATTTTATGGAGTCCATATTCACAAAGGAAAACCCTGGAAGAATGGCTGTTGGCTTGTTTTCTTTTGGCAGATGATTTACTTTCCCAACAAATTTATCTTTTTTTCAAGTCCTAAACCTACAGCAGATATCTGAGTATGGAAAAGAAGCATTTAAGAAAATTTGGGGGGATGCCTGGATGGCTCAGTCATTTAAGGGTCTGACTTTTGATTTTGGCTCAGGTCATGATCTCATGGTTCATGAGATCAAGCCCCACATCAGGCTCTGTGCTGACAGTGTGGAGCCTCCTTGGGATTCTCTCTCTCCCTTTCTCTTGCCCCCAGCCAACTTGTGCTCTCTCTCTCTCTCAAAATAAATAAACTTTTTTTTTTAAAAAAGAAAATTTTGAATGGCAAGGTCCACTATCTGAGATTTAAAACTTGCTGAAAATAATCCATGCCTTATATAATCAAGTGTTAATTAAATTGAGAATACATAGAAAACTACTAGCAAATAATATATGGCATTTACTGGGTATCAGATATGGTACTTTACTTGTATATTAGCTGTAAATCGTCACCATAACTCTGTGACATGCATGCTGCTATTATCCCCAATGTAGACAGGGAGAATTGATGCCTAGAAGTTCATCTAACTTCCACAGGGTCACTCAGCTGATATGTGGCAGTGCTGGGATTGGAGCTCAGGCCATACGGCCCAGAGTCCCAACTAGTGACCACCGAACTGCCGAATGGCATGACATTTGGACTGAGAATCACTGCCTGCTGCTCCCTAACTTTTAAGGCTGTCCCTAATATAACCACTAACCATAATGATAAAGGTGATGACTATGTCCCAAATTAGAGATAAATGATTTCGTATACACTACTTTTCCTGCGTTAATAAAACAATGCTACCATGGCTGTTTTACAAATGAGAAAACTGAAAGCAAAGAAGTAAAATGACTTACCCAAGAAAAGGCAGAGGCAAGATTAGAATTCAGTTTCTTCTTCCCTCCTACCACCCTCCACCTCATGAAGCCCTGGCAAAGAAGTTTCTGTTCTAGCCATGCTGGTGGCCAGGCATATGTGAGGCTCACGTGTAAGGGATGTACCTCATCGCTCTTAAGAGTAAATAGTATGAACAAGACATAGCCACACAATAGTGCTGTTGTTTCCCCCAGGCTCATGTAAGAAAAAGTCAATTTGGGGCACCTGGGTGGCTCAATCTGTTAAGTCTCCAACTCTTGATTTCGACTCAGGTCATGATCTCTGGGTTTATGAGATTGAGCCCCACACTGGGCTCTGTGCTGCTAGCACAGAGCCTGCTTGGGATTCTCTCTCTCTCTCTCTCTCTCTCTCTCTCTCTCTCTTCCTCCCCCTCCCTCCCTCAAACTAAATAAACATTTTTTTAAATCAATTAGCACAGGGCGCTCAAATGTATGTATGTAATTACAGCATCCCTATGGGAACACCAGCAAAGCTAGCTGTAAAGGCAGGCAAACTTCTTTTTACACAGCATACTCTCCGGGAACGAGGTCAAAATAACCGTACTTAGTAGGAATGGGAATTGGTTGTCCACAGGGGAGAATTTTTTCCCTGGAGCCACCAAGCAACCACCATCACCCACGGGATAGGTCTCATTACCCTGGCCCTCTCACTACGGGGCATTGGCTTGAGGATCTGCCCCCAAGGGCATCTTTAAAAGAGGTTAGTTAGCACTTCACAAGGTGACACCAGCCTCAAAGCATTAAGCGAGCCAGTGCAGCCTGCGTTTCAACATGTAAGGCTGGTTTCTAAGAAAGCAACAGAGGGGCTACGTACACTTTTGAGAAAAGAAGACAAATTCTCAGAAGACAGCTTCAAATTATAGAAATTCCATACTCAAACAGTAAAAGGAGTTGAGTCTAGAACAACAAGAGTTCTATGGAAACAACTTAAAAAAAAAAGAGACAGAGCGTGAGCAGGGGAGGGGCAGAGAGAAGGGGAGACACAGTATCCGAAGCAGGCTCCAGGCTCCAAGCTGTCAGCACAGAGCCCGATGTGGGGCTCGAACTCACGAACTGTGAGATCATGACCTGAGCCCAAGTCGGACGTTCAACCGACTGAGCCACCCAAGGCGCCCCTGAAAACAACTTCAATGCAACATTCTGAAACTCCGCCATGCTACCTTACTTTCGAGAGGGATTCCACAGTCAGGCCTGTCGTGGAGCTGCTCTGTGGGAATGGCTCCACAGCCTGTTATCAGGAGGCAGTTCCAACTCACACAGGAGCAGATGGACAACCAGCCCCACCCGAGGGCACGAGTCCTGGGAGGCTCCAGGGTATTTTGGTCAGTTCTAGAAGTGTCACATTTGGCATCTGACATTTCCCCCCAACCAGTCTGCTTTTGAATTGGATGTTATGTTTTTCCGTTAATCTACTTTTCTAAACAGGGTGGTTTGGGGTTTTTTTTGTTTTGTTGTTTGTTTGTTTGTTTGTTTGTTTTTAGTCCAGATAGCTGCAGACGTTGTTTTTCGTTTAGGATCTAGTTTAGTGTTAATTTTAAATTGTAATCATCCACAGGCCGCCTGGGTGGCTCAGTAGTTTAAGTGTCCAATTGTTGGTTTCGGCTCAGGTCATGATCCCAGATCAAGCCCCACATCAAGCGCTATCAGCACAGAGCCTGCTTCGGAGTCTCTCTGTCTCTCTGTCTCTCTGTCTCTCTGTCTCTGCTCTTTCCCTGCTCATGCTCTCTCTTTCTCAAAATAAATAAACTTAAAAAAATAATTGTAGTTATCCACAGAAGAAATTCTTAATCTCATTTACTTCCTCATTGCCTCTGTTTCCTTTTGAAAAGTAACTTTTATCAGTGGCCCTAGGGATTTTGAGCTAAAGGAATCTGAAGGGTACTTCTGTGCACCCGTCCATTTAGCCAGTCCTGATGATGGTGGTGATAAAAACAAAAACCCCACTATCTCACATTTGTATGATGGTTTAGCAATAATAGAATACTTACGTGTAATTTTGGACTTATATTGTATTTTTTGCCTCTCTGTAATTAAATGAGACTTTAGCAGTGGAGGTTTTTGTTTTGTTTTGTTTTGTTTTTTAAATATATGAATGTTACATAGTCACTTAGTCCCATTGGGAGTTTTTTTTAACAGATGTAGTTCAAGTATACAGCATCAGTCCAGATACAAGCTGGCTCTGTCAGCTAATTTAGCCTCAGAGATTAAGGAAAATAGACTTTTGCCAAGAATCACCAGCAAATTTGTTGTTGTTTCTTTTTAAATCTGAGTGATTAACTGGCTTTGTTTGTTTACTTCTTTGTTTTATGGCATGCTTATCCATAATAATCCCCCTGAAGCACTTCCCATTAATCTTTAACCTCAAGATTTGTGGTAGCTGCCAGGTCATTAACCGTATTTCTTCATTGGCAGCTGCCTGTACGGCCTGGTCCTGACATTCCAGAAAACCAGTCTTTCTCCCTGGACTCAGGCAGACTTTCCCAGCACTGATGCATTGCACCTGGCATTCCCTGCTGTGGGAGTCAGGAAAGAGAGGCTTGGTTTAGAAAAGTATCCATCCTTAGGTTGGACCACATGAAATTGCCAATATTCCACCGTCTTTTACTTGTAAAAGATGTAAGTAATTCTGTAACAGTGGTAATTCTGTAAGATTCAATCTAAGAGGTAACTGTGGGCTTTTTATAGTCTGGATGTGAAATTCTTCCTGGGCAGTGGAAGGTTAGATCAGCTGTTTGTGATAGGACCATGTAACAAGAACTATGATATTTTAATGTAACAATTATCATGGGTTGGTTGTCAAAGTCTTTTCGTGTCTGGTGTGCTGTTTACTATGCCTTACTCTAATCAGTGAGTGAGCTGCGGTTGAAGAAGATGCTTTGAAACTGCACGATACTCTCTCCATTGTCAGCATCCATTTATTTGAACCTGATGACAACCTGGGAGTTCTCGGGCTGGTAGAATTGCTCAGACACCTAGAGCTTACACCATGAGTAAGCAAGGGCTTCTGCTTCCAGGCCCTCCAGCAGTGGGCCCAGAGCAAGTCACAAGGGAGCCTCGGGTGGGGGAGTTCCAGGGCTACAGCACGTCACTCCCTTGTTTTGGAATGTCGCCCTCTATGATAAGGCACAGAGCAGTGGCTCAAATGCACGAAATGCTGGTAGCAGCCTAGTAGTCGAAAACCTGGGCCTGAGTCCAAACTAGTGGGTTAGATACCAGTTCCATCCCTTATAGCCATGTGACTTGGCATGTGCCCCAGTCTCCTCCTGCGTAAATGGCAGTGCACAGCCCCTACGTCTCAGGTTGTGGCAAGGATTAAGTGAGTTAATGTCTACAGAAAGTATCTAGAGCATTGCCTGATACATAGTGAGTGGGCAGCAAATGTTTGTGCCATTTTATTATTACTGTGACTGCTAGATATCACTATATTGCTTGGAAACCAAAAGCAGCATTAGGGCACTGCCCGGTTCTTTTTAAATATTGATCATCGAATTGGAATGCTAGCATAGAGGCAACTTAAAAATCTCTGATCCTCTCACTTCCTTGTCTTACTAGGCAGCAAGACCTGCCCAGACTATTCCTTTATCCAGCCCCCTTTCTGCTACCCCTGAGCCTTTGGGGTGTGGGAGTGGCAGGGAATGGGGGTCAAGCACAGGGTTTGGGCTCATCCTCCCCTCCTCTTATCAGAACAAGATGCATCAGGTCAGCCCTGAATGAGGAAACACTCCATAACGGCTTCTGTGAGGCTCCTGGGCTTAGCCAGCACATGTCTGCGTATTTTGTGTGAAATGTAGAAAGCAAGGCACAGGTACATTTATGTTAGTCACTCTGGCAAGGGTAGGAAATCCATCTTGGGATAGCAAATCTGTGATTGGGAACATTTCAGCACACAAACATAAGCAAGAAAGGCCTGACCGAGGGCTGACGAGAAGACACCCAGTAAATAACCTTGTCTTTTACCTTGCTTTCTTAAAGCTTAAAAGTTAGACAGGATTGTTGTAACAGTGTTCCATTAGGGTTTTTTCTGGTTACAATATAATTATTTAAGAAAATATGTGTGGTTCCAACCCCAGTGTATGAGGCCTGCCCCCACATGGGGGTCTGAAAGCTGACTTCTGCTCTGTGCTCCCCCCTACCTCCCCACCCCTGCCCCCCACCCCCACCACCATCACCCCAGTCCTCCCCCCTCCCCCTCCCCCACGAGGCTTCCTTGCTTTCTTTCATGGAGTGTAGTCTGCTTTTACACACATAACCCAACCATGCCCTCTCAGGATGCTCCTGGAGAGCTCCCTGCTCCTCTCCCCCCCCCATCTTCTCCCCCCTCTCCCCTGCCCCTCTCCTTCCTCCCTCCTCTTCCCCCTCCTCCCTTTTTCTGCAATTACCCCTGTGGGCCACTCAGCCTGCTGTCTTGTTTATTGTGTGGTAATGTCACCACATCTGACCACATCTTGGTTTGTGGCTCACAGATTTTGTCTCTGCTGTTGAGTCAGGAGGCAGGGTAGTTGTCGAAAGTTTGTCACTTTGCAGAGAGGGAGTGGACGGTTTATAAATTTTGAATCCCTCTGTTAACTTTACACTAGAATCTAGGGGTTTTGTGTTTTGGAAAAATTGATATTGAGTGTGAGCTTGTGGTTTTGGAGAAAGGTCAGCCTCTCACAGGAATACTTTACGTAAAATAGTTTCGCATATGTGCGATTCTTCGGCACTGTCAAATACCTCAAGCCATCTAATAAAAAGGATGGGACTGTGGTAAGAGACTGAATCGTTACTGACAAGAAATGCGGTCTACCGCGGATATGCTCAGAACTCTGTTCCTACCTCGATTCTAGAGCATTACATGCAGTGGTTTTCTTTTTTTCTTTGTGAACTTACAAAGAACGAATGCTTCGTGATCTCTGTGTCCTTTATTCTCATGGGTCTGCTCTCCCAGTGTTGGGCAGTGGGGTTTACTTACAGGTCTGGAGGATGCACGATGGGCAGGAGAAAATCAGAAATGAGGGGCTTTTCTTAAATTAACTTGGCCCTTTATTTTTAACGTTGTGAGCTTTTTAACTTTATGGATTCAGTTCTACTCAGCTGACATCAGAAATATTAGTCTGTGGTCTCCAGCCAGCCATGCATTAACGATATGACCTCAAGATGTCATAACTCCTTTGTGCTTCAACTTTTCCAGCTGCAAAATGATGATAGTATCTTTTCCTACATTTTCCTGGGCTGACTTGAAAAGGTAGGAAAGAATGTGTAGGAAACTTGTCCTGAGCACCTTCAAAACAAGCTGATTTGAAATGTCAGTAATTGTACCTCTTGCTCAGGACTGCCCACCCCTCACCATGCGGCTGCGCCCCCACCCTCCCCGTGGGGCTGTGCCGGCCACGTGTGCACTGTGAAGGCCAGCATGGCATCCCTGTCCCGCATTCCCAGCATATTTACTTTCTGAGTGATCCCACCAGTTCCCCTGAATGGAAGAATTGAGCTTTCACAGAGGATTTTCCAGCTTTCTGCCCACACAGATCCAGAAGTTAGCCATTTACAATACAGGAAAAGGGGAGGCACTCTATCTGCAGTGTGTGCCTTAGAACAGACACAGTGCCTACCAGAGAGCCACCTTGAGCCCTGCTGCCTGGGTGAAAAAGTATCAAAGTGTTTCCTTCTGCTACTCTAGAGTTACTCAGTATTACAGCTAAAAAGGACCTCACCAGTCCCTGTCCAAGTGTCTCCATTTATACATAAGGACACAGGCCCAGAGCTGGGAAGCCCTTGTCCAGGATCCCACAGCAAATTTCTGACAAAGCCTGAGCTGAGCCTGCACCCAGTCTGCTGACCCACAGGCCATATTTTTCTTCCACTCCCCTCTGCTTCCGTGAGGCCGAAACCAGGGCAGCTGACAGCAGGAGGATCGGGATGAGAAGGAAGAGACGGTGACAGGCAAGTGAGGGCCAAGGAAAGAGGCTTGAGACGCTTGGCCAGGACTCTTCCCCGCCCCTGCCACTCTGTCCACTCTTAGGGTATCCCTTGGTTTCCAAAGCACCTGGAGGATTTGGGGTATTGCCCACAGGTGCTTGCCCTGTGCTGGGCCTGAAGCCATATGGGCACCGGCCTGGATGCTGAGCCCCCAGGCCACTGGTACTTCTACTGTCCCAGTAGGGAGTGGGCAGCAGCCGGGCAGGGAGCTTGGACAGTGGGCAGTGACCCTGGAGGAGTCATGAGATTCCCCGGGGAGGAGAAGCCCGGGATGTTTGGCCAAGGAGCAGCCTGGAGAAGGGGCAGGCGAGGCTGACGGGCTTGGGTCAAGCTAACCTAGGCTTAAGGCCCAGCCCTGAGTGATGCTGAGTAAGTTACTTACCTTCTCTGATGTTAACAGGAATTTCTTCCTCAAGGGGTTCCTGTGAGGAACAAATGAGACGATGTTTGTAAACATCTAAGTGTTCAGCAAATGTCAGCTCAAATCAAAATTAACAGTTAAGGATCTGGTGGCTGGTGGCAGCAGGTACCAAGGCACCTTCCTACACCTGCCCAAGGGTCCGGCATCCCGTCCCCATGGCCCCAGTGGAGGTGCTGTCAATGCCCTGCAAGTTCCCGCTGTACAGACCATGTCGGTAACCTTGAGAGGCCAAGGAACTCTTCAGAGCTCAGAGATATGTAGTTCCTGATCCCACCTTTGATCCCTTTCTTCCAGATTCATGTGCTCCCAGCTGCCCAATCAGGTCCTGAAGAGCATCAGCATCATCGACAGTCCCGGCATCCTGTCTGGGGAGAAGCAACGCATCAGCCGAGGTCAGTGCCCACCCCTGTCCCAACCCTCCTCTGCTGCTGCTGAGGCTCGCTATCATGCCAGGGGAGGGTTTCTGTTTCTGTCGGATTCTGTCCACCCCACCCCACCCCCCCAACCGGGATGCCTCCAGCAGCCCTGGGAAGCCCAGGTGTCCAGAGCTGTAGGGCTCTGAGAAGCCACCAGGATGCATGGCATCAAAGGTTCTCATTTCAACTGAAAAACTTTCTGGTAATCTCTTCGTTCCTTTAAACACTGCCATTTGCCACTAGTGCCTACCTCGTGTAAATCTTCTCAGAGGGGACATGCATATCACTACTAACCATTCCCTTAGACATGGGAATAAAGGAGGTAGGTAGTCACGGCCAGGGAGAGAAGCCCTTCCCCTGCTCGTCCTCCCTTCCCTGTTGGCACATGGCCCGTGGCCTCTGTGGCACCCCTGTGATGAGTCAGCCCTTATTGGTATCTGTGGAGCCAGACACTGTGCTGTGTGCTGGGGATGCAGCAAAAACAGGTACGGTTAGTTTCTGCCCTCAAGGAGCTAATGTTCTAATGAGGAAGACAGATGTAAATCGAGTCGTCATAGGGAAACAGAAAATGAGACCTGAGGGGTGTCAGGGTGGCTCAGTCAGTTAAGTGTCTGACTTCAGCTCAGGTCGTGATCTCTCAGTTCGTGAGTTCGAGCCCCGCACCGGGCTCACTGCTGTTAGTGTAGATCCCGCTTCAGATCCTTTGTCCCCCTCTCTCTTTGCCCCTCCTCTGCTTGTGCTCTCTCTATCTCAAAATAAATAAATAAACTTAAAAAAAAAGAGAGAGAGAGAGAGAGAACTGGGATAAGTGCTCTGAGATGAGGGCCTTGTGTCGAGGGTGGAAGGGGACCTAGCCTGGCCTTGGGGTGTTGGGAAAGATGCCCCATGGAAGCGACATTTGAGCCAAGACCTGGAGGGTGAGTAGGAACTACCTAAGGGAGGCCTGCAGTGGGAAGGAGAGACTAGAAGGTGTTCAGAGATGAACAGAGAGTAGAAAATGCTTGTGAAGGATGGTGAATTTGGGCTTCTTCAGCCACCTGAAAACAAGGCTGAGCCCTAACCTTGTCTAGCCCTGTGCACTGTGGTTAAACAGATGGGCCTGCTCTCTCCCCCGCCCTCCTGGAGAAGGGGCCATCAGGGGCGACCCCGAGGACATAGCTTGCTCACAGTGAGGAGATGCCTGGCCGGGAGGGTGCTAGGTTGGATTCCCGCAGTCACAGAGGCAGGTCAGGTGCCCCTGGCCCTTGAAACAAAGTCTAGTCCTTCAAGGCTTTGCTAGGAGGGAAAAGACAGAGCAGATGAATTGCTGCTTCCACTTGTCCCTGATAAGTCTGCGCAACTCCTTGAATAGCAAGTCAGTAAAACTGTGTTTAGAAGTGCCAGGGTTGAGCGGTGACCTGTCTGGGGTCATGGCCCGGGGTTCTGGCTAGGCAGTGGACTCCCCCCGCCCTAATGAAGCAGAAGTACAGCTACGTAGGCTGTGGGGACACTCCCAGGAGCTAGAAAGCAAGGTCCCAAGATGGGTAAAGAAAGGCTCCCAAGGTCTGCAAGCCCTCCTTTCTCATGGCATTTCAGGAATGCTGACTTTGCAGCCTCCACGGACTCTCAGAGAGCTCAGAACCGCTTTGCTGGGCCTTCACCCATTCGGTCAGGGACTCCGTGGGCAATTAGGCCTCCCTGAGGCCTCCAAGTACCTTGCTTATAGAAAAACCCAGCATAATACTATTCTTTTCTCATAAATGTCTGTTAGTTATATTTTCTGTCATAAAGGTAATGTTTGTTATAAAGGATTCAAGCAATGAATAGGGACATACAAAATCTGTCACAATTGACCATTGTTAATGGTGTTTTCCAGCTCCTTAGAGACTTTTTCCTGTGCATATACAAACATATTATTTTTAACAGAAATGCGATTTCCAAGCACATTTTCTACCACTTGATTTTTTGACGTAATGGTCTTTCACAAACATCATTCCATGCCAGTATGTCCAAATTACTTTATTCCTCTTAACAGCTGTTTCGTTTCCATCAAAGGGACATAACATGGTGTATTTAACCAATTTGTGGATCTTGTGATGGCTAATAATCTTTCACTGTTATAAATAGTGCCACAGATAGACATCATTTTTGTACCTTTGTGCCTCAATGCCAATAGATTTTTTTTTTAAGAGCCAGTTTAGGACCACTCCTTTGGCACCATAAAAGTTGCTCTGCAGATGAAATGTTTTGTTTTAAAACGAAAATAAAGCAAACCCGTGTCCCACAGCTTTTCTGAGCCATCCATGTTTTACTGCATCTACCACTTGGCCAATTCTAATCACCCACATTCTTCAGGGTTTCTTCTTTGCTGAGCAATTACAAGTGTCTTTCAGACTACAGATTCTTTATAGTAGTGTAGCGTGGGGTGATGCTTTCAGGATGCTTTGAAGACCAGTTCTTTTTAACACTTTATAGGAATCTGATTCATATCCTGGCCCAGTACTTCCTCACATCCTGTGCACAGAAATAGCACATACGGTTCCAAGCGGGCAGTGTTCAGGCGGAACCTGCCACCCTGACAGATACAGCAGCTGGTGGGGAAGGACCGATAGCTGCAAACAATGACAGCGTTCTGCACTGTGGCTGAAGTTCCCAAGCTTGAGTACCAGACTGTGTTTGGGACAGTTGGTGGCTGGAGTCAGTTTCAGCACATTAACTCCAAAGAGTCTATACTGCTTTAGAGCTGCTTTAGCTGACACTTTTGCAGACAGTGCTACATTCTGATTCAGACTCCTCCTGCTTCCATCCGTCCAGCTTCATAAATCACACCACCACCTTCACTGGTCACTTATGTCAACATTGGGTGAGGTGGCAGATACAAATTGTGACCCCGCAGGACATTTGGAACATCTGCTATTGACTTTGTTAGCGGGGCTTTGACTTCCTTACGGGTGTTTTGTCTGTAAAAGAGGAAAGGTAGCAGCTGCTGTGCCTTCCCCTTGTCCCTTGGTGCAGTTGATGAATTAACCCTCAACAAGCAGGTCCCACTTTAGGGGCTCAGTCATCTTACCCTCTGACTCTTGATTTCGGGTCAGGTCATGATCGAGCCCTGCATCAGGCTCTGTGCTAAGCATGGAGCCTGCTTGGGATTCTCTTTCTCTCCCTCCGCTCCTCTCCCTCATTCACGCACACTCTTTCTCTCTCTGAAATTAAAAAGAAAAAAAAAGTCTCTTTAGGTGCGTATCCGTAATAGCAGTGCGAGAACAGCCGCCGTGTGCTGAGCTGTATGTCTGCACCAGGCTAATCCCGGGGGATTTGCTTGTCTACGTTAAACCTGCTCATACTCACACACTGACAGAAGCTCGGCCCTGGCCAAGTAAACCGCACGTGCCCTAACTCCCCTGGGAAAGCAGAGCCTTCCAACGATCACGAGAACTCTTTCCCCAGCTGCTAGGCAGATGGGTGACTGAGCTTGACATCTGGGGAGTGAACAGTAAACATTGTTGGCAGGGTGCTACTTCTGGAGAATGGGCTCAGAGGATGGGTGCTTCAGGCAGTCGCCAAAAGCTGAAGATGTTGTGGGTCCACCTTCTAGCTGCAGGGCTCTGCAGCCCTGGCTGAGAGTGAGAGCACGCTGGATAGGTGGTGCGGCTGCGGGGGAGGCGGTGAGGGGCCGGTGACTGCTGAGCACCCCCAGGAAGACGTGCTGACTGTACCACACCCAGAGATCTCCCCATCAGCATAGGAAAAGGCCGATGGCAGATGGAGTGGTGAAGCATTGTGCTACCTTGCTGGGAGTCGAATGGGAAGGCGGGACTAGAACTGACAAGCTGGCCCCACATCATCATTGGCATCCTCCATGAACCCCCACGGTGTTGCCCAGGCGTCCAGAGCTCTAGGGGCCAGATGGTCAGTGAGGGTGCAGCTCTAGGAAGGAATCCTGATGTGTTAGTGGTGATAGCAAAAATGGGGACTCTCAACACAGGGTTCAGTAATATAATCTCACCTCACCCACAGCTCCATTCTTCCTGGCTCATTCCTGTCTCCTGACATAACTCTGGTTCCCTTGTACCTGGTGCTGAGTAGAGGGAGAATTGTGATCAGAAGGAGGACATAGTGTTCAGTCATGGCTCCTCTCTAAGCCAAAGTCGTAGGTGACGGGAAGAAACACTCGACATTTCTACATGACAGTTCATATTTTGTGGTCTCAGGTTTAAGGCAAAACATGGCAGATCCACTCTTATTGTCAGAAGTAACTTTTACCAAACAACAAGTGTTGGCGAGGATGTGGGGAAAAAGGAACCATCGTGCGCTATTGGTGGGAAGGCAAACTGGCGTACCCACTGTGGAAAACAATTTGGAGATTCCTCAAAAAATTAAAAATAGAACTACCCTACAATCCAGTAATCACATTACTGGGTATTTACCCAAAAAAACACAAAAACACTAATTCAAAGTGACACATGCGTCCCTATGTTTATTGCAGCATTATCTACAATAGCTAGACTATGGAAGCGGCCCAAGTGCCCATCAATAGATGAATGGGTAAAGAAGATGTGGTGTGTATATATACCATGGAATATTATTCAGCCATAAAAAAGTATGAAATTTTGCCATTTACAACAACATGGATAGAGCTAGAGAGGATAATGCTAAATGAAATAAGTCAGAGAAAGACAAATACCATATCTTATATGTGGAATTTAAGAAACAAATGAGTAAAAGAAAAAAAGAGAGAGAGAGAAACCAAAAAATAGATTCTTAATTATAGAGAACAAACCAATGGTTCCCAAATGGGGGGATGGGTGAAATAGGCAATGAAAATTGAAAGAAAGAGAGAAAGGAAGAGGGAGGGAGGAAGGGAAGACAGAAGGAAGGAAGGAAAGAAGGGAGGAAGAGAGGAAGGAAGAAAAGGAAGGAAGGGAGGGAAAGAGAAAGAGAGGAAGGAAGGAAGGAAGGAAGGAAGGAAGGAAGGAAGGAAGGGCTGACCTTTACCAACTAGAATGTGCCTCAGCCCATCCTTGTCCTCATCAGAATCTTAACACCAGTCCTAGAAATCAGATCACTGGACCCCTTGCCTCCCTGCTTGGTTTTCACAGTAAAACAAGAATGCACAGTCAACATTTGGGGGGAGTGTTACCTAAATCTGTTAGGAAGCTCTATAAATAAAACCCACCAGGATAATTGATTTTGAAACAATGTTTAGTATACTCCATATGGAAACCCATTATCCTTCAGATGTTCCTTGGTTTAATTATAGTTAGCAGAAAATCTTTAGGAACAAAGGATTGAGTTCCGTGACTAAACTGTAGCTTTCTTGGCTGACATAAAGAATATCCATCATGCATGGATAAAAATGTTCTGATATATTTATAATAATTTTATGCTAATCAAGTAATAGCTACCTAAAAGTCCTACAAGCTTTTCCTGATTCTTTTCTTGTAGCCAATAAAAGAATGTTTCAATTCTCAAGATTTTCTAAATTATTTGCTTGAAAGGTATGAGTAAAATGTGAGTCGGGTCACTTTTAGGAAACATCTTTTGCCCCTCATGACAACATCCAGGTTTTTTACTTTATGTGGTGAGAAAAGAGAGCACACTTACCCACACATCCTTATTTTCATTCCTACTCTCTTATTATTCTGGCTCCTGGCCTGTTTACTTTCCAAAATACTGTTTATTCATGCTGAACCTAAACATCATCTAGGACTTATTTCTAGACGTGGCATGAACACAAGTGTGTTCCCAACTCCTGGTACAAACCTCTGGGTTCTGGTTCTCATCATAATGTCCTGGTCTGACAAGGAGAACACTGTGAAAGAAACCTAATGGAGCACCTGGTGTACTTGCCCATCTATTTAGCATGTAAGCATGTGGAGGCTCTGTTTTGGCAGTGAATAATTAGTCCTGTGATTTCCTGAAAGCATGAGGTTTTGTGATGCCTTCAACAGACTTCACTTTGGTAAACAAAAGTAACACAATTGTCCTCTTTTAACAATTTACATGACTCTAGGGATGCCTGGAGGACCCTAGGGTGGCTCAGTCGGTTAAGCGTTGACTCCTGGTTTCAGCTTAGGTCATAATCTCATGGTCCATGAGTTTGAGCCCCGAATCGGTTTCTGTGCTGACAGTGTGGAGCCTGATTGAGATTCTTTCTGTCCCTTTCTCTCTGCCCCTCCCCTGCTCTTTCTGCCTCTCTCTCTCTCTCAAAAATGAATGAATGAATGAATGAATGAATTTTTTTAAAAATCTAAATAACTCTTAAAGAAAAAACTCTTGGTCTTAATTTTCCAACAAATCTATCTGCTCCTCCAGGAACAGCACCCTGTCAATGAAAAATCTGAGAGTATCTTCTTCTGATGTCTAAGTCCTTCACTGTATAAGCCTTTCTCATTATAAGTCAACAAATACAACTGAGTAGATAGGAAAAAAAAAAGGGCAGAAAGTGTCCTGCTAGTAAACAATAAATTATGGTAGTACATTCAACAGAAGGAATCGAACTGTGCTTCAAATAACAGAACAATCACATTAGCTTCAAAAATCATTGATTGATGTTTTAGTATTTACATACAGACACCCTTAAGTCCTCTTGATTTTAGCAACATAAAGGAAGGCCCTCAAGATTAAAAAAGGCATCTGAAGACATATGACAGGATATGTGAATAAGCAGTTTCAAGGGTCTGACAACTCAGCAAAAGCTCCCAAAACATAATATCACAAAAGAACCGACAGACCCAGGGAAAGGGGATGTGCAAATCCAACCTGGAATTAATTAATAAAAGTGCAGGAAAAATAGCAAAGGTACAAACAAACTAATCAAGAGCGTACAGACACTCCTATTTAACAGGCCTTTGGAAGTTGGAAGACAAAAAAGCCAGATTTTGAAGGTGGCCCAAGAAAGGAGAGAGAATATTTAGGGCTGCCTGATAAAAATGACTTCCTCTCTCAGGCTTAGGGACCCACAGGGCCCAGGGGGACAACAGACACATACACAAGAGGAAGGAGTCTTTTCCCTAAAAGAATGAGATATAGCTCAGGAGCATCCCAGCTTTTCTGCAACACCAGAGACTGCGGTGACATGAGCTCACTGGACATGTGGCCCTCATAGGTGCTATTCCTGTCCCCAACTCCCCACCCCATGATTGATGTAGGACTTCTTGATTTTTTGTTTTGTTTCTTGGGGTTTGGGTCTAACCACAGTTCATGCTCTCTTAGGTCCTCTCCTTGTCCACTGTGGCTCCTCCCAGCTTCAGGGCATTCCCAGGCTTCATCAGCATGTCCTTGGACCTTCACCCTTGGATCTAGAAGTTGGGCAGAGAGGCTCAAGAAAGAGCAAGCTTTGAGGCACACCAATAGAGACTGCCCACTAGATTGACAGCAGTTCATTAAGGAACAAGTTCCTCTGAGATGTATTAAGCTCTTATGTGCCGTGAACCAAGCTAGGAACTGAGAGCATAAAGGTGAACAAGGTACGCCCCTGCCTGGAGTGGCTGCTGCCTAGTGTGGTCAGCCAGCCAGTCACTGATGCACCAGATTGTCACCTCAATACACTTACTACCCATTCAACCAACAGCAGGACAAAAAATGGACATGGTCACTGCCCTTATGGAATTTAAATTCTGATGGGAGGGTCTGATAAGATCAGCAGGTGGGTGAATTAATAAATCATTGTAAATAGTCATGAGGTACAGGAAGGAAACAGATGAGACACCAAGTTCAACAATAGGGGCTGAGGTAGAGCTGCCCTACTCTCCAAGCTGACTGTGGCTGAAAGCTCAGAGGAAACCGGTCTTCCGAGTGGGGTGGGGCAAGGTTTTACAAGTTTGGACTGACCACATTGTCTATTCAGATATGTCCCACCTGATATATAAGGAATATATAATATAATAGATATTCAGCTGTCAGATATTTACACATGGATTTCAGGTCCTGAATATTCATGTTTTGTTTTATTTTATTTTATTTTATTTTTTTCCCTGAGGTCTTTTCTGTTGCCTACATCAATCAGTCTGTAAACCCAGAATCAAGCAAATCACTTTCCTGGGTCCAGTCAAGGGACTGAAGTCCTGAATGTAGTATAGCGGGAAGCATGGACAATCAAAATGGACTCCCTGGGTCTAGTTCGGCTCAGCCATGTACACCACTTGCATGGCCTCAGGGAAGTTGTGAGTCTCTCTGTAAAAGGAGGGTAACAGTACTTCATGCATCATGTTGTTGTAATTGAGTTAATACATAGAAAGCAGAAAACGATGCCCCACCTAGCACACAGTAAGTGCTCAATACATGTTAGCTGTTATTACTTGCATAATATTATTGCATTATTGTTGTTGTTACTGTTGAAGGCCAAGGAGTTTTCAAAGGCTGAGTTTAATCACCCTTTATATTGGTTTATATTGGTTTCTCACCTCTTGAAGTCTTCTGTCTCATAGAGTAGGGCAAATTTTTGTCAAGTTATCTGAAAGGTAGAGTTTGCTGTTTGGGAACTGAATATTCTATTTTTAGATAAGTGTTCCTACCTTTTCCCCCACATACCTTGGTTATTTTATTGATGGTTAACTTTTAAATTTTGAAACCATATGTCCCTCTAGCCATAGAGAATAGATAGCACTCTAATTGATCATCCAGTTTAAAAAATATTAGATGAAAGAGAATTTTTTTATTTTTTTAAAGTCTATTTATTTATTTGGAGAGAGTGATAGAGAGCATGTGTGAGTGGGAAAAGGCAGAGAGAGAGAGAGAGAGAGAGAGAGAGAATCCCAAACAGGCTCCGTGCTGTCAGCATGGAGCCCAACATGGGGCTCAATCTCACCAACTGTGAGGTCAGGAACTGAGTTGAAATCAAGAGTTGCATGTTTAACCGACTGAGCCACTCAAGCACCCCTGATGAAAGAAAATTTTAAAATAACAGACGTTGTGTGTGTGTGTGTGTGTGTGTGTGTGTGTGTGTGTGTGATCTTTTTGATTTTTTTTTTATTTTAGAAGAAGTCATGGTATAAAAAGTGATGGGTAACGTTAGGGGCATGCTAGAGATACTCATTTAACACACATTTATATAGATTATACACGAGGTGCTAAGTACTGTCCTGGATGCCAGGATTCAAAATGAGTTGGACACAGGCCTTGGCCCGGATGCTCATACTCATTTGTGGTGGATGGACCTGCAAAGAAACCACTCTGATCCTGTGTGTTACAGGAGTTCTGGTAAAGAAGTTCAATGAGTAGGGGACCCCACCACCCCCCCCAGTGGGTAGTGGATGGTAGGTAGTCAGTGAAGCTGCTAAGAGAAAGGATACTTCTTCTCCCTCTTCCTTTGTTTTTTTTTTCTTTTGCATTTTCTCTCTCTTTTTTAACAAGTAGTAGTTTTTTTATATATTTAAATATTTTTAAATATTTCTTATATATGTTTTTTATATATATTTTTATAGTTTTTTTATATATTTAAAAAGTTGTGCAACCATCCCCACAACCAATTTTAGAATGTTTCCATCACCTCAAAAAGAACTCATTGTACTCATTAGCAATCACTATCAATTCTCCCCCACCCCCTAGACCCTGGCAACCACTAATCTACTTCCTGTCTCTATGGATTTGCCTATTCTGGGCATGTCATATAAATGGAATCAAACAATATGTAGCCTTTGTATCTGGCTTTTTTCACTTAGCACAGTGTGTTCAGGGTTCATCCATGTTGTAATGGGTATCAGTATTTCATTCCTTTTTTATGGTCGAGTAGCATTTCCTTGTATGGCTCTGTGACATTTTATGAATTTATCAATTGATGGACATTTGGGTTGTTTCCACTTTTCTGGCCATTTTGAATAATGCAGCTATGATTATTCACGTACGAGTTCTTGTGAAAACATACATTTTCAATTCTCTCGAGTATATACCTAAGAGCAGAATTTTGGGGTCATATGGTAACTCAATGTTTTGAGGAATGGCTCAGTTTTCCAAAAAGGCTGCATCATTTTACATTCCCACCAGCACAATATAAGCATTCCAGTTTCTCTCCATCTTCATCAACACTGTTGTTTTGATTAGAACCATCCCAGTAGGTATGAAGTGGTATTTCATTGTGGTTTCAATTTGCATTTCTCTGATGGCTAATGATGTTGAACATCTTCTCATGTGCTTTGTTAGCCATTTGTAGATCTTCTTTGAAGAAATGTCTATGTAGATTCTTTGCTCATTTTTGATTGGATTGTTTGTCTTTTTATTGTTGAGTTTTAATATTCCTTATGTATCCTCTCTACTAGTCAAATATTGATTTGAGAATATTTTGTCTCATGTCCTGGGTTGTCTTTTCACTGTCTTTATGGTATCATCTGAACCACAAAATTTTTTCATTTTAATGAAAGCTAATTTATCTGTTTTGATTTTTGTCACTTTGCCTAACCCAAGCTCATGAAAATTTAATCCTATATTTTTTCTAAGAGATTCATAGTGCTAGCACTTACATTTAGGTCATTGGTCCATATTAAGTTAATTTTTATTTATGGTGTGAGGTTGGGGTCCACCTTGATTATTTTGCATGTGTGTATCCAGTTGTCCCAGCACCGTTTGTTAAAAAGACAATACTTTCCCCCATTGAATTGTCGTGGCACCCGCGTTGAAAATCAGTTGGTTGTAAGGCACCTGGGTGGCTCAGTCAGTTAAGCATCTGACTCTTGATTTAGGCTCAGGTCATGATCTCATGAGATTGAGCCCCATGTCATGTTCTATACTGGGCATGGAACTTACTTAAGATTCTCTCTCTCCCTCTACTGCTCATGCTCACTCTCTCTCTCTCTTAAAAAAAAAAAAAAAAAAAAAAAGGACAAATCCGTTGGCTAGACCTATGGTTTATTTCTGCTCTCTCAATTCTATTTCATTGATCTATATGTATCTCACCTTATGAGACAGCACTTCTTGATCAGAGCTTCCAGGTAAGTCAGTGAGTTCATCAGCCAGCAAGTTCAGGGCCTTATGAGATAGGGTATGGACACAATGAGATGATGGAGTGAAGCTTTTACCACAGCACCTGTCTGGTTCATAGTCAAGAGAAAGGTAACCGTGGCTGCCCTTCCTTACTATTGTTACCCTCTCCCACGCAGCAGAAAGGGTGTGTGCAAGAACAGGGGAAGATGTGTGAGCCGGGGTCCTTTGGTGGAACATGAGTTGTGCATGTGGCTGGAACATGGGCGTGTGGTGAGTGGGCACGTGTGACAGGAGACTGGGTTTTGTCCTGAAGGCCGCACGAAACACTGAGGAGTGTGAGGTAAAGGGGTGATATGTTAAAGAATTCCATAGAAGAGAACCTATGTCCTCATGAAGCCATTTTTATATTTAGAGCTTGAGCTCAATGACTTGTTTCAGAGCTTTGTTTGAATTTGGCAGCAAAAAAAAGTGTCCATCCCCAGGGAATGGGGCTGACCACCGATGATTTGTTGGCAGATCCTGTTTTCTGGCCAGTGCTAAGGCCAGTTGGGGTGTGAGGTCTTGGACATCACTCGTTTCTTGGGCCTCCAACAGGAAATCCTGGTTCCTTTTTGTTTCGGGGAAGTTTGCTGACAAACGCATTCATGGCTCCTTTTCCGCCACTGCCACAGGAAATTCCACACCACAAGTGTTGCTGCTTCTGTCCCTAATGGGAGCCCGTCATCACTGTGACTCAGAATGGCATTTACCAAGCCCTGGTAACTATTTTTAGTTTTTATGAATATTTTAAATGCACACTGGATCGCGAGGAACGACTGCTTCTACCAAAACTTCAAACCTACCTAGCCTTTGAAATGAAAAACAACTTTTTTTGGTGGAGAGAAGGTCACTTACCTTACTATCCTGTAGAGAGCAACTCATGATCATCAAACCTTTCATAGACATTGGGATACAGAGGTTAATCAGAGAAAAGGTTTGCTCCTTACTCTTTTAAATAATAATAATAATAGTTAATACTTACACAGTGCATTGTAAATTGCTTTCCATATAATATTAACCCATTTGCTCCTCACGAAAGCTCTATGAGGTAGGAACTGTTATCATATTTCATAGGAGAGAAGACTAAAGCACAAAGAGGTAAACGGCTTTCCAGAAGGGTGGTAGCTTGTCTCAAAAGAAGCCTCATCCTCCCACCACCCCCACCACCGTGAACTGTACCTCCACATATTCATGCCCTCATGTAGTCTCCTCCCCTTGAATCTAGGATGGCCTTTGGACTCACTCTTTGAGGAGAATTCAGCAAGAGTGATGCTTCATGACCCCACATCTAACTCAGAAGCCCTGAAAGTTCCAGCTGGATCTATGTGCAGCCAACTGACATCTAAAAAGTCTAACCACCCCAAAACCACCATACTGTGAGGGAAGCCCAGACTAGTCACATGGAGAGGCCAGGAGGCTCAGGCTGCCTCTAGCCTAGCTGAGGTGTGAGGGAAGAAGCCATCAAGGACAACTAGCTCAGGTGAGCCTTCAGATGGTTCCAGCCCCAACTACCATCTGACTATCACCTCATGACACTCCTCCATCTAGAACCACCCAGCTGAGCCCAGTCAACCCTCAGACCTGAGAAAGTAATAAGTTGTTGTTTAAGCCACTAAGTTTTTTTTAAGTTAGTTTATTTTGAGAGACAGAGAGACACCACAAGTGAGAGAGAGAATCCCAACCAGGCTCTGTACTGCCAGCACAGAGCCAGATGCGGGGCCTGAACTCATGAAACTGTGAGATCACTACTTGAGCTGAAACCAAGAGTCAGATGCTTAACTGACCGAGCCAACCAGGCAACCCCTACGCCACTTAGTTTTAAGGTGACTAATAATCAAAATAGCTAGTAAGTGGCTGAGTGGGATTCAAACCAGACAGCCTCGTTCCAGAGTGTGTGCTTTTAACCACAGGAGACAAGGATACAAACCAGGAGAACATCTCTCTCAATCTCTCTCTGTCTCTCTCTCACACATACACACAAACACACGCACAAGAAGGCAGCAGTGGGGAAGGATACCAGATGGGGCATGTTTTTGTAATTGATGCACTCCCCCTACAAACACCAAACCTCCTAGGTTTTTTACCTTCAGCGATTTTTGATGGTAGTCTTTGGGAGACCCCATACACACTGCCCTGCATTCTCATTCAAAGGATAGCAGAAAGGGAAAGAGGTTTCCTCATATTGAATGTCTGCCATGCACCAAACTCTGCTGGGTTCCTCCTGGTCCATTTCTCCTTTTTCTTTTTTTTTTTTTTTTAATATTTGTTTATTTTTGAAGGAGAGAGAGACAGAGCATGATCAGGGGAGGTGGCAGAGAGAGAGGGAGACACAGAATCCAAACCGGGCTCCTGGCTCCGAGCTGTCTGCACAGAGCCCGACCTGAGGCTCCAGCTCACGAGTCATGAGATCATGACCTGAGCTGAAGTCGGATGCTCAACCGACTGAGCCACCCCATCTCCTGGTCCATTTCTTAAGCACATACTATGTGTCAGGTATCAGGCACTTTTAATAGAACAAGATAGACCCTGTCACACCTTCCTGCAGTCTACACCAGGGAGGGCGATGGATGAGCAGAAATACAAAACAAATGCAAGCTCAAACAAAGACTTGAAGAAAGTAATTGCTGAGTCCCACACCAGGGGTGATCCTACTTCAGATGGGGAGTCAGGGGAGGTGTCTCTGAGGAGGTGGCATTCAGGCTAAGACCTAAAGAGTAAAAGGACTAGCCTGGCAGGGAGTTGGAGGAAGGGCATTGTAGGCAAAGGCCAAGGGTAGGTAAGACCTGACAGGTCCAGGGAAGGCTAGAGGCTCGTCAAGTAGCCAGGAAGTGGTGGGCATTGAGGGGGGTGGGGGGGGGCCCACTGGTGTGAGCTGTTGGCCTGAGGGAAGCACATGAATTTTATTCTGAAAGAAATCAGAAGCCATTGAGGGATTAACTTTTTTAACCTTTTCTTGATTACCTAGAATTATTGCTCTGAGCGTCCGGGAGTTCTTGTACTGAGCAGTAACAGAACCAGCCCTGGGTCTGCCACTCCCCTCCTTTGGGTTTGTTTGGTTGCTTGGTTTTCTCTTCCCTGGTTGTCATGGTCATTTCTTCTTCGGTGGGACCCGTCCATAGGTCGCCATCTCTCCATCCCCCTTCTGCCCTGGAGCTGATGAGTCCGAATGATGCAATGAAGCCCTCCTGCTGGGATACTCAGGCTCCAGGGAACTTGTTAACAGGCTACTTCTGGCCTCAGCACAAACAACATGGGGGAGTGTGCAGTGGAGCTTGGAAAGCAGCCTGTCCAGGAGTTCTGCTGCAGGCAGATCCCCACTTTAGGAATCTGCGGTGGTGCTGAGTCTGCCCTTTCCTGTGTGCTCTGCCGCCCCCAAGCCAAGTGAAAGAAGAGATGATTACAAAGTTGGGAAACCTACCAAAATGGACTTGAGTTGTGCCCCACATTTGTGTTTCAGTGTGAACGCTGCCCTCTCGGAGGCCAGGATGGAGGATGGGGTGGGGGTGGGGTCCTTGGATGGGGTGGGGGCAGCTCAGCACTCAGCTGGGCTCTGTAACTAACCAACATCCTCCCAGGCGAGGGCTTTGAAAGGAAGCAGAAGTAACTGCCCGCCCCACCGTGGTCCCTGGGCGACCCGGTGACTGCTGTTGCATTAGCCTCTTGGGCATCTGACAGGGAGTCCTGGCCTGACACTGCTGTCCTCTGCCTGTGCCTTCACTCCATGTAGGAGCACCCCCAACATCTCTAGACTTCTTTGAAAGTTAGGAGTTTTAGGAACCTCTAAAGAAAAATAAAGAAGAGATTTCTTATTTACATTTTCAGATGTTCAAAAGTTACTGCTATAATAAGGACATTCTTTTTTTTTATTATTTTTTTTTAATGTTTATTTACTTTCGAGAGAGAGCATGAGCAGGGTAGGGGCAGAGAGAGACAGAGACACAGAATCCGAAGCAGGCTCCAGGCTCTGAGCTGTTAGCACAGAGCCTGATGGGGACTTGAACTCATGAACCACAAGACCATGACCTGAGCTGAAGTTGGATGCTTAACTGACTGAGCCACCCAGGTGCCCAGTGAGGACATTCTTGTTATGTAACCTCCATCCTGATTGTTATGTGTGGGAAGAGCCCTCTCCCCATAGTCACTGTGCACCAAAGGAGACCCCCAGACTGGAGGGTGGGAGTGATAGATTGAAAATGAAGGAATAGGGGCACCTGGGTGGCTCAGTCAGTTAAGCATCTGACTTTGGCTCAAGTCATGATCTCATGGTTTGTGAGTTCGAGCCCTGCATCGGGGGGTGCTCAGAGCCTGGAGCCTGCCTCGGATTCTGTGTCTCCCTCTCTCTGCCTCTCCTCTGCTCACACACTGTCTGTCTCTCTCCCTCTCTCTCTCTCTCAAAAATAAATATTTTTTAAAAAATTTTTAAATGAGAAAATGCAGGATTATAGGTGAAGGTGGAGCTGCATAGTGAGGAGCAACACTGGCCTGTGACGTTTTTCCACTTCCCTTGGCACTTCCACTTACCAGCTGGGTGACCTGGGCAAGTTATTCCACCTCTGTGAGCCTCAGTCTCCTCCTCTGTAAAATGGGAAGAAACATACTTTCTTCACAGAGTTAGATCTTGTGAGGGTCTGAATAATTGGTGTAAATACCTAAGTGTTCCACAGACTTTAGTAATGAAGCGTGCATTGTGCGAGAGGCCCCAGAGTGTGGCTGGAAGTCAGGTCTCACACACTGGCACTAGGTGGCTAGGCCTGTTGAGCCAGTGGATGTAGATGCATGCTGAAAATAGGGGCATTTTTGTTTTCCAAGAAAGCAGAGAGGGAGGTGGTGAGATGCAGGCAAGCTCTCTGTGGGCCCTGGCGGAGGCTGACCTGAGTTCAAATCCTGGCACCCCCACTTGACTGTGGGATCCTCAGTTCATGCTTTTATAAAGGGACCAAATTCTCCCTCCCAGGGCTGTTTGAGGATAAAGTGACATAACAACTATTAACCATTCGGCAGTGGTTTAGGTTTGTTTGCTTCATGGAATTAATTGGGCGGTCCCAGAATAGACGGATGGAGCGTGCAAGTTAGCTCGGCCACATGCTCCGACGTTTTCCCAGGGAGAGCTGATAGTGGCAGGTACTGGGACTCAGTCCGGCAAGGACCTTGCTTTTCCAGGAAACCCAAAACAGAGAGGGAACGATAAAGGAAATATGTGAACTTGACAATAGGCCTGTGGAAAGAATGCCAGGGGAAGGCAGCCCCGGAAGGGAGCTGGGAAAACCTGCTGAAGACAGTGACCTGGACCAGGTGTCCTTTTGTGGCCAAGGGCCCCGGCTCTTGTCACTTTTCCAATTCTTTTCTCCATAATCTTCTTTCTGGTATCTGGGGATATTTCTCACACTCTCCATGACATAGTTTCCTCTAGAAACCTCCACTTCGCCAGGATTATTTTAGCCTCTTTCACAAAACCACCTCCTGCTTAAATCCAAATCACAAAGTAAAGTGCAAATCAGACCATCATTCAGCATTTCACCTTTCTGTCGTCTTCTTCAGTATAGCGCCATGTTGCACAAGTGTGTGTACATATTTGAGATGAAAAATTCAAGTTTCAGGAAGTTAGATGGTGAAGAGTGTCCCAGCCACACCCCCAGTTCCTCTTCCAGAGCAAACTCTGCCAGCAGTGTCTCGGTTCCTCCCAGAGCAGGAGAGTCCTGCACGCTGCTCTGCACCAAGAATTTTCCACTTAGCAGTAAATCTTGGAGCGCGTCTGTGTCAGGACCTTAGAGCTGCTTCTTTTGTCCATCGTGTAGATGTGCCCAAATTAACAGCTGGTATCCTCTTGATGGATGGCATCCAGACCATTTCTGATCATTGGCAGTTTGTTACAAACAGTGCTGTAGAATATAGTTTTGCACACAGTGCAAATATATAGTTTGCACAGTAGGGTGCAAATGGAACTATATGATACAAAACAAACAAAAAACAAACAGACTCTTAAGTACAGAGAACAAACTGGTTGCCAGAGGGAAGGTGGGTGGGATATGGGTGAACTTGATAAAGGGAATTAAGAGGTACACACTTCCAGTTCTAAAAACTGGGCGCCTGGGTGGCTCAGTCCTTTGAGCATCTGACTTCGGCTCAGGTCACGATCTCATGGTTCTTGAATCTAAGTCCCACATCGGGCTCTCTGCTGTCAGCGAAGAGCCCACTTCAGATCTTCTGTCCCTCTCTCTCTGCCCCTCCTCTGCACATACACGCATGTTCTCTCTCTCTCAAAAATAAATAAACCTTTAAAAATAAAATAAGTCACAGAGGTTAAAAGTACTGTATGGAATTGTCAAATCACTATGTTGTATACCTGAAACTAACATAATGTCAATTATACTTCAATGTCATGTCAATTATACTTCAATTGAAAAAAAAAATAGATGCACTTCTAGTAGTGAAATTGCTGAGTCAAAAGGAACTGTGGTCTTTTTACTGTGTTAGCTGGTGACAAAATGCCTTGTCTAGAAGATGTACCTCTTCACATTCCCACCAACGATACAAAAGTGCCTGTTTACACCACACACCCTCCCCAACTCAGGGCATTACTGATTCCCCTCCCCTTATCTTCCCTTTATCTTTGCATTATCTAATAGGTAAATGGTATCTCATTATAATTCTAATTTTCATTCTTATTATCAGTGTGGTTGAGCACCTTTGCATATTTACAAATATTTTCAAGGTATTTCCTTTCTGGAGGCATTTGACCATTTTGAAACAGCATTGGGTAACTACGTGTACTTTTATTTAATAAAATAATTGAGCCATTTTTTAAGTAAAGAACCCAGTGTGGATTAATATGGTCCCCACTGACTTGATCTGTCTTTCTATCTGTGACATAAACCCAGAAATAACTACCTCTGGGTAGTTTGGCTTTAGGAGCAGGTTAGCTGATAACTTAGCTGCTGGCACTGGCCTTCATGACTGGCTGTTGTCCAAATGCTCACAGAACACTCACGCAACACTGGAATTGTTTAAAAGGAGGAAAAGGGCAGGGCAGGGTATCGAGGGTCAGAAGTGGCTTGCAACTGTTTGTTGACCCCATCAGTTGTCATATTCTTGGTTTAACATTTCTCTTTAGAAAATGGTAGCTTGGAGAAATATTGTCTTTTTGCCCTTCTGAACCACAAAATGACAAGATGTATTGTCGAGGTAGGAGCTGTGTTTGTAAATATTTAGCCTCATCACGCGTGGGTGGAGACTGTGTCTTACTGGCATTTTGCCTCCATTGGAAAATGAGGAATGGGCAGTCTCCATGGGTGTGACACTTGATTCCTGGATTCTCTTACTTGTATTATTAGAAGGTTGGATCTGATGATCTCTTAAGCATCCTTGAATGCCTCCAATTCTGTGACTTTTCCTCTGGTAATTTCTTCCAGCCTAGAGTTGTTTGCAGTTGGGTGCCAAATTAACAAGTAACAAGTTTTTAATTAATGATTATTTTGATAATTAATGATAATTTTATCATTAGATGTAGTCACTGAGTATTCCTATAGCCACCTGAGTGGTTTTACATTCTTATGCTGGTAATGTAACTAGCTGATACCTAATATAGTTAACTTAAGATCTGGAAAGAATTGTTACTGATCAACTAACCCATCTGATATATATAGAAACTGAGGCCCAGCAAAGTGAAATGGCTGAACCAGGCTCCAGAACTTGTAGGATTTTTTTGGTCAATTTTCAGCAAATTCTCTCTGCAGCAGAAAGCCTAAAATGCCTCATAATGTTGCTGTCTTTTTCCAGGGCTCATTCCTCTTTAAATGGACCTGCTTCTTAACCTAACTTTTAGCCTGATAAGGAAAACAAGATATGAAACCCAATTTTCCCTTTGACTTGGTCACATGACCAGATGCCACAGCATTCATCAGGCCCAATACTCAAATGGAACCTTTCTCCATTCCCCACCTGTCTGCCCTATGGTGTGATCCTTGATGTAAGGAGCTTCAGGGTCACGTGGCCCCCATCTGTCCCATCGTTATCTTTACAACATCCCCAGAGGAAAAAGAGACAGGCTATGAGGTTAGCTTGTTTATTTTAGGAGGAAACAGACCCTGATAAGTTAGTTCACAGAGTTTTGGACTAAATTCCAAAGGAAGAAGGAGTTGGGGGAGGAAATAGAAAATAAACAACACCAAGCCCATCCAAGGACAGATTTGGTCCTTGGTTTTATTTAAACTGTGGAATGTTCAATGGCCAAACCCCCTCAGGCCAGGCACAGGGAAACAGGGAGCTCTGTAACCACAGGGATCTTCTTGTAGCCAGTTATAGTCTCTCAGAGGTGGCCACTACCAGCTGAACACTTGGAGGTGAACACTCCTTGAACTTCCACAGTGTGTGCAGATATGGAGGCCACGGAGTTTGTCTGTTTCTCTTCTCTGGCTATCTTGTTGGTTCTCCAGGACAGGGTTTAGTATCAGCCCCTCCCCACCCCCAGCGGGAGCCTGGACCCCCACTCACTGCCGACCCCTTCCCCGCCCCTATTTACCCCCAAACCACTTGCACATCTGATCAGCTTTGTGGAGAGAGCTAGGGGTGAAAGGAAATGGAGAGGCCAGCAAGAGCAAAGTGTCTGTGACTCCTCTCCTTACCAGCTTGTTTCCATGGCTCAGGCAAGTACAGCTGATGGAGGACTGCCTCTTCCCCCGGAGGTTATGTGTAGTGGCAAAGGTACTACTTCACCCACAGGCCTTCTTGAGATGGTGATAGGCTGGAAAAGGCTAGAAATCCAGACCCTAGGTAGAAACACCATTATAGAAGAAAAGGAAAACCTTCCTTAGTAATATTGTTATCCAAGTCACATATGGACGAATAATTTTTACAGTATGCTTATTCTTATTACAAAAATAATATATATTTATTGTAGAACACTTATAAAACTACTTTTAAAAATATCACAAAGGGGCGCCTGGATGGCTCAGTCGGTTGAGCGCCCGACTTCGGCTCAGGTCATGATCTCGCAGTCCGTGAGTTCGAGCCCCATGTCGGGCTCTGTGCTGATGGCTTGGAGCCTGGAGCCTGTTTCGGATTCTGTGTCTCCCTCTCTCTGACCCTCCCCTGTTCATGCTCTGTCTCTCCCTGTCTCAAAAATAAATAAAACGTTAAAAAAAATAATAATAAATAAATAAATAAATAAATAAATAAATAATAAAAATATCACAAAGGGGGAGCCTCACTGGTTCAGTCAGTGAAGCATCTGACTTCGGCTCAGATCACCATCCTGCAGTTCATGAGTTTCAGCCCCACGTTGGGCTCATGGATAAAAGCACAGGCTGTGGGATGCAAGTGCCTGGGTTTGAAACATGGCTCTTAGGAAATAGCTGTGTGACTCTGGGTAAGTTATTTAACCTCTCTGATTCTCTGTATCCTCACCTGTAAAAGGGGGACAATAATAGCACCTGTTTCATGGGGTTGTTGTGAGGATTATGGAGAGTGTGCTAATAGAAAGCTCTCGGGGCAGTGCAGGAATATTGAGAGAGCTCAGTCATATTGACTGCCGTCTTTAATTTTTTGCTATCATTCTGTACCTACCCCCAATCACATTTTCAGAAACAGCCTTTTTCAGTTGCAGAGTAAACTCAGCCTGGAAATGATACAAGGACTCCTTGCACATGTTTAACTGAAGTGGCTGCTATTGTTAACAGTGACTATTTTTGAAAAAATATATTTAATACCTGAGCAATCCCAGATATCTGATGTTTATTTTGAGATGATTTGTACTTCCTACAATTAGTAACAGCTCTTTTTTTAGAAACCCACAGAACTATTTAAGCAACTAAACCCTCTAATGTGCTAAAAATCAGTTACACTTCTCATTCAAGTTAATTCACTTTGTTAATCAGATTTATTTTACTGTTTCATATTTTATTTATGTATGTGTGTATATATGTATAATGTTAAAATGCAATCCACCCTCTTAAATTTTGAGCGTTCTGTACAGTATTTTTAACTCTGGGCACATCTTATACAGCAGATCTCTTGAACTTACTCCTCTTACTTAACTGAAACTTTGTGCCCCTTGATTAAGAATGTCCCATCCCCCTCCCCTGCACCATGCCCCTGGCAACCACCATTCCACTCTATGATTATATGAGTTTGGTTATTTAAAAAAATTTTTTTTCCGTGTTTATTTATTTTTGAGAGAGAGAGAGAGAGAGACAGAGCATGAGCAGGGGAAGGGCAGAGTGAGAGGGAGACACAGAATCCAAAGCAGGCTCCAGGCTCTGAGCTGTCAGCCCAGAGACCAATGCAGGGCTCAAACTCACAAACTGTGAGATCATGACCTGAACCGAAGTTGGACGCTCAACCGACTGAGCCACCCAGGTGCCCTAGGTTTGGTTATTTTAAATGTTTTTATTATTATTATTTATTTTTGAAAGAGAGAGAGAGTGAGCAGTGGAGGAGCAGGGAGCGAGGGAGGGAAACACAGAATCTGAAGCAGGCTCTAGGCTCTGAGCTGTGAGCACAGAGCCCAATGCAGGGTTCGAACTCAGAAACTATGAGGTTGTGACCAGAGCCAAGGTTGGACACTTACCCAGTTGAGCCACCCAGGTGCCCCAAGTTTGGTTATTTTAGATTCCTGATGTAAACAAAATCATGCAGTATCTGTCCTTCTGTGAGTGACTTATCTCACTTAGTGTAATGTCTTCCAGCTCCATCCATGTTGCAGAATCTCCCTTTTTAAAGCCGCATAATATTCTGTTGTATGTATAAACCACATTTTTGTTATCTGTTCGTCTGCCAAAGGACATTAAGGTTGTTTCCATATCTTGGCTATTATGAATAGTACCACAATAAACATGGGAATGTTAATATCTCTTTGAGATCTTGATTTAAATTCTTTTGAATTTAATTCTTCTGAATCCCCAGAAGTGGGATTGCTAGATCATATGGTAGTTCTGATTTTCATTTTTGGAGGAATAAACCAAATTTCTTGACTATCTACTACATTCAATAGTAGGTACTGAGTACTGGGTATACAGTGGTGAATGGAATGAGAGAGTCTCTGCTCTCATAGAGTTTCTGTCTTATAATCACCAAATAAATGTATCATTGGAAAGTATAAGGGTTATGAAAGAAAAATCATTGGTGCTATAAGAATACGTCGCAGGGAACCTGATTTAGATAGTACAAAGTATCCTGTGGTGGGCTTTTGGGTTCCAAGCATGATTAAGACTTGGCCCCTGCTCTCAGGATGCTTATAATTTAGTGCAGTGGATGGGCTGCAGCAGAACACATATCTTCTCAGGAAGAAATGGGGAGAGAGGATCCATTCTACTCAGGTGAGAGAAGGTGTCCCAGAGGGAAGTGACCCAGAGGGATGGGTAGCTGGAGATGGAAAAGGGGCAGGGCATTTGGAGCTAAAGAAAGTCTGGGCAAAGGTGCAAAGGCAGGGGGCTACAGAATGCTTTTGGAGAACAGCAAGGAGCCCAGTGTTTATGGGGAGAGGAGGGTGAGGTTTAGCAAGAGCCCCTGAGAAAAGGCCGGAGGGATAATGTGGTGACTAGTCATGGAGAATGTGTAAACATTTGCTCTAGAAGGAATCAGGGCACCCAAAGTTTTGGAGATTGTCTCTGAGTTCTGAGAAGGGGTGGGAATCATGTGAGGACGAGATTGGAAAGGAAGGATCCCGGGGACAAGAACTACAGTTAAGAGGCACCACCGGCACATTCACAATGGCTGTGTGGACAGTCAGTGCTGGACAATCGACTAAGTGCTGGAGGGACACAAAGATGGATATGACACCTAAGGGACTTCTGGGAGAGAGGCTAGTGTTACCCAAACAAATCAGCCCAGTAACAGCTGCAGTAGGGATATGAGGGACCTGGCATTTGACAGGAGCTGCTAGTTCTACAAGGGGCAGGCCAGTGCCCCGCCAAGGAGGAGAGGTCTGAGCAGAGTCTTGGGCCATGTCCAACTGGGCAAGTGGCCTTGCCCACCCCAAGAATGGGGCCAGGGGCATGGGCAGGAGGAACCTGGCCTCAGTTCTGGCTGTCCTGCATTATCTTGCGTCCTTTTATTGACACACATCTTGTTTAAAACTCATGTAATTAGCAACTTGGCTCTGGGAAGGAACTTAAGCATTTTTTTTTCCTGTTCTATTAAAAACAGACGCCAAATTTGTTTTCTCAGGGGCCCCGCCCTATATTTACCTGAGCCAGGGGGCAACTGTTCTAATCTCAGGTGTCATTTCCTGGTGGGTGCCTTCAGATGGAGACCATGGTTTCCATGGGGGCTGTGATGGAAGCCCCTGATTGGATAGAAGTGGCCCCTTCCTTCCTGCCCCCTCCTTTTGTTCCCAGAACGTGGAGCCAGGATGCCAAGCTGGGATCTTCCACAGGACAAATTCTCTTTCTCAGCTATATAGCTTGTGGGTCCCTTTGCAAATAGAAACTACATTTTTAACCAGTTGGATTGATGACATCTCTTGTTTTGTTCTAGACGAATAAAAGTTCCATTAGAAGGTCTTATAGAATTGATGGGGCGCCTGGGTGGCTCGGTTGGCTAAGCGTCCAACTCTTGATTTCAACTCAGGTCATGATCTCACAGTTCATGAGTTTGAGCTGTGCTCAAACATTGGGTTCTGTGCTGACAGCACAGAGGCTGCTGCAGATTCTGTCTCCTGCTTTCTCTGCCCCTCCCCCACTTGCTCTCAAGAATAAATAAACATTAAAAAAAAGTCTTATAGAATTGAAATGTCTATAATTGAATGAATAAATGTTAAAAATACATTGAGCACCATGGGACAAGTCTGTTATGATATTGATTCCTGTGCCCTCCATACATACTCATTAATACACACATACATGCACTACCCCCACATGCGCGCACACACACACACACACACACACACACACGTTTGAATGTATCCCAGGGTCTGCTGCATTCTACCTAGCTGGAACAGATTCTCATAAACTCAGAGCATTCTCATCCCTGACCTGTCACCGTGAGAAACTTTCTTATCACCTTGGCCAGAAGGTAGGACACTTGTGAAATTACACAATTCTCAAAGTTCCAGTGGATGAGCCAAATTTTACAATAACCTCTTTGGTAAAGACTGATTTCAACCAAAGCGTAGGGCTCCTGCTTTAGTTAAATTCAACTTATGCCCAGCAAGATGCACTGTGCAGTCCCTTAGATGAACAGATTTCAACTTCCTTGTCCATTCAGCAGTTTTTGGAGATGTGTATCTTTAAATAAGTTTAGCAGCCTTGAATTTGTTCTCTCTTCCTTCCCTTCCTTTCTTATGCATTTATTTATGTCAGTTTGATTGAAGTATAACATAATAATGCACTCATTTTGATTGTACAGTTTGGTGAGTTTTGACCAATGCACACCTGTGTAACCACTGCCATCATCAAGGAATAGAAACTTTCCAACCCCCTGAGAAGTTCTTCTTTGTCTGTGCCACTTTGCAGTCAGTCCCAGCCGCCCTCAGCCAGAGGCAACCACTGATGTGCTCCCAGTCACTGCAGCTTGGCTCTGCCTGCTCTAGAATTTCCTATCAGTGTGTATTCTTTAGCATCTGGCTTCTCTCACTCAGCATGGTGTTTCTGAGATTCACCCGAGCGGCTGTGTGTCAGTAGCTCATTCCTTTTATTGCTGGGCGGTATTCCACTGTACAGTTTATCCGTTCACCTGCTGAGGGACATTTGGATTGTTTCCAGTTTGGGGCTATTATGGATAAAGCTAGCAGCCTTTGTTCTACAGACATATGTCCCTCAGCAACCATTCCAAGCACATCCTGGACACTTGATCATTATTAGTTCATCCACTTTTGACTTTTCATTTAAAATGTATTGTTAAATTTCAAAATGTTTATTGCACTTCTAAGTTCCAGAGAGAGAGGTGTCCCAAAAGGTTGTTTAAAGCCAGTTTGGGGAATTTGCAACAGTTTTCCACAGAAAACAGTCCTTCAGGAAGCATTTGCTGAGAGCTGGTCTTGGTGAGCACTGTCTTGGTACTGTAGAGAGCAGAGTAAAAGGGCCCCAACCCTTGGGTGATCACAGCCCAGTGGGGGAAACACCTGTGACCTCAAATGGTACAGTTCTCTGGAGAGCTATAAGACCCTCTCAGGAGCCCAGCAGCTGGGGGTGATTTTTCAGAGGCAAAGGTTGGTCTGAGTCAGAGCTGTGGTATTTCCACTCAGAAGTGGGTGCCAGGTGGAATGGGCTATCTGTAAAAAATAACAGTGTGTGTCTGGACCAAAAACAGTCAACTCCAAAAGTAAAGACACTATGTAGGCCAAACAAAATAGAGCCGAGGGCTTTGTTCAGTCTCAAGGCCACTGGTTTTCAACTTTGTTTTAAGTGGTAGCTCTTTCCCAGACCCCCTTAGCATAGTGTGGCTGAACTCTAGTGATGATAGCGACCTGACCACCCTCTGTAACAGAATCTTCGCGAAAATTCATTACTCTCCCCCCCACTGGGTCCAGTGTATGCTCTGGTTATCCCGGCCAGTCTGGCTACGCACAGGACTTTTGTAAGCCAGGGAGTGTCTGTGATTAGAATCATAGCTTTATTTTAGGAGCAACTCAGGGCCTTTAAGACCAACTGGTAGAACTCCATCTGTTTCACAAACAAGAAAAGAAAGGCCTCTGGATCTTTGAGGGTCCAGCAGCTCTACAAAATGTGGGCAGTTCTGTGCTCAGTTGTGTCTTTCATTAGCTGTCTTCTGAACACTGATTCTTTCACTTGGCTCAAGCATCATTGCCCTGTCACCTTTCCCCTAATTAATTGCGTTTTCTCCATGGCTGAAGACTATGCTTTGTCCCAACCAGGCATCCTTCAACATTTATTATGCTCCCACCATGCACCTGTTACAAAGGTCTTTTAAATAACCAGTAGAGGGGTGCCTGGGTGGCTCAGTCAGTTAAGCGTCCGACTTCGGCTCAGGTCATGATCTCACGGTTCGTGAGTTCGAGCCCCGCATCGGGCTCTGTGCTGACAGCTCAGAACCTGGAGCCTGTTTCGGATTCTGTGTCTCCCTCTCTCTCTCTGACCCTCCCCCATTCATGCTCTGTCTCTCTCTGTCTCAAAAGTAAATAAATGTTAAAAAAAAAAAATAACCAGTAGATAACTTGAAAGCTTTTGGAGAGCTTTCTAGATGTCAGTGATTCTAAATGTCTCTCGTATGTTAACTCCAAAGCCCCATGAGGTATGTGGATGCCATTATTAGCCCCATTTTTACAGATGAGGAAATGAAGCACAGAGAGGTTAAGTAACTTGCCCAAGCTCACAAAACTAGTAAGTGATGGAGCCAGGATTAGACCCCAGGCAGCTGAGTCCAAAGCCTGTACTTTTTTCTTTTTTTCCAGCTTCGTTGAGGCATAATTGACAAACAAAAACTGTATTTATTTAAGATGTACAATATGATGGTTTAATGTACATATATAGGAAACGATTACTACAACTAAGCTAATTAACACATCCATCACCTAGTTACCACCTTGTTTCTAATTGTGTTTAATTTGCATTAACTTTACATAGTATAGAAATATGTATTTGCAAAAACAGTAATCTTGATGAATATAGTCATAGTGCCTACCCTAGACTTATGTGAAGATTAAGTAAATGAATATATGTATACTGATGAGAACAGTACCTTAGTAAGCATATTATTAGCACTACCCATTATTATTATTATTATCTACAACTTTCCAACTGTGATCACTCTTATACTTACGGTTAAAGCAGAAATATGCATGGCCCTCTTTACAAATTGATCATAGAGTTTCCTATCATTAATGATGTATTGACTTGTCTGTCTTAAATAACTTGTACTCTCACAAGTTCAGTCAACAAAACCACTAGGTTATTTTTTTAAGTTTCTGAGTAATGATTTGGTAATAGAAAATCATGCATATAAGCACATAATATTCTCTTAGAAATTACAGAATGAGGAAATCCATATATATACTATCATCAGGAAATTTCACTGCAGTTGTTTGTTTGGTTCTTTCCGTATTCTTTGCTGGTGCCTAGATCTTTCCCCCACTGGAAGATAAGAACAGGTTAGGAAGGAGAGCCTCAAAAATCTTTTATCCTAAGTGAACGACAGTAAAAGAAAAAATCTGACCACTGCCTTCCCTTTGTTTCCTATGAACTGCTTTTGACTCAGGATTTATTGTTGTTGTTACTGTTTTTAATTGGAAGCACTTTGTCAGGAGATTTCTTAGGACACCTGAAACTAATATAAGATGATGTTATATGTCAATTATATCTCAATTTTTTTAAGTTTTGAAAAAGAGTAAGGCCAGTACAAAGCCCATACTCTTAACCATGTCTTGTGCGACCATGAGGAAGACATGGCCCCTGCGGCTAAAGAATTTATGATGCTATGAGAGAGACCCATACATCCATCTGATTATAAAGTGTAAGCAAGAGGTTCAGGGAGCTCAGATGAGGAAGCAATTGAGTTCACCTAAAGCAGGGGTTGGGGTTGGGGGGAGGGCACAGAAACAATAATAAAAGCTTATATTTACTGAGAGTTTACAAAAGTCCCAACATTATACTGAGCATATTAAGAGCATGGAACTGAATCAAGGTTTGGCCAGGTGTATTTGAAGGATGATAAGGATTTAGGCTAGATTTCTAGATCCTAAGCCAGAGGGGAAGGGTTCACCGGGACTAAGGTCCAGTGTGAGCAAAGACAGGATAACTTTCCTAAATCTAAAAATCCATCTTAGGGGCGCCTGGGTGGCTCAGTCGGTTGAGCGTCTGACTTCAGCTCAGGTCGTGATCTCACAGCTTGTGAGTTTGAGCCCCACGTCGGGCTCTGTGCTGACGGCTCAGAGCCTGGAGCCTCTTCAGATTCTGTGTCTTTCTCTCTGCTCCTCCCCCGCTCACACTTTGTCTCTCAAAAATAAATAAAAACATTAAAAAAAATTTTTTTTAATTTAAAAATCCATCTTCAAATAAGCAGATTTAAATTCCATGTTTCCTCAATTCTGTGATGCACCATCTAACCATCTATTGGTACCTTTTTAGAATAAAAAGAAACTACTTTGAATGTGTTTTGCTGACCAACAATAATGTAGACATAGCTGTACCATCCCATGCCTTGGTACTCAGTCCTGAAACCGCCAAACATGGCAATCATCTGGAGGGTTTGCACAACGTACATCACCAAGTCCAGCCTCAGGGATTCCGATTCTGTGCTTTTAGGGAGGGGTCTACAAGTCTAAACTTTGGCAAGCGCCTTATATGAATCTAATACAAGAGCACATCTTGAGAATCAATGATCTATAGATCCTTCTGAGTCACTTTTCCTTCAGCAGGCAGATTAAATGACATCATTAATTTGAAGTCATTTCTTTAAAATCAACTGGAATGGGGCTCTTGGGTGGCTCAGTCAGTTAAGCATCTGACTTCGGCTCAGATCATGATCTCACTGTTTGTGGATTCGAACCCCGCGTCGGGCTCAGTGCTGACAGCTCAGAGCCTGGAGCCTGCTTCGGATTCTGTGTCTCCCTCTCTCTCTCTGCCCCTCCCCCACTCACACTCTGTCTCTCTGTCTCTCAAAAATAAATAAGTGTAAAAATAAATAATAGAAAACTTTTAAAAAGTAAAATAAAATCAGCTGGAACTTTTTGGTAGATAGGTACTTGGTGCCTATCTTAAATCACAAAGAATAATTGAGCAAGACCTATTAAGCCTTAAAAAGGGAGAAATTCTGACAAATTCTACAACATGGATGGACCTTGAGGACATTGTGCTAAATGAAATAAGCCAGTCACAAAAAGACAAATGTCGTACGATTCCAGGTATATGAGGTACCTAGAGTAGTCAAATTCATAAAGACAAGCAAGATAGAATGGTGGCTGCCAGGGCTGGGGGGAGGGAGGAAAGGGAAGTTAATGTTTAATGGATACTTAGTTTCATTTGGGGAAGATGAAGACTTCTGGAGACCGGGATTGCACAGCAATGTGAATGTGCTTAATGCCAATAAATTGTACACTTAAAAATGGTTAAAATGGTAAAATAATAATAACAACAAGTGTGTATGGAAGAAAAATGAGCTGACCAACCTCTCCCAGCTGTGGTAATTCTCTGCTTAGTGACACTTAGTGTCTGAGACACTTAGTGATTTCTTCACCTTTGATTATACTCCCTAATATGTAACAAATAATCCTTTCACACCTGCATAATGACAAATAGAATACAGTTCTATCTACCTGTACCTTACGTTTTCCTCATTACTTTAATTTTTTTAATGTTTATTTATTTTTGAGAGAGAGAGTGCAAGCAAGCTAGGGGCAGAGGGACAGGGAGACACAGAATCCGAAGTAGGCTCCAGGCTCTGAGCTGTCAGCACAGAGCCCAACACAGGGCTTGAACCCACGAACCATGAGATCATGACCTGAGCTGAAGTCGGACACTTAACCGACTGAGCCACCCAGGCACCTCTCTCCTTGTTACTTTAAAACAAGAAAATGTGGCCATGCAGCCATTCCTCCAAAGATGAGTAATGGCTTCACTTACAGTAAACTTACATCTGGCAGCTCTATTCCCACTAACTTTTTATTTCAATGAAGTATTGGAATGATGTCTTTGACTTATTTATTTTGTGTGTGTGATTTTTGCCTTCTTCTTTTTTTCGAAATGAAGATTATCTTTATATTTTTTTAATATTATTTATTGCCAAATTGGCTAATATACAGTATGTAAAGTGTGCTCTTGGTTTTGGGGGTAGATTCCCATGGTTCATCGCTTACATACAACACCCAGTGCTCATCCCAACAAGTGCCCTCCTCATTGCTCATCACCCACTTTCTCTTCTACCCCACTCCCCACATCAGCCCTCAGTTTGTTCTCAGTTTGTATTTAAGAGTCTCTTATGGTTTGCCTCCCTCCCTCTCTGTAACTCCCCCCCCGCCCCTCCCCCATGGTCTTCTGTTCAGTTTCTCAAGATCCACATATATATGAGTGAAAACATATATCTGTCCTTCTCTGACTGACTTATTTCATGGAGTGATGTCTTTTATTTTATTTTATTTTTTTTTTTAATTTTTTTTTTTTCAACGTTTATTTATTTTTGGGACAGAGAGAGACAGAGCATGAACGGGGGAGGGACAGAGAGAGAGGGAGACACAGAATCGGAAACAGGCTCCAGGCTCTGAGCCATCAGCCCAGAGCCCGACGCGGGGCTCGAACTCACGGAGCGCGAGATCGTGACCTGGCTGAAGTCGGACGCTTAACCGACTGCGCCACCCAGGCACCCGAGTGATGTCTTTTAAAAAGACATTTAAAATAACTATAGGAGCCCAAATTTAAGTGGAAGTTTAAATCCGTGGTAATGTCAAGGCCAGCCACTCAATCCTTCCTTGGAGGAAGAGATGCGTGTCTCCATGGCTGAATTCACACATGTGCCAGTGGTGACAGTGAGGGGAGCGGCAAGTCTCTCTTGGCACTGATTGTAAGAGTATTTCTGAACAGAAATACTCACATGTGGAGAAAATTATGCACCAGCCGTGGTTTTTGGTAGCAAATCAAAGAAGCTAATTCTGGCCACCTGAGGCAGAAAAGGAAATTTGCAGAAAATCAGGTTGTTCACCGAGTTAATGGGTACGTTGGAGAGCTAGTCTCGAAAACTAGCTTAGGAAACCACCACCACTGGACTGTCAACTCAGCTTCTCTGCCATGAATAAATTCTCATTTTCCCTGTGGCTTTGCATCCTTCTGTCAAGATTTAACACCCCCCTCTGGTGGAAGGAGATGACTCTCTGGTTCTAAATCACCTGCCTGTACCGCAGACTGCCAACGAGTGGGGCAAGGGACTGTCTGCCACACCTTCAGCTTCTGTGATGCACGGGGGACCCCACCCCTCCCAATAGGAAGGGTGTTCAGCAAAACTCAACTTGCATCCACTCCAGTGTCCACATGCAGCTCCTTCTAGTGGTCACTTCCAAAACATCTTACCTGACTACCAGGGCATAGCATCATCACTCACCTGCTGAGGGTCTCCTACCTGGGGTTTGGGGCTATCTGGCACCCAAGTCTGTCTCAAATGACAGAACCACTTTGGGAGGTCTTATGTTCTGGCCCTGCAGGGACAGAGCTCAGAGTGAAATCTTGACTCTGACTCCTTACATACTACAGTGTGACCCCGTTCAGTAGGTCTTTGATCTTCCTCTGTTCTAACCTGACTACTGATAGTGATCAAAATAAACTCTGACCCACATTCTGACAATTACCTTTGCCTTCCTTGTCCCCAGGGAATCAGGGAGTGCCACCATGAAAGACAGAATAGAGAAGTGAAAGCGCAAACGGGAAATATACAAGCATGTAATGATGATAAATACCATATATAGGGCTGTGCTTTCCCCTGGGGGATGTGCTTGGGGAGGGGTCTACGGGGGGCTTCAGCATTTCTGCGTGTTTTGTTTTCCTTATTAAAATTGTGTCTGAATCCTTTCTTTCTTCAACTACTCCCCTTACACCTGTTCTTCAAATTTATGGAAACTTTAGTCAATCGGCCCCCTTTATTTTTGAAAATAGATCATTCCCTAGACACATTCTTATCTACCTCAGATCCCTCAGAGTCAGTCAGTGTCCCAAATTTGGTATTAATATTTTTGTATGTTTGTATAGTATGTATCCATTGGCTCTTGAGTATTGCTTTGTTTTTTTAACATTTTAAGTGCATGTTATCCTACTGTACACATTCTTTTGAAACCTGATTTTTTACTCACCAGTCTTTTGGAGATTGGCCTGTGTTGACAAGTGAAAATCCAATTCATCCTCACTGCTGTATGAGTATTTTGTAATATAAATAAAGTAGACTTAAATTCTTCAAAGTATCTGAAGCAAACAAGGCCAAGTGTCAAAATTTATTAAAGTTATGGGTTGGGTATATCAGCATTCATCATATTGTTTTCGAGACTTTTATGTGTGTTTGGGAGTTCTCAAAATCTATTAAAAGGGGTGATAGCAACAAATAGGAGTCAGAAAAGTTGCCATCTGGGCTTTAACTGGGCTGCACTGAGACTGAGTCCACAGCTAATCAGACTGAGATTAAAAATAAACCTGGTCAGGATGCCTGGGTGGCTCAGTCAGTTCAGCGTCTGACTTCGGCTCAGGTCATGATCTCCCGGTTCGTGGGTTCAAGTCCCGTGTCAGGCTCTGTGCTGACAGCTCCGAGCCTGGAGACTGCTTCGGAGTTTGTGTCTCCCTCTCTCTCTGACCCTCTCTTGCTCATGCTCTGTCTCTCTCTGTCTCTCAAAAATAAATAAATGTTAAATTAAAAAAAAATTTTTTTAAATAAATAAATAAACCTGGTGGCACTAGTCTCCTCTTATTTGCTTTTCATGGGCCTCTGCCTCCCCAGGGAGATGCCCAAAACAGGCCTTGACCATGGCCTGTGAGGAGTGTTTATGTAGCTGCACGATTTGGAGTATACTGGCACATGGCCAAACCGAACTAAACAGAGTCTGTTGTGGGCCTAGCCATTTTTAAAAAGAAATTGGCAAAAGACATTTCACACAATGGCTGTGAGACATGATTTTTTTTTTTTTTAATATTTACAACTTACTTAAGATATAAATAGTCCAAATGATAAATACTGGTCAAAGTTTGGGGCAGGCCAACCTTTGGCCTCCTTAACACTCTTAAAAACTTAGGATAGGAGAAGATAATTCTTCTTTTGTTGTGCTTACTAGACCCCCCATGAGACCTCAAGTGGCCCCCGGGTTTTCTTCCTTCACCATTTCTGCTTCTTTCAGAAAAGTGAGACTTTGGTAGAAGGGAGAACTTTTGACCCAGGGCCTGTGGTTTTACAGAGCCATTGATCAAATTTGCCATTCATCCCCAGGACTGTACCAGGTGAAATGAGAGACTCGTGGGGACTAAATGAAATGACAGATAAGGAAGTAAGCGATACCCAATCAAAGTGCCCTTGAGCACCTTTTCAGTTCCTGTTTCTTCCCAGGGAAGGGTTCCTAGGGTCCTCAGCATTATCTCCTGAATGCATCCAGCCCCAGGGGACTCATGTGAAGTGATTTTCAGTCCATGGAGCCTCCACTGCCTCCTTGGAAAGAAGTGTTCTGTCCTTGGCAGCTGCCAGAGAACCAGTGAGTCCCCAGCTCTGCTAGTAAATGTGTCTTCTGAGCAGTCGGCCACACTGACGTGCCCTTCTCTCCACCTAGGCTATGACTTCTGCCAGGTCCTACAGTGGTTTGCAGAGCGAGTCGACAGGATCATCCTGCTGTTCGATGCTCACAAACTGGACATCTCAGACGAGTTCTCGGAGGCCATCAAGGCTTTCCGCGGCCAAGATGACAAGATCCGTGTGGTACTGAACAAGGCCGACCAAGTGGACACGCAGCAGCTGATGCGCGTCTACGGGGCCCTCATGTGGTCCCTGGGCAAGGTCATCAACACACCCGAGGTCCTTCGAGTCTACATCGGCTCTTTCTGGGCACAGCCCCTACAGAACACTGATAACCGCCGGCTCTTCGAGGCCGAGGCCCAGGACCTCTTCAGAGACATCCAGAGCCTTCCGCAGAAGGCGGCCGTGCGCAAACTCAACGACCTCATCAAGCGAGCGAGGCTGGCTAAGGTGAGCCAAGGAGACACGGTGGGCGGCAGGGGATGCTTCCCATTCTCTCCTCTCTAAGGGAAGGTGGGGGTGGGAGAGGTTCCATTCTAGGGGACCTCAGGAATGGAGCACAGAAGAGGTTAAGAAGGGAGCCTCAAGATCAGTACGTCTGTTTAGGTTCTGGCTCCTACTCTGTGGTCTTAGGCAAATGAGTCAACCTTTCCAAACCTGTTTTCTCATCTGTAAAATGGAGCCAGTAAGAGCACATCATAGGGTGCTTGTGAGGATTCAGGGTGACCGGGCTTGCAGAGCACACAGGAGGGATCGATGCACTCACCACATGGAAGCTGCTATTTTCTTAGCCCAATGGGAATGTAGCCAGCTGAACCAGAGGGGTGGCATTGGTGGGACCAGTATGGTGCTGAGATGCCAGCATTAGTCACCCTGGGTCTAAGGCGCAGAACCCGATGTTACTGCCTGGAGCCAGGCAGGAAGCTAGATTCAGCCTGACCCACGGAGTGTGCTGCTTTGGGGGTGGCACCCCATCCCCATTCTGGCTGGGAGCCTGTAAGCATGCCCGCCAGGCCTCTGGGCTCTTCCACCTCGTAGCTGAACCTTTCAGCAGCCCCAGGGGTGGGTACCCAACAGGGTAAGTGGTCATCTGGTAACCACCCTCGAGTACTGTCATTGATTCTGTCACGTCTCTGAAGAGAGAACAGCACATGACTCCTCTAAGAAAAAGTATGGAAAAAAAGATGGTTCTTTAAAAGTTGTGTGCACATTTCATAAAATCATATTCCTTTGGGACGCCTCAGTGGCTCAGTTGGTTAAGTGTATGACTCTTTTTTTTTTTTTTCAATGTTTATTTATTTTTGGGACAGAGAGAGACAGAGCATGAACGGGGGAGGGGCAGAGAGAGAGGGAGACACAGAATCGGAAACAGGCTCCAGGCTCCAAGCCATCAGCCCAGAGCCTGACGCGGGGCTCGAACTCACGGACCGCGAGATCGTGACCTGGCTGAAGTCGGACGCTTAACCGACTGCGCCACCCAGGCGCCCCTAAGTGTATGACTCTTAATCTCAGCTCATGTCTTGATCTCATGGCTATGAGTTCTAGCCCCATGTTGGGGCTTTAAAAAAAAAATCCTATTCCTCTACTGCTGGAAGTGCCCCCAGAGTTTGTCTAGTCTCAATGATCATCAGAAGCACTCTGGAGCTTTAAGCAATGTAAATTCCCAGGCCCTGCCCAGGAGCTTCTGATTCAAGTGTGTCTGTGCATGTCTGTGTGTGTATATGTGAGTGTGTGCATGCGTGTGTGTGTGTGTGTGTGTGTGTGTGTGTGTGTGTGTAAAGCTCCCCAGGTGATTCTGATAATCAGCCACATTTCGAAGCCAGAGGTCTATCCACTCCTGCAGTTTAGAAGGATGAGGTAGAATAAACGATTTCTCCAGAGTCACCTAATCCATGAGTAACAACACTAGAACCAAAAGACAGCCCTCCTGCTCTCAGCCTCGCCCTGTGCCTTTGTCGTGTCCGCTGAAACCAGTCCACAGGCCTGCCTCTCCAAATCCACTCATACTCTGGTCAGGGTACTTCCAGCTTACTTCCCCTTTGTCTTCTGGTGGCAAAGAAACCATGTCCCCTCCCTTATCCTCTTGCTGCACAGAGAGTGACTTCTGGTCTGGCCTTGGGGTCCAGCAGGCCAGCCTTCTAGAATCCACTGCCCCTTGCCTCATTCAGTCAGTATTGCTCAGCACCCCTGGGCTGGGACTGGGGAGCCTGGCTGGTAGAAGAGGAGGCCCCAAACCCCCCATTACAGAGTGGTGAGCTGTGTGCTGATTGAGGTGTGGACACCGTGCTCTGAGGAGGGGGTTTGGCCAGGAAAGGCAAGAGGCCTTCGCTGAGGGTGACAGGCAGGCAGGCGATCGGCCTTCTAACGCCTCCTCATCATTGCCCAGCAGCCTCTATCTTCATGCCAGGATGCTCACCCAGCAGCATCTCTCTATAGCCAAAGAGATGCCTCCCCGGTTGCTGCAGCTCCACATGTAGGACCTCCATCTGCTCTTTTTCTCTCTGCTTGCCATCACTCCCGGTGCATCCTCACACGGACTCCTGGATCGCCCAGCTGATCCCCAGTCACTGTGCACCTGCGAGCCACCATTCTTTATCCTTTCTTCCAGGCTACTTCCTTTCTGGAGCTCCGGCCACTTTGTTCCAGTTCTGCAAGGCAGTGGTGCTAACCAGTTTGTAAATCCACGTATTTGCAGCTTTGCTGGTTTCTCTTGTGTGCTAGTCCTGGGCCTAATGCTTAGTGGCAGGAAGTCTGTTTTTTCCCCATTTGGTAACCCCTTAGCATGTGATATTTCTCTTTTTCAGCTGATACAGCTGAACTTACCCTTCAGGATACACAATACCCAACATTATTTTATAACCAAAGCAGAGATATCATGTGATAGCTTTGGAGATTTGAAGATCTTTTTTTAACTATTTATAAATGCCCATGGACATTTCTATTTTACCAGTCACTGCTGAAGGCCTAGTGACTCAAGACGCAGCTGTATTCGGTCACATAAATAAATAAAGAGCAAAGAGCTCACTGGGCATGCCAAGTGCCTTGGGACTTCTCTGCCCTCCTTGAGCATCAGGCCCTCTGAATGGATCAGCGTGGCCACAGAATGCTGCTCTGTACTGACACTGGGAATAATGAGAGCCTTGTGTAGATGCAGGGGGTGGGGGGCAGGGGCAGTCAACTTGCTGAGCTTACTTCTAGGAAAAAAGCTTGTCTTTTTTTTCTTCCTAAGAATAGTATCTGGCTTGTTCCTTTTCATAAAGGAAAATGTGTGAAGTATGGATGTTTCCAGGCTGAGCCTCTCAGTGCCAGTGTGCTGGGCGGTACCATCCTGCGAAGGGGGACAGGAAACAGTCTCAGGCAGATAAGAAGCAGAACTCAACACAGTGGCCTTAGCCACTAACCAACATCATCTGCTTTACACCATCTGCGATTTTATGGCCATTTGTAAACTTGTTGCCTAAATGGACAAGGAGTCAGTCGCCTGAGTTTTTCTCTTCTCAGTGTTTGTATTTCAGGAAAACGCTCTTTGATTTTGGTATATTGATCTTTATTTCTCTTGATCCGGTTTTGTAAGCCAACCTTACTGAGGGTCTGCAGTATTCCAGAAGCTCTACAATTTGTATTGCATGTGTTATTTCATCTGATCCCTCCAATAACTGCACAAAGCTGGGCATTATCTTTGTTTCTCATGCAAGGGAACTGTAGCTCAGAAAGGTGAAGTAACTTGCCCAAGGCCTTACAGCCCATAAGTTGTAAAATATAAATTCAAGCCGTAGTTTGACTCCTTGGTCTGGAAACCATTTACCTGAAATGCAGAGTGGACAACATCTATAATTTCTCATCGTGTCCTTACTTTCTGCATTAGTCTGCCATTCTGTGTATTCTATAAAATTGTTTATCCACAGGAACCCTGCAAAGTTTAGAGGTTCATCAAGCTGACAATTTGAAAACATGCGAAGGATAAGTTTTCAGATGTCACCTAAGAGATGTCAGATCTGGGTTGGGGTGTGCTCTGTATCTATTTATAGAACACCTTAATTCAACAGAAGTCACATCCCATCCAGAAGTAAAGAAGTGTTATCACTAATGTCCTGCTGGGTTCCACAGTGATCAAACTCAAGGTGTCCTAAAAAGGACACTTTAATAATTGAAAAATGGCACTCTTACCAAAGATCTTTTGAAATGTAATGGTTTCCCTGCTTCTTCTTAATATATATATATTTTTTTCACAACTCTCTATTTTAAGGAATGAGAAAACCTTAGAGTGGGTTTTTTGGTTAACCTCAAAGATCACATCTTCATGATATCAATATGCATCCTTTTCTGAAGACTGTTTACAATCTAAAATGCTAATCAAAGCTCATTTCATGATTCTTTGGGCTATTTTGGGAAAGCCCAAAAAAGTATTTAAAAAATATAATTCAGTTTTATTCAGCTATAATTAAAATAGCCAAAGTAGGGAAATTAGACTCTTGCAAACAAATCCCAAATAATAATGCTTATGGAATAAACGAACAAAAATAAAAAGTGAGGACTCCACCCTTTATAAACATTGCCCAAGAGTAGGAAAAGTTCCCGCCCCTTTACAGATCTTCACCCAACAACAAAAAAAAAAAACATTTAAGGAAGGAACAGCTAAAAGTGAGAAAGAAGAGGAGAGGTTAGTGATTTTCAGGGTTCACCCTAGCTCTGTGGCACTTAGTTTTGTCTTCAAAGCGTGTTCTCCAGTCACGTGTAAAACCCAGGGCCCAGCTTTCCAATCTGTCTACACTGCCAATTCCTTCTGTAGAGAAGTTAGATGTTTTGAAATTCGCCAAATGGACCCAGGCTAAGGTGTGAAAATCCTTCTACAGTGGCCGATGGCGACCCACTAATGCTTAGCCTACCAAGGGACTTTTAAAAATAGCTCTGTCAGCTGTGGGTATGTGTGTCAGTATTTGTGTCCATGTAGGGAAGCCTGTCTCTTTGAAGGTTGACCTCAAATGAGTGAGTGGGTGGGCCCCCTTGAGTCCCCTTTAAGCTGTTCAGAATCAGGTGCTATGGGTGCCAGCTTTGATTGCAACAGACTAACAAACCCCCTGCTCCATGGGAACCAAGAGCTGCCTTTTTCTGCCTCTTACAGTCTCACAGTCTTACTACCCCATGGGTCCACATTTTGGGTCTCTACTGCATTAACTGATTTTTTCCTATATCCCCATAAACCCAATTTTAAAATACGCTGATCCCCTGATGTTAAATGCTCTATGCAAGTTTTAAGCTGGGCCTACAAAGATGCAGGTCTCCAACAGGTTGTGTTAGCTAACAGATGAGGTCACATAGTATGACCTACACATAGTGTGGAACCATGTTCTCCCAGCCTGAATCCTCCCCTCCAAACTGCTCCCCAAATTCCATGAGGATTTCCACTCCTACTGACCATAAGCACTGGAAGCTTCCAGCACTCGCTGCCTGGGGTTGCCCTCCACACCCAGGATGGATATATCCAATATCACTCTGAGTACATGCTTCTCCACCTTGGATATATATGAACACTTGTCACTGGACACAGTTAATGCAATTGTAGCAGAGTATATATGTGAACTAGATATAAATCCATGTATATTTAAAGGGAAGGACATCTCGGGGCACCTGGGTGGCTCATTCGGTTAAGCGTCTGACTTCAGCTCAGGTCATGATCTCGCGGTCTGTGAGTTTGAGCCCTGCTTGGAGCTCTGTATTGACAGCTCAGAGCCTGCTTCAGGTTCTGTGTCTCCCTCTCTCTCTCTGCTCCTCCCCCATTCATGCACTTTCTCTCTCTGTCCCTCAAAAATGAATAAATGTTAAAAAAAATTTTTTTTAATAATAAAGGGAAGGACATCTCTTTTTGCTCATTGAGTTATAGCCCATAAAGAAACTGACATTGTGATCCACTTAATCTATCCTCAGTCATCACCATTGGATGAAGTGGGGCTTTCCCAGTTTTATACATAAGAATGTTCAAAAGCCAACCAGGGTTCAACGTCACTGACTTGTGAATGAAGCTCTTGGGACCCAGATTCATCCTATTACTATTCAAATACATAGAACTTATTAATATTTCAGTAACTATTAATAACTCAGTAAGAGTTTATTCATTATTCCGTAAGAACTAAACAACCACAAGCCTTCTCTGGCATTACGAACCCTCTAGCTGTTGGTCTTTGGCCATTAGGCAATAACAAGCAACATTTTTACTCCTCTTTCTGGTGTATCCAAATCCATGATCTCTTTTGATTCTCATACCAACAACCCTGTGAGGTAGGAGTTAAAACTTCCAGTCTGTGCATGAGTAAGCTGAGGTGGAGGGCTAGAGTCACCTGGCATTGCTCAACAAGAGGCAGGGGTGGCAGGGCGTGAACCTGGCCTTCCAGCCCCGGGTCTCATCATGCCTCTCCTCCTCTTTCTCTTCCCTCTTGTCTTTCCTGTCCCCCTTCTTCTCAGTTAGTTTTCTGTCATTATAAAGAGGAAAAGATCTCAGACTGTTTCCACCTCCTTCCCCAGGACCGTCGCCTGGTCTGGCCCTCAGTCCTGTGTTTATCTGGAAAGACTTCTTTGACACAGAAGGGCAGGAATGAGCCTCCAGGCTGTCCCCTCTGTTTACCAAAAGTCTTTAGAAAATTACAAGGTGCCGTCCTGCCAGAAGAGTGCCGTCTTCACCCACATCCTATGTGGTGTTCATAGTGTTGTGTGCCATAATATATGCATTTGTGTGTGTGTGGGGAGGGAGACCAGATGCCCTTCCCATGGTGTCCCTGGGAGTTAGGGACAATCAAAAGCCAAAGTTTTTGGCTTAAGCCAAAACAAAAGCCTCAAGTCGCAGTTTCCCACACTGTTGTCCCATAGGACACAGTTCATTTTCAATTCCAGATTTCCAACACCTTTAGTAACATTTTTTAATTCATACCCACAGAAAGCAATTAAGTCTGTAAGGACAGGAATGAGACAGTTGAATGCCAGTGCCGGCTTTGCACCTCCTAACTGGCTCTGTGACCTTGAGTAAGTCATATGAATTTCCTGGAACCAGGAGTTCAGTTAGGTGCAGGGGGTCCCTTCCAGATTTAATGTTCCATGACTCTAAGGATTATAATTTACCTTATGACTTGATAAGCTTCTTAAAGGCAGGGCCCGTACAATAGTATCTGACCCTGTGTTATTGTCTTAGGATGTCCATGGAAGGGCAGGAGGGGTTAGCCATGCAGAGGCAGCACAACAGGAGACTCTCACAAAATAGGCCAGTAGAACATTCTGGAAGTGGAGGTTGAGGCTGAGAGCAGACTGCAAGCATGAACAAGTTACCTGATGGTCCTGACTCAGTGCCAGACAAAGTGGAAGGAGGAAAGAATGAGGGCCTGGTGCAAGAACCGGCCAGTTCCTGTCAGGGCACCGGAGGCCTGGTGTCCAATGGCAGCCCATCATCCGGGAGCCTTGGTCATCAGCCAATGAACACCATGAGGGCTGAGGTGAGAGAGCAGGTGCCAGGCTGTGGGTGGAGAACTGTGGCAGGTGCACATCACCCAGAGTCAGGCCAAGTGAAGCAGTATTAGAAACTGGTGCCAATCCTACTGGAGCTGGGGGCTGCGTGGGGAGTCAGCCTTCCCTGAGCAGAGGCCTGGCAACTCAAAAGGCTCACCTTAGGAGGTAGTGAGGGAAGCTTGGGGAGCCCTGCAGGGGTCTGGCACAGCCCCCGGGCTGGGATCTGGGGTGGGGTTCAGTAAAAAGCCCTGGTAGATAGTAGACTATGCCGCTTGGGACCTCCTGCTTCAGTTGGGGCTGGTTCCAGAGTGGGGCAGGCCTGCGCGTGGAAGAGAGAGGTATCCATAGGCCCAGTCCAGAGGTTCCAGTAGGACCGAGGCCAAGGAAATGACACAAGGATGGCTGGTGAGCAGCTGGTTCTCCACTGGAGTGTGGCAGACCCTCCAAGTCCTTCAATGTTAGCCACAGCCTTACCCCAACCCCACCAAACTGAGCCAGACATTCATTGTCCAAGGCAGGGAAATTACTAGTCTTACCACTTATTCATCATACCCTCAGGAATGCAGCTAAAGTCCAACACTCTAAATAAAGGATTCCCAAATTTGGGGTTTCTCTATCCCAAAGAATCATGTAAAAATTTTAAGCTGTTTTAATGTGAAAAAATAAGTAAATAAGTTTACTAGTAACAGAAAGGTTCAGACACATCTCTTCTCATCTGTACTTGTGATCAGTAGCCAGGCAGGACACTGTTGGTTTCTGTTAAATGACCTTTATATAGATGGGAAAGTTAGCATTGTCTGGTCTGAGCATGTCAGCGTTTACATTACATACTTATTTTAAGTAGCAGAACGTTTTTGGCTGTGCCCAGTGTGTGTCCATACACAGAGGCTCTCAGCTGAGCTAGAGGATGTCTCTGCTTATCCCCTTTATTCAATTTCCATTCTTCCACAAGATTACAGAAGTCTGTTTTCTTTAATAGGATTTTCCCTAGCTGCATAGTCATTTTCTTTTGGTAATCACTGTTCTGCTTTTCATCCGTTCCTATTTTTAGTTATTTTCTTGACTTCTAAATTACTCTGTAGAATTCTGATACACAAACAGAGGTTTTGTAATGAACATTTCTTCACGTCCTAAAGTTGGAAATCAGCAGAAGAGTGGAAATGTTCGGGGGACCTGGGTGGCTCAGTCGGTTAAGCACCCAACTTCCACTTGGGGCATGATCTCACAGTTCGTGAGTTCAAGACCCTCATTGGGCTCTGTGCTGACAGCTCAGAGCCTGGAGTCTGCTTCGGATTCTGTGTGTCCCTCTCTCTGCCCCTCCCCTGCTTGCTCTCTCTCTCTCTCTCAAAATTAAATAAGCATCTAAAAAACTTTTTTTAAAAAGGGACACCGGGGTGGCTCAGTCAGTTAAGCGTCTGACTCTTGATTTTGGCTCGGGTCATGATCTCACGGTTTGTGAGTTGGAGCCCTGCATCGGGCTGTATGCTGATAGCACGAAGTCTGCTTGGGATTCCCTCTCTCCATCCCTCCCCCGCTCATGCAATCTCTCCTTCTCTCAAAATAAATAAATAAACTTAAAAAAAAAAGAAAAAAAAATTTTTAAAAGAGTGGAAATGTTCAGGAAGGGGGTGACACAGCCAAGCAGAGCCATCCAAGCTGGGTTCACCACCCCTCGGGTGCAGTCCTGGGCCTGCTAGTGTCAGGTGATCAGGGTTTATGGAGCCTCCGCCTCATTTCCCCAGGGGTTCCTCTCCTAGAGGAAGGTGGTCCTATGCAGCTAGTCCTGTGCAGAAAAGAGTTCAGTGCCATCTTTTTTTTTTTTTTAAGATTTTATTTTTAAGTATTCTCTATACCCAACATGGGACTCAAACTCACAACCCCAAGATCAAGAGTTGCATGCTCCTCCGGCTGAGCCAGCTAGGCTCCTTCAGTGCCACCTGTAGAGATCCCGGAGTTCACACCCTCCATGGGGAGGTTACAGGAATTCTCTCATCTCACTGTCCACTGGGTACAGATTTCCATGCAGATTAACTATTTACGTCAGATCAGACATTTACATCAGTCTTCAGTTTCGTTTCCTGGTGCTCCTGGGCACCAGCCCTGCTGAAACTTTCTTTTAGGTCTTGTGGTTAATCACCAGTCTTTCAGCCCAGGCGCCACCCACCCCGCTCACTCTCTGCACAGACGTAGACATGGAATAGCCCCTCAGGCACAACTGAACTGTGCCAGAGACCTTCCCCAAGCCTGTCGCCCCATCCTATCCCCAGGCAAGCACCACCAGCCCACTTAGGAAGCAGGGCACTCATGGCATTATTCTAGCCTCTCTGGTCTCCCAGAAACGTCATCAGCCATCAGCACCACGTGAGGTTAGCCAATGCTCATTCTAATCCTACACAGCTCCTGGCATGTGCAGTGGTCTACTTCCCCGCCTCTGAGATGTGTAGCAGCCACATACACGGCACTGCCCCAAATACGGCCCCTATTGTGTTACTGCCACACCACCATCCATGCTCTCCCTCTCCTGGACAGCCACAGCCCTCCTACCTGTCTTCAGGACCCAATTTAGGTGTCATCTCTTCCTGACTCTCCCCTCCCACAGCCCTTATCTGTCACATTCCACTTCCTGAGGTCTTTTTCTGGCTCCTCCCCATCCCGGTCCTTCTTGGGGGGTTTTTCTTGGCTCACTTTCCCTCAGTGGTCACAACCATTCCTGTGGCTCTGGTCACCACCTCTGCTCCAGCTCTCAAATCCAGCACCCAGACCAGCTCTATCTGGAGCTTGGTGCCCTCTTTCCAGGCACCCTTAGACAGGGCCATCTGGGGGTCCCTCATGTACCTCACATTCTACATGCCCAGAAACAGACTTGTAATGTGTCCTTTGTGTCTCACCACGTCCACCACCCCCACCCCCCCGCACCCAGATCCTTACCCTCCTGTCCTGAGGGCTGTGGCCCTGAATATGGGAGCCTGTTATGTATTATGATGCCATCTTGTTTGTCTTTCTGGTACAGTTCTAAGTAACACATCCTTACTGACATATACCCCTTCAGGTACATGCCTACATCATCAGCCACCTGAAGAAGGAAATGCCAAGTGTATTTGGAAAGGAAAACAAGAAGAGAGAGCTTATCAGCAGATTGCCAGAAATCTACCTTCAGCTGCAGCGAGAATACCAGATTTCTGCCGGGGACTTCCCAGAGGTCAAGGCAATGCAGGTACTGGGAGCCTATTGCAACATCAATGTGACCTTGTCTGGCTGGTTGCTGGGTCCACGTTCGGGTTTCCTGGTTTAGGATAGAGAACGCCATGAATGCATCTTCCTAATGGTGATCCATGAGAACAGGCTTCTGAGAGTAAAGCAGAGATTGCCTGGCCCCCAAAACTAACCAAAAAGGGACACATTTCAAGAAGTAAATTTAGGTCACGTGAAAGAATCAGATGAGCATCCCTCTCAGGCCATGTGTTGGCATTAAGTGACACCTGTTTTGGGGAATCCCAGAACCTTAAGGTAACGAGAGCTGCCATTAACCTCAGAGGTCACCCCAGGCAGCCTCCGCAAGCCTGCGCTGTGAGGCACTGTGGTAATTAATACATGCTCAGGCAACAGTGCTTCTGCAGGCTCAGAGCCCTCATCAGAGTTCCGAGGGCTCCTGGGGCATGGCTGGCCTTCCCTGGGCACAGTAAGTTGTGCTCACTAAAGACTGTGCTTACGGGGGCGCCTGGGTGGCGCAGTCGGTTAAGCGTCCGACTTCAGCCAGGTCACGATCTCACGGTCCGTGAGTTCGAGCCCCACGTCGGGCTCTGGGCTGATGGCTCAGAGCCTGGAGCCTGTTTCCGATGCTGTGTCTCCCTCTCTCTCTGCCCCTCCCCCGTTCATGCTCTGTATCTCTCTGTCCCAAAAATAAATAAACGTTGAAAAAAAAAAAAATTAAAAAAAAAAAAAAGACTGTGCTTACGAATCAGCGTTGGGCAACTTTGGGCCTGATTTTAGGGTCTCCCTGAGTTGTGCCTGGGCAGCCCCAGATGAGCCTGAATGGGTGCTGCATTCAGCCTGGCCTGACCAGTGCGTCTACCGCCCTGCTGTGGTATTAGATATACACATCGATGCTGACCATATCTTCCCAAGTGAGGCCACCCACCTGGCTCCTCACAGAGCCAGACTGACCAGCTTTTTTCCACTGCAAGGACCTGTCTGCACTAGAGGCCACAGTCCTCTCTGGAAAGCAGACCAGGGAAAGAAAACCCACGTCGCCCTCTTTGACCCCCTCATTTTCCCACATTTGATGGAGATGTGGATTCTGAGAAATATGACCCTCGCAGGAGGAAAACGAGTCTGCAAGTACAATGAGGACTTATGGGGACCCACCACGGGGGCCGGTTGGGACGTCTGTGCCCTGCTTCAGTGGGTGGAGAAGGCCTGACGTGCCCCAATGGCCACCGCCTTGTGGGAACATAGGCCCTGATGGTTCACGAGAAGTTGCAAATCTAGATTTGTGCGTAAAGTCCCCTGGTTTTCAAACTTTAGCTCAAACTTTCAAAAAGTACTACATAGGCCAAACAGAGCATCCCTGCAATGCTGGCTATACCCTGGAGATCTCTAGTTCTCATCTTTTGCCTTGAGCCACAGAGGAAGACGGGGCTGAAAGAAGAGTTGTTGGAGATATACAGCTGGAAGGTGGGCCTGTGAGCTGCCTGGCTGCCTCAGGAGGGCGTAGGAGAAGGAGAGATCACGGAGTGGAGGCAAAGATCAACAGGCATCAGGAGGGGAAGCTTTGACCTTGAGGAGTTTTTTAATGTAAACTTTCTGTAAAGGACACATTAACATAGGAGTGGGTCATCCTTTTGTGATGGCAGGGTTCAGGGTGCTAAGTGCATGTGGAATATATGCTCTCGTCAGATGTGACTTAGCTCACTTCAGAATAAATCCAGAATATCTTTTTTTCTTCCTGAAATGAAATAGGTATCCCTGTACTCAGAGGAAGAATTGGGTTTTTTTTTCCAATCACAAGATGGCTGGGCTACTGGGGCCTCTGGAGCAGTCTTCCCGAGCAGGTTCACCTTCACACCCTTGGGTTATGCCCTACACCACATGACCAGACTGAGGGGACATGTTTCCTTGCATCCTTAAGATATTTAAAAAAAATTTTTTTAATGTTTATTCATTTTTGAGAGAGAGAGAGACAGAGCGTGAGCGGGTAAGGGACAGAGAGACAGACACACACAGAATCTGAAGCAGGCTCCAGGCTCTGAGCTGTCAGCACAGAGCCTGATACGGGGCTCAAACTCATGAGCCGTGTGATTATGACCTGAGCCGAAGTTGGACACTTAACCGACTAAGCCACCCAGGCGCCCCACATCCTTCAGATATGTTTAAAGGAAATTGGTTCCTTGACTGAAATGAAAGCTATGAATAAATACATCATGTGTACTCTGGCCTAATGGGGCTTCTGTGGCTCATTAGCCTGCCACCCACAGGAACATGTTGCTCCAAAGACCTGAGGCACCACTGAGCCCAGCAGGAAGCCACCGTAAGCCTCCTTTCAGGACCTGTCCCCAGAGGAACTCCCATAAAGCAGGTAGCAAACCGCTACGAGAGCTTCTCATGACCATGTTAGCCTGGGCCTGGCCATGTCAGAGGAAGCCCAGGCCTCTCAGCTGGAACAGAAGGGCAGTCCCTGAGGAAGAAAACAAGGAAGCCATGTGCCCCTCTTCTAGCATCTCAGGAGAGGCCTTAGCCCCTTCATTAGACACCTGAGTGCCTTAGGACTTGATGCAAGGAGTGCCACCTGACAGGTATCCTCATTCACCTGTGTTCATTCACTCAGTCACCAAGAAATATTAAGTCTACCATGGCCAGGCACTGTTCTAGGTCCCTGGAATAAATCAGTGAACAAATAACAAAAATCCCTGCCCTGGATTACAGTATTTGCCACTGACTGTGGCCGGCAATGGAGTTTTGGCAGCAAAGCCTCCTGTTAGGACATGTGCTCTTTGTTACGACACTTAACACTGTTGCGCTTCCAAGCAGTTGATTTATTTATACAGTGGCCGTCTCCCTCATAAGGCTGTAGCTCCACGAGGCATTCAGTGATCCATGTCTCGTTCACTGACATACCCCCAGCACCTGGGCTGTAGCAGGTGCCCAACGAACAGGTGTTAGATGAGCTCACTGAGAAGTTAGTGTGTGTTTATATCATAGCAGGCGGTAGGGTAGTGAATTTCTCAGACCCTGACCTAACCCAGAAAGGCACAGGGCCTATGAATAGACCAGCAGTTTTCAGAGCAAGCCCCTGGAATCTGGAAGGGATTCCTTCATGGGAGAGTGGCCAGGCCCTGGTCACACCACCCCAGTCCCTTCAGGGACTCCTCGAGGAACAAGGCAGGCCTGGAGCCCATAGGGCATGCTTACCATCGCCTGATACTTCCAGCTAGTCTGCTGTCACCCAGGAAGCTTTGGGGGCTTGATGGTGTGGGTCAGGGCCTCTGTCATCTCTGAGTCTGTTGAGCATCTGACATCCCCTTCAACACAGGTGTTTAAGCTCACATCGACTACATCTGGGACAACACTGGGGACCTAAGTGTGGAGATCACTTTTTTATGATCTTTCCACATCTCAGGGTCACTCAGAGAGCTCGCCGATGCCAGCTTTAAGTCTCTGTTCTCCCTGTGCTCTCACAGACCAGGCTGGCTGGGGTGACTCTTAGCTGTAGCGATAAACTGAGTGTATTGTGAAGGCTTTTGCCCGGTGCTGGGAGAGGCCCACGACCTGCTGGTGAAGCAGCCTGTGTCTGCCCTGCATCCTTTTGCGAGGGAATGTGATTTACCACACTGATAGGTACAGACTGGAGAATGAGGAGAATGCTAGCAAAGCCACTTTTATTGCAGACTCACTTGTCCTCGGAGAATTTGGCCCCCTCAGCTGATGAGGTGGCAGCGTTTCAACAGCAGAGGGCAGCAGAGCCGTCCCCACCTGCTCAGCCCACCTGTAAATTGGAGAACTGCTTCTAGTGAATTCTGGGAGGAGGTGAGCAAGAGATAGCCCAGCGACAACTGGGCTGGGAACTGACCTTTGTAGCTTGGGAGGGAGAAGTTCCAGGATCCAGGGCTCAGTGGCTTTGATGGATACAACTGTTGAAGGGTAAATCTTTAAATTCCCCAGTGTGTATTCATCCCAATAAAAAGATTTCTGTTTTGGAGAGAACTTGGTGGAGGGGCAGAGATGGCAGTGGTTTAACTTGTACCCCACACTCCCTGGTCAGGCCTTGGGGGTGAGGGGTACTCCAGGGATGAGAGTTTAGGGTTGATTTCCTATGTGCCCTCCGGGCAAGGGTGGCTGCTTGCTGTTACTTCCTGTCCACCCCTGCAAACATGTGGCCGTTTCTTCTTGCCAGCTTTCCAGAGGTTTATAGTCTGAATCTGCGAACCCTGCAGGCGGGTGGAAAGTTCAGGCAGACACCGCCCTCATTCGTCTGCTTGGCCAGACACAGGAGCTTTGTGTGCGCTCAGAGCTCAGGCTCATTCATGAGGAAATAGGGTAGGTGTCCGTGCACCCAGGGGAATCCAGACTTGTTTACCCCAGCAGCACTCAGATTTTTGTGTAGGCTGCCTGCTGTCTCCTCCTGGGCTTTCTCTTCTCAGTTCCCCCAACTGACTGCGATACTGGCCATAAGAGCCCACAGTGTTGGTAACATTGTTTAGAGCTGGTTTTGGAGTGAATTGCAGGTGACTACGGTCTGTCAGGATAGCGACACACAAATCAGAATGTGTCTAGAAACCAAGCCCACACCACACTGAGACCTGACGGCCCCAGAGTTTGCTGAGGAGAAGACTGTTGGAGGCACCTCTCTAGAGGTCTGTCAAGCCGTTTGGCTTTCAGCTCTGTCCCTCCATGTGAAGCTCAAGGCTCTGCTTCTAAACAACAGCACAGGATGTCTGCCCTGCTGGTACACTCTAGAGACCACAATTTTGACTCTCCATTGGAAACAACCTAAATGTCCAACCACATGGGACAGGGTAAAGGCAAAATGGCCCAGCTGTACAGTTCAATATTAGATAGCTATTAAGATGAAGAATAAGATTGTATAAAAGTTATTATCACAGAAAGATGAGATACATTTTTTCTTAAAAATCCAAGGTGTCAAGCAGTGTGGTCTTAGTTCAGTTAAAGTGTGTGTGTGTGTGTGTGTGTGTGTGTGTGTGTGTGTTTATGTGCATGTGTATATTTATAAAAATGGCTAGAAATGTGTGCTCAAAAAACATTAGCAGAAGTTATTGCTGGGGGCCATCTGGGTGGCTCAGTCAATTAAGCATCCAACTTTGGCTCAGGTTATGATCTCGCGGTTCATTGGTTCGAGCCCTGCATCAGCCTCTGTGCTGACATCTCAGGGCCTGAAGCCTGCTTCACATTCTGTGTCCCCCTCTCTTTCTGCCCCTCCCCCGCTCACTCTCTGTCTCTATCTCTGTCTCAAAAAATAAACATTAAAAAAATTTTTTTTAAGAAGTTATTGCTGGGTGATAGAGTTATAAGTGATTTACATTTTTGGTCTATCAGTTTTTGCCCAAATTTTTACAAAAAAAAGTGTGATATTTATGATTGCACAAAGTTTTGCTTTTTTTTCCCCCTCCCTGCCTATCACATTACTTCTTCCCAGAATAGTCAGGTCTGAGGGGTATATGAAACCCCTTTTACTCAAGAGTCTCCCTGCCTCATCTCCAGAAAATTGTACACCTGGATGGCCCCTTGCTGGCCTTCTAGAATTTTCCTAACAGAAATACTTTACATAAAGTCCATATAAAAACTTGCATATCTGGAATTTTCTGCATTTATTTGGCAAAACTGCTGTTGAAGACATTTTTCAAAGATCATAAAAAGCCACAGGTAACTCTCACAATTCAGACAAAGTTTGTTTTCTTGCAACAGACAGGTGGTTTGTTCCCTCAGACAATGAGGGGGTGTGCCCCCCAGCAACCTGGCAGCTGAGGAGAATAACTTTTCTCACCTTAGATGTCTGATGTAATGGTCCCTTTCCTCTCTGTCTTAATTACTTAGCTTTTCCATTTTTTTTTTTAAGATTATTTATTTTAAAAGAGAAAGCACATAAGCTGGGAAAGGGCAGAGAGAGAGAAGGAGAGAGAGAAAATCCCAGGTAGGCTCTGTGTTGTCAGCACAGAGCCCGACACAGAACTCAAGAACCAAGAACAAGCATCCAGTGCTTCACCAACTGAGCCACCCAGGTGTCCCTTAGCTTTTCTATTTCTAACGACTTTCTTCTATTTCATGTTACCATATTTTCACTGTAAGCTAAGCCAAGTCCTTCTTGAAAGAAGGATCTAAAAAAAACTAAAAAACTAGAACGTTCTCCCTCTTTTATAGCATAAGCTCCCTGAGGGCAGAGATTATGGCTCTTCATGGTTATATTATCCCCAGGCTCCAAAACAGGGCCTGGCAATAACAAATGCCCAGTAAATGTTGGATGGGTCAATGGAGAAAGGATGGATGGATGGGTGGATGGATGGATGGATGGATGGGTGGGTAACCAAGGAGAACCAGAGTAGGAGGGACTATTTCTACAGAGCTATCCACAGGGCTTGTGTGGCATCTATAGTCAGCTCTCCTCCAAATCAGGCAATTGTTGTCCTAGGACCCTCCCCAGTGCACATGTTTCTGCACTTCTGTCTGCTGATGGGCCTGTTCTCCTGGGTTGTGGAGCCTGGACCTGCCCTGAGCTGGCTGGTGATACTCAGCTCTATTGGCTGGATTTCCATTTGCCCTCCCCATCTCTACTCTTCTCCTACTTAGCAGTTTCAACTTTTACTTATTTGTACCTTAAACTACATTTTTTAACTGATCCAAAAACAAAATCCTTAAATAATTGTTTTACCTAAATCAGTCCCTCTGACAAGCTTCATGTTACAGTACAAAGAGCATTAGTCAAGAGGCAGGAGCCATGGGGTCTAGTCCACCCTGTGTGCTGTCCGTAAAACAGAGTTATTCAAAGTTGCCTTTCCTTACTCCCAGCATTGTTGTAAAGATCAACAGAAGTGTATCATAAGATCACCTTAAAAGATAAAATGCTAAGTCTCTAGAGCACTTAAAAAAAAAAAAAAAAAAGGCAAGGTGCCCCTGCGTGGCTCAGTCAGTTTGGAATCTGCCTTCCACTCAGGTCATGATCTCACGATTCATGGGTTCAAGCCCCACATTGGGCTCTATGCTGTCCTCTCAGAGCCTGCTTCAGATCCTCTCTCCTGCCCCCCTCTCTCTGTCTCTCTCTCTCTCTCTCTCAAAAATAAATAAATAAAAACTTAAAAAAAAAAAAAAAGGAGGGGTGCCTGAGTGGCTCAGTCAGTTAAGCATCCAACTCTTCGTTTTGGCTCAGGTCATGATCTCACAGTTCATGGCTTCGAGCCCCATGTTGGGCTCCATGCTGACAGTTCAGAGCCTGGAGCCTGCTTCGGATTCTGTGTCTCCCTTTCTCTGTCTGCCCCTCTTGGGTTCATACTCTGTCTCTCCCTCAAAAATAAGTAAACATTAAAAAAATTTTTTTTAATTAAAAAAAAGGCAAGGTTGAAGGAAGTTTACCTAAAAGCCCTAGGATTATCACTTGTGTGGCCACTAGCCAAAGATTAGCTACTATTTTAAAAAAAAAAAAAAAAAGTTGCATTCCATGCATCTTGTTTCTTATTCTGAAAACCACTCCTATATCTGGTGAATTCAGATGTGGGGTCCCCACCAAAGAGAAAGTTCTGGAACAGCCCAGGAATGGGATGTCTACTTAGAGGAGAATTCTGACTCCAGCTATCCCACTCCCTATCTGCTTCCTTTTTTTTTTTAAGTTTCAAGTTTTTATTTAAATTCTAGTTAACATATAATGTAATATAGGTTTCAGGAGTAGAATTTAGTGATTCATCACTTACATAGAACACCCAGTGCTCATCACCAGAGCCCTCCTTAATCCCCATTATCCATCTAGCCCATCCCCAACCCACCTCCCTCCATCAGCCCTCAGTTTGTTCTCTATTGTTAAAGTCTGTTTTATGGTTTGCCTCTCTCCCTCTCTTCCCCCTCCCCCCGCCATGTTCAACCTCAACCCAATCTCAGACACCTCCAGTTACAAAAAAAGACTAAAAACAGTCCTCTCTGGAAAAAGCCTTGCCAACCTTTATGTGGGTAGAAGACACCCCTCTGTCTCCAATGCTCTGACTTATGGGAGAACAGATGGAGTTAAAGGAGAAGGAAAGTCTACTGGCCAATACTCTGAAAGTGACTGGTTGGGTACCAGTAACCCAGAGGATACCAAAAGAGACTGATATGATTCATTACCATCGGAAATGAAAGTGATTATGACAGCATTTATGTACACACAGTGTCTCCTTTCAAGTTTATGATTCCCCCACAAGACCTCAATTCTCATGCCCCCTCCCATCAAGGCAGAAAATCAGGGCAACAAGGAGGTGATAGTGATAAGTCCTTGCTGTGAGAGCAGTTTGTCAGAGACCTCTCTCAGTCAGTCAGTCCCTGGAAGGCGGGTTCAGTGCTTGGAGGCAGGGCCACTGGCTGGCCAATATGCTGATTTTAGCATCATGCTTCTCGATATCCTCATACGGAGTCCAGGACAAGTCATGCTGTAGCTTGCAAATGCCAAGGAGGTCATATGGACAACTTGTCCCCTTTGGAGAAATAATAGAAAAATACTGCTGACCACTCTCCCGTTTATAAAGGTAATAAATGTTGCCAGGTTTTTTTACTATATTACAAGCTACATGGTGCAAGTCAGCATCTCTGCGAGCATCTTCCAGTACCTTCCTGGCTTGTTCTTATAAATGTTGGATTTGCTCAGCTACGACTGTTATTTTGTTGGTGTCATTTGCTCGGATGACTTCGTCAGCCTCCTCGACCCGTAGCTGGCTGAACTCTTTGGTCTGCGGGGACTCCTCCCGACTGCCCCGGCGTTTTGGCGTCCCCCATGACAACAGCCGACCCTATCTGCTTCCTGAAGAAAGGGCATGTGACCAAATTGTGGTTTTTGCTTTTGCAGGAACAGCTCGAGAACTACGACTTCACCAAATTCCACTCGCTGAAGCCCAAGCTGATCGAGGCAGTGGACAACATGTTGAGCAGCAAGATCTCGTCCCTGATGCACCTCATCAGCCAGGAGGAGATGAGCATGCCCACACAGCTCGTGCAGGGCGGCGCCTTCGACGGCACCACCGAGGGCCCCTTCAACCAGGGCTACGGGGAGGGTGCCAAGGAGGGCGCCGATGAGGAGGAATGGGTGGTGGCCAAAGACAAGCCCGTCTACGACGAGCTCTTCTATACTCTGTCGCCTGTCAATGGCAAGATATCGGGCGTCAACGCCAAGAAGGAGATGGTGACATCCAAGCTGCCCAACAGCGTCCTGGGCAAGATCTGGAAGCTGGCGGACTGTGACTGTGACGGCATGCTGGACGAGGAGGAGTTCGCACTGGCCAAGCACCTCATCAAGATCAAGCTCGACGGCTACGAGCTGCCCAACAGCCTGCCCCCCCACCTTGTGCCCCCCTCCCACAGGAAGTCCCTGCCGAAGGCCGACTGAGGGGTGGGCCGCTCACAGGGCAGGCAGCGGGGGGGTAGGCATCAGGGACCTGTGCCTGAGGCCCGTGCCACTGCTGACTCACTGACCCTAGCCAAGGCACTTCCCTCTCTGTGCCTCAGTTTCCCCACCTATGGAATGAGGAGGGCACACACTGGACACTAGATGAGGTTCTTTCACCTTTAAAATTCCCCGAGTTTCTATTAAAATATTGGGAGGAGGGTGTGGATAAGGAGATTGAAGGGTTAAGAAAAAAGAGAAATTGACCAAAGAGTACTCTGAGGCCTGGAGAGACCTAGACGTGGAAGCGGGCTGTGCACAGCCAGACAGCCACAGGGAGTGAGCCGGGGGCTTTTCTGGAGCAGGGGGAGCCTTCTGCACTGGACCACATCATTGTGCACCTGCCTTGGCCCCTGTCTGTCCCTTAGAGGGCACCCAGAAGGAGCAAAGTTGATCTTATTTATTTCATTTCCTGTTGTATTGAGAGTGGAAAACAGCAGAGCACAGAGCGTTTCTGCTCTCTCCAGACCGCCTACCAAAGAGAAGACTGCTTCCCCTGGGTATGAAAGGAGAGTCCCCTTTGCCTGTGTGCACCCCCGTCCCTCCTGCAGGCTCTAGCAGCACAGGCAACCAGGCCAGCAGAGAGCATTTGTGACACCCGACACCCCCCTGACTAGCCCACCCAGAGCTCCCCCAACCTGGGCCCTTCCCAGCAAAATTGCATTTGGTTAGGAATTTGGAAATCAGAACCTTTATTAGCCCTTGGCAAGATTTCTAGTATTCAAATCATGCTGGAGTCTGAAGGTTGGCTTTTCTTACTGGTCTGTCCAGTAATTTGTAGCAAAGTCTATTTATCATATTCAAACTATAGTAAAGGAATGAGGTGGTTCTCTGTAGTTATCAGTGTGGTGACAGGTCCCCAAGGCCCCTTGGACGATGGCAGGATTTAAATTCAGCAAAACCATGTCTTGGTGCCTGCAGCATGCTCGGTCTGGGGACACAAGGGAACGAGAGGTGAGCTTGCCCCAGGGTCAGGTAGAAAAGGTCATTCTCTAGCTTTAGACACTATTTTTATAAAAAAAAAAAAAGAAAGAAAGAAAAGAAATAGGCATCTTTATTATGTCCAGTTTTTCTTTCTTACAGGAAAAACCTTTATACAAATAGGATGGCATCTTTCATATGAAACCTTTTTCTTTAAAAGGCTGTGAGGTTCAAACCATGCATGCCCCTCACAAGGCAGGATTGGGGCACATCCCGCACGTGGGTTCCTGAGTGTTCTGTCTGAGTCCTGGTATAAACCTCTCTGGTCCACACACTCCACTGCCTGTCAGATGGAAGTGGTTAATGCTCACTACCACCTTCCCTCCTTCGCGGGCTGCAGTTTGGGTATTCATTTCATCATTATTTATGCAATTAAAAAAAGAGAGGCGCAAAATGGTGATGGCTGCACGGCACGGGGCCCCACCAGCACCGAAGTGAAATGAAGTCAGAACAGTCCCGCCTGAGCCTTCCAAAAACCACATTTTTTTTTTCTGATGTTACCTGTGATATCAGGGTCAGAAGTACAGAATTAAGAGTCAATTTTTTTTTTTTTATTTTGGGGAAGTATTTATCCAGATGCCAGCCCTCGCACTCCCTAGTTCACTTTTTAAATAATGTCATTTTAAGAGAAATAAATTCATAATATGATTTTTAGTCTTAATGAGCACTTTTAAACTCATTAGAAACCTATAGAGGTTTATAATGTCACTACTCTCATATTAGCAGATGGGTTGGTGAACGCGTGAGGACTGCCCCAGGGTGTACCCACAAGGGAGCCCACCAAAGGGCAAAACAGAAAAGAGAATTCATCGGTCCAAAGGTTTAGAGGTGCCAAGGTTAGCTGATTTCCACTCAGAACTATCCTGCTCCTTTAATCTTCTCAGTTGTCATATATAAACACATGAGTATGTGTTCTTGACACTTGTCAACATGCATATATGCAGATATGGCCAAGTGTCGTCTATGCAGAGACATACGGGAAAACTATATTAGAGGACAGCAGACTGAGGTGTCTGCTTTCTACAGGAAAGGAAACTTCTCTTGGTGGTGTTGTGATCCCTACCCCATACGCTCTGCTGAGAAAGAAAAAAAGTCACATGCCCACTTTTCTTAACATCTCTTACAACATGAAGTCAGTCATCACGAAGAGTTGATTGGAAAGAGCAATGTCCCTGGAGGACATTAGGGATGGCTGCTAAGGCTGAGGACCCGTATCTTCCCAGGACCCGCACAAAGTTCCCGGAGTCTGCGTCCAGAACCCCTCCTCGTGCAGCAGGGCTGGGGGACGGCAGAGCCCTTCCGAATCTGTTCACACTGACCCAGCACGTGGCCCTCCCCACACCACCCAGTTTTCAAAGCACCCCCTCCCCGGAGTGTCTGCAGCTGGGCGGGGTAGTGGAGGCAGGTAAACTCTAGCGCTGTGACACTCCCCACGCTCTCCACAATTCCACGGAAGAAACTCTGCTTTCACAAGATGCTGCATAACACAAACCTCTGCAGCCTTGAGTTCAAGAGAAAAAGCAAGTTCAGGCTGATCCTCCCGAAGACAGCTTCCAAGTCGTAAACCTACTAATGAGGCCCTCCTGAACCTATCTGCAAAGAAACGTTGCACCAAGACCTATCAAAACCTCCAGTTTCGTGGCGACATGGGGACACCCAACCTGCTCCAGCCTCAGGCTCCAGCCCAGCATTGTACACCGATACCTTCCTTACTGCGCTATGCAGGGCCCAGGACTGGTCGCTCTTCAGTGGGGAGGGCCGTTCATTTAGCTGGCCCCCATCCCTCCAGGGCCGGACTGGGTTCCCCTTGGAGCCCTTGTCATTATGCAGCAATCACATCTTTGGATTTGGAGGCGTGACTCCTCCTGCAGGATGGTGGGCCTTTGAGGAGCTGAATTCTTGTGTGTCCGGGACTGGGTTTCCAGGTGGGTCACAGAGCACATGAGAAGAAGCCAATGCCTCCCGCCCTCCTCTCGACCCCTGCTCATTTTCGGCCCACTGGAGAAGCCTCAGCAGAACCGTGGCCCCACTGCCGCTGAGCACAGCCCTTTTTCATGTTCCGCTGGTTCCTCTGGGGAGCCGCCTCTCCACCACACCAGGAAGGTCTCGTACCGCAGTCCGTTGTCCAGCATGGGGTTTCACCACCAGTCATGGCCCGACTGCCACCACTGGGACCTCCCCACTTTGCACCATTACACGCCTTCGGTACTCCCAGAGCAGTACCCCAGACGAGTTGTCTTGAAGAAAAGGGAAGCATTTAACAGCGGCACTGTGTATTTCCTCCGTGGAATGTAGCAGAGAAATAACCTTCTTAGGACAGATAACCACTGAGTTTATCCAGGTGAACGTGGGCCTAATTTAAGAGTGTATCAGGTTACATGTCGATTAGCCAATGCAGTTAATACACAATGCTTCTATTTTTTTTTTTTTTTGTAATCCTGTTTCCAGGTGTCAAATAAAAAAAGACACAATCTGTTGATCAATAAACTTGTGAAAAATTCGCTAGCTTTCCTCCATTGGCTCTGGCTTTCCCGTGACTGTGTGGCAGTTGTCTCAGCAGTAAAGCAGGGATCCAAGGCGTTAGGGGGAGGGTGCATTCCTGCTGCGCACCATCCCTGTGACCCCCAACTCTTCCCGTGTCCTCTAAGCCAGGACATTCCCCAAATGGGCCATCTTTAGCCGGAAAGCAACTCCATCTGCTCCCCAGCAGAGGTCAGGTCCAGGACCAAGCCCCAAGTGAGGATGACTGGAAAGCTGGACTGGAGGAACTACGGAGACAGACCCTTCCGAGGCTAGGGAGGGCATCACTGAGCATTCTCAAAGGAGACAGCACCTGCCACGACGTCCTCTCCAGTTTGGAGGCAAGTCCCTGCGCCTGAAGCTGCAGTAGTGCTAGGGTTGGAGCCCCCTGGCTGGCACTGTTCCTGCCTCTTGTCACCTCACAGGTGCAGATACACATCCCCAGAGCAGACACCTGGGTTTTTCCTGCTGTCACCCATCTACCCTTGTGGTGACCCAGACCTGGAATTTCCTTCTCACAGCACTCCCCCACTCAGTCTGAGCCACAAGCTTTGGGTGAGATAGACCCCTCTCCAGGTGGGTCCTGACTGGCTTGAGCCAATTAGAGTATTTCATCCTCTGGTCACAAATTAGTTCAGGAATGGACATGTGGCTCAATTCAAGCCCATGAGAGCCAAGCCCTTCAGACTTCCCTTCCAGCTCTTGAGGGGGTGTTCTCTCTTTGAACCAGGCAGTGTAAAGAAGCAAGCCTATTGGTACAACAATATAAATGGCATTGAGAGGGGTTCCCAGAGACTGGGGACAGGGGAGCGAGGTTAGGCTCACAGCAACCACCCTCTGGATCAAGAAGGTAAAGGAAGCCTTGAAAAAGGCAGAGGGAGTCCAGGCCTGTGGTGGCCTCATTTGAACTGGGGATCAAACCTCACCTGGGGCGACAGAGTGCCTAGTCCTAGTCAGTTAAGTGTCAGAGTTAATTTCAGCTCAGGTCATGATCTCATAGTTCATGAGATAGAGCCCTGAGCTGGGCCCTGAGCTATCAGCACGGAAACTGCTTGGGATTCTCTCTCTCTCCCTTTCTCTCAGCTCCTCCCTGCACTCTCTTGCGCTCTCTCTCTCTCTCTCTCTCTCAAAATAAATGAACGTAAGAAAATAAAAAATAAACTCCTCACCTAAAGTCCTCCTCCTGCCAACATTTCAGACCTCTGAGCCAATACATTCCTTTTATACTGTTTACATTTGACTTGAGATTTTAGTTATTTGCAACATGAATAATGCAAAACTATGTACTAACAAGGGATTCTCATTTCAGCAGGGGCTGCAATCAGTTACAGCAAAAGAGGAGCCAGTGCTTGCTGCACGCACAGTGGCTTAGCTGCATTCGAGCTCAGGAGGAAGAAACTTCCCCAGCGCCACTCAACAACCGAATACAACCACCTCTATTGAGCTCTGTGTGCAAAGCATCATGCGCTCCAGCCTGCCCTCTGGTGGTCACATCATACAAGATGCCCCAGGCCAAGGGTCTCCATAGGAGGAGAAACAAGCTGGGAAGGAGGGGGCAGGTGGCGGAGAACCTGCTAGAAGAAACAGGATTTTAACTGGGGCTGATAGGACAGGAGAATGTGGACAATGAAAACAGAAGGGACGTTCTAAGCTGAAAGAGCAGCTGAAGCCCAGATGTGGGCAGGCAAGCTTTGGTCCTGTTCGGGCAATGGGGAGTCTTCATGGGTATGAGCAAGGCTGAGTTCTGGGAGGTAAACAGGGGGGGTGGGGGGGGCAGGGCGGTGCATAGGCTGATGTGCAGGCAGAATGATGAGTCAGGGAACGGTGATGGGGCCCTGCAGGGGCAGTGCAGGACGGGGCAGGAGAGTAGACCCTGGAGCTCTTGGGGAGCATGGAGCACCCCCCACAGAGGACTGACTGGATCTGGGGCTATGAGCGAGGAAGAAGCCCGGGCTCATGCCAACATCAGGATGCCAGCCAGTGGCAGGAGGGACCTCACAGGGGGAGGGCAGTAGAGGAGGAAGCTCCTCCCAGATGCAGGGGAGCTGCCCACCACCCCCCCCCCCAAGAGCACCATGTCTCTCACTCCCAGCCACAGGCCTGAGGTTCCAGGGTGCTTTGTCCTGCTCAACTGTCAAGGGCAGGCTGCCATGCTGCTCCTCTCATTGTCCTTGGCTGTCAGGGACAGTGGCCTGAGCCTCTTCTCAGAGTCTCCTGGGCTGCTGGATGAACCTACAGACACCCACCCCAGACCAGTGACTATTACCCCAAGTTTAGCCAGACATTCTGTGAAGCCACTCAAATTAGAACTCTCTGGCATGCAGTTCATGATTGCTCAGGGAAGGAAAGAGAGTTGCCTGCAGGCTCCCCCCGCCTCCACAGCTCGTGCCCTGAGCCATGAGCCATGAGACTTAGCCAGTTCTGTGGAAGCACAGGTGCTGGGGGCCTCACCGTGAAGCTCCAAAGAGTGAACACTGTGTCTCTGGCTTTGGGGAAGACTGTTATTTCCACAGCCTTTGCAGCTCCAAGTTATTCCTTCCCAAGAGGAGAGCTCACTTCAGAAAGTGGCCCCTGGGCATGAGGGAGCACCCACCATTCGGCCCTGGGCCAGGTCAGGGCTTGGAAAGCCAAGCCCAGAGTCCAAGGACTCTCCTCCATCTATGGTGGCATTCCCCTGGACAGGATGGGAGGGCTATGGCCCAGCATCCCTCCCATCCCACCCCTGTGGGTGCTCACAAAGAGGCCCTGCAGGGGTGCAGAAGGGCAGTCCCAGACTGTGGGTGCAGAAGCTTCTGACCAGAGGCTCTGCCATTTGGATGCCTTTTACCTGGACCGTAACACCCCCACGGCACTCCCACCCAGAGCCAACTTGAGGCCCATCCCATGGGCCTCTGCATCTTGACAGCCAGGACCCCCACCTGACATTGGGGGCATCTGAGGTGGGAGGAGGATGAAGGAGGAGATCCTGGAGCAACAGGCTGGAGCATTCCTGAGCCACCCCCTCCCAGTCTGGGCCATGCCCTCTGGCAGGTGGGAGGACAATGCCGGCTGTGTGCCGTCACCCCTGCCCCACTCGCTCAAGAGGAGGGCCATGGCGTGGCCCCAGCTCCAGCCTTGGCCTCTCCTGTGGTTCTCTCCCTCCCCACACAGCCCCTGCTATCTGCCATTTCCATCCGTCCAGTAGGGTCTCCTTCCAGGCACAGACAACACCAAGGTGAGCGGTTTCCTGTTTCCTTTCTACCTGCGCTTTTCATCCCAAGGGGCAGCAGCCCATTCCTGTGGTCCCAAGAATCTGGAAAGTGGGGTGGGGCAAAGGGGTCAGAGGCACTCAAGTGCAGGGCACCAGCTGGGAACCCCAGAACCTTACCTGGCTGGGCCCCAAGTTGCAACCCCCCCACCATCAGATGTGGGGACAGTTCACGCTCCTCCTCCAACCTCCATGCCCCTCAACATTTCCAGCTTAGAGCAATATCCAGTGGCCTCTTGTCCCCATAAGGCTGCAGGCCCCAGGGCCGGTCAGCCCCACAGTCCCCAGCAGCTCCTTGGGGCTACAGGGTGCCTGAAGCAGGGGACCAGCCACAGAGCCCCACGGTAGTGCTCCCAGCCCTGTCCCACCATGGACTCCGCGTATGAGATGAGCCACATTCGCAAGCTCCAGGCACAGCACATGCGGATGCAGGAGAAGACTTTCACCAACTGGATCAACAACATCTTCCAGCACGGCCGGGTGAGTGTAGCTGGCTGTGTCCCACAGCCGTCCTCTGCTGTCCCCCCAGCTCCCTGGTCAGTGGCCTCTGGGGGCCCACTGTGAGGTCATCTGGCTGAGATGTCTCGCAGACCCCAAAACACAGATGAGTCCGGTGCTCCTTCCTTAAGGAAGACTCTCTGGGCTCTACCTCCCAGGTCCTGGGATAGGCCAGACACGTGAGGGGGGCTGACCCTGTGCCTCTTCCCCACCCCTCCCAGGTGGGCATCAAGATCCAGAACCTGTACACAGAGCTGGCCGATGGCACCCACCTACTGCGGCTGCTGGAACTCATCTCGGGGGAGGCCCTGCCACCCCCCAGCCGGGGCCGCATGCGAGTACACTTCCTGGAGAACAGCAGCCGAGCTCTGGCTTTCCTCAGGGCCAAGGTGGGCACCGGGGAGAGGGCTTCTGGGCCAGGTGCTGGGGTGGGCAGCAGGGACAGGCTGGACTACCAGATCTTCTTTCCTGGGCTGGCCAGGGCAGAGCAGAAGATCTGGAGCCTGAATCCGGGAATAGCAGCTAGGATATAGAGATGCAGAAAGCAAAGCCCTTCCTTGAACAGTACTCCCAGCTTAGAGGGCCCCAAACCGGTGGGAGCAGAAACAGCCTTCATCCCCGTGGGCGGGACTGAAATATGCTATTGACTGAAACAAGGGAATCAGAGAATTCTCAGCAGGCAGATTTTGGGACCACAATCAGCAAAGCCCAGACCCGACTGCAAGGGGTCTGCAGTTTCAGGGAAGACAACTGATTTTAACCCAGGTCACCGGGCGCCGGTAAATGTTTAACAATCAGCTCTCGGGGCAGAGGGAATAAAAGCCCTCATTTGTAGCACTTGCCGGTTTCTGTGGCACTGATACCCCCACCACGGCTGATTCCAAGCTACCGGCGGGGTATCACCAAACGCCAAGCAGGAAGATCAGCCTTCACAAGCTGGTATGAGCAGACTCCAACACCCCACTGACCAGATGCTCCAACTCCAACCCCAAGCTGAGGTGAGCGCAGAAGGGCTCAGGTGTGCCAGGAGAAGGCTGAGCATGGGGTGGAACCTTCCGAGACCAGACAGACACAACAAAGTGTACGCACGGGAGTACCCAGGGATGCAGCCTCAGCCACCAGGCAGGTGGTTGGCCGAAGCCAGCTTCCCGCCAGGTCTTATGGGAGTCTCTCCTCTTCTTTCTCCATTTAATGCATACTTATCCATTACCCACTATATGCCAGACGCTCTGCTAGGGAGACACCAGGGAACAAAACCAAGATCCCCACCCAAGCGGGGTGAGGGGGCCAAGCATGTGTGTTTGAGCGGGAGGAATTAATCCTTGGGTTGCGATTTTGAATAAGGTGGCCATTGAAAGTACCATTGAAAAAGTGCTGTTTGATAAAGACTTAGAAGAAGAGAGGGAAGTAGCCATGTGGCTACTGGGGGGAGTATTTTCAGACAGCAGGGGTAGCCAGTACAAAGGCCCCAAGGCCTGTGCTAACAATCCCAAGAACTGCAAGAATCCTACAGTCCTCGGAGCCCTGGGATCCAGGAGAGGAAGATGGATCCAGAAGGTGAAGGGGCCCAGGTCCCGTGCAGCTTTGATGTTTATTCTGTTCCTTTCTCCCCTCATTTGCTCCTCCTCCCTGTCCATGTGGCAAGACCTGGGGCAGCAGGTTTTCAACTTTAGTGTGTGGGAAGAACCCGAGGTATTTGTCCAAATGCAGAATTCTGGGCCCTGGCCCAAGAGAGTAATCGGTGGGGCCTGGGAATCTGCCGTTTTAACAGGAGATGGAACACTAATGAAGAGGGCTGAGATTGAAATGGGAACCAAGGACCCAAGCACCCCCTGGAGATTCCAAGATGCCCTAAGAGGTGGAGGCAGACAGCTGCTGTGGTCTATTGAGTTCATTTATTGACTATTTATGACTCCTCATTTCCAGCCCCCATGGCTGAACCACCGATCTTGGCCCGTGTTTACCTGTAGACCACACACAGGGAGTTCCCCACCCCAGTGGTCCAGCCCAGTTCGCCAGGCTGGGGTCTTTCCCAGGAGGACTTGAGTCCAAAGCTGCAACCATTTAGAAAAGCTTCACCTGCCTCACCTATGCCCTGCCTATTTCTTGCTTGGGGACGTCCTGGGGCAGGACAGATTCCAGGACCCTGCCATCTGGCAACAGGTGCCCTGGACTTTCGGTTACTCCGAGACTCCTTTGGCACACGGGCTTCACAGCTGAGCCCAGCCAACTGTGCCCACAGGTGCCAATACCCCTCATTGGGCCAGAGAACATCGTGGATGGAGACCAGACACTCATCCTGGGACTCATCTGGGTCATCATTCTGCGTTTCCAGATTTCCCAAATCTGCCTGGACAGGGTACGTCCCAGCCCCCAACGCCAGCCACCCAGCCCAGCCCCAGCCTCCCCTCAGGTCCCTGGGGACAGAGCTTTTCCACCTGACTGTTAGGGTCCCCACAGCAGACCCTGGCATTCACACAATTAATACCCACTCTTCAACCATGGGCAAAGGATTGAGAATGTCAGAGAGACTGTAATATGTTGAAGTGACAACTAGGTTCACAAACTTCAGTCTGGGACAAGCCATTCACAAGTAGGGGGTTGAGGTGACTGCCAGTGCCTGCCTTTCCTGGTGACAACAGTGCCAGTTCCTGACTGGTTGTTCCCTACTTGGCACCGAAACCCTGTAACTTCCATTACACCTCTAATATGCTGTTGGGAGAAATTAAACATGTGGAGGGCATCCCAATCCCAGAAGTTTCCAAATCCCCAGTCACCTAAAGACCAAAGACACCATCCCCTATCCTCCTCTGTTCTACCTTTTGTTTTCTCAGGACTGAATTGGAAAGAGTAAAAACATAAAGTCCTTATATTTATCAATTTTCATAACTTTTCCAATTGGAGTTTCCAAAACCCCACCTAAGACTCAATTCCAATGCGTTAGAAAAGCCAACCTAGAGGATGAAATCCGAATGAAAAGAAGCCACAGATCTGGCTCAAATCCCAGAGGACCCCTGAAGCCCATGATCTGACTGTGAGCCCCGGGAGAATAGGAGGTTTGCCTGGCTGTGTCCCCAGAGCCTAGGGCCTATGTGATGACTGAATGGATGGATGAATTTCTAGCTGGCCTCAAGCCCTTTCACGTAGCTACCCTCTCCTCCTCGGTCCACCTGGCCAGCTCCAGGTGCCCCAGCTGCCCTTTCCCTGGGGGGGCAGCAGGTGCATCATCTCCTGACCGGTCACCCTGCTCCCTGACCGCTCAGGCTCTGCTCCCTGAAAAACAGACATAATTGGACCAGGCTGACTCTGTTCCCTCCCATGCCCATCCCTAGAACCTCTCCTGGTTCATGTCTGCCAGCCTAGTCCAGCTGCTTAGGGCATCTGCTCTAGGCCTGGACGCTTCGCCCTACACTGCTGCCCACCCAAGCTCCGGGGCCCTAAGGGCAAGAGAGGAGATGCAGCCTGCCCTGCTTTGATATTTTGAGTTTATAAATAGGAATTGCTGGAGAAGTGGAGCAAATGAAAGGAAGCACGAGTTGGGGGAGGAGGGGAAGGGAAGGAAATGTGGGGTGTGAGGGAGGGAGTGGGGGGAGGAGAGTACCACTGAGGCAGGAATGGAGGCTGGAGGGGGAGTAGAAGGGAGAAAGGAGGTGGGAAAGAAGCACTGAGAAGAGAGAGGGTGGGGCAGGGGTGGGGGCAGGTGGACCCGAGAGTACAGAACAAAGGAAATTCTTAGGAGGAGGAACAAGAAGGGTGGGAGGGGATTGAAACCCGGTGAAGATGTCCTTGCCCAGCGTGAAGAAGCAACACAGACTCTGCCCTCAGCAGCCATGTGAGGCAATGAGGCGGTAGACGGGTGAGCCGCCAGCCTTTCCTGGTCAGGCCAGTCCCTGTCCTGTCGGTGGAGGGATGCTGGGGAGCTTCCTAAATACTCCTCTGCACCTCCTCATGTCATCCCTAGAGTGGAAATGGTGCCGGCTTCCTACGGCTGCGTGCGAGTGGTGGAGAGCCCTGTGCATGGGCCCAGGGCCTGGCTGGAAGGCAGCCCAAGGGGACCTGGAGCCAGACTAACAAACCCAGCCTCAGTTCCCTGGGACCCAGGGTCAGTTAGCACAATGCCCCACCCATCAGAAGGGCCGAGAAACACACTTCTTTGGAAGAAGAAGCTTTCTCTCTCAGCCCCAGTCCCTGCCCACCACAAATGAAATCAAGTAAAATCAGGTGCTCCGAATAGAGGGCAGTCTGCACCTGCCTCCAGGCGGCGGGGGGAGAAGGATCACAACCAGGCCTGACCTGCCTCTCCGGCGGCCTGCCGGCTCCGCTGCCTTCTCAGCTGTCGCATGCTGACCCACCATCCTGCCTGCCCTTCCAGGAGGAGTTTGGGGCCAGCGCAGCCCTGCTGTCTGCCAAGGAAGCTCTGTTGGTCTGGTGCCAGCGGAAGACGGCCTGCTATGCCAATGTCAACATCACCGACTTCTCCCGCAGCTGGAGTGACGGACTCGGCTTCAGTGCCCTTATCCATACACACAGGTGCGCGTGAGGGAGAGCAGACCCAGCACCCTCCCAGCCCGACCTGGCCTGAGGCCGGCTTCAGCCTCCCTCCTGGAGGCCTTCACCACCAAGCCAACTACCGAGAATGGGCTTAGGTCCTCAACCTGCTCATCTCCCACATCCCTCTGGGCCCTGAACCCTGGGTCTTAGAGTAGAGATGGCTGATGGCCAAGGCCCTCGCCCTTTCCTAGGAAATCTCATGGAATTGGCCAGGTTTGCCTTGACCCCTGCCTTTCTCCAATGTCTGTGTCATCGCTGACTCTATTCTCAGTCCTTTCCCTCGCAAGTACCTGCCCTTTTGAGCTTCTCCCCCTACCCACAAGCCAGGCCCCTGAGCGAAATTAGCCCTCCTCTCTCTACAGGTGCCCTATTCCTTCATTAGGGTCTCAGGTTACCGGCAGGGGAAACCAATACCCTGGTGGCCAATAGGAGCTTGCTTGCCTTTGTAACAAGTCCACTTAAACCCAAGCAGTAAATTTCTCTGGTGAAGAGCTTTGCCTGCTTTCTGTCCAGGCCAGACCTGCTTGACTACTGCTCCCTGCGTCCCGAGCGCCCACTACACAACCTCGACTTGGCTTTCCGCGTAGCTGAGCAGGAGCTGGGCATTGCTCAGCTGCTGGACCCCGAGGACGTGGCTGCTCTCCAGCCCGATGAACGCTCCATCATGACCTACGTCTCCCTCTACTACCACCACTTCTCCCGCCTGCACCACGAGCAGACTGTCCAGAGGAGACTCGCTAAGGTTGGTGAAAGAGCAGAGGTGGCCTCGAGGAGAGATGAGCATGGGCTCTGGAGTCAGACCTAGGTTTAAAGACTGCGTCTGCCACTTCCTAGTTGTGTGGCCTTGGCCATGTCCCCTAACTTTACCATGCGTCCTCTGTCCATTGGAGCCCATAATGCTTGGGGTGACAGAAGGCTGCTATGAGTGCTTGGGAGTGTGAGCATAGTGCCTGGCAAACAGGGAAAGCCAGGTGAGCACCATCCTCTCCAGTCCCTCCCCTCTCTCCCTGCTTGTAGGCTGTTAAGCCCCTAATGAGATTGAAAGGCTCAGAGAGCCAGACTCTGCAAGGACAAGCACAGAAGCAGCTGTGCTGGGTGTAGTCCATGTTTTCGGGGCTCTCCTACTCTCTGGGCACGGCGGCAGGCATGGAAGCCTGGGGAGGCTTTTCTCAGGGTTGGTGTCTCGGTTGGGCATGGGGGAGAAGATCCAGGCCAAGGGCTCTGAGCTGTTTTAGGGATGTGGGGGCCTCAGGAAAGGGAAAGGTGGCTCAGAAAAAGAATAGTACTCCCCAGAAGTGAGGCCAAATGGGGTAAAATAAGATGGAGGAAAGCAGGGTGGGTGCCCCACACTCCTGGGTCTAAGTGTGCAATGCAAGCAAACCTGATTGTCTGGGGGCTGGGAGGACCCCACTTTAGTGCAACCTCAGCTAGGGGAAAGAGCCTCCACCCACCTGGGCAACCTTGGCAGTCACCGAGCATCCAAAAGGGGAGCACCTCCATTCCAGGGCCTGCCCCGAGGTGCTGCCCGAGGCCTTCCCGTGCCTCCCCCAGATCCTGATTCAGCTCCAGGAGACAGAGGAGCTGCAGACCCAGTACGAGCAGCTGGTGGCCGACCTGCTGCGCTGGATTGCGGAGAAGCAGGTGCAGCTGGAGGCACGGGATTTCCCAGACTCCCTGCCTGCCATGCGCCAGCTACTGGTGGCCTTTGCCTTCTTCCGCACCCAGGAGAAGCCACCACGGCTGCAGCAGCGAGGGGCCACAGAGGCCCTGCTCTTCCGGCTGCAGACGGCACTCCGAGCCCAGAATCGCAGGCTCTTCCTGCCTCACGAGGGCCTGGGCCCCGCAGAGCTGTCCCAGCGCTGGGCAGTCCTGGAGCGGGCAGAGGCCTCAAGAAGCCAGGCCCTGCTGCGGAGGATCCTACAGCTAGAGCGGCTGGAAACCCTGGCCCGGCGCTTCCAGCGCAAGGCAGCCCTCAGGGAGAACTTTCTGACAGACACAGAGCAAATGTTGGACCAGGCCACAGCTGCCGCCCCACCAGCCAGCCTGGCCACAGTGGACGCAGCTGCCCAGAGACTGGGCATGCTGGAGGCCAGCATCCTGCCCCAGGAGGGGCGCTTCCAGGCCCTGGCCGAGATCGCAGACATCCTTCAGCAGGAGCAGCACCATGGCTGGGCAGATGTGGCCCGCAGGTGAGCCTGGGGTGCGGAAATCATCCTCAAAACAGGCTAAGGCCTTCCTGTCATATCCCTATGTTTACCTGTGCCCATTCCTGGCCATAGAGGTCTGATCTATAGGTTCAGGGCTCTCTTTAAAAGATCTAACTCCCACTGATGCCTGAAGTTCCAGCGCCCTCAATTCCCCATTTTTAGTAAAGCACTGCCCTTTCTAGATACTTCTTATCAACTCATTCACTGAACAAGTATTTGTTGTCTACTATGTCCCAAGCACAGTTCTAGGCACTGGAGATTTAGTAGTGAGGAGGAGAAACCATAATGCCTCCCCTCACAGAGCTTACACACTACTAAGGAAAACAGACAAATTAAAATAGATATATAGTACGTGCAATAGTGATTTAAAAAAAATGGTAACAAGATAGGGGATTATGAGGTACCAACATGGGGGGTGGGGGTTAGATCAGGTGGCCAGAGGAGATTGACTTTTGAGCAAAGACCAGGAAGAAGCAGAGACCAGAAGAGGGGCCCAGCTGTAGAGATACGGGGACACACTATACCAGGCATAGGGAAGGCGCATGCCTGCCATGTTTGGAAAATAGCATGGAGGCCACTGTTGGTCAAAGTGAACAAGTAGTGGTTGAGGTCAAGGAGGTACAGGGGCAAAGGGTGGGGGTAGAGATCATGCTGGGATCTGTAGGACACAGTAAAGATGGGATTTACTCACAGAAGGATGGGGAATTCAACACGGGAGGACTGGAATGAAGGAGGGGCACAATCTGACTCCTGTTCGACAACGATCGTTCTGGATGCCATGTCAGGCACAGACTGAAGGGACAGAAGCAAAGACCACTTATGCAGCTATTGCAATAATCTAGGCCAGAGAAGCAATGCAGGTGATGAGAAATGGTGGGATTTTGCATATATTTTGGATCCAAGAGGATTTACAGACAGATCAGATGCGGGGTGTGAGAAATTCAGTTATCAAGCCCTTTAGCCCAGGCACCTAGAAGGATGGAGTTGCTATCATTGGAGATGGAGATTGGAAAGGTTGGGGGGCCCTGAGCCACACAGGGTAGCTTCTCTGCCATCTAGCTTCTCTGCCCGTGTTTAAGAAGCAGGAACACAGTGCCCCGACAGCCATAGGCTAGAATGCTCCAAGCCCCCAGTCACTGGGCTCAGGCTCCTCCATGACAGCCAAGCACCCCCACCAGGTGTAGGCCCCAAGGTGGCTTCCCTATCCCAGCCCAGTGAAGACCCCACCCCACCCCTTATTTTCACATCCTCCAGGCAACTGGAGATCACTGGGCGCTGGGAGCAACTCCTTCGGCGTCTCCAAGGGCAGAAGAAGCAGATGGCAGGTCTGCAAGCTGTGCTGAGCCTGCTGCAGGAGGTGGAGACTGCCTCCAACCAGCTCAAGGAGCTACAGGTGGGCCCTGGACCAGCAGGCCCCTGGGTGACACAGCACCAACACTCGTGATGACCCAGCACTCTGGGACAGCAGTGATCACTTGTCCATCCCTGGCCAGGTGCTGGCCAGCTCCACGGCCTGTGGGCAGCAGCTGGCTGAGACCGTGCAGCTGCTGCAGAAGCATGACCTGCTGGAGGCCCAGGTCTCAGCCCACGGGGCCCATGTGCGCCATCTTGGCCTCCAGACCTCGCAGCTGGACTCCTCCCTGGGTACTACTGTGGAGGTGCTGCAGGCCAAGGCCCAGTCACTGGCCCAGCTTCACGGGAGCCTGGTGTCTCTTCTAAGGGCCCGGTAAGAGCTCACCCAGCTCTCCTACCTTCTCTAGAACTTTTCTGGAACCCAATTTACCTCCTGCCCTGGTTAAAATACTGCTGACTTGGCAACTTCCTCCACATTGACCTTCACCTCTAAGTCTTCTGTTCCCCTGTTGAGTTATCAGGAAAAAGAAAACTCCTATCTAAGGGGGAGTGTCTGCGCCTGGTGGGGAGCCCCCTCCCCAGTCCCTTGGGTGCCCCTTGCCATCCCTCAGGCGCACCTTGCTGGAGCAGACCCTGCAGCAGGCAGAGTTCCTGCACACCTGCGAGGAGGAGGAAACCTGGTTGAGGGAGCACGAACAGCTGGTGGAGGATGAAGCCCTGGGCCGGGACCTTAGCCAGATCAGAGCAGCCCTGCAGAAACACAAGGTCCGTGTGACCCTGGGCCCTGCCCCAGTCCCCACCTGGCCCTTCCCTTTCCTTTCCTTCACCCAGCTCTGCACCCTGCCAGGCCCTGGAAGCCGAGCTCCGCCACCACCAGGCCATGTGCACTGATCTCGTGCGGAGGGGATGCGACCTGGGAGCCCGCAGGCACCCCACGCTGCCAGACCCCAGGGAGCGGGCCCAGGCACTGCAGGGGGCGTGGCAGCGGCTCCGGGCCTCCACAGCCAGGCGGGGCGCTCAGCTGCAGGCGGCTATGCTCGTCCAGGAGGTAGTTAGGCTGTGGATGCGGGGGGCCGGGCAGGCGTGTGGGGTCGGCCCGTGCCCAGCCTGCCCTCCTGCCCGCAGTACTTCAGTGATGCGGCTGACGCGGCCTCGTGGCTGCGGGAGCAGCAGTCGGCCCTGGAGAGCGCGTCCCGCGGGCGGGACCAGACGGCCGCAGAGGCCCTGCTGCTGCGCCACCAGCGACTGGAGCGTAGCCTGCACGCCTTCGGGACGGAGCTACGGCGACTGGACGAGCAGGCGCGGGCGGCCGCAACCCAAGTGTCGCTTACCGTACGTGTGGACGGCAGGGACCCAGAACTACAGGCCTCCAGCATCAAATGCACATGTGGTCTGAGCACTATGCCCCGTCTCCCGTGACCACACACAGAGGGTGGAAATGGGAGGGCTTTTGTGGCCCCTGACCTGGGAATCTTAGCTTCCGGCTTGGGGGTGCCCCACCCCTCCTCAGCAACTTCTTACTGGCTGCCCCAGTCCGATTAGTGGAATCTTGTCTGCATGCTTGTAGAAGTCATCCGAGGATAGTTTTGCTCATGTTGCCCACCAGTTTCCATGCATTAATCGGGTTCCTCCTGGAACCACCCCAGGTACAACCATTGGCCCCACCCTGCCAAGCCTCGTGTTTAGGGGAGTCCCCTCTGGACACACTGCCCTGTGTCCTGTCAGCACAGGTGGTATCTGCCCTGAGCTCTCCAAAGGAAGGCCCGAGGAACCTCCGGACCTGGAGTGAGATTTCCTGCCACTCTGGGCCCCCAAGCACTCAGAAGATGGTCCTCTCTGCTGAACTTGACCCTGACTTTGACCCTAACACCATACTCCAGACACAGGATTGCTTGAACCAGGACTACGAGGGACTGGGGGCCCTGGCAAAGGTAAGTAACACTTCTTGTTCAAGAAATGTTCATGGAACACCTACTCTGCCCTGGACCCTGAACCGGGAGTCCAGAGACAGAGCAGTTGACTGGACATGCTCGCTGCCCCCAAGGAGTTTACACAGGCAGAGAAGAGGAGAAACAGGTCATTAGATGGCGGTGGGTGTGATGGAAGCCCAGGTCAGGCTGGGAGTCAGGGAGGGCATCTCTGAGGGGAGGCCATTTAGGCTGTGACTGGAACAAGGAGAGGTTGAGAGCAGGCAAAGCCAGGGGGAGGGCAGGAGAGATGGGGGAGACCATCCCCTAGGCAGTACCTATCGCCAGGCAGGCAGGAGGCCCTGGAGGAGTAAAGACCAGAGTGCCTGGAGCCCGGAAGTGAAGCTGGGAGTGGCAGATGGCTGGAGGAGAGCCTGGAGGGTAGAAGGGCGGGGCTAGGCAGAGCCAGGTCCCACAGAAGTGTGGCTTGTCCCTAAGAGCCAAGGGCTAGATCAAAAGAGCACACTCTACCAGGGCCCTTGACCTGATATCAAGCTCTTGTCAGCTCCTTCCCCTGGACCTCCAACAGAGGGCGCAGGGCCCAGCAGTGGGGCAGGGGCCTTCTCTCGCCCTGGGGGAAGGGTATGGGGACCTGCTCTGAGTGCCCTAGGGGGAAACTGGCCCTTGCCCCAACCTCTGGGCCGGCCTCTCCTCAGCACCGCAGAGCTCAGTTGGAGGAGGCAGTGGCCCTATTTGGCTTCTATGACTCATGTGGAGAGCTGCAGTCATGGCTGGAGAACCAGACCGCACTGCTCCAAATGCTGCAGCCCCAGGCGGATGACTTGGAAGCCACGCGGCTCAAGTATAAGGTACTGCCCCTGTGGAGCCAAGGTGGGCGTCTTGGCTGCTTGGCCCTGCGGCCTTTCCGTATTCCTGTCCTTCTCCCTCCCCGCCTGCTCCTGCCTCTCCGTTATTCACTCCTGTGTCCCACTTCTCCATGTTAACTGTAGTCCTGTCTGGGAAGAAGAAGCAAGGGATCTGGCCTTGAATTATTTTGTTTTTATTGAGGTAGAATTGATACACAACCTGATAGTAGTTGGAGGTATGCAACATAATGGTATGTCTGTGTGTATTGTGAAATGTACCCCACAGTAAGTCTAGTTAGCATCCATCCCCACACATAGTTACAGAATTTTCTTCTTGTAATGAGAACTTTTAAGATGGACTCTATTAGCAACTTTGAAGAATGCAACACAGGATTATTAACTATAGTCTCTAAACTATATATTCCATCCCCATGACTTACTTACATTATAGCTAGAAATTGGCACTTTTTGACCCCCTTTACCCATTTCACCCACCGCCCACCTCTCCAATTCTGACAGCCACCAATATGTCCTCTGTATCTATCTTGTTTTGCGCTTTTTAGATCCCACATACAAGTAAGATCATACAGTATTTATCTATCTCTGACTTACTTAGCATAATGCCCTCAAGGTCCATCTTTTGTACAGTGGTATATATGTATATCGCATTTGGTTTTGATTTTTTTTAATAAATGTTCACTTTTTAGAGAGAGAGAGCATGAGTAGGGGAGGGGCAGAGAGAGAGGAGGACAGAGGATCCAAAGTGGGCTGGTGAGCCTGGTGTGGGGCTCTAACTCACGAACCATGAGATCATGACCTGAGTCAAAGTCAGACGCTCAACCAACTAAGCCACCCAGGCACCCCTCTTTTTTTTTTTTAAGGTTTATTATTTATTTTGAAAGAAAGCATGTGTACACCCACCAGCTCTCAACCAGGGTAGGAGCAGAGAGGGAGGGAGAAAGCAAGAATCCCAAGCAGGCTCCCTGATATCAGCACACAGCCAGACTGGGGGCTCAATCTCACGAACCAAACAGTGAGATTGTGACCTGAGCTGAAATCAAGAATTGGAAGCTTAACCAACTGAGCCGCCCAGGCACCCCTTTGCCACATTTTCTTTGTCCATCCATCACTGGACGCTAGGTTGCTTCCATATGTTGGCTATTGTAAATAATGCTTCTATGACTATGGGGGTGTAGCTATCTTTTTCAAATTAGTGTCTTCATTTTCTTTGGATTAAATACCCAGGCGTGAAATTGCTGAATCATAGGCTGGATCTGTTTTTCATTTTTTGAGGAACCTCTGTATTATTTTCCGTAGTTGTTGCACCAGTTTATATTCCTACCAACACAATGGCTTCCTTTTTTCCACCTGCTTGCCAACACTTATTTCTAGCCATTTTTTAATCTTTTATTTAAGAAAAATTTGTTTAATGTTCATTTATTTTTGAGAGAGAGACAGAGACAGAGTGTGAGCCGGGGAGGGGTAGAGAGAGAGGGAGACACAGAATCTGAAGCAGGCTCCAGGCTCTGAGCTGTCAGCACAGAGCCCGATGCAGGGCTCAAGCCCACAAACTGTGGATTATGACCTGAACTGAAGTCTGACGGTTAACCAACTGAGCCACCCAGGAGTCCCTCTAACCTTTTTTTTTTTTTTTTTTTTTATTTATTTTTGAGAGAGAGTATGCACAAGCTGGGGAGGGACAGAGAGAAAGAGAGAAGTTCTGAAGCAGGCTCCACACTGACAGCAGAGACCCCAACGTGGGGCTCAAACTCATGAACCATGAGATCATACCTGAACCGAAGCTAGATGCTTAACCAGCTGAGCCACCCAGGTGCCCCTATTTATAGTCTTTTTGAAAACAGCCATCCTGACTGCTGTGAGGTGACATCTTGTTGTCATTTTGATCTGTTTCCCTGATAAGGGGTGATGCTGAGCATCTTTTCCTGTGTCTGTTGGCCACCTGTATGTCATCTTTGGAGAAATGTCTATTCAGGTCCTCTGCCTGTTTTGCAAGCAGATTATTTGTTTTGGGTGTTGCATTTATTGTTGTGTACGGTGTAAGGTAGGGATCCAGTTTCATATTTTGCACATGGCTGTCCAGTTTTCCCAGCACCATTTATTGAAGAGACTATCTCTTCCCCATTCTTGGCTCCTTTGTCATAAATTAATCAACTGTATGTGCACGGGTTTATTTCTGGACTCTCTATTCTGTTCCACTGATCTATGTGTCTGTTTTTATGTCAATACCACATTATTTTGATCATTATAAATAATTACTACAGTTTACTATAGTAAACTATACAGTTTGAAATCAGGGAGCGTGATGCCTTAACTGATGTCTTGAGAAAGACTTTTTTTTTCTCAAGATTGTTTTGGCTATTGCACACAAATTTTAGGATTTTGCATTTCCGTACAAATTTTAGGATTGTTCTATATCTGTGAAAAGTGCTATTGGAATTTTTATCAGGATTATAGTAAATGTATAGATTGCTTTGAGTGGTTTAGACATTTTAACAATGTTAATTCTTCTAATCCATGTGCACAGAATATATTTCCATTTGTGGGGGGGGGGTTCCCAACTTCTTTCATCGATGTTTTCAGTGTACAGGTCTTTTATCTCTTCAGTTACTTATTCGTAGGTTGTTTTTTTTTTTTAATGCAATTGTAAATGAGATTGTTTTCTTAATTTCTCTTCCTGATGATTCATTCATTATTAGTGTATAGAAATGCAAAATATTCCTTTATATTGATTTTGTACCTTGAAACTTTACTGAATTCATTTATTCTAACACTTCGTTGGTGGAATCTTTAGGGTTTTCTATATATAATACCACGTCATCTGCAAATAATAACAGTTTTACTTCTTGCTTTATAATTTGGATACCTAGCCTTGAATTTTTAAAGGCCCCTCCCAGCCCTTTAAGGACAGAGACCCCAGTCCTTCCAGAGGGTTGCTGCTCAGACACCTGCACAGCAGAGCATATCAGGTCATTTGTAGTCTTGAGTGCGGTGTGGGAAGAGAAGAAACTCACTCAGGGCCTGGGTCTTCCTTTCCCCAGAACTTCCTCACTGCCCTGGCTGTGGGAAGGGGCTGCTTGACTGAGGTCAGCAGCTCTGCTGAGCAGCTGAAGCAGAGATGTCCTGAAGATGCCCCCAGAATTCAGCAACAGCAGGAGGAACTGAGCCAGAGGTAAGACGGAGGGAGCACAGAGCAGTGGGGACAGGCTGGATGCTTTGCCCGGGCCTGCACGCCTGCTGATGTGCCTCTGGAGATGCCAGGAGGAAACACCGGACATGTCAGAGACAGGAGAGGGCATAGGGACAGGCAGCCCGGCAGCAGCTATTGTGTGAATCCCCAGCCGTGGCCCCAGTATGGCTGTGGAGATGTCCCTGTGACAGAGACATCCCTGTTCGCTCTGCTCAGGTGGGGGCAGCTGGAAGCCCTGAAGAAAGAGAAGGAAATGCAGCTGGCACGCACCACGGACGTGTGCAGTTTTCTGCACAAGTGCAGATCCACACAGGTCCAACTGCGAGACCTGATACTCCGGCTGGAAACCCTGGAGCTGGGGCAGTCAGAGGACAGCCACCGCGTCCTGCAGCTGGCCCAGCAGAAGATGCCGGCACTGGAGAGAAGCGTGTACCACTTGCAGAGGATCACCATCAAGTACGGCCTGGGTTCGGGCCCTGGGAGGCAGGGGAGGACTGAGCAGGGTTGTGGCATGAGGAATGGGACAGAAATTGGAGCACAGGCTGGATGTGCTGTCTGAAGGGCAGGGGCACAGGTGGGGACACGGCGTGAGAAAATGCTCATGGGGAAAGGGCAGGCCACACAGGCTTGTTGTCCCATGGTGAGGGGGAGGCAGGAATGCAGAGTCAACACCACTTTGCCTGGGGACTCCGAGCCCGGACACCAGGGCAGGGCACTGACTGGGCCGTGGGCCCCATCTCCCAGAGCTGAAGAGGCGGGCCCCACAGAGAATCAGTGCCTGAGAGGACAGGTGGAGACGCTGCAGGGGCTGCTGGAGCAGGTACAGCAGCACGTGGCCCGACAGGCCAGGGCCCAGGCCGAGGCACGGACACGGCAGAGCTTCCTACAGGACAGCCAGCAACTGCTGCTGTGGGCGGAGAGCGTCTGGGCTCGGCTGCACAGCGAGGAGAAGGCGGTGGACGTGGCCTCGGCCCAGAGGCTGCTGATGGAGCACGGAGACCTTCTGGAGGAGATACGGCTGCAGCAGGAGAGGTCCGGATGGGAGGCGGGATAGGATGTGCCTCAGGCTGGCTAAGGCCTGTGGGGACAGGACATCAGAGAGGGAGAGGCAGGAAGCAGGGCATCACTCAGGGTTGTAGTCCAGGCTGGTGTCCAACAGGTGCTTGGGGCAGGCTTTAAGGAGGGGGACGTAACTAACTGGTCCGGCATCCTGAATGCTTCAGGGAGGGACGCAGGGCAGAATCTGAACTGCTGGAAGGTTCTGTCAAGTGTAGACCTGGCCATACCCCATCCAGGTGAACTTGATGGATTGTTTGAAATCAGGACAGCCTAGTCTCCCAAGCAATTCTGGGTAACCAGAATGGGAACCCCTGGAGTTAGATGGCTCAGGAACCCCTCTCCTCCCCTCCCCCCATGGGACTAAGACACCCAACTCCTCAGCACGGCAAGGACTCTCCTCCTGCGGGGACGATGCTACAGGTCTCCAGGCAGGCAGGGTCACCCGGTACAGTCTACAGGCTGTGCCCTGCACGAGAGACCCTGACAGGTAGCCAAGTGGTCACTGAATCCATCCCGTCCTTTGTGCTCAAGACTCTACGAATGGTTCAGGGCAGCATCAGCTCAGAGGAAGTGGAGCCTTCAAGCTATGTGCCTGTGGGCCCTTTCTTAATACTCATGGGCTGGCAGTGGCCTTGCAGTCAGGGATGTATGCGGTTTGAGTGATTTTTCTACTTGACTTTGCATTGGCATTGGGATGGTCCCCCGGAGCAAGGGTGTAACAAACTGGGAGCAGGGAAAGTATTGAGACCTCAGTAGTGTGCTAGGCCTGTTACGTTCTGTGCATCACTAGTGGGCCAGGGCACAGCTGCCCCATGGAACAAGTGAACCAGGGGTCTAACTGGCCTCAGACCTCCTGCCAGCTGCCCTTCTATCAGAGCTCCAAAATGAATGACCCAGTGAGAGGGGAGGAAGGGGGGTGAGAAGGAGATGGGGTTTGACCTTCTGCCTGTCGTCCTGGATAGGCTGCAGCAGCTGGAGGCCCAGGGCCAGCCCATTGCAGCCTCGGACTCTCCGGACTCCCAAGAGGTGGCCCGTGTTCTGAGGCTCCTGAGCCAGCGAGGCTGGGGACTGCAGGCCGCCTGGGAGCAGAGACGGCAGCAGCTGCAGGAGGGGCTGGAGCTGCATAGATTCGGCAGAGATGTAGATGACTTCACTGCCACTTGTGCCAGCCACGAGGCCTTCCTGCGGCAGGGCCACCTTGGGGTAGGAAGTCTGGAATACAGGGCTGCGATGATGCTTCCCCATCACTGGAGGGAGCTTTGAAGTCAGTAGGCAGGGGTGGAAGGGTGCTGGTGGCCCTGGGATGGCAGTGGGCGATAGGGTGCTGACCCCTGTCATCCCAAGCATGACCCCAGGTCTCTGCACCCCCAGGAGGATGTGGGGGAAGCCCAGAGCCTGCTGCAGCGGCACCAAGAGTTTGGACAGCTTCTGGGCATCCTTGGGCCTCGAGCAGAGGCTCTGCGGACACGTGGCGAGAAGCTGGCCCAGAGCGGACACCCTGCTGCACGCAAGTGAGCAAGGCCTGTCTGGGCAGCGCCTACCACCCTTTCTCAGCCTACAAAGCCTGTCGCCCTGAGGCCGGGGGACAGTGTGGGGAGTGGAGGAGTGGCAGGGTGCACCCCGGTGGGCCTTAGAGTGGAGCCCTCCCTAGACCCTTCCCCATTCCACCCGGCCTCCAGGGTCAGAGAGCAGCTGCAGAGCATCCAGGGACGGTGGACCGGGCTCCAGGAGAGGAGTGAGCAGAGGAAGAGGCAGCTGCTGGCCTCCCTCCAGCTCCAGGTGAGGGGGCCAGCCCAGGTGCACGAAGCCTCCCCAAGAGGAGTGCCTAGGAGTCTATCACTGCACTAACAGTTGTGCGCTCTGCAGAGCCCTTGATAGTTTCCAAAGCGTTTTCCCACATGTTAGGTCCTTGACCCTCATAGCGCTTCTTGTGAGACAGGCATTATGGCTCGGATTTTTCCTGATGAAGAAAACAAGCTGAGGCCACACTGTTCAGAGTCAAGGCTGGACCCGAAGTCTTGATAAACCTCCTTGCCATCCCTCATCTGGCTGTGCCCCTTCCCCATCATTTCTGGCCACACTATAGGCTCATGCATGGGCCACGGGCACCAGCTGCAGACCTAGGCTCTGCCGGATACTTGCTCACCCCCCATAGGGGCTCAGAGCTGCACCAGTCCACAGGCCTCCTCTACCATAAGCCTATTAGGAGAGAAATGATCACACATCATTTGATGTGAGCTGGGGGAGCGGGGACTGCTCAAGTGCTCCTCTTATCTGGGCACAGGACACCATGGGGCCCAGGCCATCAGTCCCTGGGCATCTTCCTACTGTGAGGGAGTAATGTGAGGGAGAAACATTTCCGTCCTGATCTCAGCTTCCCTGTCTCCACATGGGAGCAATAACCCCAGCCCCCACCTTGCACACTAGGATTGGATCTGGGCCATTGGGAGTCTGTGAGACCCCTCCCCCTCAGCCCTGGTTGTTAAGACCTATTTTCTCCTGGTTCTTGGGCAGAAATGGAAACAGGATGTGGCAGAGCTGATGCTGTGGATAGAGGAGAAGGGGCTGATGGCAGCACATGGGCCTTCCCAAGAGCCCAGCAACCTCCTGCAGCAACTCAAGCTGCACAGAGTAGCTGAGCGAGCGCTGCTGGCCACCTACGGGCACGTGGAGGCCCTGCAGCAGGTGGGGGCAGTGGACACAGGGCACAGGGCCTCCTCCTCCTCAGACTCCAAGCCCAGAATTCCCCTTCAGATTCTTTACTGCTACCTCGGACTTAGGATCCCCCAGATTCCTCCTCCGCTCGGCTGGGTACCTCTTTGTCTTGGCACCCAAACCAGCCCAGAAAGTATCCATCATCTCTTCCCCACCAACCTCAGCCCAGCCCACCCCACCCCACCCCACCCCAGCCCACCCCCAGCTCCTAGGGCAGCTCCAATGCCTGCTACGTCTACCTGAACAAAGCCTTCTCTACCATAGTCTGATGTCTGCTCCCCCCACTCAACTCTGCTCTACTTGGTGGTATCAGAGGAAAGCCCTCTGACCTCTGTCCAGATCTGGGGCCACATGAAATTCTTGAGCCCTGGAAGCCTGTGGAACACAGCCTGTAGCCAGCTACCGCTTCCCCCACCTCTGCCACCTGGGTCCAGCCTGCTGTGGCCGCTCATGGTACCAGCAACTCAACGAAACTCCCTTGGTCTTTGCGTCCACCCCAGGTTGGGAGACAGCTGTTGAGCAGCAGGCTCCATGCCCAGGAAGATGTGCAGGGCAGCCTCCAGGGCCTGAGTAACAAGTGGGAAGAGTTGAAGCACAAGATGGCAGAGCGTGGGGACCAGCTCCAAAAAGCTAGACAGCAGGCCCAGCTTCTGCAGCTGCTGCAGGTCAGCTGGAGGGACAGGGCATGGGAAGGAGACTAAGCCTGCACTGAGCCAGGCAGGGTGGGAGCAGACAGGACAGGAAGGCGGGGGGGGCTGTGGAGCAGGAGTTTGGGATATTCTACTAACTCTGGATTAGCCCTGGGAAGTCCTACAGTCTTAAGAGGCCTCTAGCCTATGGCAAGTTGAGCCTGGCTTTGCCCTCCTGTAGGCCAATATAGAATCATTTCCTGTGTACCCCATGTGTGTGGTCAGCGCAACTTGCATCCCCGTGGAGGAAGAAGCATGAGGGGACAGGAGTGGTCATGAGGCTCGGGGAAGGCGGGAGGTGGACAACGGTAGAGTCAGCAGGTCCCCGGTGAATCTGTTAAGCTGCAAGCAGTGTGGTGTCAGAGTCCACGAACTTGCATGCCTGTACTCCAGAGCTAGTGCAGCACCTTGCACCTTCCTCAGGATGCCAAGGAGAAGATGGAGCAGCTGGAGGGGGCTCTGCAGAGTGCAGAACCAGGGCAGGACCTGGGCTCAAGCCGGCGGCGACAGAAACAGCACTGCCAACTGGAAAGCGAGAGCCAGGCGCTGGCCAGCAAGATGGCTGCCCTCGTCGCCCAGGCAGAGCGGGGACTCACCTCCCAGACCGTCACGGAAGAGACCCAGAAGTACCTGCAGAGGTACCCGCCTGCTTGTTCCATCTTCACCCCGCTGTGTGCCACCCCCACCATGTGAACGTGAGGATTGATTCCACCCAGGGAGCCCTGCGGTGGCATCTGTAGGACCTGAGGTTCCCCAAATCTCTGTCCCTTACGAGAGGGGTCGTTTCTGGGATAGGAAGACCGGAGACCCCAGCTAGGCATGCCCAGCACCCCAAATCGGAAGTCGTACAGGTCATCTGGGTGAAAGCTTGGGCCTTGAGCCCTCTCCAGCCGCTTTCCCCTCACCAGTTGAAGCTTTGCCCCATCCCTACTTTGTTCCTCGTGAGTCCCTGGCTGGGCTACACAAAGCACTGAGGGTCTTGTCCCCATCTGTTCCCAGCATCCGCCATCTCTTCTGTGTCCTCCCAGATTCGAGTCCCTGCAGGAACATCTGGCCACTCGGCACTTACAGCTGCAGGCCTCACTTGAGCTGTACCGGTTCTACCAGCTGAGCGACGTGGAGCTCACTTGGGTGGCTGAGCACATGCCCAGAGCCAGCTCCACCAGCTCCACCGGATGCTTGAATGGTGCTCAGAGACTTTGCCACAAGCATGAGGTAGCGCCCCCCATCTTCTCCCGGGATCCCTGACATCCTATTCCTAGACCTTAGAAACCCTCTGTCACTGCTCAGGGTGTCCTGATTTCCAAGTCTCTGCCCTCAGTTATCCCCTGCCCAGGAGTGTTGTCTCGGTGGGGCCCGGAGCCGCATCCACGGCTCCGTTCCAGGCACCCCGTGACAAAGGGAACCCCAGAGGCGGCAGCTCCTCATGCTGTTCTGTGGCAGGTGCTCCAGGCAGAGGTGAAAGCCCATCAGGGACAGGTGCAATGGGTGCTGGGTTCCGGACGGAGCCTCGCAGCCTCAGGGCACCCCCAAGCCCAGTGCGTCATGGAGCAGTGCCAGAAGCTGGAAGGCCTCTGGACAGAGCTGGAACGGACATGTGAGGTGCAGGCCCAGTGCCTACAGCAGGCTGTTGCTGTCCAGCAGGTAAGATGCAGAGAGATCACAGGATCAGGGGAAGTGGCAGAAGGAGGCAAACTCTGTGAGTGAGGTGTGCAGGACTGGGACTCTTGGGGCACTGGGTCAGTGGTGAGAACCTTGGCCCAGGAGGTTGGGTGGTCCCCTGTAGGCACAGAACCCTCTTTGTGCTGGCTGCTGGAGAGCCTGGCATCATGTCCACAAGGGGTGGTGGAGGGTCCTATGTGAGATCGTCAAGGTGAAGTGGCTTAATTCTTGGCAGTATTTTCTGGCTGCATCAGAGCTGGAGGACTGGGTGAAGGAGAAATGGCCACTGGTGAGCAGTCAGGACTATGGTGGAGACAAGGCAGCCACTGCCAGGCTCATTGGGAAGCACCAGGTACCATGTTCCAGGCATCCTCCGCACAGTCTGCACTAGGGTGTCGATGAGCCACGAGGAGAGGGTTGTCACATTCCCAAAAGGCACATCTACTACTAAGAGGCACAGAGCCCTGCTCTTGCTTCCTGACAACACGGCCAGTTCCTTTCCTGCCCAACCCCAAATCATGCAAGACCCTTGTTCCTCCCCAGTGCTCCCTTTCTTCAGAGGCAACACTTTGAAGAACCCCTGCCCCCTTTCTGTAGTCCCCTGACAAGTTTATACCCCTGTAGCCTCAGGATTTCTCTGCCTTCTCTTCTTCCTCTCTTGCCCCAGCACTTTGTCCTCGCTTGGGGTCACCTGTTCTAACCCTCTCCATGTTTTCCGCAGAATTCTCCCTCCCACACTTGGAATGTCATTCTTTGAGTTAACTAAATCCCTCCCGAAACCTACCTTCCCCCACAAGCATTCTCTAGTTAAAGGGAGAGAGGCCTGGACCACCCTCCTCCTTCCTGGAATCGGACTCTCAGGGTCACACAGCATTAGACCCTGCAGCAGTGCTGGCTCGGGATGGCACTGAAACATCCTCTTATCTGGGCATTGTTTTCTGTATAGCCCTCATGGTCAGTGTTTCCGTGTCCTGTGACTGAGGACTCTCAGCCATTCCTACGGGGTGTGCCTGGAGCTGTGACCTCGTGGAGCTTTGGTGTCCCAGGCATCCTGGGCAGCTCACTCACCTCCTTCCATCTGTGTAGACTGTATTGTTGAGGTCTAGTACAGAGCCTCCTGCGCCTGTGCCTTCCCTTCCTTTTAGCCAGCATTTTACCCTTTCCCTCCAATTACCCAGCATTTACCCTTCCTTGCTAAATAGTGAGCCCTCTGAGGGCACCATCATGTCTTCACTTTGATGGAACAGTAAGACCTCCATCGGTATCGGGTAGGTAGATGGTGGACGCATGTCTGGACAGATGGGTTGGGGATGAATGGATGGGTAGATCATCAGGTGGGTAGATGGGTAGATGGCTGGGTGTGAGGATCAGTGGGGGAACAGATGGGTAGGTAGATGGATGTATAGATGAGTGAGCCACCCAGAGCCACCCTGAGCCTGGCACGGGTCCACGTGTACCGGCAGGCCCTACAGCAGGAGCTGGTTCTTTATTGGAATTCCATGGAGAAGCTTGACCAACAGGCCCACACCCTCACTGGCCCCGGGGCCCCTGAGCAGCTGGAGGTGGTGCGGGAGAGGCTTCGGGAGCAGCTGCAGGCGCTGCAGGCGTTGGCAATCACACGGTAAGGGGCACCGTACCCACTCTGGGTACGGGGAGTCTAGCCACAGTTGACTGTTCCTGTACTGTGACCCTGAGTTGGAAGGAACCCATGGCCCCAGGCCCACGGAGACGCGTCAGATGAGTCCTTGTTGTGTGTTACTCACCTCCTTCCATCAAGTCCTCAGTGAGGCCCAGTGGAACTCAGCCCCTGGCTCCCTACGCTCTGTTCTTCCCCACATGTGCGCCTTCCGCTGCCCTGCACTGTCCTTCTTAGGCTGGATTCTTCCTGAATCCAGAGCCACAGGCTTGGGCAGAGACCACGAGTAAACTCTTTCAGATTCCCTCCTTCAGCCCGGCCAGCTGCCCCGGGGGAATTATGCAACTGACTTGTGGGAACTACGGGCTGTCCCTACAGGGGCCGGGAGCTGGAGGGGACTCTGAAGCTGCATGAGTTCATGGGAGAGGCCGAGGAGCTGTGGAGCTGGCTGGCTAGCCAGAAGCAGGTGGCCAGGGAAGGGGAGAGCCTCGGAGAAGACCATGAGCACGTCCTGGTGAGAGGAAGGCCAGGGCTCGGTGGATAGCCTGTGGCGGGAGACTGAGGGCAACGGGACAGCCTGGCGGGGCTGTGGAGAAGGGGGCCGCGGGGGTCATGAGCCCTGGCTGAGGACAGGCCTTCTGAGGAGAGTGTGCGGGCACGGTGGCTGTCCAACCCCTCATTGCCCGACGGTCATGAGGCACCTGCTTCCTGGGCTGCTTGCCGCGTCCCCAGCAGGGGGCCACTCTGTCACCCACTCCCTTCTTGTCCTCAGCACCTCCGCACCAAGTTTGCAAAGTTTCAGCACCAAGTAGAGTTGGGTGGCCAGCAGGTGGCAACCTGCCAGCAGCTGGTAGAGAGCCTGCTGGAGCTCGGGCACCGCGCTGCCCCCGACGCCCACCAGAGGCAGCAGGACCTGCAGTGAGTGGCCAGTGGGTTAGGCCAGGGGTGCGGGTTTGGGGGGAGCGAGCGGTGCAGGCAGTTTCTGGAGTGCAAAGAGCGGGTAAGATGCTCTGGGGCCATGTTGGCTCTGCCTGCCCCCAAGGAATCTGGAGAGGGGCCCGGTCCCAGGGAGGCCGAGTGAACCCCGGGTGACCACGGCCTGTGGAGGGAGGCAAGGCTGGGTGTGCAGGTCAGGGAGTCCTGCCCAGACCCCCCGGGACACTTTTCCAAACCACTGACTCCCAGGACCCGGGGTAGGAGCTGTGCAGTCTGCCTACCTGCCACCTGGCTCGTGTGCCCCACCCCCACAGCCTGTGGCTTTGAGGCAACACCATGATTTGTCCATGACCCCCAACATGGACGCTGGCCATGGTGGAAGCCTTAAGAGCTCATTGAGAGTGGGCTGAGTAAATGAAAAATGGAGAGAAGATGCAGCCTCTGCCCTCAAATATTTATAATTTGAATGACATACTGAGACTGGAATATATGAGGTGGAAAAAGTACCACAAAGCATAGAAATCAAGTAGTAAGCATGGCAGCGGTGAAGGGCTGAATTCGTGGTAAAGCTAGAAAGGCTCCGGGAGGCAGGTTTGCAGGCAGGCCCCGTGGCAGGGAAGGGTGTTATAAAGGGGAGCTTTGGGCCAGTCCTGGGTGCAGCCCAGAGAAGAGGAGGGCTGAGCAGACTAGCTAATGGTGGAATGAGATGCCGGGCCAATGGGTGGCCTCCTACTGCTGTTCCACATGCCTGGGGACAGGGCTTCCTGGTCAGAGCTGCGGGAGCTGACCCAGGCCCAGGACCACCGGCTCCAAGATGCCGAGGTCACCCTCAGAGTTCACAGAGATCTGTCGGAAGCCCTCAGGCAGGTCCAGGTATGAGCCTGAAGGGAGGAAGGGAATTCTTTCTAGAAGTGGATCTGCCCCAGCCTCGGTGCCCCACCCTCTGTTCCTGATGACTTTGGCCATCTCCTCTCCTCAGGAGAAGACCACAAGCCTCCCCAATGATGTGGCCTCAGACCTGCGTGGGCTGGAGGCCCAGCTGAGGAGACACGAGGAGCTGGAGCATGAGCTCCTGGGCACTGGGCGGCAGGTGAGCCAGCCTGATGGCCTCTCCCACTTAGGCCCCTACAGGCCACTCAGGCCTGCTTGTCTCTTCCCCTGGGTTTTCTCCACTCCCACGGGGCCTCCACTTGGGCCTACCGTGCATGTCCAGGCATGGCCCAAGGAGGAGTCTGTGGGCCAGGCTGGCCCTTCAGCCTCTAGGAGGACATGACCCTTCCCTCCATATGCTCCACCCTGACCCCAGCTGCAGGAACTGCTGGAGACTGCGAGCAGGGTACAGAAACTGGGTCGGGGACCCCAGGCCCATGCGGTGCAGCAGAGGCAGCAGGCTCTGGTGAAGGCCTGGGAGGCCCTGAAGCTATACACGGAGCAGCGCAGGACTCAGCTGGAGCGGGCGTGCCTCCTGGCCCGTTTCCACAGATCAGTGAGGGCTCCTTACTCTTGGGCGGTGTGTGTGTATGTGTGTGTGTGTGCGCGCGCGCACGCATGTATAATGGTGCATGTGCATCATAAACGAGGTCCTCCAGCTCTAGAGGGAAACCCAGTATGGACATGAGTTAGAAGAGCATCAACATACCTATTTGTGAGTACCTGGAGTTTGCAAAACTTCTGTACTTTGTGTCACTGACCCTTCTTCATCCACGCAATGAGATGTTTGGACAAAGATCCAAGGCCCCTCCAGCTCTAACATTGTGTGTGTACACACATCAACAGAAGGTAGTTTATAAGTATTCAATTAGAAATCCAGAGGACAAGGTGAGAGGCAAGAGGTCATGGTGCCAGGGAAGGCTTCGTGAGACAAACAAGGCCTTGGCCCTTGAAGAGCAGGTGAGGCTTGGAAGAGAAGGGAGGAGAAGGAGTTTCTAAGCAGGAGGGGCACCAAAAGCAAAGGGTGATGAGTCTGGCAAATGTAGATGTTTAGTGGACCTGGAAGGATTAGGTTGGACGACAGCAGAGGAACCTGGTGACAAAAGGCCCCATGAGCCTCACCTGAGGCTCTGACCTGGGACAGCTCAGTTACTCTGATGTATGAGTGCATCTGGGCAGACTGTAGTTGGGCCTCAGAGCCCGGTTCTCTGCCACCCAGCCCAGATCTCACCCCCACTCTCCCCCTCCATCTCTTGGGGACCCAGGTGCAGGAATACACCTCCTGGGCGGCCAGAGTGTGGCAGGAGCTGCAGGGAGAGGAGAGCTCCCGGGAGCCCAGCAGTGGCCTTCTAAAACTCGTCACCCACCAACAGCTTCGGGCAGAGCTGGAAGCCCGGGACGAACTGCACCAGAGGGCCTCCGAGCTGGGCCAGCAGGTGCTTCTGGCTGCAGGGACACCCATCAAGGAGGTGGGCCCCTTTTTCTTTTTTTTTTTTTTTTTAATTTTTTTTTTCAACGTTTATTTATTTTTGGGACAGAGAGAGACAGAGCATGAACGGGGGAGGGGCAGAGAGAGAGGGAGACACAGAATCGGAAACAGGCTCCAGGCTCTGAGCCATCAGCCCAGAGCCCGACGCGGGGCTCGAACTCACGGACCGCGAGATCGTGACCTGGCTGAAGTCGGACGCTTAACCGACTGCGCCACCCAGGCGCCCCGGTGGGCCCCTTTTTCTGATGCCCCCCAGCTTGCCCTGACCTAGTCTGAGCCTGATCACCTCACACCCTGCCCCACTGTGCCACACCAGCCTCCCTTCAGCGCCTTCCCTCAGGACCTGCTTCGATCTTGTGCATGCGGCTCTCCCCAACGCAGGCTCCCCACATGCACATCCCCAGGTCCAGGAAATGCTGCAAGGCCTGCAGGATGAGCGGGAACAGATGTTCCAGGCCTGGGAACAGAAGGAAAAGAAACTACAAGCCATGTACCAGGAGCAGATTGTCCTCAGGAAGTGTACCCTCCTAGATCAGATCCTCACAGCCCAAGAGGCAGGTCCCCCTCACCCTGTAGCACACATCCCCATGCTCCCTCCTTCCTGCTTCCTCTCCCTTCCACTGGCTTCCTTGCTTCCCGGGACCCTGGCTTTTTCCCTGATAGGAGGCCCAGAGGCTGTGTGCTGCCTTAGCACAGATGGCTGCAAATGGGGGTGGGGATCCCCAGCTGTGTGGACAGTCCCTGAGGGCCTCTTTGACTTTTCCATGGGCTGATCCAGGTCTCCCTGAAAACCAGTGCCCTGGGGAGCTCAGTGGAAGAGGCAGAGCAGTTGGTGCGCAAACACAAGACCTTCCAGAAAGTTCTGACTGCCCAAGATGAGCAGGTAATAGATTCAAAGAGAACTTGGCATGGTCAGAAATTGGGGGTGACTGGAGGGAAAGGAGGCAGAGTCCAGGAGCTTCGGAGAGTTGTAAATGGGGGACACGGAGTGATTGGTGCATACCCACAGGTAATGTTGATGTATGGGGGCAGCCTGTAGGAATAGGGGTCCCTGGTTGGAACTGACTGAGCAGAGTTGGATGAGGGCCACACAGCAGGGATACCTGGCTCCACATGACTTGGTCACTGTGTAGCTGTGGGACTTGGTTCTGGCTTTCTGGGAGGACCAGCCAGCCCTGGGTCATGTCGGGCTGAGGGAAAGGCTTCCCTGTGAGCCAGCCCCTGCTTCAGCCTCCCAGTGTGAGAAAGCAGTGGACTGTGTCTCCGATCCTGCCCCACAGGAGGCAGCTCTGTGTGAGCAGGCGAAGACCCTTGGGGGTCCCAAGGTGCAGGATGGGCTCCGCACAGTGCTAGAGCATCGGGCTCGAGTGAAGGACCTGGCGGAGAGCCGGGGACGTGCCTTGCACACCTCTCTGCTGCTGACTGGCTTCACCACGGCCGTGACCCAGGTCAGAGGGCCACCTCCAACCCAGTGCCTTTTGCTCGGGCCACATTTTACAGCGTACAGATGACATTCACCTTCATAGGTTCGTTCGGGCCTCACCGCACACCTTTGATAAGGACACTGAAGTTTGGAAGGTCAAATGGCTTTCCCAGAGGCCTTGCTGGGACCCAGGACATTTGATTAAGAGACACTATGAGCAGAGACCCCACTGCTTCCTGAGCTCATGAGGGCTAGGGCAAAGAGAAGAAAGGAGGAAGGGGCAGGGAACCGAGTATCTAGGGCCTAGGAACAAGCCGGCCTCGCCTCCAAAATGAGTTCCCACCCAAGGGCCCTGCCCACCCCTTCCCTGGGGCGGGGGACCAGCCGGGCCTGGTACGTGTCTTCCTGGGCTAGAAGCACTGGATCTCATTTCCCAGGCACTGCCTAGCTCAGCTCTTGGGGCCAGCAGTCAACTACCTGGGCACAGCTGAGAGTAGATATGTGGGACATCTCTGTGGACTGAAGCAGTATCAGCATTATGGGACACGTCCCCACCCCCACCAGGCTCAGGTCTGGATCCAGGAGCGAGTCCAGCAGCTGAAAGAGCCAATCCGTCCCGGGGACCTGAAAGATAACTTGAGACATCTGCGGAAACACCAGGCCTTTGAGGCTGAAGTCCAGGCCCACGAGGAGGTGATAATCTCTGTTACCAAGGTAACAGCCAGGCCCTTGGCCCCAGTCCTACCCCAAAGTGTGGACTCTCTGTCGCCAAAGGGAAAGGTCTTAAGCATGGGGAGGGGCGACAGGCATGCTCTCCGGGTGTCCTGTCTTCCAGGATGGCGAGGCTCTCGTGGCACAGAGCCACCCTCAGGTAGGAGAGGTCTCCCAGAGGCTGCGGGTCCTGCAGGAACTCTGGCAGAAGCTAAGGCAGGCAGTGGCTCTTCGGGGCCAGGACCTGGAGAACAAACGGAACTTCCTGGAGTTTCTGCAGAAAGCAGACCTTGCAGATGCCTGGATCCAGGAGACGGTGAGATGCAGCTAGGCAGGGACAGAGCTGGAGGCGGGGCTGAGGGGCTGAGAGGTGGGGGTGAGGAGCCCCAGGCCTGCAGCTTCCTGGCTTGCCGACAGGCGGGAGCCCCAGCAGGAAGTTCCCCAAATCTCCACCTGCCCCAATACTGCCCCAGGGGCTGGGCACACATGGGGCTGGGACTCAGAGCGCCTCCCACAGACCCTCACCCCTCGGCCTCGGCAGGAGGCGATGGTGGACATGGGCGACCTGGGCCGGGACCTTGAGCACTGTCTGCAGCTCCGCAAGCAACTCCGCAAGCTCCGAGGAGTCTGGGCCCAGGTATGGGGGCCCTGCGGGGCAGAGGTCAGCCAACTCATCCCCAAGGGCCACTTAAAGGCTCAGAGTAGTGACCCCGCATGGGTCTTACCCAGCTCGGTGCTTACTATCTGCATGTGCTTAGCCAGGCCCCCTATCTCACCAAGCCTTAGTTTCCTCATCTTTAAAATGAGGATAACACCTGCCTCCTAAAGGGAGCATGTATGTGTGGTGGTGGTTACCGGAATCTACACATGTGGTGTGGTTAATAGTTGTAACATCTAGGGACACCTGGGTGGCTCAGTCAGTTAAGCGTCCAACTCTTGGTTTCTGCTCAGGTCATGATCTCACAGTTCTGTGGGTTCGAGCCCCAGGTTGGGCTCTGTGCTGGCAGCACGGAGCCTGCTTGGGATTCTCTATCCCTTTCTCTCTACCCCTCTCCCACTCGCACTGTCTCTGTCTCTCTCAAATAAACTTAAAAAAAAAAAAGTTATAATGTCCATTTCCTGGTTTTCATGTTGTGCTACGGTTATTTAAGATGTTCCCCTTGGGGGTAGATGGGGGAAGAGTACGTGGGACTTCTCCATTCTACTTTTGCAATTTCCTGTGCATCTGTAATTACTTCAAAATAAAAAAAAAAATGCACGTGTGCCTGCACGTAGTGGGTAATCCTTCAACTGCAGCTGCTGTGGCCCCTCATTCAGCCCCTCACCTTCTCCTCACCGCACCCCCCACACACACCCCCAAAATCTATTTCTCTTATGTGGAATAGATGAAAGAACTTAGGCAAATGAAGTCCTACTCAGGTGTTAGAGACCAAACATGCTAACCTCCTCCCTCTTGAGGTAAGTGTGTATGACATTTGACAGGCTGCAGTGCCCCAACCCATGCTGCCCTTCTCTGATGGTGGAATTCACAGCCACCTTGACAGACGCTGGGGTAGAAAGAGCGCCAGAGAGACTCCAGGAGCTGGGCTCAAATCCTGGCTCTGCCACAGATGAGCCACGTTAGCCTCTAAGCTCTGCTCTGGCATCTGTAGGAGAGGAACCCCCTTCCCCGCCCAGCTCGCATGAGACACTTCCTAGGGAAGTGCTTTGGAAATTTAAGCTCTACAAGCTGCTTTTCCTAGGGGCAGGACACCTGCAACCCTCTCCCTGCCAGGGACCTCTCCCCCTGGACCTGTAAGCCCCTCTCAGTGTCGGAGCAGTGGCAGCCTCACCCTGGTGACTCCTAGGGGTGGAGACACTCCAACACAAGGAGGCCCACGCTCACCATTTCATTCCACCCCTTGCTTTGCTTTTCTCATCCTGAGAAGCTGTGTTTTAACTTAAAAGCTTCTGTTAGTCACCGCGTGCCTGCCCACCCGCCGTGCCCAGTTCTGACCCAGGAACATATTTTCTAGCCTTAGAGATGACACCGGGGCTGCAGGCCCCAAGTGCATCTTGCTCACTGCACCTGGCATGGGGTGCAGCTGTCTCCGCTCCCCAGACACGTTGCTCCTCGCCCTCTCTCGGGCCCAGGCAGCCCCTCCACGCGCTGACTGCATTGCCAAGGCAGGGCTCGGGATGGGTGCTGCCAGTGCCTTCACCCCACAGGACACAGTGGATGACACCCACATCAGGAGCATCAATGACTTGTCCCGGAAGCTCCAGAACCTGTGCCCTGAGCAAGTCAAGACCGTCTGCCAGCGGCGACACCAGCTGAACAACAGGCCAGTCCTGGAGCGGGAGGCGGTGGGGCTAGGAGAGGGAGGCAGGGGCTGGAGGGCCACCTGACTCAGCCTTACACCCTCCTTGCCAGGTGGAACAGTTTCCATGACAACCTACTCCGGTACCAGCAGCAGCTTGAAGGGGCCCTGGAGACACACACATTGTCAGGAAAGCTGGATGACCTCACTGAGCGGATTGGGGAAAAGGTAAGTAGTGAAAGACCACAGCAGCCGCCTGTGGGCACACTCACCGGGAATCTACATGTGTCTCGCCTTTGGTCTATCTCTCTTCAGCTTGGGCTACTGGAGGGAGATACTGCTAGGGGTCCGTCACGGTGGGGGTGGGGCTGTGCCAGGGGCTCTCAGGATGTCAACTTTGGGCCCCAGAAGCCCCCATTGCGGGCTTGGAGGCTGGCCCACCTGGCTTCCAGAAACGCTGTGAGTCAAGAGGCCAGAGCGCCACCACCCCCAACGCACCCTTCCCTCTGTTGTCCCTGAGCAAGTGCAAAGCATGCAGGAGGTTTGCCCCGGAGCCCGTCAGCAACCACGGAGAAACGTGGGCTAGATGCTGCCAGAGGTGAAAGTGAGGTTGTGTGCCTCCCAGGAAGTCCCGTGTGGCGCAGATGGTGCCCTGTTCTGGGCCTGCAAACGGCTCTTGCCTTGCTGTCCTTACTCCTGCAGTTCCTGCCCTAGCCAGCCAGGCCTGTCCTGCCTAGCTCTCCCCAGAGGAATATGAGTCACAGGAGGCTCCCCCCACAAACAGACATTACTGGATCAGAAGAAACTCCATCCCCTAGTCTCTCCTGGGAATCTTCCTCCTTCACAGAAGGAAGGGGCCTCTGGTCAGTTGAGGGCACTGGGAAGGGAATCAGGCTGGGTACTTGCTTTTCACACAGAAACCCCACGGCCCCGGTGACCCACTGCAGTGAGGGAGGAGCGGGGGCAAAGGCGAAGCCAATAATGCTGCTTTCCTTCCCAGGCCGCCCTGGTCCAGGCCCTGGACTGTGGGAAAGATCCGGAGAACGTGCAGAGGCTGATATGGAAACACAAGGAGTTGGAGCAGGAAATGGGCCTCATCCAGGCCCAGGTGGAGGTGTGCATCTGGGTATGGAGGTGGGCCCAGGCCCGGGGTGCCTCCTCTGTGGGACCGTGGGTGGGCATATAGAGGGCAGGAGGGCTTCGGTACCTGAAAGCCAGCAGAGTGGGTACACCCCCTGTTGGCTGGGGCCCTCCTGCAGCCGGGGCTCCCCTGAGTGCAGCCTGCCTCCCTGCCCCAGCCCCTGAGTGTGACTTCCCCCACAGTCCCTAGAGTGTGAGGTGGGCCGCCTCTGCCAGAGAAGCCCTGGGGCAGCCCATAGCCTCAGCCACAAGCAGAGGGAGATGATGGACAGTTGGTGGCAGCTCCGGAGTGGGGCCCAGAAGCGGTACAAACCCCCAGGCCTCTTTGTCTCACTGCCCTCACAGTCTCAGCCCCTGCAACATCTCAGTCTCTACTCTCCCCGACCCTGGTTTCCCCTGAGCGCCTTCCTCCATCCATTTCGTGTAACCGCTGGTATTGTCACTCTATTCGTTCCCAGCCCGTGGGCCCTTCTCTGGCTAAGGGGATTCAGGGATGGAAAGCACATGTGGGGGTGGGGGGGAGAGGGGCTCCAAGGCCCCAGGACTAGCGGATGAACCCTGTGGGCAGGAAGGAGTCACTGGATGCCTTGCACCAAGCCCAGAAACTGCAAGCCGTGCTACGGCACTTGCTGGTCTGGGCCCGGAGGCTGCGGGCTGAGATGGATGCCCAAAGCCCCCCCCGCAGCCCTGCAGAGGCCCGGCGCATGATAGCGGGGCACTGGGAGCTCAAGGTGAGGGTCAGGATCCTGGGACCTTGCCTCCTCCCCGCCCTTTCCCGTATACTCATCCCAACTTTCCCTTGGGTTCTTTCTCCCTCACCTGCCTCTGCCTTTCTCCTCTTCCATCCCACCCAGTCTGCTGTCTTCCCGCCTCTCCCCTCCCCACTGGGCCTCCTCCTTCCCGCTCATGGAGCCTCAGCCTCCCGGATCTGAACCTAGTCTTGTTACAGGCCGAGCTGGACTCCCAGAGAGACAGCATCAGCCTGGCCCGAAGCACTGGGCAGCGACTGCTTGCAGATGGGCACCCATCCACCCCCGACATCCTCCAGGCCCTGGCTGGTTTAGACCAGGAGCTGAACACCCTGGAGAGGGCCTGGCAGGGGCACCAGCACCAGCTGCAGCAGGCCTTGGAGCTCCAGGTAGGCAGCCTCCATCCTGCCCCCACCCCTGGGCTGGGCGCTACCCCATTGCCCCTGGGCAAAGCCAAACCCAGAAAGGCTGCCATACCGGGGCCTTTTCCCACCATCTGGCACCCACCACTCAGCTTGCACAGGCAGCTCTTGCCTGCCGTGGGCTCATTCTGTTGAACCAGGTTCTTGGTCCCTTGTCTGTCTCCTCTGGGCACAAACAGGTCCACCTGCAGTGATTGGACCCTCTGCTCACTTCCTTTTGCCTTTTCCTTTCTTGACAGCTGGTTCTGAGTTCTATGGAGCAGGTGGAAAGTTGGCTCTGCAGCCGGGAGGACTGCCCAGCTAGTGAAGGTCTGGGGGTAGGTGCCGGCAGGAGTGAGGGGGCTTTACAAAAGCAGCGTGAGGGGTCACGTCAACCAGTGCTGTCTAAGCTCCTCAGGCCAAGGAGGGGGTCACTGAAAAGTCTGTTCCCCATGCGTGTTTGCAGTTCTTGTGTGCCTGGGGCTAGGCCCCACGGGGATGTCATGGGAGCTTAGAGGGTGAGCCTCTGGCCTTAGACCCATTCTTGCCTCCTTCCTGCACTTCTCACCTCTGCCCTCCTCACTTCCTTGTACCGAGGTTTGCTCTTCCAACCTCTGTCCCAATCCCTGTGGCAGGCGAACCTGACTCAGGGGAGACCTCAGAAAACCTGGGGGCTAGCTTGTCCTGCGCTGACCCAATCTTACCGGGAGTGCAGAGGAGAGAGCATTCCTATTACATGAAAAAGCTCCACCTGCCTGGCAAATTGTGATAGCGGCCCTCATCCCTAGTTCCTTCCCTGGCTGAGAATCCCTGTCCTGAAGCCACATCCGGCCTTGGGGAGTTGGAGGGGTGTGTTGGGACAGAGTGCTCACCGTGTGGGTGAGTGTTTGGTGTAGGTGGGAAAGCAGAGAGCTTGGGATGGGAGGCGCAGCCCTGTGGACAGAATCCACTTCCCTGTTCCCGCCAGGACCCTTCGGCCAACGTGGAGACACTCCTGTGGAAGCACAAGGTGCTTGAGCGGGCTCTGGAGGCACAGGCTGAAAAGATCAGTGCCCTGGAGGCGGCAGCCCACAGCCTGCAGCGGGGTGGGCACCCAGAGGCGCAGAGGGCCCTGGGCCAGTGCCAGGCCCTGCTCCTGAGGTACCTCTGGCTCCGGGCTGTGGGTGGGATAAGCCCCCAGCACTCCTGCCCAGCACAGCATGTGGTCACCCAGGGGAGATAAAAGGGAGTTGTACAAAGAAGGGTGAACTGGGAAACCGGAGAATTGCCACATGAAATGGCAGGACCCGAGCACAGTGGTTAGGCGTTGGCCCTGCAGGGCCGGGTAGTCCCAAGCTCCTGTGTGTTGCCCACTCATGGTGGGACTGGGGCAGATTCCTCACTGAGTCCCGGGTCAACAAGGAGGGGGTAACACTACCTGCCTCTGAGGGCTGTGGTGAGGACTGAGAAGGTACCCCTGATACCTGAGCACGGCACCTGCCACTCAGGCAGGTTGGCAGATTTCTGGTGTTGATTTAAATGAAGCTGGGCGGCGGGCAGGGCGTCTGGTGGCTCAGTCGGTTAAGCGTCCGACTTCGGCTCTGGTCATGATCTCACAGTTGGTGAGTTTGAGCCCCATGTCAGACTGTGTGCTGACAGCTCAGAGCCTGGAGCCTGCTTCAGATTCGGTGTCGTCCTCTCGCTCTGTCCCTCCCCCACTCACACTCTGTCTCTGTGTGTCTCTTTCTCTCTCTCAAAAAAAAAAAAAAATGAAATAAGTGAAGCTGGCACAGTTTGAGACACAGGCTCTGCCTTTTTTTCCTCATAAAAGCCCATCTGGTTCCTCTACCTCATCCAGCTTCTCAGACTTATAGATCAAGAGAGATTGGCCCAAAGCCAATGATCTCATTTTAACTTAATTCTTTAAAACCCTATCTTCAAATGCAGTCAGTTTGTGAGTTTCCGGGAATTGGGACTTGAACATAAGAATGTGGGAGACGCAGTTCAGCCCCTAACAGACGCTAGTGAAGACAGAAGTAGAATGGCTCTCCATTTCAAAGGAGACCCCGGCCTCAGGGTGTATTGATACATAAGAAGGGCTGTCACAGGCTGGAAAGGCACGCACACACCCCAGCCCCAATGAGGGGACCTGAGGACCCACGAGACCCTCCTCCTGGCAGGAAAGAGGCGCTCATAGAGCGAGCCGCGAGCCGTCGCCGCCAGCTGGAGGAGCTCGGTCAGCTGCAGACTTTCCTGCAGGACTCCTTGGAGGTTGGCCTGGGGTTGGGGTGTGGGTCGTGGTTGTGGGGGGGGAAGGAGCCGCCCCAGGGAGAGGGCAAGCCCAGAGGGTTGGGCCAAGGGGAGAGCCTGAGGCAGCCGAGCCTGGTCCTCCTTATGTGTCCAGGTGGCCACGTGGCTGAGGGAGAAGGACTCGGTGGCTCTGGACGAGGGCTGGAGGAACCCAGCTCTGCTGCAGACACAGCTCTGGAAGCAGAAGAGTCTCCAGGCCGAGCTAGACGCAAGTGTCCACCACCAACAAAGGCTGCAGGTGGTGAGGCCCTGGGGGTCATGGGACGGTCTTGCAGGCCAGAGCACGGGACGACCCCACCGAGCCCCGGCAGTGGCTCTGAACCATAGTAATGGATGGCTGACCTTCACTGAGTGCATTCTGTATACAACCACCATGCTAAGCACCAAAATGTAGCGAGAAGCAGAAGCTTTCCTGGGGCACCCTCTCCAAAAATAGTGCCTTTTCAAGATTTTTAAAGATGACGTTTTGATGGGATAGTTTTTAAAGCTCTCTGGGAAAGACATCAGGGGACAGAGAAAGGCACAGCTAGCAGTCCTGTGGGTAGCACCTTTTCCATTTACCGTCTCCCACCTAGAGAGAGCAGGTCCTGACCCCAGGCTGGCTCCCTGTCGTGTTAAGCGTCCTGTTAAGAATTTTTAATATTTTAAACAAAACATTTAAACAGCACAACCAGTGTCATCCCCATCATATGGATAAGGAACATGAGCTCAGAGAGGTTACAGAACTTGCCCAAGATCGCAGGGCTAGCGTGCAGCCCGTAGCCCTGAGGCTGGTGGTGGAAGCCAGCACAAGTCCCGGGGCACCGGCAGTGCTGGGTCCATGAGGTGTGCCCTGTGTTGCTGTAGGAGGGGCAGAGGCTGCTGCAGGAGGGCCACCCAGCCTCAGAGACCATCCGGGAACGGCTGCAGGAGCTGGGAGAGCTCTGGGACAGGCTGCGGGCCAACAGCCGGAGGAAGGCGGCCACACTTCAGGAAGCTTGCGAGGTGGGCCCTGCGAACCATGGTGTGCGTGGGGGAGGTGCTAGGCCTCTCCCTCTTGTGCCCACCTCGCACTCTGCCCCAGGCCCTGCGTCTCCGGCGGAGTGTGGAAGAACTAGAGAGCTGGCTGGAGCCTGTGGAGGTCACGCTGAGAGCCCCCATCCCGGGCCGGGACCAGCCCGGGTTGGACGAGCTCTTAGGGGCTCAGGGCGGGCTGGAGGCGGCAGTAGACAGGCAGGCCGGGCAGGTGCAGCTACTGCTGGGCCAGGCTCAGGTCTTGACGCGGGAAGGCCACTGCCTCGCCCCAGATCTGGAAGACCGGGCCCAGAAGCTGCTGCGGAGGTAGGTCCGGGCACATGCATCCTCCTCCCCACCCCCTTCCTCCCTGCCCTCCAGCTGCTCTCCTCCAGGCTTCCCCCCAACCCCACACTGAGGGGCACGGAGTGGGTGAGCTCTGGGCCACAGTCTGGTGCTGACAGTGATGACCGTGGCCCCTACCTGCCCTGGCCCCGCCTCCACTGCTGCAGGTTTGAGAGCCTTCAGGAGCCCCTGCGGGAGCGCAGAGAGGCCCTGGAGGCTCGGAGCCGCCTCTCGCAGTTCTTCAGGGATGCTGACGAAGAGATGGCATGGGTGCAGGAGAGGCTGCCTCTGGCCGCCACCCAGGACTGCGGGCAGAGTCTGAGCGCCGTGCAGCACCTGCAAGAGAAGCACCAGGTATGGGAACCATCCCCCCCTGAGAGCAGGGAGGGGCTGCCCTCAGATTGAGCACACGACTCAGTCAGCCAGTGGTGCTTGGAGTTCTGTGCCTCTGGCGGGGCTTTGGGGGTACCCTAGGTTCTTTGTTGGCCATATGGACAGGGAACTCTTTGGGGGCGAGTCTGTGGGGGACTGTGAGGCTTCTAGCACAACTCTGGGGCCCCCTGAGGAGCGTCCAGTAGCATCCTGGTCATGTTTTCCTCCGCCTCCACAGAACCTGGAGAGTGAGATCAGCAGCCACGAGGCCCTGACTCAGGCCGTGGTGGACGCAGGACACAAGCTAGTGCGGGCTGGGCACTCGGCCTGTGACGTGGCTGTCCGGGTACAGCAGCTGGAGAATGCCATGGGCTCCCTGCGGGCACAGGTGACACAGAGGCGGCTGCTGCTACAGCAGGCTCAGGAGGCCCAGCAGTTCCTGACAGAGGTGAGGGGCTGATGTGAGATGCAAAAGGGCAGGGCCTGGGCATGAGGACACCCAGAGCGTACACAGGCCTGGAAGGTAACCCCCACGTGGGGCTCCAGGCTCTCTGTGCATCTTCACTTACCTGCACTAAGTGGTCCCCTGCCCCCAAGCCGTCGATGCTGCATGTTACCCGGAACACAGGCCCCTCCCTGGGTTCGGTTTTAGTGCATGTGCCATTTCTTCTAAACCAATGACTCTCAGCCATTGCTCTGTATCAGAGTGACCTGGAATCTGTAAGAAATGCGGGTTGATACTCAGGTTCCATTCCAGACCAAACCAGAAATCTTTAGGGTTGAGAGCCAGGCACAGAGAGTGTAAAAGCTCTCAGGTAATTCCAGGGTGCAGCCAGGGTGAGAACCCCTGCTCTGAATGTCGAGGCTATGAGCTCCAAGCTGGGAGCCCTGGAGGCCAGCACCCAGGGAACACCTCCTCTGTGCCACGCCAGCTCCAGGAGGCAGAATCCTGGCTGGAAGAGCAGGGCCGTGTCCTGGACATCGAGGATGTGGGCCAGAGTGCCGAGGCCACGCGCGCCTTTCTGCGGCAGCTGGAGGCCACCACGAGGGACCTAGAGGGGTTCAGCATGCGAATTGAGAGGCTACAGCAGACAGCAGCTCTCCTTGAGAGCAGACAGAACCCAGAAAGGTGGGTGGGAGCCAGGCCCACCTAGGGCGGTGCAGGGAGGGTGCTCCCTACAGAGGGACATGAGGGAAGAAGGGCTCCAGCTGGGTTGTCCTTGTTGCCACAGCCCCAGGGTGCTGGCTCGGATGCGGGCGGCGAGGGAGGCCCATTCGGGGCTGCTGCAGAGGGCGGAAGGCAGGCGGCAGGGTCTGCAGGAGCAGCTACAGCTCCACCAGCTGGAACGGGAGGCCCTGCTCCTCGACGCCTGGCTGGCCAGCAAGGTGGCCACCGCTGAGTCCCAGGACCATGGGCAGGACCTGGAGGCTGCCAAGGCGAGTCACTCATGAGCAAACCTAGGAAGAGTGGATTGAGACTGCTGAGCAAGGGCAAAGAAAGTGTGCACTTGGGTGAGAGGGAGGCGAAGGGGTAAGCTGAGGGGAAGTAGGGAGTCTCCGGGCTCTGGGAGGATCCCTAGGGAACTAGACCAGAGCCCGGGGACTTGAGCCACTGCCTCAGTCAGTACTGATGAGGGACCTGGCAGGTACCGCCCAGCCCTTCATGAGGTTCAAGTGCTCCTGGACACCACCTCCAGAGTGACCCTCCCTGGCATTGTATTCTCACAGGTGCTGGAAGAGAAGTTTGATGCTTTCAGAAAGGAAGTTCAGAGCCTGGGCCAGGCCAAGGTGCAGGCCCTGAGGGAGCTGGCAGGCTCCCTGGAGCGGACAGCACGCAGGCACAAGCCCCAGATTCAAGCCCAGAGGAATCGCATTGAGGCGACTTGGGAGAGGCTGGACAGGGCAATGAAAGCCCGCACACAGGTGAGTGCACCGAGTGCACAGATATTCCTGTCCCTTTTGCCTGAGCCAGGGACAAGCAGGCCCGCCCAGGGGTGTGTGTGTGTGTGTGTGTGTGTGTGTGTGTGTGTGTGTGTGTGTGTGTAGAGGGAGGTAGTTGCCTCTAATCCCAACACTAAGCAGATGGGAAGTCTCAAAATCTTGCACCTCCACGGCACCCCAGCCCTCTCCACCAGTTTGGTTTCCTGCTGGGGCAGTTCATACCTCCAGGGAGAAACAGAACGCGGGTGTGGCCGGCTTCAGATCCCCTCAAAGCCTCCCTAAACACAGGCTTCAGGCTTTAAGATACATCCCACGTTGATCTCTCCTTAACCACTGGCACTTAGCTGGCTCCTTCGGCACACTCCCTCGCTCTCCTAACCTACATGCCCCGTGTGATGGCTTCACTGTTGTTTCCACAACCAGGGTCAGCCACAGCTGCTTCTGTGAAAGCAGCTTGCCCCCTGAGCCCCCGACAGCCTCGGCAGCCTCCTGAGCTGACCCTCTCCTCCTAGCCAACCACTCCCTGAAAACCAAACTCCTCCCTCCTCTCCCGTGGATGGACCCATCCCCTCCCGCCCTGCTTCAGAGGCCCCATTTCTGCCTTTCTGGTGATTTGTACACCGAAGACCCTCTTGTCACAGAATGCCCCCTGAGGCCCTGCCACGTCATCAGTAATATCATACATTCATTGAGCACCTGCCACATTGAGGACGTTTTCTGTACCTGGTGGTCATGAGTGAATCACCAAGCCCACAGTCCTTGTTAGTTATGTATTTATTTACTTATTTTGAGAGAGACAGAGCGAGTGTGAGCAGGAGAGAAGCAGAGAGCAAGGAGATGGTGTCCCAAGCAGGCTCTGCAATGTCAGCACGGAGCCCAACATGGGGCTCAAACCCTTGAACCATGAGATCATGATCTGAGCCAAAACCAAGAGTTGGACACTGAACCAACTGAACGACCCTGGCGCCCTGATCCTTCTTATTTAAAAGGACATGGCCCACAAGGCCATGTCTCCAGTGAGAAAACGTCCTAGGAATGAGCTCAACTCAGAGCAAGCCCTCTTTCCTTTCACAGAGCCTGGCCACAGCCTGTGAAGTTCTTGGCTTTGAGCAGGAAGTGGCCCAGCTCCAGGGCTGGATGCAGGAGAAGGTCACCCTGATGGCGAGAGACATCTGTGGCCACAGTCTGTCATCGGTGCAGACCTTACAGCAACAGCACAGGTGCCTGGAGGTGAGGGCCCGTGCCCGTTGTCTGCCCCTCAGAGCCCTTCCCTGCAGGTGGTGGGTAGGGAGCCCCCAGAAGGGGGGAAGAGAAGGCCCTCCCAGCCAGGAGGTGCTTGCCCACGTGGTGGAACAGAGTGGAGTTGGCCTGTGAGAGTCCGGGAAGCAGATCAGGACTCCTCAGAGAGGACCAAATGAAGAGCATCCATCGGGCTGCCAGGGTGAGGCCTGATCATGTGTTCTGGTACAGAGGGAGCTGGCAGCTATGGAGAAGGAGGTGGCCCGGATGCGGATGGAGGCCTGCAGACTGGGCCAGCTACACCCTGTGGTTCGGTTGGGCCTGTCTGAGCAGCTGGCCAAGATGGAAGATGCCTGGGCCACCCTGGACGTGAAGGCCCAGGAGCAGGGTCAGCAGCTGGAGCAGGCCGCCCGGGGCCATGCCTTCCTCGGCCGCTGTAGGGAACTGCTGTAAGTGGCACCCTGCCCTGCTGTTGGCTCAGCTCTGCCCTGCGGGGTGGGGGTCACCCCAGCTCTTCAGGGAGCTGGACTCCCCTGTCCCGTGCCCAGCTCCTGCCCTGCTTCCTGAGGCTTCCCTCCCAGCCCTGACAGCAGCTTTGTCTCCCTGCCCCCAGAGCATGGGCTCAGGAGAAGCAGGTTCTGGCTTCATCACAGGAGCTGGCTGGGGACCTGGTGGGGGCCGAGCAGCTCTTGGTGCAGCAGGAAGAGCTGGGGCAAGAAATCAAGGAATATTGCCTTCGGGCCCAGGACGTACGGCAGGAAGGACAGCAGCTGGTGGACAGTGGCCACTTCATGTCCCCCGAGGTATGAGCACAAAGGTGGGCCAGGGGTTGAGCTGGGGAGGGAGCCCAACAACCCAAGGAACCCCAGCAGGAATGGAAACCCTCAGGAGGAGAAGGCAGGCAAGGGAGGCAGAGAGGGGGAGGGTCTGGGCCTTTCCTGGACCTGTCTGCTGGGCACCAGCCCCGCCGTGCCTCGGGGCTTCTGCTCCAGCGTCTGGCCCACAGCGCCGCTTCCCACCAGGTGACAGGGTGTCTGCGGGAGCTGGAAGGGCAGCTGCAGGCACTGGCAGAGGCCTGCGCCCTACGCCAGGAGCGCTGCGAGGAGAACTGGGGCCTGCAGAAGCTGCGGCAGGAGCTGGACCAGGCCGAGGCCTGGCTGGCCTCCCGAGAGGGCCTGCTGCTGGACCCCAACTGCGGGGTGAGCCAAGGCCCCACCGTTGACAGGCTGCGCGATGGCAGCTGTGGCCAAGGGCAGGTCCTAGTCCTCCTCTGCTCCCTGAACAGCCACGCCAGGCTGTGGACGGGGAGGGTGCAGCTCTTGGTGCCCCTTGGAGCCGGGCCTCACCCTGACCTACTTCTCCCCAGAACTCGGTGGCCGATGTGGAGCTGCTGCTCCATGGACACCATGACTTAGAAAAGTCACTGGCAGCCCAGCAAGAGAAGTTTGCCCAACTGCAGAGGGAGACAGGGGTGAGTGGAGGCTGGGGTGAGCGTACACTGGGATCTAGGGACCTGAGGACTGGGGGTGGGAGCATCCTGGTCTCAGCCTGAGAGTCGGGACCTCCCCAGTGAACGGAGCTCTGACCCCCCAGGAAAACCTGTTCTGTGCCCAGCCAGCTGCAGGGCCCTGTCACCTCCATGTCCTGGTAGGTTAGAGCCCCATCATGGACCAGGATGACAGGGAAGTCTCCTGAGCTGACACAGGAAGAGAAGCCCAATGAGGAGATAGGGACTCTCCAGGTGGGAGGGATCCGGGGTGGCAGAGGCTGATCTGGCTCACCTTATTCCCCTTTCCAAGATGGAACAGAAGCTGCTGCAGCAGGGGACAGGGCTGAAACCCAGGAGTGCTGGCCACCAGTTTACCTCCCTCCAGCATAGGTCTCTTGGAAGCTGGGGGCCAGTACAGCTGGCTGAGACAAGGGACCTGCAGCCAGGTGTCCCCATTGGGTCACACACACCCTTGGCCACCACTCTCTTCCTGGAACGTGCAGCCAGGCAGCAGGAGCCCATTGGGGCTGGGGCTGTAGGGGTAAGGCCCACACCCCACAGCTAGCGCTGAGGCCCTGGGGGCTGGGGACACCGGGCAGAGGAACCGAGATTCCCCAGGAATGAAGTGGTCAAAAAGGGGTAGATTCCTAGCCCACCTTCCAGAGGGGTCCTGTCCTCTGTTGCTGGATGTTTCCTGGGCCCCTTCTTGCACTTTCAGGATGCAAAGGGTGCCCCCACCATGGAAGGATTTTTGGAGCTCAAGCAGCAATGGCCTGCAGAGAGGCAGGTCAGTACCAGGAGATTCCTTCTCCAGGCAGCTCTCCTCCACAGAACCACCTGGGCTTCGAGGGGCCATCAAGGCCTGGCACCGTGGCCCCACACCCCTGAGTCTTAAGACCGTTTCATTCTTTTTCCTTTATATATTTTATTGAGCAATTTGTACACCCAATGTGGGGCTTGAACTCACAACCCCAAGATCAAGAGTCACATGCTGTACCCACTGAGCCAGCCAGATGCCCCAAGATAGTTTCATTCTTAAGATACCTCATAGCTTCTGCACACCCCCCCCCCGGGTGGGGAGCGAGTCCCTCTTCCTCCTCTTCCTGGTTTCCCTACATGTCATTCCCTGGCTCCCTCTTCCCCGTGGACACTTTGGACCAGTCCAGGACTTTGCTTGGGAGCCTCTGGAGATAGACGGTCAGGCTTTGATAAGGCCAGGCTCCAGCCTCCCCTCCACGCTCGGCTGATGTCACCTCACCCCCTTCTCTCCACAGCCCAGCTCAAGCCCCTGGGATTGCTGCTGTGGGACCCTGGGGGGCAGTTTCCTGAGCCTCTTCTGGGATAAGAAAACTGCAGCAGAAGTACTGGGCAGTGGAATACAGGCGAGGCAGAAGACAGAGAGGCCCATGGAGAAGAGTGGACATGGCCATTGTGACCCCTCTCGCCTCTCTTCTCAGAACGTGGCCCCCGTGGACACCCTTGATCTCACAGGAGCCCAGTGTGAGAGGCTGAGGTACTGGAGTGGCAGGAAATATGCTTTCTCCATAGGTGAGGGCCACATGGAGAGACAGACAATGGCCCCAAGACATCCTGACCCAGCAGGCACAGCCTCACAAGAGCAGCCAAGAAGCTCGAGGTAGGGGGTCCCCCCCATGGGAGGCAGAGTTTTGACCCATGGCTCTCTGCCCAGCAGGCTGAGCAGTGGGGTGGAGATCCCGTATGCAGCACCATCAGAACAGCATGCCTGGAGCTGGCATCGAGCCCTGAGTGGCATGGCAGGTAGGCACCAGGGCAAGCCTGGGGTGGGACTTGGGGCACAGATTCCCTGGACTCCAGGCTGTGGTTTCCTACATCCTCTCAGGCTATAGAGGTACCATCCTCTCTACAGCCGGAGAGGTAAGTGGGACTTTGAGAAAAGATACTAGGAATTTAAGGCCCAGAAAGGGTAAACAACTTGCCCAAGATCACACAGATAATTTGTAGTAGAAGTAGGGCCATGTTTGACCTGTTGGCTGCCTCCTGGTCCTTTCCCACCCCCTTTGTGGAGTGTGCCTCTCTGACACCCAAGTGTTCCTAGGCTTGTTGTGCGACCCTGGGACCTTCTCCAACCTTTCAGTCCTCAAATAGCTCTGAATGTTCTGCCCTTGGGGTATCTACGGACAACGGCCAAACCCACTTCTATCACAAGGGATGCCTGGAAAGCACCCCTGCACCGGGAATCTCTTGGTCCATGTGGTTTGACAGGCTCCACCTGGACAGTGTATTCCGGTCATGTCACTGCCCAGGTGGGAGCCCCTTCCTGTTCTTCCCAGTCTCTCTGGGTTCTTGGCTCCATTCCTCAGTCTCTGGCCCCCTGGGATCTCTCTGAGCCTGTCCTTCCAGAATCCCAAAGGGATCTTGGATCTCCTCCAGGCTGAGCCTTTCTTAGCCCACCTGTGCTCAGCCTTCTAGGAGATGGGGTGCACTGGGGGGCCTGCACCACCCCTCCTGGTGTGTACAGAGCCTCCTGCAGCAGTTGTAGCTTAGTCTGTGTGGGCTGCTTTTCACAAAAATACCAGACTGAGCAGGTTACAGACAAGAACCGTTTATTTCTCACAGTTCTGGAAGCTGGGAAGTCCAACAGCAAGGCACCAGCCGACTGCATGTCTGGTAAGAGTCGTCTTGTGGGTGTCCTAGTTCTTGCTGTGTCCTCACTTGGTTGAAGGGGCAAGGTTACTCTTTGGTCAGGCCTCCACCCTCATGACCTACTCACCTCCCAATACCATCACCTGGGGGTTAGGATTTCAACAGAGATGCAAACATGCAGGGAAGTGTGCTGTCTGCAGAGGGCCTAGCATCTGGGCCAGGCTCACCATTGTTCTCTCTGTGCTCTGCAGCCCACTGTCTGAGCCTGGAGCACGGAGCCAGACCTCTGGGCTTCACTGTTGAGCCCACTGCTGAGAGGGCGCCCAAGACAGCCGCCTCGCTCAGGTAGGACAGCTGGGTATACGGGCAGATGCGAGTCCTGAGCCCCATCACTGGCACAGATGCTGCCCTCTCAAGCCCAAGAGCCAGAGACTCAGACCTGCACTGCTAGGGTGAGGGGTAACGCCCATATTTGAGACCCTCAGCAATAGAAAACCCTAGCACCCGCCTCACCTGGTGTAAACCTCTGCTCACTCAGTAATGGCAACAGAGTCCAGGCCCTGAGGCTCCTCTTCCCCACAGCTTCCAAGGCTGGCCCCTGACCACCTCAGTGAGGGAGCCGCATGTGAGTGCTGACGGTCAGCTGCAGCCCATGGAGTTGCTGCAGGCTGCTGGCCTTGCCCAGGAACCTGCCCAAGGCTCCCACCGCCTTTCCTGCCCAGGCCAAGCCCAAGGTACAGGCCCCTCAGGGGTCCCTTTGCACATGCTAGAAAGCCTGCCTGGCTGTGTCCTCCAGGGCTCCCACCTCTCTCACCCCTTGGTCTCCTCTTCCTAAGACAGAAGCCATGTTGCAGGACAGCCGTACCCTGCTGTCTGCCTGCCCTTCCCTGCTCCAATGCGAAAGGAAAGCCTTACTGTCCTAGAGTGGGCCAGAAGCCAGGCAGTCATGCCCGTGCACAGAGACAGACCCCACCCTGTTGGGCTTGAGGGACACTCACAGCACAGCGGAGGGCAGCCGCGGGTATGGTCTCTGGCAGTTCTGCAAGCCCGTCCCGCAGGGCCCTCGGGCTCCACTTTAGGCTTCAGAGCACATGTTGCTGAAGGAATAGGCTTCATCCTGGATGGTGGCTTCTAAGGCTACCAGGGCAATCATTTCTTCTCCTGTGACTCTAGCCCCATGCTCAGGACAGGGCCCGAGAATCACTGGGTGAGAGCAGACACAGGGAGCTCGGCCACAAGACCCAGTCCTCTCCCATATGCCCCATACCCCACTGTCACTCCTGCAGCTGCCTGTCAGCTTCCAGGATCCACGTCAACATTAGTTCCAAGGGAGGCCAGAGCCCTTGCATACCAGTGCTCGACAAAGATTCTGGGGAGGCTAGGCCCTAATTTCACTCTGCTTCTTTGTCCTCCCAACAGGTCTGGGCCCTGAAGCAAACCCTGAGATGGCACCAAACCTCGAGGCTACAAACAAGGACAGCCTCTAGGGGAACAGAATGAGATGCTGCTGCCAGGCCCCTCAGGACCAAATTCTGGAATAGACAGTTCCTTGTTAAGAGGCAGCCTTCACCAAGGTCACAACTTGCTGAGGTTATGCCATTAGGACTTGCCTCTGGCTCCTCAGATCCTGGGGGTGGCCATCCCCACCGTGGGACAGGGGTGCTGTGTCACTGTCAGGGAGTCTGCTCACCTGTGCACGGCCAGGGCTCCAGTAGCAGAGACTCCCTCCACCACCACCCCCACCCCTGCCCAGGCCAAACTGGCCGCCTCCCTGCTTGGAGAGCGTGGCTCCAGCAGGGCAGACATGGCCTTCTCTTCAAGGGAGGTTTGGACTGACCTGCTGTCTAGCTCGGTGAGGTACCCCTGGGGAGATGTGCAAACCAGTCCTTGCTATGTGCAACCAGGAGCATGGAATGACCTGTCTCTTCTTGGCAGCAACGACAGATAACCCATTAACATCTCACATTATATGATCCTCTGTGATACATAAACCGCTCTATTTCACTCTGTACAACTATTCAAAGTAGCAAGGGAAAGGGTCACATAGCTTTGAACACTTTTGCAAATATGGTCCGTAACGGCCCCCAGGTCTACCTCTGGCCACCTCTGAATGTTCTCCTTGAAGAGGAAACCACCTCCAGCCTGAGTAGACAGGGCTCTCAGCCCTTTTAAAACCCTCAACCTACCTGGAAGTATGTGGAGAGGGTGCTGGTGGCTGCAGGGCCCTATCTGGGTAGGGCCAGGCACATATCTTGGCGGAGCACCTCAGAGCGCGAGGGGGCCAGGGCAGGGCCCTCCAGGCTGCGGAGGCTCTGGAACTGTTGGTGATGATGGTCTCTGCCCGACTCACCCAGAACACCCAGGTGGACAGGGAGTGAGTCTGACAAAGTGTCGGGAGGGGAGCAGGGAGTCCCGGCCGGGGCAGCGCCATCACTACGGCCGGTGCTGCCGGCGCTTCCGTTGCACAGCTCCACGCAGGGCCTCCAGCAGCTGCTCCTGGTTGTTGCAGATGTTGTAATGTGTCAGGTGGAGCAGCTTGTCCATGTCCTCTGGGCTGTAGGTCAATTTTGAGTAGTGGTAGGGAGAGTTGGATGAAGACAGGTTCACCTCTCCGGCCCCCTTCTCCTCAGGTGTCCGTTGGATGCCTAGTAGAGACAGTGTAGCAGGGCAGGGACAGGACATGCACTGGGGAGGGGGGTGGGGTGCACTGTGGAGAGACAGGATGCAGGGGCTCACCAGGGGCTGAGTACTCCCGGAAGGAGGCATCCACCAGAGGGAAGTGCAGCACCGCTGGGGCATCAGGGCAGTCTGGATCAGAAAACAAGCAGCACTCCGGAGGCTGGTGCTGCTCCTCTGGGCTGGGGGAGATGGGCGGGAAAGGGATGCCCTGCTCCTGGCAGAGCCGGCCCAGGAGCTGCAGTTGCTGCAGGGCAGCAGAAGTGGTGTCAGATGGCTGGGCCCCAACACTGGGCCAGTGGGGGTCAGCTGGGATGCGTGGGACCTGGACACCAACTCAGACCCCCTGGCACTGGGCCGGACTGAGGAAGGGGCTCCAACCCCTCAGCTGTGCGGGGCTAACTGCTCCCAGGTTCTGCAAAAACCTTCACCGGACCAACACAAAAACTCAGAGCAGAGGGATCCAGAGGTCTAGACTGAATGGAGGTGGCAGGTGCCACAAAGGGGCATCACTAGCTCCTTCTCCATCTGGCTTCCTGAGCAGAATAAGTCCCCCTGGTGGTAAATTCACAGGCACACAGTTCATAGGACACTGTTCACAGAGTGTCACAGCCCCTCAGGGAAGCTGGACCACATACTAGACTCCAAGGCAGACATCCCCAGAGGCAGGAGCCAGGATGTCAGGCCAGGCCTAAGGCAGCACGGTCTCCCACGTCTGCCCCCGGCTCACCTGAAAGGCTCCTTGGAGGTTGTAATCCAGTGACAGGATGAGGTCCACATCCCGTGTGGGCCGCAGAAGGGGCGGGAAACTGGTGTTGATAAGGTAGCCAACATCCAGCAGGCAAAGATGGGGCTCTGCAGGTGTCAGCTGGTTGGGGTGCCCATCCAGTTTGGTGGCTGGAAAAGTTGAGGGAATGGGGTGGAAAAGCAGCTATCATTGGTGCTGAGGCCACCAGATCCCTCTGGCCTAAGGCTAGCTCCTTGCTACTGGCAGAATCCGACTCTGCCCTCTGGTCCCTCTTCTCTCCCACCAAAAGTAGGCCTGTCACTTCCCAAGATGCCACAGATGTGCCCTGATCCACAAATGAGAGGAAAAAGGGTAGCTGATCCAAGCAGCCCAGTGAACTAAGCTCAAAGGAGCTTGGGGCCCACGGGTTGGAGAGTGTGGATGTCTGGACCAGGGACCCAAAGCTCAGGTGGTCATGGGCAGACCATGGAAAGCTGGGACCAGAGAGAGAAGAGATACCTTTCCAGGTGGAGAAGTAAGGCTGTTGGAAATAGTCTTTGTGGAACTGAAGACCACGCAGGAAATTATGTGTGGCCTGGGCCAGTGGGCGCCGTGTCAGAAGGTCAGTAAAAAACTCAACAATCTTGCCGGTCCCCGTGGGAGGCTCTTCTATCTTCAGAAGAGGAACCTGCTCCTTGTCTGCTCAATTAAGAAGGGGGAAAGTAGGGCATCTTTTAGGAAATTGGGACCCCTAAACTTTTACCCCAGCTTCTGTAGACTCCCAAAGGCCTGAGAGCCACCCCCACCATCCTCCAGATCCAGCCCCTGTAGGGGCCTCTCCACTTGCTCACAAGGAGCCCAGACACCCACCCAAATTGGTCTGATCCTGTGCCCAGCGGTCCCAGAACTGGCTGGGCTCTGAGGCCCAGTATAAGCTGTCCTGGAGGCTGGCTGCATACAGATTGCTCCAGATACCTGAGAAAGGGGACACAAGAGGAACAGAAAGGACAGGAGGGGGAGAGAGCCCCCACCCAATCACAACCTGACTCTTGCCCACGGCCCATCCTAGACTGGGAAGCATCCCCATGACTGAGCTGAGGGTGGGTTTGTGGGGGGGGGGGGGGGGCTGCCATCTTCGCCAGGCCCGTTCTCCCCTCTATCTCCGCTTCCCTAACCTCCCAGGCCTCTCACCTTTCAGGAAGCAGATTCGGGACTCAGGAAGCCGCTTGGTCAGGCGCCCCATGAAGAACTCAGAGCCAAAGAGCTCGGAGGGGATGAAGGCACCGTACTTGGGAAAGCCAACCTCATAGGGGGAGAACTCACACCACTCTGCGAGGAGACCACACAGCTTCACTGCGGGGCTCAGAACTCCAGGACCCTCAACCACCACAGGCTTCACACCAGGGAAGCCTGGGGACCTAGAGGCTCAGGCTGGTTACAGGCACCCTGAGCATGGACCTAAAGGCCCACCCCCATCCCAAAGCCTGAGGGACTCTGGTGGGATGATTAATAATCTCTGGAAGGCATGGGACCTGGCCCAGAAGGGGAGGGTGTAACACCCATCTCCTACACACAGGCACCCTGCCAGCTGCGAGATCACACGTCTCCACTCCGGGCTACTCACCAGCAAATTCAAAGGTGGTCAGGTTCTTCTCCTTGGTGTTAAGGGCACAGTAAATGGGCAGAGGGTTCTGGCCTTGACTCAGGGCCTCTCTCTGGTCTGAGAGAGTATGGTCATGGGGCTGGTAGAAGGAGAGGATTTGAACCTAAAGTTGTGCTTTCTGGTGCCTGGGGCCTTTCCCATCTCTGCTGCCCAGGGCGGTTCCCCATCTTTGAACCATGCCCTGGCCACACACCCGCCCCCCTGTACCTCATCGTGCAGCAGGGCCTCACTAATGAGGGCCCACAGGTTGGTGAAGCAGGGCGGGTGGCCCAGGCGGGCACGCTCGGCCAGCTCCTGCCGGTACTGCTGCAGCTGGCTGGGAGCAAGCACGCCCAACTTGCTCTTGGTCACCTGTGTTTTCAGTGACTCGGTGGGCCCTGCCAGGTCCTTCTGAGACCATTCTGGGTCCTCGTAGAGGTTGGCCAAAGCCCTGGGAAAGCCAAAGCCCAGGGGGTCATCGCACACCTCAGACTCTCTATCCTAGAACAACAGACTAGCAGGTACCTTCCAATGGTCCCCCCCAAGCACGTTCCTCTTTGGCACATCCTTTCTCCCAGTTAGGTCGGAGGTGCCTATGGGGTCCACAGCAGCCTTACGACTGCCACCCCCAAACTCCTGCACTCAACGTGCTGCCAGCTCACCAGGTAGAGCCAGAGGCCCCTGTGATGTAGGAGATGCAATCCAAGAGACCCAGCTCCTTCAGGCCAGCCAGATGCCCATACAGGGAAACCATCGCCCGGATCCCACCACCAGTGGCCATAACAGCTACCACGGGGATCTGGAAGAGAGGATAGCCAGGTCAGTCAAGGTCTGATCAGGGCTGTAGTCTCCAAAACATCCACCCCTTTCCCTCTTATTAGGAGAAGTCATTTCCCTAGAAGGTGTCCCAAGCTGATCTGACCCCAGCAGGCTGCCCTCAGGCTACATGGCTCACTGATGAGTCAGATGGGACCCAAGTCCCAAAACCTGGACCAGACCAAAAATCAAGAAACAATGAGAAAGGGGGTGCCTGGCTGGCTCAGTCAGTTGAGATTCTGACTTTTGGTTTCGGCTCAAGTCACGATTTCACGGTTTCATGGGTTCAAGCCCCTTGTTGGGCTCTGTGAGGACAACACAGAGCCTGCTTGGGATTCTTGCTCTCTGCCCCTCCCCCACTCACACTGTCTCCATTTCAAAATGGATGAATAAACTTAAAAAAAAAGCGAGAAGGAAAGCTAGCCCAATGGGGCAGCTTATAAGCTCCAGGTGCCTCACGCAATGCTCTGCATTTGATGGCATCAGGCTGCCAAGAACATCAAGTGAGAGGGAGGCACAGCAGGGCAGGTAGGTAAGAGGCAGGGCCAAGTTCCGGTCTGGTTAGGAAACATTCAGCTCTGGGCTCGAGGAAGACTGAGGATGCCCATCCCAGGCAGCCCAGCCCACAGACCTCATCTTCCTGTAAGTCTTCATCCAGTTGCAGGACCTGCTTCAGGGCCTTGGCCACCACCTGCTTCCTCTTGCTCAGAAAGGCCTGCTCCTCGGCACAGGGCCCGCAGCCTAGCCGCACAGCCAGCTCCCTGGGTCTGGGTGGGAAGGAAGGAACCATCAGGCAGCTCCCGGCCTCATTACAGAAAAGGAAGCCGGGTCTGCCTCACCTGAGAAGCCCACTTCTCATTCTCTCTCTCCTCTCCCCAAACCACACTCCTGCCCATGTCTGGACAGAAGCGTGACATGTGTGGGTATGATGGAGAGAAGGTGCACCTAGACCCAGGTGGGGACACTTGGGGAATGCAAGAAAATGGATTCCCACAACTATAAATGCTGGTGCCTAAAAAGGCCCCCGGGTGGGACCCACCACCACAGATCTACTTCCACCTCTCAGCTTCTCTCCATTACCCACCCAAAAATGACTCCAGCGGAGACAAGAAACAATGTTCCCACCTCTTCGTGGCTAGTCTTCCAGGCATGTGAAGAAGGGCCAGGGTGGGTGACTTCTCTTGTCTCATGAAGATTATTAGCTACGGTCCACCCACAATCGCCACCACCCAAAGGGAGCATGATTTCTCTCTTGTGGCTTCCTGGCCCTCTCTGTGCCTCAAGTTCAAGTGCAGGTGCCTGCCTGCTCTCCCCCACGCCCTCTCCCCGCGACTAGCCGGCTCTCACCCGTCTTCTTTTCTCAGCTCCACCCTCATCAGGGGTTCCTAAAAACCATGAACACTTCAGTCACAAAAGTTGGCCACCATGTTCCTCTCATCCTGGCCTGAGCCACACCCTATGATGCTCCCATGCTCCCTCGGGCCTCCGGCCATCTCCACAGGGACAAGGTCTGAGGCTTCAAGGCAGCTCTGCTCAGAGGACCCCTCCCTCCTCAGAACCTGGCTCAGCACTTGTGCAGGGCATGGCCCTAAGACTGAAGCTCCTACCACCGCAGGCCCCCTATAAGGCCTGGGGCCCAGCTCTGCCTATGCTTCTGGCATTCTTCCTCTGGGTGATCAAGTACCTGGGACGTAGGGAAGACAAGCCTCACCACCTGCCCAGAGGGCAAGGCCCTCAGGGGCACCTTCAGGTGCTCTTGGGGGGTATCCTGTAGGAAGGATGAAAGAAAACCTAAGAATCACTTCTGTTCCAGCAGTGATCTCACCCATTGCCCCAGGGAGTGACAAGCAGCAGCAGGAAGAGGGACAAGAGGCCAACCTCGACCCCATACTCTTCCCAGTGTGCCTGATTCTGCCAGGGAATGAGGGGGTGAGGGGCTCAGCATGAGCAGAAGGACCTGCTAGAAGAAAGAGGGAGAAAGACTCTGCAGGCCCCACCTCAGCAGCACACTACCTGCAGATGAATATCCAGCTCCTGCTCCCAGCAGGCCGGGCAATGGAAGCAGAAGGAACCAGCACCCACAGCGGCCTCCTGCGGACCCTCACAGGACCCAGGAACCATGAGCTGAACTCTTCCCCCGGACTCTGGAAATAGGAACCAGAGCAGAGGGGCTGGGAATAAGATCCTGGCCCACGAAGGCCCAAGAGTGTCTTGCATAAGGGGCCTGAAGGGTACTTCCCCCCCACCCCTAGGAGGAGGACTGGCACAGGCCAAGGCTCAGAGATAGAGCCCCCATCACAGCCTCTCCAAGGACTAAGGGGACACAGGTCCTGGGGAGCCCCAGCATGGATTTGCCCCTAATCTCTACCACTGCCTATGAAAGTCTAGGGCAGCTAATGTAAGGTCCCTTCTAAGATCCCCATAGAAAGAGGAAGACAAGGGGCACCTGGGTGGCTCAGTTGGTTAAGCGTCCGACTCCGGCTCCAGTCATGATCTCACAGTTCATGAGTTCAAGCCCCAAGTCAGACTCTGTGAGAACAGCTCTGAGCCTGGAGCCTGTTTCAGATTCTGTTTCCATCTCCCTCTGCCCCTCCCCCACTGGCACACTGTCTCTTTCTCAAATATAAATAAACATTAAAAAATTAAAAAGAAAAAAGAAAAAAAAGAAAGAGGAAGACAAGGGCAGAGGGCTGGGGGTTATCTTGGTAGGTGGGAGACTTACCCTTCCGGTCCCCTGCCTCTTCCAGTCGAACATGCAAGCAAGAGAGCTCCCGGGCCTGAGTCATTAAAAAAGCCCCTCAGACTTGAACCCCTGCCCTGTTAGAGGCCCCCACCTCCCAGTACCCTAGTTTTGGTCCTCAGCACTTCATTACCTTGGCCCTGAGTCACCAACCATTTGCCTGAGGTTGTATCCTCTTAAGGAACCAAAATCCCAGGGACCCCCCCCCCAACTCAGTTCTACCCATGAATCTCCAAGGGAGGCCCAAGCTTCAGGGAGGGGGATAGCAGATGGCATGAGGGAGGAGCTTCGACTTACCACCAGAATGCCATTGGTGACAAGCTGCTCAGCACAGTCTGTCCTGAAAAGGATACCAGTGACCCTCAGTGCAAGTCCAGGCTCCCAGGTTCTCACCCCTCAAAGGGCCACGGCATTCCTCTACCACCACTGGATGTCTCAGAGGGAAGGGTGTCAGTTCTGGGCACGCTCTGGGTGCACTGGACTCTGCCCTCCCCCAAAAGAAGCACTCCCACCCAAGAAGTGCCCAGTGGCCCCTGACTCACAGTCTCTGTAGCCGAAATTCAACTTCTAGCCGCTCCTCACCCTGGAGAGAGGAAGAAAACAAAGTTAGAGAGATTGAGGACTGTGAGTGTAGATTTCAACACACATGCCAAGTGGGGCTGCTGGGGCCTGAGAGGTGGTGAGAGCCAATGTCCAACTCCACCCTGCTCTGTCCACTTTCTCTGGGTAGCTCCCAAAAGCTGCCCTTGGTTGAGGGGCCAAGAAAGAGGGTCAAGGATGGGATTATTCCTGTGGACAGCAACTCCTGGCTGACAGTAGCCTCTGGATGCCACGGAAGCCTGGACCACTCACTGGAAAAGAGGGCCATGTACCCAGCTCCCCTGCAAAGGATCTCCCCTCCCTGAGCTGAGGCTTTCCACTGCCCTGGGCACAGCCTTGCCTGAGCGCTCAGTGAGAAGCTCTCTCTGCGGAACTCCCCAGCCCGCAAAGTCCCCACGTCAAATAGCACCGACAACACGGGGTCATCATTGGTCAGAAGGTCCTGGTCAAAGACTTGCAGCTGCACCACATTCTGGAAGGGAACAGAGTAAGGGGCTGCAGGAAGGAGGAGTGGGATAGGAAGGTGAGTGGGGCCATGGCAGAAAGCAAGGGCTGGCAGGGACAACGGGCAGGGCAGGGGCTGACACCTGGCCCACCTTGAGCTGGCTGTGGATTCGAAAGCGAAAGCTCTGATTCCAGATGGGGTTTCTGCTGTTCTTGACCGTGCGTGTCTGCAGCCTATGGCTAGAGGCCGTGGGCAGCCACAGACTCACATAGCAGTCAGAGGGGGTTACTGCAGGAAGAAGGGACAAGTGCCTGCTGACAGCCAAGAGCCTTACCCAGCCCAGCTTCCCAGAGTCCATGACCTTCCATTATAGGCAGCCCTGGGAGGCCTGGAGACCCTCAGAATGGGACTGAGTCGGGAGGCAGGAAGAGCAAGAAGCTGAGGCACAATCCCACATTCCACCCAGCACCTCCTCTCGGCACCCTCTCCAGGACCCTTGCACGCCCAGCACTACTTGTATCTCTTCCCACTGCCCTGTCCCAGTCTGAATCCAGTTCCAGAACCACTGTCCTCCCTGGGCCCAGCACTCACCTAGGTCCTTCGAGGGCAGGCCACAGGCCTGCAGGACACGAATGGTGAGCAGGCAGGTCCCAGGCACCTTTGCCTGCAGAGGAGGGACAGGTCAGGCTTGCTGCAGGCTGCTGGGCCCAAAGCCAACAAGGGCCAAAGAAGAGGGCAGAGTACCCCCTCCAGGACTAATTCTGAACCAAAGGGATCAGCCCTTCCCAGCCACATGGCTGCCCTCCACCCATCAAAGCTCTAAATGGAAAGGAGGCTATGGTATCTACTGATGATGCCTGCCAACACTTACACAACACTCTGGGCCGGCGCTGGCCCAAGGGCTTTATGTACATTAACTTCTTTAATCACACAACTATGCTGTGTGTAGGGACTAATTATGACCAATCCCACAAGGAAACTGAAGCACAGAAAGACAGAAAGCCTACATAGTCACTTGCCTGAGGTCCAGGGCCAAGACTGCACCAGGACGGCTCGACTCATGCTCTCTACCCCACAGCTTACTTGCTTCTAGCTACTGGTTTAGTGTCTTTTAAATCTTTCCACCCCACATTTCCAGCTACCCCTTGCTAAGCTGCCTTGAGGCGGTCTTAGTTGGCAGGAGGCCCGTGATGGGGCGGGCAGGGGGGAGGGGGAAACAGCAGAATATAAGGCTACAGAGGGAGGGGAAGAGGCATGTCAGGACCCAGCCTGGCCATGGGCCCCTTGGTGGGGCTGCTCCCCTGGTTGAGCAGCTTAAACGGAGGCATGTTCTGGTTAGGCAAACCCTGTATCTGGAGAGGTAGAAGTGAGGAACACAGAGTTGGTTTTCAGCCTCTCCACCCCTGGCCAGGACTCAATTCTGGAAATGGGCTCTCTGCTTGACTATGAACAGCAGTTAGCAACTCAGACCACACACAGGTTTTCAAGTCCTCCAGGTGCTACAGGTCAGGCTAAAGAGGACGCCCAAGCAGGTCCATCCAAACCCACAATCATGAGTCTAGGGATATAAACCATGGCAAGTGTGCCAGGAAAGCCTGTGCCAACTAATCCTGGCCTTCAGCCCTGCCTCAGAAGGGTCTTGATGGATGGAGTTGAAGGGCAGAGCCGGGGAAGCTCATCTGTCAGTGTCTGCCCTGGGGCCCCCACCCTCCAAGCAACTGAGTCAAGAGCACCCGAGCAGCCACTTCCTTCTGGGACCCCAGGACAGTAGCCCAAATCCATGGCCCTGAGAACTCTGCCTGGAGCCCATCTCTAGGGCAGGAAGAACTCAGGATGACCCTTATCCCAAGACCCGGCCCGTTCCCTGGCTTCTGCTCACCACCCTGGACCAAGTCTGGCAAACTCCCCTCTCTACACCTGGAGAAACCCACAGCTCCTCTTAAGAATCAGCATTAACCAGACCCCAGAGGGAACAAAGGTCAGCCTGGGGGCCCAGGGCCCCAGCAGGTCTTACCAGAGCCATGAGACAGACAGTCCTCAAGAGCCACAAATGACAGGCAGTGGGCGCAGGACCGAAGACTGTCGGCTTTTTAACGCAGAGCCAACAATGTGCCAGTTGGCCCCAAGCTCCTCCCTGGTCCCTCCCAACCGCCTCCGCTCCACCCAAGCCTCACACTCACTCCAGGACAAGCCACCTGTCAAGGAAATGAGGAACCTTAAACCTACATGGCCCCTGTAATGGGGGCCTACCACCCATGAAGACCCATTCCTTCTAGGCGTTACCATCAGCACCTACCCCACCCAACCCTGCTCTTGTGCCTGGACCTAGAAGGGCCACTGACATCTGGAAAGCAGGGAGTGGACCCAGGGCAGCACCAAGTGGATAAGCCTTGTCCCCTGTCACAGGGTCTTTCACAACCTCCGGTGCCTGTAGGACAGGAATGCCCGGCCCTGACTGAAGCACTTGGCTAATGTGAAACGGGTGCCCCAGGTCCATCACCGCCTGGCAGGGGCGAGGTTTGTTTCACGAAAGAGCCCTCCCAAGCCCCGTGCCTGGCTGCCTCCACCCTCGGCACTGAGTGGCTAGGATGATGAGGCCTCTGAGTGGCTCTCCGGGAAAGGGGCTCTTCCAGGTCTGGGTTGGTGCAGGGAGGGAGGGAGTCTGAGTGTGTGGAGACCCTGAGGCGGGGATGGGCAGGGGTTTCTGTCCCCTCCTACCTATGCTTGTTGTGGAAGAAACAGGGGTGACCCTCGGCACCAGACCCCACCAGCTTCCCTGGAGGTGGAGGAAAGCAAACAAGGCCAGAGCAAAGCTAGGCACAGCTTTAGAGGCCGAGACAGGGAGGTCTGCACCAGAGTTAAAACGAGACCCGCTTGCCCTGAGAGGGGCTGCAGTGGCTATCATGGGAGTTGGCAGCAGAGGTCCTCAGTCCCAAGCCTGGACCCAGGCCTCACCCCCAATCAGGGTCACCTTGAAATGTTTACCTGAACCTTCCAGCCCTCACCAGACCACAGAAGGCAACTTCAAGAGGGAGTCTCAGCACACATGAATCAAAGCCACCTTTTATTGAACACTTCTTCTGTGCCAGCCCCTTATGGTCCTTAAAGATCTCACTCCAAGCCTCACAACACCCCATGGGGTAGGACCCATCATTGTCTCTGTTTTACAGACAGGACACCAATGCTCCAAGGTGGTAAGTCGCCCACAGTGCTGGTAAGAGGCTGCACCAGAAGTCCCACTCCTCCTCCAGTACAGGCAGCTGCCTCACCTGTGTGGTAACTTCCTGGGAGCTCACACCCAGACCTGCCTGGCACCTCCTGGACCTCCAGATCACCTCCCCAAATCCTCCAATGCAGATTCCAAGCTGAGCTGGGCCAGGAGTCAGCAGACTCTGACTCCAGTTTGCCTCTGGAAGTGACTTGGCCTGGGAGGGACACGACCTTTTCCACCACTTGTCGTTGGCAACGTTCACCAGGGTTCCATCAGTCGAGGCCTGAGGCCTTAGTGAGGGAGTCAAGCAGCTGGAAGTAACTGTACTTAAGGTCATACTCCATGTCATACCAGTAGTTCACTGTGGGGAGAATGGAGACCTCAGCATGAAGGTCCCCCTCCAAACCTACTGCCTCCCAAACCCATCCCCCAGCAGCTCTACTGGGCAGCTCCTCACCAGCAATGCAGCCATGGGACTGCTGGACGTGGTGGAACCACAGGGCCGGCAGATAGAGCATCTCACCGGCCTGTACGGTGCAGCAAAGGGCCCGGGCCTGACCGTAACTGGGGTACCGGGCCAGATCTGGAGCCAATGGGTCCAGTGGGATCCAGGGTACCTGGGGATACAGTGGATGCCAGGGAACAGTCCCAAAGCCCCCGGCCCTCCAGCTCTGTCCCTTCCAAAGGTAAACACCATGAGCTCTGCCCTGTTCAGCACTGGGAAGGCCCAGACTTAGGGATTTTTCAGACTAAGGTGCCACCTCTCCAGCTCTTTTGTGCCTTCTCAGAGACACGGTTCCTACCCTTCTCCCTCCCCAGGTCCCAGGAACAAGGCAGATACCTTCTCCATGGCCTCTTCATCCACCACGTTAAAGGAGCCCTCTTCAGTGAGGTGATAGGTTGCTGGTGTGTATAGCTCTGAAACCAGAAGGAGAAAGGTACAGGGACACTCAAGTGGCCTGCAGCTTGCCAGTTCCTCCCCCTTGTTCCCTGAGTGCAATGGAAACACTGTGCCCACACCTCCGGCCTGGCACACCAGCCTGCCCAGGGCCCTTGTTGCCCTCCCTCTACTTTGGGCCACCTGTCCCCCAGCCCCTGAGGGCTGAGTCCCCTACCATAGGGGATGAAGGGCCGGTCACTGGGTGGATGTAGCAGAAAGTGTTTCTCTCCAGAGACCACGCAGTAGAGGTTCTCATAGTGGTCCTTATGTACTGCCAATACAAAGAAGGCCCAGTGGGCAAGGTTATGAGGGGCTGGACACAGGAGGGGACAAATGACCACAAGACAGATGTGACAGGTGGTATAACAGAAGATCACACAAAGTCAAAGCCGGCTCGAGGGGATGCCAAGGAGTCAGGCAGAATTCCATCAGGGACTTGACATTTGCTTGACATTCATCTCTACCAAGGGGGGAATCCAAGCAAACAGTTTTCCTGAGTTCACCCCGACCTAGCTGCCCTTCAGGAGAGCTTTCTGGAGACCTAGAAGAAACAGTCTCCTCCACGCCCCACTGCCATGGGGACCCTCCCCAATCTATCAGGAGGCGCTCTGTTACACCCAAACCCCAGAACCCCAGAATAAATCTTAGAAAACAGTCAAACTTCCGTCCAGACCCAACCTTCCACTCTTGACCTCCTCTTCCCTCCTCCCCCACCTCTGTATTCCCCTGATACCTACAGGATGTCACTGCAGCCACATCCCCCAGCCAGAAGTTTACAGCATCAGGCATCTTTCCTGCAGGTCAGAGGTAAGAGATCAAGTCAAAAGGGACCATCCTCGAAGGCCAGGCTGGGAATAACCACCATACAGTGATGCTGGACCAGAACCTTGGGGGAGCCAGGGAGCTCACAGGGAGAGAACAGAGAGAAGGGGCAGAGGAGGGCCAGCTCCAGAAGGAGCCTCCTGCCCTGTGGGAGAAGAAGGGTGACAATGTCCAGTAGTTCAATGCAAAGTCGTGGCCTGGAGGTGCACCTGCGTGGCTCAGTCAGTTAAGTATCCAATTCTTGGTTTCGGCTCAGGCCATGATCTTGGAGTTTCATGAGTTCAAGCCGCGTGTGGGCCTCTGCACTGGCTGTGGATCCTGCTTGGGATTCTAACTCTCTTCCTCTCTCTCTGCCCCTCCCCCACTCACGCTGTCTCTCTCTCTCTCTCTCTCTCCCTCTCTCTCTCTCTCTCTCAAAACAAATAAATTAAAAACAAAAACAAAAACAAAGTTGTGGCCTGGAGACTTGAGCATTCAGTGCATAGCACCTGAACCTGAGGGGCCAAGAGTATGGGCCAAGTCATCACCAAAGGAAGAAGCAGCAAGCAGGGCTGACTCCTGCTTGTCCTTCCCATTTCTTCCCTGCCCAGCCCCTGTCTCCACTCACCCAGTGCCTCGGAGGCCCAGGGCACGTGGGACTCTAGATCAGGCAGTAGCTGGGGCAGCTCGGTGAGCAGGTTGGAGCACTGCTTCTGCACGTAGAGGACTCCTGGGTGCTGGGTCTGGCCCTCTAGCACATCCAGCACGTAGCTCAGGGGCAGGCGACGCTCAGCAGGCATCATAAAGCGATCCCCTCGTACAGCATCCGCATAACCATCAGGGGTCACAGCCACACTCACCTCTATGGAGCCCACTGTGGCTCTGGAGGAAAGGACTTTCAGCCCGTGTCCAAATACCACAAAGTATCACCCAACATCCCCCCAGGGGCAGCCCCCACCTGAGATATGGGAAGGACCACTTCTGCAAAGCTGGCCAGTGCTGCAGGGCGTTGCGGATGATGCAAGGCCTATTGGGGCAGACCCAGTCCCGATAGAAGTGGAGTGGAGTGGGGGGCTCATCCAGGTAAGGCACAGCAAGAGGCACACTGAGCTCTGAGGGAAAGAAGGGGTGGGGGTAGGGTGGGGTTATGAACCCAACAGCACCCAGTTGCTGCCCCAATGCCTGTGTAGAAGATGCCCTCCCTGGGCGAGACACACTACTATCCCTGGATAATGCCCACTGATGACCAAGGGACCCTGGACAACCAGGAACTGAAAATTGAGGAGAGCATTTAAGGCAGAAAGCACGAAGCACCCACAAACACACCAGGATGGACCAGGGGATGGTGCTCAGCCCACAACCCACACCCTCCTTGGGACCATGTCCAGCCCTATACAGTGAACCCCACAGCTTTCCCACTCTGCAGTGTCCAACCTCATGGCACTCATTAGGAAAGGGAAACATGGAGGCAGTACATAGAACTCCAGAATGAGTGGTGCTGAGGCCCCAAGGCCACAGGCTGGTGTGGGTGAGTCAGGCTCTGGAAAGCACCCTCCAACAGTGATACTTACCAAGCTCTAGAATGTACTCAGTACTTGGTTTAGCCAATGCAGAGTACCAAGGGATGATCCTATTGTCATCTCAAGAAGATTACAACCTAACTGTGAAAACAAGATGCTACAGGAAACCATAGGAGGAAAAGTAAGGGCTGAACTGTGTTTTTGATCTTCCTGAACAGCATCACCATCCTCAGGAGATCCAAGGCTACCATGTGCATTTATAGTTGTGCAGTATGCCATCTGCACAGATGTCTATAGTGGCCCTGTATCACTTCTCACAAATCTTTTTGGCTCTTCCTTCTCCCTCACTTCTGTCCACCCCTATGGATTGTCTCTAAGTCCTACTGATTCTACCAACCACCCCCTTCTTCTTTCCTCTGCTGGTATCCATATTCAAATAACCTCCTTTGGGCCCTCAAATGTCACTTCAGTGAGGTTTCCTTCCCTGGCCACCCTTTTAAACTGTAACCTGTCCCCAACAATCCTACACTTCTTCCTTTTTTCCTTCTTTCACTCATCACCACCTAACATACTATGTATCTCACTTATCCAAATTGTTTATTGATCTCTCTTGCTAGAATAGAACGTAAGCTCTATGAGGGTAAGGATGCAAATCTTATTCATCGGTATACCCCCCAGGACCTAGAATAGTCCCTAACACACAGCAGGTGCTCAACAAATACTGGCTTAATGGTTGAAAGAAAGTCTCCAACATCTCCTGACTGGCTGATCGCTGCAGTGAACTAACTGGTTTCCTTGGGGTTTCATTCCACTCCCTCTCAAAGCATCCCTCACCCTGGCCCCCATCATCTTCCTAAAATACAATCTCATCTTGTCATACCCCTAGTTAAAAAAAAAAAAAATCCTTTGATGGCTTACCACTACTCCTTACAAATTATAATGTGCCTTGGCATGCATTCAAGGTGATACATGATCAGGCCCAACCTACTTTTCCAGTCTGGTTTCCTCCTGTCTGGTGCCTGCCCCTTACCACACTCTCTACTCAGGTGGTGCCAAACTTTGTTCCTACTGCTCCCACAAACGGGAATGCCTTTCTCCTGGCTTCTATAAAGGGTACACAGGGCTTTGCTTTGTTTGTTTCATCCTTGAGATCTAGCCTGAATGTCTTGGCCCCAGTGGGCAGCCACTGCACTAATTTTCACCTCTGAGGTCTCCATGCCAGTCATCTTTGCTTTACATTCAGTTGAAAAGTAAATGTCTTTAGCTCAAAAATCAGAACTGGGTGGGAAGACCCTGGTAGGCCCAAGAAAACATAAAAGGGAAGAGCTGGAACATGTGCTTGCTTCACTGGCCAGAGAGGTAAGATGGTACCTGCCAAGCAGATAAGGGAGCAAGGGAGAGCAAACTGGCAAAGGGCCTTCCCAGTCATGCCAGTCCATCAAAAGCAGTCCTCTTGGGAGGGTGATTTGGGGCTCAGTAAATCTATTATTCTCACTGGAATTCTTTTTTTTCCCACTGGAATTCCTAAAATGCGTGGAAACTGCCTTTCTTTTCACCGTTTGTATTTCCTGCCATTACTGAATTTTTACTGCCTCACCAATTAAAAGACTTCCTGTAGATAATGACTACTGCTCCCTTCTGAGGCTCTGATGTGAGAGAATTTCAAAGGGATTCAAACAATTCCTTTGGCCCAACAATTCTTCTGCTAGAAACTTAACCAACAAAAATATTCACACATGCGCAGAATGACTGCTCCAGGCACACTGGCATGTTCCAGGTTCCAGGTTCACTGTTCCATGAACACACCAGGCACACTCCTACCTCAGGGCATTTGCCCCAGTACCCTCAACCTGCAATGCTCTTCTCTCAGATGTCTGTACAGCTCACTCCCTTTCTACAAGCCTGTGCTTGAATGTGGCTTTATCAAGGCAGCCTACCTACCCTGACCATCTTATTTCAACCTATATCCTCCACTCAACCCCTGGCCTGAGACCTCTTATTCTGCTTTAATTTTTTCCCCCACAACACTTATCTTCTAATCCATTTCTTCTACTATATAATTTACTCATTACTCATTTAGTGTGACTAGGGTTAATGATCTGTCTCCTCACTTGGAATGTAAGGTATGGAGGGCAGAAATTTTATTCACTGATGTATCCTAAACACATTGATCAGAGCCTCACACATTGAGGTGCTTAGTATTGAGGTGCTCCTAGTATTTGTTGCAACACTAGCAAAAAGACAGACTGTAAATGACCTAAATGTCTATCAATAATAGGCTAATTCAGTAAATTACCACAAGTACACAAGGTGAAAAAGATTGCGGAAGAAGGATATAGGGTGGTCTTCAAGATACCTAATAGTGCAAAAAAGTGTTTAGCAGACTAACAGTTGTAAACAGAAGGGTAATATATATATTGCTGCGTGTGTGTATGTGTAGATATAAACATTATTTCTGGAAGGATTCAAATTGGGGCCTCGAATGGGAGGGGTGCTTACTTCACATTATAAATCCGTTGCTTTTTAAACCTTGTGCCCGTGTTGTTAATGGTAAAACAAAAAGCAAAAAAAAAAAAAAAAAAAAAAAAAACACGGAAGAGAGGGAAGGAGCAAAATAAAAACCAACCAGGGGAAGAGCCAGTGATTACTTGCACAGCTGCCGACAATTTTCCCAAAGCTCTGCACCACCTTGGAGAAGTCTGTTCCTGAATAAAGCGTTCCAGCTGGGGTTCTGAAAGGGAACACCTGACCACCTCAAGACTTCACGACAGGCAACAGAAGGCTGCCCCATTATTCCGGGCGGGTTGACCGTGGGAAATACACCAGGGTGAAGACTGGCCCAAACCTTGGGAGTAGAATCAAGACACACCAGGAAGCCACGAGGACCTGCGAACACCGGAACAGGGGAGCTGAGGCCCCAGCACGGGGGTAGGAGCGAGGTTGGGGCAGACGAGTGATCCGAGTGGGGCCAGCAACGAGTTAGGTGCACGAGCGTCTGCGCTCCTTGAAAACACGAACTAGGGGGAAATGTGGTGTCGGCGGCCCAGGAGGGCCAGGGCGCACCCGACTCCGGACTCTGCTTCCCCACATGCCCAAGGTCCCGCCCACGTCCTGAGGCAGCCCGGCGGTGGACGCAAGGCGGTCGCAGCCTCTGCGCTAACCCACTCACCCCTGGCGGCGGCCGGGAATTCTCGTAACTCCCTCCGCACCGCGTCCAAAGCCGCCTCCGCCATGACGCCGCCGCCGCTCTGCGGCCACGCGCTCTCCCCTTGAGACCCCGCCCCGCCGCGCCCCGCCCCCCGCCGCGGAGCCTCGCGGCCTCGGAGCGCCATCCTCTCCCCCGCCCCCAGCGCACCCGGACTCTGCTAACCAAGCGGCGGGAGAGGAGCTGTGCCGTCACCAGCCTGCCGCACTCGCTGCCATCCCAGATTTAACAAATGATTGTGTTTATTGATGAGTTCATACATCAATACAAATGGACGAGTTAAAAACGGCCCCTGCCCCGTGAGACCTCGGGAGGAGGGAAGCGCCCATGGCCTGAACAAAGTATAAAAGTTATAAATAAGGAGGTTTTCAAAACTGGGTCAGGGCAAATCTGTTAGGGGGGGGGGCAGTTGCCGGTGGTCTCAGACATGCAGAAGGGGACGGGCGCCGGCGGCCACAAGACCCCCTCTCCCACCTAAGCGCTCAGCTGAGGTAGGGAAAGGGCGGCCACCTTCTCACAAACCTTAGCGATAGTGTTAGCTCCCTCCTCTGAAGGACTGGTTGGCTGAGGATCTCCAAGAGCCCAGACCAGAGGGCCAGGCCTGGGGCTGATCTGTGGCTGTTGTGCCGGTTGGGGGAGTGGTAGTAGACTTCTAACCCTCACAAGGGCAGCTGCAGCCCTGCCAGGGTCCACCCTCAGCTGCAGGGGTTCTTGGGGCCAGGACTTCTTTGCAGTGTGGCCATGCGGGTGGTAGTAGTACAGAAGGGGGGTGGGGGTGGTGAACTAGGTTTCATCTGTTCTGGTGCACTCTGGCTGATGCAAACAAGAGCCGGGCACTCTACAAAAACCAACTTTCTAAGTTGCTGCCTATTGAACCAGCAGGGCCCCAGGGCCTGTCCATGGGAGAATAGGTTGTTGTGGCCTGGAGCTTCAGGAAAGCTACACTGACTTACCTGAGGCAGAGGGAAGCAGCAGGGCCCAGAGACACGTGTTCTTCACCCCAATTCCTCAACCACTGCTTCCCTACTTGATCCTACTCTACCTTAGCCCACTGTACCCTATCTCCTTCCCCTCACCCCTAACAACTGCCCTTCTAATTCTAATCTACCCCCTGCCCTCTACTACGTACCTGTCCCACCTACCACCTTTCCAATGTGTCTCTTGGCCCCTTCTGCACTCCCATGTGCCTCCCCCTCCCCTCAACTTCCAGCATCCAGAGCATCTTGGGTGCCCAGCACTGCCTTTGAGGAGGCTCCTTCCACCTGAACCAGGAACCAACAAGCCATCTCACATCAGCTAGGTTGTGGACACCAAGAATCCAGAATTCAGGTTACTACATTCCAGTCCTTTTTGTGCTCCTTGATAGTTCCATACGAGCCAGGGTGGTGAAGCAGGAGTAGTACATGAAGGGAAACCAGGCACACATCAGCCAGCCAAGTACTTTAGCGATAAACACTCAACGTGTGTGTGTGTGTGTGTGTGTGTGTGTGTGTGTGTGTGTGTGTACAGTTCTGTGGCTAAGGTCCTTAGAAGGTGGGCTGGTGCCCTGTAAACCATGAGAGAAGTTCTAACACAGGCTTCTGACTGGGCATCACTCAGGATGCAAGGAGAAGGTGGCCTCTGGATCTAGGAGCCTGCTGGGGACAAGGGTTGGGAGGATAGAGAAGACCAAGGGGCTAAGAAGAGGAGGCCAGGGTTTTATGTTTGCCCAGCAGAGGGCTTTACTGTCCTGCAGCAACATCCCACAGCTGTCTCCACAACTTCTGGCCAGGAGAGAAAGGGGGCACAGGGAGAGAGATAATGCTAGGGCTCTCTTAGAGGGGGGATGGGAGTGGAATGTGGGGGCTCAGGCCTTGACACCAACTCAAGCCTCCTGATGGCTAGGAACGCCCTGGAGGACTAGAGGGCTCTGCCCTACACAACTGCCAGGAAGTGGGGAAAACATAACCCCCTGCTCTGGCAGCCAGGGGAGTACAGCTGGTGTGGGAAGGGAAGTGGAGGTAGAGGTGAAGCTCCGCTGTTGGCTGAAGGGCACTGAATGCCACGTGGCCTCTCACTTCCACCCCACCAAATACCCTGTGTGTGCTCCACCCCAGGGAGCTGATCCCTGCAGTAATTTCAAATGGCTTCTAAGAAGAGAGGGCCAGCCCTTCCCGATTTCCCCCAGATGGGGCAGGCTGCCCTCCTACTCCTCACAGCACCAAGATGACAAAGATCTAAGACCTACCCTGCATGAGCCACTGAAGGGGCTGTGGAGGCAGGGGTTCCAAGAAAGTGAGGCGACAGGGAAATAAATTAATAAATACAGGGGCCCCATGAGGAGTAGCTGGGAAAACTGCTTTCCCTCTGAGCACTGATCCCTGCGATCCACTCCAAGCATCCCCACAGGTTTTGGAGAGTGGAGCAGGGGCTACAGTTTGGAATAAGGGAAGCATTCACTTGGAATAGGATTCTGGAACTAGAGTCTGCGTTCCATGCGCCGCTCCACAGCCCGAAGCAGCAGCTCTGAGTATTGCTCTAGCAGGGCCTGTGTTTGCTCAGCCCCCACAGCCCCAGGGCTCCCACCCGGGCTGCACAGCACTGCGCCAGCCAGGGCCTCTAGCTCCTGCCTCACTGAAGAGAAGGTGTTTCTGAGGAGCTGGGTGATGCGACTTTGCTCTGCTGAGGGCGTCTTGCAGCCAGCCACCTGCAGGAGGACCCAGGAAGTGAGTTGGAGGAACAGTGGAGGAACATCCTGTCAATGGATGTATAAAGGGGAGGGGCCCCATCTGGGTCTAGCCTGCCTCCAAAGAAGGCCCTGCTGGACTGCCCCCTATGTCTAAGTTGGCCAAATAGTTTTTGAATATGACAAGGGATACTATGAATAATTATACTGGGACAACAGACATAAACTGGGATGGTCCTGAGCAAACTAGGACAGATGGTCTCTCCACCCTTACCCCCCCCAGTCTGAGAAAGTCTCCAGCTCTTAGGGCCAATAGGTCCGCGATTCAAGAGCCCCGGCCTAATGGCCTCTACTTCCCTCAGCTACTCTGCCCAGAATGTTCTTGATTGCTCCACCCATCTGTCAGTGGAAGAGCCTTAGCATGGTTGTTCCGGATACACAGCTAGCACTCTGTCTCCCCCCACGGTAGGTGCCCAACACGTACCAAGTGGTAGAGCCGCACAGCCTGGCGTACATTGCCCTGGAGCTCTGCCACAAGTTGTTCACACTGCTCCAGGCTCACTGCTGGTTCTGGGAGGGACAGATACAACTCAGTTATGCCCAGCAAAGCTGCCCTTTCAGGCCTCCCACCCAGAGGTCACTGATTGCAGGAGAGGCCTACCTGTAGGATCACACCACCTCCACTTGCCCACTGTCCCTTTTCTTGCCTCCTTCCTCCCCAACAATGCCCCTCCCCCAAATACCACACAGAAAGCAAGGTCCAGAGAGGAGGGCCAGCCCCAGCCCCAGGGGCCAGAAGCATTGAAGGGGCAAATGGGTCACAAGGAGATCGTGAAGATTGGCAGGAGTGTCTCACCATCAGGGGTGTGACTTATGGACTGAGACAGGGGCAGACAGGACAAAAACACCAGAGGCTGGATGCACAGAAATGGGATGGAGCCAGAGAGGAGACAGCAGAGACAGGAGAAAGAGGATGGGGCAGGAGATGAGAGCTGGAGAGCTGTGCACACCTGAGTCCTGGCTCAGGGCTGCCCCTGGCCTGGTGCATTCCATGGGGCTGGGAGTCTTCTCAGGGGTTGGGGACTGCAAGTTCTCAGGGCCTCGGAAGAGGGGGCTGACCGGCAGTTGCTGGCCACAGGGGCTGTTGGGCCCAGGCTGAGCCTGGCACTCTGTCCTAGGCTTGGGAGGGGCACCCTCCCCCAAACAGGCCCGCCTCTCAGATGTACTGTGAGCCTTTCCCAGGCCTGCTGGGGAGCCAGGCCAGTCCACCTCACCAGGGGCCCGGCCCTTGGTAACAGGTGAGAATGTGGCCAGGGTAGGACGATCAGGCAGTGGCTTTGGAATGTCCAGGACCAGGTGAGCCCGGCTGGGCAGGGCTAGCTTGCTGAGCGGTGAGACTCTAATGGGAGCAGGAGCTTGAGGTTCGGCTGCCAGCCCCAAGTTCTCCCCAACAGAGATGCTGCGGGAGATCTTGGCCATGGAACTGGTGGTGGGGTTCTGGTAGGAGTGAGGCTGAGAAAGACGGCCATCAGCCTGTGGCAGGGAGCGCAGGCCCGCGTGGGCTTCCATCTCCCGTAAGAGCAATGGACCTGGTGGAGGGGCCTCATCTGCAGAGAAGACAGAGATATACAGGTCAGGTGGTGAGGAAGACATCCCAGGTGCAAAGACTCAGCTCCCTAAGAATTGCTATGCCCCACACATACCCACTAAGGGACACCCAGTGGCAAGCACAGTGACACATCAGAGCTAAATCAGGCCCTCCTTCCTCTAGCATGCTCATGTGCTCCACACTCCCCACACCCTGGAGTTGAGCCCACCAGGCTCCTCACCTTGTGGCACCAGGCTCTGCACAGACTGGGCTTTCTGGAGTCCACCCAAGGGGCTGGCTGCAGTCACTCTCTTGGGAGACCAGCTGCTATCCGGGTTGAGACGGCGTCGTGGCAAAAGCACAGGAACTGCTTGCTGGGGGCCACCATTTCCAGGGGAGGGCTCTGCCTCTGGGGGTGCTCCTGGAGGACTGGCACCACTGCCTCTCAGCTGCTCACCCGAAGCCTGCAGCATCTGGACTGGTCTCGATGGCAGTGCCAGGCTTGAGGAAGATGGAGACAGTTCCCTACAGGGAGGAAATGTGGAAGAAGGCCCAGAGGAGGCTTAGGAGTCCCCTTTGCCAACATGAGGAGAAGCACTGGGAGAGAAGGAACGGCACAAAGTAAGTTTGGGCCAGTCGTCCCTAACTTGGGAGTGCAAAATACTGTTGAGCATGGGAAGAAAGCAGCCTTGGAGAGAGGAGGGTGGCATGCTGCCCCAGAGCCAGGACTGGCCCTCTGGGGAGGGCCGGGGGGTCAAGTGAGCCAGAGCTCCTTGTAGGAGAGTAAGAGCTGCTGTGGGGAGAGGTACCTGTGTGGGGGGGTCTGCACTTGCAACAGGAATCGTGAAGAGATGCTCCGAGACTCTGTCCTCTCTGGTACCCGGACTGGGCCCCCTGCCAGGGTGACAGAAATTATGAAGTGAAGCAAGCCCTGGTGCCAGATTCTGCCTCCCTTAGAAGGTAACCCAGGGCATGGCCTACCCTTGTACCCTCCCTCTCATCCAGGCAAGGAGGGAAGGAGAGAAGACTACAGTGACCACATACTGGCCCTCTGACCACACCTGGAGCAGCCCCATTGGCCAGAGTCTCAAAGTGCTGTTTTAGAAACTGCTCCTGGTCTGGAGTATGGGGACTGCCTTCCTGTAGCCCATAGGAGCCAGTGCCTCCCTCTTCTTCCTCCTCTTCCTCATCACCCTCGGCTGGCTCTTCAAGGTCTGAGGAAATGCCATCCACACTCAGGGGCTCCGTGCTCTCAGAGTCTGGATGTGGGGAAGGGACAGAAGCATCATGCTGCACCAACCTGTCGCCGAGCCTCCACTCCCACCTCAGTCCACTGACCTCCCTCAAAGCTGCAGCCTCACCTTCGTTGGGGTGCTCAGGGCTGGAAAGGCGGCTGCTACTATAATCCACAGAGCAGGCACTGTCAGGGCTGTGCTTCTCGGAAGCCCTGCTGCCTGGATACACTCTTCCCAGGGTCCCTCGGGCTGGAGCCTGCACCTGGAACTCACTTTCAGGAGGGCCAGCAGGGGAAAGAAGAGGAAGTTAGCAGGGGTGAGCAGCCCCACCAGACATCTGGCTTCCTTCTCCCCGACCTGTGAGTGGGACTGGGGATGAGGCAGGGGCGAAGTGGCAGGGAAGCCCTGAGTATCCTGGGCCAGCCCTCCCATATAAAGAATGCACAGGAAGGGAAGACTGCGTAGCCTCTGAAGTCTGATGAGGGAAGGACCCTTGCCTGGTATCCAGGGTGGGACTGTCACTCGGCTCCGGGTAGACAATACCATCTTCGATGGGTGCAGGCTCCAGATCTTGGGCAAAGACCCCTTCCTCTTGGGACAACAATCGAATAATGTGGGGGCAGGAACAGGGTTGGGAAGCCTGATGCCGAGGGGGCTTTTCATTCTGGGAACACACAAAGGGGCATTACTGAGGATGCTGACATGAGAAAAGGTCTGAGAAAAAAGGTGGAGGTGGGCAAGGATTTGGTGTGTATAAGTTCTGGGGGAAGCTGAATATTCCAACTCTGAGGATAGCTCCAGCTACTGTTCTTGAGCTTCTGGAATAAAAATATTCTGTCACACTCCAGGCTGTCAACCTTCAGCCACCACTTAATATCATGAGCCCTTGAAGAAACCTGGCCCAGGGCAAAGGGTACCACCCCAATCACCACACCACACAGCCTAGCCAGCCTGAACCTTTACAGTCCAGGCTACCAATGTGCCACAGGAGCAGAGCAAGCATAGATGGCCCAGTGCTCAGGCCCCAGCTGTTGGCATAAGGCTGCCTAAGGCTGCTTGGAGATCTCTAGGTTGCTGGGAGAAAGCTGACTCACCTGGCTAGCATGTGAGGTCTCAGGAGGGACCTGCTGACCATGTTTCCCAGGGCAAGACGGGGTCATGGCCAGCAAGTCTTGGCTAGGGTCTCGAGGGCTTGGGGCCAGTGTCTCCAGCTGCCGCAGGTCCAGCATGGAGCGGACACTCAGCTCGACGCCTGGCTGAGCCCAGCGGCTCCTTCTTCTGGGTCCTTGATTGGCCACAGGAGCTGGGGCCAGGAACTCCACTGTCTCCTGTGCCTGGTGTGGGGCAGAGGAGGGGGAAGTTAACAACCACCATACAATAGTATCAGTGAACACTCATATATCACTTACTGTGTGCCAGGCATTTTATTTACATGTGTTCGCTCACTTAATCCCCACAACCACCTTATGAAGTCAGTAGTATTATTCTCCACATTTTTACAGATGGGAAAACTGAAACACAGGGGACTTAGGTAACCTGTATAGTCCCACAGACAGTAAGGGCCTGCCTGCAGGTTACAGCTCAGGTAGTCTGGGTCCAGAATTCGTGTTCTTAGCTTTACTCTACGTCCTGTCTTAGATGTTCTAGTCTCAGCCTTCGCCCGGTGTCACAGACACCTTGGAGCTGGGAATCTCTACAAAATCCCTTACTCAGAAGACAGTTCTAAGTCCATTCACAGCACCAAGGACAAACCAATAGTCCAGCCTTGAGCCCCTGGCCTGGTCAGAAGGCACCAGAGGCACCATGCCACTATTATTCCATGGAGCTGCTGCTAACAATGAAGGCGCTGCCCCTTGAAGTCTTGATGTGGCCCAAGTGAGGGCTGGGTTGCTGTGGGGCTTGCTCAGAAAGTCTGTATCCGCCTCTGGCTGCCCTGAAGTAGCTGCCCAGTCCTCTCACAGCCCTTTCCCTCCAAATAACTACTCTGGAAGTTCTGAGCTTACCTCCTAATGTGGGGTCTTTAAAACTAGTTCCTCCATGCTCTGGAAAATAGTGTGTGGAGGTTCCTCAAAAAATGAAAAACAGAACTACCCTATGACCCAGAAATAGCACTGCTAGGAATTTACCCAAGCGATACAGGAGTGCTGATGCATAGGGGCACATGTACCCCAGTGTTTATAGCAGCACTTTCAACAATAGCCAAATTATGGAAAGAGCCTAAATGTCCGTCAACTGATGAATGGATAAGGAAGATGTGGTTTATATATACAATGGAATACTATTTGGCAATAATAAAGAATGAAATCTGGCCATTTGCAGCAATGTGGATGCAACTGGAGAGTATCATACTAAGTGAAAAAAGTAGTCAGAGAAAGACATATACCATATATTTTCACTCATATGTGGATCTTGAGAAACTTAACAGAAGACCATGGAGAGGGGAAGCAGGGGGGAAAGTTACAGAGAGGGAGGGAGGCAAACCATAAAATATTCTTAAATACTGAGAACAAACTGAGGGTTGATAGGGCCTGGGGAAGAGGGAAAAGTGGGTGATGGGCACTGAGGAAAGCACTTGTTGGGATGAGCACTGGGTGTTGTATGGAAACTAATTTGACAATAAATTATATATGTATATAAAAAAAAAACTAGTTTCTCCAGATTTCTATTCTTTGCATCTTTGATTTTCTTGAATTTCAGTTCTTTTTTTTTTTAATGTTCATTTATTTTTGAGAGGGTCGGGGGCAGAAAGAAAGATAGATAAAGGATCCGAACCAGGATCCACAGTGACAGCAGAGAGCCCGACACAGGGCTCGAACCCATGAACCATGAGATCGTGACCTGAGCCAAAATCAAGAGTTGGACGCTTAACCAACTGAGCCACCCAGGAGCCCCTCTTGCAGTTCTAACAGTTTGGCTTGGACACCCCTTTTCTACTCCCCACCTCAACCTGTTCTTTGTTCATGTTTACTCCTAGGCCTCCACACAGCTGAACAAGTGGAGCACTTCTTCTAGTGGCAACTCACCCCTGCAGGCCACCCCACCCAGACTGCAGGAAGGAGACCCCTAGGCTTCATCATCTGTAACCTGGGACCAGTCAAGCTGATCAGACTCTCCCACAAGGCCCTTTCTTAAACTCAAGGGGTGCAGCATGTGGGCAGGCCCAGAGAGCCCACTTTCACCTTCCTCTGCCTCTTATAACCTTGGAAGGGCATTATAATGATGGTGACTCACCCGACTCATCTCCCAGTGGGACAGGCTTCGGGGCAGGACTGGGCCAGGCACTGAGGCTAGACAGAGACAGGCAGTCAGAGAGAGTATCTCCAGCCCACCCACCCAGAGCCCTGGCTCCACATCAGCCCATACCTGTGTGGCCACAGTGATGCTCTGACTTCCTCAGCTCACCCTGATCTCACCCCCACAGTACCAGAAAGGGCATATCTGGCCACTGTGCCAACTGGTGCCTCTCTGGCCCTACATGAGACTTTCACACACCTGGCTCTTTCTTGGTACCCTTGGCAAGGATAGGCAGAGCTGGCAGTTCTTCTTCTTCAGTGCCTTCATCTTCTCCCTCCTTGTCACTGTCTGATGACAGAGCTGGTCCAGGAGACAGCATCGATGGGGCCTCATGCCTAAGTCCAAGACAAGGAAGGTCATGGAGAGAGGAGACTCAATGCAGGTAGAGGCCAACCTTTATGGGTGTTCAGGTAAGAAATGTGTGTTGGGGGGGTACAGGAGTTGGGAGGTACAGGTGAATGTCAAGTCCAGAGCAGAAAGGAGTAGCACGGAGATCACAGCAAGCAGTCTAGATGCCCACCCACCACTCGCCCATAACCATACTCTGTTCTCACCGGTTGGGACCCGCAGCCCTTTGGGGAGAAGATGGTCCTTGTGGCTTGCCCCCTCGCTGACGCTGGCGCAGCTCAGCCAGACGCTGCCTCATGCTGATGGTCATCTCAGAGCTCAGGCGCCACACAAATATACAGCTGGGTAGAGCCACAGAGTTGGGTGAGGGAGGGGTAGGGTAGGACCTGGGGTAGGTAGCACACCACTAGTTCCCCTTCCTCATGGGCTGTCAAGAAGACCAGGGCCACCCTCTAGCACCACATCAGGCCCAGCCAAGAAAGACCCCTGCTCAGCCCTACTTCCCAGAGACATCACTGATGTGAAAAGAGGGGAGGGAGCTGGGTATATGTGTGGCACAGAGGAAAAATCTGTGTCTCAGGGAAGCTGGCTTCTGCTCACCTGTCCCCTGACACAGAGATGAGATGTTTGCAGTCATTACTAAACTTCATGCCAGTGACAATCTCTGTGAGGAACAAAGAATACGGCCTATGAGCCACTCTAAAGTCCCCGCCAAGCTTCTGTCCCAACAGTGGAGGTCAATGGTTGGTGGGAGGGGTGGGGCGAGTAGCTCTGCTAGGTCCCCAGAAACTAAAGGAGGAAAGAGTAAAGTTCCAGCCGTAGATTATTGGGGTAACACTTACCTGAGTGGCCAAACATGGTGGCCACACACTCGCCTGAGGAGAAGTCAAAAATGGAGAGGTTCTTGTCAGAACAGCTGGTGGCGATATAGATCCCTGAGGGGTCTGTCTGCACCTGAGGAGTGGGACACACAGCTGGCAGAGGACAAGGGAAGCACCAGTCCCTTTCCACCCACTACCCCTGTCCTTCCTTTCTCTGGTCCAGAGCCCATCCTGCTGGGCCCTTACCTTAATGAGAGTGCCGTCCTCACCCTGTGATCCTTTAAACAGCTTCTTCTGCTTCCCACTGCTGATGTTGAAGATCCTGTAAAGAAACACTCTTGTTCACATGAAGAAGAGGCCACAATCAAGCACACCTGGATGACAGAGACCCCAGCATTCAGTCCCAGCCCTGTTCTCTCTGAGAGCCACTCCCCAACACCAAAGAGGCTACCACCTCTTGGGTAAGGCAAAGTGCTCTTTCTACAGGCTCAAGGGGTACAAAGTCCTAGACAAAAAGACAGAAATGGGGAAACAGCTGCTTAAAGATGACCCCTCAGGTCACATGGGGGGAGGTCACAAAGGAAGGTGGTTAGATGGTTTGAGAAGGGGACGCCCACCGAATATTTCGGTCCTGGCAGCCGATGGCCGTGTACTTCCAGCTGGGCTCCACATCCATATCATAGAGGGTCGTCTTCCGTACCACGTGGTGCGTCCGTGTAAACTGTACTCCATCTCCGGACTGAAGGGGTAGAACATGTGGGCTCACTAGGCCCAGAGAGCCCGGCTTTCGCCTCCCTTCACCTCTTACAATCTCAGCTCAGGGAACGACTGAGATTCCCCAACCACTGCCCTATTCAGGGAAGCCCCATACCCTCACCTTCTGTGCAGTTCGGAAGTAGATGCTCTTGTCTGCTCCACAGCTGATCATGCGGACTTGCCCATCGCTGGCTATGGAGGAGGGGGGCCTAGCTATTACCACAGCTCTCACCACAAGGGGGCCAGCCCTTCCTCTGCCTTCCCTCCATACTGCCCCACTGCTGAACTATTCCACATGACCAGGACAACCAATTAAATCAGGACACTTCCTCCAAACCTAAGCTTTCTGTTCTCTCTGTCCTCAGCCAACCTGGTTGGCTCACAGTCACCTAGACTGATAGTCGACATTCCACCTGTCTTCCCATCCAGCTCCAGGCCTCCCAATTGCTGTCCCACACATCCTTGCGACTGGCACACCCTTCTCATGGAGGCAGGAGATAGGGGTGGAGGATACTGGTGGTAGGTGGCAAGATGTGTCTCAACTGCCCTGCCCCCACCTGCAAACTTGACAGCAGTGATGGAGGATGAGTGCTCGTCCAACGTCTGCTGCAGGCTATATTCACGGCCAGCATCTAGCACATGGATGAGCCGATCCCGGCTCGCTGACGCCAACAGCTTCAGACCTGGGGTTGAAAGAACTCTATCAGCCCATGAGTGCCCAGAGCAAACCCCTATGTGGGCCCGGCAAAAGGACCACAGGAACTGAGCCCCACAACTCTGAGCCAAGTGAACCATGCAGCAGGCATGGAGCTGTCCTCCTCTAAACCTGCAATACCAAGTGATTCAAACGACGTTCAGTCCCGCATCCAAGAGCCAGGATGGACGTAAGTGGCACTAGCAGGACTGGAGGGGCCCTGTGCCATTCTGGGCTAGATCCCAGGCATCCTTCTTACCTGTGTCTGGCTTAGAGTACTCCAGGCATAGAATTTCTGAGTCATGGGCCTCCACCTTTAGCATCTCACTCAGGGACTGCAGCTCGTGCACTCTGCAAAGATGAGAGGGAAGAGGGTGTTGACAGGCTACCAGAGGAGAGGCTCACCCTCCATTCTCTGCTATACCTTCCCTCTAACTTGTTTTTAAAATTGTATTTTTATTTATTTTTGAACTTTTAGGTTTAGAGAAAAATTGCAATGAGTATAGAGAATTTTCATATTAACGGCAGTTCAAATACCAGAAGCAGGAAATTTACATTGGTACAGTAGTATTAATTAATTAATTAAGGATTTTATTTGAATTTCACCAGTTTTTCCACAAAGCCTTTTTTCTGGATCCAAGATCCTATCAAGAGTCCAAATTGCATTTAATTGTTGTTTCTCCTTATCACCTGTAGTTGGTGACAGTTCTTCAGTCTTTCCTTATCATTCATGACCTTGATGCTTTTGAGGAGTATTGATCACTCTTCAACAGTCTTTAGAAAAGTATTGACTACTCTGTCCTACATACCTCAGTTTTAGTCTGCTTGATGTTTTCCCATGATTGAACTGAGTTTACGCATTTGGGGCAAGAATACCACAGAAACCATGCTATGTCCATCTTAGCACACCATATTATGGGCTTCATGAGGTTGACATGAGGATGTTAAGTTTACTCACTTGGTTAGGATGGTTTCTGCTGGGTTTCTTCATTGTAAAGTTACTATCTTTTCGTGTATATAGACATCTTGTTCCCCAATCTTTCAGAGCCAATTTTTCTAAAGCTCTGTCCTTCAGGACCTAACTCCCTCGGCCTGTGCCGTGGGAGGCAGTCAGTACCACTCCAGGCCTGGCATTACCTGAGCGTGCCTACACGGTCCCCAGAAGCTAGATGCTGTCCGTTGGGGCTGATACACACAGAGCGGATGCCCACACGGGGATCCATCAGGGACCCATCAGCTTTGTCTCCTCCGGGCAGCTCGGTGTCCAGCAGGGCCTGAGTGTTCCCATCCACATAGATGATCTTAATGAGGTCCTAGGGGAGCATGTCAGAATAGCAGGTGAATTAGGCAGGCCTGACCCAGTACAGCTGCAAAGGGAGAAGAATGCTGGACAAGATAAACCCCTGGCTCAAAGAGCCCAGCCAAACCAGAGCTGGAAGGGACCCAGTTCCTGAGAAGGGGGTGTGAAGGCTGAGGGGATGGGGGCATTAAGTAGGGAATAGATGCCCTAAGGCCTCAGGGCTCACATTGCTGAGGATGTTTCGGTGCAGGGTGGAGCCGTGTACCCCGGAGCTCTCTGTGTTCCACAGGCGGATGGTATTGTCTGAGGAACAGGTGATAAAGGAACTTGGGGGCAGGCAGGCCTGGTTACTGTCCTTCACTTCAGGGTAGACCTGAGGGGCAGAGGGAACAAAGTCAGATCTCCATGTAGGGGGCAGTCCTTTACCTGCCCAAGGAGATGGAAGGGAATGCGATTAAAGAGAGGATGCTGGCCAAGACTTAGCCCAGTGTTTGTCACAGAGTAAGCAAGCCATAACTATTAGATACTCTGTATTATCACTAAGGGCAAAAACCTTAACAAAGCTGCCGCTATGTTCCAGGCACTCTTCTACATCTCCCACTTATATCATTTCATTTAATCCTTAGGACAACTGGAGTAATCAGGTACACCAGTTTACAGTTGAGGAAACTGAGGTTCAGTCAATTTCAGTAACTTGTCCAAGATCACCCAGCCCAGTATGAGGCAAAGCTAGGGATAGACAGGGATACAATGGAAGAAGCCTGAGATACATAAGCAGTAAAATTCAAGCTCAATCCTCAGGACCCATTAAGATATGCGGATACACAGGGATGTTGCTGGAGAAACAAGGAGGCAGCAGGAATATGAAGGCATCCTCAGGGATCCCCACCTCCTGCCCCACAATGGTACCCCAGCAAACCTGGTCAGTCCCAAGCCAGCCCAGCCCACATACCTCCACACTCCAGACGCAGGAGGAATGATACAGAGCTGAGTACACCTTGCCCACTTTCTTGGGGTCCCTCACATCCCAAACATAAATGCTGTGGTCGTTGTATACACAAGACAGCCACTGATTAGTAGGATCAAAAGTCAAGGCAATGGTGTCTGGATACCTGGCATTGGCCACTCCAGAGAAGAGGCGACTGTGGGGAAGAGGACAGGGCAAACAGTGAGTGAGGAGGTGATGAAATGGAGGACTAAAAAGAATGAAAACAAAAGCCAAAGAACAAAGGAAGGAGCAGAGGGAGCATGAGGAGCCCTCTCCAGATCTGCAGGGGGCAGCTGCCTGAGAAAGAAAAAGGTCTCTGACAGCTGTCAGCCAGGAGGTGACCCCTGACCTGGCACTAGTTGTTGGACCTCAGTGTTCTCGTGATGAACACAGTGTCAGAGAACACGAAAGTCAGACAAGGTACCTCTGCAGCCATGATGGAACAGAACAAAAACAAGACCCCTCTATAATTGTGTCTGAGGACGGATAAACACACGTCACTGTATAAACCACAAAAATGACCGTACATTTCCATTCCCATCTATCATGATTGAATGCTACTTCTTTACCAATTACAGCTTTAGCCCCGTATCTTCCCTTCCACCTTTTAGATAAAAATGATTAAGAAGTCCAATTGTAGAATTGCCTGTACTTCCTGACAGCATCTAACCAGAGCAAAACTTCAACACCTTGAACCATTCCTAAAATCATCTAATACAAGCCCAAATCTTACGATAAGCCCTACCTACCCTCCCCCCTTCCTAAGACACTCGCCGGTTTCCCACGGTGTGCAGCCTCCTCGGTTGCAACTAGTATCAATAAGCCCAAATCTGTTGGTCTACAGAGGTGGTGCTGGCAATCATGGGGGCACTGATACACTCCTCAGTTTGACTCCTGAAGCACAGCCAGGGAAGGCTGGGCCCAAGGTGAGGCTCTGAATGGAGGCAGGGGGCCCACACAGCTCACCTGGCCTCAGTGACGCTGGCAATGTCTGTCCCCAGGGCGTGGGGCCGGGGCAGCGTGCTGAGAAAGTGCAGGTTAGAGGGGTTGAAGAGGCGCACAGTGCCATCAGCACAGCCACAGAAGATGTAGTCTTGGCTCACAGAGATGCAGTGGGCCACAGTAGTCTGCAGGCAGAAGGGCTCAGGTCAGCAAGGGTCACCTGCCCAACCCCTCCTCAAGAGTCACCTGCCAAGAGGAAGGACCAGCCAAGGCAGAGGCGAGGAAAAAGCTCCCCAGCAGCTCTGGCCTGAGCCCCTCAGCTGTCATCTAGAGACACCCCTCCCTCCAGCAGCAGGTGGCCAGAGGGCCTACAGCCACGTGCAATTGGGGGATGGGAATCAGGGACCCTTCTAAGGCACGAGAAGTTTTGGCAAAGAGGACAAAGAAGGAAAAGCCCAGCAAAGAGAAAGAAACAGCATGAGAAAGACAGGAGGGTCTAGGTACCACTTACTGTGAAGCTGTCTGTATTCTGAGAAGAGGGAAGCAGAGGAAAGAAAGATGGAAAGAGAAAGCAGAGAGGAGGCAGTTATAGAGATCTCCAAGGGCTGGAACTAGGCCAAGCTCTGGCTCCCACAAGCTTCTCTCTCCTGGGGTCCCCTCCTGCATGCGTGAGGGCCTAGACCCTGGTATGGAGCCAGAGGCATCAGATCTCCCCTGAGCTTACACACGGGCAGCCCCTACCCATTGGGACAGAGGTGCTTACTCTCAGCTCCACCCACTTATCCAAAAGCCTCCGATCGCTGAACTCGCACAGCAGCCCTGAGGACGTGATGCAAAAGGTGCTGTCGGCCTTCTTCCCTCGGCCACAGGCCACATCAGTGAACAGGTTGTTTCGCAGCTCCCCCAGCAGCCCTGAGCGGCCCAGCAGGGGCACAGTGGCGTTCACCTGTGGAGACACACCATAGTTGCCACCTGTCCACCCCAGAGCCTGCCCCTGCAAACTAGACCCTGGGGAGAAGCAGCAAGGCCCCCTCACTCTTTGAGACTACTCCTTGGCCCGGACAGCATCTGGCTCACCCAGAACTTCTGTATGGCCGCTCGGTAAGCAGAGAGGGGCCCAAGTGAACAGGGTCTCCTGGGGTGGGCTTGAGCAGGCCCTGGCTCTGGGCTACTTCCAGCCTCAGCAGCTCACCTTTGAGGTCTTACTGTCATCGAGGTACCAGAATTTGATGTGCCGGTTGCCTGCAGTGACAAAGTAGCTGCAATCTTCAGAGAAGGACACTGCTGTCACCCGACTGGACACCTTATTGGAGGCCACCACAATGTTTTTCTGGAGGGAAAGCCAAAGGAAGAATCAAAATTCTGCCTCTTGGGGCTAAGAAGAAAGAGGTTTAGAGGAAGGAGGAGGGGTTAGATAGGATTTGTACTTAAAAAGGGCTCCTTTCCAAGATTTTTTGGTCAGAAAAAGAAGGGAGAGAGAAGAATTTCTTTCTAGAGGAGCTGAAGAGATTCATTTCCTCTGCAGATCCTCAAAGGCGTAAAGCTAGCCCCTTTCTACCAACACACCTGGCTACACAGTTTTTCTTTTCTGCTTCAGGCTATTTTCTAGAAGGAGACTGAGATTAGCAGAGTGGAGTGAAGGGGTTCAGATCAGCAGCTTCCTGGCTCCCTGACTGGTCCATGAACTCCCATGAGGCTGTCAGGCCAGCCCGCCCAGTCTACTCACCTTCCAGGCCCAGACATTGACAATCATGTCATGCTGGTAGCCCACGGAGACAATGTACTTGGCGCTAGGGGAGAAGGCCACACAAGCCACGCCATATTTATGCTCCTGCAGCTCCGCCACCTGGCTATGCTCAGCCACGTCCCAAACCCGGACGGCAGGCATGTGCCCACTCTGCAGGGAGGCAAGAACTGGAAGTGAGGGCCAGAGGCATACAGACGCCCCAAGCCTTTCAGGGTGGGGGTTCTCATCCCCCGCCCCTCCAGCTACTCAATAAAATCTCTCTAATGACCCCTGGCCAAGAGTCAAGAGGAGAGCGCTATTATGGGGCAAAGGTATTTTAAAAAACATGATAAATATCTCAGGACAATGATCATCAGAAAGAAAACAGCCCAGATTTTGTTCAATATCTGTGTCAGGATGTGCACCTCTGTATTTGTTCAAAACTCCTTGAGTGATTCTTGATGGGTCTCCAGGGTTGAGAACCACTACCACTCATGCCTATTTCTGCCTCATCTGCCTCCCTGTAAGCCTGAGAACACAGAGGCATCCCTCATGTGCCCAGCAGGGGGCCTCTGGAGATAAGGAATATTTTAAGGCAGTGGTTTTTCAAAGCCTGCTTCCCAAACCAGCAGAATCTGCACTAGGCAACTCGTTAGAAATGTAAATTTTGGGGTCCCATCTCGGACCTATAAAGTCAGAAACCCTGGGGGCAGGCCTGACAATGTGTACTTCACCAAGCAAGCCAGGTGATTCTCACTAAGGTTTAAGAACCACTGTTTTCAGGCAGAGCAAAGACTAGGATTTAGCATCTGTTCAGGAAGCCAAAGTGCCAGCAGCCCTAACGAGGCCTAGGATTGTAGCTCTCTGCTGAGGCCAGGCCACCCACCCACCTCAGAGGACTACAGCTCCCGTTCCTCACTCACCTCTCCAGTGACCAGGTACTTGCCATCAGGAGAGAAGGCCAGGGCAGTGATGGTTTTCCTGCAGGATATGAGGCAGGCTCAGAGGGGCACTGACAGCCTGGCCTAAACCTGGCTCCCACAGAGTCCCCTCGAGAGGCAAGGTGAGCAGACACTAATGGCACACATAGTGGCATTTTGCTATCTGATCCTGGGCCCAACCAGGTCCCAGTCCTCAGACCCTCAAAGACCCCAGACAGTGCCCTTTTCACAACTCCCAGGAAATGGAGGTGCTCCCTGAGGGCCCAGCCCCATTTACCTGGAACTGTTGAGGATGTGGTGCTGTTTGTGTTTCCGGGGATTGAACAGCACGACCACACACCTGAGGAGATAAGGGAGACAACAGGCTTAGCCCCAAGCCACAGCTCCCCTAGGAGGCACCCAGGCCACCTGGGAATTCCCATCACTCAGCACAGGGAGCTGTGGAGTGCAAGTTGAGAGGGGCTCTGCTTGCTACTGAGGGCAACTGCTTTCTGGCAACCTCTTCTTGCTTCCCTTCCCCACTCACAAGGGCCTATCTCTGCAGCCCCATGAGGGGGAAGGCTCCCTGGAAGCCTATCCCACCAGGTCCCTAAATACCAGTAACATCTCTGGCCATACCCACAAAGGGCAGCAAGGACACAGGCCTTCCCACAGCCCTTACACAGAACCCAGGAAGGGGTGCAGGAGGGAAGAGTACACGTGATTTGAGCACAGCAGCAGCCAGTTTACAGGCTTAGAGCCACATGTATGACAAGAGTTTGTGCTCCAAGGAGGGGTAAGGCCTCTCATGTGTGAGCCCACATGTGTACCCGGCAGGAGCTGGCCCCATACTCTCTACGTGCCAGATGAGGAAGGAGGTGGGAGGCAGGAGGCCAGAGCTGCTGGAAGGCTCAGTAAGACTAGAAGGAGGGGCAGAGAGAGCCCAAGAAGGCCTGGGGAGGCCTGTTCAGTGCCTCGGAACTCCTGTGCCCAGCCCTGAGAATCCCCTGTGGCAAAGAGCCTGAGAAGGGCACTCCAGACTGCCAGAAGACAATCTGGAACTCCGCCTGCCTGCCTGCTGTGCAGAGAAGGGTGGGAGTACCCTCTCTGACCAGGCAGCAAGGTTGGACGGGATCAGGTTCAGACTGACTTTCCAGAGGCAGTTCCAGAGAGGAGGCCAGGTGACAGGAGTCAAAGCAGGAAGCCCGAAGCCATAGGCAGGCAGTGCTCTCTCTTAGGCTCCTTGACTGTCAGCAGGCCTGGGCCCGCTGCCCCTTCCACCTTACTACTTCATGAGTACTGTAAGTAGCTGACAGGAGCAAGCCTGAAGCCTGCTACACAGGGAGACACTGAGCAGAGGGTGACATCCCCCAGACCCAACCTTGTTTAATAGGCACTCCAATGCCTGCTAAAACTTGAAGCAAAGGCAAGTACAGGCTGCTAGTGAGTGCTTGGCACGTTAGGCTCCATAAACCACTTCAGTATGCAAATTCTACAAGTAATCTCTGGGGTCACCAGAATCTCTGAGGTACTAGATATGCCCAGAACTGCCAGGCTGAGCAACGAAGCCTTGGAATTCCTGAGTCACATCATCTTCTCTTCTGACCCCTTCCCCAAATCAATCCTCGCTGTTTGCTTTGTCCTTCTCTCCCCATCTCCTCATCTTACCTTGTTCCCTTTTCTTCATTCCTTTCTCCTTTCTCTTTTTATACCAATCTCTAGTCTCCTGCTTCCCTTGTGCAATGCCATGTCATAGGGATTGAAATATATGACAAAAGTCAAAGGCCCTTGGAAACTCTGTGCCGCATCACTCTTTCTCCCCTGTTCCCAAACACACACACACACACACACACACACACACACACACACACACACCCATGCACACTTGCCTAGCTTCTGTTACGGGCAGTCCAGGATACAGGGAACCTAATTCCTGCAAAACAGACTCATAGAACATTAGAGCTGGAAGGACGGAAGGAATTAAATGCACTGTGCAGAGCGCCTGGGTGGCTCAGTCAGTTAAGCATCCAACTTTGGCTCAGGTCATGATCTCATGGCTCATGAGCTTGAGCCCCACATTGGGCTCTGTGCTAACAGCCCAGGGCCTGGAGCCTTCTTCAGATTCTGTGTCTCCGTCTCTCTCTGCCCCTGCCCTGCTCACACTCTGTCTCTCTCTCTGTCTCTGTCTCTCTCTCTCTCTCTCTCTCTCTCAAAAATAAATAAACATGAATTTTTTTTTAATTAAATGCACTGTGCTAGGTGACTTTAAACATCACTGAGTCCAACCCTCCAGGATTTTGAGATGAGGAAACTTAGGCTCAGAAAACTCCTAAAGAGAGCAGATCCAGGACTCCCAGGTCTCCTGACTCTCAATGCTCTTTACATCAAACACACGTGAGTGTCTGAGCTGATCATGTCACTCCTGGACGATCATCCCTGGGGGGCTTCCAAAACCAAACTCCTTAAAGTGCCCATGAAGGCCCTGGGTGGTGTGACCCCTGCCCACCCTTCAGCTTCACCATGAACCATGTTCCAACCACATTCCTTCACTCTCTTTAACTTGCTGTGCTCCTTTGCAAGAACTGTTTCCATTATCTAGAACATTCTTCTCTCCCTTTTCCAACTAGTTAATCTTTAGTCCTCTTTCAGATCTCAGGTCAAATGGCCTCAGTAGCAAGTGCTCTTGTAGCAAGCAGAGTGTATCAATCTTTTGTAACATTTATCACCGCTGCAACTTTACACTTGTTTTAACGACCCCCCCACCAGATTGTGCATTTCATGAGAATGAGAACTGGGTCTGGTTCTGCTCACAGCTTTGTCTCCTGTGCCTAGCAGAGGCTGCCCTCTTGCAGTTGTTCAAAAACCACTTATTAAATGGAAGAATGCCTTCCCTGGTCCACTAGCTTGGTCTTCTGGGGCATCCGTAGGCCCAGCTCTCCCTACTCCACACCCCACCTGTCTTCTATGGAGGGAGGGACTGAGGACATGTGGATCCTCAGAGGCAGTGCGGGGCCAGAGGGGCACTGTGGGCTCTGAAGGTAGATACCAGGGTTCTACCCCTTGTTCTGGCATGTACAGCCCTGGGACCCTGGGTAAGGCACACTCCTGTTTACTTATCCATAATAAAGGGGACACTCAGATCTAGCTTATCAGACTTCTGTGAAGATTAAATGATTTTTTCTGACACAGAGTAGGAGCCAAGCAAATGGCAAATGCTAATATTACTATTCCTTAAGCATGGAAAGGAAGCTGAAAGGGGGCTCCTGGCAGTGGGGGAAGAGGTGCTAAGAGACTATGTCAGGTTTTTCCTTTGGAAGAATGGAGGTAAGTCCTGTTAGGACCTCAGTAATGGTAAAAACTTCAAAGAAAGCTTTATTTTTTGTTCTGGGAAGGCAGCCAAGAAAGGAGAGCAGGATTAAGCTTGGGGAAAGAAAATATCTGCATCTTCATTCATTTAAGGGATAACAAGCTTAGAAGGTAGCAAGGAAAGGATGGGGGAAACATGGAGAGAAACCACCTCAAGTGTCTAGGACAGCAGCACAGAAGCATGGAAAGAAAATGGAAGTGACATCTCCTGGCTAAGTTAAGATGCACCACACAAGAGTTTCAGTGAACTCTGAACATGAACTTTAAACATGAACTCCTTTAGTAGCCGGTCCTCTGCTCTCCACGCAGCAGGGCTCAGTAATAAGAGTTACCATTTATCAAGCACTTTCTAAGTAGCAGGCACTCTGCCAAGCAGCCTAGATGTCTGGTTTTAGCTAATCCTTACAGCAACCTTGTGATGCTGGTACAATTATCCCCACTATACAGATGGAGAACCGAGATCAGAACAGTGAGGTAACTGGCTCAAGGCCACTCAGCTAAAGCTGAAGAGAGTCAGGACTCCAGAAGCAGTGCTCTAAGGAGTGCAGACTGCAAGTGAGTGGAGGAAAGAAGAGGAAAGTGAAGTTGAAGGTGAGAGAAGGGGAAACACATTGACCTAACATGCGCTGTGCTTGGACAGGAGCCTGTGAGAAAAGGGAAAGAAGAGTGGGGCACTTTGAGGGGAAAAAGGATTTGGGCTACAGAATTTTTTTTAAATCAGAACAGGGCAGATGAAAACTATAGCAGTTATAGTTCCGAGTTCATAGATTTAGATATTTGGATTTTAATACTTTATTCAGTGTGCAAAAATTCACACACACACACACACACACACACACACACACACACTCACTCACTCATATGTACACCCTGGCCTGCCACCATCATGAAAAGCCTAGCAAGTTTTCCACCCAACCGATGTTTTCTAACTTTCTTATTATCTGTGCAGACCTACTGAGGAGGCCTGTCTCTGGAGGCTCATCTCTCTAGCAGGGACTTTTAGTCTGAGTGGTTACAGGTTACCTAGCTTTCTGATAGCTATACATAAACCATGGCAAAGGGCTTCAGCTGAGGGTTGATCTGACTCAACCTGACCCAACACATATTCCAGCTGACCACACTCCAAATCCAGAAACGGTAGGTGATGAGGGCTCTATGATATGCTTTTGAGTTTTCCCTTAAACCCATCATCCTAAAGCTGCATCGTGACTTTCCAAGGGCAGTGCATTGGACTGCTTAAAATGCTTTCCAAGTCACCAAACACAAATTCTGAGTCTTGCTTGACCACGACATCTTGTTTCCTCCTCCTGGCAAGTTCAGCTCCATGGTGGGGGAAGGAAAGAGAGCAGCATGTGTGTGTAAAAACACAATGTAGAGAGAAAGATTACTGACTGTGAGGCAACCCTTCCCTTCTCTAACACCCCCTACCCCTGTCATACATACACACACACACACACACACACACACACACACACACACACCATTAGCCTAGAAAAATCTCAGGTACATCATTGAGGAGTTAAGCAAAGGAGAGAAACATGCAAGAGATAGACAAGAGATAGACCTCTAAACTGAAATTTTTAATTATTCAAATATGGAAACCTCCCAACATAGAGGAAGAAAGAGACCAACCCCATGGTCACAGCTCCACTTGTGGGGACAATAACGCAGGTGCTGAAATGACGGCAGAACTTGGCAAAGACATCCAAGGTTCCCACTAGCCCCACTGGCTGAGGTCCTCCCAACAACACTGATGTGGGAGCCACCTCAGTCTTCTCTGACCTTGAGCAAGCTCCCCATCTGCAGGGAAGAAGAGGGTGGGGTGCAGTTTGCATCAGTCTTTGGCCCTCTGCCTCCGGCCTCCTGGGCCCTTGACCTCACCCAGCACAACAGGCAGTCATTTTCATGTGTGCCCTTGCAGCACTGTTGGCTAGAATCCATGACAAGGGTTGGGCTGGCCCAACCGCCTGCCTGAGTCCTGTAATGCAGAACCCCAGGGTGCAGGTGCAAGGAGACAGTGAGGCCTCAGTCCCCTGGGGCCTCGGCCCGGGAGTCACGTGGTGGAGCACCAGTACCAGGTGCTGGGCCCACTGCCCAGGAACTCCTCTGAACCAGAAAGGGCCAAGCCCTCAACACACCCCTTCTCTGGACAGGTTCAAGCCTGCTGCCATCATGAAGAGCCAGGCATTCCCACAGGATCCACCTCCTACCAACCATCCTCCAGAAGGCAGAAATGAAACAACCGTGGGATGAGCAACGAACACAGCAGCACATACAGGGAGCAGGACACAGTAGATTCAAGCAGTGACCCTGTGCCTTGAAGTTCTTTCAGACCAGGTAAAATCAGAGGGACAAGAGGTTCTTCAAGGCTAACTCAAATGTCACTCTCTAGCCTTATTTAACATTACAACCTCATACCCTACCCCCATTCCCTATTCCCTTTCACTGCTTACACTTTTTCCAAAGCACACATCAACCTGTAATATTCTGTAAAGTTAACTTTTCGGGAGGGAAGAGATCTATCTGCATCACTAGATTGCCAGCTCAGTGAAGGAGGTATTTTTGTCTGTTTTGTTTACATCCCCAGGGCCTAGAAGATAGGCACTCAATAAATATTTGTGAATGAGTGAATATATCTTTAAGTCAGTAGCTATCAGATTTCAAAGCCAAGGAACCTCCTGATTAGCAGAACTGAGAACTAGGGACCTGGGGCAGGTGCATGGTTCTCCCCTAAGCTTTTAGGGCTGACACTTGAGGGCAGCAGTATGATGGTGGAAACAACAAGAAAACTGGGGTCAGGCAGACCCATCTACTAGCATACTGTGCGATCCTGGGCATATTCCTTAACTTCTCTGAACTTCAGTTTCCTTCAGTTTCATCTGTAAAACAGAAAGAATAATATCTACCTCACGGAATTGCTGTGGAAACTGAAAAAGACAACGGACAGAGTTACCAGCATGGTGCTGCTGTCCGTCTTCTGGAAGGGTACTCTGGTACACCACTAACAAGGAAAGCACTATCCAGGGGGTCAGCACTTACAACAGGAACCCCAATTATGGCATCTCATACACGACCTGCTGGGCACTAGTGATTCATTAGGGTCCTCAGCCAGGAATGGAATTATAAACTGTCCCTCTGGAAAATTGTATAGCTTTAATTACTCTAAGAGATAATGAATGAGGGTGTTTCCGAAGGCATCCTCAGTTATGGTCCTCTTTAGGTACTTGCAATCCAATACCTTCCAAATAAGTAATCCTCTTAGGCCAGGTCATGAGATCCATTGGCATCTCTGTTTCTGGGACATTTTACAAGTCCGTCCTCAAAAACACGAGAAAGGCTTGATGGTAATAACCCAGTGAATAACATGGTTACCTGTGTAGAGCTACCAGTGCATTTCTCTCTACCCAGAGGACTCTAAACATATCCCCTTCTGGAACAAAAGGTAAATCTCCGTGGGCTGCAAGACTTATAAGCCAGGTCAAAATGCAGTATCTGACCACCTTTCCCTCACTCGTTATGATCTAGCCACCACTGCCACTGCTCAGCTCCTCAAACAAGTGAGTCGATCCCTCCTTTCCCTGGAACCTTTGCACTAGAGATTTCCTCCACCTGGTCCACATTGGTGTCAGATCCTCATGTGTTCATTCCTCTTTGTCATTCAGACAGCAGCTGCATTTTACCTCCCACTGAGTTTTATCCACCCAGTCTTAAAGTAGCCCCTTGTCCGGCCCCATCCCCCGCCACACAAACCACTAATCACTCACTTACTCTCCCTTCCATCACTCAGCTTTACTTTCTTCAGAACACTTACCATCTCTGTGATTATCTTGCTCATTTATTTGTTTACATGCATATTGTCTGCCTGTCCCTCTTGAACCTAAACCCCACAAAACAGTCACCCTTCCTGTTCTACTCATGGCTATATACCTTGTGCCTGGAATACCACCTGGCCCAGAGCAGGTTTTCAACAAATATGTGCTGAACAAATGAATGAAGGTATCTATGACCAAACCATTTGAGGAAGAAGTAAGGGGCCTCGGTTTCAGGTGTGAGACTTACAGAACAACCAGAAGACTGGCAATGAGGAGACTGATGCTTGTGAGTGCCCCTCACACACAAGACTCACATCCACCAGGGCACAAAGTCCAAGCATCTTCTCTCGTGGCCACCTGGTCTCTCCATAGTCCCACACACTCCCTGGCAAACCCCCACTCAGGGCTTGCCACAGACAGTACAAAGGTACTTCTGTGCTCCTTCAGCTGAGATGCCACTAGAACACAGTTCAGGGAGAGATTTTTGTGGTTTCATACCTGGTCCAATGCTTTGGAGCTGGGGACCTCAGCATAACTTCCAATATGGGCTGAGGGAATGGAGGGTCTTCTCAGGAAATATAGGTTTCCCCTCCTCCTCCCCAGTTAAAGCGACCAAGAGTCCTCCTCTGGGCTGCTGGATAGAGCAGGTTATCTTTCCAGGACACCCCCACTTCAGTAGCTGCCCTGCCCAGAGCAGTCACCCAGGCCAGACCCTGAACTTTGGCATTGGCAGTCAAGGGAAAGCCATTCTCAGAACTGACTGGCTCCCACCGTGGCAATAGGGACCATGCTGGGCTCTACAGCCCCTAAATCCTCCACTAGGCCAGAAGGGGCCCAAGTCAACTATGGATGTTCAACTAAACTGAATCCCTCAAAGAGGCTATCTGGGGACCACTTGGCCTCCTGCAGCAGGGGGGCTCGAAGTGTGACAGGTGAAGGGTAGGCTTTCTGTGGAGAGAACAGCAAAGGGAGGAGGACTCTGGAGAAGAGAGGCAGGAGCCACTAAAACTGAGGGGTCTCTGCCCAGAGACTTCACCCACCTCTGCCTGACACACATCCCCCTCCACCCCACCCTCTTGGAGCTGTTTCATTTCCTTTCAGAAAACTTTGTTTTGGTTTGATATTTGCCTCTAGGCCTCTGGGAGACTTTTCTGAGCTTTGTTTTTCTTCTTGTTTCTAGGATACCTGAGCAGCTCCTAGAGCAACAAGCACAGTAGGAACTAGAGAGTGGGGGTGGGGTTAGGCTCACCAGCTAGGAAAAGAAAAAGGGAAAGAGCCTGCTTGGCTCACATACACTTTGGTGGCCCCCAGACACCCCAGAGCAGCAACAGGGAGCTCTAGCCCATAGCAAAATGAAAACATTCAAAAAGACGCCATTTACAAAAGGAGAACTTGAAGTTCTAGGAATGTAGAAGGTCAGGGAGTAGATCATGGCACTCTCTGCCCAGGGCTGGCCCAAGCCAAGCACACTGAGGGAACCTACTAGATGTCACAGAAGGGAAGCTTCTATACACCACCTGGAAGGCTAATGATTGCCAGGCACACGTGCCAGGCTGGGACCTGCCCACAAACAGAAGCACACATCCTTAAAGGCACCAGGCCTGGAGACAGGGGCATGGGGGAAAGAGGTGGGGAGCAGGCGTCCACAATCCCTAGGGCAGGCACGCGAGGCCCAGCACGTACCAAGCAACAGCCCAGGTCTTTCCTGCCTACCTCACATCCAGCCCCAGCCCCATCTCCAATAAGAAGGAACCCGGCTTTCCCAGGCAGGGGCAGGCATGGGTGGAATCCCCCTGAGGCAGGCTGCACAGGGTAGGCAGCAACAGAGGTCATTCATCAACTTGCTTCTGGTCAGGGAGAAGAAGGCCAGTTCAGCCTCTACAGAGTAAAGCCAGTGTAGCTCCCACAGCACCCCCACTGCATACATCAAATGCCAAAGGGCCACTCAGGAGAGACACTGGCCTGAGGACTCAGGGACAGAAGTTTCCCTGGCACAGACTGAGATGCCCATAAATTGGGCTCTTCTCATTCGTACGGCAGGCAGACGGCTACACAAAAAGCAACCTTTAAAAATAAGCAGAAAGTCAGATCTTCCCCCACCCCATGCCATTTTAAGATTAAGAGCTCTGTAGTCAGACTACTTGGGTTGAAATCCCAACAGACACTCACTAGCTGTGTGACCTTGAGCAAATTGCTTAACATCTCTGTATCTTAGTTTCCTTCTCTAAATGGGATAACAGTATCAACTTTACAGGGTTGCTCTAAGTATTAAATAAAATCATTCCTGGGGCGCCTGGGTGGCGCAGTCGGTTAAGCGTCCGACTTCAGCCAGGTCACGATCTCGCGGTCCGGGAGTTCGAGCCCCGCATCAGGCTCTGGGCTGATGGCTCAGAGCCTGGAGCCTGTTTCTGATTCTGTGTCTCCCTCTCTCTCTGCCCCTCCCCCGTTCATGCTCTGTCTCTCTCTGTCACAAAAATAAATAAACATTGAAAAAAAAAATTTTTTTAAATAAATAAATAAAATCATTCCTTGCAAAGTGCTTAACAAAGTGCCTAGCACAGAATAAATTTTCTTTTTTCCTTTTTTTTTTTTTTTTACTGTTTATTTATTTATGAGAGAGAGACAGAGACAGAGTGTGAGCTAGAGAGGGGCAGAGAGAGAGGGAGACACAGAATCCGAAGCAGCCTCCAGGCTCTGTGCTGTCAGCGCAGAGCCTGACACAGGGTTTGAACTCAAAAACCACGAGATCATGACCTGAGCCAAAGTTGGACATTTAACTGGCTGAGCCCCCCAGGCGCCCCCAGAATAAGTTCTTGATAAAAGTAGATTTTGGATGAGATGATAAAACTAAGAAAATCACATACTGGTACAAAAACTACAAGAGTTGCTGTGGAAATCACACTGGGAAACTTGGCACTCCCAAGCTGACAGTGGGGGAAGAAAGGGAGACCAGTGTGGCCTTCCCATTTTTGTGCTCCCACGCCTTGCTGGAAGGAACAGGGGTTGACAGAGAGACCCAGAAGCAGCAAAGTTGCCAAGCCTCCAAAAGAAACACTTCTGCAAAAGCCTAAAGAAACTATGGCTGGGGGGTTCCCATCTGCAGGAGCAGAGGAGTAAAAAGGTGGCAAGGGAAAGAACACCAGCCCCAAAACTCCACCTTTATTTCTTCCTTTTTTTTTTTAATGTTTATTTCTTTTTGAGAGAGAGAGAGAGTGCAAGCAGGGGTGGGGCAGAGAGAGAGAGGAGGGGGGCAGAGGATCTGAAGCAGGCTCTACGCTGATAGCACAGAGCCCGATGTGGGGCTCGAACTCATGAGCCATGAAATCATGACCTGAGCCAAAGTTGGATGCTTAACCAAATGAGTCACCCAGGAGGCCCGAACCCTACCACTCTCCCATGGCACTGACATCTCTCAAAGTGATGAGAATGGGCAAATGTTCAAAGCAGTACTTTTCATAAAATAGCCAGAAAGTCAAAACAACCCAAGTGCCCATCAACTGATGAACAGAAAAAATGTGGGACATCCATTCAATGGAATGTTATTCGGCCATAAAAAGACAAAGTACTGATACCTACCATGACATGTATGAACATTAAAAACATTATGCTAAGTTAAAAAAGTCACACAAAGCCAACTATTCTACTTATATGGAATGATTCCACTTATATGAAATATCCAGAACAGGTAAATCTATACAGACTCAAAGTAGATTAGCGGTTGTTTAGGACTGCAGGTCTTGGGGGTAAATGGAGAGTGACTGTTAATGAGTATGTAGTCTTTTTGGGGTGATGAAAGTATTCTAAAATTGACTGTGGTGATGGTTGCACAACTCTGTAGATATGCTAAAAAAAAAAAAACACTGAATTTTACACTTTAAATGAGCAAATTGTGTGGTACATTACAACTCAATAAAGCTGTTTTCAAAGGTGACCAGAAGGTAGATATTAAAAATGGTGTTGGGAACTGCGTGTGAGATAAAGTGTGACTCTGTATGTGTGGGTGGATGGCCAAAAAGCACGACAGGATGGCAACAAGGACAACATTCAAAAGAGAGCCTTTACCTGGCCCTGTAACTCCTTTACAAAAGTGGTACCAAAACAGTAAACCAGGACACGTCTCCCAAAAGATACCAAAAACCCCTGCCCACCCTCACTGGTTTATTAGCAGGGCTTTAAACTCCCATGCAATAAGACTTCTTCCAATGCACTTACTTACCCAGCTGGGTAGGCAACTAAACCGGATCGGGGATCGCAGGCAAGTCCTCTGCCTCCAGACACTGTTATTCCAAGCACCTTCTCCAAGGTCACCTGTTAGAGCAAGACAGAGAAGTGACACATGGACAGAGCCAAGTTGGGAAGGAGGTACTGAAGGTACCCACGACCGTCCAGCATGTGCCAACTGCTTTCTTCAAGAGAATGGGGCCACTGACTTCTCCAGGTTCTGGTCTGGCCACAGGCCCCTTGATCACATGGGGAACAGCCAGTGTGTACCGAAGGCTTTTAAGAGGGCTCACTCTGTGGGGACCATGGGAAAGAAAATGAAGTGCGAAAGCTCAGCTCACGGCCACAGAGGAACAAGCACTCCCCCAATCCATGAAGGCTCCATTTACAAGATAAAGCCTTGGGTCCCCACACTGGCCTCTTCTGTCTATGAGATTCAGAGGAGGTTACTAATCTTTGTGCCTTGGCAGGCATGAAAGAAAGGCTACTCTGATCCACCAAGAGTCAGAAGAATGTTAGGTAGCAATTAGGTGACTCATAAGATCCCTGATCTTTGCATCCCATCGTGTTCTTCCCCTCCATCAGAGAACTGCACCTCCCCCCACCAACATCTGCCAGTTCATTCAGACTATGTGCCTGAGAGACAGAAACATGGCTTAATGCTGTGTTTTACAAAGCACAGATGTTCAGAGTGCTCTAATTATTATTATTAAGCCACAACTCCCACAGAGATGCAAGGGATATATGTGTAAAGTGCTCAGAGATTCTGATAGGACATGGCCACATGGGACATTCACAATCACTCTCACCATCCATACTGTTACCCTACACTGGCTACAGCCCCGGGGCACACACTGGACTAACCTCAATTAGTTCACTGGCCTTTCTGCTAGATGATCCCATGGGAGATTCAGGCTGCCCTGGAGCCTCTTCTCACCCCACCTCACATCTTGCTTGTCACTCCAGGTCCAGTACCCTCTAGTACAGTCTGGACTCGCTGCACTGGCCCTCCCCAGACATGTCCTTGGTCGCTCCATTGACTCAAAGAGGTAGGCATCTGAACGCAGAAAGGTCATGTAAACAGGATAGACTGTGCTCTGCTACGAGTCTCGGAGGCCTTAGGTGGTGTGAACCAGAAACACGTCAGAGGTGTTTATGTCTGTAGCAGGGTGGTCTACTCCTAGTCCAGGGCAGTTTCTAGAGAGGGGAAACCCAGAATCAATTAGGTGGCTTTAGGATCTCTCCTCCTCTCTTATCGTCTCAGCTGGAGAATTCAAAATCCTTCTAGAGGGATGGTATAAATTCTTATCTCCAGGGACCATTTTAGTTTGAATTAGTTGGAAAGAAATCCCCTATGGTGGCCAAAGACCAAAATAAATCTCCTAGGACATTATAGTTAAAGCCTATTCCCCAGGAAGGTCCCCAAGAGTCTTCTGTGCTTCCTGGGGATGTGGACCAGCAATTCCAATACATGTCTACTCACCGAAAGAGGCAGTTTATTCCCAGGGCACTATACCAACCCACAGCCACCTGCCAAGCACCAGACTTGTCAGTTACCATGGGCCTACCTGAAACACTAAACCTAGTGTGGGATAAATTAACTGTCCCCTACTCTCTGTGTTCTTGGTCATTCGCCCTACCTTATGCCTCCTTCCTCACTTTTTCTCAGCTTCATGATGCCCTGGCACCCAGTCACCTTTCTGAACGGCCTGAGCAGCAGGCAGACTGACTGGAGAGCACAAATACCCCTGGGGAAGTCCAGGGGACACTCAGTTCAGGGCACCACTCCCCATCCTGGCACTGTGCCTCCAGCTAACCCAGAAGGAGGGGTTCTCAGAAACATCCCTGCTGTACCAACTGCCTACAAGAGAGAGAGAACAGAAGAGAGAGAGGAACCCAAGGCTAGCATTATCCACAAAAATGGAAAAGGTCAGCAGAATCAAGCGCAGTGAGCTAAAAGGCTGCTCAACTTCTATTCTCTTCCAGTGAATCATTTTAGGCAAGTCCTTTGGATCCAAATTTGCATCAATCCCTCCTTTATGCCTCAGCTTTGGTCCCAAAGAATCAGACCAGTCTGTTGATTCTCAGCTTTCCTTCCCTCTGACAGGAATTTGGGTAGGTGTTTTGTGGGCAGATGATCCAGCTCCACAGAAGATTCATTCTGAAACTAGCTTGGACTTTTCAACAGCAAGCTAAAGCAGGAAGGAGATGTAAGTTACTCACACCTTTAAGACCAGTGTTGGTCAAATATTTTTTGGCCACAAGCCACAGTAAGAAAGACAGTTTATGTTATGGCCCAGTATATAGATACACGTACATCTGTGCATGTGCATAAAAATAAAATCAAAGTTTCACAAAATAATACTTACTCTTATTGCATGTGATATACTTTATTTTCTATTACACTCTATTCCATTACAAAATTATTCTGGTCATGGCCCACTTTATTCATTTCATGACCTACAAATGGGCTGGAAGCTCCAGTTGGAGAAACCTGCTACAGACCATCTTTTCCCGCTGGGCCTGGGCTCCAGGCTCTGATCTCTGGCAACTTTGTGTTCCTCACGCACTTTCCTCCTAGGACTCCTGGCAGTGGGACAGACATCCGGGCTAGGAAACCCCATGCGCAGGAGTTTGCCTGGGCTCAAAAGTTGGCTTGTTTTCAAAGGATTTATGGTTTTTGGCTTTTTCTGACTTTCTGAACAACTATCCAAAAACAAAAAGGCAGTTTCCTTTGGCTCTGTGGAGTGGGAGGAGCAGGGGAAAAACATTCAGGGGCATCAGCTGGTTTTTATTTTATGTTCTAACTCAAACCAGCTTCCTGTTTGCAGGGAGGTTTTGGGCTGAACTCCACTTTCAAAGGATTTCAGAGAGTCCAAGGCTCCTGCAGGGCCTCCAACATCTAGGCTTATTTTAAAAGGCCCAGCACAACGGAAATTATAAATGGACTGTCTCCCCGTCATAACCTCCATATCCTCTCCTTCCAAAAAGGTGGCGCAGCTCCCTTCTACCATAACAAATGACAGACCTGAGCGCCCCCTGCAAACATACCACCAGCTAACCACACCCAAGTTCAAGCCAGCTTCCACTGGCTCACGACAGCTGACGGTGCACTTCCTTTCCCACCTCCTCTTTCAGTGACAGCACGTTGACAGCTTGAAATCAACACAGCGGGAGTACTTACACCATGAAAATCAGCAAATTTACAAACCAGGGCTCTTTTTTGTACCCTCAGAGAGGCTATAAACATTCAACAAGACACCACTAAGTTCAGGTCACTGTTATCTCTCACTTGGGCTACGGCTATAATTCCCACGTATTTTCTCCGCTTCAGGCCTTGCCTCCCAGAGTCTTTTTCTCAATATGGCAGGCCACAGTGATTCTTTTAAAATATATGAGATCACGTCATTACTCAGCTCAAAGCCCATGGGCTTCTCATCCTTAAGTTCAAATTCAAATACTTTTACCCTGTTTATAAGACCCTGAATCATCTGGCCTCTGGCTCCCTGTCTGACTGCGTTTCCTTCACCCTCCCCCTCTTCCTCCACCTCAGCCACCCTGGCTGCCTGAAGCACCTCAAGCAGATTCTAGCTTCAGGTTCTGCATATGCTATTCCCTCAATTAAAATGCTCTTCCCTTGCTTGGCTATTCACACAGCTAATTCACGCAGGTCTTTGCTCAAAGGTCTCCTTGTAGGAAAAGACTTTCCAAACTAGCTTTACTGTTATCACTCTATACCTAACTTACCCTGTTTTATCTTCTTCATAGCACTTAGATTCAGGTACAGACCCAACACTGATTATATTTCTGTCCACATACTTACCGTCTGTCTTACTATGCAGATGAGGATGAGCACAAAGGGAGCTTAATGGTACAGGTATTTCATTTCTTAAGCTGATGGTGGGCACACATTCATTCTATGATTCCATATGTCTTTATTATATGTCTTAAATATTGCATAGTAAATTTTTTTAAGGAGTCTTTTATGTTTATTCATTTTTGTTTGTTTGTTTGTTTGTTTGAGAGAGAGAGAGAGAGAGAGAGCTAGAGTGTGAAGGGGGGCATGGCAGAGAGAGAGGGAGACACAGAATCTGAAGCAGACCCCAGGCTCTGAGCTGTCAGCACAGAGCTTGACGCAGGGCTGAAACCTACGAACCACGAGATCATGATCTGAGCCGAAGTTGGACGCTCAGCCAACTGAGCCACCCAGGTGCCCCACATAGTAAATGTTAAAAAGAGAGAAAAGATAGGGTCTAGGACGTGGCATGGGGTTCAGTACCTCACGAGCAACATCATTCTATAATTCACACCCTTGACTTTTCTCCTTATCCTTAAGCAATGGTGTTTTGACACTTACCCAACAATGTTGGGGGAGAGGGTACAAAGAACTCAAGAATATGAGTTTTTGTTTGATTTAGGTTTCTCACTTAAGTGCTTCCAAGACTGCACACTTTTACAATGCTCTGACATGCCGCTTCCAGGGGAAGCTTTCAAGAACTACTGTGTGTATCTCTTCTCCTGACTGCTAAGCATGGCAGCAGGTGATAGGCTAGGGCCCCCTCAGCCTAGGGCCCTGAGTAACTTTAATGAACAAAGCCCCTGTGCTGATACACACTGAATACGAGCGTGAGCAAGAAATGAGCTATCTGTTAAGTCAGGGAGATTTTTGAGGTGATTTTGTTACCACAGCATGACATAGCCTGGCAATTTTCATACTTTTTGGTCTCATACACTCTTTGGTTTCTTTATACTCTTAGAAATTATCAAGGACCCCAAAGAGCTTTTGTTTGTATCAGTATATTAGAAATTATAATGAAAATATTTTAAAATATTTGTTAACTCATTTTAAAATAAATCCATACATGTTAATATTCTTATTAAAAATAACACTATTGCTGGGGCGCTTGGGTGGCGCAGTCGGTTAAGCGTCCGACTTCGGCCAGGTCACGATCTCGCGGTCCGTGAGTTCGAGCCCCGCGTCAGGCTCTGGGCTGATGGCTCAGAGCCTGGAGCCTGTTTCTGATTCTGTGTCTCCCTCTCTCTCTGCCCCTCCCCCGTTCATGCTCTGTCTCTCTCTGTCCCAAAAATAAATAAATGTTGAAAAAAAAAAAATAACACTATTGGGGCGCCTGGGTGGCTCAGTCGGTTGGGCGTCCGACTTCAGCTCAGGTCACGATCTCGCGGTCCATGAGTTCAAGCCCCGCGTCGGGCTCTGGGCTGATGGCTCAGAGCCTGGAGCCTGCTTCCGATTCTATGTCTCCCTCTCTCTCTGCCCCTCCCCCGTTCATGCTCTGTCTCTCTCTGTCTCAAAAATTAATAAACGTTTGAAAAAAAGTTAAAAAAAAAATAACACTATTTTCAGGGAGCCTGGGTGGCTCAGTTGGTTAAGCATCCAACTTCGGCTCAGATCACGATCTCACAGTTCATGAGCTTGAGCCCCACATCGGGCTCTGTGCTGACAGCTCACAGCCTGGAGCCTGCTTCTGATTCTGTGTCTCCCTCTCCCTGCCCCTTCCCCACTTGTGCTCTGTCTCTCTCTGTGTCTCAAAAACGAATGTTAAAAAAAAATAAAAAACACTGTTTTCCAAAACAAGAAAAAAATTCAGTGAGAAGAGTGGCACTATTTAACATTTTTGCAAATCTCTTTAATGTCTGGTTTAATAGTAAACAGCTGGATTCTCCTATCTACATCTGCATTCAATCTGTTGGGATAGCTATTCTAGGTGAAGATGAAGAAAATCTGGCCTCATTTGAATATGTAACTGGAAAAGGGGGGGAATCCCATAGATCCCCTAAAAGGGGACGCCAGGGATTCTCAGACCATACTTTTTTTTTTTTTTTTAATTTTTTTTCAACGTTTATTTATTTTTTGGGACAGAAAGAGACAGAGCATGAACGGGGGAGGGGCAGAGAGAGAGGGAGACACAGAATCGGAAACAGGCTCCAGGCTCTGAGCCATCAGCCCAGAGCCCGACGCGGGGCTCGAACTCACGGACCGCGAGATTGTGACCTGGCTGAAGTCGGACGCTAAACCGACTGCGCCACCCAGGCGCCCCACTCAGACCATACTTTAAGAACCAGTGACCTAGTCCCTCGTGAACACTATAGCATTCTTCCACGTAAGGAAGCAAGCTCACTGGTGTGAGAGTTGCGGCCTCAGCATCACTTCAGAAACAGAGGCAAGGAAGAGGTCCTATGAGAAAATAGCTATCCTCAAAGTCTGGGGTGGGGCCTAAAGTTCTAACAGAAAATTCAGCTATAAACCCTCACAGCCCAAATGCCAGTGAAACACAGCCCAAAAGACACACCAGTCCAGGTAACTGATTATGTCCAGTGACTTGGGATACGACTGCTCCAGGCAGCTGGTACCCTCACACAGCCACACAGTTCTAGGAATATTGCTTCATGCACAAGTAAAAACTCAGAAGAGAGCACCCACGTCATAATCTACAGTGATCTCCTCCACATGCAAAACATAGCCTAGAAGCAGAGAAAATACTCAAGATGCGACCCAGCCTCTGCTTTAGCAGGTAGAGAGTGTTGAGATGGAGGAAAGCCTACACCAACCTGAGACAGGGTGTCATCTGTCCCCAGAAGTGAGGGTGCAGGAAGGCAGAATTACTAGAGATATACTGCAAAGGAGGGCTTGAATGCCCACCACTCCCAGCATGTACTAGGCAGGGCAGTATTGTATCCTCCTGAGAGAAAAAAGGAAAGCAAAATTATCCCTCAACTTAATGAGATAAAGGGATAACTTCATAATAGCCTATTCCCAAGAGAGAAGGAAAGCCTAAAGCCAACTGTTTAAGTGCTCTTCTGGCTCTCATTAAAGTAGATGGAAAAAACAGGTGGCTCAGAGGCAATAGACAGGGCAGTCACTCATACTAGATAGAATAAAATTTTCCAATGTGCAGATTGCAGCTTATTAATGAGACTCGAAATTGACTGATTTAGTGCATAATGAATAAACAGAACAGAACACAAAATAGATCCCATGGCATGTAGTAAGGGCAAGTATTGATCATGAACCTTTTGTTTAGGGATGTGTGTGTTCTGGGTCACAATATAAAATGTATTTCTTGGGGCGCCTGGGTAGTTCAGTCGGTTGAGCGTCAGACTCATGATTTTGGCCAGGTCATGACCGTCGGCCTCCATGTTGAGCATGGAGCCTGCTTAACATTCTCTCTCCCCCTCTCTGTTTCTCTCCCCTGCTTGTGCACACGCTCTCTCTCTCTTTAAAAAAAAATGTATTTCTTAATGTGGGTCATTCTCAAAAAAGTTTGAAAATTACGAGGATGTTATGGGAGATGCTAAGATGAAGAATACATAGCTTCTACCCTCTACTCTCAAAATCCATTAGGGAAAATATAAAACAATCTGGTATGTGATAAGGGTCATAAGAAAGATTTATATAAAGTGCTCAAACAGGAGGAAAAGAAATGATTTCTGAACAGGATCAGGGAAGGGAAACAAGGAAGCTTTCTTGGAGGGTGAGATGGTATTTGACCATGGCCTTGCTTGCTGTGAGGGTAGGATCTTGACAGGTGGAAATACAGAGATAAGGAATTCTCAGTAGAAGAAGCTGCATGAACGAAAGTTTGGCAGAAGGAAATAACAGAGCAGGTGAGCAATGATGAAAGCAGATCATGTTAGGAGAGTAAGTCAGGAGAGGTAGACTGTAACCAGACCAGGAAAGGCCTTGAATGCCAAACTAAGTGGGGTTATCTGTAGGCTCTGGGAAGCCACTGAAGGGTATCAAGCTGGAGACACAATCAAAGCTATGTTTTGGTGATGATGTATATGAGACAATACAGGCAGGGAGCCCAATTAGAAGGCTGTTACAATAGCTCAGATGAGAAGTAATGAGGATCTAGACTAGCATGAAGATAGTGAGAGCAGAAAAGACATGATGGATTCAAAAGTAATAAAGCAAATAGAATTGGCAAGCATGGCCACCACACAACTGTGAAGGAAGAAGACAGAAGACTCAAATTCTGAATCTCAGAGATAGGGAACATGAAAAGAAATGGTGCCAGGATCAGAAAGCAGACCTGGGTCTGGACAAAGGAGGAAGGATGGGAGCCAATGATGTCTGTTTTAGACGTGCTAAATCTAAGACACTTGAGGGATATTTAGCAGGAATCACAAACATTCACTTTAGCAACATAAACATGGAATTAAATGCTTGGGAAAGAGATCAGGGCTAGAAATGGGCATCTCAGAAATACTCACATGGAGGTGAAAACCATCACTGAAAGTACAAGAGAAGATGGGAAGGGAGAGAGAGGCTAAGGACAGAACCATGGAGAACACCTATCTTTAGAGTAGGGATGCTAGGCAATTAGAGAGAAAGGAGGAGACCCAGGAAGCCAGGGAAGAGGAGAGCTCCCAGAAAAGAGGGGTAGTTGATAGAAGTGCCAAAAAGAAGTGGAAGAGGCACAAAAAGGACTCTCCAGACTCTAGAGCCATCTGCCACACGGGTGGCACACAGCACAAAGTCCCAAGAGGCCCAAATCTCTAAACACGTGATCCCAGGAACCCTGGGCAGGGCCGTCTAAGCTTTTCTACTCACTCTCTCTCTTTCTCTCTCATCCCTAGATCCGATCAGTCCACAAGAGCTAGAGTAGAGGCACTAGTCAATGGAAGATCCAGTCTGTGGAGCCAAGACAATGGCACTGCTAGAGAAGGGCTTCTTGCTTGAGCCCATGAACTAATGACTGGTTTGGATTTGCTCTTCTTTTCTTAGTGTGAGAGGCCACTACAGGGAGCCTTCGATGGCAAGTCAGCAGCTGCTCCCTTAAGAAAGAGAACTAAGAGGCCAGAGCCACAAAAGACCAGGGTCATCTAGGATTTAGCTGATCTCAAATTGGTAAAGAAACTCCAGCAACTGGGAGGAAGTCGATCTCTGTGTTTGTTGCCGTGTTTTGTTGCCACCAATTTCTTTTTTCCTCCTTCTCCACTTCTCAATCCCACTAATACAAGTTATAAATACCTGAGTTAGAAGTCATTCCAGCCAAACCATGGGCTTGCTGTTTCTATAAACAAGCATGTCACAGACCTGTCCATGGCAGAGCACTCTCTGCCTTTCCCTCCCTTCCCGCAGGTTAAGAATAACTATGCTTGTCTCTTGCCCACACACTACACTCTAATCTCACAAAGCAGATTCTCAACCAGATTCTGAGAATTGCTGCTTATGTAAAAGCCACAGAGGAAGCCCAAGGCCGACAGGCTTTGTGCAGAGACTTAGCCAGCTGGACGGAGACCCAGTGACTAGCCTGGGAAGGGGGGGCGGGGAGGCGGGTATCATGCCCAAGCTCACTCACTCCTGCTCCTTCAGAGTCCAAAGTGCCATCTGGTCAGAGGCAGGAAGGGACACGATGGCCACTCCAAGACTGTAGAACAGATCTTGCCTCTTCACTCTGCTCCTGGTCTCTATCCTGTCTGGCTGATTTGTAGTTCCAATATCTGTACCACAAACGCTCCCAGAAACAAATAACTTCCAATATGACAAAAAAACCAGGCTCCCAAGCTTAGAGTTCAGCATTCGTTGGAGCTGAGCCAATTCTCTGGTGCTGGGATTAAAATAGCCTCAGCTTCTAGGAAGGTAAATCTGCCACCGCTTGGGAGGAGGTGACCTCTAGCCATAAACCCCTGAAGACTAGAGAACAAAGGTTCCCAACCCTGGCCTACCAAAAGAATTACTCATAGGGTTTAACAGGGTTTTTTTGTTGTTGTTGTTTTTTTTCAGATATCAATCCTGCCCTATCTCCATCCCTTGCCTCCACAAGATTCTCAATCAATAGATATAGACTTGGGTTTGAGAATCTGCATATTCAAGCTCTCCAAGGGGCTCTAATAATCAGGTAGGGAACTCTTAAAGCATTTTGCCTTCTTATTTCCAAATTTCAGTCCCTCCTGGGACTAAGAAGGAAACAACGTTCCAAGTATTTTCACAAGTGCCAGACCCGAGGCATTTGGGTGGCTCAATCAATTAAGTGTCTGACTCTTGATTTCAGCTCAGGACATGATCGCACAGGTTTGTGAGCTCAATCCGCTGTCAGCACAGAGGCTGCTTGGGATTCTCTCTCCCTCCCTCTCTGCCCATCCCCCATTGGTGTTCACTTGTGCTCACACGCGTGTACTCCCTCTCAAAGTAAACAAATAAACATAAAAATAAAAGAATATCCAGACCCATGGGGTGTGAATGGTCTTATGCAGAGACAGGATTTACAGCTGTAAGAGCTATCCTTCACTGAATGTATACTCTGCGGAAGAACTGTGCTAAGTACTTTACAAGATTATCTCACTGAATACCCTTGACAAGTTTTTGTTTGTTTGTTTGTTTTTCTTTTAAGTAAGCTCTATGCCCAACATGGGGCTTGAACTCATGACTCCAAGATCAAGAGTTGCATGCTTCAGCCAGCCACCCCATACCCTTGACAACTTTATAAAGGACTAGTATTATCTCCATTTTATAGATGAAGGAATCAGGTTAAGTAGTGAGTGCAAGAACCAGGATTTAGATCTAGGTCTGTCTGCCTGGTTCCAGAAACTTTGGTGATCTGAGGAGGAAGTTCAGTTTCTCCAAAACCACCAAAATGGTGCAATCTGTGAAAGAGTAAATGAGAAGTCACCATGCCTTTGTGGTAGCATCAGGGACAGGTCCGAGAACCAAGGAAGAAGGCAGAGGGCACAGGATGCAGAGGGCAATAAGGTCGCCTCCTGCTACCTTTAACATATTTTAAAACACTAGCCAGTCTTTTTTTTTTTTTTTAAGTAGACTCCATGCCCAACGTGGGGCTTGAATTCACAACCCGAGATTGAGAGTTGCATGCTTTACTGACTAAGTCAGCCAGGCATCCCTATAAATTAGCAGGTCTTAGGGTGCCTGGTGGCTCAGTCGGTTAAGCGTCTGACTTCAGCTCAGGTCATGATCTCATGGTTCATGAGTTTGAACCCTGTGTCAGGTTCTGTGCTGACAGCTAGGAGCCTGGAGCCTACTTTGGATTCTGTGTTTCCCTCTCTCTGCCCCTCCCCTGCTTGAGCTCTCTCTCAAAAATAAATAAACATCAAAAAAATTTTTTTAATTAGCGTGTTTTATCAGTAGCCAAAATGGATCTAAAAAAATGGGTTATGACCTCTCCTCACTGAATGGTGGCAGAGAAAAAGAAATAGAGGTCTTCCAATGTCAGAGTATCCCACCTGGTCACAGCTTGCTCATGTCCAGCCAGCACTAGAACCTACAGTCAACATGGACAGCTGACACTCACTTCCCAGGCAACGGACATTACAATATCAGAAGCAGGAGAATCCAATTTCGTATGCAAATGGCGGACAAGGTGAAGGCAGCATCAGACCTCAAATCTGAGTTCTGGAAACCAGGGCCTCTAGCTAAAGCACTCAATTATAATAAAACCATCAGCATCCACCCAAGTTCAAAGAGCAGCTTTAACAACACAGTGCCTGGTACAGAGCAGGCACTTCTCTCTCTCTTCCAGTTATCAGCAAGGCAAGGATAGAAGGTACCTCAATTTAAGCAACGAGAACAAGGGAAAAAGTTTTTTTCCACTCTAGAGTCAGTCCTCTCTACAGCAAGACCAGAACCACAAACAACGCTTTGTGAACTAAAAATCTGACCATCTGAAGAAGGGTCTGATCCCTCCTCATTCACCAACTCTACACGCCTGAGTTTTCTTAATCTCATGGTTTCCAAACTTTGTAACCAGGGAAAATACTGACTGTTCCTTATCTGGACTAAGTGTGCGAAGTGAATGCGGAATCTGGATCAAAAAGGAGAATGGGGAGAACTCTTGGTACCCCGGTAATCATGCCAACTTGTGCCATGAGACTCCCCTGGGAAGAAAGAAGGTTTCTTCAACATGTTATTCTCTATAAAACGCTCACTTCCTTTCCAATCCAAACGCCAACACCCTGGATTAGGCCTTCAGCACCACATTCCTATATATAGCAATGGCTTTCTAATCAATTTCCTTACTGCAGACCCTGTCCTCCCTTCCCTCAACCTGTCAGAATAATCTTTCTATAGCAGAGCTTCGATCATGTCCCTCCCCTGCTCAAAAACTTTCAATGGCTCCTACTGCCAACTAAATAAATTATAAATGTCTTAGCCTAGCAACCACAGCTCTCTGTCAACTGATCCTACCTTTCTTCTATTTCCTACTACACATCTATATGAATCATGTGCATTTGTCAATCTGGATTATTCACTATTCTGGAAAGGTGCTTTGGGGCTTTAGTTTACATTCTTATTCTACCAGGAATGCCCTTCCCTTCCACCACCCCCTACTGAAATCCTACCCTTCCTTTCAAAGACCAGCTCAAATATCACATCCCCTGTGACTCTTTGCATGATCACCCTGGCCAGGATGATTCCTCCCTCATTGGTACTCTTACAGAAGCACTTAATTTGCATCATTCAGATGGTATGTGCTACTTAGTACCTTGTACAGAAGATCTTTATGGATCTGTCATCTCTCTCCTACTAGTCTCCTGGGAGGCAGAGGCTGTATCTACAACTCCATGCTTATAGCACAGCGCACAGTGTTTACTATGTATTTGTTGAGTCTATTTTTAATACTTTAAAAATATTTGTGAAAAGTCTTCGATTCATCTTACCCCGTAAGTTCTTTAAACTCCTAGAGACTTCCCCATCTCTCACAGCCAGCCCTAGAAGGTGGAGCAGGAAGCAAGATTTTGATACCTTTCCAGGAAGACTGGGGAAGGACTGAATGGAATAATCCATGTGCTTTAAATGATTACAAACAAAACTGTTTTGTCCTTGACTTCAGTAAATACACACACGGCATGGCTCTTCACAAATCTGACTTAAATTATAATTAAAGACTAAGTCTAAAAACATCAGAGATAACTTTTTAAATAAAAGTGATAATATTATTATTTTAAAAGAGTTTTACCTGTCCTTTATACTCAGAAATGGATGTAGCTATAAGCAGTTGTTCTGGATGTTGAAATTATGAATTTATTTTCTTCCTTATGTTTCTCTATACTTCTTGTGTAAAAAATCTTCTCAGAAAGCACATGCACTTCAGAAAGTATTAAAAAATATTTTGTTTACCAAAGCTAACCAAGGAAATATTTCTGGAAGATACAAACAATGGATTATTTCAAATTCAACAAGTTAATGATGAATTTGTGAGAAAACATTTTTATGTCCTGTTATTACTTAAAAAAAACCCAAGTTTATTATTATTTCACATATATTTTTCACATTTGTGCATAATTTTGTGCTTGAATGAGCATAGATTTTTAAATTTAAATTTTTAGATTTAAATATGAAATACACATGTTTCAATTAGAGGATTTTATCTTTATTGGGTTTTTTTTCTACTTACAAAAATAATACAGACTCACTGTAAAAATTTCCAACATTACAGAAATATAGAAATGCAGACAGTGAATGTCCACCATAATCTACTAACCCTCCCTGAGGTAACCAATATTAACAACAGTTTGGTATTTATAGCCTCACTTATTTTTCTATGCATATACTAACATACATGTTTTAACAAAAATATAAATAGTCATTAACATAAAAGACAGTTATACAATTTGCTTTTTGTCACTTAATATATCTTGAATACCCTTTCACATCAGTAACATCAGTACATATAGACTGACCTCTTTTCAAGAAGGTGAAGGTATTTCATTTTATGATGTATCCCAATGCCCTACTGATGGTTACTTGAATTATTTCAAATATTACACTATTGTAAATAACACCAAAAAAAAAAAAGCAGTTATATACACGTTTGTGTGGTATGAATGTTTGCATAGAACAGATCCCTAGAACAGATCCCAGAATTGTAACTGCTAGATCAAAAGATATGAATCTATTAACTCTTCTCTTAATGGATATTACCAAACTTCCCTCTAGGAAGGCTGGATCAGTGTATGCTCTCACCAACTGTGTAAGGGTACGAATGCACTTGTTTCCCCACATCTTTGTGGATATCTTCTTTAAGTAAACATTAAAGAGAATATTTCACTCTTATTACATTAGACACTTAAAACAATGGGTTATAAAATTAACACATTTTCACTCTGCCTTTGAATTCTTAGTCTGAAAGGAAGCTCTAGGACTAATTCATTTCCTGAATTATTTCTCAATACAAATGAATTGGCTCCCAAAGAAGAAAAAAGTTATCTTTAGAGAAGCTATTGCTCTTAAAAAATATGCTCATCACTCCAGTGGTTTCTCATCAGACATAGTAAATTAGGTAAATTAGGACTTTCATCCCCATCCACCCGTGGTTTACTGGTTTGACTTTTTTAGTTCCCAAAACTCATATTCATAGCCCTGAAATAATAAATTACACAGTCGTTTGTATAAAAAAAAATATTTGCAAAGCCTTCCTTTTGGTCAGGATTGTTAATACAAGTTAGAATATTGGCAAGAAAAAGGTACTGAGGATAGGTCACAATAAAAAGCTACACAGGGAGGATGATTCAATGCTGGAACAGAAGAGGCTGAACCTGCAAAAAAGAACTTCTCACAAACGGAAACTTGAAGGAATAAAATCTTGCCAGAAAATTAGAAAAAAATTCCTTAATATTCTAGAAATCCATGGACCCTGATAATATTAGCAACCCCTTAACAGCTATAAACTTATTTAGACCTTACAATGTGCTTTCACATTCATTAAATCTCCTTTAATCCTCACAACAGCCCAAGGAGGAAGCCATCAGTATTCTAATTTTACAAATGAGAGAGAAGCCAGCTCCCTCCCCCACACATGCACACACACGCCTGACTACTCAATATATGGCTGGCTCAAGGAAATGCAGCACGGGCATCACTTGGGAGCTTGGTAAAATTGCAGAGTTCCAGGGTAGGCCTGAATCTGAATCTGCATTTTAACAAGACCACTGCCTCTTGCCCCTACCCACTCCTCTGTCTGCACATTAACTCTTAGAAACCATGTTCGCTAGCCAGTTCTGGGTTTGCTATGAGGGAAAGCGTCTAAGACAGCTGCTGTGGGGGCTTTGCAAAAAGCCTGGGGAAGGAAGGACATCATGAGGAGAAAGGACGTGTTTAGAAAAGTCCGCAACAGGTTATATGTCATATGAAAACAATCTTAGATGTTGTGTGCTTTCCCAAACAGCACCTGACCAATGAGCATCAGGGTAACTAACAGAGGGAGGCCCACAGCCTGCCTGTTGCATACTTAGTTCTGACAAGCAGCTGCTTGCTTTTCTCCAACGCAGCAGTTGAGAGGTGGCAAGGGTCAGAGTTTCTGAGCATGCTCTGAGCTCCTCCCCCATGATCACAAACTGCCTGTGGGCTGCCCTCCACCCAATCCACCTGGCTTGGGGCTTCCTCTCCTCAGACTAACTGGGGCAGCTGCAGGAAAGCATGTATTAAGATCCTGTGCTTTTTCACCCATGATGTTATCCTCACTGCCTATTTGAGAAAAGAAATCAAAATAATACAAATTTGAGATGAGGTGAGGCAAGACACTTGCTCAAGGAACTAAGCAACCTTGGAGCCTTTCAACCAGAGTCAGGTGGGCAAATGACCTCATTTTTGCTCTTTTTCATGTTCACTGAACTCCATTTGGCATCATCCAGGTTGGCTCCGGCACGTGGCATTTTTAGATCCAGTTTTTTCCCCATAGAACATAGGCATTTCAACTCAGCGATTCTCCACAGCTTCAAAGATACGGTCAGTTGTGAGTAGGGACAGGCACAAGAATAACAAATAGGTGGAGTACAGAGAAAAAGAAGGAGAGGTTTGGGGTAGGTAGAACTAGCAAGTAATCAGGAGTGTGAGCTACACAATCAACTGCCAACTAAGGGTAAGACAGGTTCAAGGGCCATGAATCCCACACACCCAAACAAGCAAGGCATCTGTTGGTCTCCACTGCACTCCCCCACCTTGCTCCAACCCCAGAGAGAAGCAGCAACTACTTTCAGCTTAAGGTCATCTAATGCCACTAAACTGCACCCTGTCAACTTGACATTCACGTACCCACAGAACCACAAGTTGAACTGTTCCTAATGGTACCACAAGGCAAGGAGTGGAAATCGGGAGTTGGGGTGAGAAGAAAAGCAAGGATGTAGAGGTATAAAGGAGGGTTACCAAGTGATGACTCCACAACAGTCTGAGAAATTCATTATATCAACTTTTATGGGGAAAGTTGGGGGAAAGGTGTATTTTTTCAGGTACTGCCCTTTTCCAAGCTGAACGCAGGGTGCAACTCTTGGCTATAGCAATACTAGGCATACTTATATGCTCAGTGTCACACTGTGCACACGAAGACTCCCTGGGAGAGGCACAGAATCAAGATTAAGTGTGGGCTGGGCATCTGGGTGGCTCAGTCAGTTGAGCATCCGACTCTTGATTTTGGCTCAGGTCATAGTCTCACAGTTATAGGATCGAGCCTCACATCGGGCTTGGTGCTGGCAGAGTGGAGTCTGCTTCGGACTCTCTCTCTCTCTCTCTCTCTCTCTCCACCCCACCCCCGCTCATGCACATGTGCTCTCTCTCTCTCAAAATAATAAAACATAAAAAATATATATAAAGAAAGAAATTTAGAAAAAAAAAAAAAAAAGATTAAGGTAGGCTTTGTAGTTAAGATAGCCGAGGTCTGAATCCTAGTCCCGCCACCTACTGGCTATGTAACCACCAGCTACCCACCTAACCTCTCAGCATCAGTTTCCTCACCTACAAAATGGTGACAGTGACAGTGTTTATTGTAGGGTGATGTAAAACATGAATGAGATAATATATGTAGAATGCTTAGCACAGTACATACATAGCAAAAGCCAATAAATGTTATTTATTATTACCACTACAAGTATTATTATTTCTAGTATTAATTTAGGAGAGTAAGATAAGGAAAGGAAGCACTGACAACAGAAGTTGGAAAAAGTGGTTCCAGTAAGCACACTGCCTGAGAATGTTGAATAGCACAAATTCATAATGGATGGGGAAAGAAAAGAAACTTGAAAAGCAAAAACATAGTCAAGATCAAGACCTTGGGATTTAAGTTAAAAAATCATATTAGGGGCGCCTGGGTGGCTCAGTCGGTTAAGCGTCCGACTTTGGCTCAGGTCGCGATCTCGCGGTCTGTGAGTTCGAGCCCCGCGTCAGGCTCTGTGCTGACAGCTCAGAACCTGGAGCCTGCTTTGGATTCTGTGTCTCCCTCTCTCTCTGACCCTCCCCCCATTCATGCTCTGTCTCTCTCTGTCTCAAAAATAAACGTTAAAAAAAATTAAAAAAAAAAAACATTAACCACATAACACATAAACCTCATCTCCACCCTTACCTACCTTGATGACACTGTTAGCATCACATCCTCAGAAACTGCCAACACCTTGGTAGTGCTCCATTTCTTGACTTTGGGTGGTGATTACGTGGGGGACTATATTAGAATTATATACAATATTATATTATAATACTTCACAAACTTTCCTGTATCTGCTATACTTCATAATCTTTTTTTAATTTTTTTTTAAACGTTTGTTTATTGAGAGACAGAGCATGAACAGGGGAGAGGCATAGAGAAAGGGAGACACAGAATCTGAAACAGGCTCCGGGCTCTGAGCTGTCAGCACAGAGCCCAACGCGGGGCTTGAACTCACGGACCGTGAGATCATGACCTGAGCTGAAGTTGGACACTTAACCGACCGAGCCACCCAGGCGCCCCCTTCATAATTTTTTAAAGTGTGTTTTGTTTTTGAAGTGCCAGCACCTTTAACAGGGTCAGCTGAGTGTATGGGGAAATGAGCAGAGGCACCACTAAAGGAATATCAAACTCAAAGCCTGATGAGACATGTGGGAAGTTAGAAATTGTAGGGCGCTCAGCATGAATGAGAAGCAATGTTCAAATCCAGGAGAACCTAAGAAACTCCCTTCTCAGGATTCCTCCAAAAGAGAATGTGACACAGTGGAAAAAAAAAAAAAATCAGCCATGTGGTTTCACTAAGTGTTCCAAGATCTTAAGTAAATTTAAATCTCAGCTACGAAAGCAGGGGCAGGGAAGGGAAACCATCTTCAGCTTCATTCCAGTTTTAGGAAGAGATTAAAGTATATAAACTTAGAAATCTAGTCTAAAAAAAACACACTGTTTTATAGACCAGAGAAGCAACAAAAAGCATTACAAACATTCTGTGTGATAAAATGAGAGGGGGTGGAATTTACTCCCTAGAAGTCTAAGAGGAGATACCCATCCTGTGATGTGAACTCAGTCTTCTGTAAGTGCCCTTCAAAACAAGAGGAAAATGATATAGCCAATTAAGAAGCATTGTAGACTTGCTGATATAACTGTTGGGAAGAAGGAAACCAAGGTGTGGGAAATGTGAACACTCAAAAATACCAACCCTAAAGATCCACAGTGCCCAATGTGTCTGTCATACTCACTTTATTTCTGGCCCTCCCCTACCGGAGCTTTCTTTTAATTTTAAGAGGTAACAGAAGTTAAGGTAAAACCTACAATGTGGACTCGATTCAGCAAACATCCAAGCAGGTGGGTTCTCACTGCACAACTCTACTGACAAGTGCTGTAAAAGGAAGCTGACAGAAAACCTGGCCTTGTCCGGCATTAAACAACGGAGCCCAGAGGAGAGACTTAACTTGTAGCAGTGGGAATGTGATGTATAATACAACAAATCCTACTGAAAACACTGTAGCTTGTTTTCTTACCAACATTGCAGTCAGCCATAGAGTAAAACCAACAGATACTCTGAGAACAACAATGCAACAGACCACATTCCCAGAGAGGCTTAGTTTGAATAAACAAAGTCCCAAATTTCAAGCCCTGGACTGTCTTCCAAACAAAGGGGCAGTGATAACAGCCACAAGCCCAACTTTAGATTCAGTGGGTTGACAGAGAGGTCACAGAAGTCAGGCTGATGGCTCATTTCTACCAACATTTTCTCACGAGTCAAGAAATGAAAACACACAGGTGACAAAGAGAAGACAGAAGTGAAGGCAGAGAAATCCCAATGGCCCCAAAGACATTCAAAATATGGGCAGGAAGGGGCGCCTGGGTGGCGCAGTCGGTTAAGCGTCCGACTTCAGCCAGGTCACGATCTCGCGGTCCGTGAGTTCGAGCCCCGCGTCAGGCTCTGGGCTGATGGCTCAGAGCCTGGAGCCTGTTTCCCATTCTGTGTCTCCCTCTCTCTCTGCCCCTCCCCCGTTCATGCTCTGTCTCTCTCTGTCAAAAATAAATAAACATTGAAAAAAAAAAAAAAATTCAAAATATGGGCAGGAAATAAGACAGTGACTCAAACTGATCCAACAGGGGACACCTGCCTTAAATTACAAGTGAGGAGGGAAAAGAAACTAGGAAAGCAGCAGTGCCGTCAGACTCTGAAATGAGTGAGACCAAGTAGATGAGGGAAGGCTTTGCAAGACAACTTACAGCCTGGGCTATTTTAGACAGCAAAGGAAGAGTTGGGCTGGTGAGAGAAGAATCCTCTCTCTCTCCAGTGAGAATCACTTTGAAGGCTGAGGGCAGCTGCAGGCACCGGAAGGAGAAATGAAGCGGAGATCAAAGGAACAAAACCAGGAGAACACCTCACACTTTTCATTGCACGCCACCTGTTTTGAGGATCTCAAGACACTTTACAAGCCTTACTTGAGGAATATATCAGTGACAGAAGACTCAGCAAGAAGTTGCCCAAGGTCATTCACAAAGGCTGGTGAGCGGCAGGGCTCCTGCCCACAGGGGCCCTCTATCCTTTGTCATCTAATTGTAGGTGGGGAGCCCAGGGAGTGTGTATTAAACACTAAAAACTCTGGGTTCCTATGAGTGCCAAGGGAAGTGGGTAGTGGAATGGTGACATAAAAAACTGGCCAGGACTCAGGGATATTATCATAAAGTTTCCTATTCCTGCCCACAGAGGAAATTCCTGCTGATCTGTCTTAGTAAGGCAATTATCAGTTCCTCATATCTGACCCTACAACAGGGCAGTTCTCTCAGATCTATCTCTGACATAATAGTTTACAGAGCAATCCGTCTAAAAGACACAGTGGAGATAACTATTCAAGGAAAAGAGTATACTTAATGGACTAGCTTTCTATACCCTCAAGAAGCCTCAATGAGGACTTGGGTATGAAGCCAACAGACTTCAGGGTCCTAGCACTTAAGCCAGGGGTTCGTAACCCAGCAGTGGACTTCTGGTGGAGCTTAATATATCCACAACCACTAAACTCTATTCCCAGAGCTTCTGATTCCATATAGCTAGGATGGGGCCCAGGAATATGCATTTTTGAAATGCTGCACAAATATCCTATCTCACTGCTGTCCTGACTCCTCTCCTAAGTCGAGAGCCATCAAGCTTGAACCATTGATCCATGAATGCTTTGAAAATGAATATGCTTCCCCACCACCAAGGAGGCAGATTAAAGAGTCTCAGGACTGGGGCACCTGGGTGGCTCAGTCAGTTAAGTGTCTGACTTTTGATTTCGGTTCAGGTCATGATTTCAGGATCATGAGATCAAGCCCCACGTTGGGCTCTGCATGGACAGCATAGGGCCTGCTTGGGATTCTCTCCCTCCCTGTCTCTCTGCCCCTCCCCCGTTTATGCTTGCGCTCATGCTTACACTCTATCTCTCTCAAAATAAATAAATAAACTTAATAATAAAAAAAGTTTCAGTACTAATACCTGGACTCAAACACTAAGCAAAAGCGAAAATTAGATTATTGCCAGTTTTTTCTCTTCCATGAAAATCCCCTACACAAACTCTTCTTAGAGCCACATATGAAAAGGCTCCACCATACAATGAGACATGAGCAAATTGTGGGGAAAAATGAGACAGAGAAAACATTAGAGCTGTATCCATAAAAACAGAGAACTAGAAGAAAGCTCCAAGTCATCTTGCCCATTGTTTTCAAAGGAATAATACATACCCCAGACTGGATAAATGGCTATTAAGGAGGAGGAGGATTTCAAAACCTCTTCACTTACTTTTTCAAAATCTAACGGCTCTCCAGCACAGGCAATCCTTTTGTATCTCTCAATGAAATCATGCCTGCTCGGCTTCATTCCATTTCTGTCCTTTGTTAAAACAGAAAAACGACCCAGCTCCTTCCACATAAAAATCTTCCGGAAGCTTGAAGAAAAGAGGGGGAGGGCTAGCTCCCCGGAGCACACACATGCTGAAGGAAAACACAGCCTCAGCTGAGATGAAAGGCAGAACTGACAACTGTACAGGATTTGAAGCTGAAAGGTGTTTACAACTGATAACTTTGAGTTACACTTCATCGAGACTCAGCAGATCTGGCATAAAACCTCAAATTACTCTTCTCCAATTCTATCTCAGTGCAGAGACTTCCTTCCCTTAGAGAAAGTTTAATACAAATCCCAGCTCTCAATTACCCATTTCTCAATCAATACTCTCAACCCCCATTTCTACTGGCTTTCATTTCAAGCTTCTAACCATATTTAAGCCATATTTTCAACTAGGTCTCTCCTGAATTAAAAAGTCTTTCATGAGCACTACCTTCTGCATATATGTACTTCCCCTTCTCACTTGGGCTCTTCACTCCTAAATAGGCTACATCTCTACTTCTTTTTCAACATTATTCCTAATTTCAATTTCTCTTTAAAGAGGTCACAAATCTGCTCCTAATTATTTCCTATTCTTCTGGAATTCCACGTTTATCCCCACTATATTTGACATCATTCATTTATTCTTTTCATTCATTTATTCATTTAGTATTTACTGCATACCTTACACTATATTGTGATGTGAAAGAAATAAAAAGCAAGGCCCTTGACCATAAGAAATAAAGGCACACAGGGGCACCTGGGTGGCTCAGTTGGTTAAGTATCTGACTTTGGCTCACGTCATGAGCTGGCAGTTCATGAGTTTGAGCCCCGCTGTCAGGCTCTGTGATGACAGTTCAGAGTCTGGAGGCTGCTTGGGATTCTGTGTCTCCCTCTCTCTCTGTTCTTCCCCCACTCACACTCTGTCTTTCTCTCTCTCAAAAATAAATAAAGATTAAAAAAAGTAAAAAGTAAAAAGAAAGACATACAGGGGTGCCTGGGTGGCTTAGTTGGTTAAGCCTCCAACTTCAGCTCAGGTCATGATCTCATGGTTCATGGGTTCAAGCCCTGCCTTGGGTTTCTGTGCTGACAGCTCAGAGTCTGGAGCCTGCTTCAGATTCTGTGTCTCCCTTCCTCTGCCCCTCCCCCACTTGGCTCTGTTTCTCTCTCTCTCTCAAAAATAAATAAATATTTTAAAATTCCTGGGGCGCCTGGGTGGCGCAGTCGGTTAAGCGTCCGACTTCAGCCAGGTCACGATCTCGCGGTCCGTGAGTTCGAGCCCTGCGTCAGGCTCTGGGCTGATGGCTCAGAGCCTGGAGCCTGTTTCCCATTCTGTGTCTCCCTCTCTCTCTGGCCCTCCCCCGTTCATGCTCTGTCTCTCTCTCTGTCCCAAAAATAAATAAACGTTGAAAAAAAAAATTTTTTTTTAATTAAAAAAAAAATAAAAAATAAAAAAAAATAAATAAATAAAATTTCACAGAAAGAAAGAAAGAAAGAAAGAAAGAAAGAAAGAAAGAAAGAAAGAAATGAAGACATACATAAAAGAACAATTAGAGATTGGTCCCAAGGTACGGGGCTACTCAGAGAAGGCTCTATGGCTCCAGCAAATATAGAGTTGGATCTAAAAGTAAGTGGAGAATTTGGTGAAAAGGCTACTTTAGACAGAAGGAACAATATGACTCAAAGCAGCAGGCTATGAGGTAAGAGCTCCATAAAGGCCCTCTGTCACCACCTTCTTTGCCCCCTACAACCATCCTCAAAGGCCTATGTCTTCTGGTCTTCAAATTTTATTTCAGAGTTAGTTATCTGTGAATCACAAGCTTTCTGACTGCTACCATGATTACCCACAGCCAACGCACATTAGAGCAGCTCACTAAGCTTTATACATCAGATCCTAGATGGACTGCTACAGGGCAGGCTTTTAGAGTCATCTTAGGTAGAGTCTTCAATAAGGAGTGGGGGGTGGTCAGGCATCTGTAGGGTCCTAGGCACACAAAGACAGCAAATACTTTTGGGTGCTAAAAAAGAGACATAAGCCCTCTTGCTGTCAGACTATTCAAGAGTCATTCAACTTCAGCTAAGTATTCCCCTCATTCACAGCTCTAGGACAAACAAAGCCATTTAAAGCAGTCGGAACCACTGAATTCCTATTTGAAACAGGGATGTTTAATGGTGATGCCACAAGGATTCTCTTTTTCACTGTCTTCCTAGAGAGTTTCTCCTCCTCTCTTGCCTCAGGACTCACAGTTACAAGCATCCCAAGCTCTCTGAAGTCTTTCCTAATTGCCCTAAGCTGATCCCTCCCCTGTGCTGCCCTTAACACCTCTAGGCTTACTTCTAAGACAAGCACTCAACATGCCATGTTGTAATTATTTGTTTGTTTGTCTGACTAGCCACAAGCTCTTAGAATTATTATTTTTTTAAGCAGGCTTCCCGCCCAGGGCAGAGCCCAACACAAGGCTTGAACTCACAACCCTGAGATCAAGACCTAAGCTGAGACCAAGGGTCCTTTAAGGTACTGAGCCACGCAGGTGCCCCTAGCCACAAGCTCTTGGATGGCCAGGATATTTTACTCATCACTGATTCCACACATAACAGGCACACAATAAGCATTTGTTGAATGCATTAGTGATGAGTGATACGGGAAGTTTTAAAGAATGGTGACAGTACCTTCTGGATTCCAGACCAAAATTATAGTAAGTATTAACACTGAAGAATAAACTCCCTTCATACATTTCTACTACCTATACCACTCTTGGCCAGAAAAAGAGGTCAAAAGATATGAGAAGATTGCTCTAATAGTGGTAGTCACTGTCAAGTTATCAGCCAAGAATAAGAGCGCTTGCAGCACTAAGAATGATCCAACATAGTAAGTGAGTGAACACTGTCAAATCTAAGACAGTGTCTAAGTTCCAGGCACATACTCCTACCTCTGCAGAATATGAACAATGAACTATTAGACTCCTAATATAGGTCACTATCTCCACTGCCATGGAACCTTATAGCCAATTTCAACTGAATTGAAACATCCTGCTGAAACATACAGGAAAGCCGTTCTCCCTCTGACCAAATCCAAGTAAGGTTCTGCTAAAGGATAGAGATCTGAACTAAGTCCTCCCACAATCCTGCCATGTTGTACATTAGCACTCTAAATCATTCCTCACTGGCTTTATTCATCTCTGAAGAGATACAGGCAAGGCAGTAAAATGCTGCTGTCTCAAATGCCTCTCCCTGTAGCAATCCTGCACCACACAAGGCTACTGTGTTTATAGGCTGCTAATATGACACAAAAGTCTAATCTGATCCTGTGGGAACAAAGTCCCAGATTCTTTTAGGGATTAAATGAGTTTAGTCTACTTTTGTATTCCCAAAATTGTGGAGGCTCAACAAAGTTGAAGAAAGCATAAAGCCAATACTCAGACAAGTGAGGGGATGGAAAGGGACTAGGCCTCTGAGGAACTTCTGCAGCAGGGTGGGATGTGGCTCTTGGCAGAGAGCGAATGAGATAGGCAATGTTCAAGGACAAACCAGGAGGTCTGTTTTACTGGTAGATACCAGGCTCCTTGCATGTTATCATTCCTAAGAAGCCAAGAGGCTCCAGTTAAATTAATTTAGGTTTCTAGAAAAGGCAAATAAATTTGTTTTGACCCCAGGCAAATGCATTTACCAAATCAATTCCTCAAACTAGGTGTTCATTCTGCTACCCCTGTCTTGCATAACCTCAGCTGTGACACTAACACCTGCAGCTACATTAGTCACAACTCAGCCCTTCACAGGATATGTGGTCCCACTACCCTCTTCCAAGAAGGGAAACGGAGTCATCAATTATGAACTGGCTTCCCCAAGCACAGACTTAGTTTGTAGTGAGGCCACAACTGAATCCAGCTTGCCTTCCTCCTATTCGTCTTCATGGAGAAATCTCACCATGCCCACTGCTGCTTCCTTTAACCTAAAACCAAATCATTGTTTTCTTAAGGGGCAGAAATGGGCACACTTGCTCCTTTAGAGCCAACAGGAGCTTCTAGTTCTCCTCTTTCCTAAGAAAGAGGAAGGCAAAAGAGGAACACGGAGCAGAGGAGGGGAGGCTTGGAAAGGGGTGCCTCGCAATACCAGGACTCACCTTGGAGCTGAGGTCTTCTCGCCGGTTTCCTGCCTTACTCCTGCGTAATTTGATGGATGGGGATCGAAGTAGGTTCTTGATCCGGCTGGTAATGGTTGACCCTTCCACAGCCATCATGATGAGGAGCCCCAGGGGACAGTTCCTGGCCCAATCTTGGGACTTGTCTCAAAAGCAGCACTGCCTTCCCACTCCACAGGTCCTTCCAGTATGCCCTCCCACTGACCTGAGATGGCAGAGGCCACCTTACCTTCTGCCTAGTCGTGTCTGCAGCTATTATCTCTAGGTATTACCCTCTCCCTCTTTCTCATACCTGCCTTCTAGCACCGCGCTGTTTGTTACATCTGAAGGACAAACCCATGAAAAAGGGGGTGGGGGGGTGGGGGAAAGCCTGAGCTGCAAAGAAATGCCAGGCCCACGCCTGCCAAAGGCGTTTAGCCGGAGGGATGGGATTGGCCCTAGCAGGACTAGTGGTTGGTCTGGTCCCCGTTAATGCCCAACTGTTCCCATGGCAACTGCGGTGTCTAAAGAAGGAGGCCGCCTAGGCCACTGAGGAGTCCCGCCGGGGGCTTTGGACACCTGAGCTGGCGGCCGTGGGGACACTCGGCGCGGCGGGGCTCGCTGTGGCCCGGCAACCGGTTCTGCCACGGGAGCCTCCCTCCCCCACCCCGACCCTTGGCCCTCCGCAGGAGACTGGACCCTTCTCTTTCACTTCCCTCAGCAGCCCCAGCTACTCGCCAGCGCCCCCGCTCGGGCCCAGCCTCACCAGCCCCAGGGCGCGAGGGCCACCCCGCTCACAGCGCCCTCAGGCATCGCGCTCTGCGATTTCAGCTCCGCGGCGGCAGCAGCAGCAGCAGCTATGGTGGCACGAACGGCTCAAAACGCGAACTACCGCCTGGGCCAAGCTACGGGCTGGTGAGGCGGAGTCTAGGCGAGGGGGTGCGGTCTGTATCCAGGAGGGCGTTCTGAGAGTGGACCAGTAAGGCTTATGGAGGCGGAGCCAATGAAGCTAGGAAGCAGAGACAAGACTCGAGAACTAAGGGTTCCGCACAGGGCAATCGCGGGTATCGCTCCTAAAGGAAGGTCAACGAACGTGCCTTCACAAGTGAGACAACCAGCCTTTTATGGTATTATCAGGCCTCGTCCTCCAGAGAACTGCACTTCCCTGAGTCCCAACAAGACATTAACCACGCCCCCATGGTGCTGCGGTTGGCATTTGAGAGGCCCGAGAGACCTTAGCCAAAACCAACTCCTTGCTCAAAATTACAAGATTGAGGTATAGCTTTAAGGGTCTGCTCCCATCGACCCCAAGTGCTGGGATTTAAAGCGGTTAGAATCGTTTCTGCTCACCGCCTTCCCGGCGCGTAGACCTGCGTGCAAATGACTCCTGAATAGCTCTTAAGATCGCTAAGAAGTGTTTTGAACTGGGCAACCTGATTGGCCATGATCGAAAAGGGGGCGGGAGATGACAGCCATGAACTGAGCTTCAGGTGTGCGAGCGAAGGGAGAGACAAGTGAATGTGCCTGTGAAATAACATGTTTCCTTTAGGCTCCAATGTCTCACCACGCTCTCTCACCTGGAGTTAACAGACTTTCTTGCTCCAGATCTTTTATTTGTTCATGTCAAGTTTGCTCCTTTTCCCTAGTACTGTTGCTTTGGCGAGGTCACGGTCAAGCTTGTTGGCACTATATTTAGTGATGTATTTTTTCGAGCTCATCCTGGGGGTGCGGAGTGGCGCGCGCACAGAAACACTCATATTATTCCATAGGTGTCTCAACCTGAGTTTATTTCCTAGAAGCCTTTTGGCCTCATTGCTACTTCAAGAAATTACCTATGGAAAGGTTAATGTGAGCCAAAAGACTTGGGCCCCAGAGAAACCGTACACGGATATGTCTCACCCTATCCAAACCTTTGGAACCCCTGGGGGAGATGACATGTCAGCAAAAGGATTAGGACCCCTAAACCCATTCCTTGTATAGCCATTTGGCAGAGGTATGTGCTTGTGTGTATGGTAGCCATGTACTTAAAAATGAGATCTGCAAAGCTCACAAGTTGAAACAAAAATCAGGAAAGGCACCTAGATGGCATGAGGTTTCCTACCCTTCCACTACACACAAAATGGGATTTTCACATTTACTTCTCAAATCTGAAGGAAAGAAGCAAGGGTCAGCCACCAAGAGTATTAAATGGGGAGTTGGTTCTTTAAATTTCTTGCTACTTTTACCTCCAAGGGGGTAGCAGCCAATGTAACACTAATAAATAGTGCCACCTGCTGTCCTTACTTGGTGCTACATGCCCCACCAACTGCTGCCTCCACACTCAAGAGTCTCCCTAATTCTCTCCAGATTTTTGTGTCCACTATTGGTTTTCTCACTTACCACTTGTGGCCAGGTGAATGGGCTTACAAAGTGTCATTGGTCATTTCCTGTCCAAAGGTACCCTGGTTTACCCCCTTAGAGAAAATGTTCCCCAAATTACTCTCATCTGAAGCTCAAGTTGTAGAGGCAAATCCAAGCTAATTTCATTGTCTAAAATGATCGAGGTGATAAAACTGAGAACAGTGTAATGAGATATTCTAAGTCTAGAATCTGGGTACTCCCGGTCCAAGGCCAAAACCACATATTATCAATTCTTCACCATTTAGTACATTTGTCTAGGTACCCAGCTTCTGAATAGTCAATATGGGAATAGGATCTAGACTGTTCCCATGCTTAATTCCTCAGAAAATAGCAGTCCCAAGTCCAGTGTGAATAAAACCATTCTTCCCTTTTCTCCAAATAATTCCCAACCCACCCTCCAAATGCAGTTGACCCTTATATTATTTCACCATCCATACACTATTTCACTTTTTATTCTGCTTGTGTATGTCCTAAACATACATGGTTGTCAGATTTTAAAATTCTGTCTGGGAATGGATGTATACAATTGTCTGTTTTGCACTATGCTCATTAGATCAGATTTTAAAATTCACCCTAGGCTTAACATGCAAAAAGGTGCAATTATAAGACCCTGGAAAACTAACAGGCTGGAGTAAACATTTGCTCATCAATTCAATTATTTATTGAGCACCTTTACATGCAAGGCACTGTCGGACAGCTGTGATTGATGCTTGCAGTTGGAAACAGAATGGATCTCAAAACAATGCTTCCAAGACTGCTTTCTTATTTAACAAAATCTCTTCTAATAGCAGAGTTTGTATTGATAGAAGAATTTAGTAGAGCTTAGATTTGTCTCAAAATTCCCAAATCATTTTGTGGTTTAGCCTTCTCACCCTCCACACACGCCTCCATTACACTATTACTCAATGGTTGTATATCTCTGCAGAGCAGTTCAGTCAGTTATGCCTCAGCTTAAAAGTTGTATATATCAAATTATTTCCCTCTTAGTTTCAAAAATGCATTTTTGACTGATCTTTTTTTTCTCCAAATGGCAGTGAGTCTTGTATACCTCAGCTTTAATCTCCTCTGTTTCCAGCCATTCATATTCATGTAAAATTTCATTAGAGGTAATACAACAGTAACATGAAGTACTGATGCCCTTACAACCACTTTCTTCAAAATCAACCATTTTGTGCAAGAAATGTACTCAGATTCTTGTTATCCATCATTCTCTACAGAAGTACCTGAAAATGTGCAGCCTACTCTATGCATTGTTTTTTAATGTGGGCATGAGGAACAAGGGTTATCACCATTTTTCAGACCCGTCTGCAAAGTGCATTTACCTCTCAATTCACCTGATCCCATTCCTTCTTAATATCTAAAACCATTAGAATTAGAAGAGGAAAAAAAAAAAACACAAAACACTGTACCATGTGATCGTAGAGTAGTGCAACGTCTAATGGACCCCTTTAATAAATAAAATCTTTCGTAAATCGTGATACTAGTTAACATATATCTTGCTTTAAAAACATCTGTCCTTAGCCCCTGAGATTGTGTTTATGTCCTGTTATTCTCTAAGGTAACAGATATATTACCTTGCACACATTGGTATTATGAGGCTAGTCTTTCCTCACTGTTGAACAACTTCTTGAGACGAACATTTGCTGTCAATTTGTGGAAATTTTTGAAGTCTCCATGTAAAACACGCTACAAGGATTAACAAAAATCTCTCCAAATGGCAGGTCAGAAACTTTGAAAACAGTAAGGAATTCCTATGATAAAATTACTTCAGTGGTACCTCTCTCAAATGACTCCGGGTATTAGATTTCTCTACTCCAACTCAGCACAAACCTCCCAACACCAAGTCCTCCTTTCATTATTATAACTGATTTATTTCAAGTTTATACATTCTGCCTTCCACTCACCAAACTTCTGTTCTTACGTTTCTAAAAAAATAGTCATTTTTCAAAAGCAGAAAAGGAAAGATATATATTTAATATATAAAAGAAAAGGCTAAATCTGACATAATTATATTCTTAAAAACATTCCATTTATTTACAGATGTATAAAAAGGCGAATTATTGGTCTACTGAGATCATGCTTCTTATAGTGTTAGGGTGAGAGCTCACTATCCTCCCAGTTCCTCAACTCCTCTCACTCAACTACATCTTTCACAATCACACATGTCATTTTCATAGATCAGTTTCTCTTGGGGTAAGGTTAAAGGGTAGGAGTTTTTGGAGATTTGAGATTTCTGTCAAGACTGCCTGACTGTTCTGAAGATAGAGCCCTCCTTCAAATTAGCCTTCACAACTTACTCGTTCTAAGAGGTCTTGAAAACACCATTATCCTGGGAGTTTGTAATGACATCTGCAGCCTTCTTGCAGACCTGGAATCATCTCTCATTTCCATCTTTGTACATCTCTCATGAACAGAGTCAAATATCTTTGCATGAAGAACTGATTATTACCTCTTTACTTTCTTCTAAAAAGGGAAAAGTGTTCAGAAGCAGAATGGTCCTTCTTTTCCTGAGGATTATTCACTCACTTGCCTTCTCCTTGGCTGACCCTCAAAAGCCATTAACAAGAGCCTTGGGAAGTCAGGAGGAAATGTGAGGACGAGACAAGCAAGTTAATAATGGGAAACTGCTATACCTGGATTAAAATACTAGGATCTCCAAGGTCAATTATTAGCAGGGGAGACAGGTGCTGGACTCCTTGGCTAAGGCATTGAATGAACTCTGCTGGGTAAATAGTGGGAGGGATAATGAGAAGCTAAGGGGCACTCATTACCTACTTCAAGCTTCTTCAGTAACTTTTAGAGGAGGGAAGGTTGAATGCTGATGAGCAGGTCTAGAAAGGCAAGTAGCACAATAACAACAAAGAATTTGCTCCCACTGCAATTGCAGAGGAAATTTTTCCACCCTTTTCAATCTAATTACCAGAGTTACTAGAAAGGGAACCAACCATGGAAGTACTAATTCACTGGCTAGAACTATTCCAAAGCTGGCCTCAACAACCTACATCTGAAGATCTGCTGAGTGGGATTTGGCATAAAGAAGGCAAGGGGGATGTAGAAGAAATAGCATCACCTAGGCACAGCCCAGGCACTGGAAGCTCTTGTGTTAGTGTTTCACAACACAAGCAAATCCTGTCAATGAAGACAGAACAGGGGTTACATTCCAAAATATAATTATTTAAGAAAGGCAAAATGCAGCAGCTAAATCCCAATCTATACATTTTCAGAATAGTGATTCTTGCCCCCAGGAGTTTCTAAGAGACCCCTCAAGTGCACCATGATTATTTACAAACTAGATAGGAAACATCATTTTCTATACTCAATACAAATCTCATCTTCTAGGTTGAAAACTTCAGCCTTTGAGAAATCTATGAAAACAACTATACAAAAATATAAATATCTTTATCTTTACAGGCTGTCAGTCCTTCATACCCTGACAGCTTACGAGTGAAAAAGCTCTACAGATCATTGAATCCATGGTAGCAGGTAATAAAAAATATATCTTGTGATTCAAATACTGCCTCATTTCCCTGGTAAAGAGTGCCTACTGTGACTTTTCTTTCCTTTACATCCTGTGCAGGTAAAAGTGAATGAAACCTTCAAGCACCAGGAGACTGGTTTGATTTGGGAAATATCCAGCCCCACAATTTTTTTTTGTTTTGGCCACGGTCTCTGGTCTGGGCAGGGAATGCTTTTCATTCTAGCTGTCTCTTGAGTGATGTGATATGTGAAAAGGGGAGGGCTCCCTCCATGCCTACTTCCAAAATATGTATCCCAGGTAGAAACCCCTGGTACCGTGAAATGTCTTTTCAACACTCAGACAGTAAGGGAGAGCTAGTATTTTAACATCTGAAAATAATCACCTCAGTAATAAAAGTTAAAAGCATTCCTACTTTACCAGAAGGCTTGGATTTGTAATTCTGATTGAAAGATAAGGAAATGGAAGCTACTTGGGATATGACAGAAGAGAATATTTTGCTGAATGACACAAAGCATTTCACTTTGGTATTCCATGGTACCCATCCTCTCTCACCCTACTCAAACCACCAACTAAAAACTCTCTTCTGGATCCCTTTGCCCGAGTGCATCACATTCCTTGGATTTCAGACTTAAGCCACATAAACAATAGCTATCCACTACAACTCAGCCCATAACAACTGCAAAGTCTCAAGCAGCTTTTTCTCTGGGAGGGAAGAACTAGGAACCACTATGGACCTAGAGTCTTGTTATGAATTCCTTGGGTAAGAGGGGCACCTCGTGTTCAGTAATGGATCACATCTTCTTAGAGAGGATGAGGAGACCCAGCACCACAAGTGAGGTAACACATTTTAACATGATCAGAATTTCATAGTAGTAATTTCTTATACCGAGGTCAGCACCCTACCCCCCTTTCTCTACCATCATCCACTGCATCAAAGTCAAGGATCACAGTTCCATGACACAAATAAACAGATGCCTACAGAGAAAGGAGGTTTCCCTCATAGCCTGGCTTCTGCCTGAGGACAGGAAAGTTCATTTCCCTGCAGAACTTGGTGAGGCCCCAGAGTTGCCCAATTTGGCCACAACAGGTGCCAATGTAGGCATCACCTTGCTCTCCCGGCATTCCTGGTCATTCCCTGTTAAGTTCATTTTGTGTCCAACTTTGGCAGCTATAGGTGCCAAACAAGGCATCACCTTGAGACCCTGACCATCTGTATCACTAGAAGGATTAGCTACTTTTAAACCTAGAGGTGCTAACTTTGGCATAGGCCTCCACAAAGTATCTGTGCTGTTGTTCTCTAGGCCAGCCTTCATGTGTAGGATGGGAGGTGAGGACACATTTTCAAGCTCTGCAGGGACACCAGAAGTACTCTTCCCTCCATCACTGGCTTTCCTGTGAGAAAGGAGGGAATCCTTTATCTCAGAGTCGATAACAATCTTAAGGACATCTGGCTCAGACGCTGGTTCTGCAAGTTGTTTTTCATTCTCAGAAAAGTCATCATCTTCCAAGTGCAAGAGGAGAGGACTGACAGAGTCACTCTCCCCTTGTACATCAGGCAACTCTTTCAAACCAGTTCCCAAGTGGCCAACCTGGAAAGTCGCTCGGTTCCCAGGAGGAAGTTTACTGATAAAAGCCCGTCGAGCATCCCCTGGGAACTCCGTATCCATAGAGCTGGGCAGTTCAGCCAGGCTAACAGAGTCATCGTTTAGTTGCTGATTAAGAAAGGCAATCTCATTGAGCAGAGAAGTCAGTGTCTCATCAGTATCATCCTCATCTTCCATATTAGTTAGCAGTTCGCCGGGATCCAGCGCTGCTTCCTCTATAGCTGATGCTACCTTTCTCAGTTCCATCTCTATACTGGAGTCTTTGAGATCTTTCACCTTCAATTTATGAAATGTGGACTCCTTTGGCTTCAGTTTCTCCCGTCTAGATTCACACTCCTTCCATTTATATTGAATACCTCTCATTTCACCAGCAATCTTTTTGGGTAAGAACTCTTGTGCTTCTTGCATACTGGAAACATCAACTATTTGTGGAAAACCAGAATCTTTATTTGCCAGAAAAACTGGTGTTGGACCCAGTGCCACTCTGCCGTCTCTATGGCTGCCTCTGGAAGAGATTCTACCCGAATCTTCAAAGGAGTTATCTTCATTCCTGACAGTACTTTTCAGGTGGTCAGGTGGCTTGCCATCAGGAACTTCATGAGGATATTTGCTGCCACCCATATCTACCAAACCTCCCTCTGTGGCCAATGATGTCACATTAACAATTCTTGGCATCATAAATAAGTCGTCATTTTCTGGGGGGGGGAAAAAAATTAATTTAGTTCTACAGCAGTAAGCATTCCTCTCTCATTCATACCCAATGACCTGAGATCTCTCAGAAAGTTGGTAGTCAAAATTCACCAGTTTACTTTTATCAAAAAGATGAAAGGAACTATTAGTTCTTCAAATTATGGAGACCTAGCTTAACAAGAAAATAGGTAGGGGCGCATGGTGGCTCAGTTGGTTAAGCGTCTGACGTCGGCTCAGGTCATGATCTCGTGGTTCATGAGTTCAAGCCCCGCGTCGGGCTCTGTGCTGACAGCTCAGAGCCTGGAGCGTCCTTCGGATTCTGTGTCTCCCTCTTTCTCTCCCTGCCCCTCCCCCACTCATGCTCTCTCTCACTCACAAAAATAAACATTAGGAAAAAAAGGAGAAAAAAAAACAACCTAAGAAAATAGGTAAAAGGACTAACCAAAGGACTGCTTAATATTCTTTGATATTACAAGTTTTATTTAATATTTTATAGGAAAGCTCCCTGGTTAATTCTTTATACTGAGGCAGACATGCATCTTGATTCTGTTCACCCAATTAACTGCTACTCTGAGGGAAAAACGAAGCCCTAGAGGCAGCACTGTAAAAGAAAAGATGACCACTCCAGAATGAGTTTAACAGTATTAGTACTGATAAAGATACCCTTCTGCCTTAACAGAAATTTAGGTGCCTGAAACCTAAATCATCAAAGTGAGACTTCCTTTCCAACTCTACTCCTTATCCCCAAAAGGGAGTCATGCTCAAACTGAATCCGGCTGGTAACCTAGGAGTGCACCATCTCAGAATACCACATAAGATTGATAAGTATTTGTCAACGCCAAAAACTAAACAATGACTCCTCATCTTCCTTTTACTTTCAAATATTTTCAGTGTTTTTCCTATTCAGAATTAACTAAAAATCACAAAGGAGTTCCCAATCCCATGTTTAAAAAAAAAAAAAAAACAATAGAGCCAAACATGTTCTAAAAAGAGGGTCAGGGGCGCCTGGGTGGCTCAGTCAATTAAGCGTCCGACTTCAGATCAGGTCATGATCTAGCAGTTTGCGGGTTCAAGCCCCACGTCGGGCTCTACCCACGTCGGGCTCTAGGCTGACAGCTCGGAGCCTGGAGCCTGCTTCGGATTCTATGTCTCCTCCTCTCTCTGCCCTTCCCCTGCTCTCTGTCCCTCAATAATAAATAAACGTTAAAAAAAAAAAAAATTTAAAAAGAGGGTCATCTCCTTCCAAGGCAAATGCAAACATAAGAGATCTTATCATTACAGAACACATTCAAAGGCTTTCTCTCTCACAGTGAGATATCAGGGATAACTTTTTTACTACCCATAGAGGACAATACTTACAACATACCTGATTGAGCCACAGCACTGGTGGCAGCTTGAGGCTTCAGATCGGTTTCTAAGAGAGCAGGAGAAACAGTTACCACTGGTCCTGAGAATAAAGGACCTTTTAAGGTGAGCAATTGCCCTTGCGGAGTCATCACGATGTTGGCAGAGGTGTGCGGAGTGTTAGAGGGTGAGGTATTTTCTGTAAGGAAAATGAGAAATTTGTTAAGGATAAAAGGTCTGCAATTAATGCTAGTATAGCCTAGAAGCCGAGGCAATATCCCTAAAACCACACATTGACTTAAAAGGCAAAGGGTAAAATTTCAAATTTAGTTAGGGTGCCTCAACTGGGAATTTATTTTTTGACCACTTTTCACTGTGTAATGGGTTATCTGTCCACGGATTCTCCTAAGGGACAGAACTTATGTTGAGGAAAAGAGCTAAGGAACCACTTTTTCAACAGAATGGTCCCAATAGTCTTGACAGTGAATCAGGATAAAGGCATGCAAAATCCTATCCCCAGGCTTGTTTTCCTTATACACCTCTAACAAAGTACTTTAGGTTTCTAGCTCTCAAACCTCTAGCTTTTCCATCTATGAAATGAGGTGGACTAGACAAAATGATCATTAAAATCTTTTCGTAGCAATAACATCATTTGAATCTGCAATGTTAAAACTAACTCATATTTTAGTATCCATCACTACTTTTCTCTTAGATATCCTGGTTGATAAAATGGGCCACCCAAAGAATAAAAAAGGATACACTATTCTCTAAGAATATAAACAAGTAATATAAAACCAATATAGCCTCATTTCCAAAATCAAGATAGGAGAGAACAAGAACTTAAAACCAATTTACTTTTGCTCCTTAACAGCAACTGATTGATGGGCAATCTGATGAAAATGGAGCCTGACTCAACAAAATTGATTTTTTTTTTAATTCCAATTTATTAGTTTCAGCACGAGAAATAAAGACCCAAACTTCCTCAACTTGTGAACAGAATTACGGGGAAATCAAGAGTTTACGTATTAAAGTCTGAAAAGATGACAACTTAAAAAAATACTCACTGAAACATTAGAATAACCTGACTGCTATCAAAAGTAGGTTTTACAGGTTACCATAACTGGTAACTTCTTAGGATTTACTTGAATGTATAAAGTTAGAAACTAAAATCTAATGTGGTTAATATTTTTTATACAACCCATCTTTAATTCATTTAATTAAATCTAAAATTATGGCCAAAAAAAGACTCAGTCCACTGAATTAAACTGATGTTCACCTACATTAAGAAAAGCAAAACATGTCCCTCCTACCTGCGGCCTGGTCTCTTTTTCTGGAAAGAATCAAAGGTTTCCCCTTCCTGTTATTTATAAACATCTGTCCAACATCTACAGATGATGCAGAAGATCCTTCCTGCTGTTTGCTAGTTCTGGCAGACACATCAAACTCATCTGATCCCATCTTCTTTTTTCTTTTTTGTGCCTCTAGTGCTTGTTGTTTTGCATAAATATACTCTAACTTCTTCAGGACCACTTCTTCTGTCTTACCTGTAGGTTGATAAGGAATAAACCATCACACGGCTCATTATATGACCCCACATAATAGGAAATAGGGTCAACTGAAATCCAGTTGATTTAACTATATTCCCCAAAATTATGGAAAGCAAGAATGATTATATTCCAGAAGAAACACCTCACCCAATCAAAAGGTAACTCTACTGTTAACTCTGGGAACCAAGCCATAAACTAAGTAATATCTGAAAAGTCTACTAAGGATTACTCCTCACTAAAGACGTTATATTATATTCTATACCAGAGATCATTCACATATCTCACCTGAAAGAGATGATACTTTCCGTATCAAAATATTCCGTTTTCGAGTCAGGAGATTTTTCTGTCCTATCAATTTGTCTGCCTGATCTGTTAGTCCCTGAATTTCGCTGAATGCCTACAAACAAGAAATTAATGTCATGTAAATTGATTCGCTCTTTCCTAAGAACAGGTAAGGCCTACTCAATTTCTTTAATGAAAAAAGTTTGACGAGTATTTTAGAAAACTTTATAATGTCATTTGAAACAATTCTTGATGCTTCGGAAACTTATCTGTTAAACTGCAAGAGGTTTTCTGGCTTATTCTTCTAAGAAACATGATTATTTCCAAAGAGCATCACTGAGTGGTTCACAGGTATTTCTACTACTACAAGGAGATATAAAACATTTTGCTCTGCTTTGATTTTAATCAACTTTACTTTCCTTTTAAGATTTTATTTTTGAGAGACAAGAGAGAGAGACAGAGAGAGAGAGAGAGAGAGAGAGAGAGAGAGAGACAGAGAGAGAGAGAGAGAGAGGGAGGGAGGGAGGGAGGGAGGGATATCAAGCAGGGGAGGAGCAGAGAGAGGGAGACACAGAATCTAAAGCAGACTCCAGGAGCCCAACGCAGGGCTCAAACCCACAAACCAGGAGATCGTGACCTGAGCCAAAGTGGGATGCTCAACCAAATGAGGCACCCAGGCGCCCGTAATAATCAACTTTAAAATCACCTCCCACAGGGCATGTGCATGGTGGCTCAGTCAGGTAAGCATCTGACTCTTGATTTCAGCTTAGGTCATGATCTTGAGGTTCGTGAGTTCAAGCCCCACATTGGAGCACAGTGCAGAGCCTGCTTGGGATTTTCTTTTTTCTTTTCTTTTCTTTCTTTCTCTTTCTTTTTCTCTCTCTCTCTTTCTCTCTCTCTCTCTCTCCCTCCCTCCTTCTGTCCCCCCTACCCCGCTCCTGTTCCCTCTCTCTCAAAACAAACTTTAAAAAAAAAACCTTAATGGGTGCCTGGGTGGCTCAGTCGATTAAGCGTCTAACTTTGGCTCAGGTCATGATCTCATGTTCAAGCCTCGCATCGGGCTCTGTGCTGACATTTCAGAGCCTGTAGCTTGCTTCTGATTCTGTCTTTCCCTCTCTCTCTGCCCCCCTCCCCTGCTTGCAGTCTGCCTCTCTCTCTCGCTCTCTCAAAAATAAACAAACATCAAAAATCTTAAAAAATAAAAATAAAATCACCTCCTAGTCTAAGTAAAGTCTGGCTGAAATAACTGTGTTCTACAGGAATATGAATGTTTGCCTTATACTCCTCCAACTTCTACTCAAAAGCAATTTAATTACCTTAGATATTTCAGATTTCCTTTTAAAATGGCTGGCAATTGTTAAAAACTATGTTAAAATATCACTTACATTGTGCTCTTCACTGTAGTAAACTGTTCTAGTGCTATGGAGAACACCAAAAGAGATTCAACTCTAGAGTCAACTAGAGTTTCTGACTTAATCTGAAGTAAAGATAGTTCTGCCAATTAAGAACCTGACTTCCAATAAAAAACTACTTTGACTCAGCAGCTTAAGGGTTCTTCCCCTTACAGGATTTGCTGGGAGTTCACTAGTCCACATTCAAATGTTAAATACAAGCTCTACTTCAATCTCCCTCTTAGGGTGATGATTCTCTTTCTCATAGTAGCTCTAGAAGATTCTCTTAGTCAAATTCTCGTTTGTCGGTCATTTATAGAGAACACTTACCCTAGTGAGAATGAGACTTTTGGAAACCTTAGAAGAATGAAGCAATCCCAAGGTAATCTTCAATTTCTCAAAGAGATCCCTCATTTCACCACGCCGGCGACGCTCATTGGCAGTGTGTGTCCGGCGATAATAAGCAAAAGCTTCTGCTTCTTTCTGTAGTTTTTCACTCCAGTAATCAGGCTTCAGTTTTAGAGGAATTGGTGGAGCCTATGCAAACAAAAGATAGCCACCTGATTATCTTTCATTTGTACCTGCCCTCTTCTTCCATCCTAAATGGCTCTGTTCCATACCAGATACCCACCATCTTCTGTCTGGACTATTGTTAACAACCTTTCAATACTGGTCATCTTACTATAAGTCTATCCTGCTGCAAATCTAACTTCAACAGTGTAAATCACTCTTCAGCTCAAATTTCAGTTGTTCTCAAATGAGGAAGAAAGTGAGGCGAGGCAATCTAAAAAAAAGCTTATGCAAGTAATTTATTATTAAAACTTTTTTTCATGACACAAATTACATAAAAATTTCAACAGAATCTTAACTGATGGAAAACAGGTTTAAAATATTTTTCTTAAAAGCTTTAAGATCGTTTACAATTTGGTGACGGATCAACTATTATTCTTCTTAAATCACCTTTCTCTCCAACCATTCCAAAGTGCGAGAAGTTTCCAAAACACACTATGCAATCTCACACCACTTTGCCATTACAGACAGATGGTAGCTTGCACCCATTCCTCCCACCCTACCCTCCAAAACTTAACATTTAAAAGTCAAACTTTGCATTTTTCAGCAAAGTCTTTCTTGACCCTCAGTATGCCTTAGACTTCTTTCTCTTATTTATTCTACTTCACTTTTACAAGTTACTTATCACTGAAAAGAACAGACGCATATAGGGTTTTAAATATAAATATTTGAAGAGCTTATAATGAAAACCAACTGTGCCCTATACATGTATCTGGATCCTTAAAAACAACAACTTTCTGTTTCTTTTAGGCTTTTTCTAGTTCCTAAATCTATACTCTATGTAAGAAACAAGATAAGGTTATTCTTTTTTTTTTAATGTTTATTTATTTTTGAGAGAGAGAGAGAAAGAGACAGAGCATTAGTGGGGAGGAGCAGAGAGAGAGACACAGACACAGAATCCGAAGCAGGCTCCAGGCCCCAAGCTGTCAGCACAGAGCCTGATGTGAGGCTCACACTCATGAGCCATGAGATCATGACCTGAGCCAAAGTTGGACGCTTAACCAACTGAGCCACCCAGGTGCCCCAAGCTTATACTTTCTAATTTTCAATGCTATCTATCTACTCTCTGCTATACACAAGATTTAGCTCACACCACTGTCCCACCTCTTACAATCCCATCTTCCTAATATAGATGTATCATTAATTCTAATTCTTCTCTTGATCCCTTTGTAACTTGAGTATAATTCTATCTCAACTTCTCATCAACAGTGTCTCTTTGTAAAAGGAGGATATCAAGCACTCATATCCTTCCACGTCTTCTTCCCTCTATTTCTCTTCTCTCTTTCACCTTCCAATTTGTCATTTCTACTTACACATTTTTTCAAAACTGCAAGTCTTCCATACTTTATTCACAGATTATAGAAGTTTGAAAAAAATTATTAACAGTGGCTACCATATTAAGACAATGTGACTACTACTCAAAGCAAGTAATAATGACATTTCCTGTCTTCTACAGTTTCTTGGTTTTGTTTTTCCCCTTCTGATGTCTCTAATTACCCTTTTTTTTTGACACCGTTGGTCTTTATCACAATCCAGATAGTACCCCAAAACTCTTATATAAAATCATGGTCTCTCTAAAGTCAAACTCCTTGTGCATTATATAGTATGGGAAAATAAAAAGATACAAGATAGAAAATTAATATCAAGTCTAAATATAGCAAAACACTACAAATGATTTATATGTAATAATAATTAGGGTATAAACAATGGCTTGTGAATACAAGCTATAATGAAAATTCTTACACCTGAAAATATTTTAGGATGAATGAAAAAATACAATATAGTAATACATGCAAAATTATTACAATAATGTAATTTATGTATCCCCCCCCAAACAAACCCAGACTAATCACCCAGTGGTTTCTGAAAAGACTTAAATACCACTTTCCACCTCAACCCCAATCTCCAGAACTGTTTTTACCACTTAAATCAAAAAGGCAGAGTAACAACTGGAAAATGGTTTAAATAATCAAACTCTGTTTCATTCATAATGTTAGTACGGATAAAGAAAAAAACCCCTTGATTAATTATGGTATAATGACGTCTAAGAAAATCAAAGGAGGTTCCGAATTTAATGGCTCCATGAATTGCTACCCATCATTTCAGAGAATAATTTTTTAGGATACTGAAAATCATGAATCTCAACAAGAAAAACCGCCAGGTTTTTTTTCACATCACACAGAGAATTAAGAGTATAGGATTCGTTTTCAAGTAAGCACGTCAATTTTCATCAACTCCATAACCATTTTAATTGTTCTAGAATATTCTATCATCTGGGAGTAGTAGAAAATTAAAAGGGGGGGAAGCATTTTAATACTATAATTTCATTAAGAAAAAGGAGCAGATTCTATTAACTCACTGGTAAAAAATTGCCATGAAAAAAGTCATAGCTAATATAACTAACGTTATTTTAAACCCTAATGACAAATGTTATCAATTTTATTAGATAATTGTCATTAAACATACTGTAAATACCTTTCGACTCCTTTCAGCAGCTTTTTCATCTGCAGAGATATGGGTACGGCACCTAGGTAAAGACAATATTTTCCAATGTCTTACTGAAATAGTAACCCAAGACCTATTTCACAGCTACACTAAACAAAACCATCCCAAATTGTTTAAAGTGTAACCAGCTTCTTTTTGCCAAGGCCCTATATATATGTGGCAATATAATTTAATTCAACAGTATGCCTTTTTCTCTCTGGGCGAAACAGTCCCTACAATTGCTAATTACTTTTTCAAACATAAAATATTTCATACATACAAAACTATATCAACAAAATACATAATGAACAACCAGGTAACTACCACCCAGCATGAGGAATAAAACATCTCAAAAATACAGGAGATCTTATGTGCAGCCCACCCAATCACATTCCTTCCTCTCTTCTTTCTCATAGGTGAACACTCCCAAAAAGAGTTTTTACCATGCACAGCTTTGCAGTTTTACTAGTAATGTATACCTAAATAAAAAATATTATGTAGCACTTTAAACATTATACACTATAGTGTACCTTTCTTTTTTATTTGGGGTGGGGGGGGATGCAGGGGAGAGGGGCAGAGAGAAAGGGAAAGAGAGAATCCTAAGCAGGCTCTGCCCTGTCAACACAGAGCCTGATGTAGGGCTCAAACTCACAAACCAAGAGATTATGACCTGAGCCAAAATCAAGAGTCAGATGCTTAACCAACTGAGCCACTAAGGCACCCCCCCCCCAATATAGTGAATCTTTCATTTGATTTCACTCAACATTACATCTAAGATATTGATACACGCAGTTCTAGTTCAATCATTTTAACTGCTATACAGTATTCCAAAGTGTGAATTTTCAAAGTGTGAAATTTCTTTTTCAGAATTCTAATAGTTATTTAGGTTATTTCCAAATTTACTCAATGGCAAACAATACTGCAATGTACAGTCCCATGCATGTCCCTTTGTACATACGTGTGAACTTTTCCAAGGTATACATACCAAGGAGTGGAATTGCTGAGTGGAACAAGTGCATGGAAGTCAACTTTAGTCATGTCACACTACTCTCCAAAGTGCACCAATTTACATTTCCACCTGCAGTATGTTCCCATCGCTCGACAACTAGACACAACAGTACTATCAGAAATCGCAATTACTTGCTAATTTTATGGATCTGAATTAATGAAGCCACTGTGATTTAACATGTATATCTCTAATTACTTGTGAGTTTGAACAAATTTGTATGTGTTTATTGGCTATCCGGGTTTCCTCTTCTGTGAACTACCTGTAATATCCATTATGTACTTATCTACTCCATCAACTTTTTCTTAAGGACTTAAATAATTATTGCATGTCCTTGATACTAATCCTTTGTCAAACATGTACTGCAAATATTTTCCTTAGTCTGAATTTGTCTTTTCACTGTTTTCATGGTGTGCCGACAGAGAGAAAATTAGATGTTTACCAATCCACTCTTTTACAGTGTGTGCTCTTTGTGTACTATTCTTTCTCTCCATTTATTGAATTCATCTTCAATGTCTTGCAATAACATTTTATAGAAGTTTTACAAAGGTTTTGTTAATACTCCTTAACAGGTTTTCTGTTACTATTATAAATGGCATCTTTTGGATAACATTTGTTTGTTGCTCATGTTCAGAAAATCAATTTTAGTATAATGAACTTCTCTCCAGCAATACTGCTAACTTTAAATCTAATTAAATTTTTACAAGACTTAAACTATTTCAATCTTCACCAGTAGGCAAATGAAGTAGCCTCCAAATAGCTCTGGAATGAAGAAAATTACTAGGCCTATTTCTCTATCCTTACACCTTCTCAGCATCACCAGAGACAAAGAATTACTCTTTCTCAACTCAGGGCTAGTTTACATCATGAATGAGATAACAGGAAAAAAGCACAATGTCTGGCACACAATAAGAACTCCTATCTTCTTTTCCATCGTTCTCTCACACCCCACAATCCCCAATACAAGGCTTACTAATGGAATAAACTTTCCTGAGCAAGTCATCATACTGTATTTTGGTCTCATCATGTGAACAGGTAAAAATTTTCCTAACTGTATCTTACCTGTTCAACTAGTAAAGTAACCAAATTTAGAATTTAATTCCTATTCTTTTTTTTTTTTTTATTTTTTTATTTTTTTATTTTTGCGACAGAGAGAGACAGAGCATGAACGGGGGAGGGGCAGAGAGAGAGGGAGACACAGAATTGGAAACAGGCTCCAGGCTCTGAGCCATCAGCCCAGAGCCTGACGCGGGGCTCGAACTCCCGGACCGCGAGATCGTGACCTGGCTGAAGTCGGACGCTTAACCGACTGCGCCACCCAGGCGCCCCTTTAATTCCTATTCTTAAAAGATAAAGGAACTAACCTCTGTTGAGTAGTCCGCTAGTGTCAGTTACTCCAGCTGCATATATTATTCTTATAGAACACTTCAAATTGGGAGCATTTTCCTCATTTAATCAGTAAAAACTCTGATTCAGATTAACAACTTGCCCAAGCTTAAATAGCTACATACAAAACTAGTATTTTAATACCAACGTGTCAGGCTCCAAAAACACAAGTTATTCATATTCACACATGGTCTTGTAGCAATAACCAAGGCAAGTTAATTACCTCTGAATTCCAGCTCCCTCCTCATCTACTAGTCAGAAAAAAGCTAGAGGAACAAAGGAACCAGGCCAGTTACCCAGAGTTCCTAAACGGAACATTTAGTTTTGTTTATGGTCACAAAAACAGTAACAAAAAACAAAAATCCAAAGAGAAATTAAGACTTACGGCTGTTTAAAAGTCTGCGTTTGGGCAGCTGTGGTCTTCATGTGAGCAACATTAATATCCTCAGAGAGCTCTTCCACAGTCTCTATGTCCACCTGCTCCTCATCATCCTCAATGTACTCTACACAGTTATTCTGAAATAAAGCATTCCAAAAGTCAATAAAATATTGGGAAGTAAGCACACCTAAACTTTTCAACTGAATGCTCCCCTTATAAAATCAACCAGGGCCCAACATTGACTTTATACCATGAATACAGGTGATCCTAAACTTGTTAATCGTTAAGAAGGAATTAAGTTATGAAGACAACATATGTTAAAACTAACAACCAAGCACTGCATTAAAAATCATAGATACATACTAGACAGACATTATTAGACTATATTGATGCTTCAGTGTTATTTCTAGCGGAAAAATTCAGAAATTTTACAGAAATATTAAAGCTTCATAAATCTTAAGATTAATGAGCAATAAAGTAAAATCTGGTGAATGGAAAAGGAGAAACGAGAAAAATTCAGGTTCTATTTTAAGAGTGCTTCAGGACTGGGGTGCCTGGATGGCTCAGTCATTTAAGCATCCAACTTCAGCTCAGATCACGATCTCACGGTTCATAAGTTCAAGCCCACATCAGACTCTGTGCTGACAGCTCAGAGCCTGGAGCCTGCTTCAGATTCTGTCTCTCCCTCTTCTCTATGCCCCTCCTCTGCTCACGCTCGGTCTCACTCTCTCAAAAATAAACATAAAAAAAAAAGAGTGCCTCGGGGCACCTGGGTGGCGCAGTCGGTTAAGCGTCCGACTTCAGCCAGGTCACGATCTCGCGGTCTGGGAGTTCGAGCCCCGCGTCAGGCTCTGGGCTGATGGCTCGGAGCCTGGAGCCTGTTTCCAATTCTGTGTCTCCCTCTCTCTCTGCCCCTCCCCCGTTCATGCTCTGTCTCTCTCTGTCCCAAAAATAAATAAACGTTGAAAAAAAAAAAATTTAAAAAAAAAAAAAAAAAAGAGTGCCTCATGGCTAACCCCGTATCACCCACAAAGACAGACTCAATGCAGATATGAATAGAGAATGTAGCCCAGTCTTCTAAGCCTCTCAATCCCGCACAAGGATAGCTTTTGAAGAATTTCAGGTATTGAAAAACCCCAAGCTTGTCATACTTGATAATACAAAAAAAGAGTCAATCAGTAAGCATTTATTGAGCACCTATCATGGAAGCTTATTGTGTATTTTATGTAAACAGTAGAACATACGGATTTTGGGATCTACAGATATTTTTAAGTCCACCTTTAAAAGTAGTGTTTACTATGCCAGAAACTAAAGCAGGAATATGTTATCTATAATTGTAGTATACCTGAGAGACACAACTCAAAACGAAGCATCCCAATAACCTCATTAATTCTGTTTACACTTGATGGAAAAATTACTTACCCCCATGAATTATAGGTTCCATAAGCTGATAGACACTAAATGCAAGTCATCATTTATGTTTCCCAATTTAAGCACAATTTCAACAATGTATATTGAATTTAAACAATGCAAATAATATATATTAACTTTAGGAAGCTAAATCAACAGTGTCCTGACAGAATCTAAAGAGTTTGAATAATAATGTAGGTAAATGCCTTATATTTAAACTGAAGAATGTCTGCCTACTGCATGACTTTAACTGCAGGCTTTGTAAATAATATCCAATAAACTTCACAATGGAAGACTGAAATTAAATAGACTACTCACTACTTTCCTTACACTATTCCAATATAATAATCACATGCACAAAGATATCATAACGTGCCACACAAGTGCAAAAATACAATGTAGAATTTCGATTTTAGAGATCATTTAATATAATGCCCTTACTCTGAAAAAGGTCACTGTACCTTGTATGTCAGATTCCCTATTAGGAAATCCAAGCAATGCCACCCTTGATTAAGACACAATAAAAGTTCTATTATAAGTCAGTTTTACTGATAGCAATAGTTTTCACTGGTTTTAAAGTTGGACTGTCTTTGGTCTGATGCTTACCCAGGCTGACTTACAATGGGAGAGTCTGCAAAAAGCAGAATTATAATTCTTAAACTCAATGAATTCAGATTCTTCAGCTACCTACAGGTACCTGTCCTCAAAAAAGATGAGGCTACAGATAGATAAGGCAAATGTATATACAATCATCTAATTGTAGAGCTAGATCCTCATTTTACAAATGAGACGACTGAAGTACAGAAAAAACCAACATAGGAACATTAGAATAGTTAAACATTTTAGAGTTTTAAAATAGGAGTCTTTTTGTTATATTTTATCTGCATTAAGGCAGTTAGGCATTAACAGAGAAAGACCAGATAATACAGAGGCTGAATCTCATGGAAGTGAGATTCTAAAACAACCAACTGCATGAAAATCACCACAGAGGGCCATATTATCTGCTCCTAAAGAGAGGGACACAGTTTAGATTTGAGGGCACCCTATAGGCAGCTGGCTATAATATCCTTATGTTTTACATCAAACCCCACTGTCAGGCATCAGCAAATCAAAGCTTGCCACCTCTTTTTGTAAATGAAAGTTTCACTGGAATACAGCCACACTGTTTCACTTAGTATTGTGTATGGCTGCTTTCATGCTATAACAGCAACTGAGCAATTCCAACAGCAAGCCATCCAGCCTGCAAAGTCTAAAATGTTAACAATCCAGCCCTTTACAGAAAAAGTTTGTCCAACTCCTGCCCTGTATCATACTGCTTCTCACTTAGGTAGGATTACAACCTTAAATAGGAAGCCTACAAAAATGGCTTCAGAAAAATTTTGTGAAATTATAAAGGTCATATTACAAAGGAAGATGATGCAAATTCAGAATATAAATTCTAGAAACTAATTTTAGGAGATAATTAAAAAAGTAACTGAAGGCAGGGTTATATTAAAATATTGCATGGTATTTTTCATTTTTCTCCAAAAAGAAAAACATCTCTCTAAATGCAGGTAGGTAAGTTCTAAGGTCACCCATTCAGTTTTTTATATGTCTACCGGATAGGCTATAGTCACTTCACATGGAAAATGTAAAAAAAAACTGAGAAGAAATGAGAGTAGTAGTTTTAGAATTTCTTTTTTTTAAAACCTAACTTGAAAGGGACTCTCAAGCATCTATCCCCCAAAGGAATAAGCCAGCCTTCCCATACTAGTAGACAAGTCTCAAAGAACAATATAAGCTCAATAAATGTTACCTGACTGACACAGCCTAAAAACTATAAAGTCATTTAATCATAATCTAAACCTAGGCATCCATTTCAATGTATCAGGTCTTAGTGATCTTCTGGGAAAGCTACTGTCTCTAATAAATCATTTAAATTCTTGAGGTTTCAGTCACAACAAAAATGGGCTCACCACCTTTTCTACATCATCAACCTCCTCACTCTGGTAGTCAGAAACAACATCCACAATCTCATCAATAGAATCATCGGTTTTCTCATTCTCCTCTTCCTCGTCCTCCTCTTCCAAATCCAAAACAGTCAAGTCGGCACTGCTTCGTCCACCATTCTTCTCTTGCTTTGGTTCTATCTGTTCTCCTGACAGCAGTAAGTGACCCTGAAAACGTCCTTCCCCTCTGCTCCCTTTTGTAGCTCTCCTTGGAACAATGGAGAAGGCTGTAGGACTAGAAATCCTACTCCAAGAATCACATTCAGTTTTTAAAACTCTGACATTTTCAGTAGTTCCACTTTTTCCAAGTAAATCAGAGATGCTTTGTTCTTGTTGAAACACATCTGAATTTTCCTGACAAGTCTTTATTTCTTTAATTAACTGCTCATCTGCCTCTTTCTTGCATTCTTGCTTAGTTCCAACACATTTCTGAGTCAAAGGGCCCTTCAGGTGTTTCCTCCACCTCTCCCTAATACTGTCCTTCTCCAGAGAGTCTCCACATCCCTTCTCCTTGGCCTCTGGCTGTGGAAAAGACTGCTGCTCCCCAACTTTGCTCCCTGATAATTCGAGCTTACTTTCTTCCTTAGAGATGACTGGAAATTCATTTGAGTTTTCCTCTGGATTTTCTAACCCTTTCTGATGTTCCACTTTCACATCACCAAGCTTTTTAAGCTGTACATTACTTGCACTTTGGACTGTCACATTGCTGGCTTTTTTGGAAATGGTCTTAACTTCTAGAACAGTCCGTTTTTCTTTGGAACTCTTATGATTTCGAATCCCAAGCTCTTCATCTCCATCTTTATAGTCTTCACCTATGTGTGACCCAGTGATATAGGAGTGCTCAGAAGGTTTAACAGTTATAGGACCTTCTTCTGTAAGGGATTCTTCATCCAAATTATCACCCCCATCTCCTAAAGAATCACTCAGGATTTCTACTGAGGCAGCAGCTCCTGAGTTTTGCTTTATTATATTAGCTTCAGAATCTATAGTTTCTCCTTCTGACTGCAGGGCCTTCTTAGTTTCCTGCTCTCTTTTTAAAAAGCTTGTTTCATCTTTCTGGTCTGCACTCTGGGACTCTTTCTTCATCTGAAGAGAAGCAACATGTTGAAGAATGGAACTGGGAACAGGCTTTTGTCCAGGGAGCTGTAACAAAGCAAAACTACCAGACTGGAGAGGAATAAGACTGGCTGTACCAACAGGCTGCCCTCCTGAGCTATAGGTTATTTTGGTTTCAGAGCCTGTTTTACTTGCAAAGCTCTGTGGTTCAGGAGGGGAAATCCTCAGGGTCAATGTACCAGACTGAGACACAAAACTAGGTCCAGAAGAAAGCAATGATGGTGCCTGAGTGATAACATTCACTGCTGGAGAAGACCCAACAGCCTGAATTACAGGATTCATAACAGAGAAAGCAGAGGACGAAGCAGAAGATGGTGGAGTCTCTGAAGGTTTGGAAGGAGTGGGTAACCGGATTCCCATCACGGAGCCTGGTAAAAGGGGAAGAAAAAAAAAAACACTTTTTTAAATTACCACTGCCCACATCAAGACTTACAAGTGCTTTTCTTTCCGGACAGGTTAACTCTGAGACTAAAAAATCTTAGTGTATTAACAAGTCATATGGCTAAATGATTCCACCAAAGAAAAATTCATTAGAAAGATCTCCAAATTTATACCTGGGTTCCGAAACATGACAGGCTGTAAGTTGGGTTGAGTATTAGAGCCTCGAAGTTGATGCAAAGGGAGGAGCTGAACAATCTGCCCATTAGGATGCCTGAATAGATTCATTCCACTTGGGCTCCTCACAGGTTGCAAGACCATCCGATGCCCCTGAAGTTGTGTGTTTGGGGCAGGTCTAAGAGTAGGAGAACCTTGCTGCACTGGAATCAGCAATAATCGAGGTCCAGTACGTTTCACTGTGTTAGGAGAGACCTGGGGAGTAGCCACTGGAATCTGAGGGGCATTTTCTGAAAAACAAGAAATGAAAACATCAGAATTTTCCTTTAATACATGTAGCAAAAAATTATTATGATATGGGATCTGACCACCCTACAAATAAATTCTAATATGAATTATATAGTTGGTGAAATCTTGTACCTCTATCATATATTAAATAATCTCATGGCTGAGAACAATTTATCTTAAAATCTAATTATCAACCAGACATTATAGGTCCTTATATTCAAAATGGTAAAAAAAAAAAAAAAAAAAAAGCAAGCAAGCATCAATTGTCATGAAGTGCATTTACAGAGATAATGTCTCTGGCCTAACGAAAAACACAGCAGGCCTCTAAATCTGGATTCCCATTAAAGTTAAACAGATCATTCAGATAAAATTCTCTTCTTTAACCTTAAAATTCAGGCTGTTAACACACTTACTGGACTTATGACTTCATTTCCTAGGTCATACTCAAGTAAGATAAAGTCAAGGACTAAAAGTCATGAGGTATAAAAAAAACTCCTTGGTTTTTAAAATTCACTGACAAATAACCAAAGTGTAAAGATATGTGTAAATTATTTTTCAAAAGGAAAAAAAAATACATACCCCCCCAAAATGGAATGAAATTAAGAGAGACATCAAAAAAGCAGGGATATAGAGCCTGGTTAGGAAGAGGCAAAGGAATAGTTTTAAAACAAACAGAAAAGGCAAAAATTTAATGCAGAAGATGTGAACTTAAAAAATGTTCAAACCATTGATAGTATCGAAAGATGCACTTTAATGTTTAGAAGAGATTATTTAGAAATACTTAAGACATGGAAAAAAAATAGTAGGGATAATCTACAGACAGATTTTTGGCTATGGGGATAAAAAGGTAGGAATAACAGTAATAGTAAGCATAAATAAAACCAATTTTACATCACCAATGAAATTAGTTTAACTTATTTAACATTAATAAATATTTTCCTCAGTTCATCACTAATGAGAAAAATCAACAAACCAAACAAATCACCTTAACATGTGATATTCTATCAGATAGGCGCTCTGCCCACAAAACATATCAAACTTCTAAAAGAAAGTTACGCTCCAAACATTTACAGGACAAATTATACAGAAGATCCAGAACTACTCGTGAAAATGAAATAAAACGCAAAGACCAAACTGTTCATGGCGGGAAAAGTGTGCAATTTAAACAAAAAACATCTATCTCATGTGAAGTAAGAAGAATGTTAAAGCATTCTTAATTTCCTGACCATTTCTATTCAAGGTACATTTTAGAAAGTGATTCAAATCCAAAGTACTCCAGCCCAGAGACTGAAGGCAGCCTTTAAAATACACACACTAAATATGTGATTGTTTATTCAAATGCAGGTGAGGGTGAGAAGGGAAAAGAGAAAAAGAAGGGAAGTTAAATGAAAAAGTCACAGATGTCTAAGTGTCTGAGTTGGGATCCTTTTTATGAGCCCAGAACAAAATTACACACACTTAGAAGTAGCAGTTATCTGAGTCCACTCCATTTAAAAAAAGAGCAGATAAGAAAATTTGTTAAAATTAATTATTTCCTCAACTGGTAGTAGAGAAGGTATTTTTAGGTGGTATATGAATATAGAATAACACCATATCACATTGTGAGAAAGTAATTTTTCAATTTTAATCTGATAACATACAGAAGCAAACACCAGTCTTTGATATCACATCAGCATTTTCTAGCTTTCTTCACTAACAGAGAGAGAGAGTGCAAGCCACATGTTAACAAATGGTAGCTAGCTAGAATGTAATTCTTTTTATTATTATTGTTTCCAGGGTATTTATAGAGTTAACCCTATGTTACCACAAGTAATGTTAGTTTCCAATTACAGAAAAATTGCTTTTAAAAATACATTTAAGTAAACAAAGGAGTTAATTTAAATAAAAATAGTAATAGTACAAATGAAAATCAGAGCAAAATACATGAATGTATATTCTGAGTGACTGAAATCTGAGAATGAACTACAAAAAGCTAAACTATAGTTTCATGACAGAATTAAAAAGAAAGATCAGAACCCATACTGTTTAGAAAATATAAAATGACAAGATATAAACCTTGAGATTCAGCAGGAAATTAAAACAACTCAATCAACAACAATCTCACTTCCGAAATTACCTATTAAGCTAACCAGCTTTTATATGTTTACATGTGGGGAGAAGGCAGAAGACAAAAAATTTAATACTGTGATTCAATTAAACTTTGAAAAGACCTCCTTTCTATAAACTAATTCCAAAGTCACTTCATTTCTGAACTATCAACAGAAATTTGGACCATGTCAATAAAGGCAGTATTTAATAAGAAAAATATCAATAACCAAGACAGATTTACTGCTGGCTATTTATTTCCCCTTAAATCTTATAAAGTCTCTCACTCTTTTACAGAGTAATTCTCTTTGAGTCCACTAAGAGAATCATTTATTTTAGCTGGTTGAATTAGGATTCAATTAGGAAATAATAATTACGAAAGTGTAGGATAGTCCTATTTCAAATTCACTTAACCTAAGCCAACGTAAGAAAAATTTTAACTGAAAAGTTGATAAACATCTAGATTCCTAAACAAATATGCCTTATTTCAATCTCAATCGGTTCATATATAATAATAAGTAGTAGAATAATATCAGTAGTATATGAGAGTTGGGATGATTCACAAATGACTTTTACTAAGCAAAAGGACCTAGAATTTTAATCTTAATCAAGGAGAAAAAGCCCTTAGCTTGGCTGAAGCATGGGAGAAGCTCTCTGATCTCGCTTTTTTAATTACAAAGAAGCACCACCCCCCGAAAAAGGAACACCTACATTAGGGTTACTCAAAAGATGTGCACTCCTAGCTCTCAACACACAGCAGTGCACCTCCTCCTGTGCCCAACCTGATGGCTGCTCTACTGGCTCAGAGCTCAACTTCCACATACATTATTTCAGTATCCTTCAGCCAACATTTCCATTACAATATTTTTTAGTATTTTTATTCTCCTGGGAAAATCTCCAACCCCAGTAAACCACATGTCAAGGCTGTTCAATTTATCTCCAAAATAAAGTTGGGGTGCCTGGGTGGCTCAGTCAGTTAAGAGTCAGACTCTGGATTTCAGCTCAGGTCATGATCTCACTGTTTGTGACATGGAGTCCCATGTCAGGCTCTGTGTAGACAGCATGGAGGATGCCTGGGATTCTCTCTCCCTGCCCCTCCCCAGCTCTTATCTCCCCCACCTCAAAATAAATAAACAAACATTAAAAAAAAAAACCCATAAAGTTAAATACAAAGCTGTATGGTAAACCAGCTAGTAACATCTAGGCCTTACCTGGTCTCTGGCTCACTGGTGGACTCCCATCAATTCCCGAGAGTATAATGGGAACAGAGCCCAGAGATGAAGTTGGTGTGGTCACCATGGAGGAAGATGCAGCTGTGGTCACCACGACTATGGAGGTGGAGGCAGTGGAAGCAACAGGAAGAGTTATAGTTGGAGGAGATGCTACCAAAGACTTAGGAAAAGCAACTGAAGCCACAGGGGTAGTTATCCCAGTCGTTTTGATAAGGTTCACAGTGGCTGTAGACTGGGTAGGTGTTACAGGGGTGCTGGCATTAGTTTCAGAAACCTCAACAACCCCTGCAGTGGTGGCACCAGAAGAATAAGTAGTTTCTTTAGTTCCCACGTCAGAAATAGCAGTCATAGGTGTCACAGCAGTAACATTCTCTAAAAATACTTGAGGGGTGGTAGTAGTGACAGCAGCAGTCACAGGGCTGCACACCTGAACTGGCTCAGAAGAAACCACAGGTGTGACGACCATTACTGGAGAAGGTCTGATACTGAACTTCTGTGGCCCTGTTAGGGGTTGGGGTGTGCTAACTCCAGGTATCTTCTGCTGCAGGGCTCCAACTTTACTCATCACAAACTGTGTGAACACACCACCAGGAGAGGGTCGAGCCGCTGCAAATAAAAATTTGCAGGTCAAAAATCTTCAGTTCTCATACTTTATCCTCTTAGTGATTGTGTTTATCAACATTTATTGTGCACCACTGGGTCAATTTCTTACAGGTACTACCTATCTGCAATATACGTGCCAATTTCCACCCACAAAAATCAAACACTTCCCTCAACCCAAACCAAATCTTTATAATACTAAGAAAGGGATTAAAATTGTGTGTTCCTAAAATTCTTTTGGCTATGCAATAAAGCTGAACTGCCAGGACACTAAAAAGATAATGTACAGCTCACAACTTCACCATCTAAAACAGTGAAGAAAGTTAAGATTTTTTGCCCCAACTCTAATTTTAAAACAGGTTTCCACCACTTCCTCCTGTCCTAGCACCTCCACCTCTTTATTATTGCTATCCTCTTTTTAGACAGTTACAGTTTACACATTTCTAAAATGTATAAAGACAGTTTCAAAAGAGGGCAAGATAGGACTGAAAATCACCAGTAAAAGCTATTTTTTTTAAAAGGTAAAATGGGTTCTTTTTAAGGCATACAATGCTTGTCCTCCATCTTCACACAACTCCAGCATTCAGCCAGAGATTTCAATTTCCCGTCAGAGGAATAAGAATACAGAACGGAAGCTTTTACTTAATAATCCTAAATAGAATTGAAACAACAAAAAGAAGAATTCAGTAAACTGACTATATATACTCTAAATACTGAAAACACAAATGCTTTCAAGAAGGTAATTTATTAACAGATTCTAGCACTGAAATGTTAAACAAAAGAGGTTTTCATTCATTGAACAGGGATGAATACATTAAAGCAACACTTCCAAGCTTCTGTTTTACAAGAACCTTTTATTCTAAGCCTATACCACTAACTCAACCCACTTTGATTTGCTAGCCCCCTGGTTTCGTAAGTTCAAGGAACATACATATGATTGGTTACAAAAGTACCAGTGCCCATAAAAGAAACACTGAGTTAAGTAGTTAAGAATATGTTTTGCTTTTTTAAAAACAAAATTAAAAATCTAAGTCTTTTCTATATTTATACAACCAGTCTAAAACTTGGGAAATAATTTTAACCACAATTCAATTTATCTAGTATCATAGGTCATCAGGGAAGTTACCAAAAAGAAAAAAAATTCAGGCAAGACAGACATCAAGAATAAGAATAATGCCAAATTCTACATTTCTCTCATTTTCACAAACTCCATACCTGTATCCACTGGTCAAGCACCAAGTCACAAGCCTTTCTAAAACATACATACAGTCCAACTTACCAATTGGTCTTTTTGCCGGAACAAATGCCTTCAGATTCTTCCCAGGGCGATTTGTTGTAGCGCCGGAGGAGGATGCCGTTTTGCAATTGGATGTTGAAGGCAACAGGGTACGTGGTTTCCTGGATGCAGCCACCTTGGCATTGGATGCTACCTTGGAGATGACAGTACTGAGGGTTGAGAGGTCCAGGACTGAGGGTCGCAACCTGCCTGTGATATAAGCAGCTAGCCTATTGGCTGGATGCAATGCCCCCATCTGTCCCAATAGCAACTTAGCCTGCGGGTAACTCTTACCATTAACCTGAAACAAGTGGCAAAGAGAAATTCTGTAAAGATAAAATTCTCTTGCTAACTTATCTCCCTTGACAGGGGTTTCATTTTTACAAGGTTTTAAAAGTCTATTATTCAGATGTAAAAGGAAAAAGAAATGGACTTTTTCCACTTGTCATATAATCTGAGTTATTAGAAGGTGAAAAAAAAAAAGCTGCCATCTGATATTCTGAACTAATCTCATCTTCATTTTGGGTAGTTTGGAAACAGAATCTTAAAAACTCATCATATCTGCTCTTACATATGCGAGAGATACAATTAAATCTAATGAATCATCCAACTGTTTTACTTAATAAGCAATTCTGGCTAAACTATTAACAATCAGCAAAAATTAAGTAACTGTGTTTCACAGAATCTCTCTGAAAAAACCAGGGAGGCATAATGAAGCCCTCTCGCAAGGGTCCTTTCAAGCATCCTTCATATTTGCAAAATAAACAGTGACTCTACTTTTAAGTTATAAGACAACCATCGTTATAATACCTAAGCCACAAGGTCCCCTCAGTTTTCAAACTCAACTTTGAAGATATTGTCATCTCTTGAACAAAACTTGAGCTCAAGATACATGCTAGGAGAAACTCACTTGTAACTTTAAAAACAATCACTGAACCATCAGAAGAAAGTCATCAATAACTGAAACAAAGATTTTTCATTTCCATGGAGCGACTGGGTGGCTCAGTCAGTTAAGCATCTGACTTCAGCTCAGGTCATGATCTCACAGTTCATGAGTTCGAGCCCCGTGTTGGGCTCTGTGCTGACAGCTCAGAGCCTGGAGCCTGCTTTGGATTCTGTGTCTCGCTTGCTCTCTCTCTCTCTCTCTCTCTCTCTCTGTCTTTTTCTCTCTTCAAAATATAAACAAACATTTAAAAAATTAAAAGAAAAAAAGATTTTTCTCTACTGCCTGAGTTGATACTGCCCATCTGGGGCAGCAAGATTGTTTTAAAAAATAAAGAACATAAACTTCCCAAGTTTCTTACCCATGTTCTCAAAGTCCTAGACTAGAGAAGACATCCTCTTCTGTCCTTCCTTCCCATCATTTAAAAGGGAGAGAGGGTGAAGTGTGGTGGAGAAACTCCTAGTCTCTAAATTAATAGGAAATCAGCACAGCGAATAGCTAAAACAAGCCACTCTCTCCTCAAAGACACAAAATAGTTTCTTCACTATGTACATGAAACTGTGATTATTCCCATACAGATTAGGAACACCTCTGCCTTGAGTCTGATAGAAAGAAGGTGATCTTTCCAGACGAAAGGAAACTTTACTATCATTTTTCAGGGTTTCTAGAGGTCTAGGGCAGATACCCCTATTTGCTCCTTTGGGACTTGCTCTGAAGACTATTCAACAGCTTTCCCAAAGTCTCCATTACAGTGACCTGACTGCTTATGAAAGTTCACATTTTATGATGGCTGTCTGAGTCCTAGACAGGAGAGGAGAACACAAATTTCTATACCTTTATTTCAGTGGGTCAAGTCTCACTAGAAATGAGCTCAGGGAAGTCTCTGTTCTCAAAATTATCAATGAATAAATAAACGAAGAAGAAAACACTGTTCTTATTATTAGGAGTTTAAGAAAGACCAACAGAAGCAGTTATGTAGCACCATCAAGAATAAACTGCAATAAAAGGTTTTTAATTAAGTCTATCAGTCATATTATTAACGAAATAGTCCTTAGCCCAAGGAAGTGGTCAAGCTAGTAAAGTCAAGTAACCTTATCAGCAAGAATGTCATATACATTTGCTACTCTGATATAAAAGTGCATTTAATGTTACTGAGCAAGGAGAAAACCTTTTTACTATAATTACATTTTAATTCAAAACCTCTCTTTGCAAAGATTTTCTAGATGCCAGTGTACTTTTACTAACATAACCTGCCTGAATTACTAAACAGCAAGGACCTATTTATACTACACAGTGATTAGCAAAAATCCTATGGACCAAATAAAGGGAAAAAAAGTAAACTGTGGCTCAATTTTTTTTTTAATTTTATACATTTGAGTGACACTCTACAAAATTAAAATCTTCTCCAAGTTTCTGAACATATACTGCTACTAAATACCAATTTCACCTTGTTTTGTTTTGAAAGCTATGTGTTAATAATAACAAAAAACTAGACTGAACCCCTTACTATCCTTGCTTAGTTGTCAAAGTATCACTAGATCCCAAGGAATAAAGTTGTAAGAGTAGGAACTTTCTAAGACTAGACCTAAAATCACAAGCTAAAACAGGGCTCTACATTTCTATTTGTAAATGTGCCAAAAATTCACTCTAGGTATGCATCTAAACTAGGCCTATTACAAAAAGAGAAGATTTTGTCACCCAGTTCCCAGGAAATGTAAAGATAAATGATTTAAAGCCCACTAAGGGCTCTGAAAAATCAAGATGTTACCTAAGTAAAAAAATGTGCTACATCCAGATTAAAGATAATTCTCACCTGGATAAGCCCAGATGTGCTTGAACTGGGTTTACGCTTATAGGCCACAAGCTTCCCTGCAGGAGAGAGCCCTGCATAAAAAGGCAGACCTTTGCCTCCATGTAATCTCTCCCTTACTGAATCCAGGGCATCTGTCTGCACAGGAGAGATATCATCCATTTTCCCAGGGGATAATGGACCATCAGGAGTCTCTGATCCAGATTTCTCAGCCACATCATCTTGGTCTTGACATGATGGCATAGAGATTTTCACACGAGAAGAATAAACAGGAGGGTTCTTCTCACCCCGGCTCTTTCGCTGAGAAGCCAACTCAATGATGAAGCTGCCCACCTTAAGTGATTGTGGCATGTTGCTATTGATGTGCTGGGATAAGATGCTCAAAATCTTGTTCCGATCCTCCTCCCAGTTGCAGTCTGAGATGATTTCTATCAGTTTAGTGGGACCACCTGGTGACCTCTGATGCACATAGGAGGTAGAGGACTCTCCTTCATTGCAGGAAGACTTCCAGCTTCTTTCTGATAAAGAATTGAAAGATACTTCTGCATCACAGAATTTTGTACTGAACTTCGAAAAATTCTTATTTTCCCTGAGTTCTCAGAAAAGTGCCAAAGGCACAGAAATTGAACAAGTTGCCCAGTGTCTGAATCCCACGTACTTTCAGTGGTAATTTAACACTCACAAATTTGGGACTTTTCCAAGAAGAAGAAGTATTTTAGAGAATTAGACTATGATAAGATACTCTGCTGTCTGGGGTCTCCAACAATTTTTTTTTTCAACGTTTATTTATTTTTGGGACAGAGAGAGACAGAGCATGAACGGGGGAGGGGCAGAGAGAGAGGGAGACACAGAATCGGAAACAGGCTCCAGGCTCTGAGCCATCAGCCCAGAGCCCGACGCGGGGCTCAAACTCCCGGACCGCGAGATCGTGACCTGGCTGAAGTCGGACGCTTAACCGACTGCGCCACCCAGGCGCCCCACCAACAATTTTTTTTTAAGATTACTTTGAGAGAGAGAGCGAGCGAGAAAGAGTGAGTGCACGCATGCCCAAGCGGGCAAGGGGCAGACAGAGAGAGGGAGAGAGAATCCCAAGCAGGTTCCGCACCACCAGTGCAGAGCCCTATGCAGGGCTTGAACCCACAAACTGTGAGACCATGACCTGAGCTGAAGTCAGACACTTAACCAAGTGAGCCACCCAGGGACCCCTGCGGTCTCCAAAAAACAAAAGGGAGTCCCACCTTGAGGCTGTTCTGAAAGCTGTGACTTTTTTTTTTTTAAGTTTATGTCTTTATTTTGAGAGAAACGGAGCATAAGCAGGGAAAGGGGCAGAGAGAGAGAGGGAGAATCCCAAGCAGGCTCTGCAATGACAAACACAGAGTTCAAACTCACTGCGCAGACCCTGACACAGGGTTCAACTCCTAAAACTGTGAGATCATGACCTGAGACAAAACCAAGAGTCAGAAGCTTAACCAACCGAGCCTCCCAGGTGCTCAAAATGCCATGACTATTATGTAAGAAAGTGTTATCTTGCAAACAAAGCATGACCCATAACCAAGGTTAAGAATATTTATAGTTTACTGTTCTGCTATCCATATAGCAAAGCAAAGATACTTGCAAGATGTTTTATAACATGTGATGGGTAGAGTCAACCCTAAAGAACAGCATAAGAGAGAATATTGTAGTTTAAAAAAAAAAAAAACAAGTGTGGTCTACCTATAGTTTCTACTGCAAATACTTCTGAATTACTTCTGTGCCTCTTAGATATGACTGCACCATTTCTACATTGTATGCAGATCATTCAGGTACTTATATTCATAGCAACATGTTAACTGGATGTCTGTTTTACTAGACATCTAGATTTCTACAGCAGAGCCTCCCAACCAATGTGCTCATTACAAGTATGTCAGGATATAGATCCCCTCAGACTTCAAGGTGGTTGTGTTCTCAAGCAGGTTCTCTCCACCCCAGCAGTCTTTTCCACATATCTCAATGTGGCATAAAAACATTATCGTTTTGTATATCAAGCCATTTAAAAAAAATCGTTGGGAAGTACTGCTGCTAGTGTCTGAAGTGTTAAGAAGCAAAACTAAAAACAAGTAGGTAATGCCATAGCCACTACCTCCCATTACAGTAATTCTAGCCTTTGGTAGATAAATCAGTAATATTCCCTCCTTTCTCCCACTGTAGCAGCTACTGAGAGCCTGAGGGAAATTTTCAATAATGATGCCAATGTTGCTGAGGCTTGGAAAGAGGTTTAAAAAACCTCATCTTAAATGTCTCTTGCAACAACCCACCATATCAACATGAATAAATTTTCTTAGGAGTGATAAACAGACCAAACAATAGGAAAACACTTAACTATTTTTAACAGAAAAAAGGGGGTAGGTAAAAATATTCTGGATTGGTACTTCTGGTATATGTCCCCCCCCACCCACAATTACTCTAAAATGAGACTTAATTTTCATACAGACCTTGCGATTTATCAGAATCATCCTCTAGGTCACAGGTGATTGGTTTCAAGGGCTGCTGTTCAGAATCAGGCTCCTAAAGAAAGGAATAACACAAATACTTCAACACATAATTTTACCAATAGAGACAAGAACATAAACATTAAATCCCTCAAAGAAGCCTGAAACAGCGAAAGATTTTAAGTGGCAACAGCTTCACATCTATATATACAGCAGCATTACTATCAATATTATACAACCCTCAACAAAAACAAGTATTGCTCTCTAATGTCCTGTGACAGTGACTGAGTCATCAAATTTACACCACACTTTATAGTGTATTGCAGTAAAGAAGGAAAACTATTTAATGTTTAATGGAACAAGTTTCAGTTATTTAGAAAATTCACTAATGCAGAAAGATATAAATCCAGGTAATTACAGATAAATAATTTAATAAAAAACAAATGTTTGAACTTTTAAAAATTACTTCATCAGAAAGACTAGTACTTTAAATAACTTTAAGGGACTATTCTCTAGAACAGATACACAGAGAAACAAATTGATAAGCACATCATGTAAGACTTCTCTGCCCTCCAAGAATTACTCTAAATTATTCTGATAGCAAGGTAAATTCTAATATCAGCAACAGGGTAACGGAACTTAAAAAGACAAATTATGCAGTAAGTAATTCACCTTTACACTACAGTTCTCGGGACTAGACTGACATGAGCCCTGTTGCTGCGATGGGGATGGTGATGGTGACGGTTGTCTCTGTTCCTCTTTTTTCCGTTCGTATACTCGAACACGAGCACAAGTCATCATACTTTCAAAGTACAAGTAGACTGGATCCTTGTCCTCTTCCCGAATCTGTAAATTCCATACAACAAAACATTCCATATGTTGGAGGAAAAAAATATGCTAGACTCCAAAAGGAAAAGGATGTTTTAAACTTTCTGTTACAACATTTGAAATTTTTAAATGCAAATTTTAAGAAGTACAGTTATTATGGGCTTTATCTTGGAAAGTCAGAAAGGATTTGATTCTTTATCAAGAAATGTGACATTCCATTAGAGTAGCACTTCTCCAATTATCTGCAATGAAGGATTATTTCTTAATTACCAGTCCAACACAGACTGATCCTTTTGTAAAATAAGTTTCTAGAAAAACAAAAGACACGCAAAATACAAGCCCAAGTTGTTTAGTATTAGATTTAATACACATAAAATTACTCTATCAAGTTGCTGTTAAGTTTCTAAATATTTACTCTCATTTTCTAGACGTATTTCATCACACTCATAACAAATAGTTTTGGATCAGCACTGAGACCAGCACAGAGACCACACTGAATAGCATTGTACTAAAGCATCTTTCGTCAATTTAATGGACTGGGAAGACTGAAATGGATTTAATAATCACAAATGCTTAAGCTCTTAACAGAACCATCAGCTCTTTGACCTATCAATCTTCATAGTCCTATGCCAACAATTATTTTAAATCTTGAACTTTACTGTTACCTGTATATTAAAAAAATAGCCTTAAAAAGATGAGTTATTTCTTAAAACTTTTCTTAATGCTTTCCCACTAACAATATGTAGTATTTCTGAATTAATTATTCTACACTATTGGAATAAGAAGTTTCTTCAGAAGGCTTTTTTTCTCCCTCTCCCTTAAAAATTTGCTGGTCATGTTTAAAAACAAAACAAAATAAACAAAAAACCCACAACTTTTTATGATCTTCTTGAAGACAGATTTGGCTATCCTTAAGAATTACTACCATTCACTCTACTTTTATGACATCTTTGTGCCAGCAATTAGGCTGATTAAATCAGAAAGACCGATGGCTCACAGACATATTACTTGAAAGCAAAATGATTCACAGAATATAAACCAAAAATATGGTTGAAATCCATTACCTTTACAAACAATTTTTGTAGCTTGCAATAAAAGATGAAACTCTGGGCTTACCACAGGATTGGGTTTGGGAGTATATGCCCGTGCAGGTTTAATTCCAGTGAGCAGTTTGCCCTTCACAGTAGTAGGTAAAACTTCTGGCTGAGGCAACAACAACGGCTTCATCGGCTCAATGACAGAAGGCGTTGGGATATAAACTGGCTCTGGATCTACTTCACCTTCTACTTTCACCCATAACGGGTAATGTCGAACGGGCTGTTCAGGCTCTGTTTCACATATAGCTTAACAAAAAGAAGAATGAGATTTCAGGTGCCTTTGGCAACAGAAGTTCACAGGCACCGCCAAAACAAAATGTGCTACCTCACAGAAAGCAGTAACTCATGAAAACAACCTAACAGATGCCCCCTAAAAAAATCTTTAGTTGCCATCATACACCTTAATTTATCCATCTATTAACCAAATATTTGTTGAATACCTATTTTAAGTCAGATACTGTTTTAGGCACTAGAGTGAACATAGGTAGCTATGAGGAAAACAAAGTTCTTGCCCTCACAGAGTGTGAAATCCAGTAGGAGAAAACAAATTTAACATTTAATATCAAGTAACGGTAAGCACCACACCAAAAAATATAGCAGGGTAAGGAATGAAGAGTTAACAGATGCTATTAGATTTAGCATGATCAGAAAAGGCCTTCTGTTATCCTGGAAAAATCATTCTATACTACACTCTTTAATTTTATAAATAAAACAAATATTTATTGAACCTTACTCCACACCTATTCTAAACACTTAATTATGTTTTAGCTCACTTAATTGTCACAATAGCCCCAGAGACATTACTATTCCCATTTTGCCAAAGCTGAGGTTCAGGAGTCCAACAACAAGAGGCAGAACCAGGATCAAACCCAGTCAATCTGGCTCCAGAGACACAGCTTGTTACTGTGCCCTCTGGTAACAACATGTATTCAAAAGACAGCCTGATCTCAGCAAAGAAGCAAAAATAGATCAATGGAAAAGCAATGGAACCAGAGATGAAATCATACTGTCAAGAAGGTCTACACAAAGTAAAACATGTATCATTACTTAATCAAATTAAATGGAGGATCTAGGTTAAGAGGCAACCAGCTTTTATTCTCTAAGCAAACTTCCCATTCCCAAAGATAGCAGTAGAGAAACCAAAATTGTATTTTGCATTTTAATGGTCGGTCCTCAGAGAGAATGTAGCTGGTTCCAAACCTAAAATCCAAAATCTTTGCCTGCAGTAACATAAAACGTGACTGAGTCGCATTCACATTTAATTCAAATACTTAGCTCAGGGCGGCTGGGTGCCTTAGTCGGTTCAACAGTTAAACGTCCGACTTTGGCTCAGGTTATGATCTCATGTTTTAGGAGTTCAAGCCCCATATCAGGCTGAGTGCTGACAGCTCAGAGCCTGGAGCATGCTTCAGATTTTGTCTTCCTCTCTCTCTGCCCCTCTCCCCCTCAAAAATAAACATTAAAAAAAAATTTAAATCAAGTATTTAGCTCAATTTATCTTTCATAATAAAGCAGAAATCGAAATTGCAACCTGATTTCATAAAGTATATTTGTTGTGAATATTAAGACTCCCCTAAAAAACAACTATCTAAAGGGTTCCTAAGGCTAACATCATTCAGAGCATAACCACAAAATGTTGAGTATGTAGAGAGATTAAAACAGAATAAAATCTTCAGAGCTAGAAAGTGATTGACCCAATTATTTAGCTAGTTATAGCTGTTTCTGTGTAGGTAGATAAGGTTAGGGATCCCGGAGGAAAAAAGAACAGACATGGCTTTCTTAACATAAGTCATTTTAGGGCCCCACCCATTTTTGTGATCTATGCCATATCAGCATTACTTGTCCATGCACACTTCTTGCAGAATTTCCTAGGGGTTGGAATTACAAAGAAACGCAAAAACCTCATAGTTAAGGATTTTAAGGGAACAAAGTGAATGCAAAAGCTGGTCTCTACCAGACCAGGAAACAGCTGAACTGTATCAATGGTAAAATTCTCAGTGCTGTTTCAAAAGTAAACATTGACCTATAGCACATTCTTGAGTTGTTTTTGCAGGATTTAAACCCCTTTGAGCACTCTGAAAGCGGACTAACTGGAGCAGAGAATTGATGATGCCAACCCTTGCTGACCCTCATGGCTTCAATCAACTAGGACCTGGATTCTGTCCATGAAGGATGACTTTTACCCCAATTCTATATACAGAACTCTCCTTTGTCAAGCCCCATCCACAAATATGCATGTGCCCTTAGCTTAAAACTTACCCAATTTTGTTGTTTGAGTGGACACTACTTTAGGAAACATACTCTTGCTGTTCTCCTTACCTGTTACAAGTAAAACCTTTTCTTTCCCTGTTCTTTGGCCTGGTTGTGTCTTTTGGGTGGACAACCAACAAGAGGCAAACCCAGTTTCAGGTAACATCTATTATCCAACTATTATAACCTCATTCATTTATCACATAATTCACAAAGGCTTCTAACACCCAAGTATTCATGTATTTCAATGTCTACTATGTATCAGACTTTGCAGGTACGATAATGAACAACAATGACAAAAATCCTGGGCTTCATGGAGCTTACATTTAAGTTGGGGGAAGACAGCGAGACAGGCAATAAATAAGATTAATAAGGAAAACATGCTGGGTTGTGGTAAGTGCTTATGGGGGGGGGGGAAGCAGACAGGAAATAAGTGGTAATGTATAGTGATTATTATTGTAGGACTATGTATTTTGAGGGAGGAGTGTTGCACTTTTCAAAAGGGTAACCAGGGATGCCTTCACAATGGAAATGGGTATTTACAAAGGCTATACCACTAATTTGATAACAACTTTATTGTTTAGTGTTGCTAATTATTTCATACACATATTAATTCTATTATAAAAATAAAAGTGCCTTCAGGGCAAACACTATAGACTTTGACAGCTTTCAATCTCTTTAAGGATTTTTAAAGCCTCTGTAAGTAAGGATTATACTAAGGTTCCATTTCAACTTTTTCTTTTGAAAATGGCTACAAAATAGGTAGCACAGTAGTTCAGAAGAAACTTCTTAAAATATTTTAAGATATCTTAATTCCTCATAGAAATCGAAGACAACTCTAAAATCTGAAGTGCAGACAAAGGGGAAAATGGTGTGCTTATTGTAAACAAGAGAATTCATAAAAGGAGCTGATTGGGAAGGGTAAAGTTCAGTTCTGTTCAGGACACGAAAGACTGAAGTGCGAGCAACATCATCAAATAGGGCACACAATAAAAATCAGAAATGCTGGGGTACCTGGTTGGCTCAGTCCCAAGAGCATATGAGTTTGATCTCTGGGTAGTGAGTCTGTGCCTCACATTGGGTGTAGAGATTCCTTACATGAATAAATAAAAACTTTAAAAAATCAGAACTGTCAATGGCAGAGACTACATCTGACGTCATGAAAATGGACAGACTCCCCACAAAGAACAAATCAATTCCTCATACTTCATCAGCCCACTGTCCACTTGCTTCCTTTACACAGCTTGGAATCCAAGATAACAGTACTTCTCCGCTCCCCTTCACAATATACTAGTGATCCTCCTACCCTTCACCTGAAACTCAGGAGAAAAGGAGCTACCAAAGGCAGAATTAAGGGGAGAACCAGAATGGCATATATCCAGAGCCAAGAACAGAAACCTGTTATCAAGAAAAGTGGTATCGTATCCCCTAATTTCTATTCAAATACCTCCTAATGTTACCTCACCAAGGTCTCCTAGCATTATCACTGTCTTCCAGGTTCTCAATAAGCCTTTCTTCATGACACTTAAAACATTATGGCACAATTGTTACTGTGGCACTTAAAATTACAGTAAATACACATCTATATATTTACCACATACCTGTTTTGTCAAACTGACAGTAACTTCTTAGACATGGGACTTCATTTGAATTGTATCTTACCTCCTGTCACTCTTAGCAGGGACCATAGCAGTTGCGCCACAAATGAACAGTTTTAGATACAGAAGTCCTAGAAAACTGCTATGCTAGTAATCAGCATACTATATTCCTCTCCCTCCATTTTTGTATGTGTTTTAAACCTTTTTATTGTGAAATGTAATACCCAATTAAGTGCAAAAACAAAGTATATACAACTTAAAACATATTAACAAATATATACCTGTGTTAACACTATACAGGTCAAGAAATGAAATACTGCCAACAACCCCAGGAGCTCTTGCATGACCTTTCTCAGTCACAATTCCTTTCCATAAGAGAATCACTTACATGATAGCCTCCTCTCCACTTTCCTTTTTCAAGCCAAATAACACACCCCTAAATATCACAGCTTAATTTTGCCCGATTTTGAAAGTTATATAAATGTGACCACAGAGATGTATTACTCTGCCTACACTTCCTCTTCGCCCAACATATTATTTGTAAAATGCAACCATGTTGTTCCAGCTACCTATGTAATTATTTTTACTGTCATGTACTACTCTGATTATTCATACTATTATCCATTCTAATGTTATTAAAATATCTGGGGTTGTTTTCATGTTTTAGCTTCTATGAATCATGGTACCACAAACAATCCTAAAAAAAGTACTTCTGATGATTACTTCGCAAACAATTAAATCTAGGGCATGTGAATCATCAACTTTAGAAAATATTGCCAAACTATTTTCCCAAGTGGTTATACCAATTAACATTTCCATCATAAAATTTTAATTTTAACTATTCTGGCAGGCATGCCATGGAATCTTGCTGTGGATTTGCTTTGTATTTCTCTGACCAAGAATGAGATGTTCAACATCCTTTTTTATGAAGTACCTCTAAAACTCTTGACTATTTAAAAAAAAAAAGTTTTTTTTTAATGTCTATTTTTGAGAGAGACATTAGGAGCAGAAAGAGAGCGACACACAGAATCCAAAGCAGGCTCCAGGCTCTGAGCTGTTAGCACAGAGCCCAATGCAGGGCTCGAACTCACGAGCTGAGAGATTATGACCTGAGCCGAAGTTGGACGCTCAACCAACTGAGCCACCCAGGCACCCCTTGACTATTTTTTATGGGACTGTTTAACTCTCATTAATATACAGACATCTCTACATTTTCTGGACATAGGTCCTTAGTCAGATATTGCAAATATCTGTTCTCTCACTGTACCATACATTTTCACTTGATTAACGTCCTAAAGACATGAATTTCTCATTTTTAACTAATAAAATGTATTAATCTTTAATGATTATTTTCTTCTATTATACTGAAATCTTTCCCTAATGTGAGATCATACATATATTCTTGTATATTACAAGAGTTGGATTATTTAGCTTTTCACAATTAGGTCTATAATCTCACAGACATTATTTTTATGTATAATGAGTAAATAAATGAAGTTTTGGCTTTTTCCCATGTGGATATTCAATGAGGCTACTACAGTTTTAAAAGATCATCCTTTCCATATTCCTCTGCCATTTCCTCCAAATTAAGTGTCCATATATATATCTGAATCCACTGTATCCTCTCCATTCTGTTCTACTGACCTATTTACTTTATACTCAAGCCAGCATCACCCTGTACTACATGTGGTCATTTTATTAGTTTTGATATCCAATACAGCAAACTTTGCCACCTTGTCATTGTTCAAGATTATCCTGGCTTTACCCTGGCTATCTCTAGGTCCTTTGCATTTCCATATAAATTTTAGAACTGGCTTTTCAAGTTTCACATAAAAAACTGTCAAGATTTTGATTAGATTGTAATGCAATTACAAATAAAAATGAGAAGTGACATCTTTATAATATTGTTTCACTTGCTACCCACCCCTGAAAATCAAGAATGGATGTTAAGGGGTGCCTGGGTGGCTCAGTTGGTTAAGCGTCCAACTTTGGCTCATGTCATGATCTCACGTTTCCTGAGTTCGAGACCCGCTTCGGGCTCTGTGCTAACACCTCAGAGCCTGGAGCCTGCTTCAGATTCTGTCTCTGTCTCTCTCTCTCTGCCCCTCCTCCACTCACAATCTCGCTCACTCTCTCTCAAAAATAAACATTAAAAAAAATAAAATAAAGAATGGATGTTGAGAGGATTCTGGGAAGATGAAAGAACAGGTAGCACCAGGAAATCTGCCCATTTATAAACAACTGCACAGGCAAAATCTGCCTAATGTAACTATTCTGGAATCCTAGAGTCTATTGGAGGCTTGCAACTTCCGAGGCAAGACTTGGGACAGTAAATGGTCCTTAACTGTGGTCAATTTCAGTTCTTAGCAGAGCAGCAACTGCCCATTCCCCATCTTCATTATCTCTTCATTCATGTCCAGTCACTTAGCAGGCAGCGGCACGTGTGTTCCTGAAGTAGCCTGCACAAAGCTCGAGGGAGCCAGAGTGGGCAAAGAGAGTCCTATCCTCCATCAGGGGTCTATGCTCTGACCACTGATTGCTTCTGATCAGAGGTGCAAAGAGATAGGTAGGCAGCCACTATTGTTGCACCTGCCCGCAATACTGCAAGCCCTTCCTCTTCTGTCTTAAGTGACTTCCAAGGAACCAGCACCCTTCGCCCCCATCAATTTTCACTTTTTCCCCTTTGAAGAGCCAGATATTAAAGACAAGGACATTCAAAATCAACTGCAAATACAAGAAAAATTAGATAGTGACTATGCATGCCAACAAAAAGGCTCAGAGAAGATCTGAAAACACAAGTTTACATATACTTCAAGATGATCATTAGCACAGACTACCTACAACAATCAAAACAAAACAAAAGCAGTAACAAAATAAACAAACCCTGGGAAAGGAGGAGAATCTGATTCCAGAGTTACCACATTATTAGATTCAAATGTCCAGTGTTCCAATCACAAAAAGACAAATATTGAATGATTACACTTAGATTAAGTACTAAAAGTAGCCAAATATCATAAAGACAAAAAGTAAAATGGTGTTTGCCAGGGGTTGGGGGAAGAGGGAAATGGGGAATTATTCTTTTTTTTTTTTAATGGCTTTACAAGTGTCCACTTTTTTTTTTTTTCAACGTTTATTTATTTTTGGGACAGAGAGAGACAGAGCATGAACGGGGGAGGGGCAGAGAGAGAGGGAGACACAGAATTCAAAGCAGGCTCCAGGCTCTGAGCCATCAGCCCAGAGCCCGACGCGGGGCTCGAACTCACGGACCGCGAGATCGTGACCTGGCTGAAGTCGGACGCTTAACCGACTGCGCCACCCAGGCACCCCAGGAATTATTCTTTTAAAGCGTTCAGTTTCAGCTTCAAAACATAAGGAAAGTTACAGTGATAATGCTTGTTACACAACAGTGTGAGTATATGTAGTACCACTGAACTGTGCATTTAAAACTGGTTAAGATGGTAAAGTTTATGTTGAGTGCATTCTATCACCATAAAAATAAATAAAAACAGAGGTGTGCCTGGGTGGCTCAGTCAGTTGAGTGTCCAACTCTTGATCACGGCTCAAGTCATGATCTCACGGTTTGTGAGATGGGAGCCCCATGGCAGGCTCTGCACAGACAGTATGGAGCCTGCTTGGGATTCTCTCTCTCTTCCACACTCTATCTGCCTGTCCCCTGATTGCATGTGTGCACGCTCTCTCAAAATAAATAAACTTTAATTTTTTTTTTCCAACGTTTATTTATTTTTGGGACAGAGAGAGACAGAGCATGAACGGGGGAGGGGCAGAGAGAGAGGGAGACACAGAATCGGAAACAGGCTCCAGGCTCTGAGCCATCAGCCTAGAGCCCGACGCGGGGCTCGAACTCACGGACCGCGAGATCGTGACCTGGCTGAAGTCGGACACTTAACCGACTGCACCACCCAGGCGGCCCAAAATAAATAAACTTTAAAAAATATATATATTTTTTTAATGGATGTTGAACTTTCATCAGCTTTACAGCATTTCCTGATATAAAATTTCTTTCATGTTGTTAATGTGTTTTGAAATAATCTACATCATTTTAAATAACACGGTACCCATTCGTAAAGGTATATAAAACTTTAACATAGATTGTACAATAAATTCCATTTTTCAGTATTCAACAGACTTCAATACTCCTATATAAGTAAACCTATTTTTTTTACAGTTTTATTGATAAATTTAGTACCACATATACAACATGATGAACTGTGACATACATATACTCCTGTGAAACCATCACTGCAATGAAGATAGTGAAGGCAACCATCACACCTCCAAGAATTCCTTGTAACTGTAATTGGGTAACTTCTTTGTAATCCCTCCATCTTTCCCTCTGAGTCCAACATCCATCCTAACCATTGTCCAGGCAACCACTAATCTATGTATTAGTTTCTATTTCTTTTTTACACAGATGTAATAAAAATGTTAACTTTAGGGGGTGAGATTGAAGCCAAGTGCTTATCATTCAGTGTAATTAGTCTAAGATTGATCTTGTTCCTGAGTGTGTATCAATAGTTTTTCATCTTATTGCTGAGTAAGATTCCATTGTTTCTATCTATACCAATGTCTTTATCCATTAACCTGTTGATGAACACCTAGGTTGTTTTCAATGTTCTTGCTATTACAGATAAAGCAGTTATGAATACCTATGTACAAGACTTCATGTGACATACACTTTCACTTCTGTTAAGTAAATACATACAAATGAAATGACTCCATTGTTTGACATATTTTTAACATTCTAAGAAACTAGCAAACTGTTTTCCAAAGTGACTGTACCATTTTACATTCCCACCAGTTATGCACAAGAGTTCCAAAGGCTTATATTTTCATCAACATTTGGGATGGTCACTCTTTGTAACATTAGCCAGTTAGTGGTATATGGTAGGATCTCCTTGTAGGTTTTTTTTCTGGCTGGGTACAATAGGCTTTAATATATATAACACAGTATATAACATGGTAGGGATTCCCTAAGCCCCTCCTCTTCTTCGGGGGATCAGAGGTGGAAATTGTACAGGTATCGGGAGATTCTCAGCATCTTGAGGGATGAGCTGGGGCAAGGATTCCCCACCTCTCTTTTCTAGATCTTGCTGGAGCTATTGGTCCAGGAGGCTCTTACTCCTTAGAAGCCATGCAGACCATAACGTCTACCACTCAGTTACCGTAGCCAAATTTATTCTCGTAACAGGAAATGAGTCTGGCAAAGCGGTCAATCATGGCAATGTTACCCGTAGCATCAAAGGTGGAAGAGTGGGTGTGAGGGTTAAAGTTGCAGAAAACAATCTGGCCCTCAGTATAGCCCAGGTTGCCCTTGAAAGGAGGCCCTCTGATACCTGTTTACACTGACTTTTCCCAACCTGTCTTGGGGACACAGCTGTCACTACACCAGAGGATGTAGCTATCTGTTGATCAGGGAGGAGGGCTACCTTATGGTTTTAATCAGCATTTTCCTAATGATGACTGATGACAACCATCTTTTCACGTGCTTGATCTAGTGTCTATATATCTGCTGTTAAGTGTTTCAATTTTCTATTTTTTAAATTCTGCTGACTGCCTTCTTACTGAGTTTTTTAAGTATTCTGAATGAGTTTTAAGAATTCTTTATTATAGGGGCGCCTGGGTGGCGCAGTCGGTTGAGCGTCCGACTTCAGCCAGGTCACGATCTCATGGTCCGTGAGTTCGAGCCCCGCGTCGGGCTCTGAGCTGATGGCTCAGAGCCTAGAGCCTGTTTCCGATTCTGTGTCTCCCTCTCTCTCTGCCCCTCCCCCGTTCATGCTCTGTCTCTCTCTGTCCCAAAAATAAATAAACGTTGAAAAAAAAAAAAAAAGAATTCTTTATTATAAATACATGTCCTATGTTGGCTGCATGTTTTTTATAGTATTTCTCTTAGTTTATGGCTTCTCTTTTATTGAACAGACCTTCTGAAGAGCAAGTTTTTTCAATTTCATTACACTTTTTGACATTTACAATTGTGGTTTTGATGTCCTATTCTAAACATCTTTATGAGCCACAGGTCACAAAGGATTTTTTCCCTTTATTTTCTTTTAGACATCGTATAGCTTAAAGCACTTATATTTAATTTAAGACATTAACTTTTAGATCTTGAGCTAATTTTTATCTATAATGTAAAGTTATGATTGAGGTTCTCTTTTTATTTTTGGAGGCAGGGAAGGGCTGTTTCTAGCTATCCAATTAATTGCTCCAGATCCACCTGTTGGGAAGATCCTTATTTCCTCATTAAAAGGACTCGGAATTGTGTCAAAAACTCATTGGTCTTGTATTTTTGTGTAACAACTTTTGAATTCTCTCTTCTGTTCCACTGATCCTTATGTCTTTTTTTACCCAAATTACTTTTCAGCTTTACAGTAAGTCTTAAAATCAGATAGTCTAAGTCTACCAACTATGTCTGCCTTTATCAAAATTGTTTATCAAATGACTATTCTAAATACTTTACTTTTCCATATAAATTTTATAAACAAGTTGCAAATTTCTAACAAGAAAAGCCTGCTGGGATTTTGACTGGAATAGCATCAAATTTAAATATTAATTTGTGGAAAAGTCTATCTTACCAAAAGAGTTTTCGGATGTATAACAACAGTCTACCCCTCCATTTATTTAGGTCTTTTAAAAGTCCTCTCAACAAGGTTTTCCAGTTTTTAGTAAAAAAGTCTTAGGCAACTTTTGTCAGCTTCATATTTAAATGTTTGAGTTGTTTGGATGCTATTCTAAATGGTACTTTTTATTTCAATTTCCAGTTGTTACTACCATATATATAAATATACAGTCTACTGATACTACTGTATGCTACAAACTCGCTAAACTAACACAGTTCTAATAGGTTTTTTGTAGATTCCTTAGGATTTTCCTGTCTATGAATAAAGCCAATTTTACTTTTTCCTTTCCAATCTGGATACATTTTCTATTTCATGCCTTACACCACTGGCTGAGTCCTCCAATATGATATTAAATAGACAAGGCAAAAGAAGACATTCTTCATCATTTCTAATCACTGGAAAAAAGCACTCTTTCATGATTAATATGTTGCTTGTACAGGTTTTCATAGCTGCTCTTTATCAGACTATGGAAGTTTCCTTCTATTCCTAATGTGCTTAAGAATTTTTACCAGAAATTTGTCAACTGAGTTTGTTAAGTTGTGAAAATATCTATTGAAATGTTAATATGCCCCCCCCCAAACACTTTTTAAGTCTATTACGGTAATGGTGAACAACACTGATTATTTTCAAATGGATAATCAACCTTGCAAGCCTGGGGTAAATCCCACTTGATCAGGATATACTGTCCTTTAAATACATTCCTGGATTGTATGTGCTAAAACTGAATTTATAATCTTTACATATGTTCATGAGAGAGATTACTCTGCCATTTCCTTGTAATGTCTTTTGCTGGTTTTAGTTTCAGGGTCTCATGGAATGAGATAACTTTATGAAAGCATTTGTATAAGATGGGCATTACTTCTTCCTGAATGTTTTGACAATTCATCAGTGAACGGATCTGGACCTAGAGTCGTTACTGTAGACTTTTTCCCTACAAGTTCACAAGTATGGGGGCAGGGAGTTACTTATTTCTTAAGTGAGTATGGTAGCTTTGTGTCTTTCAAAAAACGTGTCCATTTCATCTAACTTACTGTCATAAAATTGTTCCTTTATTAAACTTTGAATGTCTGTAAGTAATATCATTTATCATTTCTGATACTGGTAATTTGTGTGTTCTTTTTTCCTAATCAGTCTGGCTACAGATAGCAATTTTATTGATCTTCCCTTTACATAGGTAACTTGTAGATACACATCTCCAACAAAACTCTGGGTGGGCTAAGAAAGCAGGAATGCCATGTTTATCCTTTCTCTTGGTACCACCCACAGTAGCTAACTAAGCACAGTACCTTCACATCATCAGCATTTTTTGACCAAACAAAAGCATAAATATATGATAATCAAGTGAAGGCCAAATTTCAAAAATCATACTGCATACAGTAGGAAAAAAACATGAAGACTTTTAAGCCAGATAAACTTGGGTTCAAATCTCTACCACTCCCTTAAAACCAAGGTGACCTTGGGGAAGGAGTTACATAAACTCCCTAAGCACTCAATTAGTGTATCTGTAAAATGGAAAAAACCTTCTTATAAAAGGTTGCAAGATTTAAATGATATAAACCCTATCAAGTGCTCTGCATAAAGACTGTTTAATAATGGTAATTTCCCTCTGTTCACACCAATGGATTAATGGACCAATATTAGCAGAAAATCTTTAAGTCTACTACAAGGGGAAAAAATGTATTATTAAATGCCTCAATTTCATGCATTGTAAATATTAACTTTTAACTTATACATTAGCTACAGAATGAATACATAAACATGAAAAATCTCAAACTGTACAAAAGGAAACAAAAATGAAAAACAAGTCTTACACCATACCCAGTGTCACATCCCTACAAGTGATTACTTTTACATTTGTGTTCCGTTTTGGTGGTTATTTCAGTAATCCTAAACATTTTGTCCTCAACTTCATGATTTAGCAGTAGCTAAAGACTCAGTGTGATGAAAGATAAGGAAATTAGCTTCCTAAAACTCTCAACTTGTGTCTGCTACACTTTTACTTTATATTGCTAATTTCTGTTCTAAAACTGTATTTAGACTTCCAGATATTCATTTATATCAATTCTAAAAACAAACAAAAAAATCAATTAGCTTACAAAAGTATGCCTATGTGATTAATCCTTGCAGAGTCAACTAACGTGACTGATCCCTTAGCGGAGGAAATGTACTTCTATATTACTAAATTTGTTCACCTGATCCAGATGAACAGATTCCGTTTTCCTCTATCCTTCCAGACTGCTCAAAATTCTACCAAAAAATATACTGATTTAGGGGAGTCTGAGTGGCTCAGCCCATTAAGTGACTGACTCTTGGTTTCAACTTAGGTGATGATCTCATGGTTTGTGAGATAGAGCCCTGTGAGTGTGCAGCCTGCTTATGGTTCTCTGTCTCCCTCCCTCTCTGCCCCTCCCCTGCCACTGGTGTGCACATGCTCTCATTCTCTCAAAAAGAAATAAACTTAAAAAGAAAAAAAATTACTGATTTATAGTGGAACCATAATTTTCCTATACAAACTTTAACTTCCAGTGTTAATTGCGTTTCCTTAAAATATCTACTGAAATGATAATATATCTTTTTTTTTTTAAGTATGTTATGGTAATGATGAACTATACTGTTTATTTTCAAATGTTAAATCATTTGCATGACCTTCACCTAACAATGAATTATCCAAGTTATTTTTTATTTTGAGAGAGAGTGCAAGCAGCGGCAGGGCAGAGAGATAGAGAAAGAGAAAGAGAATCTCAAGCAGGCTCCATGCTGTCAGCACAGAGCCCAACTTCGGGCTCAATCTCCTGAATCATGAGATCTTGACCTGAGCCAACATCAAGAGTTGGACAGTTAACCAATGGAAACACCCAGGCATGCCTTAACCATATTATTTCTTAAAATAATCAATTACCTCCTTAAAGATAGTTTTCTCAGCATCTTACTATTTTCCACTTTATATCAGACTAATTGCTTCCTTGTCTTCCTATGTAGTTGTCATCCTAATATCATTTTTCCCATCTTAGACGGGGTCTATTCTTCACTAAAGGTCATCTCCTGCTTCTTGAATTTCTTTTTCATTTTCCAAAGCACAACTTCAAGAAATTCCAAGAAGTTTCTAAGAAGCCAACCTCATACATCATTGTATGTTTTAATATATCTTTTTTTGTTTTGTTTTTTAACATTATTTATTACTTCTTAGAGACAGAGCACGAGCAGGGGAGGGGCAGAGAAAGAGAAAGGGAGACACAGAATCTGAAGCAAGCTCCAGGCTCTGAGCTATCAGCACAGAGCCCGATGCGGGGCTCAAATTCACAAACCGGTGACATCATGACCTGGGCCAAAGTTGGACACTCAACCAACTGAGCCACCCAGGCGCCCCATAAAATATCTTTAAGCACATACTTGATTTATAATTTTGTTGGCTGAGAGCTCTAAGTTGAACATTCACCTGATCCCCACCCGAATCAGGTTTTCAAAATAATTCAAACATCCAGTATAACAGCGTGGTCCAAAATCTGGAATGTACACCAAAAGCAGTTCTAAGAGGGAAGTTTATAGGAACACGGGTCTACCTCAAGAAGAAAAATCTCAAACAATCTAACTTTTACACCTAGAGGAGCTAGAAAAAGAACAACATATAAAACCCAACCTAGCAAAAGGAAGGAAATAAGAAAGAATAGAGCAGAAAATAAATGACAAAGAAACTCAAAAAAAAAAAACAAAAAAAAACAAAAAAAAAACAAAAGAACAGACCAATGAAGCCAAGACCTGATTCTTTGAAAAGATCAACAAAACTCATAAACCTCTAGCAAGACTCATTTAAAAAATAAAAAAATTAAAAAATGACCCAAATAAGCAAAACTGATTAAAGGGGATAAGTAACAATCAACACCACAAAAATACAAACAACTGTATCAGAATATTATGAAAACTTACTTGACAACAAATGGGACAACTTATAAGAAACGGATAAATTCCTAGAAATGTGTAACCTACCAAAACTAAAGCAGAAAGAAATAGAAAATTTTAAAAACCCAGTTAACTGCAATGAAAGTCAATCAGTAATCAAAATACTCCCAAAAAACTAAAATTCAGGACCAGATAGCTTCACTGGCTAATTCTACCAAATGTTTAAAGACTTAATGCTAATTCTTTTCAAACTATTCCAAAAAATATAAGAGAAAGGAAAACTTTCAAATTCATTCTATGAAGTCAATTACCACCCTGATACTAAAACCAGATAAAGATACCACAGAAAAAAGAACTACAGGCCAATCTGTCTCATGAATACAGTTGCAAAAGTCCTCAACAAAGTATTAACAAACAGAATCAGATGATATACTGAAAACAAACATAAACCACGGTCACGTGGGAATTTATTCCCAGGATGTAAAGGTGGCTCAATATTTGCAAACCAATCAACATGATACATCACATCAATAAGACAAAGGACGAAATCCATTATGATCATTTCAAAAGATGCAGAAAAAACATTTCACAAAGTACAACATCTATTCATGACAAAAACTCACAGCAAAGTACATCTAGGGGGAACATATCTCATAATAAAGGCCTTATATGAAAAACCCATAGCCAATATCGTACTCATTGGTGGAAAATTGAGAGCTTTTCCCCTTAGGTGATGAACAAGACAAGGAGGTCCACTCTCACCACTTTTATTCAACTTGGTGCTAGAAGTCCTAGTCTTAGCCACAGCAATTAAGTAAAATAAAGAAATAAAAGGCCGCTGGGGCACCTGGGTGGCTCAGTTGGTTAAGCGTTCAACTTTGGCTCGGGTCATGATCTCAGGTTCATGGGTTCAAGCCCTGCATCAGGCTCTGAGCTGACAGTTCAAATACTGAATGAAGCCTGCTTAGATTCTGTGTCTCCCTCTCTCTCTGCCTCTTCCCCATTCACACTTGGTCTCTCTCTCTCTCTCAAAAATAAACATTAAAAAAATTTTTTTAGAAACGGGGCGCCTGGGTGGCGCAGTCGGTTAAGCGTCCAACTTCAGCCAGGTCACGATCTCGCGGTCCGGGAGTTCGAGCCCCGCGTCGGGCTCTGGGCTGATGGCTCAGAGCCTGGAGCCTGTTTCCGATTCTGTGTCTCCCTCTCTCTCTGCCCCTCCCCCGTTCATGCTCTGTCTCTCTCTGTCCCAAAAATAAATAAACGTTGAAAAAAAAAAAAAAAAGAAATAAAAGGCAGTCTGGGCGCCTGGGTGGCGCAGTAGGTTAAGCGTCCGACTTCAGCCAGGTCATGATCTCGCAGTAAGTTTGAGCCCCACATCAGGCTCTGTGCTGACAGCTCAGAGCCTGGAAACTGCTTCCGATTCTGTGTCTCCCTCTCTCTATGCTCCTCCCCTGCTCACACCCTATCTCTCTCTCAAGAATAAAGAAAAAATTTAAAAAAAGGAAGGAAGGAAGGAAGGAAGGAAGGAAGGAAGGAAGGAAGGAAGGAAGGAAGGGCAGTCAAATTGGTAAAGAAAAAATAAAAGTTTCACTATATGCAGATGACATGATACTATATATAAAAAACCAAAGGACTTCATCAAAAAATTACTAGAACTAATAAGTGATTTTAGTCAAGTCACAAAATACAAAACCAATGTAGAGAAAACTGTTGCATTCCTATATAATACTAATGAAGCAGCAGAAAGTGAAATTGAGAAGAGGAATCCAGGGGCACCCGGGTGGCTCAGTCAGTTGAAAGTCTGATTTTGGCTCAGGTCATGATCTCGTGGTTTGTGAGTTTGAGCCCCATATCAGGCTCATTGCTGTCAGCACAGAACCTGCTTCAGATCCTCTGTCCCTGTCTCTCTCTCAGCCCCTCCCCTGCTTGGGCTCTCTCAGAAATAAATAAAACATTTTTTAAAAAAAGACAACAAATCCACTTCCATTTGCACCAAAAACAATGCAATATCTAGGAATAAACTTAACCAAAGAGGTGAAAGCATCTAACTCTTGATTTCAGCTCAGGTCATGGATCTCACAGTTCCTGACTTAGAGCCCCACATTGGCCTCTACAATGGCACACAGAGCCTGCTTGGAATTCATTCATATTCTCTTTCTCTCTCTCTCTCTCTCTCTCTCTCTCTCTCTCTCTCTCTCTCTGCCCCTGCCCCCAGTTCCCACACACTCTCTCAAAATAAATAAATAAACATTAAAAATTTTTTAATTAAGTGGGAATGCAAGCTGGTGCAGCCACTCTGGAAAACAGTATGGAGGTTCCTCAAAAAACTAAAAATAGAACTACCCTATGACTCAGCAATTACACTACTAGGCATTTATCCACAGGACACAGGTGTGCTGTTTCAAAGGGACACATGCACCCCCATGTTGATAGCAGCACTATCAACAATAGCCAAAATATGGGAAGAGCCCAAATGTCCATCGATGGATGAACAGATAAAGAAGATGTGGTATATACATATACAATGGAGTATAACTCGGCAATCAAAAAGAATGAAATCTTGCCATTTGCAACTATGTGGATGGAACTGGAGGGTACTATGCTAAGTGAAATTAGAGAAAGATAAAAATCATATGACTTCACTCATATGAGGACTGTAAGAAACAAAACAGATGAACATAGGGAAGGGAAACAAAAATAATATAAAAACAGGGAGGGAGACAAAACAGAAGAGACTCATAAACGTGGAGAACTGAGGGTTACTGGAGGGGTTGTGGGGGGGGGATGGGCTAAATGGATAAGTGGCATTAAGGAATCTACTCCTGAAATCATTGTTGCACTATATGCTAATTTGGATGTAAATTTTAAAAAATAAAAAAGAAAAGAAAAAAATTTTAATTAAAAAAAAAAAAGAAAAAAAAAAAAAACTAGATGTATCATAATTCCAGATTTCAAGTTATACTACAAAGCAGTAGTAATTAACACAGTATGGTGCTGACATAAAAACACATAGACAGCTACATGTCAAAGAATGAAACTGGACCACTTTCCTAAACTACATCACAAACAAAAGTAAACTCAAAATGGATTAAAGACCTAAATTATGTTAAGACCTAAAACCATAAAAATCCTTGAAGACAATAAAAGCAGTAATTATCAGCTGTCGCAAAACTTTTCTATATATGTCTCTTGAGGCAAGGGAAATAACAAAAAGTAAACTACTGGGACTACATCAAAATAAAAAGTTTCTGCAGGCATCTGGGTGGCTCAGTTCGTTGAGCAACCAACTTATGATTTTGGCTCAGGTCATAATCTTGTGGTCGTGAAGATAGAGCCCCACGGCAATCTCTCTGCTAAGTGTGGAACCTGCATGGGATTCTCACTCTCCCTCTCTCTGCCCCTCTCTTGCTCACGTTCTCTTTCTCTCAAATTAAATATTTTTTAAAAATAAAAATACAGTGGGGCACCTGGGTGACTCAGTCGGTTGGGCATCCAACTTCGGCTCAGGTCATGATCTCGCAGTCCCTGAGTTTGAGCCCTGCGTTGGGATCTGTGCTGACAGCTCAAAGCCTGGAGCCTGCTTCAGATTCTGTGTCTCCCTCTCTCCCTGACCCTCCCCCGTTCATGCTGTCTCTCTCTGTCTCAAAAATAAATAAACATTAAAAAAAATTTTCAAATGTAAAAATAAAAGTACAATAAAAAATTTCTGCACTGCAAACTGAAAAGGCAATTTACTGAATGGGAGAAGATAACTGCAGATGACCTATCCAATAAAGGGGTTAGTATCCAAAATATATAAAGAACTGATACAACTCAACACCCAAAAACCAATAATCCAATTAAAGAATGGGCAGAAGACATGAACAGACATTTCTCCAGAGAAGACATACAGACCATGGCCCACAGACCATGAAAAGATGCTCAACATCACTCATCATCAGGGAAATGCTATCAAAACTACAATGAGATATCACCTCACACCTGTCAGAATGGCTAAAATCAAAAACACAAGAAACAAGGGTTGAAGATGATGTGGGGGGGAAAAAAGGAACCTTCTTGCACTGTTGGTGATGCAAACTAGTGCAGCCACTCTGGAAAATAGTATGGAGGTTCCTCAAAAAGTTAAAAATAGAACTACCCTATTATCCAGAAATCATACTACTGGTATTTACCCAAAAAATACAAAAATACTATACAAAGGGACACATGCACCCCTATATTTACAGCAACATTATTTACAACAGCCAAATTATGGAAGCAGCCCAAGTGTCCTGATGAGTAAAGATGTGGTATCTATATATATATACACAATGGAATATTATTCAGCCATAAGAAAAAATGAAATCTTAGCATTTCCTAGATGGAGCTAGAGAGTATAATGCTAAGCAAAAGAAGTCAGAGAAAAACAAATACCATATGATCTCATTCATATAGAGTGTTGCTAGAATGTCTTTATCTTCAAGATTAAAAAAAATACTAATACATTAATAAATGGACTTAAAAATAGGTAATATGATCTGCAATTATTTGATGGGAGATTTATACTAGGGAATCTTTTCTCCCCCATATGGCTAGCCAGTTGTACCACTACCTACTGACAATAAATCCTTTCCTACTGGCTTAAAATGTCACCTATAATTTAGTAAACTGAAAAATATTTACATTTGGGTCTTCTTCTAGTCTCTGCTGCCTATTTTATAAACAGTGCCAGGCTATTCTAACTGCTATTTCAGTGTTTAAATAAGATACTGCCTCCATATACCTAAATGATCTTTATAAAAATAAGATTCAGGGGCGCCTGGGTGGCGCAGTCGGTTAAGCGTCCGACTTCAGCCAGGTCACGATCTTGCAGTCCGTGAGTTCGAGCCCCGCGTCAGGCTCTGGGCTGATGGCTCAGAGCCTGGAGCCTATTTCCGATTCCGTGTCTCCCTCTCTCTCTGCCCCTCCCCCGTTCATGCTCTGTCTCTCTCTGTCCCAAAAATAAATAAAAACGTTGAAAAAAAATTAAAAAAAAAATAAGATTCAAAAGGTTTAGAATGGAATACAATACAGAATTATTAGTTTAGTTCTATCTATATCTCCTTAATGAGTTTTCTCCCATTTTGCACTTACGGCAACCCTTTACCATTTCAAAATAACGAGTAAGTTACACAAACCACATAAATATGAAAACTGTGTTATCTGTAGGATTTATTAGTTTGATTTCTTGGTTAATGCATTTGCCCTGTGTCTTATCCTTAACCTTAATTAAACTCCAAAAGCCAGCCAATTATCATAGTATTTTTTGTTTTTCCCATTGGTATAGAACATTATTAAGAAACATGACTTACTATGCTCTAGGAGCCATCAGTTTTCTTGTACTGTTAGGGAAGATGAGGAAAGGAGAGAAGGTATTTTTGTTACAACTGTTATGAAAAAGGAATAGAAATAAGGAAGAGTTCTTAGAGGTGAAATGTTACTGAGACCAAAGCCAAACAAAATTATACAGGAAAACTAGAAGACAAAGAAATCTTTCAGTCTGTTTTGAAAAAAAGACAGGTAAGGAAAAAAAAAAAAAAAAAACTATGGATGATTTAGAGGAATTGTAGAGCAAGAAAATGAGAAAGCAAAGAGTCAAACAAATGATGGAAAAAAGTATCTCGAAAGGACATGAAATTTCAGATTAAAAGATTCCATTGAATAGCAGGCAGTAATAACTTTAAGAAGATTTTATCTAAACGCATCCTTCTGACATTTGTACCATTAAGAATAAAGAAGGAGTGAGGGGGCACCTGGGTGGCTCAGTCGGTTAGGCGGCCGACTTCGGCTCGGGTCATGATCTCGCGGTCCGTGAGTTCCAGCCCCGCGTCGGGCTCTGTGCTGACAGCTCAGAGCCTGGAGCCTGTTTCGGATTCTGTGTCTCCCTCTCTCTGACCCTCCCCCGTTCATGCTCTGTCTCTGTCTCAAAAATAAATAAACGTTAAAAAAAAAAAAAAAAAAGAATAAAGAAGGGGTGCCTGGGTGGCTCAGTAAGTTAAATGTCTAACTTCAGCTAGGGTTATGATCTTGCCATTCATGAGTTCGAGCCCCACGTTGGGCTCTGCACTGACAGTTCAGAGCCTGGAGCTTGCTTCAGATTTCTGTGTCTCCCTCTCTCTCTGTCCCTTGCCTGCTCACACTCTTTCTCTGTCTCTCAAAAATAAACATTAAGAAGAATTTTTCTTTTTAAAGAATAAAGAAGATATCCTGAACCCTTTTAAAGGGAAACCACTTTGCCTAGGAAGGATTTAAAATCAATTTGAGGGGGATGCCTGGGTGGCTCAGTCAGTTAAGCGTCCAACTTCAGTTCAGGTCATGATATCACAGTTTGTGAGTTCGAGCCCCACGCTGGGCTCTGTGTGGACAGCCTGGTGCCTGCTTTGGATTCTGTATCTCCCCTGCACCGCCCCGTCCCTCCCCTGCTCATGCTTGCGCTCTCTCTCTAAAACAAATAAACATTTAAAACAAAAGAAAAAGAAAATCAATCTTAGGGGCACCTGGGTGGCTCAGTTAAGTGTCTCACTCTTGATATCAGTTCAGGCCCATCTCACGTTTCATGAGACCAAGCCCCACACCAGGTTCTGTGATGACAAGCACAGAGCCTAGCCTGCTTAGGATTCTTTTTCTCCCTGTGTGCCCCTCCCTTGCTGGCACTCTTTCTCTCAAAAAAATAAATAAACATTAGAGAAAAATCCAGTGTTGAGTATAGAAAAATTGGCACTATCCAACTAATGGTAAATGTGTTCTTGGTACAACCCTAGAAAGATCTATAAATCTTTAAAGTTCTCTGTCACAGGAATTCCACTTTTTTTTTTTTAACTTTTTTAATGTTTATTTATTTTTGAGACAGAGAGAGAGGGAGACACAGAATCGGAAGCAGGCTCCAGGCTCTGAGCCATCAGCCCAGAGCCCGACGTGGGGCTCGAACTCACGGTCCGCGAGATCGTGACCTGAGCTGAAGTCAGACGCTTAACCGACTGAGCCACCCAGGCGCCCCAGGAATTCCACTTTCAATAGCCTACCATGAACACGAATGTTCAACACTGTACTGTTTACAATAAAATATAAAAAGGCTAAATGTCCAAACAAAAGGACTATAATATGAAGTTATTAAAGCTAAAATTCTAATATAGATCTATACTTGTTGATACAGAAAATAGAACATAACTTTATGATAGCAAATTTATAAAGGTTATAATACCACATACACAGTAGTTTCATTTCTATAGGACCCTATGTATGCACACAAGTGTATTAACAGAAAATCCTGGAGGAACATACACTCAAGTATTAAACATCCACTGTGATTGACATTTACACTGATATGACAAGCAATAGCAAATGTAAATATACACTGCCAAAAAGGGAAGTGTCAGTCCCCTAATAATCTAAGAAGCAAAAAAAAATCTTCAGGGCACCTGGGTGGCTCAGTCGGTTGAGCATCTGACTTTGGCTCATGATCTAGTGGTTCAAGAGTTCAAGCCTCACAGTAGGCTCACTGGGGTCAGCCTTTCAGCATAGAGCCCACTTCGGATCCTCTGACCCCCTCTCTGCCCCTCCCCGACTCATGCTCTCCAATAAATAAATAAACAAGCAAGCAAGCAAAAAAATCTTCGATTACATGGCAAACTTATATTCAATATATTCGGAGAAAAAAATACAGGAGAAAGGAAAAAAATCAAGGATGGTATAATATGTAACTTGGCGAGTCTACATATTTTATGAAAAAGGAAAAATCAGCATTTCAAAATAGTATGTAACGCTTAGAACTCAATTATGCCCTTCTCCTATCCCCAAAACTCCTATCACATGGTGATCTTGCAAATTTCTTCTTTTAGAAAATAATGAGATGTGTTAGTTGACTTCATTGTGGTAATCATCTCACAAAGTATACATGTGCAAACTTTCATGTTGTACACTTTAAGTACATGCAATTGTACTTGTCAATTATACCTCAATAAAAGCTGGGGTGGGGGGGAATGGAGAGAAAATTATGTATTATACCGATCACCTGTATATTGAAAGAACATGGGAAGAGAAGGGAAACACAATAACGGGTGAAACTTAAAGGCATTCTGAAGTCCAAATGAGAGAATGATTCAAATTTAGCTCAAAAAACCTATCCACAAAAGAAAAATTGTATTTAAGAAATTATATTTAAGAAAGGTGTGTGTCTGTGTCCATGTGTGTTTATGTTATCATATAAGGCACAAAGGAAGAACATTTAAGGATGAGAATTTCTCAAAATTCTTACTAGATCACAGATTAAAGGGTTAAAGTAACAGTGTCATTTGAAATAAATAACCAACCTTTTCTAAAAAATGAAACTATAGTGTTTTAATTCTCAATTAATACTCACTGTATTCCAGCTTCTTTCTCCTCTTTTTCTCTTTTAATTGTTCTTCCTCCTCCCTGACTCCCTCTTCTCTTTCTTCTCTTTGCTCCTCTCCCAAAGCATCATAAAATACTGGATCACGATGAGCAGCCTTCCTCTGGAAATGTTTAGATTTGGATCCTCCTTTAACAAGTACAACTTTTCTTTTCAAACAAGTGCATCCGAACATGCAGTCTGGTCGGCGGCAGTGAGCAGGCTGGCGCTTCTCCAAAGCTAGACTGGAACACACGCAACCCAATCGACAGAAGTCATTGTTGCATGGAGGGGCTCGTTTCCTTATGATTGTGTGGATGGGTTTAGTTTTGAGAGATGCCTAAAGTTAAAACAGAAAATTGTAAACTGATTAAATCATGCTCCCATACCACCAACAGCTTACAAGTCATATATTGGTCTGTCTTTTCAGACTCTGAATATTCAGTATTAATGGCACAAGATCAGCAGATTTAAAGGACAAAACATGAATGTAACCAGGACTCTGAACAATCTCTCATTTAAAAAAAAATTTTTTTTTAACGTTTATTTATTTTTGAGACAGAGAGAGACAGAGCATGAACAGGGGAGGGGCAGAGAGAGAGGGAGACACAGAATCCGAAACAGGCTCCAGGCTCTGAGCTGTCAGCACAGAGCCCGACGCAGGGCTCGAACTCACGGACTGCGTACAATCTCCCATTTTAATGCATAGCAGAGACAAGAGAATATTTTAATTATGAGCCAAAATATCAACAATGATGAATTTATTCTCAATAAACTACACATAATATTCTAAGGCAGAGGTTGACAAGACCCACAGGCAAATCTGGCCTGTTTCATAAATAAAGTTTCACTGAAACACATAATGTTTACAGCATAACAGCAGCACAGAGTCGAGTAACTGCAAAAGAGTGTGTATGGCCTACAAAACCTAAAATATTTACTCCCTGGCCCTTTAAGGAAATAGTTTGTTGACATGTGCTTTTTAGTAACTAATCAAAAATGGATAGAATAATATGTGCACAACTGTCTTTAAAAATGATTAATAATAAAGGGCACATTGTGTATTCAATCCCAACATCTGATGATCTTCAGGTCAGGAATTTAGTCACAGAATTTAAAAATGAAAGGTAAGGTACACAAATTTCATGACAAAAAAATAGTCACTTGCTATTGTACCATTTCACATGCACCAGAGGCTTCTAAAATAAGTGAATCAATAATAAGTGAAAAAGTCTTGGTGTTGTATGGAAACCAAGTTGTCAATAAATTTCATATATATAAAAAAAAAATAAGTGAAAAAGTCTTAATATAAAATTTTATAAAACTTTTATAAAAGCTTTTTCTCCATAGGTTTATAATATTTTTTAATTTTCTGAAATGTAGTATGTTTTAAGGAGAACTTTCAAAGCTGTTTTAACACGATAAGCAACTGTACTTGCCCACATGCTAGAATATCAAATTAGAGACTTTCAGAATGGCCAGATGACTTTATATAGGAGAGACACATCATCCAAAACCACAAATGTACTGTCTCCCTCTACTGGCAGGAGGGGATCTACACCGGGGTGTCTAGTTAGAAAGAATAACAAATATGGAAGACAACAGAATCTCCTTTTTTATCACTAAGGTAACTACATGCTGATCCTCCTGCCATAAAGCCCAGCCCCAGTGCCCCACACTAACCTAATTTTTCCAACCATAAACTAATATGCTTCTGGGAAACAACAGATACTTACTTGAGCAGTAAGTAGAGTTGTTAAGGATACATCTGCTCGCTCTTCAGTGATATAGGTCCTTGGTTTTCCTTCCCAAAGTGCACAGTCTTCCAGGTCCATTAGCTTCACTTGAGATTTAGACAAGCCTGCAGGGCGAGTTCCCTGTTGCTGCTGCTGCTGCTGCTGATGTGCTTGCCGCAAACTAATCTGCTTTGGAAATGTATTTTCATCTAAAGTTGGCACAACAAAGTTATTCACCTGATTTTCTGAGATAGTACTTGAAGAATTCTTGGCAGCCTTATCTCCTGGAATCATATGAGCATGTTTCTGCTTTGGTGAAACAGGGTATGGTAAAATGGATTTATAAGATGATTTAGTTCGGCCACTGAAAGTTGCCTGTTTGTTTTGAGACTTTGTCTTTCGAGAGGCAGGGGGCAAAGAATGAGGCTTCAAAGAATAGGAGGTAGAAGGGGAAACGGTAGATTGCTTCTTTAGTACACTGTCAAGTGTTCGTACATAGCTGGTACTCTTGGTGGGAAGCTGGTATACCACAGGAGATGTGGGAGCATTAGAAGAGAAACCCATGCTTGTTTCCATCAGCTTGCCTTCATTTTCCAAGTACTCATCAAGCTTATCACTGCAGAAAGCAGAACGGTTTTTCAGGGGACCCTCTGAATTTCCACCTAGAAATAAAGAGATGCAGATACTTTAAAATAGGGCCAATCTTTAGATCTCTAGGAAAATACACTTAAAAAGGCTGAGAGCATTAAGTTACAAGCCACTGAATCTTCCAAACTATCCCTCCTTAGAAGGAAGAAAAAAATATAAAACCAAGTGAAGAGATTGAATCATACATTAATTACATTAAAATCTGTTACCCAAAATTACCTCATTATATTTATCATTAATTTTTGTGAAGTGCTAACAATAGTAATAATTAACTGAAAGATAAGAGTCTACAACCTTTGACAACTTATAACCTTGAGAGAAACCACACTTAAGTAAAAACATAAGAGCAAAAAATGTATGTAAATCAAACCTCAAGAGAACACCAAGAGATTAACAGATTAACAGATTGCAGTACCTGCAAGTGTAGTAGACAGACAAGCATTATATTATTGTAACAATGTACAAGAATTCAAAGATGAGAAAACTATTTTGGACACAGGGTAAATTTATCTGGTTAGAATGTAAACTGCAAGTAAGAGCAGTGGGAAAAGCACTAAAAAAGATCAATACGCATATAGTCAAAATGTTTGGATTAGAAGTTTACTTGGAAATGTAATGTTTTAAGGAATCACTCTACAGCTCTTAAGTACACAGTTATGAAGTAATATTTGAGAATGATACTTACCAGAACTGCAGGAGTTACAGAAAGGAAATACAATTTAAAAAGGGTACAGGGATTATTTAAGCCTGACATGGCTAGGGATATGGAACATGGGAAGGAACAGAAATCAGCAAGACAATTATTTTCAGTTTATCTGAAGCATGTAAAGAAGAGAGGACGAAAAACAACCATGACTTAACTTTTAACACAATGCTTTGGCCACATGTTTCAGAACATATTTGCAATTTTTTTAAAAAGCTGATTACCTTCATTCCTAGATGCAGAAGCACTATGGAACTTTCCTCTCCATCCCTTGATTTTGGTGAAGTCATTGGTCTTCCCTGTCCTAGAAACAAAGGGAAATCCAGCATCTATAAAAGAAAAAGTAAAAAAAAAATGACCAAAATTCAAACCAACCAATATTTAATATCTAATTAGTTACTAAGGCTATTTTTAAATTTATTTTGAGAGAGAAAGTGTAAGTGCAGTAGAGGCAGAGACAGAGGAGAGAGAGAATCTCAAGCAGGCTCTGCACAGTGTGGGTCTTGAACTCACAAACAGTGATATCACTTGAGCTGAAATCGAGTTGGATGCTTAACCAACTGAGCCACCCAGGTGCCCCGAATTTTCACTAAGACTTAATCTGAAATGTATAAACCATTAAGACTACACCACTAGTTAAAAGATTTAGAATATCATCCTAGAGGTGCACACACTCTCTCTCTCAAAATAAACAAACATTAATAATAAAAAAAAAGAATATCATCTTACATGTCTCTAAACAAAGGTAGTTTTTTATTTATATCAAACGTTGACTTTACAAATGTTACACACTCACCAGGAGAAGCAGGGTTGGTTCCTGTAAGGTTCCAGAAAGGAAAGCTAGTGGCTGGAGCCAAAGGTAGCTGTACTCCCAAGTATTTAAGATCAATGCTCATTGTCGGATCCACTGAATTCAATTTTAAGCCCACTACAAGAAAAAAGAACCACAAATCACACTGGTTGGTTTTGGTTTTGTTTCTTTTTAACTTTTGGGGTGGAGAGAGGGGATATTACTAGAGATAAAGGGAGAGAGGAAAGAGCAGAAATGAAATAAAATAAAAAAGTGGCAGACAGGCTTTAAGGTGACCCATGATCCTCACCTCCTGGTATTACACATTTGTGTAATCCTCTCCTCTCCTCCCTTGAGTGTGGGTAGGGCCTGGGCTTTATTTCTAATAGGCGGAATGTGGCCAAAAGGATAGGATGTGTGTGAATAGTGTGTATGTGATAATATGAGTGCATGTTACTAAAACTGCAATGATATAAATTCTGCCAACAACCTGACAGAAAATGAAAGGAGATCCATCCCCAGTCAAGCCTCTGATGAGAAACCAGACCTAACATCTCAATTAAAGCCTTGTGAGACAGGAAGCAGAGGGCCCAGTTAAGCCATGCCAAACTCCTAACCCAAAGAAACTGAGACAGTATGCGTGCTAACTTTATGGCAATGTGTTAAGCAACAATAGATAATACATAAACATAGTAAAATTAAGATCATTTGTGCTTTAAACCTTTGTGATCCAGAGACTTTCTAGGGCCTTTAACACAAATTGGCCACATACTAAGCTTCTGGCCTGAATTATGGCTGCAAATCCCCTAATTATTATCAATGATACTAATGGTTAACTGAGCCTATAAATATTATGGCTTATTTGTGGTTACTTAAGAGGCAATCTTTTGGGAAAGTATTTATTTAGCATATCCTTTTATAATTTTGTGGGGTTTATCTGCTTAACATATTAGATCTGAGATTTGTCCATGTTGACAGATTTATCTCTAGATCATTTATTTTCAGAGCTGTACACTACTCCAGATTATGAATATATAGTACTCCTAATTTATTCATCACTCTACTGGAGAATTAGGTTGTTTCCTATTTTTTTATTAGAGTATAGTTGACAATGTTACAATACCACTAACTGTATTTCTTATGCTGTACTTTTCATCCCCATAACTTACACATTCCATAACTGGAAGCCTGTATCTCACACACCCCTTCGTCTATTTATTTCCTACTTCTAACAATTATATTACTGGGCACCTGGATGGCTCAGTCAGTTAACCATCTGACTTGACTTTGGACATGATCTCACAATTCATGAGTTCAAGTCTGGCATCGGGTGAGCTCAGGCCCCACTACAGGTGGGCCCCGCTTCTCTCTCTCTCCCTCTCTCTTGGACTCTCCCTCACCTGTACCCTCTCTCCGAAACAAAAAAAATTACAAACAATGCTTTACAGTGTAATTATACATTGTGTACAAGTGAACATGTGTGAGACCTTCCCTAATGCATTTAACTTTTCCTTGTGGCATGTGCCCAGGAATGGAATTGCTATATAATGGGGTCTGTTTATCTATCAATTGTATTGAATGTTGTGAGTGCTCAACATATCTGTGGCTGCCCAAAATATTTTGAATACCCTTCCTCTAGCAGACAGTTTTACCCATTAACTCCAACCTCTTCAAGGCAGGTATTTTAAAAACTCACTTTACAACTTCCCTTGCAGTTTGCATGCAGTCATGTAACCCAGGTTTTGCCAATCAGGTGTTCCCATGAAAGACCTCAATTTAGGAGAGAACACCATGAAGAGATACTCTGCAGAATTGTGTAAATGAGGGCAACAGTGTTTGCCCAAGAATTTTTAAGTTTGTTTTTTGAAAGAGAGAGAGAGAGAGAGAGCACCAAAAGGAAGGAGCAGAGAGAGAGAGACAGAATCCTAAGCAGGCTCTGCACCCTCAGTGCAGAGCCCGATGCAGGGCTCGAACTCACAAACCTTCAGATCATGACCCAAGCTGAGATCAAGAGTCAGACGCCTAACTAAATGTGCCACCCAGGTGCCTCTGGCCAAGGATTTTTTAGAGGTAAAAGTAACTAAGGTCCTAGTTATAAGTATACTGTGTTCCGTGTCTATACTGAAATGGTGGTGATTGTCCATTGTTGTGGGACTGCCTATATGAGCAGTCTGCAAATGTACTGTAAGCATTTTTCCTGACTGCACAGTCCTAGGGTCTGTTTCTCTGGCCTTTCAGAAGATTCTGTAAATCATCTGACACTTCTTAATAAATTCATCTATTTCATCTGTAGAGTGGAGTCTGATATTTACAGCTAAGAAGTTTAATGATACACTTCTTCTGAATCCTTCTGGTGTAATGGCACATAAGAAAATGATTAATTATACAAACTGGGATAAACCTTGGGATGCTTGTAGCTGGAGGCAACTAGCTCTATAGTTATTAATTACCCTTGGTCATGCCTGGCCATTCTGAGATCACTATTTCAAGAACATATTATCTGTCATAAATCATAGATAACCTTGTGCCAAAATGCACTAGGTTAGGAACTTGTGTACTAGATAATGCCAAATTACTTTCAATTTACACGCCTTCCAGTAAGTAGTGCATGAGAACTCTTGCTGATCGTTTCTCTACAACATTTGATATCAGTGGACTTAAAAAAACTTGTTCCAATCTTTTGCTTTAAATTTATATCCTATTATTCTTAAATATGTACTCTTCTGTTACTAGTGACAATCTTCTAATTTGGATTTCCTCATTTGTGAATTATTGGCTTCATATTATTGTGCAGAAAAGTGTTTACCTTAAATGTTAACAAAACTGAAGTAGTTCAAAGTATTAAGTATTGTAGTATTGTATTGTAGTAATAGCCATTAAAAAAGTGATGGTACCGGGGCACCTGTGTGGCTCAGGTTAAGCATCGGACTCTTGATTTCGACTCACATCATGAATAATATCACAGTTCCTAAGATCAAGCTCTATGTTGGGCTCTACACTGACAGCACAGGACCTGCTTGGGATTCTCTCTCTCCCTTTTCTATGTGTGCCTTCCCCTCTCACACACGAGTGTTTTCTCTATCTCTCAAAATAAACAGAATTTTAAAAAGAATTTTTTTTTAATATTTATTCATTTTTGAGAGAGAGACACAGAGTGTGAGTGGGGGAGGAGGAGAGAGAGGGAGACACAGAATCTCAGCAAGCTCCAGGCTCTGAGCTGTCAGCACAGAGCCCGATGTGGGACTCACATTCATGAACTACGAGATCATGATCTGAGCCGAAGTCAGTCACTTAGCTGACTGAGCCACCCAGGCATCCCTAAAAAATTTTTTTTAAACCATAGGTACAGGTTTCCAAAAGGCTTACATATTACTGGTCCCCTAAAAGGTGAAGGCATTAGATAGGTTATGAGCCACAAATTCTTATGGCAACTTGGGTATCCTCCACACAGAACTTATCTGAACAGAAGATTGCTAGATCGCGATTCTGTTTTAGTTTAAGTCCAGTTCTTTAAAATTAATAGTTGTTGTTTTAGTTAATCACATGACATGATAACATTAACATCAATAAAATATGGTTTCCAGGGTCCCTGGGGGGCTCAAGTCGGTTAAGTGTCTGACTTTGGCTCAGGTCATGATCTCATGGTTAGTGAGTTCAAGCCCCACATCTGTGCTGACAGCTCAGAGCCTGGAGCCTGCTTCAGATTCTGTGTCTCCCTCTTTTTTTTCTGCTCCTCCCCTGCTCGCACTCTGTCTGCCCCCCTCTCTCTCTCTAAAATAAATATTTAAAAAAAAATTTTTAATAAGATATTCTTTCCAGAGGCACCTGATTGGCTCAGTTGGTGGACTGTGCAACACCTCATCTCAGGTTTATGAGTTCAAGTCCCACTGGGTAGGGAGATTGTTTAAAAATACAATCTTTAGGGGCACGCAGGTGGCTCAATTAGTTAAGTGTCTGACTTCAGTTCAGGTCATGATCTAACAGTTAGTGGGTTTGAGTCCCGTATCAGGCTCTGTGCTGACAGCTCAGAGCCTAAAGCCTACTTTGGATTCTGTGTGTCCCTCTCTCTCTCTCTCTCTCTCTCTGCCCCTCCCTCACTCGCACTCTCTCAAAAATAAACAAACATTAAAAAAAGAAAAAGAACAAAAAAAACTTAAAATAGGGGCACCCTGGGTGGATCAGTTGGTTGAGCATCCAACTCTCGATTTCAGCTCAGGTCATTATCCTGGGGTCAGGGAATCATGCCCCACATCTGGCTCTGCAATGAGCATGGAGCCTCCTTAAGATTATCTCTTTCTCTCCCTCTCACTCTTTCTCTCTTTCACTCTCGAGTGCTCTCTCTCTCTCTAAAAAAATAAAAGAAATAAAAATTAAAAAATAAAATATTCTTTCCTCATGTTTCTAACAAATCAGGGAGAAATAAGAATAGGAGTCAAAACAACTGGTTTCTAATCTTGTGTTTGGGCTAAATTTCTCTTAGCTTTTGCTTCCTCATCAGTAAAATATCAATTCACCACACTGGGTTTTATGTTTTAAGTATTTACTGCACCTTTTCTATGAAATACTCTGTAATACAAATGGTAATAGAGATAAAAGACATTTCCCAAAATTCAAAGAGCTTTACATGTCATTCTCCCAATGGATTCATTAGTAGTTAAAATAGGGTAAGTAAGTCCTAAGAGAGGTAAGTAAAAAGAAATGACATTTGAAAAGCCCAAGGGAATACAGTAAAATTTTACACAAGGTTTAACACTTAGGTTAGAATAAGTAGAATTAACTAGGAAAGGTGGGAAGGGACAGCAGAGTGGAACCAAAGAGCAAGATACTGCCAGAAATTCAAATGAGAACTGAATCCTAAAAATGGATGAAATGAGATACCCCAGTGCTTTGAGAAGAGAAAAATACTCATTATTGCAAAAAAAAAAAAAAAAAAAAAAAAAAAAAAAAGCCAGAACAGCTGCCTACATTGATGGTAAAAAGAAAGGAATTAAGTTGATAAAAAATGTACCCACACAACCAAGTAGGTAGACATGCAAAATCTAGACCCACACAATCAAATTTAGAAACTGTTTTTCCTCTTTTCTTGTCTGTGTTTACTTGTATCTTAAACTTCCACCTACCCCCAAAAGAGACAGCAAGACCTAAAAACCACAAAAAGTGCACACCTATTTTAAATATGCGTATCAGGGGCACCTGGGTGGCTCAGTCAGTGAAGTGTCCAACTTCAGCTCAGGTCATGATCTCACGGTTTCTGAGTTCGAGCCCAGAGCCTAGAGCCTGGAGCCTGCTTTGGATTCTGTGTCTCCCACTCCCTCTGCCCCTTCCCCACTCGTGCTTCGTCTCTCTCAAAAATAAACATTAAAAATAAATAAATAAATAATAAATGTATCGATTTTTAGTCATAAAAGTACAGAAGTCAATGGCACAGAGACAATGTTCAAAGTAATTCCCAATTTAGCTTATCTATACTATCCTGAAATGTTTGTCCTGCAAGAAAATCCTTCCTCAATTAACACATACATGAGACTTATAGACTTAGTTGGTTTCCTATAAGATTACATTGCATAAGATAACTAAATAATTCACAGAAAGCATATCTCAAAAAAAGCATAAAATTCTTTCCACATATGACATTTTAAACTAAATTATACTCCTAAATGTTTTTGCTTTTTCACCAGATTAGGAGCTACTTCTTAAAAACATATTATCACACCATTACAAAAAAAGACTCATAAAGACAGAATTGAAAAAAAAAAAGCTACACTTTAGGTTCAAAGGCAGTCACCTAGGGTAAACTGTAGTTTAAAAAGAAAAAAGCCTGCTCCAGCTAAACCGACTAAAATATAAAGTACCCACAAAAACATACTCAAGAGGAATTAACTCCTACATAACTAAACAACATAGAAAAGAAAAGCAGATATATAGGGGAGCCTGGGGAGCTCAGTTGGTTAACCATTCAACTCTTGATTTCAGCTGAAGTCATGATCTCATGGTTCCTGAGTTCGAGTCCCACATCAGGCTCCAAACCGTCAGCTGCTTGCGATTTGCTCTCTCCCTCTCTCTCTGTCCTCCCCTGCCCCATACTTCCTCTCTCTGTCTCTCTCAAAACTAAACTTTAAAAAAGGCAGATATATATAAAAGAAAAACTCCAATTAACCATTAATTAACACTACACTAAGAATGTATTTTTAACTAAAATCAAAAGTCATAGAGCTCTAGAAAGACTGCCATAAAGGAATTTAACATTATAACTGGCAAAAATTAATATTGATATGATAAACAGGTTGCAACAACATGGATGGAGCTAGAGTATAATGCTAAGCAAAGTAAGTCAGTCAGAGAATAACAAATACCATATATTTTCACTCGTATGTGGAATTTAAGAAACAAAACAATTGAGCAAAGGGAAAAAGAGAGAGAGAGAGAAAGAGAATTTAAGCAGACTCTTAAGTATAAAGAACTGGTCACCAGAGAGGAGGGGGATGGAGGGGGTGAATTAAATAGGTGATAGCGATTAAGGTATGTACTTGTACAATGCACTGGATGATGTATGGCATTGGAGAATCACTAATTTGGACACTTGGAGGCACCTGGGTGGCTCAGTCAGTTAAGTGTCTGATTTTGAATTTGGTTCAGGTCATTACCTAACAGTTCGTGGGTTCAAGCCCCATGTCGGACTTGACACTGATAGCACAGAGTCAGCTTGGGATCCCCTCTCCCCTCTCTCTCCAGCTTGTGCTCTCTCTCTCTCAAAATAAACAAACTTTAAAAAAGTTTAAATAAATAAATAAAAGTTGTACACTTGAAACTAATATAACAAAGGATGTTAATTGGAAATAAAAACTTTTTTTAAATTGGAGAAAAAAGATAAATCTCTGGGGCAGAGGAATTCCAAATAATTTATCCACATACTCCACCCTCAAAAAGCAGAATATGGGGCGCCTGGGTGGCTCAGTAGATTAAGCATCCAATTCTTGATTTCAGCTCAGGTTATAATCTCATGGTTCCTGAGCTTGAACCCAGCATCTGCCCCTGCACTGAAAGAATGGAGCCTGCTTGGAATGCTCTGCCCCTCCCCCTAACTTGCCTTCTTTCTCTAGCTCTCTCAAAATAAATAAACTTAAAAAAAAAAAAAAAAAAAAAAAGGAAGTGGAACATCATTCCCCACTCATTAAATATGGGCTTCCCAGTGACTTCCTTCCAAAGGTCGGTCAATGGAAAGGTCAATGATAAATCATGTTGATAAAATGTACCCTTGATATGATGGGATGAGAATGGCACTTCACCTCTGTGATCTTCCTCTTATGAACATATAACCTCAGTCTAACCATGAAAAAAATTCAGATGAATCTCAATGGAAGGACATGCTCCAAAATATTTGACCAGTACTCCTCAAAATTGTCAAGGACATGAAAAACAAAGAAAATCTGAATAATGTCCCAGCCAAGATTCTGAGATGACACGAGGACTAAAAGAGATTTCCTAGATGGAATCCTGGACCAAAAATGTAAGGAAATCCATATGAAGTATGGACCTCGGTTAATACTAATATATCAATACCATTTCACTAACTGTAACAAATGCACTATACTAATGTTAAGGAAAACTGAATGAACAGTATATGGAAACTTCTATGTTCCTAATTTTTCTACAAATATAAAACTTACCTAAAATTTTAAAAATATTAAATTGACATAAAACTGACTTGGCAGAATGAATGAGAAATGCTTCTACAAAAAGTACTTTTAAAGGTCAAAAATTGATGATAATTTCAGTTTGACAAAAATTAAATCAATTTGGATGTAGTGAAGATAGTATAGGAGAGACAAAAAATATAGTTCTGTGGAAAACAAAATTCAAACTCTTATTTCAGCAACAAAACTAACACCAAAAACGGTAACACCTTCTCAGGCTTAATATGTCTTCCACAACTTCAAAGCAAGCTCAAAAGTCTTTTCACGTTATTCAAGTTTTCAGCTCAGAAAGATTTTTTAAGTCCTTTTGTTATAACAAGTAATGAAGGGCCCCTGGATGGCTCAGTTGGTTGAGCATCCACTCTTGATTTTGGCTCAGGTCATACCTTCAGGGCCCTGAGATCAAGCCGGCATCAGGCTGCATGCTCAGCATGAAGCCTGCTTAAGATTCTTTCTCCCTCTCCCTCTCCTCTGTTCATACGCACATTTTCTCTCAAAAAATAAATAAATTCTTAAATAATGAAACTCCACAGTTATTAGAAAAGCAAAGAAATATGACATTATTTAATTGAAACTTAAATTATTTGAATCATCAATTTTTAGAAAGGGACCTTAAAAGGACCTGGAGTTGGCATCATCACTCAGTTACTACAAATACTTAGCCAACGGAAGTTATTCTGAAATTCTAAGTCTTAAGAAGCAAAGGATGAGGAATCAGGGGTATCTGCCAAAATAAAATCGAGAAAAAAAATCTAAAATAGAGCTCTATCTCACACCTTATGAATTGTACCATATAGACTACAGATTTAATGGTTTAAAAAAAAATAAAACTAAGAATACACTTGAGGGGTGCCTGGGTGGCTCAGTCGGTTACATGTCCCACCCTTGATTTCAACTCAAGTCATGATTTCACAGTCTGTGGGATGGAGGCCCAAATCAGTCTCTGTGGGGACAGCGCAGAGACTACTTGGGATGTCCTCTCTCCCTGTCTGCCCCTTCCCCACTCTCTCTCTCGCACTTGCGCTCTCTCTCAAATAAACTTTAAAAATGTTTTTAACTAGTAAAAAAAAAAAAAATCTAATATCAGCGTCTATCATTTAGAAATTGAGCATCACTATACAAATATGCTGATTTCAGTCTACTGAACAATGACAATTTCTGAAAACAATGGGTCAACCTTCCCATGTGACAACAATCTACAGATGGGACTGCCCCTTTAGAAAAGGCACCTGTGGGGCACCTGGGTGACTCAGTCGGTTAAAGCATCTGACTTCCGCTCAGGTCATGATCTCACGGTTCGTGAGTTCGAGCCCCGTGTTGGGCTGTGCTGACAGCTGAGAGCCTGGAGCCTGCTTCAGAGTCTGTGTCTCCCTCTCTCTGGCCGACCCCGCACCACCACCACCACCACCACCACCCCACCCCCAGCTCACACTCTGTCTCTCTCTCACAAATAAATATTAAAAAGTTATAAAAAAAAAAAAAATAGAAGAGGCACCTGTGCTCTAGACTGCCACAGTCCAACCTCATCCACAAAATGAGGCTTCTTTCATTTGGGTAACCTGCTTAGTTTCCAGGAGCATTTGACTCTGAACCCCCAACACCGAGAAGAAAACGTTAGATTTGACTACAATGCATGTTAGGGAAGGAAAAAACAAACTCAAATCTTAACCAGCCAGGAATTAATAGGCAAACAAACCAAAGCAAAAAGACCAGCAGGTAGCACTGAATATACTTACCTCTAGCACTAAGACTAAAACAAAGGTAAGGTTGACAGGTATTTATACATTATCAGAGTACATAACTAACAACAATAAAAAAAAAAAAATCCAAGTAGAAGGAAGAAAAAAGATACAAGACAAATTAACTGACAGAGATTAAGAATATTAAATATAATAGAAAACTGACAACAGGGATGGCCTGGGTAGCTTAGTTAGTTAAGCAGACTTTGGCTCAGGTCATGATCTCACAGTTCATGGGTTTGAGCCCTGCAACTCTGCTGTCAGCATATACCCCACTTCAGATCCTCTGTCCCCCTCTCTCTCTTTGCCCCTCCCCTGCTTGCATTCTCTGCCTCTCTCAAAATCAGTAAATAAACTTTAAAAAAATATATGAAAGCTGACAATAAATTATAATAAATGTTATTTACCAGTAAGACTATGATTTGACTGTAACTGTCGATTAAAAATCCATTGTACCTAGTCCTTATCACTTGGATTGAGATTTGCACACCTTAAGATCACACTGTCACAAGGAGTCTCATATTAAAGCAGAAGTTTTTCGGGGCGCCTGGGTGGCGCAGTCGGTTAAGCGTCCGACTTCAGCCAGGTCACGATCTCGCGGTCTGTGAGTTCGAGCCCCGCGTCAGGCTCTGGGCTGATGGCTCAGAGCCTGGAGCCTGTTTCCGATTCTGTGTCTCCCTCTCTCTCTGCCCCTCCCCCGTTCATGCTCTGTCTCTCTCTGTCCCAAAGGTGAATAGACGTTGAAAAAAAAAAAAAATAAATTAAAAAAAAAAAAAATAAAATAAAGCAGAAGTTTTTCAAGTATTATGAGCTAATTTACAAATTGAATGATCATTTCATAAATCATTTTGTTACCATATAATGCTTAGACTCTCATATAAATGATGTGCTATATAATGTAAATCAACTAGACGCTCCTTTGAAAGGAAAACTAATAGTCAAAAACTGAATAAACTACTCCAAGAAGCACACCTAAAATCAAATATACAACAAGCTAAAAAATTGAGGCATGGCTTACAATCTTTCATTTACAGGGTAAATGGAAAGTCAGAGTTACTATGATGGTAATAAATACACAGTAGTCCCTCCTAATCCACAGGGGATGCATTCAAAGACCCCCAGTGGATGCCTGAAACCACGGATAGTACTAAACCCTACCCACACACACATACACAATGTTTTTTCCTATACGTACATATCTATGATAAAGTTTAATTTATAAATTAGGGACAGTAAGAGAAAACAACAATAAAATAGAACAATTATAACAATAAACTCGAATAAAAGTTATGTGAATGTGGTCTTTCTCAAAATACACTGCGCTCAACATTCTTCTTGTGATGATGTTTGATGATAAATTGTGATGAAGTGAGGTGAATAAGGTAGGTGCTGTACCACAACATTAGGTTACTAATGACCTTCTGACGATACATCAGAAGGAGGATCATCTGCTTCTAATAAGTGAAACCATGGAAAGAGAGACTGCACATAAGAGGGGCGAGAGGGATTACTGTAGTAGATTTCATTCTTAAAATACAGGATTAAAGGGCGCCTGGGTGGCTCAGTTGGTTGAGCATCTGACTTCGGCTCAGGTCATGATCTCATGGTTCATGAGTTCGAGCCCCGCGTCGGGCTCTGTGTGGACAGCTCGGAGCCTGGAGCCTGCTTCAGATTCTGTGTCTCCCTCTCTCTCTCTGCCCCTCCCCAGCTTGCACTCTGTCTCTCCCTCTCTCAAAAATAAACATTAAAAAAAATTTTTTTTAATACAGGACTAAGCAACATAATAAAAGCCAAAGACAATTTATTACAATAAAATATAACAGTAAAATTTTTAAAGTCCCAAGCAGTACATAAAATACACAAAATATGTTTACAGCCACACAATGAGAAAGTATTCTATTTACACACTTAAACATATTACTAAGTATATAAGTAGAACCCTGCCCTCAAAAGAAAACACACATAAGCAAGAACAACTAAAATTTACAAATGAGAATGAGGGAAGAAAATATGGACTTATAAGACAGAGAAAAGAAAACACTTTCTTACTATGATACATTTTTTACATGCATAAGATATTATACGCTTCACAGACAGTATCTTCAGAGTTGGAAAGATTTTTGTTAGGATAAAAAGCATATTGACATGTTCTTAAGAGTAAGAATCAGAGAAAAACACAAGCTGAGAGAGGCACTAAAAGAAATGAAATTAAGGATGGGGGGAGAGGAGTAAAAAACAGGGAAAAGGGGGAAGGAGAAAAGGGAAAGAGAGAGAAAGGAGAGAACAAAATTGAAAATTGGCTTGTATATTTTTTTAGACAATATTACCTTCTTGAAGACCAGGATGTATCACCTGCTTGTGCCGCAAGGCCTTCAAATCTTCTATCAATTCCTTTTCCAACTGGGAAATTCTTGCTCTGCAACCTACTCAGAAAACAAACAATGACATAAGCTACTATGTATTAAAGAAAAACTAACATTTTATCTTTCATTTCTAGAGCCAAATCGGAAGTAACTCTCCTTTTATACTATTATATATACCTGGATCATTTGTGGTTGATGCCTGAAGACTACAGGGTTCTTCAGTTGTGCCATCAACTGCATGAATATCAAGAGCTTCCTATATTTAAAATAAGAAAAAAGTTCATATCATTTCTAAAAGTTTAAAAGTAAACCAGGAATGTTTTTTGATACTTCTGGTATTTTCTAAATGTTCTATACTAACAGTACTTAAATGATCAGAAGGAAAAAAAGAAGTCAAAAACTGTGAATATGCTCAGCTGACATAAAATGACGTTTATGCCAATTTACATACTGATTTCCTACAGTTTATATATATTGCATACTCAGCAATTAACAAGGAAAGAGGAAAAGACCAGCTAAAGAGAATTCAACATCTCTGTAAGCCAATTTTGAAATACCAGTCTCCTAAAAAGACCTAAAAGAGGGGCGCCTGGGTGGCGCAGTCGGTTAAGCGTCCGACTTCAGCCAGGTCACGATCTCGCGGTCCGTGAGTCCGAGCCCCGTGTCGGGCTCTGGGCTGATGGCTCAGAGCCTGGAGCCTGTTCCGATTCTGTGTCTCCCTCTCTCTCTGCCCCTCCCCCGTTCATGCTCTGTCTCTCTCTGTCCCAAAAAAAATAAATAAACGTTGAAAAAAAAAAATTAAAAAAAAAAAAAGACCTAAAAGAAAAATAATCTAATTGAAGAGTTGGGAGTAAAATAAAGAAACTATCCATGTGTGAGACAACAGTATTTATAAGACCACATTTAGTTCTCCGGGGGTACTCTGTTATTGATGAGTATCAGAGGATGGGGTATCCCAAAACATTTAGTCAACTTTTCACGTATTTATGCTTTTTAAAGTCCATGATAATGTAAATGCCACAAGGATCCAATGATTTTTTAAACTCCAGCTAAACACAGTATAAAAATTAAAAACTGAGATCTAAGTATACATAATTATTTAAGTCCATTCAAACAAAATATCTTAAGTGGTGCCTTGTAATAAAACCGAACATTTTGCAGATACTCCTCTCCGCACACATATACCCTCACACTAATAGCTGCATTTGAAAGAACTAGATTGAGTTATTTATCAACTAGTATATAATTCAAGAATCACTATTTGACCCTAGAAGGAAAGCTGAAAATGATCTTACCTTTGATTCAAAGGAAACAAAGAGAACACCATCCACATCTTCCAGATCAGGCTTCACATCTGGAAAGGTAATCCCAGGACCTATAGGAGTGGTCTTTGTAGAAGGTAAAGACTTTCCTGCGTTTTTAGGTGGTCTCCCTGCCTTAGAAAGTTTCAATTTTCGTGGCCTTCCTCTTTTTCCAGAGACATTTGAAGGGGTATTCTGATTAGCACTCACAACCTTGGTGACTGTTGAAATCTTAAGCATAGTTCTCCTTCTGCCCAAGTCCTCTTTTCCGAAAAATGAGTCTCCAGCAGAATTCTTTGAACTGTCAGGTATTCTTTCTGTGGTAGTGCTGTCCGATATCTCAGGATATTTCCATTGAGGCTCTTTAAGTAAGGGATACTTCTGTACCACCCCAAGTTCTGGTGAATGTTTTCTAAGATCATTTTCTGATTCCTTGCCTAAGCAGAAGTCAGTCTCATTGGAATTTTCAACGTATGTAGGCAAATAGTCTAATTCTGTCAGTATAGAAGATTTATCTTTTCGAGATGTGGAAAGTATGTTATCAGGGAGCTCAGAAATCTTCACTGTGCTTTTAGTGACAGCGCAGGGCTCCAGATAGACTACCGGCATCTTTCCAGCATCTAACTTGAACATTTTAGCTTGAGCAACACCTGATGGGCTATTGGGTAGCCATTTAGAAGACGGATGGTCAGCTTCTAGGTTATCAACTTTATTGTGTCTCTTTAGCTGTTTCTCTAATATAGGATCATCATCACTGTTTGAGTATACATCTGTTTCTTCATCTGTCTCTTCTTGTTTTACAGTTACCCCTTCTGGGCACTCAGCAAGCTCATACTCATAATCATCTACAGGTTCCTCTTTAATAACAACATTGAAGTTTCCATCCGGGTCTAATGGTGATGTTACATGGGAGCCGTCTTCAAAATTGTTGGCAACAAGACTGAAGAGACGGGAGGGAGGTTAAAAAGGGCAAAATTATCAGTAAGACTCAGGAGTAAAAAAGAAAGACTACTGGAAACCAAGCAACACATAAGATTTTATGAGCCATTCTTCAAAAAAAAAAAAAAAAAAGTGTAACTTAACAAGATTCTCAAAAGCAGTTTACCACCATCACACTTTTACAATTTTCATCAATTTCTCATAAAAAATATAGAAAAATGAGTACAGTATCACTAAATCAAAACTCAGATATAACACTTATTTTTCAAATACACTCAATTTTGAAAGTCAGCTGGCACTGACCCAATATTAAATTCTAGAACTAATCGACACATCAATTAACTACTGACAATAAAGAGCAAACCA